>NC_139404.1:110488766-111891266 GCF_905368555.1 Meleagris gallopavo | reverse complement strand
TTCCTCTGTCTGTTCACTGGATAAATGATTTGCCTTCCATAGAGACTCAGACTGTGGGATTTTGTGATAAAGAGCAGAGAAAACAAACCTGTGAAAGAAGTAATGGAAATTATGACTCATAAATGGAAAATAAGCTCCAAAAGATGATGTCTAGGAAGTCACTGCTGCAAATGCAGCTGAAGAAAAAAATCAACTAAAGTAGCATGATGTCTATACTGATATTCATCATGCCTAATTATTAGTTTCTCCAGGCAGTCTGAATATGTGTTTGTACAGCTATTAGAGGAATGCTTGCTGGCAAATTAAAATGTGCCACATAAAGACACTGAAGAACATCCAGACCTCAAATTTATGTTATTCTGATCCAACAACAGTTCAAGTAGGTTCAACCTCACAAGATCATTCAATTTTTGTTTTACTTCAACTAATTTTAATCAACTTTTTAATCACAGTATCTTGTGTTTAATAAAAAAAGTGAAGCTTGAAAGTACATTTCAGTGGCATTCGAAGACTGTCTTCAAAATATTATTTGCATTTTATGCTAACATCCATAGAGAGGGTTCTATAGCTTTTTTTTATTGATAAAAACGAAGAGTGTCAGGAAATTGGAATGAAAAAGTAAAATATTCAGCAATTCCCAAATGATATTAAAATCCAACTCCACTTACTATCTCACTGCCTGATTTACAAAATTCATCAGACTCCAACTTTATGTCTGTAAGGTCCTGGGAACTCTGTGAGGGTGAAACCTGAGGCTTATGCAGAATCACTTGAAAAATCAAGACTTAGCTATGGCATCTGGAAGCTAACAGTTCATTTTCAGAAGAAAAAAAAAAAAAAGAAAAAGGAACAGAGAAAGAACTATCAAGCAGTTGCGCAGAGAAAGTAAATATTTGAGATGTCGTAGTGTTAATTATCTTTGATCTCAGCACAGACTGAGTAGTACTTTTATAGAGGACCTAGCAAGCAAGCTTTTAAACTCTTGTGAGATTTTACTCTGAAAAGTAAGGTTTCAGAGACAATTGCTTTGTCAAGAGGAAAAAAATGTAAGGAAATCATACTGCAAAATAGTCAGCATCTTAGGTATTGGTATTTTGATGTAGTGATTTTTTTGTACATTTCATATTTCCATTAAAAAGCACATTGTGTATTAACAGCATTAGTATCAAGGCCTACAGTCTGTGAAATTCTGAGGAATGGCACTTATGCTCTGGTAATTTATTTCTAAGTATTTTTCTATTGCCTATAGGAGAGAAATGCAATGGTAAAATAATTCTCAGCCAGCATGCTTTGTTGTTTATCAAGCAAAGTAAATAACCATGTGGGAAGTGAGCAACATTAAAATTTCAAGGAATGACAATTTGAAAAGGTGGACACAGTATCTGTTTAACTCAACATTTTGATAAGCCTTGACTGGGTTTCATTTTTTGACAAACTACCTATACTACTTCTGAGATACTACATCCAAAGCTATTCACAAAAAGCTGATCAGTCACTATATGTAATACTCAGCAAAGTTCTTTGATAGGCTGTCAATGAAGCAAGAGTGAATAGAAGGCTCTAAAAGAGTTTATTATTTTCTCTTAGGTCAGTAACATAGACACAGGTGTTCCACAAGTTGGAGAGGCAGCTTGCTCAACTCAACTAAAAGTGGATATCACGTCCTATGTTAGTAATATTTCAAAGGCTTAAGACATCTGAAAATAAACAAGGACCACAGAAAATCCATTACACATCTAGTAAAATCCAAGACAGGTTTCTGCGTTATGAATAAATCATGTTATATTTCTACTGTGTCATGGTTCAGGCCTAGTTTGGCCCAGTTCCGTGACTGATGAGGTGGGGGGACCCACAGACTCATGCCCCAAGGAAGGGGAAAGGAGGGTAGGGAAAAGGTAGCGAGATGGGCCTAAAAACAAAACATCAGCAACAAACTAATGGAGAAAACTAATTTACTAAGTATGACAGCAGAATGCAAGATAACACAATATAATACAATATAATTGGAATTGAAGCTAATAAATCAAATAAAATGAGAGAGAGTGTCCAAAACCGAAGGCCTAACCCTAATACTGAAGGCAAGACAGCTAGGGAGCATGCACTGCAGAGACAAGGAGTAAAAGGATTAGTCTTGTGACTCCAAAACACTATTATGTTTCCCTCTGAATGGAAAATAGAAACGGAACAGCAAAGCCTTCTAGGACATGTAGTTCATTTTTTCTCTTTGGAGAAAGGTGCCTGGAAATGTCAGCAATCCATGGACCTGAAACATTAACACTTTAACTCCCAGTGCACTAGATGATGTTATGATGTGGAATATCAGTAACAGAAATCACAGAACTACAACATCCTTTTTTCCTGCAACTATTCCCCATCTTTTCTCCGTCTTCTGCCTATATAACACAGGTGAGAAAATAATGAACTACTTTCTAAATGTCACTTTAACTACATTAATTGCTTGTAATATTTTTATAGCTCAACTGTAAATGACTTCAAAAGCATTTAATATATGATAGTTGTTTTTATGATCCTATTTGTAGGCAATTTTATGCCTATGTAGTTAGTATGTGCCACTAAAGACTTCAGCTATGAACTTTGCTGTAAAAGTGAACATACATGTTTTATCTTTAGGGATGCTGTCTTATTAAGAAGTTAGCATCATTCCTGTTGCTGAAGTTCAGCTGTCTGTTCCCCTAGCATCTGCACCATGCAATAACAAACACAATATGGATATCACCAGCCCTAGACACAAGTGGTCCTCTCTGCAACATGACATGCCCAAAATGACATGTGACAGAATGACAATTGTATCTATTTAAATTTGTGTGTGCTCTTTCACAGTGGAAGTTTGGCTTTTGCAGGTATCACTCATCCATTTCTAGTGTAACCAAAACAGTTCATTGTGATTGGTTTTCTGTTCCGTGCCTGAATAGTCATAGACTTTTGTGTTTGTGCACATGAGAGTGCAGAAGAGGATGGGGTAGCACCTTCTTTCAGCCTATTCATTCCCGAAAATAAGAATGCATAACTGGAAACTGGGCTCCATCAGGAGAAGAGATTTCTCTATTTGTCTCCCCTTTCACCCTTCCACTCACTGCTTCTATAGAAATTCTTACTGGTTATGTAATTTAGCTTAAGAGTAAAGATGTAGTTCAGGACCAAATGAATTGAGACTGCTCCATTTTGCTACATCTGCTGTGCCACAGAATCTAAGACTGTGATTAGCCCCTCCCTCAGATCTTCCCCAAAGCATTCACTCCCTTTGTCTCACAGCAAGGTGTCAGTCAACTACTGAGGCTGGAAAGCGGGAATAGGTGAGATGAAACCCTCAGCCTTCACTCAGTTAAACACTGCAGTTAAAAAGACATATTTGAATCCACCTCCTCCTTAAGAAAGCCTGCTTTTGTTTGATTTTAATCTCAGTGCTGAAGGATCTTCCAGACTTGTTTTGACTGACAGCACCTCAAGAGGATTTCAGTGGGTAGGTATCTTTGAGCTTCAGTAACTGTTTCTTACTGATTTGTTGTATCATGTTTTAAAAAAGGAACAGAATTTCAGTTAACTTCCTATCTGTTTATAATACATAACAATAAATAAAAACAAATTATTCCTTCTGTTTTCTACTAATTATCTATGTTCATAGTACAGAAAACAAATATCTTTTGTGCATCAATACTGTGATGTGCACTGAAGAATTAAATACATCCATATAATTTTTTTCAATGGATTTTTATCAAGCATAGAAAATAGTTTCAATAAGTGTTAAGAGATTAAAGTAGCAACCACTTTCCAAGTTGCTCAAGAGCTTTTCTAAGTGAATCTAGGGTAGTACAATTTTCTAGTTAAAATGAATTTTCAGTAGACATAAAAATCACAGAGCAATCATCTGGCAATGACATAATTCCAAAAACAGCAGTCTGACAACTCAGTTTAGTGAATATGTCAAACACCTAGTGTGAAATAATCAGAACCTTTGTTTCTGGCTTAATCATTCTCCTACAGTGTTGTGATTTAACACAAAATCTGATTTGGCATGCTGACCCACAGCAACCATGTAACAGAAGGGACCTCTGAACGACCAGGCAAAGTAGACAGCTGGTTAATATCCTCCATCTCCAAGGCATCTTCAATTCCCTGAAGTATCCTCTCCTGAGGTAGTCTACGCCACTGATGCACAGGGCCTCAGGGCCAAACACTATGAGATGTTTTGCCCACTCCTTCCCAGTTTGTCATTTCAGCCTCCAATATGGAGTTCTTGGGATCCCCCTGTCACTCCAAAAATACAACAGATGGATTCTGCCCCTTTATACCTTGATGGCATTGGGGTATACTGTGCACTGGTGGTTTTATACTCCTGGGGCTCCTATGCACCAGGCCATTGAAGCCACATCATCCAAGAAACCCAGTTGTTCCTTTCCTCCATCTGGCTGGAGGTAAGGCCCTGCTGGTCCTGGTCATAGTCTTTGTTACTCAATTCCTGTAAATGCAAAATCAAAATGATTTTCATTAAAATCAAAGGTGAGATCAGCTCATCTACTTTCTACTCCTGAGAACTGCCAACTGAAAACTGGAGTAGACATTTTCCTGGAAGAACTCCATTTACCTTGTTTTTACTTGCAACTCTCACACTCATTCCTCTAGGCCCAAGGCAGATTTTTTATCCCATTTTCAATAACTACCCACCGTCCTCTCACCCCCTACAATGGAATGAGGGGAAAAACCTGAAAGGTGCAAGAACTCCTAGGTTGAGATAAAGACATCTTTATAAGCAAATAAAGAAAGAAACCAAAACAAATAATAAACAAAACAAGTGATGCACTATGTGACTGCCCACCACCCATTGACCCATGCTCAGACAGACTCCAAGCAGCAGCAGTTCTCCTGGTCAACTACTCCCATATATTGTTCAGCATGATGTCATGTGGTATGAATATCCCTTTGGCCAGTTTGGGTTAGATGTCCCAACTGTGTTCTCTCCCATATCCTTGTACACCCCCGGCCTTCTCCCTGGGAGGATAACATGAGAAGCCAAAAGGCCATTGACTAGTGTAACCACTGCTCAGCAACTAAATCACTGCTGTATTATCAACACTGTTTTTCTTTTAAATCCAAAGCACAGCACCATACCAGCCACTATGAAGAAAATTAACTCTATCCCAGCCAAAACTAGGATATTTCTAACTATTTCTAATTCATCTTCTTGATGTATTGAGTCATGCTATGTCCAACACAGGAGTAATATAAAGTATTCAATTAAATGCTGCTGATTATATTCACAAGTGCACAGAGATAAACAATTAATGTAATGAACCAGTGATTGCAAAGCTTATTATAGTATTGTATGAGATCTTATGCTCTAGAAATTACCCTGACCACATCTTTATGCTTTCCTTCCTACATTACTGTAAAATGCAAATTAGCACATTGAACTCTGAAAGGCTGCAAAAGGATTGATCTATTTAAAGCCTATGCTGTGGAAACACAGTCCTAAGCAAATATGGAAAAATAAATTAAAAGCAATTAGGATAAAGAGATGAAAATGCAGAAGTAAGGTTAAGAGTTACCAGCCTGCTCAGTATTTATTGAAGCAAGATATTTCCAGTACGAACCTGTGACAGGAAGTCTAATGGCATGGAGTTTGCTTTTCCTTGTCCTTGATAGTCAGTCACTGCTGCTTGCCCAGCAATCTCTTTCTCTGGAAGAGCCAAGAATGATGTCACAGCCACCTTTAGTTGAGGAAAATCACAAGATACAAGTCTTCTGTTTACGTGAGCTGTTCATCAGACTACATGCTCCAGTGAATTCATGGATGGAATTTTCCTTATTTCTTAAAACTTTTACACTCAAACATAAAGGGTCTACACCCCTGCTCTGCTCTTAGCTCCTATTGCCTTATGGGACAGAACTGACAAACTAGGATCAGAGCATGCACGCAACTGAAACACTAACATGGTACCCCTATTCTGTGTGTCAGAGGTCCCAGGTCCTGAAATACTGTTACTGTCTTTGAAAGAGAAGTTCCTTCTGCTCTTATGGAGGAGAACTGGCTCCACCACTGATATATCAATCTATGCAGTAAAATAAATAAATAAATAAATAAAAATCTAGTGCAGTAAAAGGAAAATGTTATTGGTATTTTCTTGCTAAAAGATTTTTTTTTTTTTTTTTTTTTTTTTTTTTTTTTTTTTTGTGTGTGTAGTATATACAGCTCTCTTTTAGCCCTGTCTTGAAGAACAGAGAGCACTGGTTACAATTTCAGATCCTCAACCTTTCTTCACATTTTAGTCATTACTTTATTACAGTATTGCCACAGATTCAGTCTATCACTGGGACACAAATGCCTTTAATCTCAATCAAATGTCTAGGGTAGTTGGCAGTGATGGGCAAATCATTAGATCAGGTTCTGCTACATTCTGCCAGAGTGCTCGTAATCTAGAAAACAAGACAGGAAATGCTCTCAGACATGCAGGGGAGGACAAGGTAAGAACAAGACATGGTTGGGCAGTGCAATAGGACAGGTGTCTTCTCCGTCAGTTCTTTTGATTGTGTTCTTGGCAATGAGAATTTTAGGATAATGTATTGCATTGCCGACCTTTGGAGATATTTATAACAAATATCTTCTGAGTATGAGAAATGAATCACAAAAAAAGAAAACCCTGTCTGTTCAGATATTAACAGCTGGAATGAAGAGCTGTATAGAGCAACAAATGATAAATGACAGACTGAATGACTAATCAAAATGGTCATCTTCAGGCTGACACAATGTGTAGGCATTCCAAGCATGGAAAAAAGAACTTCAAAAGCACAAGTAGCACATTGACACTCATGATGCATCATTGAATGGGACCTCAATTGAATGGGAGACTGACATGTTGTAATCATTTGTTGTCATTTTGGGATGATATAACAAGTTACTAGTATGTCCCAGATGAGGACAAAATTGAGATGGTACAATAAGTAAGTCTTACTTCAACTCACTAGATTTCCAGGTTACTTTTCTGTCAAAATTGTGACATACCCAGATGGTGCTGCTTGAGGAATATTTGTGAGGTCTTGTGTTTTGCAGCACATTGTTTAAATTAAAGCAGTAGCTGAATTTCCTCTTAAAAAGCTCATTCAATATTGCATTATTGTTGACAGGAGTCACAGGTCTGAAAAGACTTGTACTGTGCACGTCTGACATCATCTTCAATCTAGCTACTACCTGCTCAGTTAGAACATGTTGAGAAAAAAATAGCTAATCATTTAAAGAGCATATCATTCGGTAACGTCTAAATTGCTGCTAGTGCTATTTATAAATAATTCAAAATAAAATGAGAGCCACAGTAAACACAGCTGTAGGTTTTTTGCTGTCACCCACCTGCTGGTGAATCTGGAATAGAGCTTTAGCAGCTGCTTATCAGCTTCAAACAAACAAACAAAAATCCACTAATAATATTATTATTGTCACTATTAAAGCTCTCACCAGATACATGCAACTTGTAAAACCTAGCTCTTGGTGTATTTTTGTCATCTGACACAGAAGAATTTTCTTCAGTGCCAGCCATGACTTTCACCTATAGCCTGATGCAAAACTCCCAAGTATTACATATCTTTCAGAGACAGTCTAAGGTAAGGGAGAACACTGCTGCATGTAGAGTTATTTTTGCTGAAAATACTTAGGAAAGCAAACTCTTTAATTTCCACATGAGCAGAATATTCTTGTATTTGTGTGTCCCTTGAATTTGTCATTCTCTAGAAGACAAGTTTCTGAAGATAACATGTTGGACATTACTATCGATCAGCCCCAATCTGTGTAAATGCTGTGAGCCATGCTAATCAACCACTGAATATTCTCCCCAATACCCCGCCCTTTTGCACTCACTGAGGATTTGACTCCAAAATACTTTTGAAAATAAGATTTCTCCTCAAGTTTCTGATCTGTATGTATTTCCAACATAGCTAAACAACTAGAAGGATTTGTTCTCTGCCATGTGAAACTTCTCTTTTTTGACTGTGCACTCTGCATACCTGCTTGATATCCAAAGTAAGTAGCCTTGGGATGTATGACAAGAAAACACCATATTATCTTGTCCTACATGACTTCCTAGCCATACGTGAAGAATAAAAAAATAACAATTCTGCCTATCAACACAAGATGTTGTGAAATAGTCTCTTGTTCAAAAGTTCACTTACTTCTTCCTACAAGCAAGAAAGGAGTTACATATGCAACACTGAAACCTGTCATAAGGAGATAAAAATCATAATAGCTGGATCCATTATGTTGATCTTCAGAGATAACAGATGTCTTTACATGAAGTTCCCACTCCAGTACTAGAAATCTTTACTGTGTCTAGCCTATAAGTAGTTCCTTCTGGCCTTTCTGTGCTCTTCCTCATGCAACTGCCTTTTTGTCAGACAAAGGGTTAACTCAGTTATTTACTTTGATTACTTCATTTTAATTGGCTGTGTACACAGACTTACAAAGCAGTGATTAAATGAGCAGAGCACCTTTTACAAGTTCAGCTGTTAGAAAAGGAAATGGGAACAGGATGGCTCTGATATAATGGGGGAAAAGCTGTGCTGGAAACAGTCATGGGATGGGTATATAAAGGCAAATGAATGTCAGCTTTAAAAATAGAATTTTCCAAGGAACAGTTTCAGAGAACTGAAGAAGGAATTTGCTTTTCCCTTTTTATTTTTTATCCAAAGAATTAAGAGACCAGGAGAAGGGGAGCTGCCAAAAAGCACACAAAGTGGTTTCTTATTTGAATGCGAGTAAAGTTTCCCAATTGGTGGCAAAAGTTTGCTTTTTGCCATGCTTATGGAACTCATCTTACTAACAGACCAGATAGAATAAATAGAGCCTTTCTTCATGCAAATATAAAGTGTTTGAGAGAGCTGGGGAGGAGGAGTGTCAGACAAAAGAGGACAAGCAAACCGAAGGCCAAGATGCTTTTAAATTCTTCTCTATTTATAATTGCACCCAGTTCAACTGAAATATTTGGCAAAAATGCCCATAATCTCTGAGATGATAAAGTGCATCTTTGTAAGAAGTGTTTTTCCCAAGAAATCCTAGGAATATTACTTGCAAGTCTCTTTAAATACAAAAGCTTAAATTACTGCACTAGTAGACCCTGCCAGCACTATGAAATCAAAGCTGACTTTGAACAGAAAAATATAGGTTACAGAATGCACAGCAGGGTTTCCTGGTTTAGATCTATAGCTCCCAGACCAGGAACTAACTTGTAATTATTTGACAGAGCTCTGGAAGGCATCCTCTACCAGCATCAGAGAAGGGGGAGTGTTCGCTTAATGTTTCAGGGCCCAGAGTCCTGTTACTTTGCTCCTTTCTCTCCGGTGAGCAATTATCATCTCAGGAATCACTGATTTTACTCAACTCCCATGTTAATTGACTCAAATGATAGGGCCAGAATGTAATAAAAGTTCCTTCCACTTGTGCATGATTAAAAGGATAAAACGTAAAGCTGGATGTTCAGTGTAAAAGAATCAACTCTCTTAAATGGCTTAAACTGCTAAAATAGTAGCCAAGAAAAATTAGAATCTTATTCCCTCAAGTTCTTTTATACTGATATTAGGTACTTCAGTTGATTTCAGAATATTTATTTATAGGGAGCCACAGTATTTCACTACAGTCATACCTAGTTATTAGGTGAGTACACTGAAAACACAAATTCATGAGTTTCGATCCAGCTTACTACTTGGCATTGGACACCCCTGCTTCATATAAAGGAATTTTCAAAGACAATATTTCCCTCCACAGCAATGGAAAGGAAGTAGACTTAGCAGTGTTCTGCTGAGAGAGGAAAGAAATTTGTTCATTGTGATTTGCTTAGTGATGGCTGACTGGACAACTGCATCATGTTTATCAGGCTGACTGTTTGGGAAATTAAGGATCAGGTGATAGTGATGGTGAAGATTAAAGAACAGAGCTACAGGGATACTCACTTGGATAGTGCAAACCATGTATATGAATTTTCCCTGACGTAGTAGGATTGATGTTTAATGATAGCAGCTGTATGCATGTCAAAGGGACACATTAAAAAGAAGGCTAAACATGGGAAAGAGCAAAAATAAAGTGACTTTGTTCCCTCCAAGCTTTATCAGATCAGGCCGATACTCTTACCATTCAGTTTAAAAAACAGAAGAATATGTATTGCCGCACCTGTTTTTATTTTTTATATTTTTTTTGTTGGTGGTGGTTTTTTTTTGTTTTTGTTTTTGTTTTTGTTTTTTCTGCAGGTTTTGAGCAAATCACAGGGCCTTCTTGTAGCAAAAAAACACTTTCACTCTATTCAGTCTAGTGGTTGTAAAAATTAAAGATCCATGATGTGCTACCATTTCTTGCACCTAGACTATTAGCATCATCATCATATAAACAAAACATCAAAATGCTGTGGTACATGCAGCAAAGAGAAGCACCATTAATATTACATCATGAGGCCTTTACAATTGTTTGATTCAGCCCAGGAATTCTGATGATTAGGACTGTCAGATGAGAAACCCTCCTACATTGCTGAGGGGAAGATATGCATAATTAAAAAATAATCATTCTTTCATACGCACTAACACAATGAGTCAAATATTTAAATGTATTTATTTGCATTTGGAGCTAAAGTGCCATTGCAGATTGTGAAATTTGTATGTATAATTCATTTTGGAGTTTGTGAAAATCTTAACAAATAGTCATACCATCATTTCAATTGGAAGGGACCCTTAAAGATCAACTGGTCCAACTCCTCTGCAATGAACAGGGACACCTACAGCTACATCAGGTTGCTCAGAGCCCCGTCCAGCCTGACCTTGAGTATCTCCACAGATGGGGCACCCACCCCCTCTGTGGGGACCCTGTGCCAGTGCTTCACTAACATGCTACTGATACTGTTTTAGCTATGAAAGCTTTTAAGATAAATATGCTTTTCCTAAAAATCTCTAGAATTTATCCTGCAACCTATGTTTCTGCAATTTGCATTCATATCAGCTGTGTTCCATCAGAAGTTCTGAAAAGGGTCTTGCTCTCTTCTGATGGAAATGAACATCCTGATGTTTCATTTTCATGACAAAGACTATACAAAAAATAATATAAACCTCATGTTCTCCTGACATTGACAGAGGTAAGTAAGGAGAATAGGATAAAAATAAGAGATTCCTCATTCACATTTTAACACTGTTATCAGAAGGAATCCATAGATACCAGTTACAGAGGCAATACTGAAGTACATCATGTTCAGCATTACAAGTGTTGCTTGAGTTATATTTTAACGCTTTTCCATATCTGTACTCCTGACATACATTTCAGACATGATCAAAAGAGTTCTTCTGTGAAGGACAATGAAGTATGATTACCTTTGTCATAACTGCATTATACCTTAAAGGCAAACGGCAAATTAACAGAAAAGATTCTATCTCTCTATGCCTTTTCTTTCTACACAATGATACACAACAGCCTTTCTTACAGGGAATTCACTGCAACATGCAAACCAGATGCAACACATTTGAGTAGAGAAAATTCATTTTCAAGGTTTTGCTGCCTCTTGTACTACTGCAGTAAGTTCTACAAAAGCAGAGACAAAGAATAAGAATTCTAATGTCCCCAAAATATTTTCATTAATTACATTTATCACACTGACAGTTTCTTGCTCCAACACTCTTAAGATAGAAGCAAAACTTTCAGCACCTCGTTGAGCTTATTTATTGGTTAAAAGAAAGGAAATTCTATTTTCCTCTTCAACATTCTCACTTGCTTGTGTTCATAGTTTATAGTACATGCTGTGTAGAGTCTGCAGTTTGATTCATTCTATGCAGTGAGCAGTAGCACTCAGTTTTTGTCAATAAATTCTGTGCACTTGAAATTGAATTATATTGCTGACTTTTTAGATTATATGATGTGAAGAAAATATCTACATGTTCTGATTTGCATGATTGAAAAGAAATTTAAAAATTCAGATCTTCCAATAGGAGATTTTTTACTTTTGATTTCTGGAAGGTATTTAGAAACTCATGCAAGACATGTTATAGGGAAATTGATATTATTTAGGATTTTGTAGGATAACAATCTCCTGATAAGTTTGTATGGTGTATTGGTCTCTATTAGAGCTCATTTATGCATCAGTCAGAAATAGCAGGATTCTTTCAGTTCAGATTCTTTTCAGGGATTCTTGATCCTTATCTCTTTTGATAATTTCTCCAGGTCACACATTTGGAACATGTTGGAAGAAAAAGCAGGGCACCAGTCAGTGACAGTCATTTTGAAATAATATGTAGGAAAATAAGTTTCTCTTTAAAGGAGGAAGAGCAACGAAGTGAAACAGAAGGATTGTTGCCAAAATAGATATCAGCATCTGTCACACAGGAGAGAAAAATCTTGTAGCTGAGTAAATGGATGATCGCCCAGAAACAACAGAAGAATCTGGCAGTGGAGCAAGTGCTGCAAACATCTGCCTAGTGTCTGTTCTACATCAGGGCTCTACAATGCTTGGAACAGTTTCTTTCATCTCTCAAGTACTGATCTTATGCTCTGTCATACTGTGCCAGAAAGATCCCTTGTCTCCTCCATGCTTTCCTGATTTGTGTGCTCTAGTCTAATTCTCCTCACTCTGCTTAGCTCAGAGGGCAGTACAAAAGCACACTCCTATAACATCATGGTAGGAAAAAACGTGGGGAAAAAAGGCATTCTCTATGAGGCAAAAGGTAGATTAATGTCCAAAAAAGAACTGTAAATGCTCTTGTGTGCTTACTGCAGCCCACTTTCACTGGTACTACTTGTTTGTGTCTTTCAGGAGCTCAGACTATCAAGCGAGTCTAACAGTCCCTATCACATCTTGACCTCCAGATGAGTCATAAATGTTGAGAAAACATGCATCAGTGGAACTGAAACTTATAAAAGAAGGTAAAATTCACAGCCATTATTTTTATTACTATCTTTTTAGCAGGAATCAAAATGGTATTCTTCTCTTTCCTGCGTGATTTAACTTCAATCATTAAATTACAAAACTGTCAATGCAATGCTCCAAACTTATTTTTAATTTTGTTTCCTTTCCTAGGCATAAGCCATCACAATGCTGCTGGCATTCCTGATTAGAAGTATTACCTTCGGGGTCAAACCACCTTCTTCTGCTGGCATTAGAATAGAACTATTTCCAGAGGTGCTACAATAAACTGTCAGGTATTAGCAGTAGTTAACTTTCTTTCCTCTTGTCTTCCTGGAGAAGTATCAACCAGTGTTTCTTTTTGAAGTAACAAAAGAGTCCTTACAGTCTATATATAAGAGAAATCTCACTTCTTTTGAAATACTATCAGGTGGCTTTTCCATTTATACAAATCATTATTTCTAAACTGAATAGAGATAAGCATTCAGTGTGTTCCACTAGTTCAGCGTATCTCCTCTTATTCTAATGTTGCAGTACTTCATTCAGCAATTCATACACTTTTCTTATTTACCCTCATATCGTGAACTCAATCAAGTTTAAAGGTTTCAACAGTACCATCATTAGCACTTTAAAAAGCAATCTAAAGTAATTTGTCCAAATATAGGTATGGTCTTACTTTTTGGTGTGCAGAGCAGCATTCTTCTAAACAGTGTAGTTCTTTATAATTGCCCAGACAAGTTCCCAACTGGAGCATTGCAAAGCACTCATCTTCAATACATGGCCTGATTTCCTTCATATACCAAATAGGATTTGTGGAAGGGAAGGTACTGCAAATCTTGTCTTGTCCTAATAGAGAACAAAGTACAAGGATGAGGCTAGAGCATGCTTTGAGATTCGTGAGCAGGAAATCACTGCTAGGAGCTGTAAAGGAGCATCATTATTGCACCTATATTTCACATCAAGCTCAACACATAACAGCTATTGCCCAAAATGGATCTGTAATTCTTTAGCATCCTGTATAGAATACAAGTAGTCAGGCCGGGTGAGTCAAGATTAAAAGGAGAAGGACAGTTAGGTGCTTTAGAGACTAATACTAGCACAGTATCTTCTGCAAATGCATCTTTCTAAATGCAAAATATATGCATTTGTATTTCAAGTCTTGGGACTATATGGGGGATGGGATGACATTTTTTGTATACTAATGGATCTAGAAATCACAGAATTACAAAGGAATGGATTTTAAAAAAAAATGTTATTTTCCATAAAAGTAAAAATTTTACAGTTAAAATGTTGAGGAGTGCTCAGTTCTTTTTGCAGAGAATAATCATGCTACAGTTGAAGTTTACAGCTGTTGAAATACAGATAGTGAAACGTAGGACTATACATAAGGAATGTAGAGTTTTGAACAAGAAAGTGTATATTCCAGTTCCTCTACTTTGTTACTCAGACATCCCAAAGCAACACATGTGAATTTTTTTCCCAGGTAAAGCCTATACGAGTATGCATTTGGATGAAATCAGGGTTCCGCTCAGGTAACCATGTCCTTCTTATTTGGACAAATGCCTTCTCACTATCATCAGACTCAGGCACCAGAGTGTATCTTCTTATCTCATCTTCCTCTACCAGCCTCTGCGTTTCATCCCATTGGATAGATTTTTTTAAATTATTTATTTATTTTTTATTTTTCTTTTTTTGAGATCTAACAGAAAATAAGCTGGTAAACCTTAACAAAAACTAAACGCTGTGTTTGTTGTGGCCTCGCTGACCACGACCAATAAAAAAGACTCAGCTATCACATAAGATGTCTGTAAAGTGGAAGAGGATACTTGGTTTTACTTCCAGAAAATGGATCAAAATTTTTGTATCTCAGACTGTCCTTGCAACAGTGGGGAGATCTGTGAAGTGAATAATCTTGATGCATGTCTTCTTCAGTACAAGGGACTTCTGTAATCTCTTGCAGGGAAAAAGTTTAACTCAGGTTCTGAGGAATTTTGGAACATGCAAGGATACTTTACATGGTATTTTTCTCTTCCTTTACTAATTATAATCTCAGAGCTCTAAGAAAGTGGAATAATATAATGCAGAAACTTAATTCACTTGCCTGTTGATGCAAGTAGGTGTTCGAACATGTGATGTAATTGAGGAAGTCTCACTTGTACAAGTTCCTTATACTAGTCTCAATTCACAGACTGAGTAGGGTACTATTTTTACATAGATACATACATTTTTAATCTTTCTGGGACTACTGCTCTGCTGGGACCATTGGCTCATTCTTCGGAGTACAAGTCTCAAACTAGTAAATAGGTACGGATATTGATTCCAATTCACAGTACATGGACAATGTGTTTTTTGATGTTACGTAAGCAAAGCCTGGAGTGTGCACAGCTGCTGTTGGCAGGATAGCAAGAACAGATTTTTTTCCAAGGATTAATGGATGTATAATGTACTGTCTGTTTTTTTATGTTGTGCAAACTTGATTGTTGTTTTAAAATAAATCATAAGTAATTATAAAAACACTTTTCTTACTTCTGTGTACTACAGCTCTAAATGCTAGAAAAGATAAACAGCAGACTCACTGCAGTCCTAAGCTCTCTGTAGGCCAGCATGCAAGGCAGAAAAGCTCTGCTGCTTGGGAGGGGACCATGCTGGATGTAGATCCTATTCCTGCAGATTTCTTTGCCCTTTCCTTGCCTTGCACTGGATCAAAGAAAGGGAGAAGGAGAAGGAGGAATAAATCATCTCTCACACCACTGCTTCCCTAGATGTCACCACTGCCCTGAGTTGCCCTCTCCTGTAGCACTATCCTTCACTAACACTGCAGGAGCTCTGAATCTGTGGGCACTGCTCTGTAGTCTGGAGCATTTACCATGCTCAGATTTCACAATACATCTCCTGCCTTTTGCAGATAAGAATTTCAAGTTGATAGGGCAGCATGAAGTGCTCGTTATATTCCTTTTACTTCTGCCAAAATCCGCCAGTGCTTTACCACTCTTATCATTTTGTTTTTACATACAGATGAGAAGACTTTCCCATCCAATTCTACTCACTCCCTGCAATCTCATTTTTTTCCAACAAACTGCAGGATCTTACCATCAATCAGTGCAGCCTTGCTGAGCAACAGGAAGCAGACACTTGACATGAGAGGAAACATCACAGACAGGACAATTTCTTCTCTCTCACCTTGCACATCCTAGGACAACCATGGGAAATACAGGGAGTTACCGATGATGCCTGTTCACTTTCCCTCTGGGTTGCTCACTTCAATACTTTCAAGCTTTTGACCTAGAGCTCCCTTTTTCACTTCACTTGAAATCATTTATTTTTCCTCCACATTTGCTTTTCTTCCCATCTTGCAGACATGAACACATTCTGTTTTGTTAGGGAATAACCGCAGCACATTAAGAGCAGAGAAAAAGCAGTTGGAACAATAGTTAGTAGCTGATTCCTAGAGCAAAAGAATAATGGAAAGAAGGTAATGCTGTGGCCATCCTTTTTCTTGTACTCTCCCTGTTTTCAGTAGTGTGTAATTCTGTGTGAGACTTGAAGTGCTCCCTGCTATAAAATGTCATTGTTCAATTGAAAATCAGTGAGAGTTTATGCTTGCACATATGCTACACCCAATACCAATAGCTATTTCTTCTTTCTTTAGTGAAAGAACATCTGTATGAAACTAAGTACATTTATATACGCATCAGTACACCTAAAGACATAAATTATACTAAAGGCTCACAGATTTTAAAGTGCAATTAGGTAATCCACGTGTGTGTGTTGGATAACTGGAATAAAGCTATAAACTCATACGCTCAATTGCAATGTACAGTTCTAAGATGCAGAAGCCCTACTGTGTAAAATACCAAAGTGAGGAAAAAGACATAGTCTAATATCATATCCCCACAAAATCAGCAGTAGGTGGAGGAATAAAGCCAACACTCTTCTATAGCCAGAACAGGTAAATAGACATCTGCTCTTTTGACTGCCTTTTTCTTTTTTCCTTTTTAGTTATCCAAATTTGGCAGTCTTAAGAAGAAACAGGCAATGTTTTTCAATAGTCAAATGTTGGAGTGAAAATATAAAAAAAGCCTAATATATATCAAACCTATTTTTAAAAACTCCAGTGAAAAACCTCCGTAGTCATCATCAGAACCTTGCTCTTCTCACTGCCTTGTCTTTACAACATATCCCTTACTATAAATTAAACTAGTATTTTGTTTCCCTGCTCCACAAGTACAGCACAAAGAACACTTACTGTCCTTTTTAGCATAGTATCTTCTCTAGTGAAAGATATCACATCTTCCTCTTTCACGTTCCCATTTGTAAAAATGTTTAAATATGCTCTTCTTCTTTAAAATGTCACTATTACTAAAACTCTTGTCCAGCTACTCTCCCTTGGATTTGCCTACATCTATACTTCTATACTCCTACATCTATACTGTAAGTTTAGTTATGTGAGGTCTCATCAGCACTAAGTAGAGCAGAATAATTTCCATCCATGTATTATATGTGACATTTCTAAATTTCTCTCCAGCTCTTACAGGATTTGCACCATCCCCTACAGTGCCATCTATGCATTTCATAAATGGACCATTTACTCTACCACACAGCACAACTGGAAATGTGGGTTAGAATTAGGTCTAATGCAAAACTGTATGAAAATCAGCACTTTATTTAATTAAAAAAAATCACTACTTCTGCTCAAATTAAGTTTTCGAACTGTTTTATAGTTCATGAAACACAGGCTACGCATTGCTTGTATGTTTATCACAAGACAATGACAAAATCCTCGTTGAAGTCAGTACAAAGCACAACTACAGCTTCTTCCTCATCAACCTTTCCTGTCAAAAGAGGAAGTCAAATTGTTTCGACATCATAATTCATTCTTAGTAAATGTGTGCTTA
Source organism: Meleagris gallopavo (assembly GCF_905368555.1). Classification (NCBI taxonomy): domain Eukaryota; kingdom Metazoa; phylum Chordata; class Aves; order Galliformes; family Phasianidae; genus Meleagris; species Meleagris gallopavo. The sequence goes on along the minus strand of NC_139404.1, from coordinate 111,873,502 downwards.
GGAAATCTCTGACTTTACTCTCTTCATTGAAAGTCAGCTCAGTGCAGTAGCAGCAGGTATCTGACACAATTCACTGTAGTAGAAGAATACAAATAATCAGAAAAACAATAAATTTAGGAATTAGGCTCTGTTTCAGCTGAATCTAAACTTCCAAAAGTAGAGACCCAGTAAAATTCTATCATGCAAACTTTCATTGTTAGTGCTATACAAGCGCATTTTCTACACTTCCTTTTCTTTCAGCTCTGAACCACAATAATGTAACAGTTTTTTGTTCGTTCACTTGTTGTTTTTTAAGTAATACAAGTAGAAAATGGTGGTCTTAGGAAATCAACTGAGTTTCCAGAATATTCCATTTCATAGACTCACAGAATGGTAGGTGTTAGAAATGGACCACTGGAGATCATCACATTCAAACCCTTGCTAATGCAAGTTCTGTCTTTTCCTATTTTTACTTCCCCATACTAAATTCCTTAATATAAATAATATATATATTTATTAAAGTAAAAATTTAATATAATAATTTAATAAAATAAAACATAAAGCCACAATGCAACTATTCACCACCTGCCAACCAGTGCACAACACGAATGCAACACTCTGCTGGCAACAGGAGGTCTCTGGGAAACTCAGACAGCAGCCTTCCCTCAAGTGCCTCCCACAATTTTATTACATTCTGTGTAGTGTCAAATTGTATGGAATAATCCCCGCTCCTAATTCAGGCACCTGTCCTGGCTCCACCCCACATAATGGTTGCAGCTCTGCCCTGCCACTTGGCCCCAGGTGCACTCCCATCACTCAGCAATGACCAAATATCTGTGTTCTATTACCACTTCTACAGCTGAATTCAGGATTTATTTTATTTTTTTTTTAAATCCTCCCCCCCAGGAAAGTAAATTTAATTTACATTCCTGGGTTTGGTATATCCCTGCTTTTGGCATCCTGTTTTAAGTACAGTTACATCATACTATATCACTTGGAAGTACACAGCAATTTGTTTAAATATTCTGGCATTGAGGAGATTTTAATTGAGCTGTCTGTACACTGAAATCCTGCCATGGAACAAAACAAGCTCTAATCTTTTGGGGTTCTACCCAATCAAGTTAAATGCCAACACTGACACTTGATGTGGTTAAACAGGCTGTTGTATCTTTATAAAGTGACTGTACAGCAACGCAGGTTGTTTCATTGGAGGAAGACGGTGTTAATGTTTACACCAAGTCTGAGAACAATCTCTTTTAGCCTCTAAGACAAGGTTTTTTCCAACACTGGCATCAAAGGGAGAGCTGATGCTACCCCAGAACCTTAAGCTACCACATAAACATCACTTTTAACTTCTCCTCTAATAAAGTCAATATGTATTGAAATTAAATGACATAGTGCTGTATGTCACAGAGAACATCATCATCACACAGATTCTTTCTGCAAAAGAAACAATTGTAGTCACAAAGAAATGTTTCAGGAAAGTGAATATTATGTACTTGATATAGATTATGTACTTGGTTATGTACCCAATATAGATTGTCATCTACATTGATGTTTGATGGCAGGTGAAAAAAAGCTTCCTAGAAGTCAAAGGAGTGGAAAATGTCAAGGACTAATCAAGGCTTTTATTAGAATTTGCTGGTATCTGATAATGGTTGAAAGTTGAACAAAAAAATTCTGCTTATTGTACGTTTCTTATAATAAAATTGTTTATTGGAAGAAAATGATTGAGGGGAAAAGCTAGGAGAGGTGAGAAATATTTTCTGTTCAGGGCACAGGAACAGAGCTAAGAAAGTCTGGTTTGACTTGGTTTTCCGACTGACACAACCTGTAAAAACTTGGATACAACCTTCCACCTCTCTATCCCTTTTATCCACAAAATATGTTTCTTTACTGTAATTTTTCTGTGCTTCCTTAAGTCTCTTCCATCTCTTGCCTGGATGACTACTTTCTGGAGTCAAACAGCAATCTTTTCAAACATGGACGCAGCAGAGCCCAGAGATTTTACATGCAGGTCCACGAATACATGACAAGCTGGTGGCTTTTATTCATTGTCAGCAACAGCTGAGAGGGTCTGTAGTAGTCAAGCCACTGTTCTATATTCTATTAATCCTCTACTTGTCCTTACTATACTTTCTCACTCCCCAGGTCTCCTTTATTCCCTGTTACATCTTCCTTCTACCTCTTCTTCCTGTGATACACTAAAAACATCCATCACTTTTATGTTCAATGCTCAGCTCCATTTTGAAATGCCTGTCAACCAAGAAAAGTAAACACAACCTGTGGGGATATGGTAGATGAGGAAACTCACTACCATTAAGATAAGCGTTTGTATCAGGAAGGAAAAGTTGATAAGCAGTCTTGTCTAAATAGCTGATGGTGAGAACGACAGAAAATATTTCAAATAGCTAAGAGCTGGATTCTGTTATGCTGAAAATAAGGAATTCAGGGATAGGAACAGCATGAGGAAGGAGATCGTTTGTGCGTAGGACTAGTTGGGAGTGTTTTTAACAAATAACTATTAGAGTAAAACGCTGCTATTACAACAACATCGGAGTAGGAGATGTTTTTAATTTAGTTTTATATTATCTAAAAGATTGAAAATCAAATGGAGAAGAGTGAGAGGTTAGCATTTACTCTTTCTACAGATTTTCATAATCCATTAGCTACCCAAGATATCATACCAAATATAATCCAGATTTATATCAACAGTAGAAAATAGCAATGGAAAATTTCTTTGCTGAGATTTGTCTTTTGACATGATAGGTTTGAGTCAAGATCTTAATTTGAATTCCATTTAAATGCCTGCAAACTAACTAGAATGATCATGGTACAGCATTTATTATTTTAGTGCTCGGGAAGTCTTTTTCCCAATCTTTTTCTTTCTTTTTTTCCTTCCTGGTTGTTAAAATAACAGCATGATGATTAGTACAACACATACACTACTTTACATGTTTAAGATAACAGCCTTGTCTTTATTCAGGTCTTCAAATCTATCATTAAGCACCAAAACAATAGTAACTTAATTTTTTCAGAAAAGCTGTGAACCCAGAGATACCACCTAAGTGACTAAGACTTGCAAATTCTCAGAAAGCCTTCTGATCAGACAGTTTGCAATTAAGAGAAAAATGTGACTTTAGGAACTTCAGAGTAACTACTAACAATAGATGAAAATCTAAGTCTGCTAGCTCTAAGAAATGAAGTTGGATTGCTAGTATCCTGAAAAGATCTTAGGAATGAAATGTAAGAGAAGGGTTTGTCAATGAATCATGTTAAGAATTTCTTAATACAAGTATTGTTGTCTTTTGAATTTTGCTGCATCTTACAAGGAAAAGCAAAGTTACTGTGTATGTGGATGAAACAAGATTTGGCTTTTTCAGAAAAAGAAATATCTCTTTTTGTTTGTTTGTTTTGCACCAGCCTTACAATAATCAAACCTGTCCCTTCTTCACAAATGAATTCCTGAGAAACTGAAGAAAGCCCCAAATGTGTATAACACATGTATGCCAGTGTATACACACATATACTGGTGTATATACACGCTCCTTGTTAAATACTTTTCTTTTAAGCCTTTGTTTCCTAATGCCGATATTTCGTATGTCCTCAGAGAAATTCAAACTATGAACATTTTTTTCTGTTTGTGCTACTCTGCCACTCATGTTAAAAGCTTATTTGTGGGTTCTAAAAATAACGAGCAAGAGGTAATAAAGCTGTGCCAAATATAACTGCCATTCCATCATAAGTTTGTGAGCTTAGCGTTATTTTTACATGAAAGCCTGGCTGAGTCAGAAAGACACAAGTAATGAGGGGAAGGTTCTTTTTTTTTCTGGCAAGATCAGTGAGAAATCTTTCTGTAGAAAATATAATGAAGTTCCTCATTAAATGGTTTGTATTACCCCATCTCATTTTCGAAAAAGGGGTTTAAATAAATCTGTAGTTTTGTGGTTTTTAACTGTGGTGTTCCTGCCAGGAACAGGATGTGTAAGAAGAAGGGACTGAGGAGAATAGGGACTACCAGATGATTGCAAACAGAGAGCAGGCATTTCTGGATGGATTTGATTCAATTCTATAGCTTAATATAATCAAGATAGTTCAATAATCATTTTAGCAATTATTCCAAGATAAGCGATAGTCTGGGATGTAAATTGAGGTTTGGTGACTCACAGGTCTGGTTTTGAAAATCTTTGCCTAAAACCTTGTGCTTCTACCATACAACATACAGGTGTACACTGCGAGTAGCACTAGAAGACCTTCATTAACGTTGTGAAGTATCCTGAAAAGAAGCTGGATTTTCAATAAGTAGTGAAAATACATGGAATCAAGAGGGGAACTGGATGTCAATAAGAAAGGGACAAAAATAATATGCATCATGTTTACATCACAGTTAAGTGCAATTCTTGCAAAAGTTCAGTGAGAGTGTTTTCTAGTATGTATCCTTGTCCTTCTATGTCACCTTTTCCACATAGTACCACAGTATAAGATATGGCAACAGCCATGCTGGTTTCTTGGTGTAAATCTTTGACAGTGGTACTAAAGTACCATTAGGGAGAAGTGAATTGTTTGTTACTTTCTGTGTCTTCCTAAATTCTGTTTTCAGAATGCTCTCAGATATATGGGTGGTCCTGCGTGGAGCCAGAAGTTGTACTCAATGATCCTTGTGGATCTCTTTCAACTCAGGATATTATATGGTTCTATGAAACTCAAATACTACACCATTAACTTATGCAGATTTATGGCCACAGAATTACAGAATGGCCCAGGGTTGGAAGAGACCTCAAGGATCATGAATCTCCAACCCCCCTGCCACAGGCAGGGCCACGCATCTCCACATCTAATACTAGACCAGGCTGCCCAGGGCCCCATCTAACCTGGCCTTGAACACCTCCAGGGACGGGGCATCCACAACCTCTCTGGGCAGCCTGTGCCAGCACCTCACCACTCTCTCTGTAAAGAACTTCCCCTGCCATCCAACCTAAATCTTCCCTCCCTCAACTTAAAACCATTTCCCCTTGTCCTGCTGTTATCTACCCTTTCAAAGAGTTGACTCCTCTCCTGTTTGTAGGCGCCCTTTAGGTACTGAAAGGCTGCAATGAGGTCACCCCGCAGCCTTCTTTTCTCCAGGCTGAACAAGCCCAGCTCCCTCAGCCTGTCTTCATAAGGGAGGTGCTCCAGTCCCCTGATCATCTTTGTGGCTCTCCTCTGGACCCTCTTCAACAGCTCTCTGTCTTGTACTGGGGGCTCCAGGCCTGGACACAGTGCTCCAGATGGATCCTCACAAGAGCAGAGTAGAGAGGGACAATCACCTCCCTGTCCCTGCTGGCCACCCTTTTTCTGATGGAGTCCAGGATACCATTTGCTTTCTGAGCTGCAAGAGCACACTGCTGGCTCATGTTAAGCTTTTCATCCATCAGGACCCCCAAGTCCTCCTCTGCAGGGCTGCTCTCAAGTACCGCTCCTTCCAGTCCATGTGGATGCCTGGGATTCCTCCGGCCCAATGCAAAACCTTGCACTTTGCTGTGTTGAACCTCATCAGGTTCACCTGGGCCCACTTTTCAAGCCTGTTGAGGTCCCTCTGAATGGCATCCCTTCCTTCCACCTTGTCAACCGCACCACTCAGCTTGGTGTCATCAGCAAACTTGCTGAGGGTGCACTCAATTCCATTGCTGATGTCATTGATAAAGATGTTAAAGAGCACCAGTCCCAAGACAGACCCCTGGGGGACGCCGCTCGCTACCGGCCCTACACCAGGACATAGAGCCATTGATGACCACCCTCAGTCTGCGGCCTTTCAACCAATTTCTTATCCATCTTGTCCACCCATCAAATCCACATCCTTCCAGTTTGGATATAAGGATGTGGTAGGGGACCATGTCAAAGGCCTTGCTCAAGTCCAGGTAGATGACATAGGTTGCCTTTCCCTTGTTTACCAATGCCTGTCCACCGATGCTGTCACTCCATCATAGAAGGTCCCCAGATTGGTTAAGCATGAGTTTTCCCTGGTGAAGCCATGCTGGCTGTCTTGGATCTCACAATCATTCCTCATATGATCAAGCATGTCATCCAGGAGGATATGGCCCATGATCTTCCCAGGTACAGAGGTGAGACTCACCAGCCTGTAGTTCCCCGGGTCCTCCTTGCTCCCTTTCTTGTAAATGGGAGTGACATGACCCTTGCTCCAGTCATCCAGGATGTCACCTGACAGCCACAACTTTTCAAATATGACGGAGAGCAGCTTGGCAACCACCTCAGCCAGCTCCTTCAGAACCTTGGGATGCATGCCATCTGGCCCCATAGACTTGTTCACATTCAGTCTCACGAGGCAGTCTCAGACCTGCTCTGCCTTTACAGTGGGGGACGACTTTCTGCATCGGTCCCCACCTAGAGGTTTAGGGATGCAGGGCTCAGGGATGTTGGAAATATTAGAATCCTAATCTGTAAGATTTTCACATCTGGAATATACGTTCACACATATATAAGATATAGTGGTCAATATATCAGAAAAAAAATTATCTAATGCATTTTGTCTTTCACTTTTTCTCTGCTATTCAGAGGATTATCACTTCACCCTTTGCCCATACCATTTCCCACAGAAGCGATTAGCAAATATATATATTCCATATATATATTCCATAGTTTATAGTAATATATTCCATAGTTTATAGAAGAAAGAAATAGGAAATCAACTTTTGAAGGTTTTTTCTAAGCAACTTTATTCTTTACCTTTCTACTTTACTAAATTTTTGCTGCATTATTAATCTGTTTGCATATTTTCAAAATGAAAAACCTGCAAAGTAAACAAAGCATTGGATGATCCATGCAACTTTCCAATTATATTAATGTTAAATTAATGCAGGAGTTGATTTCTTCATGTAACATGACATCATGGTCAATTGTTTTTCTTGAATAGCCTTGTCTTTGCCAATTCTTTTATTCTGCCTGTACTCAAATAATCTGTTAAGGCAAAAACAGGCTTAGAAAATACATTCAAATCTTAATTTTTTTCAGTCTGATTGGAAAACAGTGTGTGCTAATATAGCTCTATTTGTATCATACAGAACTTCTCATCAGCAGCTCTGAAAGCATTTTATACATGAGGAAAGTGGCTACAAAGTGATTTCCCTATAGGTACTTAGCAAGACTACTGCAGTGTTAAGAGTAGATTCCAAGTCTGTAGAAAGATTTTCTTGTGCTGCCCTAACTAAGAATCTTGGTTTTTTTAGAGACAAATTCAATTTGACAAGGATGTATACACTGAAAATAAATTACAACATACTTGAATGATGAAAGTGGTTCTCTTCGTTAATGAAAATGGTTTCTCATTGCCCAACACAACAAAATTACTAAGTGGAAGCCAGGCAATGTATTTCAAAGGTATTAGAGACATCAGAAGTGACCACAGACTGTTAAGATATGCACTTTATGTACACCTGGCCATAATATCTTCTGTTCATGTGTTTGAAGGGAATGAGCCTGTTAATGTAATTCCCTCCTCTCTTCAACTTAAAATAGCATTTAAAATTAGGAAACCAATGACTTGGTGATTGCATTTATGTTCCTCAGTGAATTCACAGGTCTCACTGGTGTTTTAAGATCCCAGCTTTGACATTCCATTTCTTTTTTTTTTCCCATTTGTTTTTCTTTCACTAATACTTGAGATAAAAAGTACTCTATCTCTGTTTTCTTAATGTTTATACATTTTACTATCTCTGCAAGATCTCTGCTTTTGATCACATTCAAATGTGTAGTTCAATAAAAAGACAGCGTTGTCACTAAATCCTTAATGACTAAATAAAACAAAAGGAAGACAGCGAACAAGTAAAATGAAACAAACCCCATCAAGCTTTTACTACAGCTGTAGTTGCAGCTTTCCAAAAAATGGCCGAAGCTCAGTTTTCTACATTTGTATTATATTCAGCCTTCAGAAGGGAAGTATTTCAGACAACCTTGATTTTTTTTTTTTTCCCTTTTATTATCTTAGTGACATGATCACTGCAAGAAATCAGCTTTAGATATGTGCATGTATAATATGATGTAGGCAGCCAGTTCTGTTTTATATGTACACAGAATCATAGAATCACCGCCGCTGGAAAAGACCTCCAAGGTTATCTAGTCCAACTGTCTACCTACCACCAGTATTTCCTCACTAAACTGTATCCCTTAGTACAACACCTAAATGTTTCTTGAACATCTCCAGGGACTAATTCCTCAACATGGTGGAAATATCTGCACATCGTCTTGAAAAGGACTAAGAGAATATCCCTGATCAAGTTTGCTGGAACATGTCTTCAGGAGCATGAGGGATCAGATGAGCCGAGATGGCAGCTTATTAATCACCCAGAAGATGAGGTAATCAGATAGACAAGGCATGGAGGTCAACATAAAGCAGCCTGCATACACAAGCTTACTTTTGAAGTAAGTCTTTGTAAGAGATATATACATAGGAAACTGTTCTGTTATATACATAGCAAATTGTTTGACCTCTTTTGAGACAAAGAAAGATACCTAAACACAACTGTTACTTTAGCAGTATAACATATATAATAGCTGCAATAGCTAACAGGTAAAAGCCTTACAGTGAGTAAACCTTGAGCATGTTAACTGAATTGTGAGACCAGAAGCCCTGATATCACAGTTTTTCTAGAGGAAGAAATAAAGCGTTGATTACATAAGCAGGGCTTAAATCCAAAATTCCTGTTTCGAAGCTCCAAAGAAATAGAAATAGCCAAAGAAATCTTTTGTCTTCCTACTTACAGACTTTTTAAGGACAGAATGTTCTATATCTGTATTTCGTAAAATAGAAAGCATCTTTAAAAATTACCCTTTTATATTACAGTTAGGATCTGTTTAGGATAACTGTGCCCTGTCACAGTTAATTAAGTCAGAAATGGTAACTGTGAACATCCCAACTCAATTTGTCCTAGAGCAAGTATGTAAACCGAATCCTTTCCATGAAATCACTACAAATATTTTACTAGATGAAAGTCTCAGATAACAAAGAATAAGCTCTTACAACACAAGTAGCTCCCAATTTCTACCTGTATAATTACATGCTATATCAAACCATATGATCTGGTTACCTTAACTATTGATTTTGTTCAAGAGCTGGTTAAAAAAAAAAAAAAAAAAATTATTCATAAGTATCAGCACAGATGATAAAACAGTATAGTACTCTACTGTTGAGTAGAGCATTGATCATCCCAAAAACTCAATGAGCAACAGTCCTGTAATCAGATGGAATAATAAAAACCTCCCATAGGCTGGTGGAACTATTTGGACTTTCTTTTTTCCTGAAAGCCCGTATAAAAAATAAAATATTGTTTCCAATACAAGGATCAACCCTACTCCAGAAGTACAATGTAAGTTTATCTCACACTTATTAAAAAGGATTGCTAATATGGAAAAAATATTAAATTAAAATAGTCCAAGTTTCGTTGTGGTAACTTCTGTAAATGGAATTATTTTCCATTTACATTTTTCCAATTATTTTCATGGCATACTTTATGGCCTATTTTATTCATTCCAGCAACTTTGAACTGTAAAATTTCATAACTTAAATGCCATCATGTATGGAATCAATCATAATATAATTTTATATTTCTACTGTATTCTGTGTTCCAGTTTGCAATAAGATAGAGCCAATCTTGTGGAAGTGTATTTATTTCTGAAAATTACTTTCAGACTTGTAAAGTATAAGTTTATACAGTAAACTACCTCTAAACTCTCAATTTGTGTCTAGCTAATATCCATTTAGAAAAGCTTTAATAAAAATCTCACCCTGCTCTCCCTCAAATATGCTATCATTAAGTTTATATGTTGTCTTAAATAATATTATAAAAACTAGATTGTGGCTTATTTGGCAGAATTAAACCTATGCAAAAATCTGAAAATAGACAATTAGATCACAGAAACCTCATTTGTATTTGTAAAAAACAAGCAATTAAAATTCCTTTCTTCTCCAAAGCAACATCTTTTTGCATTTTGATCCACTACCTGTAGTTCCCTTTCCTACAGAAGCAAATACTACAGAATTGCTGCAGCGTGTTCCTCTTTGAAATCATGCTGATGTAGGCCACAGTTTAGGCCGTTGCTGCAGAACTGAACATAAAATTCAGATATTTTTAGATTACTTAGAGAAATTCAGTTTTCATATGTTTCATCCCTGTAAGGAGGTGGGATATAATATTTTAAACTCTTATTTAATATTGATCAATATAATTTATAAACATTAGAAAATGTAGTTAACTTCCCAAAACCAAAGAATTTTAGAATATTTTTTTAAATATCTCACTGCTTAAAAACCAGAAGCACAAAATCAACCCATCCTGTATTATAGAGCAAATTTAAAGTAGAAGCTGGGAACAGAACTTAAATTGTTTTTACTTACTGTGACTTTATACAAAGATAACCTCCCTTCCTCTTAAAATGTCAATGTATTAATTATAGAGGAGGTACAGTCTGGAAGTATTTATGCAGATTCATGCACATAAATTTTATTTCATGAGACCAGTTTTCAAAACCATATTTCCTCATGAAAAGACATTCTGAAAATTTACTTATTCTTAGAGTAAAATCTCTGGTGGAGAACTATTAGTGACCAGTTGCTCCAGCAATATGGTTTATACATTTACAGCTGTATATTTAGTAAAGGGTATAATGACATCAGAGATGCAAGAAACCTCACTACCCTTCAAAAGAAATAAATAAAAAGAAATTGAAAAGGAAAAGGAAAAGGAAAAAATAAGGAAATAAAAGGAAATAAGAAAAAGAATTAGAAAGAAGAGCACACTGTCAGTACTGCAGTTTTAAAAGAAAAAAATGAATGTAAAAAAAAAAAACTTTTTATAATGAATGTACTGACATAGCAAACAGTATATGTATAGCTTAGCAAACTTGCTGTTACTGTTGAGAGAGATCTTTCAGCACAGACCCGTAATATGGAAGAGCTTTGTACTCCACATTCAGCATCTCAGCTTGGTTACCCATTCTGCTGTCCATCATGCTATTCTACAGCACTCTACCAAGGACTCTACATACTTCATACTTCCTCCTCACAAGAGGCATTTTGAGGCCAGCAAGCTCCTCTCTCTAGCAACGTACCCCATTCCAAAGAAGCTGCCAGTGTTGCTAATTGAACTGTCACTGCTCCTGCTGTTCACATTATTTTATCCTGCCCCTAAAACCAGTGGGACAGGTTCTCCTTGTACAGTGTAACTATGAAGAATTATTCTGCAAAAGAATAGACAGAAACTAACGATGAGCTGGTAGCTATTCACTAATAATGAATAAAACCCTTTAAATAAGAACACTGAAAAGCTTTCAGTGTTTTAAACGGAGAGCACAAAATCTATTCACTTTTCTATGTTTGTATTTGGGCTGTTGAAAACACGGAAGAAAATCTGCAGTTTTCTGGTGTATTTGAAATAGCTTGTTCCTAAGTGAAAAATGACTGCTGCAGCTTCCCTTTAAAAAAAATAACTCAAATTGTTCTGCCAGCCCAGCGTTGCACCTTTTTTCTATGCTGTCAAACATTGCTTTCATGCACACCATGGAATAGAGGAAGCCTCTCTATTTTAACTGTTCTCAAAAAGCTGCCTGGCATCATTTCTCCACTGCCTTTTTGAGCAGTAATTTCACAAGTAACCAAACCCAACCTACAGGATGGGATACAAAGTCCCATCAAGGCTCAAGGCTTTACTTTATAGCATGTTCTTAACTGCAGTTAGATAGGACAGCAAGCCTTTGTAACAGAAACAGGCATCCGAAAATATGTCAAATACATATGTATTTGTTAGTTCCGCTAATGGAAATGTTTTCACTACCATCATCAGGAACTGTAAAATATCAAAACAATGAATTTTTTTTGATACAGTGGTTAATGTAATTTGTTGTTCATTATTTGGGGGGAAAAAAAAATATTTTCTTCAACATCAGGCATGATGCTATAATTACCAATTTTTTTTCTCATAAGCATTTAACAAATTGTTGTTAATCCATGGAAGCTGGATTCCTATCCATCCACATTTGTCTATTTTATCATAAAAACTCTCAAAAGGGCACTTATCTGAGGATATTCTGTATGACTATCTAAGTGTCCACTGAGTTGTGAGTCAAGGACAAATGCTGAAGTGAACCAAATAACTGAAAAAACTGCTGAAACAGCAACACAAACAGAATAAAAGAGAGGCTGGGGTGGTGCATGGCAAAGAGGCCATCATTTGCTGTCACTGTGCAAAGAGCACTGCTGCTTCCTCTTCTCTTACATGGAATAGACTGCACAGAGTCTACATCTTTTTTATAAGCCTAGGTCAAGCATGAACATTTGCTGAACAACGTTTAGGCCCCTCATGGAAGCAGGTATAGAATAGGAGGCTTTCTTTTCCCTGTGGAACAGAGGTAAGAAAATCTTATCAAATTTTGTCTCAGCACAATGACAAAAAAAGGCACGACTGCAAAAAAATCCATCTTCTGGGATCCTTGCCTTTCTTCATTCAATGTTCAACCCTTTTCTTTCTAAAGATATAGATTTTATTAGCCTTCCATTTATGAAGCATAATTTTTACAAAAAGTTATTTAACATATGTCAAACATGCTTAAGGGACACTAGTTGCCTTATGATTGACAGGTACTTAATAAGGAAAGCCCACTGTGTTTTTTGAACAGGGGAAAAAAAATGGTGTTCGTTGAAGCCAAATCTCCATACAAGGTATCTTTATGGAGAACGTGACCAGAACTTTTGTAAACATTCTTTGGAATCTCTTCAATATTGTAAAAATTCAGAATGCTACTTATCTACCTCATTGTCTCAAGTTTAAGGTTTGAAGCATGATTCAGTCTCATCTCTATGAATTAAAACCACAAGTAACATGTACTACAGATGAAAACTACTAAAGAAAGCCAAGTGCTTGAGATGAATCATGAAACTGTATATAAGATGACTGCCTTAAAACGGGAAAGAAGAAAAATATTCCCAAACAACATGATAGAAATAATTACAACATTCTAACATGAACATCACCATATTCTTCATCCATCACTGAAAAAACTTTCTAAGTATAAACTTCAGATCTACCGCATGTTAAAACAATCATTTGTAGCAATATGTCAAAAGACACAGGAATTAAAATTCTACACTAGCACATTGTCAATTATATTCTGACAAACAAGAAACTGAGAGTCTTTAATCTCTTTAAGCACACTATTGACAAAGTTTTCATCTGTGGCTCTGGTAGGCATCTTCTCAACCTGAAGTATTTCTTACACTTGGATTTTCAGTACAAATCTCAGCTATAAGACCAGCTGAAAGTCATTTAAAGTTTTTGTAACGATAGTTTAACATAGCAACACTTGAAAACAAATTTTACTTTTTGAGAGAACTACTATGTACAGCATGAAAACAATAAATTATTAAATACAGTCCATTTTATGGCATGGTACAGTGCTAGTGTTTGACTAAGAAAACTAAGAAAAGGGAGGGGATAAAATTGCTTTTAATAATGTGAACATCTTGGACCACCATGAGTTATAGACCACTTCATATTAATGAAATGTAGAAGAAAAGATAAGTATACTGCCAAAAAAAAAAAAAAATATGTGAATTAGGCCTCAGTTAACAGAAAATCTTTAATCTCTGATTGCATCATTATATTCACTTCCTAGATTTTTTGTAAAATCTTTTTCTGTAAAATATAAAGAAATATGAAGGAACAGTATAAAATATATACTTATTGCTGGTTTAAAGGATGTTTTAAATCAGTTTAAAGCTATTTAATCTCCTAAATGGATTGCACAGGTTTACCCATAACAGCCAACTAAACTTCATACTAGTTTGAGACAAAGCTTGTTTAATCTTCTTACTTAATAATCCTGAAGCATAACATTCTGTCTTAAATAAATTTCGCTGAAAAACAGCGTGCAGATGTTGCAGGATCCCTATTGACACATAATTTCAGTGTAAGTAATTTGGAACATCTTTTACAATCCTGCATTGCCTGGACATAGGCTATATTTCTGTAGAACTTAGATCTCTCTTTTTTTCTTGAGCATTGTGACAAAAGCAGAGAACAGATTTTCTGTATGTTTTCTACTTCCAAAACTGTAAGCCTATCACTCTTCATATTTGTTCCACTCAATAGAGGGTAAGAACTTCTTCCAAGTTACAATCAAGATATTCCTCAAGCACTGCCATTCCTTTTTTTCAGTAATATTTCAGTCCTGTTAGGCAGTGATCTTCTCTAGCGTGTTCTTTGTCCACAGATCACAGTGGGTTGATAAAAGTGCTCAGGAGATGAGAATTCCTTTTAAAAAAACTTGCCTAATTGGTCTGCTAGAAAGTAAGAAATAAAAGAATATTGCCAGCTGAGTGTAGCAGTTCATACTTCAAAGCATAAAATGTGGTTATTTTTGTAATATTTATGATAATTTCTTTCATATTACATAAGTTCAAATCCTATAAATTCTTCACATACTCAGAAATGTCTTTAAGTCATCCTCAGAGTAAGCTAACAAAGCTGACACACAAATATACAAAATTATCCATCTTCTCCACATTTTTATTTACCCTTTTAATGCAGTTTCACCATATTTTTATAGATTATCATAAAAAAAAAAAAAAGCAAAATACGTAAACATTACTTTTCAAGAAAGAAACCTTGAGAGAAAGATAAATAGTCTGTTACAGCAGAACTTTCTCCCTGTGTAACTCTGCTCACCACAAGCAATATCTGCTCTGCAAGGTCACCTCCCTCCTCCCTTCAGCAGTCTCAAGTTTCTTCCAGTTAGTAGCATGGCAACCCCGTCTATCTTCCTTTCCTTATTTACTAGCTTTACAGAGGGTGGTTGGTTATTGTTGCTGTTGTTTACATGTATATATATGTGTATATATATATATATATATATACACATATGTGTATATATATATGTTTAAAACAACAACAACACCCCCCCACACAAAAAAAAATTAAAAAAAAGTTAGAAATACGTATTATGTGTTCATTTCTTTAATTTGTTAAATGTAGACAGGGCATTTTTACATTCTAGCTTCACTTAGGATGAATTGCATTTCTGTTCATCTTCTACAGAAGTCAAAAATTACTGAAATATTTAAAATTACTAAAAGAGGGAGAAAAAAAGAAACACAAGTGCTGTATATAGGACAAGCCCCACCATTTAGCTTTCTTGTCACCACATGGTTGTTAGCTATTTTCTGGAATGTCACAAAATTAATCACAATGCTGGACTGCCACACCAATAACTTGTAATGAAGTGACTTTATGCCCTTTTGGAAGCTGTTAACCCCACTTGATTAGAAGCTGAGGAAGGGACAATTGACAGGTAACATTAGGAAGAGAAAGCCTGAGAGAGCGCTCAGCTGACAGCAAATTCAGGTGAGACAAACTGGCAGCAGAGCAGGGGATTGTCCTTACTTTGGAAGGTTTAATCTGAATTAATGAACAATCCTACTATGAGGAGAATTAGAAATGAGCTGTACTGTTGTTTCGTTGGAGGCTCTAAAAGAGCTCGCTAGCCTCCCATATCTGCATTGTTGCCTTCTTTATTTTAAGATATTCCTCTATTTTCATGTTGTTTTTCTTTTCCTACATGCTTTCTGATAACTACTCCATTTAATTTTTGTCTTTTCTGCTCTGATCTTTGTCATTTGTCATCCAAGTTGCCTGCCTCCCAGTTGTGAGTTACATGTGTTCTCGCTACCGCGCAAACAGGCAGAACTGGTTATACCCTGCCTGAAATGTCCTACACATAAGTTGCTCCAGCAGCTGGCTGCATGAAATGGTGCTGTGGAATCAGGATTGCGATAGGTGACTTTCAAGGAGCAAATGGTATCTTTGCCAGCAGCTGTTGGAGCATATTTCAGAGCGGTAGTTGGAACACGTCCAGGGTCATGCAGATTTATCCACTCCCACGGCATTTCTGTACTGCTCTGCACATTATTCTCATCTCTCAACACTCCCTGGGAAAGCTGAACTGGTTTGGGGAGGAGTGATATTGAATTTATATTTAGTGCCGCTATAAGCAAAAATTGCAAATGCAATTTTCACTTCTTTGCAAGTATGTTTCATTCAAACTATCCCAAAATTTAGCAGAAACAAGGCCATGAAAATCTTTCTACATCTTTGTGCAAAGAAAGGAGGACACTTTTTATATTTATTCTGCACTTGTATGTGTATCCATAGATAAATAAATACAGACTCACAAACACATAAATCTGTGAGTTACTTTGCCTGTCACTAAAACACGGCCACTTGTGCAATAGAGTACAGAAGTTCAATAACAGGGCAAAAATGATTTTAGTGACATTCTAGGGCACGAAATTAAGGCGAAAGGGGAACTGGTGAGAGAGTTATAGACAGAACATATCCCTTTTAAGCTACAGACAGAACCTCATTGTATAACTAGAGCTAACTTGAAATCAGTGAAGATTGTGAAGAGTAGCATCTCTGCTTTTAGGAACAGAGGCCTATTAGAACTGAAGCACACACAAAAAAATTATTACACCAAACTATCAAAGTAATTTTTCACAGAATTACATTTCTCCATATTTATTTGCCTGCAGAAGTGCACTCGAAACAAAAGTGAGCCAGAACAAGCAAAGCAAGAGTAAAAAAGGGCAATCCACAGGAGAAGGAAGGCATGAAGCCTAATGTATGAGTATTATATATGGAGAGGCAAAAGAAAAGAGATTAAAGTTACATACTTGTAATCTATTTCGTAATCAGCTTTTCTATTCAACTATCTGTAGTGACTGCAAGGCAAAAAGCAATTTTATGCTGCTTGTGTCTCCTACCTCATTATTTCTGGTATGTTGAATAGAATACAGGATCAAAGGTACACCTGTCTTGTATAGGATAGTTATCCTATCCTGTAATGCAAGGACTGCCTGCTGCTCTGTACTGAAGCCATAAATAATTCCTTTCCACTTGGAAATGAGGTCTTAACTAGCCACCCACTGCAGCCGGTGTAAGTATTAATATGTGTAATATATTAATTCAACAAAACAAACCACTATCAAAAAAAAAAAAACCCAAAAACCTCACAACAAAATAAAACCCAGAGAATAAAGGAAAAATGAGCTTTAGTAAGCTTAAGAAAAGATAGATGAGAACAAAAATTCATGTAACTTAATAAATCAATAACATAAATAGAAGTAACTATAAAGAGTATTAAATTACAGTGATGCATCACCAAAATATTTCCTAAAATCTAGAAAATCTGTTTGTGATTTACGAAGTATCTGAGACAGAAGTTATACCTATTGACACATAAAACAGGAAAGTATAATTTAATACATTAGAGGAAAGCAATAGAAAATTAAAGGAGAAATGAATAGGGAAATAAAGCTCTGTCTAATATCAATTCTTTTAGAGCATACAGAAAAAATAGTATACAATGCCATTACATCTCAAGGAGATGGAATTTTCAGGGAGGCATTAAATACAGGAAGTCTCTTATGATCCTACATGAAAATACCGAAGTGGCTGGTTTGGAAAATGGTAGTTTCTATTTTTTCTAGATCAACGAAGGTTTTGGACAGAATTCCATCAAGATAGGATGAAGGTATGGGATAGGGAAGAGATGGCTTGGCTATTATTTCTAGAGAAATAAGCAAGGTTTGAGAAAATCTTCCTGAATGCCCATGCCCGGTTGCGGAGTCATCCTTCCTAGGCAATACTGTAATCATCTATAACATATTAGAGGCAATGATGGAAGGACCATTTTGTTCTGATTTAATTCAAGATAAAATAACATGAGCTTATTTGTTTCCGTTTCCTGTAATATTTCTCTTTATTTGTTTTTAGGACAGAGCAGAGCCTGTATTTACCCTAAGTATCATTATTACCAATATAAAATATAATGACTGAATACACATGTTACGTGTGAACATTAGTAAGTTACTAAAATATATGCACAATATCAGATGTGTGAAATTACTTGCTGTGAATATATATGCTGCTTTCAAACTAGAGGAATACAAATTAATCACGATATTTATCTCCAGAGATTAGTATTTTACAGACTTTATGTGGTAGGGAAAATGAACAGAGAAGACATATTTTAATGACAGGGGATGGATTTTCTTGAGTCATAGCTCCACTGGCATTTCCCCTCAATCACTCTGCTTCTTCAACTGAATATAAATCAACATACAGATTTGTGAATAACTCACATACATAAAACTTTACTCATCATCATATTTTGGCTATAGGTTGATGCAGCACAATCCATCTGTACTACTCTAACAATCATGTACAGTGCTTTCCTGCTATACATCCTTGGGGAAAAAAAAAAAAAAAATCAAATTTAAAAGTCTATAAATAAAGGGTTTTGATTTTCTGACAGTATTCCTACTCATGTCAATTTTGATTGCAAAAAAAAAAAAGAAGTGGAATAAGGCTGGTATGTTTTATCAATTTGTTTCTGCAAAAAAATCAGCAAAACAGGAATCAGAGTCTAGCAAACTGATAAATGCCTCTTAACTTTTCGAAGTTCTCTCATTATTTGTAGTTCCTGAGCTGAGATAAGAAACAAAAAGCATGTTCCAAAGCCTTTATTACACATCTCTGTTCTAATGAGCACCAGAGTAACTCACTGGCTTCTTTTTATTACTGTGACTTATTTATAATTTCTCCAACAGCTAGGCTGAATTTAGCAAGCAATTTAGTGTAAATGTGTAGATCAGTAGATTGAAGCCGGCTGTGCTGAGGCCTCTCACATATTCATTACAGGAGATGCTTGGGGTTTACTTCAGATTGGATTTCATCTTCCAAGCAGAGTGTTTTGACTAGACGTGATGCAGAGCTTTCCGAAGGTAAAATACTGTGGTGCGTCCTAGAGGACTCAATCATGACACAGTGTACTCTGTGGCTTGTGTCCTAATTTCCCCATTAGGTGCTGGAGAATTTTTTAAAGAGAGCTTTTGTTTGTTTTTCTCCAAAAAGAACCTAGTTCAAACATACCAAAATCACTTTGGAAAATGAGTCTACTCTCAGTAAATGGCATTGTCAGTCAAGGGATTAATTTCTAAGCAGCTCCAAAATACCTCACTAATATAAATATAAGTAATGCCTGCACAAAAATTGTGTAAGAGAATTTCTATCTGTCAAAGCCAAAAAAATACAGAACCAAAATAGTGTGAAGCATACTTTTCCTCACCAATATCCAAATCCAATTTTCCCCCTTGAAACTGCCTCACTGATAGCACCTGCCAGGCCTGGAGTCAGAGGAAGTAAAACGTAGTGGCCTGGAAGATAAATGACCTTGAAGATTTCACAGGAAAAAACACACATGATTAAAAAGTCCTAGCTGCCCAGCCTCCAGTAGAAGTATTTACAGGCTACTACACATATATCAACAGTAAAAGGGATACTGGGGTAAAAAAGGGCTTATTCCAACAGGACTGGGGACCTGGTGCTAAAGGACACACAGAAGAATACTCAATGCCATCATTGACTTAGTGTTTACTGGTGAGACTGGCATCCAGTAATCCCAAGTCTCTGAGAGCAGTGCAAAAGCCCTGTACAAGGGCTTGCCCTCAGTGGAGTAGGGTCACGTTAGGGGACATTTAAACAAACAGAATAAACATAAGTCTATGGGATGTGATGGGATGCACCCACAACTACTGAATGACCTGTCCCATACCATCATGAGGCCACTCTTACACAATCTTGGGAAAGCTGTGAGTTTTAACATCTTGCTTAGTGATGCGGATGACAGCAGAGAGTGCACCTTCAATGAGTTTGCAGACAACATAAAATTGGGAAGAATGATTAATAGATCAGATGACTGTACTACTGTTGAATGACCCTTTGAGATGTTGAAAAAAAAAATGGACTGAGGTCTCTTGAACAAAGGGGAATGTCAAGTCCTGCAAAGAATTCTCCTTCCAACAAAGGGAAATGCAAAGTCCTGTACCTGGGAAAGAACATCCCCATGCATCACTTTCTCCCTTACAGTAGGGAAAGCTGTTAGGAAGCAGCTTGGCAAAAAAAAAAAAAAAAAAAAAAAAAAAAAAACATCCTCAAGGTCCTGGTGTACCAGCAGCACGCATTAGAAGCAAGGAAGGCCAAAAGCACTCTGGGCAGTATTCAACAAAGCATCACCAGCAGAATGATGCTTTCTGACTGTTCTGGTGTGTTGTAAAACTTCCTTCTAACTACTGCAAGAATTAGAACAGTATTTCCTATCCTGTATAAAAAAAATGTATTTAAATAGAATATGTTGAAATTCAGAATTAGCAGATTTTTTTCTGCGCTAAGTGGATATCATTAAAAAGAGAAAAAAACTAACAGATTTGTTCTTGATCTCAGAAGCAGTATAACTCATATACCTTTTCCAAAAGACAATAAGGAGGAACAGAACTGGAAAACTTAATTTGGTTAATGACGCTGAGTAAATTTCAGGAGCAAAGAATAAGTTCATCTTGACCTTGTACACGCAAAGACTGAGATGACAACTTTTTTTTTTTTTTTTTTTTTTTTTTTTTTTTTTACACAAGTCTATGGGAACACGTAATCTAAAAGTATTTGAAATATACTCTGAATTGGGAATGTAATGTTTTTAAAATCTATTTTCAGACAGTATGTAGTTTTTTACTTAACTGAAAGGTTATTTTATTTTTCCTTGACTTTATTCTGGAAAATTATCTAGATTAATGGACAAATATACACGGGCAGAGATGTGTACAAAGACAACACTAAATTTAAAATTCATGGTTTTGTATCAGAGGTGATAACAACAAGCAGTTTCTTCTTCATGTTAGTCTGCATTACAGAATTGAAATATGAATGTAAGACTAGTTTTTCAGAGGCATGTTTTTCCCCACATCAAATGTTGGGTTTAATAGAAGATTTTTCTTTCTTTCCTTTGGGGTCTCTTATCATCTAGATAGCATGAAGTATTCCAGCTATAAATAGAGGTTCATAAATCATGTTTTACACTTTTTTTTTTTTTTTTTTTCCTGTCATATCATCAAGCTCCCATGTCCCACTGGAGATTCTGGTTTTAGTTTTATTTGTAAGTAGTGTTTTGTGTTGATCATTCATAAAAAGAAGTTCATTTCAACATGGCATTATTTCTTAGGAACATTTAGATTAATATTTTGGATTAGACAGCTAGTATATCTTAAATTACGGTCTCTACAGTACTATATTTGCTTCTTTCAAACAACAAATTATTTTGCTTTGTTGTATCAATCGTCATATTTCTGAAGTGCTCCTTTGATGAAAAGAGAGAGAACGCTAGTTATGTGGAGTGATGAGCTAAGCTGAAGCTACACTTATGTCCACAGCCAAATTTTGATACGCAAAACTCAACAGAAAAGAAGCTTACAAAACAGCACAGGTGGAGTAAATCTCAAAATTTTCTAAATATCTGAAGTTCCAATTTCACTTCTACATCTATTAGCAGAGAAAATGCAAATTGTGCAACACAACTTATTTCTAAGCTAGAATTCAAACTCAAAAGTGAAGTGTTTTGACATATTCAGGTACTATTAAACCAGCATTTGATTTCCATGTATACGTTCAGGAATCAGATGCACCATATATAGTTCTAAATAAAAAAAAATACATAGAATTTAAACCAAATATGATTTTTTTTTTTTAAGGACAGAGAAAAGTAATAAAGGCAATAAAGCAATTCAGGTTTTTTTTGTTTGCTTGATTGATTTTTTAAAGAAATATATTTCAAGCAAAATAAAAGTAAAAATATTTATAAATTAGTGGTTAAAATATAGCTAGCTTCTGCAGCTTGCCCTGAACGATAGGTGTTCAAACTTTTCACTTACCTGGGCTGCACTGAGAGAAGAAGCAAAGTCTTAGGCTGCATATAAAGTATATTTACTACAGGTAGGTAAGTGACAAAACATCTCATATTTTTTAGTATTTTTGCATCAAAACAAACAAAAAAAGAAAGAGAGAGAAGGTAACAAAAGCAGAAAACTAGTGGGATATTTGAGCTTGTTTTTTGTGAAACTACTATATCAATGTCTGGCTCGATGGAAGTGGTTGCAATTCTTAGTGACCTTTCAAGGAGTTTGTCACAGACTTTAAATTTAATTTTATTCTTCTTGTGTTTCATACTTAAAAATAATTGTTCACAAGCATACATACTGCCAAAAAGCAATAACACAAATAAGTGATTTTGAAGCATGAATGCTTGATTGTGAAGCAAGATATGCAAGATAGGTCTCATTAAAATCAGTAAAGAGACAGGATCAAATTTTTGAATTGAATATCTGATTGCAACTCTCTACACTCCATTTCTTCTTCAGTAAATGTGTTAGCTTAATACATTATTTTACAAAGTAACACAAGCCCAAGATTAATTATTAAATAAGAAAGTTTACATGCCTACTTACAAACGTCTTCAGTAAGTACGCACAGAGGTGTAGGTAGTTTGAAATATCATTATCAGTAATGATTGCGTTCTACTTATCAAGCGGTACAAGCACATGTAATGTGTAATACAGGTGGGTTTTGGTCTGAGTCTGTATAGTAGGAGTGAAACGTGGAGTTAGCACTGCACTGTGTACTCTCTGCCACAGCATTCCATTGTCACCTACCCAGTCCACACTCAAGATATGCACCAGCAACTCATAAAAAAATATTACTAAAGATCACATAATGATGTTAGATGTTTATGATCTTGTGGGACTGCATTGCTAGCTGTACAGGGCCATGTGTAGAGCCTACAAGTTGGATGCATCTGCCCTGAACAGAGGTAGCCAAACAAGTTCAGTCAGTAGGAGTGAGGAAAGAACACGCAACAAACCACTGCTATGATTTCCTGTGGTAATTACCAAACTGTAATGCAAACTACAAAACCTATTTTTGTTAAAAGTGTAGTTTAGGTATGAGTTGAGAGTAGACTGATGCCATCCTACAATTTTTCCACAGCTACCCATAATAAGAATATAGTAATATTTATTTATAGATTCAGATCACATAAAAAAGTAAAAATGTCATATATCATGTGCAACAACAGCAAGTTTAACAGATCCTCTTATATGATAATATGTTACTAATGAAATACCATCTTAGAGGAGACTGTAAAATTGTCAATTACTGAAGGGATGGGGGAAAAAACAAACAAAAATGGCTTTTAATGAAGTGGAATAAACTGTTCTGTCATGGCTTTCAGCTGCAGGTGGGTCTCTGTACAGACAAGGTTAATAGTGAGAATATTAGGCACAACTGAATCAAATGAAAGTCAGGAAGAAATACCCAGCATGTCAGAGATCAGTCTTGGTAAAGCTACTTAGAAATCAGGAAGACAACTGGAAAAGTGGGGGGTATATCAGAAGGACAAATGAGAACATAGGTTTTGAGTCAGAAATAATCACTGCATAGTGTGACTTCTTTCAAGGTTCAAGCCTATGAATTTCAGGATCCAGCACCTCTTGTAAAGTGAGTCTATACAAAATTTCTATTTATAATTGCATAGAAGAATAGTAAATAATTCAGAGGATTTTTCCTTCAAAGCAGTTATATATGCTTGAATAGTAAGACTGATTTCAAAGTATTCTTCTATGAAGTAACAAAAAAATACAGCAATAAAGATACACCTCCAGGTAACCAGTAGCAGTAACCGAGTCCGTGCTTCCCTCTGTGCTCTTTTGCTGTACTACTTCTGAAAGAAGCTCTCACTGTTAGCCATAAAGGTTTTAACTACACATACCTACTGATTAGTGAAGGCACATGTCCCCAGAGATCTTGCCATCAAAACCAGACACTGTCAAACTGTGCTCTCCAGTGGAGCACATTGCTCATGTTTCCTCAGCGTGGAAACAGGAATGCAACAGAGTGCAGTAAAGCTGATGTGCATCAAGCCTTGACTGCTACAAAGTAGTGATGCAGCTAAGGGAAGTAGAAAGAGAATTAGAAGCACTCTCCCGTGTGTTACAGACAGCACAAGACCTATTTGTTCTCTATGACTTTTTATGCTCTTTGAATACCAGAATTTTTCCTATCTAATCTTATTTCTAAAAGTCTCTCAAAATTCATGTCTAAAATAGAACGGCATGGAAAAGATACCACTACTACTTCCAACCGACTTCAAATGTTGTTCTTGAAGCGGCAAACCATTCGTGTGCAGTTTGCCACTTCAATGTGTTTAAGAAACAGGGGTATCATATCCTCTGGAGAACTCAACAATACCTCCCAAAATGCAATTCACTAAGCAGATCTGATTGGTGAGGTTCTCACCTTTGCTATTTTGTGGTGTGGATTTTCACATGCTGTTTGATGCTCTGGATTAATGTGTTTCCTGTGCAGCATACTTAACAGTCAAAATCTAATGCAGACTAATAAGTCTTGTCACCACAGTACTAAAAGCCTTACTAGTTTCTGCACTTGCATGTGTAATTAAGACCATTTCTCTCTTTAATTGC
Organism: Meleagris gallopavo; assembly: GCF_905368555.1. Taxonomy (NCBI): domain Eukaryota; kingdom Metazoa; phylum Chordata; class Aves; order Galliformes; family Phasianidae; genus Meleagris; species Meleagris gallopavo. The sequence goes on along the minus strand of NC_139404.1, from coordinate 111,849,117 downwards.
CCTCCATTAAATAATCCCTTCTCACTTGATCTAGTGTTTTGCTTCTGAGACTTTTTACCTGCTGATATTGACAAAGTGCAGCCATCCCATCAGGCTGACATACAAAGGTTGCAGGAATATTACTTGTGACTGCCATTTCATGCTTCATTACAGCTGTGCATCTCAAATCATAACACTAATTAGCAAACAAGTTTCTTCTTCACCTGTCTGCATGGTGCAAAGTAAGATTAGAGGCAGGCTGAACACAGCCAAATTAAAATACTTCACCATGTAGTTAAATGGTCAGTACAGCAGTCTTCTGCCTGTTCCTCAGGTATCTCAACTGTGTTGATTCAGTCCTGTAAGCTCATCATTGTAGATATATGGCAGAAGGGTTGGAACTAGATGATCTTTAAGGTTACCCCTCCAACCTAAGCTGTTCTATGATAAGTCTTATCCTGTTCCCATTTTCCCTTCGTATCATCTTTGCAGGTTTTACATATGAATTATTTACTTCGTAACTTTTTACACATGAATTTTACACATGAATTTTTTATTAGCTATTCCACAGAATCAGTGCAACATCTTGCTTCTCCAGTCTGTCTTCACCAATATTACGTGTTTCTACTGTTTTTAAGTCAGAAGCAGTTAACATAGGCCCACTGATATCTAACGTGTGCATATTTATCCTCAGAGAACACAACCATTTCTAATATCTTTACCTCATTTACTCACTGGAGTGAAATTGCTCTTTTCCATCACATTTTTATTTATGAAAAATACTGTCCACTCTGGTACTCTCTTCACCCACCCATCTTTACAAGAATCTGAAACGTACCATACAGTCTCAAATAATTTAATGTCAACACTGTTGCAGAAAATTACAGAAGTTATCACTGCCATTTTTCAGTTCAGCACTGGGATACAGAGAGGCTATGACTTGCCTTAGGTAGCAAAGCAAGGCTCCGAGACAGAGCTGGGAATAGACCTAAGATTTACAGTCTCATAGTCCAGTGCCCTAGCTGCATAAAACCCTACTTTCGCAGAACGCAGCACAAGGAAGAGTACGCAGCCACAGCCTCCAAAAGGAACTTTCAGAGGAAATAGCACTTGTTAATTGTTAAATCATATGTTCTTTTTCCACAGTGTTTGCGATTAGAACCCATTTCTGTTATAACCATTTTCAAAAGAGACTACTTCTAGAAATCTCTTGATCCCACAGTACCTATAATAAGGATAGGAAAAAGGAAACAGATGAATCTAAATTGTCAACTTTTTGCAAAAACTATGAAGAGTTATATTTTCCACTTAAGAAATGCCTTCAACTTACACCACAGTCTATATATAAACAGTTTCCTTTAGTCCTGGAGAAATCATTCCAAGTCAAATTACTGAATTTCTTTTGCAGTTTTGTTTTTTGTTTTTTGTTTTTTTGTTTGTTTGTTTTTTTTTGTTTTTTTAAGTATAAAGCCAAAAGAACCTGAAGAACAGTGGTTTCTGTGAAAGCTGAAGTGCAAGAAATTTGTTTGGTCTGATTGTTGCCTCTCTAGCAGCTTACATTTGGGAATTATCTGTTAGATACGATACTCTAAAGTCAATAGATGTCTGAAGACAGATGCTTTCATAACATACTCTCAAATAGTAAAAAGTAGCTTCTGATTCCACACAGAGTATGATTTAAAGAAACAACACAGCTAGGAAAAATAGGAGACAGCCTCCCCAAAACACTAATGAAGGAGTGATGAGAAATCCTTTCCACTAGCCTTGAAACCGTACATTTATAACTCCTTGTAGCTCCACTAAACTCTGTTGTTGAACAGAGAGCATGAAGCTGTAGCTTTCCTCTTCTCAATCCCCTTGATAAGCTGCTGTTCTCACCTGTGGTAAAACTTACCCACCAATACATCTGCCCTGCCTCAATGCACACCATGACAGAGGAAAGCATAGTTTTTGTATAACCTTTTTTAGATCCCGCACAGAGTAGCACAAACAGTCTATCACAGCTCTGAGGCTTTAGCAATGGATGTTTCCAGGATATTACCCTGTTAGAACTTCTGGCTTTTCTAAGAGAAACATAGTTTATTAATTTCATGACCTTGAAAATTCCAATGCTACTAAAAGTAAAGAAAAAAAATCTCTCATTTTAGGAAAAGAGACTCACCATTTATAGTTTTTTCAATACATCACAAAAGTAACAGATTATTATAGCATTTGTTGTTTTTCATAAATTCATATGGAACAATATCCAGCTCTATAGACTGTGGATACTTATAAATTCAGATAAAAATAAAGGAACCAATAGCATATACTTATACCGGAAGTTAATCCATAATTCAAATTACTTGAGACAGAATGAAATCCCTCCCTTAACTTGTTCATCTTCTCAAAAGCCATCCAAATAAACAGAAAACCTTCCTTTACTCCAATAATAGTGTAACATAATAGAAAGCACAGCAGTAACAGCAGAGCAACGAGGTCCCAGGCTGCAGCAAGGGAGGATCTGCTCAAATGTAACTGCCTTCAGAAGGCATCAGGTACACAGGGACCTCCAAGACACTCTTGCCTCCACTGCCAACCCTTAAATGAGGTCTGGGAAGGGGTGGATCCTAGCTGCACCCCTTCCCATCACTCAGGTGCACTGCATGCACCTGAGCTCCCCCTTCTGCCTTCACGCCAGGTGCTCCATCACTGTTTCAAGCCATTTAGCTTTTCTGCCACAATTATCAAAGAAAAGTAGTCCCAAAACTAAGAACTTAGTTTCATAATAGGGGTCTTATTGCGTCCATGGAAGTCACAAGGGAAATTCTGCTCTCCTGTTCATCTCTGCCTGGCAGCATGGACTTTGGCTCAGGTAGTTTTCTGCTCAGTGAAACCCTGAAAGTCCTTCGGATACTGTGAAGCATGCACGTGCCTAACACAGGTCAACATACAGAGAGAACTTAGGCTCTGATTCTGCATGTGGACTCCCATTCACCCTGCTTGGGTTTAGATAAAATGCTGTCTGAAAAGCACGGTCACATGCCTGAGAGCCTGAAAAGTGACCAAAAGGCAACAGCGGTGAATACTAAGTGGAAGAGAGGGAGGCTTCATTTCTCTGTCTGCTTTTATAAGCTTTTAAAAGCTTTTTTACCTTCTCTTTTTACCCTGACATAACAATTGGATCTGGCCAAACAGTGTTTGAGATGAAGAGGCTTCAAGTCCTGGTGGACCAAATTTGCCATAGGGCCACTTCTCTACTCTGCTGGAATATGTGGATGCATTATCAGTATATGACAGCACTAACAACTTCACCTTGGCATTTGCAGTATGAAAACACTGCCACTAACATCACATGAAGATGTTGTCTCCACTGCAGCATTCAAGAGGCCAGAGAACCTGACACTAAAGTGCTTGCACTGCTGAAGCATTGCACAAATAAGAGCAGTTGCATTTTTTCCACCTGCAAAGCCTCATTTTGCCTGGGGAAAATGGATCCACGGGAGGCTGAAGAAAAGTTCTTGTACATACACCACTGAGAATAGCTGCATCTGTGGGTTTCTTAATGTTGAAAAAGTTAATTTTCATATGCTATTCAAAGTTTAATCCTTCCTTCAACTCACCTGTATCACAAAAAATACCAGCTGATGCAGTGCCACCTGGTACTTGATAATAAAGTTTAGATTGCTTACAGATTTGTTCTTTTGAGGAGTTACTCTCCTAATGCTGCAAAAGACCCTCTTTGAGCCCTCTTTTAGAAAACCAACTTGCCAATAAAGAGGTTATCTATTAAATACAAGATTGTAATAAAATTCAAAATAATTTCACTGCAAGTGACATAATTCAAGAAAAAAATGGACTTTTTCTGTAAAATTTACTGAACTTCATGTGGAGGGAAGGGCATTCAGTATCAACCTGAGATTTTCGATCAAAAATTTTTTCTTCCAAATTATTTTGCGCTCTTGTTGGCTTACTGATGCCATCTTAGAATTGTCACTGCCATTGCAGGCTAAAATAAGATACGTAATATTTTAATATTAACCCTAGTTCCTAGAATGTCTTTAATGAACCAGAATACATTGCAAAGATTTTAGCAAACAGATACAGTCCTTCACACCTACAGATCATTTACCTGGGTTATTCAGAATATTCTGAATTTTAGAAATATAGGTCATCTTGTGGGCAAAGAATAATGGTCAGATAATTTATTTGATTCTGAGGCTTGACCACAAATGTGATCTAGAATTTGATAGTTAAATGGTTCCTAAAGGATTTAAAATCTTTGAATATACAAGGAATTTATATTCTAGAAATCTGGAATTGATCCAATTCTTTTCTGATGGCCATATATAAAGGATGAAATGCAGAAACACTGAAAAATGGATGCTTGTTTAGTTTGGAGGTCCACTTATTAACAAATTCATATTTATATAATGTGGAAAACATTTATGAGGAAAAACTAATAGTTGTTTTTGTAATCTGTTAGCAGGGATTTAGTTCCTTCCTAAAGCAGGAATTGTTCATGACATTACACTCCCAAGAAACTTTGAGACTTCAGAAGCTGAAAGATTTCAGATTTCTTTCTGTACTATTTTTCCATCTTTAATTCCACTTGCCTGAGCTCACTTTTTACTAATGCCTTTAAAAAGTTTTTGCTTTGGAAACCTGATTTTAAAAAATTCTTAAGAGGTGTCACATCCATTCCAGAAATTTGCCAACTTACTTATCTGTAGACCTATAGGATTGCACTAAGGATTGATTCATCCTGTGCTGCGCAAGGTACTGCAACAAGCGAGCTCTGTGGATGCTGGAGGAATGCAAGTCTTGCACCATGCTCTAGCAGCTCAAACTAGCTACATCTCACCAGAGTGAGTTAAGGATATTTTTTATACCAGAATTCTCTGCTTTACTTAGGCATCCACTCAACATGGATTTTAATTTAGGTTTCTGAGTGCTCAAGCTAGCAAAACAATATATTTTTCATGATAAGAAGTTTATACAAACAGATGGTAAGAAATGTACAGGTACTGCCTCTCTACTATTAGACTGTACCTAGCCAGTGTTTCTCTTCCTTTTGCTGGCACTCCTACAGAGTTTCATCTTCTGTTTCAGAAGGGAATAATACCTATTAAGTTAGTCATAAATAAAATCAGCACTGTAGTGTCTGGACAAGGTTCTGCAAATCTTACAGATAAGTTCTTTTTCACAATGTTAAGGAAAATTTTCATCAAGAGAAAATCTTTCAGGACATGAATTCATTTTTCTGAAGACAGGAGAACAAGGTTGCCCTACCCCCATCTTTCCAGCTTTGCATTAATAGCTTCAGTGGATCTGGGACAGGTCCCCAGTGCACAAGTGTTGTATCCTGACATGGAACTGACTCGGCTGCTTCTCTGAACATTTCCCTCTGAATTGTGCTCGTCATCCTGACATCCTTGATGCCAATTACCTACCTTCTCTCTAGGTTATTCTACAATCATCTTCAATCACAAAGCTTGTACTTTATTTTTCAGATCTTCCGCAGACATCACTGGAACTTAAAGCACCCAGGATGCAATATTAAAAGCATAACTCTGTACAAAAGCTTCACCGCATTCAGTAAAGTGGTACCTCCCCTTGTTGATACAATGACAGACTGCCATATTGTATCTTTTAATAAGTAATTTCATCTGCAGTCTCACCTGTATAGATCTGTTGTCTCTTCAGTTGTCTCCTTCTCTCTTCATCTCTATTCCCAACAAATCATTTGCTGGAACAGATGTAGAAGCAAGTCCAGGTTTTGGACTCTCTTTTTCCCCAGACAAATTCCTAACACGAAAGTTATTACTAAAACAGAGAGGTCTAAGTAGGGGTTTTACTAACATACTTTTAAATAAACGAGGAAAAGACAAAATAGTTGATATTTTTTAAAGGAGGATGACAATCCTAAATTCCACTTATTTCTGCTTCATAGATACCACAAGCTTCTTTGGTGAAAACTTAGTCTTGGCTTTCCACCACACATTATTTCAGTTTAAATACATTTCTCCTCTTTTATTTTTTCTTGTGCCTCTGTGTGTGGATTTCTTCTCTTTCTCTCTTCAACAATCTTTCTATCATTTCACAAAATTCCCATCTGGACGCTCAAAACATCTTTCATTAAGATTCACTAACTTATATCCATCAACTCGCACTTCTCAAATAATGATCTTTAACTCCATCAGTCATGCTGAATTACTGTGAGCCTACTATACTCATAACCGTGGCATCAAAATATATTTGCTCATTTGATAGATATTTCATGAAATAAATTAGACTGCTGCATATTGCATTGTAACTTTTCTGCATTTTTGTTGTTTTTTTGTACATATTGAACTTGTCTAGTAACAGCATCAGCATCTGAAAGCCTGTAAACCCATATTTATACACTGAAATAATGTGGAGTGGTGGGGAGCAGGTAAAGAAAAACTGGGGATAGTTCTAAGAGAAATACATCACTTTCTGTACGTTTCCTGGATTCATTCAAAGACAAGGAGCAAGGTTTGATTTTTTTTTTTTTTTTTACCAGTTCTTCTCTGCTTTCTGAAAACAGGAATTTGGGCCTTCTGGCTCTTTAGGAGATCTAACCTGCTACAGATATACTTTAGCATTTGTTAGGTGACTGCTCTAGGCATCATGTGATAATCTCAAAGGTTCATTTAACACCGCTATAGCAACCAGTAAATAATTAAACATAGTGCTCTGTCTCAAACTAAAAGCTAAAGAGACAGAGATAATGAGAAGCTCCTTGGGCAAAGGACACAGCTTAGACTAAATCACTGTGTCATTTTCTTTCCTAAGTGGATATTTCTTACCTTCTTTCATTTCAACTGTTCTCTTGTAACTAAAGCACAGGAACACACGTACCAAATGTACACCCTAATGATGATAAAATAAGAAAGACTAAATACTGCATGCAGAGATACTGAGCACTGACAGCAGCTAGTGGGAGCATGAGAGCAGTTATGCCAAATCTGGTTCAACTGGGAAGTGAAAAATCTTTTAATTATGCTTCTGAAATTGATTCTATGCAAAATCAGCTTTATAGATGATCCATTTTAAGTACAATTTTTTTGCTCCTGTATTTTGAAAAGAGAAGGGATACATACGTACCTAGAGTAAATCTGCAGATCTGAATTGGCTTCTGTTAAGCTAGTGTTTTGTCTTGTCTGTGGAATGAGTAGCAGTGATTCAGAAGGAAAATGCATTTTGGTAAGGACTTTGGACTCATTCTTTGTACATAACACTCATTTTACTTCAAGGGGGATGTAGGCAACTCATGAACACACGGTACCCTTCATTTCAAAGCCATCCTGTGAAGTGCCATTGCTAACATCTTTAGTGCTTGCATCAGTCCAGAAAGAAGGGTACCTTTTCTACATCTCCCTGGCAGAAGAGTATGGAAAGTGGCATCAATTACTATGACGGTGTAGAAGAAATGTAAGAATCAAAGCATGTGTCAATTATTTAACAGATTTCCAGTGGTTTTCACCTCAGCTGCATTGCTAGTACAACACTGTCAAGAATGTCAAAGGTCAGGGGATCCTAAATATTTTTCAAATACACAATATGTCAGTAGCAGCATTCCCTCAGAAAACTCAGAGGCAATGAAGACCAGTGCTTTTAAATAGTAAGAAGTGGGCTACAAAGATCCAGCTAAAAAGCTTCTTAAAAAGAAAGTCAAAAGTTGCTAATTTTCAAGGTGCACTCATCTTTTACATCTAATAAGCTGAATTAGAATAGTGTGACATTTTTATAAAGAAATTCAAGTCTCTTTTTTTTCCTCAAAACTGTATGACAAAAAACATGTAGTTTACCCTAAAACTTGTGGCCTACAGGCCAAAAATTCTCATCCTGCAAACCAGAAACAAAAGTAAAATGGGAGCTAGGATAAAGCATTTAAAAATGACTTCATAAGAACAGGCTCTTAAGGTTCCCTGCAGGTTCACACAATTTTCTCAATAGATTTTCTTTTTACTTGCAATGGATAAAAATTGCCAAATATTTTCAGCAAAATGCTGCTCTGACAATGGCAAGAAAAAAAGAAGGCATGTAGGTTGCTTTTCTTGCTTTTTAGAGAGGAATTTGGAAAAAAAAAAAAAAAGGAAGATAGAAATTGCATTCAGATTTGCTACAATGAACAGAACATCCTGCCCATGTGCTATGGGTTTGAGATACTGAAAGACATGCAGTGCTGATAAAGAAACAAAAGCAGCTAATGTATCTATCACTTTAGAGTACCACATCTCTGGAAAAACAAGTTATGTTGTTGTTAAATTCTGTTTTCGTTTAATTTGCTTATCCACAAGCTGACAGATAGATTGCTTACCATGGTTATTAACTTTCACCATTCAGGCAGCTGTCTCAGATGATCACTTAGTTCAGAAACTTTGCATACTTCAGGGTTCTGTTTGTCTTTAAGGAAAGTAAAAATACTTAATTTGCCCCATAAGCAAATGGCATGTTGACAGCATGACATCTTGCTGTGAAGATATAACAGATGGGACTGACATTCTTAAAACAACGTTATCACTGTGAGTATGTTGACACGTCTGAAAGAGAAGTCCATCTAAACACACATAAATGGAAGCCATTTTCAGAATTACCTGTCCATTCTGATAATTTATAAGTAAGGCTATCTACTGATGGTGAGAATTGCATGTCTCTTCTGTTTACAAATGCTATGGTAACCTGAGCCTTGGGGTTTAACTAAAACTGATTTAGTAAGCTCAAACTTCAGAAGCAAGACATTAGACATCTGTTTCTGCAACTGGGAAGGTCTTTAGTATACTCGATTGCTGTTGATTCCTTAGCTTTTTCAGACATCACAAGAATTCTAAGTTGATAGAACTTAGGTCACAGGTGGTTTGTTCTTTATTTTGCTGATAGAATACACTGACATCCTGCATGCAACGAAGTAAGCAGCATGTCAGAAAAAAAATAGACTAAACCTAGATGAAAATCCTTAGGGAAAACTTGTCAATTGTAAAGCATTCCCACCAGATATCATTAAACTGCATAATACAAATCTTGCCATGTGAAATATGCTAAAAAAGAAGAGCTAGTGTTTTCTTGGGGTAAGATCTTATCTAAATCCTGAGCACTGTGCTTAAGGTAGGAGGCAGTTTAGTCACCCAGGTGCCTGAAATTGTTTTAACGAAATTAAAACTTTACCAGGTTTTAGTAACACTTGGTAATTGTGAAACAAAATGAAAGAATTAATGAAACATTTAAGATGATCCTCAGTTTTAAAAAATTGAATGAATTCTTGATTTCATTATGAATTCACTAATGAGCAAATAATTTGTTTGCAATTAATGGGGCTATTTGAATTTCCATTGAACACTAAGTAAAAGCAAAACGTGATTTTCAGATTTGAAAATGTAGTGCATTTCAAATGTAGTCAGAGAGCAAATTGCTCTTTAGCAGTGCTCTCCAGATTCATGCCATAGGATTATTCAGACTCTCTAAACTCTTTGCTGAGATTGGTAATAAGTTACAAAACAGCACAAATTACTTTGAATGAGTCAGATGTATGGCAGTAGGAAAAAAAAAATGCACTTACAATCTAAATACATCATTTTCTTTATAGGACAGGATACCTGATAGTGTTTCCTGTTTAAGTGATCTGCTGTTTCCTCTGCCCTGGTGCTTAGAAAATGAATTGCATGAAAATATGTTTTAAGCTCTATTTTCACTGTTCAACAGGTAGATAGATTTGTGAGACTTATGCATATACGCAAATACTTAGAAAATAAAATTTCAAGTTTCTCTACTGCTTGCAGTTCATGAGTCGTCACTCATCTAGCAATATCTTTCCTTCACACAATGGAAACATTTTGCAGTTTCAGCATGACTACAAATTTTCATTTATTCTCCTACTACTAGAAGGATTTCAATATATGCAGGAGGAGAGAAATTTCAACCAGTCTGAAACTAAGCTTGAAATTCAAGCATTAACTAGTGCCCCTTCTTTCACCACCCAGCAGTAAAACATTTTCTTACGTGAACTACAGCTGTCCAATACTATTGTTTTCTTGCTATTGGAGTATGCTAATGTTGCATGTCTCCAGTTTTGTCTAAATGAGCTCCTTGAAATGTTTAAATAACACTGCCTATGAATTATAAGGAAAAAAAATCGAGTTCAGTCTCTCTAATCAATGCTAGCTTAGCAAGTCCAATGAGTCAAACAAACAATCAATGGAAGAGGCTGGTCTATGTGACTGCAATCAGAGACAAACCACATCTGAATCAGAGAGCACAGTTTTTACACCGTTACTTCCAAAGGGACTCTCTTAACAGTTAATATTGCTCTGTGTCTGCAGAGAAGTCATGGAAGAAATCCAGACAGTGCAGAATTTGGTAACTAGAAAGTTGTTCAACATCATTTCCTTAAGTACCTTTGGAAAACTGGCTTTGCCAAGAAACTGTAAAGACCTTTTGAAGGGCGAAGAGTAGCTCATTATTTTTAGCTCTGTTAAATATTTTAAAAAAGAGGAAAGATTTATTTATTTATTTTTGTCACAGCAAATATATTTATGTATATCTTCAATAACAAGAGCTGGTATTTTAGCAAACTTTGTGGCACACAGCTTCATAGAGCAAGGGCAGTAGGCTAAAAAAATGAAAATTACAAAATAACAGATTTTGAAAATGTCATTTATTTGTAAATAGCAAGGAGAAATTATCTTCACATGCTTTATTCCTGCTGAAAGCCGTTTTAACAGTTGCAGCATACATCTACTTACTGTTGCACCAAGTGGCAAAGTTAGAGGCCAGATGACAGTCATCAGGAGAGCTTAATCTGCCCTTCGCTATCTGGTTCAACTTTATTTCTTCACAACATAAAAGGATGCAAAAAAATCTGACTGTAAACATTTGACATACCAAGAAAGACAGCCTAAAATTACTAGTGCTGTTTTCCAGCTTCTGTTTGAATGCACAGACCTTTAAGAAATAAGAGTAGACTGTATTCCTCCAGGGATTTCCTTCAAGTGTTTCTGTTATGCTATGACAGATTGCAAAAAGATGGAAGAGAAAGCAGATTCTTCCTAGAATCAAGCCATTAATGAGATAGTGAAGCATTCCCCTTTCAGTCACTTTTTGAAACACTGCACAAGATTGGTGTTTGAGGCTTACTAGACACTAAGCCTCACTCCCTAACTTTTGCAAAATGAGGTTCTGGTTCATCCCAGCAAGAGGCTCTGAATGCATCACCTATCTTTGGGTACAGATTCAGACTTCCGTCCACTCAACTGCCTCCTTTTAGGGTTTCCTCCATCCCCTTTCTAGACTAGAGTCCCACTGCATGATGTGGAGACAGATGACATGTTTTCATGCAAAAATATTTGTCCAAACCCAAGGGAAATATAAGTTACCCCAGAAGAAAATGCAGGGCTAGCACAGCTACAACCCATACAGACAAGTAAATCTTATGCCGTTGTTGCCAACGTGTCTTCAACCTTTTGGTCCATCCCTTTTTCTCTCAGTAAAACCTGGAGTACCTGGATTTCACTAATTAAACCTTTGTTTGTTTTGCAGATGAGCATCAGTTTGAAGATACTGGACTTCTGATAGTGTACTTTCTCAAGTATTGAATCAAAAGTACAGCTTAGATAAGTGTTTTGATAAATAGAACTGCCAACGTAGTGTCCCATTACAGAGTGTTTTCAGCTGCTTGCAAACTGCCACCTGTATAGATACTGTTAAGTACTGGCTAATCATAGAAGCAGCTCTAGCAAGGGCTACAAAAACACATTTTGCACATGCACGGGCAAAGAAGAGGAATGTATACTTTGCCTACATTTCCCACAAAGTGGTAATGCAAAGTGTATAAGCATATATGCTTAAAAAAAAAAAAAGGAATAGCAGAACTGTAGTGGAAATCTGAGAACATCCGAGATGACAAAGTAGCAAAGATACAACTAGAAAGAGGGGATAAAGATAATATGAGCCAGAGAGAGGTGAAATATGATAGCAATGAGCGAGACAAAAAAAGCAGCAAACAGGCAGAAGAACGGGTCCCACAAGAAGCACAAAATCATGTAAACACCAGTGACTTTACCTCATACAACTGCAAAATGAATTCCAAGCTTTTCTCTTCCTGTGTTCAGCGAGCAGGTATGAAACCCATTGGCTAAGAGCACTTCTCTGCAGTGATGATGACAAATTCATGTGATGCATATTAATTATTTAGTGTACTATCAGATTTGTATATTTAATCAATAGTTAAAACTGGCAAGATCAGCACTGTAATGGTTTTGGAGCAGAACTGAGGATTTCTTATGATAGGTAAGTTTAAGAAATTTTATTAAAATATTAAAGCTAGAAAAGAATGTAGAGAATGCTAAGTCAAGCGTTCAAAGAATATGAATATGACATGAAAGAGCATTTATGTGATCACTCTGTTTCTCTCTCCCATTTTACACAAGTGTGGCTTTTGTTCCTTAACATAATAATAGAATATATAAACTAAAAATGCTCCTCTGGACTGATCAGGAGACCCATCATGCCCAATGTTGTACAATCACACGACAATAAACAAAGAAGAGTAAGGTAAGCACGAGCCTGGTCACCCTTCTATCCTTGTCCCTTCCTCTGTCCCCAGTTTGCTGGTGCCTTAGGGATATTTGAGGGCATTTTCCTATTTAGTATTCACATAAAGACTTGACATCCACAGAGCGAAGCATATCTGGAAGTCATCTGTCTCTATTTGAAGACAGGATTAGCTATCCTTGACAAAATACTTGTTCAACAAGGTCTAAAAAAGTGAGGAGCTTTTCTGTGTCACTTTTTCTAGTGTGATTTAGCGGCTTTGCCTAGCTTCAGAAATCTTCCCCTGATATTTAACCTAACATTTTCTCATTTATTTTACTTTAAACTATTATTTCTTACTCTTCACACCATCAACACAGCAGTAAGCTTTTCTACCTTTCCTAGCAGTTACTTTTCATTTATTTATGTTTTATTCCCAGCAAAATATATACGTACTGTCATAACATAATAGCTGAAGTGCACATCAGCAGTAAAAACCTACTATGTTTTCTGCCCTGTTTTAAGTTGTCTGCTCCATAGGTACTCTGGCTCTACCTACATGAATATACCAGGGAGTCATTTACTATATTTTCTGGCACTGGGGCCAAGTGAGATGGTATTGCCCGTGCTGAAGATTCACTCTCTAAAGAATAATATCCATCAACTAAATACTTGGCAATCACTGTAATGTCTGAAGAGCATAGGCTGTCATGTTCCTCACCCTGTGTAGCTTAATTTACAACTATACTGTTTAACCTATGTAAACCAGAATGAGATAAAGAAGAAAGAATGGATGAGCAGCTGAATGTTCTATTTATTGTTCACTCTATTAATTACAGAAAGCTACTTGTTCACACATTATGCCATTCATACACCATGGAATAAAATAACATCAGTGCATATGCACAAAATGTGAGTCTTAATTTGTAATATTTCCTTCCTTCTTGGGATCTGAGGGAACAGCATGAAGCTGCACCAGGGGAAGCTCAGATGGGAGTTAGGGAAAAGTTCTCCACCAGTCAGCAGTGGACATGGAACAGGCTACCCAGGGCAGTGGGCGTGGTCCCAAGCTGCCAGAATTCAAGTGTTTGGACAGTGCTCTCAGATACAGGGTTTGACTTTTGAGAGGTCTTGTAGTACTCTGTGATTTTTGTGTCCCTTCCAACTTAGGAAATGCTATGACTATGATTCTCCTCCACTAATAATAATAAAGGTCTTAGCTAATCTTACAGTCGTTCAGCTCCTTATTTTCCATAGCTTTCCAGTTCCAACCTCTTATAAATTTCTTATTTTGCAGCATTTCTTAGAATTGTCCTTTTGTCTGACATTTCTGCTGAAGCTATGTCACAGTCCTTTGCCTATATAGCCTTTCCTATGGACTCTTGACCCTTTGATATCTTCTGTCAATTGTGATGAAATGTGGCAGCAAATATGATCTCCCCTCATCCTGCAATGTCACCTCACTCTTCACATCTGTCAGTGGCCTTACCACCTTGTTTACCCAAGCTGAATATTTTCAATCTGTACACAGTTTTGTTGCTAAGCTCAGATCCAGTTCCCCCAGCACCCTTTTTCATTGTGTCCAGTTCCAGTGACACAGGTATCTCTGTAGCTGTTTTTTCCTTTGCTAAATATTTCATCCTCCTCCACTTGCCCATTATACCAGTTGGTAGTCTATTTTTCCTCCTTGTTCCCCTGCTCTATCAAAAGCTATTTCCTTTCCCAATCATCAGGCAATATTTATGCATTTAAATCTGTGAACAATAACAGAAATATCCCATTTCAAGAGCAGAGAGGGCAAATAGCCAAAATTAAGCTGTTTTACAAGATGGTAACTGCTTACCATACTGTCTTGACCTTCAAATAACACTTCAGCCCTATTCAGCTTTTTTCACAGAGCAAAGAGCATGTCTATCAACTGATAACATAAAAGATTCAAACGTTTTATATCCAGCCTAGATAGTACCTTAGATACAGTCACTTGGCTAGAGAAAAACCATCAAAGGAAATACAAATCATTTTCCACTCATCACCTACAACAGTTCTTAAGCACTTTGGAAGCAGACCTGGAGTGCACATGTGGCAAAGCACCAAAATCCAGCCTAAGCATGGGCAGTGCAAGCATACCCAGTTAATCCATGCCCCTTAACAGGGATGGGGTTGGCAGAGAGAAACAGCTGGACTATCTGCAGCTCCACAAAGAAAGGAAGAGTTCTCCCTAAGCCTTAAACTCCACTGGTAAATTTTAATCAGAGAAAAAGCCAAAGGAGTATTTGCTTCAGCATCTAGACTATAGCCAGGCACTCTACAGTCTTACCTAATGGACTCTGTTCCAGCAAGTAACATCTAACCTGTGACCCCTCTGACCCCTCTCTAACATCCTCTCTGCTCAACCCAGGAGTCCAGCTGTCAACTTAGCCCTCCACTTCTTTATCAGGCTTAAGAGGATGAACATTTCTGCTCACCACTTGCACAGTCTCAAGCAAACTTTCATGTCTCTTCCCTACACACTCTTGTGTCTTCCTCAGAAGCTTTCTCAGGTCAAAGTACTTTTATACTTCAAAGCAAAAATACTTTTAGATTCATTTTCTCTTTTTTTTTTTTTCCCCCCCAGAAGATAATACAGAAGTATAAACAAATTGAGATGCAGAAAATGCAGGAAAAGTTTTCCTTGGCTGATTAGGTGACGAAGGCATTATTAGGTGCATAGAAGAGATTGATCCATAGGAATCAATTGCACTGCAAAAGGTTATATATGTTTTTTCAGAAAAAAAAAATAGGAGAAGAATAGGAACACGGGCAAAAACAGCTTTCAATAAGCTGCCCTTGGTTGCCATGGTTACTACTTGTCCTGTCAATAATAATTATGAACAATAATACCTATGTGAGATTTAAACACAATCACGATACTTATCACTACCCTCACAGACACAGAAATTGTTACTCCACAGTATATTGAACCTTTCTTTCTCGCTGAGCAGAGTGCGATGCCAAACCATGGCATGACTTCAAACAAACCTTGAAGCTCCCAAGTTCTTTGGGACCTCAGAATAGGATGCTTTAAATTCTGTTTCCCCTGCTTCAACAGCCACACAGCCTCTCCCATTCTGTCTTTTCCCTGGAGCGCTCCAGCTTGCTGTAAGGATCCAGGTCTGGGTGCCCACCAGCCCTCCAGATGCAAAAGATGTTACAAGAGCAAGTAATGAAAACGGTAAAAAATTGCTCCTGTGAGATGTGTCAGGATGAGAATAGCAAGAGCATGGATATTTCTTTATTTCTATTGGATGAAGGAAGAAGCTAACTTTCCCTTCCAGCTAACTCCTCACTGTATCTTTTCAGTGTCAGAAGCAAACACCATGTACACCACATGCATCTTTTTCTGTAGGGCCAGCACCAGGTGTTTTCAGAGTCAGATACTGATCTTTCCTTACATGGCAATGAATCCTCATTACGTTTCATGTATTAGATGATGCTAGCATTCCTGAGAATGGGTGTAACTGCTGAACTGTAACTGTTTCAGAAATAAATGAAGATGTAAAAATGACATCCTTTCTGGAAACTGCTTAAGACAAACACAAAGCTCAAGTCCTTCCTTCCTGTCTCCTCCCACTTCATTTCTCTTTCCTTTCTACAAACTGGTTTTGCAGCTATGACTTCAGGGAAGATGATACTGTTCAACTTCTCTGGGATAAGCTCACATTTTCCTCTGCACTGCAAGAAATGGGCTGCTTTGAGAAGTACAGCAGGCAGGTACACACCTTCCAAATGTACTGCTTTTAAAAAGAGTTAAATCTTTGTTTTTCCATTCCCATTTTATTAAATAGAAAAAGTACTTATAGACTATGTTTACCTCCTGAAAATATTTAATTTTGAATTATGCCTTATTTTCAAATAATTGAACATGAAATTAGAAGTTAATTATGTAGCTATTGTCACAAATGAATAGCAAATTAAGAAACTCTGTAATAATGTATATTACGCACATTTTGTTGAGTAGTCCTCCTATACAGAACTGATATTGAATTTCTCAGTATAAAATTTTCTCTAATAAGAGACATTGTTTAATCTGTATGTTTCCACCATGATAGCTTTAGACAAAAGCACAGCTGTGGCATTACTGCTACAGACCCTTTCTGCTCCTGTAGCAGTATACAAAGAATTCAAGACTGCTCTGCAAAGATCCTCAGAAAAGCAGTAAGACCAGTATGCCAAGGGGACAGGAGGACTTGATTATCATGCCTAAAGTAATATGTTTTCTGTAGAAATTTGGGGCAAGTTTAGGCTTTTGCAGAGTAACTTATATTCCATTCTCATTTTCCTAACTTCTCTCCTTTGGAGATCTGTAATGATTTTACCTCTGAAATAAATAAGCTCTACTTAAGGCAACTAAAGTTCTACAGTTTAGGCATTTACAGAAGTGTAACTTTCTGGTTTGTTGTTGTTGTTGTTTTTGTTTTTTTGTTGTTTTTTTTTTTTTTTTTTTTTTTTTTTTTTAAGTTCCAGGCTCTGCCCATGTTATACTATGTAGAAAAACCAATTGTTTTTAGCAGAACAGGAAAATAAGACTGAGATAACACATAATATTAATAAATATTGGATGCAGCAACACAGATCCTTTGATCCTGAAGAGATTTCAGACATTATCACTTGTACATTTATGAGGTAAGATGGGAGATGGAGAAATCATAGACTGCAAAACATTGGTACAGAACAAATACAGTGTGTTCAGCTTACGTTATAACAGCCTAATCATTCTCATCCTGATTCATATGCTTTCTTAATTTGCAGTATGTATTGAAAGTGACAGCCAGCCACCAAAAGGAAATAATTTTCGTATAGCACAGGTGTGTCAACCTCTATAGGAACTTGAATCTATACTGACTTTTTCACTACTTACTACATTCTTCATTATATTTAGCTTCATTATGATCATTCTAATCACAATAAAAACAATTAATAGTTGACTTTATAGTATATGTGCAAAATACTCAGGAGAAAGCAGTGCAACATAACAAACACACAACATAGAAACATAGTATTTACAATTCATAATCAGAGGGAAACAATGCATAATTTAGTATTTATACTTTATTATTAGAAGGATGAGATCACTAGATTTTTTTCCACATCACAGACTCCTTACTTCGGGAAAATAGATGCTATATATGATCTCAATTAAATGCAAATTTTTAAGCAACACTGAAGCCAACCTTTTCCCATTCCCAAAGGAAGAGCTTAACTTTGTTTACTTGCTCTTTAATTGTCAGCAAACATTGAAAAACAGCTTCTTTGTCAATAGATTTCTTTTCAAAAAGTCATCTTCAAAACATATTACGTATAACTATTTCTCACTGTATCCTTCTAATGAAACTGCCCCACATTTAGCTAGATTAAACTATAATGCAACAGGAGAACAATCGGCTGACAGGTCAGGCTCGAAGTGTTAGAGTAAGTGAGATTACATCAGATGGTAGCCAGTCACTGGCGAGGTTCTGCACATCTCCTTTTTAGGGACAGTTCTCTTTAACGTTGTATAATCAATGAATATGCAGATGTCATAATTAAGAAATATACAGGAAAGTTAGGCTAAGTAAGATAATTGCAACAGGAAGATAATAAATGGAAATACTTACCAATGTTGCAGGCTCACAATATGCTCCACAAGGTCCAATCTCAGGAAGAGATCCTTCCTCAATGGCGGTCAGCACTTAAATGGTATGTAGGAGAGGTGCAGCCAGACTCCACCCCTTCCGGTAGCACAGCTGAATTGTCTTCACCTGTATTCCCATGGCTGACGCATTGCTTGCCTCAGGTTGTCAATCAGAGGCTCAGGCCGTGATTCAGCAGTTCCCATACAAACGTTTTCATAAATAGCTTGGAAGTTACACTAAGTGTCACATTCTGTAAGTTTGCAGACAACACAAAATTCGGAGGAGCATCCCACTCTACCTTACCTTGATAACTGTGAGCAGGTTTGGTCACCACAGTGTAAGAAGGACAAATCTATGAGAGATTATCCAAAACGGTGAGCTCCAAAGATGGGGAAAGATGTGGAGAAAAAGATGCATGAGGAGCAGCTGAAGTTCCTGGGTGTGCTCAGCCCAGAGCGGAGGAGTTGAGGGGAGGCCTGATGGCGGCTGCAGCTCCTCACAGGGAGCGGAGGGGAAGCGCTGAGCTCTGCTCTGCGTGACAGGGCAACAGGGCCCGAGGGAACGGCATGGAGCTGTGTCAGGGGAGGGGCAGCTGGGGGTCAGGGAAAGGGGCTGCACCACAGGGCGGTGAGCATGGAATGGGCTGCAGGCAGAGCCACATGTGCCAGAGTTCTGGGAGCAGCTGGACAACACTGAGACAAAGAATTTGCATTTGGACTTTTTCTAACGTGAGGTTTAGCTCTTTCCAAGGATTTTTTAATTTTTATGTATTTTTCTGGGTTTCAGTAAGGCTTTGTTTCATATCTCAAAAAAATACATAAGCACAGGCTAGAAAAGTAGACATCAGTTAATCCATCAATGCCTAGACTTCAGCTCTTTGATTTCATTCCAGTATAATAATCTCCAGTTTGTGCAGGTAGTTTCTATACCAGTATACAGAGTACTTCACTCTGCCATCTTAAGCTGTTTCTGTATAGATACAGTTTAAGGTCTTCTAGGCCTTATTTTATGTAAATATTTTACATTCCACTTACAGCAGGAGAGTTTACCAGAGAACAAGCGATGACACAGTAGATACTGGGCATCAAGTTTCATCTATAATTCCACTCTATCAGATTTTTAAGCTATGCTTATCTACACTGGCTTCTGGTAGGTAGTTTTTCCTGGCCTTGCACAGGCAGAAAAATTTTGCAAATAAAACTTGTCTATTATGTTGTTATTACCATGTTACTGCTGATATATCACCACTCCACGCATCTGACGCCACTCTGTGAGGTTTTTTTTGCATCAAAATTGACTGACAGATGGAAAACTATACAGCTCTAAGTTGTTTTTCTTGGCAATCCATCTTCAGGAGGGAAAAGACTGTGATGTGTCTATTTACAATAGAACTTATGGGAACCTCCAGCTACCACAAATAATTGTGACAGCACTGCACAGTATATCAGCTCTGCTCACTGATAAACTGTGTAGCTTGATAATTATGCTTTTTTTTTCTTTTTTGCAGCAAACATTTTGGTTTATGTGCTACTAGAAAGAAATACTTCAAAGGGAAGGAAGATGACACAAGATTACTCACAGGAAAATTGCAGAAAGCAAATATATGTTATTATAATCATTTTTAATTAGTATTTGTATTTCTTTGGTATCCCAGGAAACCTTCATTATTAGCTAGAAACAACTCTTCGTTAGCAGGTCCACTGACTCAACAAGGATATGATGTTGTATTTTTTTTTTTTTAAACGCTGTTTGGATGCAAAAAATTCAAATCCTAGATTGTTCCTTTCTACTAAGTATTCCAGAGAAATTTTATTTAAAAAGTGTAGGAACTTTTTCTATTTAGGTAAACTACAGGCAACATAAAAGGCATCGGACAGCAGTAAAACAGCAGTTCACAAATAGCAAAACACTGGATTAAAAATATAGATTTCCTCTGCAAGTGATTTGCACATAGCCCTCATGTAATAGTTCATCTTACATAAAATATACAAAAATTGAACAAAATTAACATCAGACATAAGCTTGGGAGAAAGATGAAAATGATTTCTTGGACACAGTCAAGACTACAACACTCAAATAGCAAGAGGTGCATTCTCATTTATTTTCCTTTAGCAGCAAATGTTTCACAACTTCTAGAAACTAGAACAGCATTAGCAGCAAAACCTGTGCATGCTCTACCTTATGATTTTCATTGCAGAGTATACAGAAAGCAGGCTATCATCCTTCTGACAAGTTCATAAACACAACAAGGACCAAGTGAAATAAATACAACAGATATCTTTGGATATTCAGAAAAATCCTCAAGTTCATTTATACACAGTCTTGATGCAAGTCTTAAAGAACACCAGTTGATCTGTAATCTGAACAGAAGAGTCCCGCTACTGCGGAACAGCCTCATCTTCATAGCATTCAGGTTGAAGAGCAGTAGTCAGTAGAATGCTGGTTTGAATTACAAACTCCATGAAACGTAACTGGTTGTACTACAAATTAGCAACAATGAGAGGCATTTACATGAGCAGTAATTCCCAAATAACCTATTACAGAATACTTTCTGTCATGCATCACAACATGGAACTTCAGATTCTGGAGGGATCAGACTGCATAAGCAAGTAGGATAAATTTGCAACAGGAATAGTGTGGAAATCTTATTAGATACCACTGATGTCTAGTGTTCTGCTAGAATAGGATTAATATCCTTTTCTAAAATGTTATCATCATTCTTTTGATGGCTACGTACCTGTTCTGATTTCTTCAACAGAGGCTTCAGCCTTAATTTCCTGTGGTAATGGTTCTCCACTCCAGATGCATATTGTATGGAAATGTCTACACTTTTATCATGCTGGAAAATCCTGCTTTTCATCTAATAGACTTCCAATATTTTGCACATTGTAAGAGCAGAAGAAATGAAGCTCCTACTTTATTTTACCATGTCATTTGTCATTTTATTATTTTTCCCCTCTTCTTAAAAGTAATCAGTCCTAAACTCTGACTGTTTCCATTGACTTTTTTTTTTTTTTTTTACATCCACAGATACACTTCAATTTTACTATATTATTTTCCAGGTGGAAAAGCAGCACAGACTACATACACAAAGACTGTACTACTCATTTATCTAACATTACTGAGTTATCTAATGTGCTCCTTCCTTGCACTCAAGATTTTTCTCTTCCTTAGAATTATATACACATTGGAAGATGTATGTAACATTCACGTTCATTTAAAGCCTAAGATCTCCAGCTAAACCCCACCACTCAACCAACACAGGAAGATGGAGTCCTTAGCCCAAGGACTGGAAGTAGAAATTCATGCAGCAATCAATTGATTTACTAATAATATTTCATTACAGTACAGTACATCATCCATTAGATTTTTTTTTTTAATGTTACGTGTTTTCCATATACCTACACAATTACTAATATTTTTGAGATACTGTAAGCAGAAATATGAAACGTAACACTGAAGGTGTTCCTCATGACCACAAGTTGAGATTGCTAAATTAAAACAAGATTTGACACCAGATATAAATAAGTCTAAATACATTTTTAATGTATTTTGTTATTAAGTTTGAGCTGTTCCACATTTAATGCATTATTTCATAATATCAGGTACTGCTTTTACATATGCAATAATTTTAGGCTTTATTAGCAGGCAGATTTATGCAAATAATTGTTTAGGACTAACTGTGGACCATTACTACTCATGATTGTAGTAGAACAGGCACATAAAAGTGATTGTGAATTTGAAGTATGAAGACCTCAATGAAAAAAGGTTGTCTCAATTCTGGAGCACTGTATCATGCATTCATTTTTTTTTTCCTTCAAAAAACTGTTTATAAAGCAAAAGGGATACAGAACAAAGACAAGAATGACTGCAGTCAGGGAAACATTTGATAAAATGAAAATCATATCTAGAAACATGACTAAAATCCAAAGGGGATAAGTTAATACCATTGAACAGAAAGACAAGAAAAGACTCATGACGTATTGTAGTCTAAGTTAAGCTCCATGGGATAAATGAAGAGGAAAACCCACGATCAGTAGGAAGCCTGGTTTCCTATAGGTCTGCAGTAAGACTTTAGAGCAATTACACAAGCATTGGTGCAGTTCTCTGCTTTATTTAGGCAAAATCCTATCGATAGACCAAATTCAGAAAAAGGTAAAATGTCTCCAGATCAAGTCAAAGCTTTTTTATCTTTTGTCCATCAGCCAAAAGCATGGACACATTGTTAAGTTGGCAGTGCAGAGATATTCAGAGGCAGAGGACAGTCAGATGAAGGCATCTCACAAAGTCACTCTTAACATCTTTGAGAAGTCTCCAATGTTTCGCTTTTTGAAGCTGAATAACTGCTTCAGTTATCTTCAGTGGAGATTCAGAATGGAAGAGAGACTCAGTACTAGAAAAAAAATACAGCAAGAAAACCAATAAGATGATGCATGAATCCACTGTAATGCTCAAAGAATTTATCCTACACACTTTTAAGCCTTTTGCAGGAGGTATGAAACTGTCATGAGCAGATTCTTTCCTCCATTATAGCAAGGGCTGCTGGTTATATTATTTTCATCCTGCCTGAGTTTTGATGCTATATACCCCTCAGATTTGTTCAATTACATGCGCTGAGTATGACCAGGAGAACATACCAGGAAATATCAAACACAATACACTGAAGTAGTTTCTGTTTCAACTCCAGTTCAAAAAAGGTCCATAAAGAGGCAAAAAATTTAATTCTCCTGTTTCGAGGGACTTCCATAAAATATTAGAAGAAAATTCTTAATTCTGTCTTTCTTTGGTACTGATACTCATTTTAATCCCCCTTAAGGCATTTGCAGGCACTGTGGTCCAGACTTGGAAGTACTGAAGAGATCAACTTGCACTGATTGAAGCACTGAATGCATTTGAGAATACAGTCTCAACACCGTATTTGATTGGTATTTCAACAAATTATATATATGATAGAAAGAGGTCAAAATGAATTGGCAAAGTACATGCAGAACTGGTCAGAAGGCTTGCATGAAGCCTGCAACATCTCACTCAAACTGAATCAGGCAGTTAGTGTGTTGCTTCCTTCAGAACACTTCACAGATATTGATTCTAGCCTTCTATTTCAATGGAAAAAGAGCATATGGAAATATCAAATATAGCATAGTGCATTACATATCAGGAGCTTTCAGTTTCCCTTCAGCGTTGGAGGATCAGACATTAGCAAAAAGCTCCTAACTGAATGGATGGTTGCAAGAAGGATTTGAACAACGCTCTCAAAAATACGGTTTGATTTTTGAGTTGTCCCGTGTGACGCCAGGAGTTGAACTCTGTGATTCTTGTGGGTCTCTTTGAACGTGAGATATTTTATGATTTTATCAGTGGATCAGCAGACTACAGCTGTTGTTTCTGGTGTTCCTACATCTTCATTATTCATACTTTAAATTTAGTCTGGACACCAGGACTGAACATCACCTCTGCATGCACATGACTCAAATCTGAATTACCACTCACTGGTTGTTATGCCTGCAAGAGGAGTGAGTTACATTGGGATGCACATCTGGAGCAAGATTTGTTTTATTTCTTCTGAAGACACTCTAGTTCAGAATCACAGAACAGCCCTGCAGAGCAAAGCAGTGTGCATGAGGCAGGGGCAGCTAGGGAATTTGCTTTGAAATTGCACTGTTGATTTAAAGAAAAATGCATATTCGATCAGGTGTTCTTCTGTCTATTATGAAAAAGACTTGAAAATGTACTAGCCTTAATCACCGAGTATTCACAGGTTATGTACTACTTTTGGTGACAACATTAATGCATACTAAAGGCCCTGCACAATCATGCGATAACATATTACTAAATTTAATGAGATCATGCAAGAAGTTCGCTCACTGTACCATAGTATTTTTACATTAACAACACTGGATTTTTGATCTAGAAATATTAGAGTTTGTTTTATTGTACTACATAAATATCTAAAATAAGATTCAGAAATTATCTATGTAACGATCAAACCTGCAATTAAAGAATGGAGAATACAAAAAAGCACCATATGCTAATTTTGAATAGTCCTTAAGATTTCAAGCCTGAATGCAGAGGTAACTAACTCAGAGAATCAGCAGGACAAAGATAATACAGCTCAGAACAATTTTCCATTTATATGAGCAATACACACAACTGCTTCTGTATCTTCCACTATAAAAACAAAACACTGCTATATTTTAAAGCAATGGTCCCAGACCACATAGCTATACAAGCAGAGAATTGCTTTATGCAGTGTTTCAAGCTATTTCTATAATATTTTCATAAGCAATTAAGAGCTTTCTCCTATACTATTCTAGGAAATGAGAATTTTTTATTCAAACGGATTAGAAGCAGAGGCTCTGAATCTTCAGAATTTTTAAGTCTCATTGAGGTCAATTAAAAGCAAGCTTGCACTTAAAAGGAGAAAGAATGCTCTTTGTTTTACTCGTTTGTTTAAATAATCAAAATGGAAGAGGAAGCTTATTTTTAATTTTTGCCATCACAGCTCTGAAACAGAGCAGCTCAGCTGGAAGACATGGAAATTTGCCTGTGGCAAGAGGCTATAGAGACACAATAACAATTTGAGAAAGCAGCACAGCATTTGTCTTCCCTAAAAGTTAATGTTCTGCTCCTAGTGACAAGTACCCAACTCCCTAAGTTGTTCATATATTCTGATCTACACAGGGTATTTGAATATACCACTGGCATACAGGTTTGCTTTTTTTTTTTTTTAAAAAAACAGTAAATAAAGCTTTTCACAAGCAAAGTCATCTTTGTACATAGCTTGATAAATGCTGACACATGCAATGAGATTGTAGTAGAACATTGAAGTTATGAATATTTTCTGTCAGAAAGTGGATATTATTTAATCACATATTCAAATATAAGAAATTGTTCCACAACAGAGCAAACATTCCAACTCCCAATTCCTCTAAGTGAAATAGCAACATCATTAATGATTAACACTGATGTTCCACTCTGCTTATTATAACACACAAATACTTGAAGTGGCAATGTAATCAGCTATAACATGATAATTCTCCACATCAGCCTTTGGCTGCATTGTGATCTTTATATTTATCATAAATTCATTCTGAATCTTTCCTTGATATGCATCTTCCCTCACTGATAACTTTGAGCTCAGATTAAGAAATTGATTACCTTTCTTCTGATGCTTATAATGGAATCTTGAGACAGGCTTTACTAAATTTATTATATTTTCCTTTAACATATTGTAGAAATTATGGAATTGATGTGCCAATATCATTCTAAAAGTGATTCAAATGAAATACTGTGACATGATTTACACTTACAATCTTATGCACTCAGGCTTTAGAAGGCAAAGGTCTTATCAGAAAACTAAATCAAAACTTGAGTTTGCAAGATCAGCAGAAGATGTGTGCTACTGAGCAGCCACGTGATACTTAGAATCATAGAACATCCTGAGTTGGACTCTATAATCCTTTTGCACACTTTGCAACTCCTAGCTTCACACAGGATCACCCAGAATTCAAACCACATGTCTGAGAGTGTAGCCTAAATGCTTCTTGAACTCAGCAAGATCAGTTGGAGCTGCTCTGGGGAACCTGTTCCATGCCCAACCACTTACTCGTGAAGAATCTTTTCTTAACAACCAGCTTAAACAACTGACCAAGGTTTGCTGCAGAACATATCAGCCATCAAGTCCACCAGTAAAGTACATTTTAAAAATCCAAAGTTATGGAAAGAAATAAGTTACTTTATATAGAAAATATACATAATAAAAAGAAAACAAATGAGCAAATTTCATCAAAAACTGGGGGACTGGAAGTCCCTGAGGGAGGTGATCCTCCCCCTCTATTCTGCCCTGGTAAGGCCTCATCTGGAGTACTGTGTCCAGTTCTGGGCTCCTCAGTACAAAAAAGACAGGGATCTCTTGGAAAGAGTCCAGCGGAGGGCCACAAAGATGGTGAAGGGCCTGGAGCATCTCCCCTATGAAGAAAGGCTGAGTGAAGTGGGTCTGTTTAGCCTTGAGAAAAGACGACTGAGAGGGGACCTGATCCAGGTTTATAAATATCTGAGGTGTGGCGGCCATAGCGGTGAGGCCAGTCTCTTTTCAGTGGTACGTGGAGACAGGACGAGGGGAAACGGACATAAGCTGCAGCACAGGAAGTTTCGCACGAATGTGCGTAAGAACTTCTTCATGGTGAGGGTGACGGAGCACTGGAACAGGCTGCCCAGAGGGGTTGTGGAGTCTCCTTCTCTGGAGATATTCAAGTCTCACCTGGACGCCTACCTGTGCGACCTGGTGTAGGGAACCTGCTTTGGCAGGGGGGGTTGGTCTCGATGATCTCTAGAGGTCTCTTCCAACCCCTACAATTCTGTGATTCTGTGATACTTCTAAGTGTTGGCTTTCTTTTTCCCTTCCAAATAAACATTTTGTAACATGCAAATGTATTTAAGAAAAAGCCCCTCTCAGTCACTATGAAGTCTGACTGGTTATACTCTAAAAACTTACGTACACACAAACTTGTGTGAATGCAGATATCTTTCTCAGTACATATGCATCAGAGAAACCACCTTGATCATACACATACTGAAATAATCATTTCTGAGGAGGGAGCTGCTACATAATTGGCTTATCACTCTCTAAACATTTTTGAATTATACATTTAAATATGACTTACATACCTACTGCCAAGTTACCTTGGCATAGTGGAAAGTGTTGACTTTGAAGAAGTTTGATCTATTCAAAGGATATAGCATTTCTAGCTAAAACTGATCAAAGTAAATGAGGATAGGTAACTTGCTGATGAATTCTGACATACACTTCTAGAATGGACTTCAGAATTGCATAAATGTAAATAAATAGATTGCAGAGACAGAGACTAGCAACAGGACCCAGCACTTATTTTTTCCTCCTTTCTCTTCATTTATATTTTTCATTGTACTGTAGGCCAGTCTTTCCAATCACAATTCCAGTCCACTTCTGTGAAAAATAAGTTTTCCAACCCTCTTCATCCAATCTGCTGCAAAAACAACACACTGTTCCATTGCAAAACCCAACAGTAAAGATCCCATTCTATTCTCCATTAATAAAGACTTTTCATAATGTGCCAGTGAACTCAGTTATAATGCTTCAGCCTCCCAAGTCCCCATAAATTTTATTCAGTAACAAGAATTGGCACATTAAGAAAAATGAAGTCCTTCAAATCCACAACTAAAAATGCTATTTTTGCTATTAACCCCTCCAAAACTTATTCTCCTGAGCAAATTAGAGGGCTCAAGATGGTCTCTTTGGGAACAAATAATTCCTGAGGTCATGCAGCACATCTCAGTCTAGTTTTCACTCCAACAATTCTCTATTGTCTTAAAAAAAAAAAAAAATACTGTTTCCATATGGCCTTTGTTTCTGAAACATTTGAAGTGAATGAATCATCCAGGCAGTTTCAGTGGTAGTTTTGATAGGATCTTGGTTGGCCACTGCAGAGTGGGGAACATCCCTCCTTTCCCTGTTCTTGCCTTCCAGTTGCAAGCCCCGTTCTCATCTCCTCCCAGGTGTGGGACTTGCGTCCCTTCTCTTTGGGTAGAAATACCTAATCTTAGGGCCATTTTCCCCCTTTGACACCCTTAGCAGGGATATAACTGCACATTGGCTCAAAACCCAGAAGGTAAAAGCCCCACAGTTCACCCAGGAATACATTCAGACCAATTTCCTATAGTAGCCATTATAAGATGTTAGTGTAATTGCAAATCCATATGGCAAAAAATGATTTACCTTTTTAAATGAATAACCCCTTTCATGTTTACTGAGCAAGGACAGAAACCACATGCAGTTGAAGACACAAAGGCATAGGCCTTACCTCTAAAGATTTGAAATCATCCCTATCTCCTTTTAATTATTAATATATTTTAAATGAACAAGATATGAGATTACATAGTGATTTTTCTTGGGAGGATAAATATTTTACTCATTTTCAAAGAAATCAATTCATCCACCAACAACTTTTTTCTGGAAAATTCATTCTGTATTTATCACAAAGCTAAATAGCTGGGTTTTACCTTCACATATTTAAATCAAATGAGCTTGGAAAATAACTCAAGTATGCTGCAGTATAAGAAACCCCAAACCATTGCTTTGAACTGTAAAAGCAGTATATATCTGTAGCTACTTTGGATCAAGAGAAGACCCTTTATTTTGCTATAGATGTACAATCTGTAAACTCTCAGAAGACAGATGTTACCATAATATTTTTGGTTTTCAAATCACTGCCCTAAGCCAAGCCCAAAACACGCACAAAGACTATTAGATATGAATCAGATTAACTCAGTCCCCTCTCCCTCCAGATAGCATCACAGCCCAGGAAAATATCACACAACCAAGCTGCAAATGTTTCCTATCTCCTTCCCCTCTCCTCCCATTACCTCATAGCTCCCCACCTTTCTTATCATCTGTTATTTTCATAAGAATCAATAAATTCCTTCACAGCAATTTTACTTCTACTATTACTCCCTTGATTCTTTAGCAAACAGTAAATAATTGTACCTATTACAGAAGAGTTCTACAGAGATCAATTGCAGGCACACGTTATAGTTTCATACCTATCTTAAAATCTGGAGGCCTCTAGCCACATTAGCTTTGTTCTGGAGGAGAATGCTGTGCTGCTTCTTTCTCCTATGATTTAAGGGAGCAATACAGGGCAAGACGGTTCAGCAACAAAATTCAGTAGAAAGCTAAAACATTCATTTTAACATTACCAACAAACAGCAAAGAAGAAGTGTGATACTCACAGATAACATACTCTGATTTCAAAGGTACTACCCCAGCTCATCTATGCATGGGATGGGTCAAGTTCATTTCTCAGGCATATGATATAGTGCTCATATAACAACTGTGAGTTGAAGTATAGTGATGCTTAAGTAGAACAAATAATTTCCTTTATTATGTAATTCAAATTAAAGTGATACATAGAGGTACATTATTTAAGAAACAAGATTTAACTGGAAAATGTAACTAAATTTGAGCAATATTTAAAAAAAAATCAGTAATTCACTCACCATGGCTATTACACACAACTGATTCATCAATCTAGAGAGGGTTCCAAAAATAGCTTAAATAACTTTAAAATGTAGCTGCAAACAGAGGTTTCAATGGGACATAAAACAGCACAAAAAGCATTTAAGTGTTTGGAACATACCTTATTCTGAGCTATTTCCCCCAGCCTTCTGCAGCCATATATTTACTACAGTTCTTGAACTTAGAGTAGCAGAGATGTCTTAGTTCTGTTTTTATAGTATAGTCTATTAGCTCTCTGCAGAGACCAGAAAAGGCAACAGCTGTGGACTTTCTGAAGGCTGCTTTGAGCAGATGGCAGTGAGCACATGATGAAGGGGAGCGAATATAGAGGAGGTGCAAAGTGAAGGCCTATTTTTAAGCTTCTCACCTTGCTTAGGAGACTTACAGAACGCCACTGTCTAGCCTGTGCTTACTGATGGCTTTATGATGTTTTTACTACAATGCACAATGAAGTTATTTACGAATGAGAAATACTGCTCTATGTCAGCTCAAGCCTAGGAGACCAACAACTTACATTGTCCTTAGCAGCATTGCAGGACCTGTTGCCACAAAAATGAACTGTTCTTGAATGTCTCCAGTGTATTATGTGCAAATGGGCTTTTCTTTAGCACTAGGCCTGTATACTTTTTCAGTTTTTTTTTTCTTCCTTGAAAACACATACTATTCTTGTACCAAATAGACAGTAACAAGCTTGTTTTCATAGAAAATAGGGTCATTACTCCGGCAGCTGACAAACTTCTAGGCTATATTTTCTGGTGGCAATAACTCTGCAAATACTTTATTTTCTCTTGTTTGCCTACAAAAATGATTTACGGTGGCAGGAAGAATAAGAATAGAAAGTTAGCCAAGCCCAGCATCAAACCATTCTTTGCCTATTAAGATTTTGGGAA
This sequence comes from Meleagris gallopavo, assembly GCF_905368555.1. Classification (NCBI taxonomy): domain Eukaryota; kingdom Metazoa; phylum Chordata; class Aves; order Galliformes; family Phasianidae; genus Meleagris; species Meleagris gallopavo. Next base: position 111,819,016 of record NC_139404.1, on the reverse strand, counting down.
CACATAGCTCATGCATTTGTGCCTGAATACCATTCTGGGTATGGTAGAGTTGGTAGTGGGCAGGTTCCTGCAATGCCTCAATAGCTCTGAATTTGTGGACATATTTAAAGCAATATCAGAACTAAAGATAACTCCTTTCCTTCTGCACCAGACATATTCTGGAGAGCCAACTTGAACGACAGCAAAAGCATCTGGAGAAGATCTTTGTAAGCTTTGTAAAGAAGAGGAAAATACTAGAAAGGGGAAATTGCTGGACCTGGGAGGGCTTTCAAGCCCCCAAGTTTGTATACATCCATATCACATCCAGTAGGAAGTACCTGCACTAGTCCTCCTAATATTCCTGTCTTTATATACTCTTTATATCAAATGAAAATATGGGAACTTAGAAGAGAAATACAGCAAACCTAACATCAGCCATACCACAAAGGCAAAAAAAAAAAAAAAAAAGACATAGTAAAGTCTGCAGCACTGAGCTGTAACCTACAGATGCAGCTGTGTTTCTGGTTGTGATATCCACCTGCTTTGCATTCTCAAGCAAATGATATCACCTCAGTGTGCTCTACTCTGTAGTTTGCCTTTCTCATTTATTCAATTTGAGAATTAATGCACCACATACATACCATATAAATATGCAGCAAGCATGGCTTTATACGTACTGAACACATCTCTCCCCACCCACAGGGCAATGCTCTCTCCCTGGGGATGTTCAAGACCAGGTTGGATGGAGCCCTGGGCAACTTCATCTAGTACCGGATCTGGAGTCTAGTGTCCCTGCCTGGGGCAGGGGGGTTGGAACTTGATGACACTTGGGTCCCTTCCAACCCAATCCATTCTATGATTCTATGAACACGTGCAGAACTTCACACAATGGGAACTAACCTGATGGAGACTGCTAATTATTGCCTCAGAGCAAAGATTTCTGATGTGTTGGGATTTTAAGTGTTGTTGTTAAGAAAACAGTAGTAGCTTTAAGTAGTCTGTGGCCACATTCAATGGTGGCTCTAAATCTTTTTCATTTAGGGGGAGTGCCTCCTTCCCAAAGGCAGCAAGAGCTATTGCACAGACACTACACCTTCCTGGGTCTGTCAGTGCTTTTGGGCTTGCTGTTTCCATAAGTACCATCCAACCTTACTGTAGAAGGAAAATAATATTCTGAAAAGATTTTTCAGAAGGTTATAAACTTGTGGTGTTCTAGACCTGTGCTATCCCTGAGGCATGCATGGAAAGAGGAACAAACAGTACAACAGCAACAGTGTAACCTCAAGGTCACTTTTCCTATATGATTGCCTTCCTCTATCATTCTTCTCTGAAGATTTTAAACAGTTTAAGGAAAGCTTTTTGGAACAAAGAGACTGATTAAATGTGCGTTTAGCTTGCTGGGGCCATAGCCCTGCAAGGCAATTTGAAGTGTTACAGTGTAGTTAAATAAACGCTGTTGCGAGAACTAAAGTTGCCTATTACAACTGTCTTGCATTCCTTTCAGGCTGATATTTTCTTATGTATGGCCTTCATCTAAATATATGCTTTCTTTGTACAAAGGTAACTGTAATGTAGTAACAGGATAGAAAACACAGCAATGATAGCAGAGTAGCAAGGTACTAGGCTGGAGCAAGTGAGGGTATGCTCAAATGCAGCAGCCATGAACAGAGAAACAAAAGAAGAAAAAAAAAAATCTGCTTACCCTTAGAAGGCTTTTAGATACACATGGATCTCCAGCAAGATTTCCCCCCCCCTTTGTGCTGTCAACCCTTAAATGAGGTTTGGGAAGGGCTAGATCCTGGCTCCACCCCTTCCTGTCACTCAGGTGCATGCAATGGGTTGATCCTGCCTTCACACCAGGTGCTCCATCACTGGTTTAAGCCAGGACTTATGTATTTCCACTACAGTAAACTTGGTGGGTTTTTGTTGTTGTTGTTGTTGTTGTTGTTGTTGTTGTTGTTGTTGTTTGGGTTTTTTTTACACTTTTCCTGCCTTTTTTTTTTTTTTTTTTTTTTTTTTTTTTTTTCCTGAGCAGTTCTTCTATAGCTATCGCTAGCAATAAAAATTTGTCAGGGAGATAAACCCCGTGCAGAAATATATTTGCTCTTTACAGTGAAAACTAGCTGCAGCTGGAACAGGGAGAAAGTTTAAAATCAGATTTTGAATGATTAACAATAAAAAGGGACAGTCAGTATTCTAACAATACTCATTAAAAAGACAACATTACCAAGGCTGACAACAAAGAATCTTAATAGCTTGGTAAGAGTGTGTGTCTTGCTGAGAGAATAGGGAGATGCTTTCCTTCTCTTTTAATGGTATAAGTCTGACCTCTGTTTATTGAGCAGGATGCATAAAGACAAAAGATTGTCTACCACAGCATATTTTTCTATCTCTTGAGGTGACATTGAAACAGCCATGTTTTGTTTTTTCCTTTTTTTTTTCTTTTTGTCATTATAAAACTCCAGGTGTGATTTTTTTTTTATTTTGTAAGTACATTTGCAGTTAATACGGGCTGGGAAAAAAAAAAAAAAAGAAAAAAAAAAGCACTTTTCATTCCTGAACTGACTCTGATATGAGTACTAGATACACCTACACAAGAGTCAAGACTTCAGCCCTCAGTCAGGTAAAAATGGATTAGAAGATAGCTAGATAAAAGAGGTCTTTAATATCTGTTTAGTGTGATGAACTTCATCCTTGGTCTGCTTCCAGCACTGGCTGGTGGGAATCTCACAAGTCATCAGTAATTATCTTGTTGAATTTGCAGAAGATGGGTTAATGCCAGGCACTTAAAGAGAAAATGCAGTGCCTACATTTCTAGGGGGAAAAAAAGAAAGGAAGGAAAAGTCTGACAAATCTTGCTTTTGCCAAACCTAACAACTGCCTTACATGACGTGGAAACACTGTGACAGAAGACAAGCAAAAGATGCCATATCTTGGCCTCTAGTGCTGTTTTGAATGACATGCACATCATCAAACGACAGGAACCACAAGAGGGTGAGAGCAAAGATAGCTGGAAAGCTGTAATCAAACAGCAGTTATTCATGAGCCACTGCCAAAATGAAAGGGTACCCTGAGCAGTCTCTGCGGAGACAGGTAATATTTAATATTTTCTTTACTGTTCTAGATGACTGGACAGAGTATTCAAATTAAATTTGCAGACAACACCAAAAGGGACTACTGAGACTAAAAGGGAACCAGACACTCTTCTGAATGCAAGATTTAGAACTCAAAATGTTCTTGACAGTTTTATAAGAAAAATTACCATTCTGGGACAAATTTAGGGCTTAATGTTTAGGAGAAAATAGCTACATAAATAGGCATGGGAGAATTGCAAAACAGTATAATTTGGTTATCTTTGACTCCTGTTCCATCTAATCTGCAACTTCGTGTTGCTGCAGTAGCTGACTGGGATTTGGTGGCAAAAGCCGAGCTTGTGCATCAGGAGAAACGAGTCTCCTGCTACATATCGTGCTGATAAGGTCATAGCTCTGGTTTTCAGCTTTGCCCTTCTGTCAGAAAATTAGGAGAGAGAATAGCCAGAATTTTGAGTAAGGGGACCTCCGACAAAGGCAGAAAACCTTTTTAGCCTAAAAAGGAAAACACTGCTAGGAAAAGATGTCTTTAAATATACAAAAGGCTGCATTGCAGTTGTTCAGCAACATTCCACTTTTAACAAGTTTTTTTCTAGTAAAACTTTGTGTGCACTTTCAATGTGTCTTCTCTTTTTTCCTTACTCATATTTACTCAATTTCTTAAATTTCTTGGGGTTCTTTCCATTCTTAAGAGAAAGCGTACAGTTCTACAGCTGGGGAGGAAAAACCACGTCTATCAGTTCAGGTTAGGGGCTGATCTCCTGGAGAGGAGCCATCCAGAGAAGGACCAAGAAGGCTGGTGGTATCCTGAAATGCATTAAGAGCATAGCCAGCAAATTGAGGGAGGTGATCTTCCCCCTCTACTCTGCCCTGATGAAACCACATCTGGAGGACTGCATCCAGCTCTAGATTCCTCAGTTCAAGAAAGACAGCGAACTTCAAGAGCGAGTTTAGTGGAGGGCCACAAAGGTGATTAATGTCTGGGAGCATTTGTCTTATGAGGAAAAGTAGAGACCCGGGGCTGAGAGAGCCTGAAGAAGAGGAGGTTCAGAGGGATCTTATCAATGTAAGGAAATATTTTAAGGGAAAATGTCAGGAAGATGGGGCTAGAGTCTTTTCATAGATACGCAGAGGCAGAACAGGGGACAATGAGCAAAAAAACTGGAACACTGGAAATTCCATACAAACATGCAAAATAACTTATTTATTGCAAGGGTGATAGAGCACTGGAAAAGGCTGTTCAGAGAGGTTGTGGAGTTTCCTTCTCTGCAGAGATTCAAGACTCATCATGCCTTTCTGTGAGACCTACTGTCAGAATCCTGCTTTAGCAGGGGGCTGAACTCATTGATCTCTGGAGGTCTCTTCCAACTCCTATGATTTTGTGATTTTGTGAAAGGACAGCACATGTTGCATTCTGACTTCAGAAGCCAAGCCACTGGATTAGACTTTTTTAAGCTTTTAGGAAGTGAAACAGGAGAGTAGAACGTTTTATGCTGATGCATAGTCATCGGTGATTCATAAGTATAACCTCCATCCCATCCTGCCAGGCAGTGTTTTATTGTTGTTTTTGCCATTTATTGTTTAGGCTAACAGGAAGTTCTACCACTGATTGTTTAAAATTAAATTAAGTAATTCTGCACTGATCTGGATAGAAACTGTTTGGAAAAAAAAGGACAGTAACACTTGCAGCAACATTAAAGTACTTTAAAGCTATGCTAATAAATTAGCCTGGGCTATGCCACTTTAATCAGTCACTGTTAGTTTTATTATTTTATTGTAACACACATGTAAAAACTGTTCTGGAGCTTAGAAGAAAGCTCTAAAGTATGATCAGGAAGAAATCTCTAAAATACCATATGTATCATCATTGCTTACAACTATGTGCATCTAAAGGAAGGCAAAATATAGACAGCTGCCTGAAACTTAAGATCTAGCAGCTATTTAACAGCTTATATTTTCAAAAATCTATAGGATATAGCTTAGAGCAATCATTCTTACAAACCAGAAGCTCCCCTCTTACTACACCATGAATACACATCTGCACCTAGAAATATAGTTTCTGTTATGAAAATTCCATGCTCAGAGCTCTCCTTTCTTTGCCCTTTCCTAATCCTGACAAAAAAGCCAGAGATAATCTACCCTTTTCAGACATTTCCTAAATGAGTTTTCTTCACAGTCCTAATGCCTCACCAAATTCTTTCCACCAGCCAAAAGAAGTTCAGAGGGGTTGCGGTAGTCTTGGCTGTCCTGCTGTCTGTACAGACCCAGGTCTCAGACCATCTTAAATGATGTGTGGGTGGCTTAGTTTTAACCTGAGAGAAGAGGATTGTTCCATCCATTTGATATGGGCTTTAGGGAGTGAGGAGTTCTATAGAGAGGGGAAGGAAAATAAGTCCATTTTGGTATAGCTACAGCTCTTGATCTTTCTCCAAGTCCAAAAGGCATTAGCAGCTCTAAAGGCTCAAATGTCAGAGGATTTCAGAGCTACAGCACAGGACTGGAGATTGTTTAATAATATGTGAAATATGATTTTCTGGCACTTCCAATAAATGAGTCCTTTAGCCTGCAGTCAATATTCCTGTGTCTTTTTGAACCTTTGGGATAGAAGTTTTGTCTCCTCGGTAAAATATCCCGTGTGTTTTTACATGTGATTTAAAAATAATAAAGGATGTCAAGGCTGTCTCATTTATACTAGTTCAGAATAGCTAAGTTTTATCTAGCACAGTTCAAAGCAGAATTTAATCCACATTTCATATTTATACTGGGAAAGGCTGCTTAAGGGTTATTGCAGAAAAGTCTGTTCCATTAATTATGATCCTAGTTGACATATGGGAAATACAGGCACCGCAGACCTTCTGGCTCTTGAAGACAAGTAGCACTACAAAGGTGACAAGCTAATGTGTAATGAGGGGAGGGCAAGGGGTGCAAAGTTCAGTCTCTAGCAGCCTCTGGTGGCTGTTCAAATATAGATTTTTGTTTAAAAAGTTGATGTCTATTAGAACATTATTTTGTTCTGCAATTTTGGTTTCACACATTAAACATGAACAATTTATGTCTTGTGGAAAAAATGTCTCTACTTGGCATAAAGATGTTGACTGTTTCTGGAAGTCTTCGTTGATTTGTTGAAAGCTTTTTGATAGAAGAAGTCACCTAAATACATTAGTTGTGCTAGTAGTGTCTAGGTCAGAGATAGTCATGGTAAATGTTGTTGTAACTCAAATAGCTTTGAACACAGGAATTTTTAAGTTGATTTCCAATATTGCAAGCTATATCAGTATACTGCCTTGCAAATGAATAACCCTGCCTTTTTCTTTTAATTTTATTAAATAATTCTCTTTATAGTAGCAGTAAAGCATGACAGGCAGTAGATTCCTAGAGGATTATTTATCAGCTTTATGTCTATGTCACTCCTGGAAAATGCAGTAATTTTTGTTGGGTTGTATTTTTTAATTACTACAGCCATCACACACTGCAACTGCTGTAGTTAAGGCTACAAATCAAAATGCACCGAAGCTCCCTGTTTTCACAGACTCATAACTTACCAGCACAGTCTGCTTTTGATAGTCAAACATTCCGTGTTTGGTCTGCATACATGAGTGAGTGCCTGGAAAGAGAACGTCACCCCACTAAACTATTTCACTCTTATGAAAAGACTTGCTGGAAGACTGTTTTGTATGTGTAAACTGACTCTTGTGTTTAAACACAGTATTGCTTGTACAAAATTCTGCCTTCAAGTCCTATGTACCACCCCATGATCCTCTCACTAGTATACAGCTCGCTTCAGGGGAAGCTAGAAAGCTGGAAGTTTGTTCATTGCTACTGTTGTGCCTTTCAATAGCCTGAATTGTCATCAAAATCCCACTTAATCTGGAGGTATGTGCAGGGCTGGGTAATCAAGCCTGAGTGTGGTGTGGTGAAGGTTGCACTCATTTCACCTTAGCCTTGAGGTCTAAACCTAATGTATAGTTTGATTTCCCTGTACTCTAAAAGAGCATCTATCCCTCCTCCACACACACACATTGAATTTGTTCTGCTTCCATCTCCTACTCCAAAATAAGAGAGTCCAGGGGTTTGCTGACTAACTTAGTCTTGATGTTAGGATTTTATAATCAGGGTATTTCAGAGAACAACTCTTCCCAAAACTGTACATCAGGTTGCTAAAAGAAAGCTTTAAGGTCTTCACAGTAACATCTTATGATCTGTTTTTTTTTTCTATTTCTTTGCCTCCAAGGAGATGGTACTTTTAAAAGAGGACAAACATTACAAATTCTTGTTTTAAACACTCACAGATCACTGAACTATAAGTCCTTCAGACAATCTGAAGAATGTTCAGAAAGCAGGAAAATGGTGAAAGTCAGAAAACCTGCTGTTTTGTATAGAAGAAAACCATATATTTTAAACAGGAACTATAATTCAGATGTGTCTGTTGATACTTGTCCTTAATAACCTGCTAGCACAGACCACATGGCTAAAAATGATCATTAGAAAAGGCAGGAAAAAGAGACCTCTGCCACTTGGCACTATAGAGAATAAAAACAGTTGTTTTATTTGACATGAACAACTTTCAGTAACATGGGCCAAGAGGAAGCTAGCTTAGCCAGACAGTGTGGCATGAGAGCTACTTCTCAGCCTTTTGACAAGGCTGCAACACTGAATGGATAACCCAGAAAATGTCAGAAACAACCTTTAGTTAGAAGTTAGAAGAGAATAGGAATGTCTGGTTATAAGCTGGAACTATCAAACCTATGGGTGCGTCTACAGCATGTCTGTCTGCAAGAGCACATGGAAGGGTTATTATCCTGGGTTTGGTATAACATTTGTAAATTCATCTTTCAATTTAACCAGTTGGTAGAGGCTGAGATTTCCAGTTTTAAATTCTCAAGGTCATCCTCTGTGGTGAGAGGATTAAGGGTAGTGGTGTCTGCACAGAGAAGAAGGTCAGTGAGATGGCAGCAGTGGTATGACAGCAGGGCTGACAGTTCCTCACCTAGAGCAGGGATCTTTGAATGGGAAAGAGATCAGAGGTACTACTGACAGCTAACCTGAAGAGACAGGAGTTTAGGAGCTACAGAAGTACTCTACTCTTGCCTACACATCTTATAATTGGGAAATAAGGTGAGTTGGCAGCCACACCCTGACAAGAAAGCCACTAAATATATGCATTACTCGTACTCCCACAACTTGTGTGTTACTGTTCAACACCCAAAAGCTTATTTCATTGCCTAGAGCCTGTGTAAAATCATGGTGTGGCTTCTTCTGTTTCCTTAAACTAGAGAAGATAAGATAGAAACGATAGAAGTTACTGGCTTCTGTAGTACTATAAATGGCTTGTCTGATAGAGGATATGAAGCCATTCTTTAAATTAAGTAACTGGATAAGAAGTATTCTGTTTTGATACAGCTTAATTTTCAGTATGCTCTGAGAAAATTATTTTAGCAATTAAATACCATAAAGCACAACTGCAGGAGCAACTACATTAGTCTTTCCCAACACACACACATCAAAAAAAAAATCAACAAAAACATGTTTTTCAGCTCCAAATACATGCTGAAAATGCAAAAATCACTTGCAAGCAGCTGTGTGTGCTGCAAAGATCTCTGCACAAAGGACTTGCTCCTGTTGGAGTGTTGTCCTGCCAGCCAGTGAAATTACTGCTCACATGAAGCAGCCCCCCCCAGAAGACTGTCACAAAAGACCTCACTGTGCAAGCAAATGCAAGCCAGCTTGTCTACTCTGCCATCTGTTACTAAGATCTCTTGTTACTGCTGAATCATTTTCTTCCTTTTGCTTATTTGAGGTTCTTAGCTGCTGTCTTGAGAAACAAGGGTTTGCTCGTCTCTCTGTCTTCACTTGGCATGTTGTCCATTACTGTCAGGCTGGAAGAGACAGATATGAGATGACAACTATGTCATGCCATGCTTGCTGAAGGTTTGGAATGGTGAAAGATGATGCTGACTTTAATGGAAATCTGAAAGAGAACCCTTCAAGGATAATGGGAGTGGGAAAGAGCCTCCAGCCTGCTATTTTGCAGGCAGAGGAAGAGGGTAAACAAAGCAGCAGCTGACTGAGACAGCTGGGCAAAGAAGCTACAAGGTAAAAATAGCAGTAGGCTGTCAAATAATGTGTTGGTGCTGAGCATGAGTGAGAAAACAGCGTCAGGCTGTGGCAGGAGCTGAGCCAGGGATACTGCATGGGGAAGGAGAGGTGGCTGCCAAAGAGCCACGCGGCCTTCAAAAAAGGAGTGAGCTTCAACACACAGCTACAGTTCTTAACAGATGGCTTCCCAAAGATAAAAAGTTGAAATCAAACATTGATGTGAATCAGATCCTTTTATCAATGAGCTGTTTTACGCACTTTTGTAAAAGGGACCCTTGCAAAGGATACTTTTGAGGTCTTCTGATGTTCTCTAAAGTTCTCTGAAGTGCCCTCTGCAATAGTGTGTCTATCCTGAGGAGCAGTGACATTGCTCATCACTTCACTTCTACAGCAATTGAAACAGTTCAGTTCCAAAATACATCCCTACAGCATGGCAGGGGTTTCAGCATGCTGAACCCCAGGGCCTACTGCAGTACTGTTTGTGCCAGAGAGCTGGGTGTCATGGATTTGTCTGTAAATCCTTTTCTTCATCCAGATATGCCTGGTCTGATGGGCCAAAGACTGAGGCTGCTTGGTTTTTTTTGTATTCTTTCACGAACAGCAATGCTAGTGAAGGGCACTGCAGCGAGAGTTGATTTTTACACATTTTTACACAGGAATAATGTAAGTGTTTTGGACTGTGGCTTAAACCAGCAGAGGAAGCAGGCTCAGCAGACAAACCATGCTGTCATCAGCCTGGCTATCATCAGTGACTGACTCCAGTTGTGCCGCTGTGAAGTGAGGTGTTTAAACCTGAGTTCTTAACTGGTGCCACTTTCAGTCTTGGATAAAGAGTGTTCTTAATCAGGAGTTTTCTGTAGTTTTGATGATATTTCATTTGTATCTTCTCATTTCCAGCTTCTATTTCTGAATATTGTGAGGTGAAGAACTCAGCCTGTGACTCCTCTGAGAGAAAAATGTAGAATGCTGTTGTTATGGAACTAAAGTTATTTAAGAGGAGGGATACAAGGTTGGAGTGGGTTAGCTCACTAATGAGCCACGTGTTACTCAGCTCCCACTGGCTCTACACCAGCATCTCAAAGACATCATGATATTATGCCATACAATCTTCTATACGAAAACGCTTTTATACAAAATCTGCAATTGGTCATGCACTGGCAATGGCTGCCCAGAGATGGGGTCACTACCCCTGAAGGTATTCAAGAACCATATAGTTTTTGCACTGAGGAACATGGGTAATGGGCATGTGTGATGGGCTGGTGGTTGAACTACGTGGTTTTAGAGGTCTTTTCCAGCCTTAATGATTCCATAATTCTGTACACACACTGATTCCCCATTGCTGTACCAGTCCAGCAGTAACTTTATAACCACTTCCACATAGGCAAACTATGACTGTGGTTGCACCAAGGGCTTAGATATCCAGCCCAGTGCTTGCCTTCGGTAGGCTATCAGAGTGAGGCACCAAGCTCTCACCTTCGTGGAACACTTGATCTACTTATGGGATCTTCCTTATGGCCATCTTCCTGGATGGTGGCACTTGATAGATGGACATCCTGCACCAGATGGTAATCAGTGGCCAAGTAAACCAAAAATATCAGCCTGCAAACCCTGAGTGGGAAGCTTGCTCCATTTGCGTCCTCTGTTCTTTTCAAAGGCTGTATACATACTGAAATAGAGTTGCACTTCGCAAGGCAGTGACGAGGACTTTATGGCTACTTCCTAGCACAGATATCCATAGGAATTCAATCACAAAATATATTTTTCTTGTCCTTGAGGTTATAATTCATTGCCTATTAATCTTTCTGGCCAGTGGCTACAAACGCATTGAATCCTCCAGAGCCTAATTCCAGCCCAATGCTGTCAAGCCACAGATTGGAGAAAAGAACAATAAACCCAGGCTCCCCAGGACTCTCTAAATCTTCAGACAATAAACAAGTGCAAGGTCTGAAGTTAAACTTGCTGTCAAGTCACAGAAACTACGTTGTTTTTACTAACTTTCTACAAGTATGTCTCAACACCCAAAGGGAGCCTTACAGCAGTTCTTCCTCTACTTCAACTTGTAGTTGCCACTTAACAGAGATTGAAGTGGAAGAGCCTCCAGCTCTGTGTCCATTTATCTCTTTCAAACCCAGGCAGGTAACCAAATTACACATACTGGTTCTTTTTTTATTGGTAGGAAGAGAAATTGATGGTGAAGAGGGGCATCTTTGACATGAAGTCCAGTTTCTCTGAAGACAACAGGAGACAGACCTCAGATCTTCATGTCCTGTTTCAGCCATAGCCCCCATCTACAAGGATTCACAACCTATGTGGCTCTGCCAAGGAAATTCTCCTTGCTAAGGCTATGAACAGCTTTTCACCGAGGCTGGCTCATACAGCCTCTCCACACCTTACATAGGCTCTTGTCAACCCAGTGTGCCTTTTATGTGAGCAGCCCTTCACACAGAGTAACGCGAACATCACATAAAACAAGTTAATGTCTTTTTGCAGTTACTACATAAATGACAGATAATGGTCCTTTCTCTTTCCTTTTGACCTCCAGTTTTAACAGGTCCAGAAGGAACCCATTTTCCCATTTTCAGTCTGATATTTGTCAGCAATTTGAGCTCAGCAGCTGCAGCACAGCTTTCACGCCTTTCAAATTACTGGCTAGCAGCTTTTATTGTCTCATTGTGGTTTTGTACGTGGGAACTACATATGCACAGCCTTATCCAGCCCCACTGTTTTCATTAGTTCACACCATGCTTCTCAGGCTCTTTAGAAATTTAGATTGCTTTTGCATTCTTCTCTTATTTTAAAATTGTAGTCCTTTGAAAATGGAAAGATTGCAGGGATTGCCCCAATAGCACAATTTTAGGAACGGGAGACACTGAGAAATGAATCACTGATTAAATCCTACGGAAATGTAGGGTACTGAATTTTGACAAAGTCAAGGACATTTTTTGTTTCTTTTTTTTTATGTTTTTCTTTTCTTTTAATATGAAGTTAAAAGAAATATGGTTTGAATTTTAGATGGTTTTATGTGGAGCCAGAGGTTGGATTCAGTGGACAGTATGGGTCCTTCCAACTCAGGATTTTCTCAGATAAATTAAAAGAAATTCAAATAAATATGTTCAAGTACACGTCCCAATTATTTCAAAAGTTAAAAATATCCAGAAAATGAGAAAATATACGCTCAAGTCAAAATTCCAATATTCAAAACAAGACAGACCACCTGAAAAACTAACTTTTATGTTTAAAATCAAGAAATATTTTTAAATGTGATTAAATTCAAGAAATGTTTAGATGTTGTACTAAGGGACATGGCTTAGTGGGGATATAGTGGTGGTATGTGGATGGTTGGGCTGGATGATCTTGGAGATCTTCTCCAACCTCGGTAATTCTATGATTCTGTGATTCTATGAAATTAAAGTACTGGTGATATCAAGCACTCCCTCAAACAGAAAGTGTCAGAAGGGACTCTAGGCATGCTGGCCCCTCCAGAATCCACAGGGGATGTTCATTTCTACTAGACACTCTAATTGCTTGAGTTATTAACAAGAGGAGTATATAATTAATGGGAGCAGTTTGGGAGCTGCGTTTTTTGAGATGTGACTTCTGCTGGGTTCCCAAAGCCAGTTGTTTCACTCAGGCAAGGTCAAACTCTTCTTTACTCAGACACCAGTTTGCTACCACTTGCTTGCATTCGCCCAGACCCGAGCTGCGGTGCTGTGATGTGACTGCCCACCCCATCCCTTCTGGTTTGCTATTCTGTAGTCTGGAGAGAAACTGAAAACTTAGTTAACATTTCCTTCTGTACACCCAGTCTTTCCTCAAAGAGATGCTTTTGCCTGAGGGGAAGAAGCGAAGTGGTATGTCAGTTTGTGTATTTACATGCTGATCTTTAGAAGCATGTAATATTTATGTAAAAGAGAACAGCAAGGAATGGGAAGTGATGTTTGTGTCAGTAACTGTGACTGTCATCTGAGGAGAAAGCTCTGCTGCTTCTTCAGGCTTTATTGAACATTGCAGAGTGGAAATTTCTCTTTTTTAAATCACTTAAATGATGACCATTATCTGCTCGCAAATCCAACACCTACTGTTTCTTTATGTTGCTATGTTAAAAATAATACTCTCTACTTTTTCCAGACATGGTTTTATTGTATGTCAAAATACGGCCTTGCTAAATTTGTCTTGATATGGGCTTTAATTACCTTTTATACTCTCTGGAGAAGAATCAAACATAGTGAAATTTTACTGGGGAACTGAATTCTTCTAAACCATTCATCTTTTCTCCATCAAGCAATATTACTAAATGCAAGTTTATTAGATAGAGATCTGTTTGATATAAGGTGCTTGAGTTCATTTGTCTTTTTGTGTGCGTGGGTTTTTTTCCATTACTCAACTTCAGATTATGAATGTAGTGTTGTTTCTTTTGAGCCAGTAGCTGGTAGTGTTACACCACCAAAGTGCTCTCTTACTTGGGAACCATCCGTTCTTGTACCTGTATCCTCTCCTCCATGGCCTCCTCGGCTCCAAAATATCTCAGTCTGTTTTTATGGAACCTTGACACTGCCATGCTATTGTGCTGCATTTGAGAACTACTCTTTCTTTCCCACTTACTTTGCAGCCAGAATGACAATAGTCCTCTCTCTCAAAGTACTATCCCACTGCTAAGTTAATATGAGTTTTATTGTATTTCTTTCTGTAAGATATTTGGATAGTGGTTGATATTTCTTACTTTTATTGTCAGGCAATCCCTTTTCGCTGATTTTTCTCAGTGTGCCACTGGGATCTGCACTGCATCCTCCCCAGTTGTACTATAACAATTCTTTGGGACAGCGACACTGCCATAACATTGACGGTGCTGGCAGATGTCTGGGTCTGACCCGAGTGTTCCTTAATACCTGCTGATTTTTTTTTCCTCCTGTTTCTAGTTTGAATAATCCCCCATAACCTTGTCAATTTTCTATGCCAGCTGTCTTGTCCTATTTTCTTTAAGGTTAAATTGTTCCATCACAGAGGGCTATCTCTTCCCTTCCCAAATAATCACTGTGAGCCTTCTATGTTCACATTTCCCCTCTTTAAGCTGCTTTTGATTCATTAGTATAGACATTGATAATCTGTCTAGCTGATTCTGTCATTAATCCTCTCTTTTAATAGCCAACTGTATTTACTTCTCACATTTCAAGAATTACAGAAACTGCAGCCAACTATACATTCCAGGTGCACTGGATAGATAAAATCTCCTCCCAAGAGCAATGGCGCAATTCACTATCACTTATCATCAGTAAGCTAAATGCTTTATAATTCATTCTTGTTAATATGAACCTGGGGAAGGGGTACAGAGATAATTTGCAGCATGCACTGAAAGTTAAGATAAGGATTATGTAGGACCATGCAATGATTATATTTAAAGCTGTGGGACCCCCAATGGTAATATCACCCAGCTGTTTCTTCTTATTTACAGCAGCAAAACCCTGTCTTAAATGCTGATGCTGAATCCTGGCAGATGCAGCACTGCAGCACTGCAGTACAGGGGGCAAGGGAGCAAGGGAGCCCTCTGGAAGCTTCATCTCAGCCTGATGACCTGTGCTGCCTAAGGCATGAGCACCCATGGGTGTTATAACTCCAACACCTGCTGTCACTGAATTGCAGGTCGCCAAAGGGCTCTTACAGAAGTTGTACCCCCAATTAGTACTATTTCTAATGAGATAACCTGCAACTGCAGCTTCTTGGTGTTTCAATATCATAGCAGAGCAACATCTAGCAATTAATCCCCGATATGGCTGCTGCACTTAGATGCTAAAGGAAAAGAAGTTTCCTTAGAAAGAATTTCCTGAGTGATTTCTTTACCATGAACATTTAATTTTATAGTTCTGACATCACGTATCTGTGTCTCTCCTTCATAATGTTTCCTTACGTGATTAAGATTCAGGTTCACTAACAAATCACGCTGGTGAATAACTTGTAGCTGAGCACAGTAAGACTCAGGCCTAGAGCAGGTAGCAGTTCTTTTTTGTTGTTTAGTGTTGCTTTTCCCCTAAGATAGCAAACATTCAGCCAGAAATAAAGTAATGATAAATGGAATGCAGGTACCAATTAATGCCAGGTAGCTGAATCAGAGGAGTATTTCAAAATCAAAAGTTTGACGTTTACATCACTTTATGCCAGCAGCAATGCGAGTCTGTGGAATCAGGGCTGTCCGGTGTTTGCCACATGCTTACTTTGCTACCCACATATGTGCTCTAAATCTTGAGGCATGCATCTGACCATCTCAACATTCTGCTTGAATTTCCAAGTGTAGTTTTGCAAGAGTGTATTTTACTCTGCAAGGAATAAAAATCAACACTATTCTGCTTTTGTACTAGATGTTAACTTCATGGTATACAAAGCAGAATTGTTCATAAACAGACTTTGGATCCTGGCAATACACACTGGTGACCTTCTTTGGGTCAAATCAATCTTTGGGATTGTTTCTTCCATTGATATTGGGCAGTCAAAGGTGTTCCAGACTTTTGTCAAAATTGTGCAGTTAAACACTGGATTCCATCAGTCATCATACCTGAATCTAAAGAGTATTAGAAAAATGTGCCCGACATTTATAAAAGACTGTGAATGTTCCATATCTCACCTGGAAGTCTGTTTGCTAACAAGTCATTAGGAAACTTCTATTTTCATAGAGCAGTTTTTTTCGAAATGAAAATGTCTTCTGAGATTCTGCTTTTAGCAAACAGTGATCATGAGTGGAGGAAATTCTTATGTCCTCTTTTGAGAACAATGATTGCAGGTTTCCACTGATTTTCAAAGTACATTTTGCACTTCAGTACTAGGTAAAGTAACCAGAACTGACTAGGATGCAGCTGTCCTCTACACCTTGCAGTTATGATATCAGACTTATAGTAGACAGGCCTGCAGTTCCCTTGCAAACCTGTTATTAATGGGAAAAAAAAGTGCCTTTGTTTTTTGTATAAACTGGTACACTGAATTCCACATGACAAATACCAACACTGCTCATTTGGTAAGTGACAGGATTTTACTTTCTTGACTCTTCCTTTGGTATATATGTGATTTCTTGTTGTCACTTAGATTGGTGCCAGTCTGATTTGGTAGCATTTGCTGCATACCCATATGGCGGGATGAGCAATGAGTTATCAGATGTATCTGTTCTGGAGAACTGGCTTCATCACTGACTTAACAGTAATAATAATAAAAAAAATATTACTACTAAACATGAGAAACTGGATACTTTGCAGTAAATGGGTTAAATCCTAGCCTAAGGGAAAAAATAATCAAAGATGCCTCATGCCAGTTTCTTTCCCTTTAATTTTCTAGCCACCAAGTGCTTTTTGAACAGACTTCCATGCAGTGACATTGTCATCCATATCACAACATTGTCATCATGCCACAGTCTCAAAATGTAAAGTATCCTACTTAGAAAATGTGACACAAACATTATCACAACTGCAATAAAGTAAACTGTGGAAGAGTATGTTTCATGTCAGTGGAAGCAGAAAAGTTAGTAGATGAATTGGATTCTCTTTTAGATGAATCTTCTCCGGATCAGCAAGTTTATTCAGAGTTACTTAAAAAGCAGTTAACATTTCATTAGCAGTTAACTGTGATCTGTCTCAGCACTAAGGCACTGCTCAGTCATTTATCTTAGAATGAGCAGTCACTGCAGGGAGATATAAAATTATTAAACACATAACAGAAAGCCAGGGATTTTCTTTCTTACTCCCATATTAAGACTTCCTCCAGGTACAATTTATTAATGTAGAGGTTTTTATTTTTTCTGCTGTTAGCTGAATGCAGGGTGGAGGGTGTCCGAATTTTCCATTTCTTTAGACAGTGTGGGGTTGTTATCAGAGGATAAAAAGTGCACCATCAGGTTTGGCTGCTGCCATGCTATTTTGTTCAAGAAGGAACATTGTTGGTTCAGCATTACGTCCTCTGCTAACCTGGCTTTGGTCCCAAAAAAACTGTCTTAAAATTAACACCTTTCCTTGTAGCTCATGGTAGAAGTGTATATGGCCCCATGCCTCAGTGGGCTCTTCACCTGATTATGATTATTTTCTATTCTAAAGAAAGCCTCTGTCTTTCAATTCTCCTGATTCAGACAAAATCTGCACTGACAAAGGTGATACCGTTCAGATCTTTTTATTCTGGAGGGGAAAGTTTGATACTCTCAAACCTTTTCATAACTAGAGACATTGGGTGTAAAAAGTCTTAAGAGTATCAGTGATACTACAGCTACCCAGACATGAGCAGAACAAGAAATCTTGAAATCTTCTGAGTTTTGCAGCAGCAAAACCCACTCCAAGCTGACGTGACAGTAGCAGGCATTCTTCTATGTAATCATTTGCCAAACAAAGCTTAGCTGGTCATCAATTACAACCCTGAATGTTGCTCTGCAGTCTATCAGGGCAGACTGTCTCCTCTGCTGGATGTGCCACAGAAAACCACGGGCTCTATGGCTGGGAGCAATGTCAAATGCTGTACAGTACATTAGTAGGAAATTTAAACATAGACCCCATTTCCAGAGTAACAAGTTCTGCTTTACACAATAACGTTGCTTAACAAGGTTTTCATCCTTGTTTTTAATTATTCTGAAAGATGAATCATTATAGACAGGCATAGAGAGACAAGGGAATGAAATATAAAGAAACAGGTGGTGCTTGCACTGGTTAGCCCACCACCATCTCTTCCAAGCCACTGAAAAGCAGAAAGGTAACTCATGTTTGTCACGTAAGCCTATGATTAGGAAGTTGGCATTAAGTGTCATATTGACTGTGAAAAAATATTGTATTTTGTGAATTTAATATTAAAATATATTAAAATGTATAAATAGGGTCAGTACAAGTACTTTTCAATCTCTAATCAAAATTAATAGAAACTAAGAGCTATTATATCCAATGACAATTGATATCTCCAACTTACCTGAGATTCTACTGAACGTGCAAACAGATTGAAAAGAGGTACTTATTTTTTCATCCCTTGTGCTACAATGTGGAGAAACAAAGGTAATTACTTCTCTTCTAATTTCTGCTAGCAGTTGCTCTAACATGAGTCCATAGAAAACATCACGAGTGCTTCTTCAAGAGCAGTAACACTGAGTCTATGTTCATTTTCTTCCATTTCCTTGTAAGAAGCTTATGATAATAGATGGTAATTTAGAAGGAATGCTAAGAAAATCATTTGGACTTTTCTCCCCTTCCCTTTTCATCTATACTCTAACTGCAACAACTGTGGCTAGACTGATTTCCAGCAGTTATTTTCTTTTATAGATTACATTTTTAAGATGTGGGATAATGTGAGCATCTTGCCTTTCATTTCTGAAATTCTTATTTAATGGGAAGTCCAAAAGCTTTGGATTTAAGTTTTTATGGATAAAAACCATCATTTTATAATCCTTTCTTGTACTTATTCTTCATGTCAATGGGCTGAAACTCCATGATTTTCAATTATGACTCAGTAATTCTATTAAAAAAAAAAATTAGAGGGAGCAAGAAGATAATAAAACTTATCATTCTGGAAATCTTCCAGAGCTGCTGCTTAGAAAGTATTTTTTAAAAGATATGCAGAATTAGAATTTGCTCTTGCACTATAAAGAATACAATCATACCGCTGATAAAAGTGCAAAGCATGAAGTCACAAAGTAAAAAGGAATTTATTTTTAATAGAGAGTGTATATAGTCAGTGGAATCCATAAAAGTATGTGGAGAATATGTAAAACAGTGTAGAAGTTAGAAGCACACAGATATAATGGTCCCCATTCAAATCATACATCATTCATGTATGTTCATGATACCTGAAAAAATATTTTCAGTTCAAACTCTGGAAAAATAAGATGATGTAATTCATTTATTGAAAAAAGGTACAGATGCAGATGACATATCTTGCATAAATCCTGAGTGGCCTTGTATATACTGGAAAAGTCTGTAATCTGGTTTAGAAGTAACAGATGACGTTTCCCTCTTGAGGTAGACAATATGATTAAACTTCACCTTTGAAAATGCATTCCAGATGTAATCAGATAAACATTTTTCTATGGATTTTTTTAACGTTGGAATGTATGACCAAATTTGGAAATCTACTAGATGCAACAGCAGATGTGGGCAAGCTAATTGTGAAATAAAATTTCTGAAGTGAGCAACACTTAACTGTGGAGTGATTGATTTATATGCCACCTGCTAATTCATCTCATTTGGGTGTGCTGCAAACAGGCGTCATTTTAAATGGGAAAGTAAAACCATTTGAAAGCAAAACCAGGAAAACAAAGCTTTGACAAAGAAAAATTGTCACTGAAATTCTTCCTGAATACCATAATCAGTTGTGAGACCATTGCATATTCCTGAACTGTAGAATCTGATTTCTTACAGTTATAGGAACACTTCCTTCAATTACATATAGATAGATAGAGCATTCCTAAGAAATCTTGCTATATTTGTGTTCCCAGTAGCATATAACTGAATTGTAAGATTTTCTTATTCTTTTTTAGAAACATACCAGATATCATTATTGGCAGTGCCTTTCCTGTGCTGCATACTGTATTTGAAAGGGAAATTTTATTCTTGAGATTACCTGGCTTCTGATCAAAACAGAGCACACTGCACTTAAAATGGGAGATTAAAGAGTGCTATCACTGTTTTATATGTTTCCAACGTTTTCTCTAATAGCTCTCTAAAATGTGTGGCAAAAACAAAATCCTCAAGCATGCGGTGGTAAAATGGTTTTATTGGTACTCATTCACACCAACCTACATAGGTTATTCTCAGGCTCCCCATTCCTGAGCAGTGATGATCATTCTGTATTTGTGCCAAGAAAGCACTTACTCTGTGCTAAGCCATTGGTTTTTGTTTTTGTTTTTGATTTTGTTGAAGTACACTCCACTATCAAAACAAAGGCACAAATAAAATTTACATTCTGTTAGCGAAGCCAGCAAAAACAATTCCAGTGAAAAAAGAAGGTAGGCGTTATCCATCCAGTGATCTTATAAGGCATGACAGCATAGATCTAACAGTACGTTAGGAGCAAAGAAAGCCTGAACACCCATATAAAGTCACTGGTGGATGTTCATTTGACAAAGGCATCTACTTCATCCCCCCCTTCCCCATAAAATGAACAAAGAAGAAAAAAAAAAAAAAAAATCACAGCTCAACTTTCTCTATTTTTTTTTCAGGATTAAAGGTGCTCCCTTGATAGGTGAGGATACCCCCGTGGTTGTAAGCTTCAGATTTTCACGTACAAAATTGCGCTGTCGAACTGTTGCTGATCTTATGTAACTGTTGGTAGAAACTACTTTTGCTGGGCTTGTAGGTGGTGCAGTCTGTGGAAGCAGTCCATTGATTTCATATGTCCACTGCATTGACTGTGTCTGAAAATAGAGAACATGCCAAAATATAACCAGTGATCAAATACCTTGAAATGTGTTGACAGTGATTTACCATGCTACAATGATTTCAAAAGATATTTATAACTATTTCATGTAAGGAACTGAAGTAACACAGAACTGTTGTTTTGGACATCCTGAAAATCATATTTAACCTTAGGAATGCAGAACCAGGCACAACAAAAGCAAATAATTTATTATCCTTTCTTATATAGTAAACCCCATAGCTCTGTATGTCGTTCAAAGGTAATTATTCCACCACGCAATATAAATGCCTCAAGTTTATAGTATACGATTTAATTGCAGCTCTGGTATTGATCATAAAGGTACTATCAAATGCTGGAATTCCTGCACTAAAGTAATGGAAAGAAAAAAGAGAGAAAAAAGGGCTTTAAGTACACGTAAGAGAGTTGCAGCTTCTTGTTAAAATCTCCGTTCTGAAGAATATTTATGTGAATTGAAAATGACACTCTGCATTTGCTTTTTGATTATAACTGGTCTGTGGAAATGAAGCATATGTTTCTATGTCATATCCCATAATGCTTGAGCACCAGATTCCTACCGAGTATGTGATTCTTATTCTTAATACACACCCCATCTATGCGTACTTAAGGAGTACTACCTTTATGCATCTGAACTCTACACTGCTGTCTATCTCCTACATTTCATTTGTTTTCTGAAGCAGAATTTTGTTTGCTAAAAAGCAATATGTAACCACTGCAGATGTTTCAGTCATTTTTCTTTCAAGATCTATCACTTCAATTCTAGAAGGCAGATCTTTATTTCAAGTCTAGCATTATCCTTCCTGTCATTATATCTGGGAAAAGGTATATTCTTCTGTGTGTCTTTTGTTTTGCATTCTCCTTTTTCTTAAAAAAAAAAATCAAAATCAAACCAAACCAAAACAACAGAATGACTAAATCCCACTGATATCAAATGATGTGTCATTATGTTTAGCTTTGTACTATGCAAAGATTTGCATAGTGCTGCATGCCCACTGAAGGCACGCATTGCTGTCTACTTGCACTTTGCAACTTGCAATTCGAGGAGTACTGTTCGGGCCATTTTTGCTTCTAAGTAATTGAAGGGGACATTGAATAAAAAATATGGGATGATGAAGATCTAATAAAATATATTTATCCAAGTGAGGTATTTAGTACATTCGGCATATATTCATAGTATAAAAGAACAAACAGATTTCATGACTTTGAAGTCTCGAGGCAGCAAAGCCATGTTAAACAAGTGATTTTTCCAAATACTCAAAATATTGCCTTTCCATATGTGGCACAGCACTGCACTGTGCAGATGTAACGTTTTTTGTACTAGAGCAGTCTTTTTGGTGCTATGCTTTTGCATCACACTGCATTGAACTACAGTTGTGGCTTGTAGGATCACCTTTGTCCCCTGCTTGAGACACAAGGATTTTATACAACAGTTGCAATTTATGTAATATTTCTCCCATCTAAATGATCCTTAGAACAATCATTGGTAGATATAACCATGACACCTAAGATCAATGACACTTTCACCCAATGAAAAAAGAGTCAGAAAGGCTACATATACCCTCAATCAATTTGTGAATTTGTCCAAGAGTCAACCTTAAAGCTCAAGAGTTTTCCCCTCAAGCACCTGCCTAACAGCTCCACTTGTAACACAGCTAGCTTTGTGGCCCGTTTGCTCTTTCCAGTCTGAGAGCTCTGCTTCCATCCAAGCAGATTTGGTCTACAGAGAGCAGCAACAGTGTCCATACAAACCACCAATCACTCCTCACAAAAAAATTTCACTTAGTATAAATGCCATCAACCATCTCCAGTGTATAGCTTAACTAGCTTAACTTGTCTAACTACTTACATATTCTGCCAGTTAATTATGGTCTAGGTAAAAAAAAAAAAAAAAATAGGCCATGGGCAAGAGTAGTAAACTTTCTCCATGTCAAACTTTCTTTACAGTTATCCCATACTAATAACAACGTGTAGAAGAGAATTAAAAGGATGTCAAAGCATCTCTCTGATTTGTTGCTGTTGTTTTGTTAACTATCAGTTTCATATTTGCCACTGAAAACATTTGATTTGGTCATATCTTTGATTTGGTTTATCTTTCTTATCTTTCAGATCCCCCTTCCTAGAGTTCTACTACTGTTCTAATGGTTATCCTTTTGTTGCTAAAGTACATGTAATGAATATTGTGTCAAGCAGTTTTGTACTCGTGCTGCAACTATTGAATGGGAAGAAGTTTAATGTCATTAAACTGTAAACCTCCTGACCCAGTCTTTGTTCTCTTCTATGCACTTATACAGTATTTACAGTATTTCACATATAGGCTGCATTTACAGCTCTTTAATGTCATCACCATACGAATATCCAATTCCATTGCCTTTTATTTGAGGGCTGGTTTTAACAAGTATTATATACTACTGTGTACTTATCATGAAGGAATAGGAACTTTTTTAATGTTTATTTTCAAAACGAACTTTTAAATAATCCTCTATTTTAAAATTGGTAGTACTTTACATTGTGTCTTCTGAATGAATTACCTTATTATTACAGGTTAGTAATATGTTAATAGATACTTTGCCATGCATGCATAGTTTTTTAAACTTCCATTACTTTTCTGCTGAAATAAAAATCTAATTTAAATTGAATATCATTCCTGTGTAAAACAGTCACATTAGATAATCTTTATTCTAAACCTTATTTAATACTGTGCAATGATCTACTAACTCCACTGCCTTGAAAGATAAATGCCAGCAAAAGCAGCTGTGATACGGACCAACATCAGTCCAAAGGTAATGCTGCCATTTAAGAAAAGTAAATGTCTCTCCAGAGTTAGCTAATTCTTTTACTCCAGTACAAGATGAAATAGTTTATCCTTACTTAGTATGTCAGATTAACAATTTAGTTTAAAGATAACCTAACCTCAGGGTCATATACACATTGTACATGATTTGGTGATCACTGCTCAGGGACTTGATTTAGCAGAAGGTTGTTAGAGTTGGGGTAGTATAATTAGGTTGTGTTTGGACTCAATGATCTTTAAGGTCTTTTGCAACCTGAGCAATTCTATGATTCTACAATTCAAGATCAGTTTTTACAGCAAATGAGTTAAACTGAGTGTGGACTTACTTGAAGTCCACACATACTGTAACTTTACTTTCTATAATGTTCTTAATTGTTTGAAGTAGGATTTAAGTGAAAGTGATGGGCTATATCACTCTTCAATTTCATTTATCATCGGTAATTGCAAAAACCCTTACTCTGTGAAAAAGCTGAAGTGCTTTGCATAGTCTGTGTTGGTCGTGGTTATGTGGCAGAAGAGACTGAACCTTCCATGATGAAAATTAATTGGGCTCAATGGGGAAAACGTTGTGGGCATTATCACATAATCCTTTCAGACAGGAGTCATCAAGATAGAAGAGTAAAAACAAAACAAAACAAACAAACAAACAAAAAATCAAAAAAAAGGACAACATCTATAACATCATATTCCATCTATTGTAAATCATTTGCTATCATCCAAGAAGTTAGGAACAGTCTTTGTGGAAGAAATAAGCTTTTATATACTAATTTACTGAAAGGAAAGCCTATTCTTGTAGTTTAGTCTATTCTGCTAATGGGGAAACAAATAGAAGATGGTTAATGTAACTGCCAACATAGGTTAGTGCTACAAGACCACACAGAATTCAATAATTTTCAGAAAATCTTAAATATCCACAAATATCTGTTTAACTAGAATATTTAATTTCCAAGAGCAAAATACTAGGTTTTCAAATTATCCTTAAATCATGTGTATTTTCTTTTAGGTTAAGGTCGTACAGTTTAACTGCAATGACTATTTTAACCAATACGAAAACTGGGACAAGAGCAAACCTCAAGGCCAGGTTGGATGGAGCCCTGGGGAGCCTAAGCTGGTGGGGGGCAGTCTTGCCCACAGCAGGGGTTGGGGCTAGGTGGGTTTTGAGGTCCCTTCCAGCCTAAATTGTTATATAATTGTATGATATGAAATAATTTATTCAGCAAATACTATTAGCGGTCACAAAAAAATTTATATAAAAGTGTATTTTTTAGGTATTTAGCCCATTCTTACAGTTGGCTCATAATTTATAGGATTAATTTGCAGAACAGTCCAAAATGCACCATAGGCTCTGAGTACTGGAAAGGGGAAAGGACTTAAAAAATAAAACTATGATTCTGAAGAATTCAAAGAAATGGCATCTGACTGTCCACTAACCATTAACATAACATTTCCTACAGAAAGTAGAAGGACTAGGGCAATAGAAATCACATCAACTTGACCAGGTACTTAAGTAGCAAAACAACACTGAAAAGTGAGAAGACAGAGAATTAACTTCTGTCTAAATCAAAAAAGTTATTAGTGCTATAATAGTACATGACATGGTTCCTGCAAAGACAAAGAAACATCTGAATATCTAAAGAGAACTAAGAAAAATCTTTCTTATTTTACTTAGATATAAAGAGCTTTAACCACCCTGATATCTGCTGGAGGGACAACACAGCATGGCATAAACAAGTACCTAAGGAGCAAACAGCATCAAGAAAGTGTGTGCCCATTGCCGAACGTGGCAGCAGACCTGGTGACACAGGACATGGAAGAAGCTGAGGTACTTCACGCCTTCTTCATCTGCACCTTTGCTGGCAAGACCAACCTTCAGGAATCCAATGTCCCTAAAACCAGCAGAAATATCTGGAGCAACAAAGGTTTATCCTTGGTGGAAGAAGATCTGATCAGGGATACTTAAAAAAAATGGACAGAAATAAATCTACTGAGCATGATGGGATGCAACCACAGGTGCTGAGGGAGCTGGCTGATGTCACTATGGGCCCAGACTTGAGGTGCTGGGGGAAAGCAAATATATCTTCAAAAAGGAGGACCAGGGTAATACAGGACAGTCAGCACTAAATATACCCCTGGGAAAGCGATGGAACATCTGGTCCCAGGAACCATTTCCAGTCATATGAAAGACAAGAAAGTGATTGGGAATAGTTAGCATGCATTCAGCAAGTGGAAGACTTTCAACACTGTCTCCCTTAAGATCATCACAGATAAGCTCATTAAGTACGGAATATAGAATCTAACGGATTAAAAATTAGTTGAATGGGTGGGCCCAGAGGACAATGATTAGTGGCATGAATTCAAGTTGGAGGCCTTTAATAGCAGTATAATCCAGGAGTCCAGTTCATCATTTTTATTAATGTTCATTAATATTTTCATGGTTTAAGACATGGAGGAAAGAGATACAAAACAAACAAATGAACAAACAAACAAAAAAGACCAGAGTGCAATGGCACTTTCCATCTAATGCAAGCAGAGGGAGAAAAAAAAAGATTTTTTTTTTTGTTTGTTTGTTTTAATTGCTGAACATGACATTGTACAGCCTGGGCCCAGCTTTCTATTCACCCCTAGGAACATGTTCAATGGGAGGAAGAAGCCTTGATGTTGTGTAAGCACTTCAGCAACAGCCCAAACACTCCTATGTTATCAAGACTGTTACAGTCACAAATCCAACACTGAACCACCATACAGGCTGCAATGAACAAAGCTAACTCCAATACAGAGTCTCTGCCTGAGCATTTTGTTCAGGTTAGACATTTAGACATAGCATTTTGTCCAGAAGACCATTCAAACCTCAGCCACTCTATGATTCAGTGACTGCAGTTTATAATACTGTTTATAATGCACTTTCTAATAAGTCTTATTTGCCCTCATCTTTTCATTTCTTTTTTGTCATTGTATGACTGTCCTAATGATTTTGGATGTTAAAATTAACTGCAACACAAATAAAATATTTACTTATGTAGTCATTCATTTATATACTTACCTTTTTTTGTAAGTCGTTCCTCCCACAGAGTGTGGGATACATTAAAACCAGAGTACCGAGCCATACTGAGAAATGATCACCACAATTTATTTCAAAATATCAAAGAGAAAGAGAGTGATCAAACTCAGATTGCTTGTGAACACTTGTTCTTCTTTAACAGATATCACACATGGAAGTCTATACTTAAACAGTCTTGCTCTCCCATTTCTATTTAGGATGATGGCTCAACAGTAATTTTCCTAACAAAGAGATATATTTCCAGATAGAATTAAAGGTGACTTAATTAACACCTGCAGTTCAAGTATTTGGTGTTTCATAGTTTTGTTTAGATGTAATGTAATCAATACAAAATATTCCTTCATTACTGGCTATGTTTTCAACACCCTCATACATCAATGGTTTCTACACTGGTTTCACATTTTGACATTATGATAATTACAGTCTCAATAAGCAAGGTAACCAATTTTTATGCCTGTTAATCAAAGCTTTTGTGCATTACTTCAGCACTCAAAATCCAGTGACATTAGTGATGAGACGTGCTACACTCACTGCCTGTAATGAACCTTCTGGATATCTGTTTGTAATCTCAGCACTGAGTTCAATATTAACCCGGCAACACAGGTGATTCCTTCTTTAATGCAAAGCTATTTCAATTACGTTACCAACTTTGTTACATGTTTCCTTGCTCACTCAGTTTAACATACACAATTCAGAATAATGTGGAATTGGGGTAATCAATGAAGGTACCAGGAACAACATGCCTTGTTTTTTCACCAGGCTACTGCATATGTAAACATGTCATTTTCTGTTGCTATTTGCAGGCTGGGATACACAAGCTTAGAGAAGCCACAGGCGGGCACTGTGGATTGCACACTGCATCATTTATTTTGAGAGCAGCATGACAAATGGTTTTGATACGCTATCTTCGATAGGCTAGGTCGATGATTATTCAGTAATAAAGGTGCACAAGCCTGACTTCTGGAGGACTTGATAATGTTACCTACAATCTGGTTTATTCTGACATCTATTTTATCTTCTAAGACTTATTTTGTTTGCCTTCTGCTTTAGAACACCTCTGAAATCTCATCCATGAATTACAACGCAATTGCTTGGGTCCCTAGCTGGATTCAGCACACTGCAAACAAATTAACTGTAAGCCAACCCGAGTACAGCCTTTTCCTTTGCCAGCCTCCTCTTTGCTGTCTGCTGGCAGTGGTTCCTGCTGCAGGAAGCCTGCACAGTGTTCCCTGCTCTCACTGCCTCTTGCTGCCCCTCGGCCGTGCTGCTTTTTGAGTCAGCTTTACCAGCACATCGGAACCCAGCCTGGAGACCTTAGTCTGACTCGGGAAGTTCTTTTCTTCACAGCAACTTACAGCTTAGCTAAAAAGTCTAACTTTTCACTAACTTATAATTAGTGGAAATGCATTTTTCTTCCATTAGAACTGCATTATAAATGCTAAAGTTTGATTATGGAATAATACATTTAATGCACTGTGTCACTGTTCCTTACTTGTAGCCCAGTAAGATTATGATATACTCTTTTACAGCTATCATAATAAACATGACTATTTTCTTTATTGGCTTTTTGTTATATTTCTCTAATTTCATTCTTTGATCTTCAGGAATTTTAAAAATCATATTCCAGGCCCTTTTACAAAATTTAGGTTGTTAACAATTATGCAAACAATTGTCTAACTTTAATTGCTTTGATATGTAGTTGACAAAGAATTTCAGAATTAATGGTGGCTAAAAACATTGAATTGCTCCAGCAAAGTAATTAATGTTTTCTGCCATTAATAAAACCTACTGCATGTGTTCACAAAGACCGAGGTCTTAAAGAGTCTCCTGAATACCCCATGAAGTGCCTCATTTGTGTATAGAAAATAAAAGTGAGGATAAATTATTTCAATTATAGATATACATTCAGTTAATAAAATGTACACACAGAATTCTGGTAAAAACACATTGTAATCTCCTAACACTAATCATCACCTCAGCTCTCGGTTCTCAGCAGGGCAACTAAAACAAAACATTAAATCCAAACATTGTACATGCAAATGTTTCCAGCAAATGAAGAAAAGATGACTGCAGGATCTTTCTCCATTAATCCAACCTCCTGTTTTTTTTTCTTTACAACACAATTGTAATGACCAATATAAAACAGATAAAGAACTTACACTGTCATCTGTGCTGTTTTACAGCCTAATTATCACTGCTCACTGAAGCACACAAAAATAGCAGTTCTGCTACTCATTATTCATAGAATTTAATAATAAAAATATGTTAGTATTAGGACTGTGACTTCATCCCCAGAAATTCAAAGGGTATTTTAGAGAGAGCGCTGTAGTCCTTTACTACAGCAACATCAGAAGAGAGGCAATACTGTAAAAGAAATGAAACTTCTTCACTGCTTTGAAAAATGGCCCAAATGCTCAGCCAGTAGAGTAGCTAGAGAGAATACCTGCAAGAGAAATCCCTCAGCGCGAGGTCCAACATTAACTGTAGTTCACTGCCTTCGTTATTATATAAGAGTGATTTAATAATCTTTTTGCTATCTACCTAAATCTGTCTCCCTCGGGGTCAGAAATGAAAATTATTTCAACTAACAGAAAACATGGAAATGAATATCTGGCATTCTTAACACGACATCAAATCTTCTTTCAGGCAGATATTACAAGAGTGGAGCAACAGAATCACAGCAACAGATGCTTTGGCTTTTATTAGAACTACATGAGCAAAAGGTTTTGTGGAGAGGAAAGGGGGAAGCTCACTGTACACAGAAGCATCACCAAAACAAGCAAAGAGAATATAAACCTTGTCAAAACGTGAAACTATTTAATTAAAGTAAAACCTTTAGAAATACTCTGATATAATGAGATGTGTGACACTGAACTGAAAATACTTGCTATTTCAGGTATTAAGAGTCATTTATATACCTTTGAACATACTGGAGTAGACTGGACAAGGTGTGACCCATGGAGTAATATATATAAGCAAATTCCTACACCCATGCATTGTTCCACAGCTGGAGACGTAAAAAGCCATCTACCTAGATCATAACTGAGGTGTGAGTAGACATAAATTAAAAATCCAATTACTCAAAGCCCACCTGTATTTATAAATTCCTAAAAGGAAGTTAGTGACCTCTTACAAAGCTACTGATAATCTTTGACCTTGATGCTTTTTCCATTCCAGATAAATTTGTCATGTTTACATTCTGTTACTGACTGAAGCTAAGCCAAAGACAAACAAGGATAGTACATTTAAATGTGTTGTATTCCAGATCTACAGTAGAAATTTCCAAGCTCTACAGATGTGTCATTTGGTATTATCTAAGTAAAAAAGAACAGAGAATGCACTTGGTGAGTTATTTTCAGTTTTGAATGCAAGAGAGGTAAACATCACTGCTTTTTATGACAAAAGAATGAATTAATCAAATGTCTCATCAGGTAAAAGAAAACAAGTATGAGGGATTTGTTTTCCTAGTATTTGAATTTCTTATTCTTGTTGTACAAGTTGTCACTCCGATAAAACATTGTAGACATTTGATATGCACCCTTTTATCAACTTTGTTTTTACAGTCTTATTTTTTAAATCAATATTGCAGTTTCACTTCCAATACAGTAGCATTAAAACATTGCCAGCACGTAGCATGTACATTTAAAGTGCAGGCCATCATTCATAGCGTTTTGTGTGTTTGCTGCTACGATACACCTCGAACAAACTGCTTCCTTTTAAAGAAAGACTTAAAAATTCATTCCTGCAGTAATAAGAGCATTGCTGCTACTGACTGAATAATTGTTGCGTGATGTTTCCTGACCTTCAGAAGCAGCTTGGCCAAAAAATTGTTTTGTTTATTTTGAAGCTTGTTTTCAAAAAGAGATTCATGGCTTCTTGTTCTGAAATTCTGCTGTCTGGAGTTTAATATCTATCTTCTATTGCCTTTGATTGTATATGCAGTAATACTAGTAACATCATTAACTTAGGTTGCAAATACTTGATTACTCACGTATCTTCACTAATTCTTAAAATGATTACATTATTATTTCTCTGTTAAAAGACATTTTATCTTGTTGCATTTGTAGTTATGGCACAGGTATCCAGATAAATATCTGTCTCCGGATAACAAAAAGATTAAAATCAAAATATACTAAGTTTTTCCAGCTTGTCAGAAGTTAATTTTGACTATTGTTTTCATTCTTATCCACAGTGAAAAGCAGCAAGATAAAAAGGAAAAAGTCTTTTACAGTGAGGGTGGTGAGACACTGGCACAGGTTGCCCAGAGATGTAGTGGATGCCCTATTTCTGGAGACTTTCAGAGTGAGGCTGAACCAAACTCTGAGCAACCTGATGTAGCTGTACGTGTCCCTGTTTATAGCAGGGGAGCTGGACTAAGTGATCTTTAAAGGTCCCTTCCAACTCTAAGGATTCTATGATTCTAATCATAGTGTGCATCTAAGTGTTTTAGTACTGCTTCTTTGTATAAGACTTTTTTCCCTCCTTTCCAGATAGTGCATTTATGTAATGTATTTAGAAAAATTTACCTGAATTACAAGTATTGCTTTATGCTTCTTGCCATACATTCTTGGCTTGAATCCCACTGTTATATGAGTTCCAACAGTGCCCACTGGAAGAAGTTCTCCAGCTTGTGGCAGTACAACAAAGTCAGGATCACTGCCTGCCAGGAAGTATGCTGTGAATGACTCAGGGTACCTACAGAAAAACAAAGGAGGTCATTGTGCCTTTTGCAGTATCTTAATACAATTGGTCTACATTTAAAGTACTACAGATCTCATTAAATTGCTAGCTTCATGACAGTACCATGCACTAAAAGATGATGTCTTGTTCCTGGTAAAGACAGTGGCTGAAGACTGCAAAACAATCTTTGGCCAACACCAATGTCAACCCTATTACTGTTCCTTGGAACAGGCATTTTCCTTATGAAGAAAATATATTCTCCTTTTAGTTCTTACATGTGTTGCTGAAGACAGTTCTATTCAAGACTGAAAGAGGACAAAAGAAATTAGAACTACTATGGTGTGGTCAAAAAATAATTCACAACCTACCACAGTGCAGCGGGGCAAGTACCATGATTCTAACAACATCTCAAAAAATATATATATACATAAAAAAAATAAAATCTGTTCAAATCTGTTTATTCATGGATTGTTGCACCAGAAGTAACACTCTTTTTCAAATAAAACATTCACAACCAGATGAAATTTAATATTTTATGACAACTCAAATTTCTATTGAATTGTCCCATATTTCTAGGGCAAGTGGTATTCACTACATGGCACATCAGGTCGTGTTGTATAAAAATAGCTTTCCTTCTGCATGTGTTCTCACAAAAGGTTTTCTTAAATTCAAAAATGCTCTCATGAAAGAAAGGTCACACTAAGTTTGTAGAAGCAAACAATGCAGCTGCAAAGAACAATGCAGAGAATAGAAACCAGAAAGCTTCTGCCCCATTAGAACACTGACTGACATTTAACATTGCTACTGGGCTTCAAAACCTGACTTTCCCTTTTGGAGACATCAGGCTGGTCAAAGCTACTGCATTTCTGAAAGCACACTGCAAGTCTTCTGACGTCGAACTTACACTGTCAATCTATTTTTGTGTCATGCAGTTCAGTTGATAGCATCAGGCTATGAACAATAAGTTTTCATCTGTCTATATGCCATCTAAGCCTTGAGTCTTTGCAACTGTATTTCTCATAAGGTGTATTCAGGTGTGAATGTTTAGAGCATGCCTACAACTCACAAAGGGCAGCTCAGGGTGAAAAAGAAATGATGCCTATTAAACTGAGCGGCAGAGTAAAGCACCCATTAAACATGCCTGAGATGACTATTCAAATTCTGGTTGTGGAAACAGCAACCTGAACACAGCCCTTCATTTCCAACAAAAACTGCTCTGCGTCTGGGTTTAGGAACATTTTATCTCCTACATTCAACCTGTTTTCTGGTAAGCAATTAAAGATTACATCCCCCACTAAGCACAATTTATAGGAAACTGTACCAAACCAGTCTATAACTGAACCTTTGTCAAAGTCAAAGAAAAAATCTTACTGCATCAAATTCGTCAGATTTAAATTTTCAGAAAGAAAAATGGAGAAAAACTAATACAAAAAGCTTTAAAAGACCTGCACGTTTCTTCACAACATTGACAGAAGATACAAGATGCAGTTGTATTTTTTTTGTATAGTAAGTAATGTCATGTAAACATATACACACACATACATACAGACATGAACACGTACATGCGTGTTTTACACACGTAAAATCTCATTCCTTTTCCCTCCTCTCCCCAAAACACAGCAGTTTAAAACATAAGTTTCAAGGCACATAGTAGATGTAAAACGCTCCTCAGAGTGGGAGCTATGTCCAATAAGGAAAATAGAAAATCTGGAAAGTACATAGATAAAGTACAATAGGCCAAAAAGAATTCTGTTAAGATATGGCTAACTGTTCAAGAACTAAAAATGAAAAATTTCTTCATGCACAATCAGAAACAGGAACCTTTCACAGTGCCTATAGTTCTAATAAATCATGAATTCTGAGGTTAAAAATATATGTAAAGATGGTTTCTCAGAAAAAAATAAGGAGTGTTTTTGCTGGTGTTCACATAAGGGAGACAATGTGGTATCCTGGCTAGCTTGCCAGTGTAAGTCAATTGCTTGTCGCTATCATTTTCTATACTGCAGAGAAAGCTAGAGATAAAGTTACCAGAAAGGAACCTGAATTTCAGACATAACTATTTCCAGTGTCAGTATATTTAGTGTATAATTAAAAATTAACAATTATGTGCCTTAAAGTGATTAAAAATTAATTCCTCCTTTTCTCTTTGGTTATTGCTTCAGGTAAAACTACTCTGGAGTTAATATTTGGCCTCTCATTTTTCAGTCATGAAGGACAGTGATGAGGCTTTCTACATTTTTTTCAAGAAGGCTTTTGTTTATCTGAAGGGTGGGAGATACTAACAAATGTGATAAAGCTTAATGATGTGCAGAGTTTTGAAAACACATACAAATCAAGCACTAATGAATTAGTAAATACAAAGGCAGAGGTCATATAAACCAGAGAAAGCAAATGTGTCCTACCACTTTTGTGTTCTATAACTACTGCCATTAACAGCTTGATATTGCCAAGAGACAGCATGAACTCTGCCCTTATTCAAATAATGAACAAGGGTGAATATTATTTTAAATTCAAATAATAATTGGACAATGAAATCATAGCAACAGGAAGCATGGAAATTGAAGTAGTATTTAATAGACCTGTTTTTAATGACTCCATTAATCTTTACCTCACATTATTCTTAAATAGCAGTTTATGCTCTTCAGTGTTCTCAATTTAGGTAATTTATAAACTTGCAAGCTAGTAAAGGATAGCACCTTAAGTCATCGATTAAAGAAAACCACAAAGTTTATGAACCTATAGAGATCTCGCCTTAGAATGTGCAAAATACACTCAGATACAGCAAAATGGAAAATATAGGTTTTCATTAAGAATCACAGAAACACCAAGGTTGGAAAAGACCCACAGGATCACCCAGTCCAACCATCCACCTATCACCAATAGCTCTCATTAAACCATGTCCCTCAACACAACAACAAAATCCAAACGTTCCTTGAACACCTCCAGGGTTGGTGATTCCACCACCTCCCTGGGCAGCCCATTCCAGTGCCTGAACACTCATTCAAAAAAGTAGTATTTCCTAACATCCAGACTCAAAATAACTTTCACATTAATTCCTCTCTTTCTGAAACTAAAGAAGCAGTAGATTTTCCTGTAGAAATTGTTATTGTTTGCATACTGCATACTACACTTAAAAATAACCCGTTGTACTACTGATCAAACTGTTTTTTCAATAAAATAATAAAATAACATTTTAATCTGTACAGTGCATAACTGCTTAATGAAGGATACAGTCTGAAAATGTTGCAAAGAGCTACTAAAAATCCTTAATCAAAAATAAACTGTCATTTGTAGATAACATATGTTGGATGTCAGAAGAAATTTCATAAGGAAATCACTTATTAACTATACACAGCTGTCAAAATCTATTAAATTATTATTGACAGTTAGCATGCTTTAGATGACTCCTCTTCAACAAAAAAAAAAAAAAATAGCAGTGCAAACAAATTACGAGATTGTCAT
Organism: Meleagris gallopavo; assembly: GCF_905368555.1. NCBI lineage: Eukaryota > Metazoa > Chordata > Aves > Galliformes > Phasianidae > Meleagris > Meleagris gallopavo. Next base: position 111,784,482 of record NC_139404.1, on the reverse strand, counting down.
AGAATGGCTCAGGTTGGAGGATCATCGAGCTCCAATCCCCTGCCATGGGCAAGGTTGCCAACCACTACTTCAGGCTGACAAAATTAGTTATGTTACCAATAGCAACTCTGCTATAATTGACCATTCTACATCCTGACCTCTGTACATCAGAAAAGGTTTAACTCCAATTATTAGTATATAGCTTGGGAAAGACAATTTCAGAATCAAAGGACTTTCAAAATTTAAATAAATAGTGTGTGACAAATAACTGTTAGGGAATGTTTTACCAAGTATAACATCACTTTTGCTGTGCACATGTAGTAAGATCAAAGCAGGAGCTCAGATTTTCATCTTCACAGAATGTTAAGATTTCCATCTCATTCTTGTTCTACCCAGGGGAACTACATATGCAGATAGGTGAACTGTCTTTTCCTGCTAGAAGAGTCCAGGTCACATGGGTAGATATGCTCCTGGCTAAATGTTTTAAAAGAAAGATATTGTACTGTTAAGAAAGATTATTATATATATGTAAAATACTCTGCTGTATGTGTATCATTTTTAATATTTTCTACCAGGCTACACTGAGATTTCAAAATGGAGCTCAGTCAACATTTGTATTTTGCAGCTGCCATTTTGTGGGAGATACAACGATAAAAGATTCTAAAAAGATCTTTAAGTTAATGGTTGAATTTTACAGACTTGGTAACAAAGAGACTGTTGCAGGAATCCAAGCCTCTAGCATGCAGAGCAACATATTGAGGGAGAAGGAGTGTTCTGAAAACATAATGAATGCACTTTTTTGCAGTATGCATAATTATGGCTCATGGAAATTCTAATGGAATAAATCACTGATTACAATAAAATAAAAATAATTATCTAAGTTGCAACTGAAAATTTTCGTGCTTTTCTTCACAGTTAGAAAATGTTGGAAATTGGGTAGCTTACTATTTTTCCATCATATTAAGTTTGTGTGATGAAGGAATATTTTCTCAGAACATTATTTTGTTCACTAGGAAACATGCACAGATGAAATCAGGAAAATATCCAGAGCAGTGTTCAAGACATGAAATGTAATCGAATATAACTAAGCCTGCATCTGTAGTCAATTTAAAGCCTAAATTCCTTTTCTCATCTCTCCAGTCCACCTGCTTTTTGTTCTCTCTTTATTCTAGCTCTAGTTCTATAACCTGGTGAAACTGAGTTTTGTAGATAACAACTCTGTGGAGACTATAATGTGATATATCGCTATTTTTTATTTTGTCAAATGTGGTACGATTAAGAATGTTTATCTGAAGCAATAGTTTTAGTCCATCTCAAAATTTCCCATAATGTAATAAGTATCTTGTTTGTGATAAACACCGGATTGGAAAGAGGTTGGGATCAATGGATGGCTAAAATTTGTTTTATGGGAAACATAACTAACATAATTAAATAAATTGATGAAAGAAGGCTCGGTGTGTAAGGAAAAAAGCATACAGGATGGAGAAGAGAATTATTAAATATCTTGACAAAAATAGAAAACTCACATTGTTTAAAAAAAAAACAAAAAAACAACCCAGTGAACACATTGTGCATATGCATCGATCTAGTAAAAACCTCTGTACTGGAATACTAGTAAATACTCTGTAGAAAGTGTTCTGTATTAATAAAATAGTTCTGATCCCAATACATAATTCATTGAAATGTATTAACTATTTATTTTTAGTAGACCAAATAAAGAAAGGACTAGTTTTCTTAAGCAAAGTATCAATATCAGAATTTTTATCATTTGTTTCAATTACAGAGATCAGTAAAGAAATAAATGGCCAATAATTTGAGTGGGATATCAAACAACTTAATTTCTATCCAGGACAAATACCTTTTCTATTCTTTTTGATTTATACTGTTATTCTGTAAATACTGGCATTCAATAATACATTTGTTACCAAAACAAAAGTTCATGATAAAAAAACATCAGAGCTTTGTACCCAAGCCAATTACTTTGATGGAAATGCTGCCAATGATTTCAGTTGGTAATGAATTCAACCTACGTTTACGACAAATACCAAAAAGTGGTCATATATGAAAGTTATAAAATGGACAATGTTTTCTTATTTAAGAAGTGAAATCTGCCTTTTTGAGTTGAACCAGTCTTAATGCCATTACAAGAAACTATTCTACATGTCTCTTTTGAATTCAAAAAGCTGAAAGTAAAGTATTGGACTACTCATATATGACAACTGTTCTATATGCAGACAGATTTAAAAAGTATTTTTAAGGCTTTTCATATGAACAAAACTGCGTGGCTGCATTCTCATTGTCTTCCATTACTCAAGCTGATATTGGACTCTGCTTCACTGGAAGCAGGCAAGCACTATTTTACATGTATGAAAAGAGAGAGTGTATTATGTATTTGCAGAGACTCTCACAGCATTCATCACTGTATTTCGTTGTGAGCCACCCAGAAATTACCTCTCATTTGTAACTGTCATAATTCCTGAAGCAATTACATCAAATGTGCTTATGCTTAAACTGGAAAATCATTAATTTACTCTGGAATACTTCACACAAATTGAGGATTTTTGCTGGGGAGGAGTTAAATTAAAAGGAGAAATGTGCTTTTCAATTGCAGTAGCTGTACAGAAGAAGAAAGGTTGACTTCACAGTTCTGCAGTGGTTACCAATGGTACTCTGTGGAGCCTTCAACTTGTTATATACAAAATCTAAACCTGTCCTTATAGATATTAAGCTTTATTTTGTCTGAGGTTTCCAAATATTCTTTGTTGCATCACTACACAATCTGCCAGCCCTAAAAGATGTCCCGCAAGTAGCAGGAGGGAAGAAAGACACAACTGCATATTCCTTTTCTAGGAGGTTACTCAGAAATCTGTCTCAATTTCTCACTCCCCTAATTTACTCCTGAAAAAAAAATGCCATGAGGCACTACCTATCAAAAGAAATAAAGACAGAACATACATTGTTTTGGGGCAAGACTGGACAGGACAAACACATTTTTAACACTAGAATGAATTCTTTATGGAACTGGGCTACTTACTCTTTCATTATGAAAAATATTCAAAGGAGTGATTTTTTCTTTTCCCCCTGGAAGGTCAGTAGAAGGGCACTTTATATCCTGACTGAAATTTTTGATCTACATTTTTAATATTTCACGATCTTATTGTTAATCTGAGTCATTTGAGTTATTCAAGCATCAAATTACTCTGCAACATACAGGTTTCTTGTGTAATTACTTTTAAAATGCAGATCCGGTATGCCACATTTTGGTTGGCTTACTGTTCTATTTCTATAATAAAACCTCCACCAAAAACATCATTAGCAACTCAAAAATAAAGCAGTATAAATCTCACAAAGCAGTTGTTGGCACTGTTTACAGCATGGAATATTTTCACTACATGCAAGCTTTATATTCTGTGTTCGAAACATATTGGGGGTAATACTTGTCGTGTACAATAAAACTGGAATTTGTTTAAGGGAAGAAGAGAATTTGTGTTCCATTATAGCTCTTTCTTTATATAACTATAACAACTCAGGATTTTTTGGAGAACATTAGGTCTCTTCACTACTATCAAACCCCTACCAGGAGATTACAGTATTGCCAGAGTAATTGCTTCATTTTTGTTCCAGAAACAGCCCATTCTGTTTAAACTGTTACCTTGAACACTGTGATAGCAGCATTTTTCAGAGTCCCTAGCAATTATCAAAACTGACAGACATCTAAAAGCTGGAACAACAATCCATCTCAGATCCACAGCTTTTAGAAATACGCTCTTTAAAAAGTCAGTTAGGACCAAAGACACTTATTGCTGGGGATGTTTCAAAAGCATGTTATCTGCAATGAAAGCAGTATATCTGGTACACATTCTAGATGTACAGTAATATAAAAGAAAAAAGAAAAATGTAAAGAACAAAAAGAAACTTTAGAAATTCCATAATCTAATTCTTTTCACTATTTTAAAATTTATCTATCAATAGCACACATTTCCTGGCTTCCTGCTCCATACAAATGATACTATGGGTTTTCTACAGTATTAGAAAAATATTGAGAAAATACTGGAAAGATAATTAAAAGTATTTTAAAATGGCATTAAGAGAGATTTTTGGAGGATTTTAAAGCGTATGCATAGATCAGTAATGAAATAACAAAGAATCTGACAGAAATATTTAATTTAATGAAAAAGTAGAGTACAGATGAATACACATATATTTACACAATAAAAGAGGAACACTTTCAAAAGAATTACACATTTAAAAAAATAAAGTACAATGCAAAGGATTGTTTCTAACTTGTGTGAAATATAAGGTACTTAGAAAAAAAAATTAAAACAAACAGTAAGCCATTAATATAATCACACACTCTCCTTAGCACAGTATTACATTAAATAGCTTTTTCAGGCAAATTTTTATTCAAAACATAAGCATCTGGATTATTCTATAAATTTTCTCCTGAAAAGCTGTGGACAAACATTTAGAATGTTTTTGTTTCCTTCAGAATAGCTTCAAGATCCCTGTTATACTACAAATAGTATAGATAGATATACTATTTGTATATCTATTCTGTATCTATTACTATCCATATTTTGATAGTAATAACATATTTCTGAAGTAACTGCAGTTCAGTTACATTTCTGTTGCTCAGTCTATTCTATCCAATGTTTTTGAGAGTGAGTTTAACCTATGGAAAACTGCATAAATATAAATCATATTTATTTTTACCTTGTTTGGCTTGTAAGCTTAAAGTCAACAACAGATTCCTTATTTAGGCCAATTGCTTCAATGTTGATGACATCATCCACTTCTGGCTCTGTAGCAATAAACAGCAATGGAAACTTCCAGATACCTCTTGTAGTGCACTGTACTACTAAAGTTCCTTCATTCCTTAAAATTTCAGATAAGAATATTTATTAATTGAAGAGTATTATAAAACAAACTTAGTAAATTTATGTCCAAAATAATCTTTAAGTGTGCAGATTCATACTGCAGAAAAATGAAAATACAGATGGCTTTAAACTGGAATATGTCCTTAATTTTACATGGCATATTATGTATTTGTCACACTTTATTCTGGAAATATGAAGCATTTGATACTTACAGCAAAATACAAGAAAAGACATTATATGAAAACAAAATGAGATTTGTTTGCTCCTCTTGGATACATAAATTTAACTCAATTTGTTTTACATGTTATTCTTTACTTACTGCACTGTTAGAAGAGATTTGAAGCAGAATTTGTTTGTTAGCAGTTCATATTAAAATCAGATAGATCTGACTAACGTCTATGTACTCTGTAGATCATGATGATAGAAAAAAACTAATTTAACTGCAGTATTTTGGCCCTCTATATCACGCCGAATAGTTCTCAAATACAGAAAGATAAAAAAATAAATTAACATACAAAATAAACAAACAAACCGACAACTGAGAAAGAAGCAAATGCAAATGCAAATGCAAAAAGAAAAAAAAAAAGGGACAGAGTAGTAATCAAGAAGGTATCAAGAAGGTTGCTTCTCTCTGACACAAGAGACTGTGTGGGGTAGATGGATAGTCTTCCTTAAAGGTTTGCTCTTAGTTTATTTCAATAACTTTTTGGGCTACTGTGAATACAGTTCCCTTCTGACTCATAAAAATACTCTCTCTGTACACAGCTCTTGATGTATGGTAGCAATTACACTCTACAGTCCCTCGAATTTCTGAGCCTCTGAATGTACCTTGTGCCTCTGTACGGTAGTGAAGTATCTCTCCAGTCTCCCCCTGTTGACTGCTTTCAAAGGAAGTTGCAACTTCCCCTTCTCTCCAGAAGGTTCTCTTTCACAGTTTATTTTTTTAAAGAGGTCTATCACAACTTTAGAAGTGAACAATATTTTTCTGCAGACCATTGCTACTAGGGCAATAGAAACTCATTTTCAAATTCAGTCATCCTATCCCACCAAAGAATATTTATGTATGCTTGTCTAGGAAACTTTTTTCAAAACTGACAAGCCATTTTGTTTCTATGCTTTTCATGAATTTGAGAGTGACTGATTTTCACTGGAAGTCATAACACTTTTAACACTTCAATACTCAGAAGTAAATTGATGCACACGCACTAAGGCAGAAACCCAACAGAACCATCTAGCAAATACTGAAAAGAAATACTGCCCGTCTCAGTTCCAAAGATAACATAATCAGAAGCAGCAACTGAGAAAATCTAACACAACAGTTCGTGGAGGTAAAAACAAAATAAGGATTTTATTAAGGAACAGAGACTTACCTCATTGGTTTGTTAGGTGCAAATACTATATTGAAGATCAGTGTTATAATTCCAGATTCTGTATCCTGTTCCCTTTGAATCAGATGCATACCAACTAAAGGTTCAAGCTGAGATTTAATTTCATTTGATTGATACTGTAATTCATACAGAAATTGCTCTGCTGCAGAGAAACCTAAATGATACGAGGGAAAATGATCAATCTGTGTGCACTCAAACTTCACACAGTTGGACAGATTGTAGTTACAACTTGGCCTTTTGTTATTAAAAATGACAAATAAGTGAAAGTAGTAATTACTCAGAACCTGACTGATGTGCTTCTGACTGCATAATAAAATTTTGCCATGTCATATAGCAAGCTGTATAGGATCTGGAAAAAGAAGCTGGAAAACTAAAGAGAAGTAAACAATGAAAGCAACATTATCCTGGCTACCACTTCTGTATTACAGTGAGGTACTCCTATTTTAGCAGGCAGATATAAATCACACGAATTTGGTACTATTTTCAAACAATGTCATTGAGATAATCTCAAAAAGAAGAAAATTCTCAATAAGAATGTCTGTGCCACTAATGACTGCCAATATGATAAACATGGTACAGAAAAACAGCAAAGATGCCACTACCAGCCTCTACTCTTATTCCCTGTGCCAGCTATGAAAAATAGTTATGCATAATAATAAACAACTAAGCTTCTTTAATCAAACACCTCTTTCAGATGCAATAAAGAAAACTGATATTTAGTATAGAATACTAATTTGTGCACAGAAGGAAACATTACTATGAAAAAAAGAACCTCAGATTTCTAATCTATTTAAAATTTGTACAGGTTCTATGGATAAAAATCTTTTAACACTATCATTATATTTTACGGAATATTTCATTTTATTTTGATTACATATTTCAGGGCCTATTTTGAATGTACACAGCTTAGTAGAATGGGCTGAGCAAAACTCTTGCTTATGAATTGCTGTATAGGACGGCTTACAGCTAGCTCCAAAGTTGATTCTCGAGGCCTTCCAATTTGAAATTCTAAAATGTCAACAACATGCATCCTAAAGTAACTGGCTGATGTGGTTGCCAAGCCACTTTCCATCAAATTTGAAAAGTCATGGCAGTAAGGAGAAGTCTCCAGGGACTGGAAAAAGGGAAACAACTCCCATTTTCAAGAAAGAAGGAAAGGAAAACTCAAGAAACTACAGGCCAGAGAGTCTCATGTCCATGCCTGGAAAGACCATGGAGTAGATCCTGAGAGATGTTAGTGTACATGTGAGACGAGAAGGTGATCTGAGACAACCAGTGCAGCTTCACAAGGGCAGATTGCACCTAACAAATCTGGTGGTCTACAATGGAGAGATGGCATTGGTGGACAAAGGAAGGAGAATGGATTTCACCTACCTGGACTCATGCAATGCCTTTGACATTGTTGTACATCACATTCTTCTCTCTGAATTGGACAGAGATGGATTTGAAGAGTGAACTATTTAGTGGATAAAGAGTTGGTTGTACAGACACAGCCAGAGGATTGTAGTCTGTGGCTCTATGTTCAAGTGGAGGCCATCACAAGTGGTGTCTCACAGGGGCCTGTTCTGGGTCTAGTGTTCTTCAACATTTTTAGCAATGACACAGAGGTACTGAGTGTATCCCCAGCAAGTCTGCTGATAACACCAAGCTGAATAGTGCAGTTCATATAACAGAAGGAAGAGACGTCAACCACAGGGACATAAGCAGGCTTGAAAAGTGGGCTATATGAACGAAATGAGGTTCAGCTTGGAGAAGAGAAGGCTCCAGGAAAAACTCATTGCAGCCTTCCAGTACAGGGGAGCTTATAAACATGAAGGGAGACTTTTATACTGGCAGATAGTGACAAGACAAGGCGGAAAGTCTTTAAACAAACAAGAGAGGAGATTCAGGTTAGATGCTAGGAGGAATTCTGTGCTCAGCAGGTGGTGAGGCCCTGGCATAGATGTCCAGAGAAGCTGCAGTGCCCCATCTCTGGAAGCACTCAAGGCCAGGTAGGATGGGGCCCTGGGCAGCCTGATCTGATGGGGGGCAGCCCTACCCATGGCAGGTATTGGGGCTGGGTGGGCCCTCTAACTTGAACCATTCTGTGATTCTATAATTCTAAGACTTACTGCTTGATCTAAAAGTTTCACAGATGTAAGCAAATTACTAACAGCATAAAGGATTAGCGGTTGCAGTACATACTGAGTACTGAATATACAGGATTCCCCTGTATGAATCCATCTGTTACAAGAGTACTTTATAGCAATAAAAGTTCTTGTTATGATGGAAATAAATATGAATGTTTTTCTTATAGTTTATAACATTCCTGGGATCATCCTATATTATTCCATTTGTTGTTTATCTTTTTGAAAAATATGTTTATACCATGCATTCAAATTTCAGGACAGCCCAAGGGTTATAGTAGTCATGCTAGACAAATGTCAAAACACAAAGATTTTGACATAAAAATTAATTTTTATGGGAGAGAAAAGATGACAGTTTGGAGCGTTCTACAGTTGGAAAATTATAGCTGTTGAGTAGATGGATCTTCCAGCACTTATCACACAGTATAGCTCAGGAAAAAAGTATATTTTATACTTTAAATACTAGGAAGAAAATGTGAACTGTATGATGGTTTTAGCATTCAAAGATAATTATGCATAGCACCTTTTAGTCATTTGTAATTAAGTATTTCTATTTTTTCTGCTCCAGTTTATTTTCTCATCTGTTATGTGCCCATGTCAAGCATTTAAAGTATTTTAATATTTACAACATCTAAGAAAAAATTGTGAATGTATAGTTTCAGTATTTGAAAATTTTGAAACAGCACAGATCTAGTTTAGATTTAGGCTATTTAAAACAGAAAAATGTAATTAGATTTTCATCAGCTGCAAACTCTGAAACCTACCAATTATCATACTCTCAGAAACCCCTGTGAATGAGTTACATTTCATTCGAGAGAATTCCATAATACTAATGCTGCCTACACAAACATGCAGCAACTAGAGGCAAAAAAAAAAAAAAAAAAAAAACTGTGACTCATGGCTAATTCAAATACCTGGAAGATGTAACATGCTATTTATATACAAGCTGGTTATGGAAATTACTTCCTCATCTATCCCAAAAGATATTATATATCATTCCAGTAAAAAAAAAATATTTAAAAAATACCAAAAAAAAAAAAAGAGTAAGAATATGGCTTTGAATAATTATTCCAAGATTAACTTCTTAAAGTATTATAAATGCTTTGTTTTGAAAGGCAATTAATCTCAATTTTTAGTTGTTTTGCTTTTTATAAATAAAGATTTCCAAAAGGTAGTGTGTATTAGGCAACATTTGCAGCTCTATTAGAATTACAGAAGTAGATATGTTTGAAAACCAGTAGATTTTTAAACTATATAGTTCCATGATTTGCCTGTAACTTGTAAGTGCTAGGCATGCAAGAGACAGTGTTGGGGATTTTTTAAATTAACCTCTAAGAAGAGGAAATGAAATAGACTGCTTGTTTTTTATTTTCTGACTCTTTAAGAATGGTAGTGTGGAAAACAAGAATTTTACACTGAACATACAATCCTGAAAAACCTGAATCCCTTCTGGAATCTGAATCCTCACTACTATTATGATTCAATGTAAAACTAATAGATATATTTCAGATATCTAAAAATAAAAAGCCTAGTATGCTCATTTAATAAGAACCTTAGTAACTGAACTTACATTTCAGTTACTTAGGCATTGATGTCCCTAATATCTGTAACAGATTCCATGAAAGGCTCACAGGATATTTCTGACCTGGAATAGAGTTTCACCATGTCATTAGAGAAACTTTTCATACCTCCCTCTTATTCCTGAGAATGTGAGCAAGTGTTTGATCTCATTGGAGACAGTTCATTCTACAATGCATTTTCTGATTATATAAAGGCATTGTGCTGTGAGGCTACAGTCTTTTGTGGATATCTAAAGGAGATATAGCTACCTGAGCTCTTTGCAAATAATGGTTAACCTGCAGTAGACTTGTTAAAAAAATTACAAGGCAGAGGAGCATCCTAAGGAACCCCCATGAGACAGAAGGAAATTAAAAGGGTGAGGGATAAAGATTCATACTGAAAAAAATGATTGCTTCTGACATCGTGGGCCTACATAATAACATAGGAGGTATTACCCTCATATTTTTGCTTCAGAGATTTGTTAGGGCAGATTAGAAACTCAGCTTCTGTTTGTTTTCCCTCCCCCTTCCCTTCCTGGTTATACATGAGTTTAAAAAAAAGGAAGAAAAAAAAAAGTAACACCAGGAAGAATTGAATTATTTCTCATTTCATATTGGAGTTACTGTTTTTGCACTTCTGTAAGGATGAATGAGTATTTTCAAAATATTTTGTAATTGGTCTGGTTTGCTGCAAACATTAAATATTTTAACTGAGTATGATTTTACCTTAGTGTTAGAGAGGAATTTTAATTTGCATGATGACTCCCATTCTTAAAATTCAAAAATTTGAACATTTCATTAAAAAAGTTTGAAGTTGCTTGACCATAATTTACAAGTTCCTTTTTAATCAGAGCTTTTTCTTATTTTTCTAGCTATACTAAACAATAAGGTGTGTTTCTTGTGTGAGAGAAAACATGCTGTTTTTTTTAAATACCTGTGTACTATTTTAGTTATTTTTCATTGCTTCTGATGTACAAAAAACATTTAGAAAATCTAACGTTTGTAAATACAAATATGTATTTCATTTTTCTTGCTTTACAATCAAATGATAATTTTCTGGAAGGGATTGCTTGATCAGATAGATACTTCAATTAAATTTGCAAGCACTCACTACAGTTGTTATTTCCTCCAGGTATTACATTTTCACTCAAGAAATCTCACATAGTACTATATTCTACACATTAACAACTCACACTGATCCTCTGAAATTTAAGTTGGTGTATGTAAGGATAGGAGGCAGTAGACATAGCTGCTTAACCAGCTTCAGATCACCCAAGAAAGATATTACCACAGTCCAGTAACAAAGAAGTAGCTCGCCCCTTTCAAAGGTTCAGGATTCACTAGAAACTCCCAGAGGAGACCCAAGGTCTACCCCTTTCAGTTGCACAGGTGAGTTGCATGCGCCTGTGCTCCCACGGCTGGCTATGCCCCTTCACCAGATGCTCAATGACTGGTTCAGACTGTGACCTAACAGTTCCCCCATACAGTGACCCAATACTTCTATTTCAGAAAGAAAAAAAAACGCATCAAATCTTGTCTGTTTCACACATAAGTAAATAAACAAAAATTACATAGTTCATAAAATAACTATACTTCCATTTCTAATCCACTAATCTGTTCTTCAATTAGTTCCCTGTTTTCCAGAGGGAGTTGTCATCCTTAGCAACAAGGTAATCAGTAACTCTCCCTGTCACGTGGTTGTTCACCTTCTCATCAACCTTTTCATTTTGCTTTTACTAACAGCTTTCTCCAATCTAGTAATCCAGAACAAACATTTTGTCTTTCTTTCCTATACTTCTTACAGAGTGAAGAAATCAGTGTATAATCTCATTCATAAAACTCATTTATATAATTCCTTCAGCCCCTAGCACCATTTCAGAAATAATTCCACAATGATTCTGATGATAGAGAGAAGGCTTAAGTTATATATAAAGCCATTTTCACTATTATTATCTTCTTCATATTGCTTTCCAAATTCATTTCCCACATGTTATCAGCAATTATACTAAAAACAGTCTAGATGATAGATAGGTCTATGAGGGTATTTTCTCTCAACCTATACTGGTATTTTTCTACATTACACTGATAGATTTATTTGATAATAGCAAATTTTGTTGAAATGATTTCAGGTGAGCTTCTTGATCCAGACCTGTCACATCAGAATGGCATTTACTGGAATCTATAGCACTAGCTAACATGCAATCTTGTTACATTGGAGAACAGTTTTTAATATGCTTGAAGGTGTTCCTCCTCCATCTCAAAGAGCTGGTTCAGTGAAAGTGAAGAAAATAAAAGTGAAGAAAATAGATTTCTGTAAATCCTAAATGAGATTCAGTACTTCAGGAGGTTTTGCATGCTAGATAATTGTCATAAAACTGTAGAGAATACCTACATATATATATATATATATATATATATTTCTGTTTTTCAGATGGTGGAACAAAGAGTACTCTCCATAAAATGTATTTGACCACTAGGTGCAAGTAAGCTGTTCATCTGTTTACTGGTCAGTATAGCTGCAAAACTTGCAATAACACAAAAAACACATCTGCACCACCCTCAGAAGCCTGGACAATACTGTTCACCAGAAACTAACTCACAAGAAACTTTCCCAGAAATAACCCAGGAACAAGGAACAAAGATTAGACATTAATCTATGAGTACTATGAATTAATAAACATCAGGAAAGTTAATTATAAACACTTAAGCTCTGATTGGCTGGCTCGTGATAAACTTAAGTAGGTGTGTTTCCTCAGAAGATACTCTCATTGTATATTCCATATGCTCTCAACATATTGAAGTTTGGTTGCTTAGAAATGTGTGACTTTCAGTAAAATTTCTATAACTGATATCTGGTAAATGTTTGATGCTTTTTTTTTTTTCTTTTTACAATGCTATGGAAAATGGAGCTGTATTTTCCATTGAATATTTAGAGTAGGCAAGAAAAGCTACTTTATTAGACTTAAAAAGAAGAATTTCTACACTTGTATGAATGAACTTACATCTTAAATAATGCTTACTGAAAATAGTAACATTACACCTATATTTTAGAAAAAAAGTTAAAATACCTATAAACACATATATTTAATACAATTGAAATTGAAAATATTGACCTTATATTGCTTGATATCTGCAACACTGCTGACTTTCAAACAGCAAATCAAGTAATTTTAACTTCACAGTGTTCAGATTGTTCCGTCTTTCTGAAGAAATTATTTTCTATTTCAAATGATATCTTCTGGAATGGGTGAAATTTAATTCCTTTAACATAAGGTATATTCTTGAAAATTTTTCACTTCCCAAGAACCACCCAGACAATTTGAATACTGAACTGCAGTAGTAGCTGATTAAATCTGATCTGCCAGTAATTATCCTCATTTATATCTGGATATAAAAATTGTTTACTACATATAAACCTTGATAAATCACTCTTTCAGAAAAGACAAAAAAAGAAAAAATATATATACTTTGCCTGTTATCTTAAGAGTTTACCCTTTTGCTTACCTTACTACTGGCAGACTACTGCAGAAAACTCAGATAATTACTTAAATCCAATTCCTAATAGGCATTAAATTCATATAGCAATAATGACATTAAAATGTCATTGAAAATCATCTGTTATAAATGATCTTACAGCCTATGTTGTCAAGCATTTTATTACCAGACTACTTGCTTGAAAAGATGCAGTGATGTCCCAAATCAATGTATTGCAGTATGTGCAGAAGCCAGTGTTATAAACATGAAATATTGGTCCCATTAATAAAACAAGCACTACACATCATGAATCTGCAAGTCTTTTAAAAAGTTGTCTCAACTTCTTGAATATATGTTATTCTTGTCAATTCAGAGGCCACTATTTTGGAAATGCACCTTACAGTGCATATACTCTTGAGAAAGATGGAACGGTTTGAACTCCCTTCCCTTCATTTACAGCTATGTTAAATTCTATTTAGAATGTCTCATATCACACACCATAATTCTGAAATAACATTTTTCATAAAATAAACAGGATTACTCTGAACCAAAAAACAAATGTAGGTTAAGAGTGAAAAGTGCAATAATTATTGAAAATATCATATGCATAATTCATCATTGTAAATATGAGTTAATACACACATATGAACAGAAATAACAGGAATGCAGCAGTAGCTAGCATTCTTTTCTATGCTTATACTTCATACCATCCTCTTTCAAAAAGAGGTATGATATGAGAAGCTGGCATATCTCTGAAGAAATCGATTTGCACTGTGTCCTCAGCTGATTAACAGTAAGTGGAAGGTATCTTTTTATAAAGCTTTAATGATTCTTTCGAACAGGGCCTCTTTCTTCAATCCTTTTTGCTGCAGATATTGGCCTGCTGGTGGGAATACATCTTACAAATAGGGACAGCCTGCAGATAAATAGTGCCTTGCAATGCTTACACCAACATATTTTTGCTGGCTTTAGATACTGTGAAGGCTACTGCTTTTTAAGAAGAGATGGTATGTGTACAAGACTCCCATCCAAGACAGATGCAAAAAAACAGAAGGTTCAAATGTGGCTCCAACTCCATCTACATACTCTCATATGAATGCCTTGTATTTGTTACATGTAAGAAATATGGACTGAGATTAAAAAAAAAATAATAATCCACAACTACTGGCATAGCATTTCTATATTAAGTCAAATATTTACCATATGTGCAATGTTATTAAAATAACACAATATCTAAGGTATTTATTCTTACCATCAGTGTCTTGAGCAACTTCTTGGATGTTGGATGGTTTATTTCCATTGACCTTTTCAGAATTTCTTGTGGTAGACATGGCAGTTGCATCAGGAACGCCACCAGTTAGCAGCACTTCAACTTTTTTTTCTACTCTCTCCCTGGCTCGACAACGTACCACAGCTACAGAAAAGCAAGAATCTGTTATTTGTGAAGTATCAGCAACTTGATTTAAACAAAATAATTGAACACAGAAGTGAAATGTTCTTGGAGAATGATGGAATTTCAGTAAAAGCTGAGACTACTAGAAGCTTTTTCCCTTCTCAGAGTTGGTTCAGACAGAACAGCACTTGCTAATTTTGCTTTTTCCTTCAATCATGAAATATTTCTTCATTGTGGTTCCTTTGCAATATATTTTGATATACATACCAATGAGAAAGGAAGACTAAAATGAAAACAAAGAAGGAATTTAAAAGTTAAATGAAACAATATTATTTCCTGCTTTTGTTAATGTAAGAACAGCAGCGTTCAAAATTCAGCTTGTAAAGAACCATGACAGAATCTTGGTATGAGTTTCTCTTTGAAGCATGATGGACCTTTTTCCAATCCAGTTAATGATTATAATCTATTTATTCTATAATATGTCTTTTTTCATTAGAAGTAGCTGTGTTTCATCTTACGTACTAAATTTTGTAAAGCTTACTTTAATAGTTATTCTTGATGCTTCTTTCAATTCTCAGTGGCACAGAAAGGAGAAAATCAGATTCAAGAACTGAAGAAAAATAATATTTTCCTCCAAAAAAACTTCAGAATTTTCCAGAGGTATTAAGATCAACATAAAAAGAACAGCTGATGACAAACTTCGAGTTTCAAGGTCTAAATTTTATTTTCTTCAGAGTTATAGCTATGAAAGCAGTACAATTCTTTTTATATTATTAAAAAGCTGGATTTTTTTCTGGCTACAAGGTGGTACACAATGACTCATTGTCCCTAATTTTTATGTAAGGAAGAAAAAGTTCAGAATTAGTAGTTTATCTAAAACAATCAACATAATTATATCCAGCAATTCTTTAAAAAGTAACTCTGAACTTCACATCACAATTTTATGATAAATAATTCAGAAATAACTCTTGTTAACTTATAATATGTCGTGTTTAAAAAGGAGCAACAAATCTCTTACTCCAGGACACTGTTTATTTAGCTTCAACTTGTGATTAGGGAGTTTGTTTCACTACCATTAATTTGAAAATACATTATTGCATATTTTATTCAAGTAATTTCCTTCCTTTAGAAAACAAAACAAAACAAAACTTTAAAAGACCTTTTATTGGTCTTTTTTCTGATTGATGGGGTTTAAATGAGATCTGTAGGATTCTTCTAAACGGCTCCATGAGGGAGAGCTAGAGAAAGAATTTTAAATGCACCTTTTATTCTGAGATGCACTTATATTTATGAATAAGCATACACTCCTGTTTACCAGATATCTCATATTGCTCTCTAAACATTTTATCTACATCAGACTCTCTTTCACAGCTCATCTTACTACCAGAAAAGATTACACACTTCCTTTTTCATAACTAAGTAATATTTATGGATAAAAATCACCTCCCTGTGGGATCTGGCTTGACAAGTACCTGAGCAACACAATCTACTGATACCTGCTTTGAGTAGAGTGTTGGATTAAACAACCTCTGGTGGCACTTTCCAATCTAAATAATTCTATGCTTCTTTGACTTCGCAAGAAATAGAAAAAGAAAAAAAAGCTATTGTTTTTCCATTTGTAATTTCCATTATTTAAACTAGCCAATGTGTGATCTACTGAACATTTGCTACATGGGTTGTGACCGCTGATAGTTTTAATTGGGCTCATGAGATACTAAGCCAAGTGACTTCTCTAAGTTTATAAAGATGCAAATAAGAATGACACAAAAGATGTACTGCCTAACGTTCTAGCAAAACAGCTTTGTTTTCTGTCATAACAGCTTGGAGCCTCCAGGCAATTTCAATAAATATATTCATTAAAAGAGATGACAACACAATTATGATCATTATTAAAAACACTGCCTTTAAAGAAAAGCAGGTTTCTTGTAAATTACAAACATTACAGCAGTATTTTTTAAGAAGTCAATTTATTACTGGAAGTCATAAGAATTCAGAATAAAGACAGGAATGGAACAGGTTTCTCACTCACAAATAGACATTTTAGGTCATTTTTCAAATGAAGTTCTAGTATTTCCTCAAGAAAAAAAGAAGTCAATAAATATGATGATAGCCAAAATAAATATACATTTAAAATGACTGCAATATTATCTAAACGCATTACAAACATTTACTGAACACAAACTACATAACTATTTACAAATAAATTACACTTTAGATTTACTTCTAGGAATTTAAAATTATTGAAGATGTGACATTCTTTAAATTTCTGATCTTATGTAACAGTGATGTTACTGAACCAATTCATGAATGCCAACAATTTTAAATTATTAATATTACGCCTAATGAGTACAAAAGACTGATCAAGAGATTTATTGCCAAGTCTACCAGTGAATTATGTAACTGTTTTAAACATGATAATAAACACATCAATAGTTTTATTGCAAAGGAGACTCGCTAAGAAAATAATTCTGGGCAACAGTCGCATGTTGCATGATAATATTCTTCTTCATTCCTTAAGATATTAAAGTGGAAATTAGGGAGATGAAAGGTCTAATTAATACGACATCTCTGTTATTTGTCAGAAAGTAAAATGTCTTTAAGCAAATTAAATTAAACACAGTAAAAACATCTATTTCTGGTGTTTTCCATAAGTTATCCCTGTATTTTAACCTGTCTAATGCAAAAAGGTATTTTTTCCAGTCATCTAAAGAAAAGTTGATAAAAGAGAAGAAGAAAATTCTAAATTAGTATAAAACTGTCCCTTGTCTACACCTTGAGATGAAATTACAAGCTTTTGGTTTCAAAGGCAGTTCACAATTTATATGTTTCACAATTTATATATTTCACAATTGTGGGATTATCCATTTAAAAATTGGTGCATCAAATCAAGAAACACTTACTATTCCCAGAGTAAATAACAATAAATGTCCTATGAATATATCGGTCATCTTTTATTGAAAGTTTAGTTCTCAGGAGCAAGTGGAAAACCTACTGCTATTTACACCAATCTATATTCTAATTTTGCTTAAAGAGTAAACTGCAAAACAGTGGACATCAAACCTGTAATCTCTCTTGATGGGTATCTTGGGCAGATAAGTAGAAAACGACCCTTGTGTCAGACTTGTTTGGTTTACAGTTCTCTAACTTAGCATTAACTGGGATAGCAAAGGGCAGAAGCCTTGAGAATGCCATCTACTCCTGGCTCCTTTTAGCCACAATAAAAACAAAATAAATCTTTTTTACTTCATAGGCTGGGAAAGGAGATTTCATTTTTCAAATCTGCTCTTTTTTAAGAATTTGGTAAAGTACTACTGCAAATTCTCATGATCAAATTTGTGTGATAACACAAATTAGCTTCCTTGTATTTATTGTTCGAGCTTTTTATTAATTACCTACCTGGCACTAATTTCTGATGTGGCGCTTCAGGTATTCCATGAATTGGATAGGTCCAGAGTATTCCCTGAATACCCCCATCCTCTGATACAGTAACGCTATTTGGAGAATAAGTGAACAGTATCAGTATGGAAAATACGAACGACTATCATCGTAATACTATCATCATGATTGACCATTGAGAATTTTTTTCTCCGAAGCAATCTAGAGTTAAGAGATGCTGCATGCGTCAGACTCCTTTTTATCGTAAGCTGTAAGCAATAAGCTAAACATATCTTAGAAAAATATGGAATAAGATACAATTATTTCAGAAAAGTCATAACTTACATCCACATACTTCAGTGTCTTTGATTATGTTAGTATCTGAGTATATGATCTCTTATGCCATATTATCTATGCTGATGCAAAGTTTATGCATTACATAAACGTGTCCATGGGAGAACAACTATTAGTGAAAAATTAGAGGCCTCTAAGAGCTTTCCTTTGCTCAATATCCATAACTACACTCACAGCTAGTACTTTGTATTTTGTAAAGTACAGACTTTACAGGATACATTAAAAGCTCATCTTGGATGCCTATTGCCCTCAAAATCAGATACTTGACTCCCCTTTGGGAGCTACGCACAAATATCTGAAAGAGAAAATGATGACAGGATTGAGTATCTTCAACTGTTGGTTTTTTTTTGCTTCCTATTAGAATAAATTACCTCTTTAAGTCTTTATTTAATTCAGCAGAATCCTCATAAGGCCAGTTCTCACCATTTTCCCTCATTACATGAATTACCATCACAGCCTCATACATTATCATTGTATCTGGCATGAATAACACTGGGATGCTCAGTTTTTCTTTTGGAGCTAACCGGTTTCCTGTAGAACAGAATAGATTGTTATGGTATTTTGGAAATTTTGAAAATATTTAAATCCCTTTATTCACATATTTGCTTTTATTTTCTTTTAGATACAGTATTTAATGTTTCAGAGTAATGTTTTATTCTCCCTGTGACAGTAAATTGCATTTTAAACTCCTCTTGCTACAGTCAAATCTCATCTTAAAGTATCATTTGTGGTCTGTCCTGAAAGAAGGTACTTTTTGATTCCATGTCGTAAAGAAAAGATTTCACATAAATTGTAGTATGGCTTTAAAAAAAGAAACAAAGCACAACAAAAACAAAACCCTTTAGACTTCTACTTACTGATAAAACTTTGAAAAGAGACCCAAGAAAACTCTGAAGGCTCAAAACAAAACAAGCAGGATAAAGTGAACTTCTAAATTTAATATTCAGAGACTATACGTATCATATGTAAATAAATGTCACTATTTATTAGGGTCTAAATCATGTTTTTTTGAACATTGGTGGGTTGCAATGTAGGCGCATAACACTGTATTTAAAGAAAGATGAATCCAAAAGTAATTTTAGGACATAATTAAAATACATTTGAAAGAGCTGATATTATGCAGTAGAAGACATAGATATTCTGTACTATTTTTCATTTGACTGACATCTCTTAAAATGAAAAACAAACAAACAAAAAAAAACATGTATGCCATATATAAAAGTGGCCTGATACATTCCATAATAAAAAAAAAAACATTTTCCAATGGCTTCCCAGTCTTCCAAGTGTCAGAATACCAAATTCAGGGTATGTTGCAGTAATAAAGTTATAGATAAATCACATAAATTAGAACAAGAATATAATATAGTTTTTTCATTATCAATCTGTTAAACAATTCTTGAAATTTCATGGAACTGACATCTCCAGGTTAGAGATTCAGCTTTTGTCTTTCTGTAGAGAAAGCTTTTAGTTATGAGTAAATCTCACAACTAAGATATAGGTTCTAAATATTTGAGTTCATTTTTTCATGTCTACAACAATGTACACATGGTAAAAGAGGAATATCTGTATTGTTCCCTGGGTGTGACTGAATCTACAGAAGTTAGAATGTATGGGTAAAGCATTGCTCTACCCGTGGTTGCTTCCTCTGATAAACAAAGACTGCTGTGTTCTCAAAAAATGTTGGCAGGGAAACTTTTATGTTTCCCTTCCTATAGATAGAGAGGCTTAAAGTGAAGATCCCTGCATACACATTTATTCCATTGCAATCATGTGCAACTTTATTGTGGATTTTGTCCATTTCTTTCCTGGATTTTTTCGCTTTTATTCATTGTAGTCATTGTGGCAGGCTGCCCCTCACGCTGCAAAAAGGCTGTATCAGGCAGAGAAAGCAGCTTCTCTCTTCCCTCAAAAGCACAAGAGTAGCTTTAATTTGCCTCAAACTGCTTTCCCCCTACCTTTTGCTATGCATGTAGGAAAACACTTTCTCAGCTCTTTCAGCAAGACTATACCTACTAAAACAGAAGACATTAATATACATTTATATAATTTCAGTAGAAATCAGGAAGACCAACCAAGTAGATCCTATTTGTCTGTGAACTTCATGTATTCAGTCTAGGGTTACCAAGAAAGTATTCCCTCTACAGTGGTGCCTATAAATTGCAAGCAAAAAATTGCTGTTGCATCAGCATCACAATAATTAGAAAATATACAAGGAGGAGCTGCTCAAGCTAATTTTTGGTCTGTAGTGTTATGCCAGGATAGTTTGCAACTTTAAATAAATAAAATAACAATAATAAAAAATCTTTCAGAGGGTTTAAAGTAGAACGGGGTCTTACTAATACCATTTGCAACTATTTTAACATGACAAATAGAACAGACTGTAAAATGATATTTTGCTGCATTACATATATATCACGTATACTGTCTGAACAGCAGCTTAATTATACCTGTTACAGGATACAGTGATATTTTAACAGTAAATTTTAATACAGAACACATATGGTATCATTCTGGGTCATTCTAGCAGAAAATTAGTTATTAAACATCATGAAAAGACAAATTTTCATGTAAGTGTTGAAATGGAATGTGTTCACATTTTTAATAAACATTCTTCTTATTAGAAGCTGTTCATAATGACAGTAATTTTTATATTACTGGGCTTGCCTGCAGCTGTCAAATAACCAACTGATTACTAACTGCTAGTAAAGATTTATTTCCTTATGATTTTGCATAGTTAATAAGATAAATGAAATAGGCCTAATTGCAAGAGCCACATATTTCTTCATGCTTCTCTTTTTTCTCATTCCCATTTAGAAAACATGGATGAGCAGCTGCTGAATATGGGCAATTTTAGTACAAATCAGCATCACTAGGTCACTCCACAAACTCTTCATAATAAATTCACAGCAAGACACTTTTTCTGAATAAAGCCACAACACATTTGTTAAAAAGCTTTGAGCCTGATTTTTATAACACCTTTGTTCTATGCTACAGGCCCTTAGGAAACTGCCAGAGTTATCAGCATAAGCTCAGCTGACCCTTTATGAGACTGAAGTCATCTGATTCAAACCAAGCATTACAATTAGAGTTAACTACCCTATAGAAAAGCACATCTCCCACTTTTCTTCATTTGCTAGCCTGCTTTTTAAGCCTTGCCTCTCACCTCTCCAAAGGGACAGTGGAGAACACTGACTCTGTAAAAGAATCCTTGGACCTGACTTCTGAAGCTTAAGGCTAGAACTCTAAATTAGATACTTAAATCAAAATAAGTGTAATTTAAATTCTCTGCTTCACTTCTATGGAACACATCACTCAGATTGAGTTCTATGTAATTTTTGTGTCAGCCCTGGGAAGCATAACACTGTGAAGTAACAAAAATAATGAGGCAGTGGATCTGTAGCAGAGATTTTCTTTGCAAGGATTATAGATGGGTAAAAATGCATTTGTTGCCTCTATAGTAGCATGGGAAAATGTTTAAGAGCAAGCGTCCAACATAGTGCCACACTGATAAAACAGTGATTACGATGAGCGAAACATCCACAATATCTTTGAAGAGAGTCACCATCCTCTCATTTAACTTTATTCCAGTTCAAGTCATGCATTTTTCATATCAGTAATGTACTTGGATCACAAATTTTCTAGTTGTTGAAGGGACTATCTCCTTGATGCATTGCTGTTAAGCCTGTAACATCTCAGAGTACCTCCCATTTACAGTACCCAGAACAACAACAATCAGCTCAGCTCCCTCGAACTGAAAAAGAGAGATAAGGAAGAGCCCACTGTGTCTTCTGATGTGGAACCATTTAACAGTGGTTTCTTTTTTTTCTCTCTTAAGCTTCTCCATGAAAATTACAAACATAGAATAATTCAAATTAAAACCACAGTTGGCCCCACTAAAATTAACACTAGTGACTAGTGTTAATCCAGTATAATTAGGTTTGTTTTCTACCATCAACCTCAGGATTTGGAAAGGGCAGCCTCCAGGATATTTGCAGACACTAAGGAAGAATTGTTATTTATTTCTTTAGGAACTCATCTTGAAAAGGAGGACTGATATCAGGCAGTAGAAAAAGAGATCACCAGCACTCCAATAAGTATCTGAAGTAAATAACAACAAAACAGGCCTATGTATTCTTCATTCATGTTCACTGCTTGAAGAGATAAAAGCTTGACTCACATATGAAGACAAAGATGTTTTCTATTGTAGCTCTTCCAAAGGTTCAATGCTGAATTCCAGGAGTTGCAGAAAGAATAGACAGCACTTCTACCTTAACTCTTACTAAGGATGGGAAGGCAGACTTGTTTTTGTTTGCATCTTTTTTTTTTTTTTTTAAACATCTCTTAAGAGGTGCTTGAAGTTTTGATTCACTTTTGGTAAAACATTATCACAGACATTTATTACAGGTTCTAATTAACAAACTGTGAGAATACAGTACTCTGTTAGTCTGCCTACATTAGTTTTATAATTAGTCAGTTTCAATTAGAAGAAGAATAAAATTTTCTGGATCAACAGCCATCAGTCAACAACCTCTATGTGTGAAGATACTCAAAGCCTGACTGACTGTCACCCTGGACAACTTTACCTCACCTTGCTTGAGCAATAGAGGGTATGGATGAGAGGCCCTTTGACCCCTAAATGATGTGACTGCGCAATTCTTTTTTATATATGTCTGAAGTTAACTGGGAAGATAATTGGTTGCTCAGCCTCTCAAGTAATCACAGACATGGAGAGCGAACAAAATTAAACTTGGTCTAACTTATGCTTTTTCATGGCACATATGTCATAGTAGAACTCCCATTTGCACCTTCTCTTGGGCAAAGAAGATGACTCGTAATGCAGTTCATTAGTTCAACCTCTATATATATGTAAAAAAAAAAGCATCTAAAATGATAACGATGCAATCTTATCCTGCTTTTTAATGGTTACACTATCATTTCTTCTTTCTTCAGTTCAATTCAGTTTAAGTAGACAAAATGAAAGAGATATTCCTTTCACAGATAGTCCACAGTGGTTGTACTTTTAGGACGAATCTGTTTCCTCAATTATGGATTATTTCGCCAAAAGTTAGAGTTGTCCTTTGCCCTGTATCTGAAAGTTTCAGAGAATCACAGAATGGCTGAAGTTAGAAAGGACCTCTGGCAGACACATGCTCCAACCTGTTCAGGCAGGGCCACCCAGAACAGGTTGCCAAGGCACACATCCAGGCAGCATCTGAAGATCTCCAAGAAAGGAGACTTCTCCACCTCTCTAGCAACTCACAGCAGTGTATGCACAACATAGAAGTACTTCTTGATGTTCAGAGGGAACCTCCTATGTTCCAGTATGTGTCCATTGCCTGTTGGGCAACACTGAAGAGAGCATGGCTCCATCTTCCTTGCACCCTCTCATCAAGTATTTATAATCATTGACAATATCCCTCAAGTTCCTTTTTTGAAAACTGTAAGCCGTGAATATGCAACTCACACACTAATAAGCAATTTCACAAATGACTGGTTAAAATTTGAAAAGTTGCTTTGAGAAAGAAATGGCACAAATGAAAGGATGGATGTTTGAGTCTTTAATTAAAGGCTTCACATCATCACTATCATAAGCACACAATAAAATGTATTAGATACAGCATGTTTATAAGCTTTGTTTGTAATTCTATGAATCTTGTGTTAATACCACTTTGTACATTTCTGGCAGTCTTTCAGGCTTATTTTAGTAAGAGATTTAATTTAGAAGGATTTCTTCTGGTACTAAATAATGGATACAAGTTAAACATTTGCTATTTAGATTAAAATTAATTGATTGAGAACAGGGCTCAGTAATTAAATATGTTGTTTCATTTAATGTAATTTACTTTGCTTTTAAACAAAGCCTGTCTAAAAGGCTTAGCACAAAATTTCCGTTTTCATTTACAAAATTATCATTTTCTAACTAATAGTCTAGTATGCATTTGTGGACAAAACCATTATTTTGATAGAAATACCTACTGCATTTATCACAGATGTGCAGTATCATCTCGTCTTAAAAGGTTTAAGCACACCACGGGGAAAAATAATGGCTCCAAACACAGCAATTCATTTCTTCAGCATAACCAAAACAAGAAAAAATACACTTAAGGTCTTTAACTCTTGAGAACTTTGAAAAAATTTATGTAACAAAGATTGTGAAGACTGTGAAGATCATATATTCTTACTGAGGATAAATGAACAATCATTTTTTGTAAGATTCCCACTGTAAGATAATTGTGTAGTGTATTTCAAAAGAAAGTCTCCACCACTTCCACACATTTGATGGCTCGTTTTGGTAGAAGAAAGTGTCTTATTTAATGCATAGATTACATAACAGTTTAAAACCTAGCTTAGCCTAGAACATATAAGGATAAGCCTAGCTTATCTCCTAAACCCCAATAGACTAAACCTTTGGTTAGGTGTTACAGAGCTGCCAAATATTAAAACAAAACAAAAAAAAAATCACATTCATGTCTGTGCCACATTCAAAAATATTTTTCATGCCTGCCAATATGTTCTGTACTCATACTGGCAGCATGGGATATCATTGCAATTTCTCACCACTGGCATTTTGATGATAGACTTTGTGAAATTCAGCCAGCAAATACATTAGAAAAGACACATGAACTGCAGGAGATGAGAACAGCAAGAAAGCAAAACTGAGAAGCAGTGCAGAACAGTATGTAAGATGCAAGTGAGAACAGGAAGATGATTGCAAAGATAGAGAATAGTTGGTAATACAACTTGGAAAAAAAAAACACAAAACATCTTAGGGACCAAAAGAAGGGTGACAGACATAGTGATTGCAAAATGATTCTACAGTGGTGAACAGAAGTGGAGACTGCATCATATGGAAGTCACTTAGCATAGGGAATGCCAAATAGGTAAGAGGAAAGATTGACATAATCAGGAATGAGTAGTAACAATCTTATAATTATTCTATGGCCTAGCATTTTTCCAATACTTTATGGCATACTGACAGTTCCACCTGCTTTTTCATTTTGGAAACAGAATCTTACATGCTCTGCACTAATAATGGGAAAACTATATCCCACTCTATCTCCTTCTTCCTTTGCAGCAGTGAATTAACAGTATTCCGTATTTAAGAAAGCACAGCCTACTAGCACTTAGCATCCTCCCAAAATCTTTCTAGTGCCTAGCCATAAAAAAACAAACAAAAAAAACCCACTAAGTTTTATCCTTTTGCTCTCAAAGAAAATTCACATTATCCTACAATAAAGTATTAGGCAAGTAAATAAAGAGTATGCCAGCTTCACATTTCCTTAATCTTCTCTAGACTCAAACTTACACAAAAATGTCTTCAGTCCATGGTTGAAAGAAAACAGCAATTGCTCCAGTTCAGGCATAATTCAATTTTAGACGTATGTCAAATATCTAATTATTTTTGACATATATATTTTCACTTTCATTTTAAATTATTCCTGGATATACATATCTCTTAATCCTATCTCTGAAGATGCAGTCAAATTCTGAAACTAGGGCAGATTTTAATCAGTATCTGGAAAGTACTGTAAAATTGGTAGTGACGTTGGTGCTGCTATATCCTACTTATCATATTCAACAAAACATTGTACTACCTACTACAGTTTCCAGGAGATGTATTGCAATTCATATAAAACTGGAAACAGATACAAGTCTCCAATTGACTCCTGTATGTGAATGAGATCCAGTGATTACTCAGCACTTCTGCTTTTTCCAAAATTGTTTTCTTGACATATTTTATACCCTTTGAAAACGCCAGTTTAGCTATTACTCTCCTCTGTGAGTTACACATGTATCTATTTCCTGAGTTATAAGTTTTCATATTCTTCATCATTCAAGGTTCACAGGTGTTTGTAGTAGGGCAGAATTGATCTCTATGCTGGTTTCTGCAGGTTTTTTTTTCAGTTGTTTCCTAGTACTCCAGAAAATTGTCAAAGTTTGTAAGAAGAATCCCTCTTGAAAAGCAGTTTCTGCCCACTAATGTGAAATAGTCATAAAACAATAGTCCTGTGAGTCACAGAAGCCATGACATAGTAAAGAATGTATTATTCACATGGAGGGAGAATTTCTAAACTAAAATACTTCCCATATTAGCAAGTTTCTTTCTTCTGGAAGTAACATTTCTGTATTGCAGCAAATAAGATTTCTTGCTATTTATATTAAAAAGCTTTTTAGTGATATTGTAAGAAAGGGTCTTGGGATTTAATTGAGATTTGTTTTGGCATAAATTGATTTTAGTTTCTTTTAGTTATGACAGCAATTGGTTAGCAGTCAGCAACTGGACAGCAGTCAGGTTTGTTTTAGGATGTTTTGAGTTCATAGAGATAAAAAGTAAATATCTGTGCAGACTGAATTATCTATGATTCTATCTATTTTTATTCTGTCTGGAATACAAAATGGTTTATAAGAGTGCAAACACAGGATGATACCACAGGTCCACAACAGTAAATACAATTCAAAAAAAGCCACAACAGGAATACAATCTTGTAAAACAAGTTTAGAGAGATTAGGGAATACAAAACTGAATAAATGAGAACAGGATGTAAGAATAAATTCATTTATGCAGACTGCATTCAGGTAATGCATACAAATAAATCCAATCAGATCCTAAAACTGGTGAGGAAAGAATACGCTTTTCTAGCCCTCTAAGCAAGCACAGAAGTTGGGACATTCCAAACTTCTTGACATTGCCTTCCAATGCCTGTTCCTTGTTGAAGACTGGTGCTGTCAAGCTTAGGAAACAGTTTGGTACAGGAAGATAAGCATCTTTATAACCTTTTTAACTATCTTACTTACCTTTTTAACTATCTTACTTTTCTGCATTATTTTGGATTCTAAATTGCAGTGGTATTGTAAATGGACTAACAATAATTAGTAGCCTGCCACATTAGAGAAACAATAATTTTTTGGCTCTAATTATGTCCCCTTTTGCCTACTGTGTTTAGTGTATAATAGCCTAAAATCCAACACGTGGATCAACCCTGACTCCTGAAACGTGGCAGTGGATAATCTCTACATTTAACCATGTTGAAGAAATGAGGTATACTTATTGGTCAGCCTGAAAAAATAAAAGCAGAAAAACAGCCTAAAACAAAAATATATAGTCAAGTTTCTACTCACAAAGCAGAAGAGCAAATGAGATACAAAACACCCTGAATATTGGAAGAGCAGACTTCAGGCTCCTCAGGGAACCAATTAGCAAGGAGCCCTAGGAATATGTTTTAGTGGTGCTGGGGTCCATCAGTGCTGGTTACTTTTTAAGTACCAATCCCTTAAGAGCACAGGAACAAATTTCAGAATTTAAGATGCCATGCAAATGGAGAAGACTTTCTTATCTGAGCAAGGATCTTCCTAAAGAGATTAGACGGGAACATAAATTGTATGGACACAAGGAGAAAGGGCAGGTGACATGGGAGGACTACAGAGATTCATTTTCATCACTGTAGGGAGATAATTCATGCAGCAAAAACTCAATTAGAGTTGAGGCTGGCCATTACTTTGAGGATCACTGATAACAGTGGTCCAGTACTTAATGAGGTTGGTCACCTCACAAATAGGGACACAGACAAAGCAGTGACCTTTAATGCTTTCTCTGTCTCTGTCATTGACACCAATGATGGACCCTGGGATCACCAGAGCACTGATTTAAGGACCATGACTGTGGGAATGATGAAATTCCAGTCAATTCTGAACTTGTGAAGGATTTGGTGTTTCATGTGCACACATACGTCTCTGTGGCCCAGCAGGAGTCATCCCAAGGTACTCAATAAGCTGGCTGATGGCATTGTGAGAATTCATTTGATTATTTTTTAATGGTCTTGGAAATCTCAAGAGGTCCCAGCTGGCAAATATTGTCCCTATTTTCAAGAAGGGCAAGACAGAAGAAAGGTCCTTGTAGTCACAAGCTTTTCAGTTTCATTTCAGTGCCTGGTAGAATTATGGAGGAGGTTAATGAAAAACACTTGAAAGGCAATGAATTCCTTGGTAACAGCCAACACAGTTTCATGAGGAAAAGTCCTGTTTAACAAATTTTATTTCCTTTCATGACAAGTTACCCATCTAGTTGACCATGGGAAGGCAACTGCTGTAAACGTTTTGGATTATGAGAAAAAGTGTTATACTGTTTCTCAGAATATCCTTCTGAACAAAATGTCCAGCATGCAGCTAAATGAAAACATAATGCAAAAAAACAGCTGGATTATTATTATTATTAAAGGATTATTATAATACAGTTTGTGATCTTGCATTTGAAGAGCAAGTAAAGCAAAGTTGGCAAGATGGAGATCATTCAAAACTTCCTCAACATCTATTGACATTATGTTACTATGATGTGTATTGTGGTCTTGCACCACTGTGTATGATAAACCAGAACTGCTTGTTTTTGCAATATCAAAAAATGAATGTGTTATTCATACAAGTCTGAATAACAGCTCTTTTTAACAATTAACTTCTTATTTTCCTATTTAACAGAGAAGATTTTTTTAGTGGTTGAAAACAAGGAGCTGAAAAGGTCTCTAAATTGGCTGCACACAATTCATCTGATGAATCTGATGGTTTCTGCTGGTTATATGTTGCAGAGGTAATACAAATCGCAACTAAGCACGTTAACTCATTTATGTAATTGACATTCATTTTCAAAAAGGAAGTGGGTCTTGTAATTAATATACATCAATTTTTATGGTTTGTTAATCTTTGTTTTAACTTAAGATCTATTATGGAGAAAAAGATTTTATCCGTAAGGGGTTTTCAGTGCTCATTAAGTGATCAGATGAAGGTTTGACAATTCAAGATAAAACGTTATTGCAAAACTTGTTTTTACTTCACTCAACAAAACAAGAATATTTAGCATTATGATTCTTCTAACAAGTGTGCAAATGATGCAATCACAAAATACGATTCGCTTTAGTATTGTAAAGTTTTATTGTATCTACACCTCTGTTTCTCTGGTTCATACTTACAAACAAACATTAAGACCTTCCCTCAACTAAATGGAGATTTGTGAAAATACAATTGTCAGGTACCAAAACAGCATGTGAGGGTGGGAAGTATTTAAGTATCTGTGCACACTCATTACCTACTTGGTTTTTTATAGGTTATAACTGTTTATGAAAACACATATTTTTACCTAAAATAAATTAAGTTTTGCAGAGACTTAAATTGAGACGAAAAAGGTGGTAGTGGTTAAGTATTCTTTTTGCAAATATGTGCAGACAGATACAACCCCAGTGGATTCATCAAACCAAAATAGGCCTTGCCTAATCATCCACATATTATGACAGAAAAGTAAATCAGGGAATCTAATTTCCCCTTGTAAATGAAAGATATCAATTTTTAATGAGAATGTGAATAATTTATTTTTCCCCTATATAAAAAATATTTTGAATACTTTATTAATCTTAGCAATAGTATGAAAAATATCTAGAGAAGAGAATTGAAGCAGCAGAGTAGTAAGGACATGGTGTTCATTTTAATTAAATTATTCCTCCCCTACAGTGAACAATTTTAAAGTCACCATTTGTCAAGAACAGGAGCTGTAGTAATATTGATACAGGTTAGGTTTAATAATATATAGTGGACATGGAGAAATACATAATTTTAGATGAACATGTAGGTATTGTCACAACTAAAGTATTTATCAAAATAGTTACACACAAACACACAAATCACACCAAGTCATATTACAGCAATTAGAATAGATGCCTGACACATAGATTTACATTTCCTGTAATTTCAATGCAACTGAAATATATGTTTAATTTTAGTTATTTCTTATTTAGGGATTGTCTCAGATATAAGAAATTAAACATGCCAAAATATGCTACTGAAATATCAATTTCATCCACCACTCAGAACAACACAAAATGCATCTTTCCCAGCATGAATAACTTGTCTGAATTATGAATGCAACTCTTAGCAGCTATTCTTTCAATTAATCACATATCCTGCCAAAGAACTAAACATATTATTTGAATGCATTTGAGACAAAATTGGCTTTCATAGATAGAAATATATCTGTCCCTCTTTAAAATCCAGTCTTCAGTATGTCAGAATTTTGCCAACATAGATACTTGACAATTGTTGTTAATGACAGGTACTGAATGGGGAGCAGAGAACAAGGGCAGATATCCAATTTCTTTTGATATGTTCAGTGACTACAATGCTAAATCCAGGAAGAGTACAAGTTACAGAATCCCTTTATGATTTGGCCATTGTCCTTTGTGAGAAACCCACAAGATAATGGCATGCTATGCAAACTAATTGGGATTATTGCCTAAGGGGGTATGGAAATTATGATGGGGAACAGGGGAAAGAGAAGATTTGGAGAGTACAAAACTTATAGGAAGTTAAGAGGAGTGAATATGGGAGGGAAAATAGAAAGACCAAAGTGGATGAAGGAGGAAAAGCATAGGAAAATAAAGGTGAAAGAGGATAAAAGACAAGTTCTGGTCAGTAAAGCTTCTGCCTAAGCCTCAGCTCGATCACTATCTTTTACTCTTATTAAATCCTATTTCTAACTATCTTCTGTGTAAATACACTTCCTATTCTGAGTCTCTGTGTGTCAGTGAGTAGCAAAGTTTAAGCTGGACTAGACAGCAAGGAGGATGAGGCTCTAGCATCAGCTACGGTAGAACATTTAAGACCAGTTACCAGAGGGAGCAGTGCTTTGTGTTGTTGGCAGGATGTCAGCCGCTGCCTTATATCAATCCATACTAGCCAGCAAGATCTTCAGTGTCTGGGAAAATCCATGATAAGGATCAGTGACTGGCCATTAGACTGACTTTGCATATAGGTCAGACTTAAATCTGTGCTAGTTTAGTATTCAAGAGACTAGCAGTCATGCATGGACATATGAGCTGAGTGAGCAAATACATACATATATGTTCTGCTGGTGAACATCAAGCAAGATTAACCAGGAAGCAGGAGCAGACCAGGATCCAAAAAGACCCAAGGTCTGTGCTGATGACCAGATAAGGAACTACAGATCTGAATACTGGAGAAACTTAAGCTGCATGCTAACGTTCAGAAGATCTGAAGGTGGTGTTAATGCATCAAGAAAGTGAGGGCACATGTCTGTACCTCCAGCACGGCTCAGTCTCAATCAGTCAAATACCTGAAAATGCAGCAGGCTGTACATGCTGTTCATAATTATGTGAGTGCTAGCTGTTTTTATGGGAATGCTGGTAAAGGCACTGCTCTCTGCACTGAACTCTGGGATTGATTGTGTTTGTACTCTGTGTGTGTGCCTGCCAGTATGTCTGGGGGAATAACTGCTCAGCCTGACTGCTGTGAGGCAGAAGGCCCTGCCTCAAATTCATCTCTGTGAGAAAGGAAAACTAAATCTTCATGGTTCCAAAGTCCATTGAACTCTAATCTCTAACAGTTAGATGTTCACACTGTGTTTTTATTAAGCATTCTAAATCTTTCACTACATCATAGACCCTCTTAATTTTACGCTTTATTCGGCAAGATTTTTTCTGCTGTGGTAACAGCTTTGAATCCAACTAAGAAATATATTGCTAAACTAAAGCTCAGCCAATGCTGACTCCACCAAGAAGTTGAAAATAAATGTCTGCATGTCCAACACATTCAGACAGTTTTCCTAAATAACTGCAATGACTAATAAACAAAAGGAAAGAAAACAAAACCACCTTTCCTTTTGTATTCAAATTGAGATTACATGCAACAGAAAGTGATGTTGCAATTTAAGACTATTTTCATAAAGCAACAGTGTTATATATCTATCAAAGTGTAGTCAAATAGAATTATGGGTGGGGGAAGTAAACAAAAGAATGTATAGAGCTCTGGAAAATATACAGAAGAAAATTATGTGTTTGGCAGGGTAATTATGGAATTACATGTGGGATTTATTTTTTTTTTTCACAAATAAGAAAAAAAAAAGACACTCAATTTTGACATACATAGGTCTGTACTACGTTGCACTGAATTTCAAGAGATTCCAGGAACAGCTTGGTGTTTGCAGTCTCCTCGGTATATCACTCCGACAAAGTGTCAAGTGTTTGTCAAAAAGTCTAACAGTTCATAGACTCATAGAATTACAAGGTTGGAAACGACCTGTAAGATCATCTAGTCCAACCGTCTTCTCATTACCACTGCTACCACAAACTAAACCATGTCTCGTAGCTCCTCATCCAGACGCCTCTTGAACACTGCCAGGGACGGCAACTGCACCACCTCCCTGGGCAGGCCATTCCAGTGCCTGACCACTCTCTGAGAGAAAAAGTTCTTCCTCTCTAACCTAAGGTCTAAGGTCTAATCTAAACCTCCTCTGGTACAACTTGTGGCCATTTCCCCGGGTCCTGTTTGTTGCCTGGGAGAAGAGGCCAAATCCCTCCACACCACAACCTCCCTTCAGGAAGTTGTAGTGTTGTCTTCTAAATACCTGTACACAGGGACACCTCCTCCTGGTTATCTACTATACTGTCACTGAAGCCTGGACTACGGAAAATGTGGGATACTATTTAGGATGAGAAGGAAAAGGTTTAGAGTAGGGATCAGAACATCATACTGAAATAGACAAACAAAAAGCTTTAAAGCTGTGAAATAAAACTTTTAAAATGAAGCTGAAGCACACTTCAGCAGGGCATTTAAATTAAATTCTGATTAAGAGAAATCTTAAGAAAGAGAAATCTAATGATAGTTAGACTAGATGATCTTGTAGGTCCTTTCCAACCTTGCTATTCTATCATTCTAAGGATTAACTGTTTATTGATTTTGAAGCTTGAGACACTATTGAGAAGAGCTGTGTTTCCACTATGGCTAAAAATTGTGATTTAGATACTGAGTACATACTTTATATGGAATTTGACTTTCACTTAGCTTTTTTTCTGATACTTGAGACTCATTCTTCATTTCAGTCTAAAAGGCCATTTCTTCTTTAACAAACAATCAACCAAAAATCAATGAAAACATTTTACGAAAAAAAGCTCTAGACAAACTCATTGTAGGAAAAAAGTGAACATTAATCCAACACTGTTGCTATCAAGCTCTCTTAAGGCATGAAACTTCTGTGTTGAAAATTTAGTTTTAATATTGACTTCTAGCATTTATGCCTTGAATAGTTAAAAAATAACTGTAAATTATCTCTTGATGACAAAATGTAGTAATAATAAAAATAAATAAATAAATAACGTTAAAACCAACAAGTTCTTCCTCCTTTCATTCCCAAAAATCATCTTGTGAAAAATATCAAATTTTATCATAATCTTCAGTTTTCAAAACTCTTATGCAAAAGATTCATCCTCTTTCCTACATATATGTCCTCATTTAAATATACAATACTTTGAGGTAGTGTTTTCAAGAACCTTAGAATGGTTTTCAGCCTCTCCTTTAAGAAGAAAATTTACATACTTTTTCTGTCTTTCTATCTACTTCGCAATTAATATCAGTATCAGAAGAGGTCTGTTGCTTGCTTTTTGTTTAGTCTGCTGTCCACTTTCAGCAGAATTAGACATAGATCTCTAACACTCCTTCAGTGCATTGTGAAACTCATCTGGATAAATAAGGACATTCAACTTAGACACAGCAGTGAAGCAAAAGCTACAGCATACTGAAAAATTATCCTTCTCTATCAGGAAGCTGCTGGTTAGTTTAGAGATGGCTGGAAACAATCATTAGATTGTAGTTGGCATAAAGCATTGATGTGGAAGAATCTTGCACAGATTAATTCAAAGGAAACAGAGACATGTTGTGGAGAACAGGAATAACAGATATAAGACCAAACCCTAGAAAATCAAGCTTTCTTTAGGCCTGCTTCTTGAGAAGCAACTTGTTTGACATTGCTGATAATTGTCACACTGTACACATGTGGCTGGCAATAGATTAATGCAGATAATTTAACTGCTAATTTAGGGCTAGACATAGGTTTAATGTCTATTTACAGATTGAAAGAAAAGTGTCTCTGGAGTTTTCAGTGGGTTTAGTAGCTAAACAGATCCAGATTAGAAGCAAGAACTAAGAAAAGAGTGGGAGAGGAAGTAATCGTATCTTACACATGGCTCCGTCTTGTCCACTCACAGCTCTTACCAAATAGATTAGCGGCAATATGCTGTAGAATTAATCATCTTTTCATTTTCTAGTTCTATTGAAATTAAGGGAGATAATCCCTAATCAAATTCTAAAATACAGTAGATGTTTTTAAGTAGAGAAATAGGCTAAGATGAAGTTAAATAACAGCCTCCTGGGAGGCCAGTTTACATAGTTTAAATGCTCTGAAGTGCTGTACTTTGGATGTTCAATAACAAGCCATGAGATTCTGATGAAATGTACTGCATGGTCTGAATTAAATCTATGAGGCAATTATACGTTTAAAATCTGTTTTCCATCATAAATCTACATGGGAAGACTGTTCTGTTATCTTTCCTGAAGATCATTTTTCTCCCTGTCTCTCCTTTTACAACATCAGGAAAGCATGCCGAAGTAGATAAATCGTTTCCAAGTTAATGTACTGTTCTACTCTTTGAATTCAAGGGATTGTTTTTAAAAGAACAACCACCAGCTATCAACACTTTCTGTTGAACTTATAGTATTGCATTTCACTTTATTCATCCTATGTTATTTCACTAAAACAGTTGCCTGGATTTGAAAAAAAAACAAGTGAAGATATGCCCACCTTGTATAAAATGTAAACAAAGGTAAAAGTAATGCCTATAACAGACTGTAAGTATATACAATATATACCCTGAAGAAACTCCAGAAAACTACACACTAACAGATGTCTTCCATGAGTCTCATTGTCCTGATCTGAA
The DNA here is from genome assembly GCF_905368555.1 of Meleagris gallopavo. NCBI lineage: Eukaryota > Metazoa > Chordata > Aves > Galliformes > Phasianidae > Meleagris > Meleagris gallopavo. The sequence goes on along the minus strand of NC_139404.1, from coordinate 111,749,191 downwards.
GTCAGACAGACATCTAACACTTACCTGTCAAGCCTTTTGGCACTGATTTTACCCAATCGTGAAATACTTAATGAGACAATCAAAGAGAAAGCTCAAGCCAACAATCTCAGCCCTAAGTTTTAGAGTGAATTAGATTCAATCCAAGCTGTTTTATCTAGATTTACATAATTTCCAAATTGCTTGCCTAAATAAGATGCTCAAATTCAATATTAGTTACTGTCATCACTCCAGGATAACAAAGTCTGCTCTCTCCTTAAAATATTCCTCACAAATAAAACTAGGATAAAAGTTATTTACACCTTATAGAAGATATTCAAGAAAGTCTAACTCAAGAACCACAAATTCTGTCTTTTCACATGCTAGCATATTCACCACAGGCACTAGAGGTCAGTCTCATGGACAATGAAGGCTTTAGATCTAGAACTATGCTGTGTACTTTTTCAGAAAGAATTTTGTGTAGCACAAATAATTAATGTATTTCAGCTTATGTGGATGAGTTTTATAGCTATTGAACAGTTTCAGTGCAGAAGGTTAAGCACGATAGTTTCAAAAGATGAAAATTCAGGGAAGGAAGTGAAGATTAGAAAAAGAAAGAAAATTGAAACTAAATAAAAGTAGTAAATACTCATCAGAAAATAGAAAGTCTTGAATAGATGAAACAGAAGAGTAGTTAGACCAAGGAAATTCAAAGGAAATCCGGCAACTTAATCCTCCACCAAATCAAAGGAACTTTAATTCCATCAGTTTCCCTATGAAATCTTAAGTTTTCCTGAGAAACCGTGTGCCAAAAAAAGAAGTGTTGAATCTAAAACCTTCAAAAGAAGGAAAGCGTTTTTTTTTTAAATGAATTTCCCAACTGTTCTCCTTTATTTTATTATGGTTTGCAACAAAGATTCTCCATCTGTGGGTAAACTGATTTCTTTTTGAAAGTAGATCACAAGGTGTGCTTCATTTACTCAGAACTGCATAATGCATGAGATCAGGCTGAAAGAGAGATATAGAAAACCTCCATAATGCATGTAATTTAGATGTCAGGTCATAAGCATCCATTTTGGTCAACACATCCACCACTACTGTCTTACTCTATTTGTTAATGTAAACATAGTTTAACTGAGCCTCTTATAACTGAATAACCTCAGCGATTCAGGAAGATATTTCTTTTTTCTCCAGCTAATTTCATTATTAATAACTGTTTCTGAAGATAAAAACAGGTTATAAGTTTGTATACACATTTTTTGCTTTGTCTTTTTATTGCTTGAATGCCCCTTTCCTATGGGTTCTATGTTATATGAACACTGACTGCTTCCTGACACAACCTCAGGTGTAAGATATAAAGTATAAAATTATTCCATTTTGTCAAAAGTGACTAAAGCACGTCTACATAAAACATTGAAGAAAAGCAAAAGCGTATTATTTTCCAACTTCATTTCAAAATATTATGCTAGAATGGAGAACTATTTATCATAGATCAATTTTCTAGCTCTTTCAGTAATTCTGTGATAGTGAAAGCATTATAGAAGAGAAAGAGAGGGTGTGTACCTACAGACTAAGAAAACTGGGAAAACCAAGTATGTCATTTTCATTGTCTTTCCATCTTTAAAAGCAATCACAAGTGAAAAAAATACAAAAACTTATACAGAATTACTAAAAGAAAAAATAGATGCAAATAAATACAGAAATAAAGGACTGTCTGGAAAACTGACCTTTCAGGAAAATGGCCTGAAGATGTGAACAGAATTTATAACCTTTCTTAGTTGGAATTAGTTTAAAAGGTAAATTATCTATAATCACAGCAGACTGCATGTCATAAAAAGTACACTAAAATGCTTTTGCAATTATTGCCTAATAAAGTATGAAACAGTAATAGTAGTAAGCTTCTGAAGTGCATACACAGAATTTTAGTATCTCAAATTTAATTGCCAGGCAGTTATTTGTTGGCCTTACAGAGCATACATTTATTGAATATATATTAGTTTGCCTCCCTTAGTACTTGGGAAGTTAATAAATACATTTATTTTACGCTATAGAAATGTTAGAAGGCAAAAATGAAATAGCTTCTCGTAGAGATCTCAATAAAAAAGGGGAGGAAAGAGATGATCATGCAACAAGTGAAAAGGCAGCATTAAAATGCAGAAGTTTCTAAACATACATTACTATGATGAAATGTGAAGAGAGATATCTAAAAAACTTGATTTTGATAACTGTCCCCTTTGCTGTTCTTGTTTGATGCTTCAACAAGTTATTCACAATACTCAAACTTCTTGATGTCCTGGAAGATCTTTGAGTTATGCTAAGCCGTAATCTGCTAACAATGAAAGTCAAATGGAAAACAGGATCATAACTTCAGTATCAGGACCATGTAAGCTACAGCAATCAGTGTCACTGGGGAAGAGTCATAAGCAGTCCAGCTTGTTTTTTTTTTTCTTTTCTTTTGTTTTTTTTTTTGAAAAGGTGTGTGGAACATAAATTTAAGCCTACTTCACTATTTCTGAATTTCTACTTTCAGTCTTTGCATTAGTCAAAATAGGCAGTGAAGCAAGACAAGTAATAAATTAGCAGCAAGCAATCAAGTTTTTTTCCACAAGTGTATATAAGTACTCAAGTACATAAAATGATGTAGTAATCATATTCTGGCAAATACAGTCAGAAAAATATTTGATTTCAAAATGTTTTCATAGTATTTTTAGGTAGGTAACAGCTCTAAAGCAGTTTTTCTTAAATCGGTACCTGATTCACATTTCATCTATTGCTTATGTAAATTTTTACTTCTTATTCTAAATTCTTCTTGCTATACCCCTCAGAAATAACGCTGTGACATAGGAAGTTTCAAAGAGAGAAAACAAAAACAGTTTGCAACATTCCCTACAACAGAAAGGTGTATTCAAGTACAACTTCAGGAAAACCACACTATTTGGCAAAGTTTTGAACAAAAATGAAAATAAGTAATCCTCTTTTCTTTTTCCTAACTCATGTCCTTAATTCGAGTAAGATATTATCTCTTTCAGGAAAATGATACGGTTATTCTGATATCTCTATTAACATGCAATTCCACAACAGAAAGAAATGGATACAACAGGTGCAATTGTATGAGATACTACCAAAGCAGAATTATATATCTAATATATGGTTTAAGATATGAATACCATCATATACATTCTATCATATACAATCTGTAAAATTTTGGTAAAATTCAACACTAAGGGCAATTAACTACTACTTATTCTATCTCAGATCAGATGTGATTGACAATATCACATAAAATCTAACTCAAAACATCTGTGCAAATAATTTAATTCTTTCCAGACAGTTCAAGTTAATAATTTCTAGGTGTTATTGTCATGTTTGAAACTACACAAGCAACATAGGAAAATAGAGAAAATGGTAATTTTAATGAAAACTATATCATGGAAAAAAAGAGTTCAAAGGACAGGCAAGTCTGAAGAGGAAAATAAACATATCAAAATAATTGTGAATTCTTATTTTGCTTTCTGTAAGTTCAGTAAAATGTAAAGTGGTCATCAAATGCTTAACACATTTATTACTGTGATTTCTTACCCCTTTCTTTTACCCTTACCTGACTCTTCAAACAAGCAAACGTTTTGTTTTAAAAAGAATTTCTTACTAATTACATGTTTTTCCTTTCTGGTGCTCCAAGTTTTAGGAAACAGTAACTTACTGTGGGATTTCCTAACAAAGAACTTTAAAGAAGCTGTTCAGTTTAAATTTAATTCAGAATTTTAACAATTGCTTTCTTCTACATGATAGTTCTAAAATACAACTTTACTTATTTGAATTTAGACTCTTAATTCAAAGCAATTTCTAGGAATGCATCAAGACTGCAGTACTGTATGGACTCATTCACTTTTGTATATTATAGATGTAGTACATATTATGGGGTCAGGCTACAGCTCTCGTTTCTTTTATGTATGATCATCATTCCTACAAACATTTGTGCTTTGATGGTTAAGACATTATTTATAAAAGAATTTATTTTTCAAAAGTCTAAGCAAATCATTGCAGAGGTAAGAGAAAAATAACTATCAAAAATAAACAAATCAAACATGATAAGAATTTTACTGGATGCACCTCTGATTTATTTTTAATTTTTTAAGTAAAACAAACTTCAGTTACATCGGGCTAATTCTTATTTTCATGTAAGTCAGATTCAGTGCATCAAATGGAAGAGCTGTACTTAATAAAACACTAAATTTTATATAAACTCTAGATTTGATGGACCATAAAAGATCACACTTTGTAAAAATTTCCAAGTATAATTCAATAAATTACATACCTCGTGTATTTTTGAGTAAGAGATGGAAAGCAGATTCCTTACTGGTTGACTCAGAAAGAACAGATGCACTGAGATAACACCTGCACTGCTCCTGATCTAATGAGAAGAAAAACAAAAACAATCCACGCTCAGGGAAACTCATTTAGAAGTTAAAAGTGTTTTGATATTTTCCCTAACAAGAGAGATTCAAAGATGGATGTTTTAAAAAATACATTTGCAAATGGGAAGATAAGTAGAGTTACCATATGGACTTTTTTCTTAAATGTAACTGAAATACAACACTCTACCTAGAAAAGCAAAGATTAAATCATTTGCAGTTAAATAATATCCAGATTAGCAAAGACACTCTTTTTTACATACCAAAAACAATGTACATTTTATAAGTCTCAATCTTAGTTTGGAATTTTTTTGTGTGGAAATGAGATGACTGAACCACCGTGCATGAAATCCTCTCTGGGAAATAAAGCAAGTCTTAATAATCAATAATATGAGACAGCTATTTTCATATCACTGTGCATATGCCTGTACCAAAAGCAACATTGTACACTGCCATGGATATTGGTTTTGATAATGCAGATAAGATTGGATTCTAAAAGGGAACCAATTTAACATACCCAACTTCTAATTATCATTGTAAATTTAATATTTTATTTGATCATGGCTCTTCAATCTTTGAAGTGAATGTCCTCTAGAAAACAGTTGCAGTTTTCTTTGTTAAACTTTAAAATATACTCAGTCCATTGAAAACATTAAATTAAATTATCCATGTCAACTGAAATAAAGTGTTCTAAACATTAACTAACCACTAGTACCTAGGGGCAATTGTTATAGACTCTGTGGTTGAGTCTTCACTGGCAATTTCAGTACTATAAATCATATATTAGTTTTGCTGCTTCTATAAAATCTTGGTAGAAAAATTGTATAGCGATGTTCCCACAGCAGCAATTACATTCAACTTGAAAAAAGTGAACTATTATAAACCATTTGCAATGAGTTCACATATTCTGTAACTCTGATCACTGGTTCAAACTGGGACAAATTACATCCTGTCAGGTAAGTATTACTCCCACAAGCATTCTTAATGTACCTATGAATGTTTATGTAAGAGCAGCAGATTTAAGCAACACATATGTATAAAGTTCCCAGGAAGAAAAATTCTTGTTCATAATTGCTGTCAGGTCCACAATTTCATACCTTCTTCAAAAATTCTCTAATGGTGACTGGTTTTACTTGTTCTATAGTTATCCAAAATAAAACCCTCTTTGTACTAAAATATCACTCAAAATTCACAGAACTGTTTCTGAAGAACAGTGCTGTTGGGCTTGACAAATCTTCAGAAATGAAAATAACAGCTTCAAAATTGTCCAGATATGCATTTCCTAATTAATTCTGCTTTCAATCCTAAACTATGCAATTCTAAATATATTTTTGTGTCTATCTAGGCAAAAGATTGAAAACAAGATACAGCTAGTGTCTGAAACTTTCTTCAAAATTTTTGTTCTTCTTTTTTTAAAAAGTGAATCTTTAAAAGTTTATGTTTGTTGTTTTACAATTTAATTGAGATGTCCTATTTTCATTCTTGCCACTCTGAAGCGGCACATGATCTGAAATACAATTTCAGATCAAGATCAATCAAACATTTCATTCTGCATTCTGACTTGCTACTTTTTGCCAGTTTCCCCATTCTGCACTCTCTCTGGCCCCCAATAACACTGTGAGAAGTTCATCATGAGATTAAATAAGGAAGTGCATCCAGTAACGTGATCCTATGCTAAAAATTTGGCTAAGACGTTTACAGATGTTAGCTGCATGATTATAAATTAATAAGTTTCAAGAGCTGTTCTCAGAGACACTTTCAAAACTACAGTGAATTTGAGTTACCTGCTGATATAGCTATTTTTACTCTGGATTTTTCAAGAAAAAACAACAGAAAGTTTTGAGAATTACTAAGCTGTCAATGTCTCTTTAAAGATCACGACTACCTTTCTCAGACTAGAACTCCTGTTTCTTTACTAAGTCAGATGGAAGGTTACTATCATTACTTTTGAAGTAATAATATTAGCCCTTCTGATCTGTTTGTGCTTGATCCAAGAGAAAAATTATGCACTTCATGCCAAGTCAAATTAAAATGAAGTGTAGAGCATCGCAGCATAGTTAAGAAATCTAGTTTTCTCTATAAAACAGGAATGCAAATGGTCTTCAAATACTGTTAGTTTTTAGACATCTCATTAATAAACAGACACAAGCAAAATAAACAGAAAAAGTTCAGAAAGAGAAAATTCAGAGCTAACGAAATTCAGTCCTTGGCAGAAAAGGAAGTGTATTAAAACTAATGTAGTTATACTAGAATTACATTCTCACCAGACAGATTAGCATTGTGGTTGTGGGGTGGCAAATTCATTCTTCATTGAAAAAAAAAAAAGCCAACCAAATGAATTAGCTTCTACTGCACATTATGCTACAATATCTGTATTGCTATGGTATCTACAATATCTGAGTTTGTGTATTAAACTATAGCTTGACAACATAAAATTCAACTAAATGTAGAAGTCATTATGGAAATTATTTTCCAGATCATGTAAAAACCAGAAATACTAAAAAAACCATTGCAAGTGGAATCAGATTTCTCCTTCTCTGAAAAGAAGGAAATAGGTGTTGTGGTAAATATTTATACAAGGAACAAACCATACAATGCAAACTCTTCTAAAGACAATATGAATGCTCTTATTATGATAAAAAACACGCAAATGGTATTTACAGGTCACCAGCAGCAACTGAATTAGAAAATTAACATTATTAGCATTACAGATTAACCTGATTAACAAATTCAAGACAGTTTTTAGAGGACAAGTACAGGTTTAGTTCCATAAAGATGACAGTATAAATTAATTTTCTCAAAGAAAATTCTTAATAACTCCACAGATCACATGTACTGATTTATAAAGTAAAATGAAGACTGGAAACTTCTGATGCATAAAAGCCAACATCAATCTTCCACTAAGCTAGCTGCTTCTACACTGTCTCTATTAGCAAAAATCTCCCTGGGACAAGTTGATGCTTCGGTTAGAAAGATGACCACATTTCATTAAAAAATTTATACAATGCAAGTTCTACTGATGTCCCTTAGAACATCACAATTAGATTAAATCACAGTACATTTTAGTACCAATGTTTAAGGTCTGTAAAACATTTATGAAGATACTGCTTTGTGGAGAAGATTATCTCTTATTTTCTATTCTTGTATGAATAGTAGACTAGACTAGCTTTCTTCACTAGCAATAAAGTTGTAGATTGTGCTATATGGCACAAGATTTGTGCTCAAGCCACCCAGCTTGCTTATCATCTTTCTTCTTGGTGTACAAATCAGAATACCAGCTTCCATTTCACATGCTGCACTCAGTGATGTGCAGTGGGAAGCTTCATGTCATATATGAAATGCACACCTGCACTTCATGAAATAACATAATCAGTTAATTTCTGATCACATAGGGTGGGTTGCATAGCTAGAAATTCATAGTACTTCTTTAAGTGTCTGATCTGAGATACATATACTAAGCACAAAGGGGAGATGGAATGAGAAATACAAAGGAAGGAAGATTGCACTAGTAGTAACGTTAAAAGTTTATTATGTTCTCATCTGCTCCCAGGTTGATGAGTTGATGAACAAGAGCAATTAGAAAAAAGAGATATTCCAACAACTAATCAAGGTCCCTCTGGATCGAAAATCTGCCACTCATATTGTCAGACACTGTACCCAGTTTACCTTACACACTGTGTCACTGTCCATATAATTTATAAAGCTGTGAATAATATGGGCCTCATTATCAGTCCTTGGGGTACAATATAAATGAGCAGCAGAGGACCATCAAACTGCTGATCACTATCGTTGGAGACCAGTATTTCAGCCAAGCTTTCAACCTACTCAGCAGCCCAATCATCAAGACTGGACTTCAACAGCTTCCACATGAAAATGATATAGGTAACAGTGACAAAAGTCTTATTAAATCATAGTATATTGCACACTGCTCCCCCTCCATCTGCATAATTAGCCGTTTCTATGTGCAAGGCAATCAGGTTAGTCACTATTTGCAATTAGCATATCCATTTGACTATTTCTGATTGCCTTCTTGACTTTCATGTGCTTGGAAATGGAGTGCAATGTGCTGCACAGAGTACAAGACGATGTGTCTAATTCTAATGACCCTACCAGGAACTGAAGTGAGGCTGATCAACCTACCACTTCCTCAGTCTTGCTCCTAACATTTTAAAGGAAAGGAATAATATAACTTTTTTCCGTTTATCAGGGACATCTCCTGGTCAACATGAATTCTCCCTCACAATCACACTGGGCAACTCTTTCATTACTTTATGAATTTTATCTGGACTTGCGGATCTGAATGCATAAAGCTGCTCTAAATAGTCCATTGCCTGTTGCTTCCCTTATAAGCTGCCCGTCTCCATTTCAAACCACATTAATACATGGCCCTTTGGCAGGAAGTTTTGACTGTTATTTGTTATTCAGCTTCAGTTTAGTAACATTTAATTGTATTACTCTAAAGAAATTGTAGAGTATATAGTATAGATCTAACAAAACTAAGGTGTCATTGCAGATCTAAGCAAAGGGACCAACAAGAATGCAAATACAGTAAGACGTTTTTGGAAACGTATCATCAATTCAAAACAATGGCTCAGAAAATCTTACACCGGATTCTCAGGAGATCTCTGAGAAGTCTTTTTTATTCTCAGAATCATAGATCAAATAAAAATGGTGACCATGGCAAGCTTATAAGAGACAATCAGATGTCTGTGATTGCTATTGCAAAGAGACTTCACATGGTGGTGATTCTGTAAGAGTTTTTTTCACTAGCAGATTGGAGAACTGCTCTCAATTTTCTAGTTTGTGATGTAATTCAAGTTTCTCAAGTCTTTGTATTTCTAATTCACATCTCAAAATTTGTAATTTATTCAAAAGCATGAATTCAATGCAACTAACAAACATGAATCTACATTTTTTTGAAGTTGCATTTCTTCACTTATTCTATGTACTTCAAATCATGGCATGACTCTAGAAAATCCAACTTAAAACTTACCTGTGCACATGTTTGACTTCGTTATTCTCTTATGCTTATGTTATTAATTTTGTAATTATGTTATTATGTTATTCCCTTATGGAATCTCCTAATGTCTAAATACTAGAAGCGTAGTTCAGCATAAACAACCAGCTACATGAGTGCAGGATACAGACGGTTACAGGTTTATGTTATTTCTCAGCTCATGCAACATAGTGGATGCATGTGAATGATATACAATATACCTGTTGCCTACAAATGGAACGAGGCAAATGTAATCCTGTCTCACAGACACTGCTAATGAAGAAGCTTACCTCTTCCAACCCAAAAACCACACTGTACCTTTTAGCATGACATCTACTAACACATTTTCAGAAGTTGGATTTTTGAAGGTTATGATGACAGAAGAACCCTGGCCAACGTATGCACTTATGGTAGTTGGTTCCATCAACTGAGGTGGAAGACCAATCCCCAAAAGGTAAAAAATCCATTCTTTAATCTGTGGATGAAAACTGTGTCATTATTTATTATTTGACCAGTCAGAACTATACTACATACTAAGGCAAACTGTTTATTTCTTTCTTCTAATATTCTGTCTCTTTTCTGTTTTGAGTGAAGTGATTTTTAACACTTTGATTGTTTCTTCTTCCCTGAAGCTATCATGTACTCTAAGTATTGCTATCTAGAAATCAATAGTAATGTTGAAGACTTTTTATATGGGACTCTGGGAGATGTTTACATCTCCTTTTTGTATGTAACTTTCATGCTAGCCAGAGCTTCCACTGTAGTGAATGGAAAGATGTGAGTGATTGCAAAAGGGCAAGTCAAAGCACATATAATAGAAATTGAAAGGTCATTAAATGGTAAGTTTTCTTGGGAAGACACAGAATGAAGGGAAGTAATTCACTGATGGAGCAGCAATATAATGTTACTTGAAAGAAAGAACATTAATAACTATATAATGAAGAAACTTAAAATGACAGCCTCCTTGGCCACCTGGGCATTTTGCTGGCTCATGTTCAGCCAGCACCTCAAGGGCCTTTTATTTCAGGCAACATTCCCATTACTCTTCTCCAAGCCTACACCACAGCATGGATTTTTATGACCCAAGTACAGCAACGAGGATTTAGCCTCGTTAAATGCCATGAGAAAGGACTCTCTCCACCAATCTAGCTCACTCAGAGCCTACATGCTCTCAAGCAGATTGAAAGTCCCCCTTAATTTGGTATTATCCATGATATCTTTATTGTTTTAGAAAGATTTACTCGATACAAGAAGAAAAAAGATTTTTTAACCTTAATGAAATATACTTATTGGTAAAAGTTAGCCATTTCTAAAGTATTTAAATAGAAGTAAGGAAAAATAAAAGAGGAGAAAGCCTGGTTTTGTCAAGCTATTGGTGGGTATACACTGGCTTATAATCTTACTAGCTAACAAAAAAAGCAGTCACAGTAACCACAAGTGAATATATAAATAACTATCATGTAACTATTATTACAAAATTCTTTATACAAAAGTTGTGAAAAGATACTAATCCAAAAATATTTTCCAGGCCCACTGTAAATTTGTGTGAACAACCTTCCTCACAGAAAGACTGTACTGCACGGTAATACTGTGAAAGGATGCACGTGTTCCTATTTTGTGCAGCTGAGATTTAAAGATCAGATGTGAGCTTTGCTGCTGAAGGCTCAGGCTCATGGTCTACAAATACGGAAGGCTGTAACTTCAACTGCTCTTTACGACTAACAAGCAGCGACTTTTTGAACCCCATTGTATCAAGTGATGAGCACCTTTAAAACAACACTCTGAAGCTTTGTTAAACTGAGCTTTTAAAGAAAAAGCCAAAAAAAAAATCAGAAGTCAGCTTGGAAAATAAAAGAACAAAAAATTAAATAGATTTTAAGATAAGCCTATTTTGTCTGAACTGCAGTTATATTTCCAGTCACCCACTGTGTGACAGAGCTCAAGATCATGAATGCTTAGTGCAAGAACTCATGAGGAAAGAAAAATATATTTGAAGAAAACAACCTAGAAACTTAAGCAAATAACATGACAGGACCTAGGCTCATCTTCACTCTAACATTACTTGCTACTATTAAATTCTTTACACTACACCTGAATTCTAGTGATGTGATAAGAGGATAAAAGAAATACATCAGATCTCTGGGCATGTTAAGACTGACATTTCTGTTGTACCAGTAAAGTTGATTTCAGATTTCACAAAATACAGCACAGTGATTAGCACTAAACTCAGATTCATTTTGTGAAGAGCTTCTCCTGCAACTTCAAACTAGAAACAAATGAAGCAAGTGATATCACAGAGCAGTCTCTCTCAATTCAGCCAAGCACAATCAGAAACAGTTAAGGCTTATGCTATAAGAACTGTCATTAACTGATTTTTGATTAATCAGCTATTCAGCTTTCAGGAGGCTTAAGTGTCCATTCAGATATATTTAATCAGAGAAATCAAAAGAGGGAAATCAGTGTAGATTACAAGTTGTTTGAGGCATCCACTAACAAGAAACATTCTTTTATAATGGTTGTTATAACTGCAAATATTCAGTCAGTTATCAGTATAACTATTAGCAAACTACAATAATCTAGAACTAATTTAGTAAGAATTGTAGCAATGAAAATGAATGGAAATTTACAAAATTCAAAAGACTCAGGCATAAATAGATCACTAAAATTTAGATATTGAAAACATTAAAGGGACAAAGCAGCTAGAAGGACTGAGATACTTGGAGACTTGTGATTACTTGAAAGGAGATGCACTGAATGACAAGATTGAGGTGATAGGGCTCAGTTTGTTCCTGAAAGGTTTAGATTAATTATTTGAATGTTTTTTAACATAGAGGTAATACTTCTGTGTACCACTACAAATCAGACAAGACAATAGCATTTCATGCTCTTGAATGGGTCTTGAACACACTGTTCTCAAGAGGATTGCTGGCTCCTTTATCATTAATAAGTATTTAAGAGGAGAGATCCTGAAAAAAATTGTTGTGCTAACAGCACCTACAAATAATCTCTCTTTCGAATGCTTTAGCAAGGAAGAAATTACCACATCATTTCTATCACTGTTTATTTTCTTCATATAAAAAATGTCCTTTTGCTGTATTGCTTAAAACACTACTGAAAAGTTCTGGTAGCACTCAATTTGAATAATTCACAGCTCACTATTAAGATATTTGTGAGTCCAAAAAGAATAAAGAGAAGAAATGGTGTGCACAGGAAATGCTTCACTCAGCTCACGTGAGGAAATACTGATGTACCTATCATATTATCAATTTTTATTTTTGTTTCCAGATGCAATTTTCAGTCACCTAATAGGTCACATTGATGATTCATGTTTCTTAATTTAGTAGTTATTCATTAACAATCAGAGAAAATACACAGAGAAAACTCTTCTAAGACGCTCAAAATAAAAAATACTTTCAACCAACCTGAAAGGATTAAGTGTCAGATGTATGACCTTTAAAAGTTCATATCAGACTGAAACAATTCAAAGTTTTGGAAACGCATCAAGAAATTTAATTTCAGAGGCTATAATAAGAAAGAAATGCCACTGTGGCGGCACTAAATACAGACAAACGGTCTAATTACCAAGAAAGCTAGTAGTAGTATTCATTACTAATTCAAGATCCTAGTCCATTACCTCAAATTCTAAAACTGTAAACAGAACATCTTTGCATTTACTCTTTCATTATGCATCCAGCAATTAAATTTCAACTTGACCTTCAGATTGAAACCTATACTGACTGTTAGCCTGGTAAAAATATTATCTATTCTGAATTCCATCTGTTGTCAGCAGCAAATATAGTATCATACCTGAGAACATTTGAAGGTTATTGATGCCTTGTGATTTCCGCTTCCTAGGGCAGATGGACAGAATTGCACGGGTACTTCAGTGGTGGAATGAGGAGCAACAATTATCTGTACAAATGTGAGAAAGAAGTCAATGAAAGGAGGAAAGGACAAATTATTTTGAGTCAGTTTGTTTTGTGCTTTGTATTGACAATGCTGATGTTTATGTAATTAATGTGTTCTATCAGATTCATTCTCTACTTTCAGCATACATTGGCTACTAAAGTAGCAAATGTACTGCAGTAAACAATCTTAGTGGCAGTCACTGCACGTTCATTTATTTCCCAGAAACTGCAGAGCTGGTGTTACTGATTGCTCCAAGGTCAAGGACAGCGGCTCTCACAAATACCAGTCGAACATGGCTTCAGTGTCTGAGCATACTGATGACGCTAAAAGGTTATCACATTGACCTCCAAAAACAAATTGCCTTATAGGGCAAATACATGTCAGGTTTCGGTAAGGTAGTGCTTTGCCTCTCTTCCTCTTACCTTAATCTAAACTAATACTGGAAATGAAGTTTCTAGTTTTCTCTTCTTCTGAAGTACACTAATTGAGTCCCAGTTGCATATGAATAAGTAAAGTAGCTGAGTACAGTGGGGTCATAAATGTTTTGATGAACTAGATAAGAAGTGAAGGAATAGACTCATGGATAATAAAAATACTGATGCGTTGACACAATGATCAGTTACAATCACTGAATTCACAACATCTGTGTCTATGTTTTGTAATAAAAACGTCCTGGGTTTTTGTTATCATGCATATGTTTAAATGTCTGTGAATAAAAAGACATAGATGATAGATTTGAATCGTTATAAAATGAATATAGTTTAGAACTAATAAAGGTCAAAACATCACCTTACAATGGCTAGTGCTGAAAAGCCCTTTTATAAAGGAAATGTCGGGCCTGGAAGAATAGGCCATCAAATAGCACTGAACATGAGTCACTAAAACAAGGGCTTCCACCAGCAGCCCCAATCCACTGCACCCACAGGCAGTAAGTAGAGCCATAATAGGGATAGAGTTCAGGGCCTCCTGTGGCCCCAGGGCTCCTGGACACTTTCATGGCTCCCAGGCCAAGCCAGGGCCCCTGGTGGGTGTAGCAGGGAGAAATGTTCTCTCTTGGCCTGGGGCAGAAGCCCTTAATGAAGCCTCTGCTGCCCTGCCTCGCCACCATGTAGCTCTGTCACCTCAGAGATAGACTCAGGCAGTTCTAATTTTACAGTTTCCACTGCATGATAATCAGTGTTTCTGGAACCATAAGCTTGTGCATGCCACAGATAGTACGACGCTCACTGTGCTAGGCCCACTCCTACTCCACTGTCACAGCACCTGCACTTCCCATCTGGGGATCTCAGTGCCGCTGCATTGTCCACAATTTATAAAATCTCATATATCCAGAAGGTGGATGATAACTTTAAAGCACATCTGTCATCAGCAAACAACTGCCACCATCCTATGACTGCCACTTCTGCAAATGTTCTGTGTTACCTGGAGTAACAGGCCTGAAGGAAAGACACTTCCCACAGACCATCTCCATTTCCATCTGCCCAGGGTTCATTTAGAAGCTCATCATCTAATAGGAGCCTGAACAGCTCATTTTGCAATGAGTTCCTGGGCATATTCAGTATCCAGAATTCTCTGGTGAAAGAATCGAGGTGAAAAAATTTTTGTTTTGTTTCTAGGCTAGCTCCTATCTATGCTGCCTGAACCAATCAGCCCTATTTATGAAATGCAAACTTACAAATGGAGAAAGAATATTGATGAGTACCTCCTCCAAGATACTTCTGAAGGAAATGAAAAAGCACAGTAATAACAGATTGTCACAGTATGAAAATACATGATTAAATTTGAACTGTAATTTTTAAACAGTAATTTCGCTAAGAGATATATATTATTTGGAATAATAACTCCCCCATATAATGAAAACAGATTGGAATTCCATTTTCAATAGGCATTAATTGACATATTATTGTCATACAGCACTGCCATAACAAATCCAAGCACTGCAGTTATGATAATCCAGTAGCCGGCCTACTTTGAAAACAGAAAAGGTTTTGATGTTTAAATGTTTGGTGTTTTTTTTTTCATATTACACAGTATAATCTTTACTGTATCAAGAAAGTAATTTGATTTAAAATAAACAGCTAGTTAAAAAAAAACAACTTTCTACTGAAAACTAAAGAATAAATTGACTAAAAAGTAGAACTGAGAAAAACACTAACATCTTAAAAGAAGTTCAGACTTTGCCACAACCATTCAACCAAATACATTCAACCAAATTAAATTTCATTTCATTTATACAAACAAATGTCTAAGATAAATACATGAAAGGGAACTGGTATCAGCGTCATTCATAAAGTCTCAGATACAACCATTCAGGAAGAGAAAATGAGCTGGAAAAAAAATTGAGCAACTACACATGCAATATTCCTGTTATAAATCCAATAAGGAAGAGAAATTTTACTTAAATATAGAAGCGAATCCTTTACTCTACACAAGACAATACTCTCAGTCATTGACCAACTAGTAAATTTGTGCACAGACACTGTGAGTCTGCACACTTTTCTGCCAGCCCTCGTTTATCAAGCTAGCTATTCTCAATTAAGACTGTGTTGCCTAGCTGATCAGATAAAACACATTACTGTCAAGAGCTTTATGCAAGAGGTTTAAGAAAGTTATAACTTAGAATAGCAAATTGAAGACTTGCAGTGAAATAATGTTTATTTTTGGCAAATATAGATTTCATATTTGTGTTTTTGCACGTGTAAGTAACATCAGAAATAAAGGTTTGTATAAATACAACAAATATGTTTGTAAAATTGTTCGCATGTATTTACATATATAGAGTACTGGGGAATACAGTAATATTGATGACTGAGAATAATCATTTGTGAAATGCTGGAAATGAATTCACGTCCTCTAGAGACGGAGAGGACAGACATTAGGAAAGAAATCTAAAAACCAGCAACCCAATGAGAATTTCCCTAGAAACTCATAATGCCCAATAATCAAAAACAAGTTAAGGATTTTGCTGCAAACTTATGGAAGTTCACTTCTGTTCCAATATTTGGAGAGTCCAGTAGCATTTATAAAGGTGCTAAGCTAACCTATACAAGATAAGGCTGAAAAGAAGGGAGAAAAAAACAAGGTATAGCTCATTTAAAAAAAAAAATAAAATCAAAAACACATTGAAGTTAAATTACTATATATATATATATATTTTTTTTTAAGATAATCAGGATGTCATGCTCCATATAAATGAGTTACAGGTTTCACTTGCAAATATTTATCAATTTACAAGTAAGTAATGAAGCTGCTTCTAATTTACATGAAACTGTCAAGAGATTGAATGCTTTCAGATTTTTTTTAGACTTCATTAAGAACCTGAAAGTTCAGGAATACTTGAGCATAATTCATTTGGATATCAGGAAAGAGTATCATTAATGAAGTCAATACTTAAAATAAATTTGTTTAAATAAGAAACATTAGTCAAAATTAGGTTTTAGGCAATCTCTAAGAAATATGGATTTTTCTCTCACACTTTTTTTCAACTTGGCTCATCTAACACAGCTCAATTTGAGACTGACAGCCCAGTCCATGGTTCTATATCATAAACGACATAACAAAAAATATGAAATACTGAAAGTACTGAACTACACAGAATTCTGAAATGGCTCCACTAATTCTCTTCACACATTATCTACTGGACAATCCCATCTTTCAACCATTGTTCAAATAATTTGTTCTTATGGTTGTGTTTCATGTGAGGATCCCTCAAACCAGTTTAGCCTCAGAATGCTTATGTTTAAATGAAAGCATGCTTTAGAAAAATAGAAATTTGAATAGTTAAGATAGGAAACTATTGTGTTTCACAAAGAGGTAGAAATAGGACTAAAAGTAAAAGGACACATTCTGTGATCTTATTTATGATTACTATGAACCAATATCTGAAACACAGGTTACAATTTATAAGAACAAGAAGTAGTCTTTGGGAATCTAGAATAGACTAGGCTATTCTAAACCTACCATGTGACACATTCAGGGGAAGAAACAGGTATTTAAACCCCACCTTCCACTTCAACATAAAAATTGAAAGAAATTTGAATAGCTCTCCAAACATGGCCTACAATGGAACAAAATAAGGTAAAATGACAGATACACAAAATGAATATTAGGTAGTTGCTTAGAGCATATTGTCCATAACTATCCTATTAAAACTGGAAGAAAAATTAATTCAAAAAGAACATTTCAAAAATTCAATGCATAAACTACATAGGTTGCCCCAAAAGTAATATTTCTTATTTATTTCCATGGAAAGTAAAAATGATGCAAAGAGCACATTAACACTATTTGATAGTGCAAATTCTCAGTTATAAAACACTATTTTTCAACACAGTCACCATGAACTATGCATTTGTGCCAGCAATGAGCAAGAGTCTGCATGCCATGCTTGTAAAAATCTTCACCAGTGTAGGTGACACAGTGTTGTTGGCACAACTGCTGAAACATACCATCACTGAGCCCACATCCACTGTTCAGTCTCCATCAACATTCAGCAAGCGTTAATGAATGTCAGTGGGTGCCATTTTTTTCCACATGGAGGAATTCAACAACACACCATTGCTTCACATACGCTTCTATGTCAGACACCATCGTGTCTGCTACCATCTCTAATTCGGCAACAAAATGTAATGAGATATCAGTGGGAAGGTTCAACCTTTACTGCCATATCACCACCATCTGCCTCTAATGCAGTGGGACAGCATCATAAAATAGGAGACATTACTTTCAGAGCAGTCATTACGTATTTATTACTGAATATTGTATTAGAAAGTAAAGGGAAAAAAATTGCTGCTGTTAGTGTTGAATGTCTTTTCTTAAACAATGCAATGCAGTTACTGGTGATATGCAAATCTCTAGTAATAAATTAGGAAACCTGAACAGAGGATATATTACTTTTTAATTTCCTGGACAAGGTCACATGCAATCCACATGAATCAAAAGTCACTATCATTAAATCTACTCCACTTCTTAGGCCAGTGACCTAAATATGACATGTATAATTCTCCTAGATGATTAATATAGTTTTCATCCATTATGTTTCTTAGTCATTACTTCCTATGTCAAATGATGAAATGATTATTAATACCACATGTCAAGACTGACATAATATTTGAAAATGTGTTAATAATAATAAGAGATGGAGTAAAATAAGCACTTCACATACTATGAATGCAAAACATATGCAATTCTATAATTATAATTCTCTTCAGCTGTTGTCTTTAAGGCTACTATATTTGACCCCAAAAGCTGTTCATTTTCCAAAAGCCAAAAACATACATATTATGGCTTTAGTGTATCACTCTCCTTTTTCTAAAAAATCAATTTACTACCTTCCTAGCTTTATTTTAGGACATTATTACAATATCAATGTCTGATTCCTGTGACCCTTATATCGGTTTGCACAAAAGTACCTGGTGTATTTACTGCCTGTATCGTTTTTATTTATAGATAGAATACTTATGTCTAAAACACATATAATTGCCATTTTTTTCCTTCCACAGAAAGTTCCTTCAGTTCCCTTTTTTCTCGATAAATGTTCTATATTCTTAAGCTAGTGAGAGGTTTCCCATATTCCCTTGCCCTAGAGTTTCCACACCTGTCTTTTCTTTTCTCATCTCCTCATCAAACAAAAGGACATAAAGTTAATATTCAGGGAGTTCTCTGAAAGACCTTTTTCTTTCCTTGGGCTTATTCATTACTACACATGCTTCTTCTTTCTGGGAGGTAAGTAGTTTGCAACATGAACACAATGTATATCATTCAGAAGAAGGGCACAGAAAAAAACAAGTTTGTGTTGCTCTATAGGTATAGCCTTCTGACATCCTTTATAAAATTGCAAAGATGTCTTAAACTGTCTCTGATAACAAATACATATTTTTATTACATCATAATATTTATTCTATGATTTAAATAGCAATGCCATATACACAAAAAATTACTGGTTACAATTAAGCAGTAACCAATTGTCAGTAATTAATGTTATGAATTCAGAGTCCCAGCCACATAGCACTCTAGCCAAATTCAAAGAAAATATGAAAATTCAGTCCATCCATACAACTCTCAGTTACTCCTTTAAGGATCAAAGATACATCTTATCCTACATTAGTATTTTACCTTCTCATCTAAATATTTATCTAGTTATCCTGCTATAATACAGCTGGTTTGTTTACAATATCTCTTTCAAATGTTTTCTGGATATTATTGGCTATCAAAACTGCAGCCCTCCATAAATCCATACCACAAAGCATTTAAAAAAAAAAACAAAAAAAAACACACACACAACTTTTTTTCCTTTTTGTATTTGATTTCATCTTTAAGCAACAAAATCCATAGAATACATGTCTATAACATCTCTAAACCTTGAGATTATCTTGTGTATTCCTTCTACAGTATGATAAACAATTCAGTGCCTTTTTACCAGAAACTTTTCTTGAATTACTTTTGTAAAATCTTCTCAGTTGCCTTTTATTTTTATTTTTATTTTTTCATTACTTACATGATGCTTTGGATCAATCTCAGTTGAAAAATTGCTAGGATTGCTGTTAGCAATTTCTAGTTTCAGAGTTTCATGTGTAGGATTAAAGAGAGGTATGTAGAGATGAACCCACCTGGAAAAAATACATGTATACAATGGCTATTATTAATTACAAACCTTCTTCTACTTCATTCTATTATTAATTAATCATTTTATTTTTTGAAAATAAATTCCTTTAAAACTAAGAATTATCCTTTCTTGCAATAGTATTTCACCACTAGTGCGGACACGTACTTAATATCATTAATGATTAATGACAGTAAAACCAGTAGCAATAACCACTCTAATTCTTGGCCATCATTAAGGGCTGAATTTGTCTTGCTCAACTTCAGTTTCCAGGAATTTGAATTAAGTTAGTTGATTAAAGGGGCTGTCTAGCTTCCTTGGTACTTAGCTGGAAGAAAAACTTTTTCAGAAACAACTGGTCTCAACCTAATTTAAGTCAGTAAGATGTGAAATCACTTTTCATTGACTACAGGAGCAACTCAGATTTCATATCTTGAAATTGATGCCTAACTTCTAGATAGAAGGGTGATTAAATAATCACACTGGCTCTGGTACCTTCCCATTTATTTCTAGGCCTTAGTTTTCATTTATAACTATTCTTTCTTAATTTCTGTACATCTAACTTTGGATTGAAACATTTTAATCAAATAGTTAATTTAGAATGCCAAGGCCACCAAGAAAAAAAAAGGCTCCGAAAAGGAAAATCATTTGAAGTATGCCTTATTATTAAGTAGTCTATACATGGACTCAGTCTGCTTCATAAAAAATGCACTGGACAGAAATTAAAAGGTAATCAAATAACGATAGCTATCCCACCTTCTGATCTAAGCGATAGCTTACACGAGAATCTTATAATTAAGTGGTTCAGTCAATGGCTTGTGATTTACAGCCATTAGGCAATCATCATTTTTGGTCATCATTTAACACAGATCTCAAAAAAAATAAACCTCTATTTGAATAGAGGTGCTAATTGCTGTCCTCTCCTGTATTGAATCAAAATCCATTTCATTTCATACAGTTGTTGAACTGATCATTACAGCATAATTATAAATCAATTGTACATGTAGATTATGTATTTTAATGAATTATGTGGCAGTTCACAGTGATTACAGTAAGCTGACTGTGTTAATATTATGTTTTGAATCAGCTGGCATTCTATCTAATAGGTGGTCCTTCATTTTCTAATAAGGAAAGAAACCAACACAAGATACTTCAAATAGGGTGCACAATTAAAAAAAAAATTATATATATATATATACATATACATATATATATACATATACATACACATATATATATATATACATATACATACACACACACATATATATATATATATATATGACCATAAATCACATTCTGTTATAACACCAAGGGAGGTACAAAAGAGATTCAAGATGAATCAGTGAAAACAGTAAACAAGAAAAATTTGAAAAATGAGATACATATATTGGTTTCGTGGTAATTTATCTGGCTAATGGATATTCCCTCTAGCTGTGGCAGGTCAACTGCCAGACTGCTCCACATATTTATCCTCTGGAATAAATGACTCAGTTAATCATAGAAAAATCAGTAAAGGAAAAAAAATAAATATTTATTTATATAAACAACATTCAAAAATGAAGGCATTTCAGTCAAGAATTATAAATGTAACTTCAGGTCCTGAAGCTTGTTGTCTGCAGGTGGGCTCCTTCCAATATATGAAGTGATGCATTGGTGCCTGTGGGGTTTTGACAACTTTAAGACATGAATGCTCAGCAGCTGAGTGGCAGATTTGTTTTTGTCTCCACTATCAAAATGTTGTATCAGGAAGGGCTCAACAGCGGAGAGTACAGAAAAATCAGGAAGCTGTCAGAGAAGAACTTCATATTCACCTGTAATTTCCCATATTCATCTATAGCTTTTATTTTTTTGTCTGGTCTCTTTTGTAAGTAATATTTAATTTGCAAAATGTAAAGCTATGTTGCAATATCTGAAATTATAGAAAGCAACTGTTTGACTAGTAGAAGTTCTCCAAGTAATCAAAACTTTAAGAACCTCTTCCACTCCATACATTGAACACAATGGTTATGCTAATTCTAGCATAAGTTGTTGCACAACACACTAAAGAACTTAACTTTTGATTGTCATGTTCAATTGCTCCTCTTTGGAGACTATAGCAGAACGAATAAATGAAGATGGAAAAAATCAAGCAGAGGATTTACTTGCTTAAAATCATATGCTAAAAGACATGCTAAATGTAATGTGATAGAAACAAAACCTATATTATGTTGTCTGAAAAAGGACTAAAAGATAAAATCTAGATGTTTTCCTTTCTCCTTCAAAAAATGATTAGAAATTGATAGTAAGGGTCATAGTTCTTTGCTTCTAATTCAGTTCCAAGTGATGTTTCAAAGGCACTTATTAATTTTTTCAGATAGATAACAAAAAGAATACAGTGAGCACATAATGAAAAAAAACCCAAACCATTATTCTTAGAAGGATATTTAGATATGATAATGCTCCTTCAGTATTGAGGAAAAAGTAGCAGAATCAAAATCCTTTAAAGTAGAAGAAATCTCCATCAACCAGAAGGGATTCAAGCATTTTATGAAATTTATTATTCACAGTCTGTGTCTTCAACAGCACGGCAAAGAAGTAAACTCACCCAAAACGAAACAAATGGATATCTTTGTTAAACAGAGAGTTTATATAGAAAGTTCTAGTTTATTCTGAACCAAATGTACTACAAAACTTAGCTTCTGCCTGTATTGCTTTTACCTATTCAGCATACATTAATGCAGCCAATTTACTTGGATAATCTTATCAACACTCAGTTTATTCTTTCAGCAAGTAGAGAAAATCACAGTAATTTGAGTGTAACATTACTGCCATGATGAAATGTCATTGTTCACTGTTTTCCACTTCAAAAAGCAAAAAATGTGCTGATGATACAATAGAAATAAATTTCTGAAATGAGGAGACCAAAGAAGGAATTAACAAAAAACTCAAAACATCATGAAATGAAGAATATGATAGATGATAGAAACAAAAGAAGGCTTGCCATTTTTGTTTTACTGTTTTATAATATGTATATAAAAATATACATAAAAAGACTACTGCTTGCGTGCTTGTATATGTGACTGTTATTGCTGCTATTAATAATCAAAGCAACCTTTTGGGCTTGCAGCCCAGAAGGCCAATCGTACCCTGGGTTGCATCAAGAGAAGCGTGCCGCTCTACTCTGCTCTCATGAGAGTACCTGGAGTACTGAATCCAGTTTAGGATCCTCCACCACAAGGACATGGAGCTGTTGAAGCAGGTCCAGAGGAGGGCCACAAAGATGATCAAAGGGCTGGAGCACCTCCCCTATGGGAACAGGCTGAGGGAGCTGGGACTCAGCTTGGAGAAGAGAAGGCTCTGGGGAGACCTTATAGCAGCATACCAGTACCTGAGGGGGACCTACCGGAAAGTTGGGGAGGAACTCTTTGTAAGAGCACTTAGCAACAGGATAAGGAGAAATGGCTTTTAACTGGAAGAGGGTAGATTTAGACTAGATATTAGGAAGAAATTATTTACTGTGAGGGTGGTGAGACACTGGAACATGTTGCCCAGAGCGACTGCAGATTCCCCTACCTTGGAAGCATTCAAGGCCAGGCTGGATGGGTCTTTGAGCAACCTGGTCTCTGGAAGGTCTCCCTGCCTCCAAAAGAGGGGTTGGAACTAGATGATCTTAAAGGTCCCTTCTAACCCAAACCATTTTATGATTCTTTAAACAAGAATTTCTTTGTTCTTCCACTGCTGTCTGCCTATGGCAAATTGAGATGAGCTAATTTATAAGTATAGGATTTAGAACATGTATCTATTTGTTAAGTTGAAATACTTTTTGAAAAAATAAAACATGAAATTCAGTGACTTCTAAATGATATTTCCAGCAAGCAAGTGTTGTATTTAATGGAACCAATCCTTTCCAACATATATTTTGTTTGGAGTAGTAAATGATAACTTGCCACTCTGGGTGAGACTACTTGTGCATGTAGTTCACAGGTAGGGCATATTAAAGAAAATTATGAATGCCTGTTAAAATGAAAGGGTCATAAGTTAGTTCAAATTCCTAACAGTTTTAGCCTATGTAGTAGAGAAAAAATTTGGTTTCTACTCTAGTAAGCCCAGAATAGGAGATAGGCAACCCTACTATTTTCTAAGAAAAACACAAAAAATAATTGCCAGTTAGTTCTGGTTTTTGTATCATATATGAACAATGGATTAATTAAAACTGAAATTTCTGTAATTCATTATCTTCATGTAATATAATAAAAAAAGGTCTCAGATCTGTGAATTAAACAAACTTATGAAAATATATGACCTGCAGTAATTTTTTTTTATTTCATTCATTTTATATATTCACTCACAAAAATGTAGTCAGGTAAAATTTCATTTTGTATTTTGTATTCTCTCATAACATTTTTTGCTTCATTTGTAACATGCAGTAATTATAGATTTAGTCAAGAACACAATATATGAAGTAAGAATTTAATACTCAAGAGCTCACTGTGTCGATAGAACCTACTAGTAGTCAGAGACAGGAGGTGGAAGAACACAACTGAAATTTTGGCATTCTTCTAAGTCATATTCCCAAAATTTTCATGTTTGTCTTGAAAGTCAGATCTCAAAATCATGTTATCAAATCCAAGATGAAATTTTGTTAAGGAAAGAATGAATTGGGTTCATTTCTCCATGTGCTATTCACACGGTCCATTTTCTCAATATTTGCATTATTCTAACTCTAACTATGACCATCTCCAGGATCTGCAGGACAGAAACTGTGTTACTTTGCTTTTTCTATGGAGGTGAAAAGAAATTCAAAATTATTATACAAGTGTTTATAAAGGAGGACTGTTGGGAATATTAGTTCAGAAGGATAAAAGGAACTTAAACAAGCCTACAGGGCTCTCTATTATGGATATTCATTATTACATTCTGCAGAAATTTCTACATACATACATACTTCTTGTGAAGGCTACGTATAGGCTAATATTCCATTTTGATTGTTCTGCGAAGAAAATTTCACCTACCTATGTTTATCATTGCTCTCTACAACTACCTGAAATGAGGTTTTAGCAAGGCAGTCTCTTTTCTCAAGCGACAATTGATAGGAGATGAGGAAATAGTCTCAAGTTGTGTAAGAGGAGGTTTAGATTAGGTGTCAGAAAGAATTTCTTCCCAGAGAAGTTGGTTAGGCATTGGAACAGTCTACCCAGAGAAGTGCCTGTGTCACCACCCCTTGAGGTGCTGCATAGTCATGGCACTTAGGGACGTGGCTTAGTGGTGGAGTTGATAGTGTTACGTCATGGTTGGACTTGATGATCTTTAGTGTCTTTGCTAACCTAGGTGATTTTGATTCCATATACGAAAATTATCTGCAAAATACTATGATACATACACAGCACTACTGTGGCTTTTTCATGTATACTCTTCACGTGTCTTCCATGACTTATTCAAACAGATGACCAGGTTAAACATAACGAACTACATACTTACTTTCCAAGTTCACATACTATCTCAGGTAGATCAGTTGGTAATGGTTTCTCTACAGTCAACTTCAATGCATACCAAAACTCTCCAACCACATCTGATTGGAATATGACACTAAAAACAGATACATAAGATTGATGTGACAAAGCTTTTGTACAGGCAAATAAAAATGCAGAGACAAAAAACACAGGAGAAAGTAACAAATTCAACATAGTGAATTCTTTAATCAGCAGTTTTCTCATAATGCTATTTATCAGTATAGGAATTCAATATCAAAATCAATAACCAATTATATTTCCAATTACTGATGCAAGAAAAAGTCTTCTTCATCTTTCACAACTTTATAAAAAAAGAAAACTGTGCTGAGGTATAACTCAAAAACATTTGAACTTCTGACTTACAAAAGCAAGCTTTGATTTCATCTTAATGCTAGAGTGTTTTCTTTTTGACATTTTGAACTCAAAAAAAAAAAACAGAAAGAAAGAGTATTCGTTTTAATTTTTCATATAGTGATGAAAACTGAGAAATGATATAGATGCATTTATATGAACACAGAAAAGAGAGATGCTTCTAAGGAATATTCAACACATTGTTTTTATATACAATCACGTGGTGATGACTAAGAGTTGTAGGTGAGATATATATAGCAGTATGTTTCTGTGACAATCATCCTAATGCACTCCTTACCTACTGCATACTTTTTTTCTATTTATTGGGGTGGCTTTTTTTTTTCCTTTTTGGAGTAGGAGCCATAATAAAATTAAACTAAAAACAATGTAAGCATATTAAAACTATACAGTGTGCAAATTCACAACACGCTAAGGACCAGTTTACTTGTTCTAAATGAGAGAGAACGGTGTCTATTTTACAGACTGTCCTCTGTACCAGCAGAGACTTTAAAGTAAGCATAAATCAGCTTCGAAAAGTATCATCCAGTTGTAAAGGTACAGCTGCCAGAAATATTTCTGTTACATTCTTCTTCCCAGCTGCTACTACAGCAAGGGAAACAGAACACATTCGTGGAAAAAAAAGATCATAGTACGGCTGTATGTAAAGTATCTCTGTCCAGCTGTAATTATACACCTTGGGAGCTATTATAAGAACAAAATAACGTAACTGTATTGAATATGTACCTGTGTGCTTTATATCATCTTTGCACATATTTCCATTAGTCCCACCCTACCAATCAATCGACATCTATCCCAAAGTTTATCAGTTTAAACAGATTTTTATGGTATTATTTGGAAATGCTACCATATATATTACTTGAAAAATACTGGAAATAATGCATGGTATGAAAAACAGGTGTCTAGTCTAATTTGCACCTTCAGAATACTTTTATTTCTACAGCTCTGCTCAGGAGAAAAAAAAAAGGAAAAAAAAAAGACTACAGAGATAACAGTAGTCATTTCTATAAACTTTCTATAAACTGGTATTGCTTGAAAACTGTATTGTGCAATGATACCTACCATTATTCTGGTCTTTGGAAAAATCGATAGAATCAAACTGAACAAAGACTTTGAAACACATGTATTTTGGCTCTCAAGCTATTAGGACACTAATTGCCAGTCATCTGTCTCCCTCTGCAAAGACTCTCTGCTCCCATCCAGCAATGCCTGTATTTTTGCTAATTGGTTGATATAACTAGAAAGTATGGGACTGTTTTTCTATCAGCCCTTTAAATAGTAGGCAAATTCCAGGAAAACGAGTGCTCTCCAGCTACTTGCTGAATCGGTTTAGATGAAACTAAAATCAAGAGGTCATCTGTCTTTGTATTCATAATTATCACACTACCCAGCCTCTTCTGGATTTCCAATGTAATTAAGCAGTTTTAATTTAAAACCTTCCCATATTCTTTAAGTACATCGCTTGTAATTAATGGAAGATTCTGAAGCTAAGTGGATTTATGTAAAGACTATTAATAGAGTTCTTAATCTGACTTTAGTTGTGTTGTTACAACTCAGTTCCTTCTGATAAGTAAAATGAAACCATGTTCATCAACATATTGAGCTTATAAAATTACAAAATCAACAACTTGTCTAAAGATCTTAGAGGTGAACTCTAATATTAAGAAAATACCCAAATCGTTGTTCTCTGAATTCTGTTGAACTAGAGTAAGTAGAAGTTATTCCATTGCCTGTCAGTTCAGATTTTCCTCCCAGAGGAAGGCTGTTGTTTGGTATACAAAATATTTAAAGTTAAACACATTTTTAATTTCATTTGTTACTTTTTTTTTTAGGGTGATATCTACATCAAGGGTCCAAATGATATCTATATCAATTCACTTATTAGTACAAGAGCTACAACTACCACAAGTTTCAAAACTCTATAACTTACCTTTCATGTGAAGTGCCAACAACAGCTGTGGAAAACTCTACTTGATAAAAATGTAATTGTTTTGGCAAAAGTGTGAAAGTTTTTTGTCCAGAAAGAGACTGACTCTCCAGCACTACATTCAGCTCAAGAACTTCATCTGCAGGATTAGTGATAGGAATATGAATTCCAACAGTTTCCTAGGAAGAAAAAATAAAAATAAGCAAGTAATTAAAAAAAAAAAAAAGTAAAAATAAATTTTAAGACCCACACAAAATGAATTATGAGTGATTACACAAAGATGTCTCTCAAACAAATACAGGATACACACATGATTTATATATACATGATTTGCACTTATGCAAAAAACACGTTACACTTTTGTTACGTCTGAACTAACCCAAAAAACAGAAGTTACAGTAAGACACAATTCAGTAAATCTTCCAGTTGTAGACTCTTTAATCATGTAAATAAGGAAAAGTTCAAGTCTTTCCAGACAGTCCGCATCAACATCCTTGCTCAAGCAGGGTCTCCTGGACTGTGACAAGGTAGCTTCTGATATCTCCAGAGATGGAGACCACAACCTTTCTGAGCAGTACACAGCAATGCTCAGTCACTCTCACAGTAAAAAGGCTTTTATTTCATATTCAGGCAGAAACAGTTATTACAAAATATGGGAGTCACTATGGCCTGATAAGGTAAACACACGCAGATTTTTTACATAGAGCATCTTTAAGATGAACAATAATTGGGCAGAAGCAGCTCAGTCCACACAACCATCACATCACATCCATAAACTGCTTTTGAAACTGCTATATTTCCATTGTTTCCTGTGATTCCTTTCTCCCTTCCATTCTCTAATGTAAGGTAATAATGCAAATCCATCCTATGAAACATATTGTATGTAAACAGCAACATACTTTAACACTTCAAGGAAGAAAAAATATATTAATGAAGGAAGTTTAGTGTCACAATTCAGGATATGTTCCTGATGTTTAAAATTCATATGTTCTATTTATACGTGTTAATGTGTATAAAATATGCAGAATCCAAACTAAATATATGCGTATACTTTTATGTATCTCTATTTCTATTACCGTTTTGGTCTATTTCCTTTGTTCTAATTAAGATTATTTCAAAATGTAGGTTTTATGTTGTTAGGGTGGGTGTTTTTTGTTTTTTGTTCTTTTTTGTATTTTAAACATACTGTGATTAGGTTCTCACAGCAAAAATTTGCCATATGTACTAATTGAAAAGTAAATAATTAGAACTGCTATATGGAAGGAGAAAAAGGCACAAGTAAAATTAGTAATATAAAAAAAAAATCGAACATGAAATACTTTACAACCCCTCACACAGCTTTAAGCCTGCGTATGATTTAGTGAATTCCTATATATTTACATTTATAGAAAATGACTGCAGAAACATGCACAAAATACATTCAGTATTCTACAGATGGTAAGATTACACTAACAGTTTAAATCCTCCGAGTGCCTTGCATAAGTATGATGGGATTTAAATTTTTAATAAAATATTTTAAAGCTCAAATTAATAGTTTTTACTGTTACAAACAAAATTCTAAATGTATCTACCATTTCATTCCTAAAGGGTTCGTAACAATTTTATAGTAAAACACTTGTACCTTGTTTAAAAATTACTTTATCATGAGAAAGGACACATGGAACTACTTCTTTAGGGGAAAAAAAAAAAAAAACAGCAGAAGCTACCAAATAAGCAAACATACTAAGAATTCTAGCTTCTTAGTCAAAGGAGATTTATATTGCTAAAATTATCTTAATGGAAAGCAGCTTTCACTTGTCAGTGTCAAATGAATTCCCAAGAAATAGATTTCCTGGAATTTCCTGGGAAATTTGCTTGAAATTCCAGTAAGTATTCCAATGATCTGTTATTGTATGGATGGTGATAAGAGTACACATGTATGTATCAGTATCAACAGAACATGTACATAGTGTATATTTCCAGGCCTTAATGGATTCTTCCAAATCCTTGTTATGGATGCATACCAGTAGGTTAAATCACAAAATATCCATTCAACAGCCGATAGTATTCTTTTTCATGAAAAGACCATTATATCAGAAGAAATGTGAAGTAGTCCTAACATAGGCAGTTCCAAAACTGCAGACCATGAGGTGAAAGTATTTCCCAGGCTATTGCTACAGAAGAAAATATTTGTAGATAAGTGATTAGAATATTATTTTGACAAGCCTGGGGAGATAAAGCAGAAGAACTTTACTTGTCCAAATCCTCATTCTTTTAGACTGGCTTTCTCTTGGTTGCCCCTCATGACAAGTAGGAATGTTGCTTACTCAAAGATTGAACTTCCAAAGCTGACAGTAACAATGAAAAAATAGCTATCAATGTCACCATCAGCATATCTATAACTTACTAGGAGGAAGTTAAGATAGAGTTTCCTTTTCCTACAACCTTAAATTGACACTTAATTACTGCTTGATTCCCTTTCTTGGAACAAAAGAAGCTCAAAAGGTGCCTTAGCACTGTTAATGTCAGAGTTTCCATGCTGTACTGAAAAAAGTTTAACCCAAATTTTTGAATTAGTTGTAGAAGTCAGAAGTGGCTCTTGAATTGCTTGTACAATATGCCTCGAGTGCACACCTCTCCTCTCCACTGTTCATCCCTTCCACAAAATCTTCTAATCCAGACCCACATTTCTACTCTCAATTAGATACTTCTCACAACTGATCATTCAGACCAATGGAAGACCTTAACCTCCTATGCTGGAAGGGCTGAGT
Organism: Meleagris gallopavo; assembly: GCF_905368555.1. Taxonomy (NCBI): domain Eukaryota; kingdom Metazoa; phylum Chordata; class Aves; order Galliformes; family Phasianidae; genus Meleagris; species Meleagris gallopavo. The sequence continues at coordinate 111,718,762 of NC_139404.1, read as the reverse complement.
CCTTCAGCTTCCTACTGACTTGTAGCTTAATGGAATGGATCTTCATCAAGTGAATCACCTAACTCACTATATGCCTACAATAATTTTTTCCCCTCTCTGTGATGTAAACTGGTTGCCAAGACAACCCTCTTTTTTCCTTGTATGTTGACAGACATCAACATTATCATGCTCCTGTGTCTTTGTTTTTTATTTGGCACATTTTGCCTTAAAAATATCAGTTTGCAAAAAGGCACTAACTGTTTATCAACAGAAAAACAAATTTAAACCTCCTGAAGTGCAGAAGTAAGCATTTTATGTAAATTATGTATTGTTTTGAATCCATTCTTATCACAACTGCAGTACAAGAAATTAACTAGACGAAAAAAATAAAAAAGCCTATGCACAAGACATCTAATATTAGAGGTTAATACCATAATTGGTGTTACTGGTCAGAGAGGAACCAGATGAGGTTTAACAGGAACAAGAGCAGAGTCTTGTACCTAGGGAGTAATAACTGCATGCACCAGTACAGGCTGGGGGATGACCTGCTGGAGAGGAGCTCTGTAGAGAAGGAACTGGGTGTTCTGGTGGACGACAGGTTGGCTATGAGCCAGCAGTGTGCCCTGGTGCCCAAGAAGGCCAATAACATCTCGGGGTGCATTAAAAAGAGTATGGCCAGCAGGTCAAGGGAGGTTATCCTCTCCCTCTACTCTGCTCTGGTGAGGCCACATCTGGAGTATTGTATCTAGTTCTGGGCTACGTAGTACAAAAAAGACAGGGATCTCCTGGAAAAAGTCCAGCAGAGGGCCACAAAGATGATAAAGGGCCTGGAGCAACTCTATTATGAGGAAAGGCTGAGTGATCTGGATCTGTTCAGCCTTGAGAAAAGGTGGCTCAGAGGGAATCTGATCAATGCCTATAAATATTTAAGTGCAGGAGGCAAATGGACAAGGCCAGACTCTTTTCAGTAGTGCACAGCGATACGACAAGAGGAAACATCCACAAACTGAAACATAGGAAGTTCCGCACAAATGTACGTAAGAACTTCACATTAAGGCTGACGAAGCACTGGAACAGGCGGCCCAGGGAGGTTGTAGATTCTCCTTCTCTGGAGACGTTCAAGACCTGCCTGGACACCTACCTGCGCAGACTGGCCTAGGGAGCCTGGTTGATAGGGGAGTTGACAAGATGATCACTAATTTTCCCTTCCAGCCCCTATAATTCTGTGATTCTGTGATTCTGTAATGAGTTCCAGGTGTAAATTTGCATATAAATTTACATGTTAAAATCATACTAAATTGAATTTCTGATAGCTGAAATGGGCATTAAGTGTCTAAGTAATAATGCCCTAAAACAGATTACAGAGACTATTAGTTCATAAATTATTGCAATAAGTGAACTCTTATCGACTACAAAATTCTACACCATTATCCTCTTAGTAGAGAATAGACAGTGTTGCAAGCAAGCAAACTAGAAAAAAATGTATTGTAATAGATGACTACTAAAAATGTCTGAAATGGAAGACCGGAAAACTGTTCTATCCTGTGACCCTGTAGAGGTTTAATGCTGGTAAGCATCTATGTACCACATAGTCTATGTGCCCTACCCGGAGCTGGATAGGTGGAGGAGAATTAGAAGGGCAAAAGTTACAAAACTCATGGGCTGAGATAAAGACAGATTAACAGGAAAGGGGGGGGACAGGAGAGGGAATGAAAATGAAAGAAGGAAAAAAAAAAAAAACAGCAACCAAAACCAAATGTAAAAGAAAGGACACACAATGCAATTTCTCTCCACTAGCCAGCTGATGCCTAGTCAGTCCCTGAGCAATGGTAGTAACCTCTAGCCAACTCCTTCAATTTTACTGTTGAGTATGACATCATATGGTATGAAATATCCCTTTTGTTAGCCTTTGTCAGCTGTACTGGCTGTGCTCGCTCCCAGCTTCTTGAGCACTCCAGCCTAGTCATTAGTAGGTAGTCTGAGAAAAGCCCTTGACTCTGTGTAAACACTGTTCAGTAACAACTAAAACATCATTGTGTTAACAACATGGTTTTCACCACAAATCCAAGGCCACTTCTGAATCCTCGTCCTACCTTCTGGGAACACAAGCAGATTTCTTTTTCAGATTCATCAGCATGAGATGAAAAAACTATCCATTACAGCTACTTTTCACCAACCTCTATACTGAAGATTGTCATTTTTTGTGATCAGTTTAGTTGGCCTAGCCACTGCATAAAGTAACCTGAATTATCACAGCTAAAGCAGGTTAGAGAGCAGTATCTAAAACATAACAGTAGGTTAATCTTTCCCATTAGCACACCCAATATAGAAGGAGACATCTGCTAATGTGTTAATGTAGTAAAGGACCAAACTCATCTTCAGAGGATTTTAAAGGAAAATGATTTATATCTATTCTGTCAACACCATTTTTGGAAATTACGACTCAGCAACTGACAGTTTTCTGTGAAGTTTCTATTCATCACTCTCATAGGTAACCTTGCTGTGCAAATGCATGTAACATATGAGATGTAAATTAGAATGTCAACGGTAAAAAGCACAGTTTGAATCAAATCAAGAGATGTTTTTACAGTTCTTGTACAAAAGGATTGTTTTGGATGGCTTACACTTTAGTAAATCCAGGCTTCCTGACTCAAAAAAGAGGCACTTCTCTTTTCTTCAAAATGTCTGATCTACTTCACAGACTAAGTCATATCCATATTGTCAGATCAAAATTCCACTTTCTATAGCTTACTTAAATTCAGTATCACTCAATAAAAGCACTAGGAAGAGCAACATTTCTAAGTAAGAAATACACTGCTCTTAGATAATAAAATCAAGACATCTATAAGTTACTATTGCATTTCTAGAGCATCTGTTATGTCTAATATAAAGGTAATATGCAATTCTTACTCTAGTATTTGATGGCACAGATTTTTGCCCCAAAATCAGTCTTCAGAACACCATTTGTAACTAACGCTTCCAGGGAAGTTCAGGAGATGCAGAATTTCAGGATAATATCAGTTTTCAAATAACTTCCTTTCTCACATGGCTAGATTAAATCTTACGTATAGAGATATTAGTGAATGTTCAGTGACTGAAAGTTTTAATTCGTAGTTTTATTTCATTTAGGATATTGGGTGTTGAAACTTGTAATTTTACCATGAGTATATTATACTGAATTGAAAATTTAGTTGCCAAATGTGTGGCTGGGCTTAATGATAGTCTCTGTGATTCATTTAATGCATTTAGCATTTTTCTTTCTTCATGCATCATTCTGAGTTATACAGTTGTATTCATGATTGTGCAGGCATCTGCAATGTAACTAGAAAAAAAAAGTTCACGCAGTGGATTATTAACAAATGACAAATTTGTTAATTTAACAATTAAAATGACAAATTAACAAATTAAAAAATACCACATGTGGTCAGCAGGTCAAGGGAAGGTGATCCTGCCCCTCTACTCTGCACTGGTGAGTCCTCAATACAGGAGATGTGGACCTGTTGGAGTGTATCCAGGGAGGGCCACAAAAATGACCTAAGGGATGGAACACCTCGGCTACATGGACAGGCTGAGGGAGCTGGGGCTGTTCAGGTTGGAGAAGAGAAGATTCCTGTGAGACCTAAGAGTGGCCTGTCAGTATCTAAATGGGGGCTGTAAGAAAGAAAGGGGCTGTAATTGGACAAAGGGAAGTGGTTTCAAATGAAAGCAGGGGAGATATAGACTGGATATAAGAAAGAAGTTTTTTACAATAAGGGTGGTGAGACACTGGAACAGATTGCCCAGAGAGGTGGTGGATGACCTGTCCCTGGACACACTCTATGTCAGGCTGGATGGAATCTGAGCACCCTGATGTAGCTGTGGGTGTCTCTGTTCATTGCAGGGGAGTTGTCCAGATGACCTTTAAGGGTCCCTTCTAATTCAAATAATTCTATTATTCTGTGAAAATTTGATGTGGTGAGGTTAGGAAGCTCTCTCAGGCACAAAGCTACAAACATGACAAAGATTACATCAGTGAAATGCTGAGCTATTAGCAAGCTCAGGGCTCATCAAGAAAAGGAAGTGATCAATATTTCTCATAATGATGTGCTTCTGAGATTTTCAGAAGTAGTCAGTAAAAACAAACTTACAATTGCTTGCCACAATCTAATGAAACTACAGTAGAATAGCAGTAATAACTGATTATTGCATATTCTGTCACTAATGACTACAGTTCCATGTGTGGAAGCAAATATTCTATCTATCTGCTCTATTCTGTGTCCATGTTAATATGAGCTAACAAGTAGTACTTTACTTTTTTTAAATTAGCAACCAACTCCGATAGTGCTTAATATTCTTTAATTTTTACAATCATACTAATGAGATAATTTAAATCTCCGCTTCAGCATCAGCACCAAGTTGCTCCATCAGTAGCAGTAAAATGATAATATAGATGCCTTAGATCTTTTGTCTACTGTAACTTTCAATATGTAGGTCTAAAGAGAGAATTTATAAGGAAACAAGTTTCTTTGCAATTTAAAAGATGGACACTATAATTATTGCTGGTATAAAACACATAGAGAACATTCTAGAACAAAAATGAAATTGTCACAGTTTTCACTAAAAACAACAATTCTCATGAATTTTCCATGTGCAGGCAAGTAAAAGTAGATCTCTCCAATCTCTCAGAAGCTTTCTTCTGAAGGCAACTTCTATTTTTTACATGTATAAGCACTCTCAGCAGTTAGAAGGTGTCCAGATTATAATTCAAACAGAATTTCTTAAATATTCATAGCTTTTCTAAAAGCAGAAATAAATAGAAATGTGAAGAAATAGTCTCTGTAAGAATTATCAATCCAGTTCTATGTTGTATTATGAAATACAGGATCAGAAAAACCTTGAAGATAAAAGTCTCACATACAAAAAGAAATGCTGCATTATTAGTTTTGTCTTCCATATGTGATATAGTAAACGTTCTCAGAGAGTAATCTGTCGTACACATTCCTTTAATATTATCAGAATAATTTCTCTAAGAAAGTAATACAAGTTTACTATATCACACAGAATATCTATTAATAACGTTAACACCAACATATATATCAGTGACTGATATCTGCTACTAGAACTTCTGAAGGAGCTAAAATTAGAGCAGTCATAACCAAGGTACACTCTTGCATTCTCCCAGTCTCTCTATGCAGTCTTACTAGTTCTTGTATCAGCCAGAATGCAATTTCTCTCTCTTCAAGGGGCATTATGGGAAGAGAACCATGTATTTATGAGTAAGAATATAAAGCCCTTTAAATAAAGATCTCTCTGTATTTCTATGTGCTCAGTTTTGAATACCTAGAAGATGACCTTGAAAGAACCACTATCACAGTGCCCCCAAATATATCTTTTTTAGCCTACCTGTATATCTGGACATAAGCCGTTATTTCATCATACATTTTCTATAGAGTAAATGGTATCTTCCCAGGATTTCAGTTTTAAAACTTAAGAAAATATCAGTGAATTTCTATTTCACCTTTTTTTTAATATACATCATACAGTCACCATCTGCTGTGTATGGATTATACAGAACAGACTATTGCATTTCTTTTCTAGAGACTGTCAAAAATGAGGAGGCTTTAAAGTTGGAAAGAGCTGGAACTGGTAACATAAGCAGTTTGCTTTTCTTAGATCTGCATGTAAAAATCTTCCTAAAAGTGAAGACTAGAACAGTGATCTTTTAAAATTATTACTGAAAGGAGCAAAAACAGTGTATGAGTGGCACAAATTTGGGAACCATTGTAAATGGCAACACTGGGGCAAGTTTTAACTCAGCAAGAACACTAATGGAAGAGGAGATAGGTAGCATATGTTTCAGAGTTAGAATACCAACTTTAAGTACTCATACTCAGGGACTTAGCAGAGTAGATACCAAGCTATTGTCTCCTACATAGAAACCAAGCTCAATCCCTTCTAGGCATTTCGTTTTATTGAAGCAGAAACTAAGAACTCAGTGTTCTATTGTTCAGATACTACTTGGCGTTTGTATTGGATATTTCCTTTCAAGAAAGCCAAAACTATTCTTCAAGTACATGTATGTGTTGAAAAGTCTCTTGACTTAATGACTCAGCAATATACACAGACTTTTCTACATGAATTAGACAGCTACTGAAGAGCATGTGGGGTTGAAGCAACAGTTACCAGCCATTTAGGCATTTTACACAAAAGCTTTAGTTTCTGATTACTTGTTGACCTCTAAACACAGTGTGAATAAATCCATTAGATGCCATTTGCAAGGCAATCTATTAATGTTGATCCATTCAGTTTAAACTCCATTTTTCAAAGAGACCATGAATCTGAATTTATCAGACTAAATTCAACCTCTTTACTACCATTGCCAATAAGGAAATCCATAGTAAACATTAATGTAAAATTCAGCAATCAAAAATAGATTTTTTAAATTGTTGCAATGCTACTAATACGAATGAAGATACTTAATGTCCATTTGGCAAAATTATTAGAATTTGATTATTTTCTCTACATGTAGGAATAAAGAAACTACAAGTGTACAAACAACTTACAATAATAGGCAGTGTTTTTTAATTAATAATTATTACTAGGGAATATGAATGAACAAATGGTAATTTGTCATTTGAAAGCTTCTCGCTGTACTCTATTTACCCCGTTACTAAGTACACAATGACTGCTGCTTTCCATGAAATGCATAGTGCTAATTTGTACTCCACTTTTCTCACAAACAACTTTAACTGGAATTTGTTCAATAAAAGTAACAGAGTACCAAAAGTATGACCTTTGAGTCACTTTTACACAACTAGTTCTGGAAACCAACACAGTCTCAGTGCTCATAATGACTCGAGCTCCTCTTTTAATATTTTGGTTCCAATGACTTTTGCATACCTTCATGGGGATTTAAATCATACAGCATTGCCATTTAAAAAAAGCTGAAGAACAGCCTTCAGAGAGTAACAGCTATTGACCCCCTCCTTTCTAGTAAGGATGATGATTACATAATGCCAGAGATACGTCTATCCTGTCACAGTTATACAGTCACTCCTTCTCTGATTCAGAAACGAAAGGGAATGTCTTTTTTCTTTTCTTTTTCAATAAGCCAAATCATCTAAAATTTATGGGCTTTTAGTCTTAAGTGAATGTCTGAAGAAAAATTAAAAATGTATCAGAAGTAACAAAATTACAAAATGCATTCTTAATTCATGCTTTTTACTTTAAATAATAAATAGAAAAATAATAAATGAAAATGAAGCATAATTTAAATTTTAAGTTGTATCTGCTTTATATCTGGTTGGATTTTAACAAGCTCTCCGCATTATACTTATCCACTGACATAATACAGTTTCCAGGATATTTAAACTCATGAAAACATGATGGCATCTCTTTTAGCTGGAAAATTTACAAAAGACTGTGTGCAAAAATTTAGCTATCTTAGCATGCAGTGAGGCACAAAAGGAGTAGATATGTAGACCAGTACAAGTTGTGCTATTTGTTTTTTATATACTTTCAAGTACTCCTATTTCACTCCAAAGAACAGAGCACCCACTAGTGGTTGGAGAACATTAGACAAGTTCATCTTCCAGTTAAATTTCGCCCAATAGATTCAGTGCAAGCACTCCAGAATTGCTGTGCAATATAAGTGAAACTAAATGGGAATAATTAGGAAACACTCAAATAGCATGCTATTGCTATGAACTTAGAGGCTAACACAGATGCCTTCTTTCTTGCAAGTTCACTTCAAGCAAACGAATGAGAAATAGAAGAGCTAGGAAAGAGGTGTTATGTTGACAAAATGAACACATTTTGTGTACAGTCTCTTATTGCAACAATTCTGTAAAAAAGTTATGTAATTAAAACAGACTAGATGGCTGCTACCTCTAAGTGCTAAATATACATCCATTAGAAAGGAAAATCAAATTCAGTCTTGGGTGAGAAGAATTTGAAGAGCAGACCCCAGAAAAGGACTAGTTTAACTGCCCTGGTTTTCTAACTTTTGTGCTTCTCTCTTTCCAGAGCAAGGAACCAAGCAAGCAACTGTGTGGTGTTTAGCTGCCTACTGATTAATCCATCTATTTAATCAGAGCATAAAAAATAGTTACATTCTTGATTAGAGAGATATGAGAGATATCACTTCTCATATTTTGGTGTTTTCTGTGGACTTTTACAAGTATACAGCATACTAAAAAAAAAAAAAAAAAAAAAAACTCAAAGAAAATGCAAGCTAAATTCCTAATTATTTAGAAGGCATAGCCAAAGTCATTTGAACACAAAACAGACAAAGACAACATGTAGGAAAATTAAAGTAGCTTTATTTCACAAAATGAAATTTAGCTAAACCAGACTTTCCTATTTGTTCAGGATCCCACTCACTGCTCAGTCTCATTGCGCACCTTTAACAGTGGTAATCAAGTTAGGAATGGGAGCAGGCTATAACTATGAAAACTAAAGGCTTCTCACACTGGACTACTTCACTCTGCCAGCCCTTTCACTAGAGAGTACATGTAGGTCTTGGCTGCTAGAATTCACATTTTTGTGCTGGAAAATATTTATAATAATTCTTACATTTCCAGGGGTGCAGATCAGCACTAGTTCCAACTTAAAGGATATTTGCCATGTATACACTAAACAGAAAAATATGAAGAACTGGAACCAAGACCCAGAGTTATTCTGCTTTCTCTAGAGGAGAAGCTATTCTCTCACTTGGCAAAATATTCTTCTATTAATAGATAAAGAAGAAGAGCAAAATCTCTTATTTTATGTAAGTGCTTTAGAATCACAGCATCACAATTCCGTATTTATTGTTACAATTCCCAATAGCAATTGCAGGTTATGAGTAAGACAAATAACGGGATCTGTCTAACAGCATTTCTAAGATTTCATTTCAATGGTTTTGCCAATGGTTTTGTATGGTCAGGAATAGCCATCAAGCAAGTTTGTAATAGATCAAATTTTGATATAAGAAGGTGCTGTGCTATGAATCATTTTAAAAGGTTAATGCGATTTAACAACACATTACTTTTCATCTGACATTTTGAATTTCATTCATGGAAAACTTCTGTGGTTTTTTCTATGTTGCATGTGAATTTTTTAAGAAGTTACATTTCTTAAGATGCCACTTAATTGTCTCATCTTCACTTCGACTAATGCAGATAGAGGACAAGCACTGTTAAAATCCAAATGCTTTCTATCTTTCTCTACTGATTTTATCTGTTTAATTTTCTTAGCACTTTTGGAAAAATACTAGAAGTTTCAAGTGAGAAATATCAGTAAAAATTAATACCTTATCATACTCTTCATCTGGAACAGAGGTAATTTAGGATATTACAGAAGTCTATCAAATCATGAGTAGCATGAAGAGAGTGGATAGGGTTTAACTGTTCTCTGGCTGCTGTATTTCAATAACCAGGGGACATCAAATTAAAGTAAAAGATATACCTAAAAATAAAATTGATGATTCATTCACAGTGCTCAGTAAACCCTTCAAAGTCAAGGTGAAGGATGTTATTAACGCAATGGAAAGACTGAACAGAGAACTCTTAACAGCTACAAAGTTACAACACTATATGTACATACTCTAGCTGGTTTTCCATGCTTCTAATGTATTTCCTTTGATTTCCTTCCAGTACTTCAGTACAATTCTTAACACATGAAAACCAGAACTTTGAATAATATTTCAGTAATAGTAGCACAAACATTATTTGCTATCTGCTTGTATTTGACCAGTTTTTAGTACTCATAGACTGTATTAGTTCTTTATGTAAACTAATTAACTAAAATAATCCCAGGCTCTGCATGAATTTCAGCCTGAGCTGAAATTCATGCAGAATGCAGGGCTACTAGGTAATAAAGTAAATAACCATTTAAAGAATATAATTAAAATACTAGCTCTGAAAATCGAGAGAGATTCTATCTTTATACACCTAAGTGCTTTAAAACATATGATTTATTTAGTATTATGTTAATATTATGCAGTTGTTTTTCTAAAATTTCTAACATAATTTAATTACTTTATTGACAGTGAAGGTATTTGTTTATCTAGTAATACAGATATGATTAAGTACATTCCAACAATTAATGAAATCCAAATGACAAAACAATTTTGCATGTTTAAGGAAGGAAGGTACCAAAAGAGACTAACCCTACTGTGGTCAATATGTAAACTGCTTGAAATATTTATGAATTTCAAATTCATCTAATATCCAAAACTAAACGTAGATTACAGAAGAATAATATAATTATTTAAATAGGATAAAGTAACCACTTTTTTTCAAGCATCCATTTGAGTTCATAACACTGAGCTTATGTGAGTTCTTACAGTAAGTACTGAGCTTTATTATGTAAAAACCAGGTGGTCGCCTAAAAAAAACAATAAATCTTCTGTGATAGCAGCCAGAACAATAGTAAAATTATGTTTTCTCCTTATGCAATAGAAAAAAAAATAAACATTTAGAGTAATCTTACCAGAGCTCTGCATTTCACATCTATCTTCCTTTCAGGTGCTGCAGGTATGCTGTTAATCTTTAAGGAAAACCACACTTTGCAATTTGAAGAACTTCCTCCTATGTACAAAAGAATAAAAGCTTCCATAAATCATCTCATGAGGTGATCACTCCTAGCAGCATTCAAATCAATGAGAAACTTTGGCTTTTATCAGAACTGCCAATCATTGTTCATTTGGAGACAAAGAAAATCATGGATTGATTTAATTGCAGTCAGTCAACTGCCCTATCTAATCCTTTTGTCTGGGTTCAAAATAGTAACAAAATCAATATATACATAAATTGAAAGGAAATAGCACTTTAGCAAATGAGTTTACTTGAATATTATATTGTTTTAGAATTTTAAATATCATTTATTCACAATTGTTCTCCTTCAAAAAAGAAAAAAATTTTAAAAATCTAATTGATTTAATTAAGTAAAAGGTAATTCACAATAGATTCAAAATCTGTGTTATTTGTTAAACAGATTAGAATTTTCAGTTACATGGAATCCATCCTCATATACATGTTCAAACATGTTCATACATGATTTCTACTGTAATTTATTTTCCTATCAGCTTGTCTGTCCTGAGCTCTAAATATTTTGATAACAACCAAGATTGCACTCAAGAGATTGAGAAAGGAAAAAGATGCTGAATACATGCATCAAAACAACAGAGCATCAACAATATATTATTAGATATCGTATTCTAAATTTTCTTAACAATGTCTTGTAAGACTGTGGTCAAAAAACAACAACAACAAAACAATAACAACAACAACAACAACAAAAACAATGCTATAAACTCTATAATCACATAGTCACAGGACAAACTGTTCAGAAAACCAGAAGATTTGATTCCCCTCAGTACTTTGTATTAGCTAGTCCAAAAAGGAGCAGTGGGAAATTCTGACAATATATACAAAAGCTGAAATGCACCAAATCTTATAACACTAAGTGGTTATAAGCTCAGACAGGAAATCTCTAGCCTTCGTTCCATACCTGGATTTTTGCCACATTCTTCTGTGAAGCCTAGAGATAATTTATAAAGCCACAGAAGACTTTTCCTTTGCAGTCTTAACTTTCCTAAATCATTTTTGTGTACTTCATAATTACCATAATGTAGACATTATAACCCATTTGATTCTTTTCTTTATACATTATATACACTATACGTTTTTACATATAAATTCATTAGTTGTGTTCACACAAGTTGCATAAAGCTACTCTAATTCCTGACTCTGACAGTAAAAGCATAGCTTTTAGGTCTAGTAGCTTTCTTTATACTTTTGAGTTCAAGTATTCTGAGCTACTAAGAATTCTTTTTTCTTTTTGTACGAAACTCAAAAGTGTCTATTTGCATTTGAATTTTCATCCATTTGAATATTTAGATCCATTTCTCATTTGATTCTAATCAGATTTAGAAAATTAAGTAGTTTTTTTGTTTGAGTTTTTTCTTTTCCAGAGACATTAAATGCACATCACATCACAGCCCAAGAATTACCTTTCTGTGAATTCACTATTGTGTTTGAGAGAGAATACATTGTGTGCATTTGAAAATAGTGTTCAGATTTTTAAACACTTCTCTAAATGAAATGTTTTATTTAAACAGTTTTCATAACATCTAGGGGAAAAAAAAACTGGCAGTTCTCTGTGTAAGGAGGATCTTTTGATGTGAACTATTTACTAAACTCATATTCATACAAGTGTTGTTTAGCATTACTCAGAAAATTTGTGTAAACTAATGTTCTGTCAACTTTTACTCAGTAAGAGTATTTCTGAATGGTTGCTTTTACCACCCACTTGCATTGTCAAAAAAAATAAAACCTTGGGTTTTGCTCACAGCAATTGCTCTTGAATGTTCTCTAAGTTGTAGGTTGTTGTTTCTGGTTCAAATTCGAAGAACTTGCCTGACTGAAAATAAGTCTGCTATAAGTCCTTTGCTAATGTATACACCAGAAGTTTATGGGTCTGGCAGCAACTTCAAGGTAGATGAAATTAGATCAAATATTTTGGAATTTTATGTTGACCAGAAGTTTTAGAAGACAACATTTATTGCCATGAGGTGATCTAGTTGCATTATGGTAGGCATTCATTAGCTGCCCCTAGTCAGCTCTCTCCATACACCTTGATATTACCCTTTTAAAAATGGATACATTAGATATAATAGCAGTAGAATGGTAAAAATGTAGATTTCTTAAAAAGAATCCTATTCTACAGTTATCCAGCCTCTATTTTTGGAATATCATGTTGACTATAAGTTTTGTTTTGTTTTCACACTGTGGCTTTTACATCTGTATCTTTTTTCATGTATAAACTTTTAAAAATTTTTACAAGCATCAGAACTGTCAAATAGAATAACAGACTAAGATTCTGTTCTTGTTTTCTGTTTTCCTCATGTTAGAAAACAGGCAGTAGAAATAGACACTTCTTCTGTCTACTTCAGAAAATTTTTATTCTAACTCAGAAATGTCCCAAGATGATGTATTTTCCCTCACATAAGATGTCTCACTTCAGAATGTGATGTACTTACAACTCCCAAAACAAGGAATACTTCTGTAAACACAAACACACGCACATTTATTACACAACTTCATCTCTAAACTGGCATTGATAGTTTGAATGCTTTTCAAGCCTCTTCTCAGGGCAAGAGTGTAGAACCGCAGAATGGTTTGGGCTTGAAGGGACCATAAAGCTTACCTAGCCCCAACCCCTGCCATAGGCAGGGCTGCCCCCCACCAGCTCAGGCTGCCCAGGGCCCCATCCAACTTGGCATTGAGTGCCTCCAGGGATGGGGCACCACAGCTTCTCTGGGCAGCTGTGCCAGCGTCTCACTGCCCTCTCGGGAAAGAATTTCCCCCTAACAGCTAACCTAAATCTCTCATCTTTTACTTCAAAGACTTTTCCTTTTTGCCTACAATGAGGCCGCAATGAGGTCTCCCCAGAACCTTTTTTTTTTTTTTTCCATATTGAACAAATCCAGCTCCCTCAGTCTTCCTTCATAGGAGAGGTGCTTCAGACCTCTGATCATCTGATCATCTTTGTGGCCTTCATCCATGTCCACTATAGGAGATAAACCTGGCTTGACTTCAGGCCTGTATTTATCATCTCACTCTCAGATTTCAACAACAGAAAAATGCTTAGCCTGCTTCATGCAAGCAACAGGTCATGATCTTGTCAGATCTCATTAAAAGAACCAAAACAAAGTTTGGTTAGTACTTCACAGAGAAATCACCAGCACTAAAAAGGAGTGAACAAAAATCTTCTGAACATAAAAAATGCACTTATGCAAACAATTTAGTGTTCACAGTTCTTCTAGCCTCTCCTTTCATCAGTAGGTTTCTGCCCGTGCTAGTTATGGTCTAGCATCTGCCATTAATGGTTAGTGCAAAGGAGGATTCTTCATGTCAGAAATTGCAAATTCAAATTATATTACTATAAAACAGCTTACTTTCTTTTCATCTTTTAGAACTTACCCTTATTTTTTCATATATGAAAGAACTGGAAGCCTGGGAAGCTGTATAATTCCTACTACATGTAGTTACCCAGAATTTGAAGAAAAAATCCATATTCCTGTATCTATTCCTTCATAGCAGCAAGGCAATTTTTTTGATTAATATTTATCTCTAATAATTACTTCTGAGAATAGAAGATTATTTGTTTAAAAGACAAGTATTAAATTGTAATTTACAGGAAAATTAAATTTGAGCTTTCAGTATACTTTTCAGATTAAAATTTTCACAGGCACATTCCAAGTCTCATTCTGATTTGCATGACATGCCAAAATCATTATTTTTTCCCCCATAGTTGAACATCTAGCCAGCCAAGAATTTTGCCCTACTTTTCAGTAATGCACACAAATTGCTTCTCCTGTAGAGATTTCTTCATTTGCTTGTGTAATTTTTAAAATGTTATAAAATTTGGCTTAACAAAACTGTGTTTGTTAAAGCTTTTAACAAATCTTTTTAATCTTTTAATCTTATACTTTGGATCATTTACCAATATCTCACTCCAATTTATAGGAGGAAGAGGAGGTACTTTGATATATACCTTTGATGTATACCTGACATGAGATTAAGAAATAACTGCTCAAATGTTGGTCCAACCAGTTTATTACAGATTTTAATCAGGGAGATGGGAAAAGAGAGGACGGACACTATTATGTATTAGGGTGATGGAGAAAGGAAGGCGGCGATAGAAAAGATAGGAAAGAAGCAAGAATTGCGCGAAGCAGGGATAGTCACTACCAAGATCCAGCATCGGCCCAGTTGCACGCCATTCTGATGATCCGAGGCAAAAGCGCAGGGGGAAAGCAGCAGCAGTGTGGCCTGCATTGGGCAGCAAGAAGGTGCAGGTACTGGGTAGGTCCAGGAAGAAGCCACAGAGTCTGGGAGGAAGCAGCAGGTGTCCGGTAGCAGGCCCAGGAGAGAGTCCATCAGCATGCAGGCATCAGCTCATGAGGCTTCTGACAGTAGACACCTTTGTTCTTCTTCATGCAGGCATCACGTCGTGAGGAATCTGTTGTGAGAAAACCATTCTTCTTCTTTGTGAGGAATTTGTTGTCAGAAATCTTTTCTGGGGAGAGCAGCACCAGCATGGCCAGCCTCAGGCAGCAAGCAGGTAGGGTGCAGAGCAAGTTCATGAGGGAGAGGGGCAGGTCGTGAGGCTTCTCATGTCAGTAAACCTCATCTCATGATTGCTTGTCCCTTTTTTATCCTTCTTCTTCTGCCAACATGGCATTCCTGGATGCTTGGATAAGAGTCATGTGCAGCACCTCCTGAGATGGCTATCTCCCTTGAGATAAGCCCACACAAAAGACTGCTTCCTTGCCATTAATCTGCAGCTTCTCTCTGTCTCTCTCTCTCTCATTGACAAAGGATTTCTCAACCCTGGTCAAGGACTTGCTTGGACTTGTGCATCATCAAGCCTTGAGGTAATGGCGTAGAAGAATAATCTCTTACACCAGAAGAGTAAGAAGTTGTGAAATCCCCTTCCCTTTACTGGCAAAATGATTTGCTCTGCTCATTTGGATTAGAATACGTTACTGTCTTGTCAGCCACAAACTGAGATTTCTGTTCTTTTTCCCCTTTCGTTGTCCTTTCCCTAAAATTACCTTTCATCCTATATCTGCTGTGTCACCCATTAAATTTGCTGCCAAGCATCAGCAGTTATATATTGGGTTAAAAATAGAAAAGATACTTCTCTCCTGATACAGCTGTCTATCATTCAGCTGGATTGTACATCACTGATGATAAAGGAAGATTTGCCTTGGTCTCCTGAAAATTCTAGACCTTGCGGGTGTTTTGCAAGCATAGATATTGATGAGAGAAATAAATTGTAATGCTAAATAAATAAAATTATTTCAAATGCCTTATCCCAATTTTACAGACTTCTCACATTGGCATTACAAGTATGATTATTTAAGTAAAAGGATGAATTGAAGTGATATTTTCAATTTAAATGTGTGTTCTTTTTACCTAACATTTGCAGAGCTGGTATAGCAATGAAAGAAATAAATTCAAGTTTAGCTTTAGGTATATCATTAAGAATGCTCTTAGATGTGTCTTCTGGGATATGTTTTTTAGCAATAACAGGCAAGGGAATAAAACAGCTTGATTTCTTGGTTCTACAAAAAGTTTTCGAAGCTATTAGTTATATAAATTCTCCTTAGGTGGATAACCTAAATGTTGTTCTTATTGTATGTTATTGTACTTTATAGAATATGAAATTAAAGTTTAAAAGACATTTTACCTATACCTCTATATATGTAAATATGTGATCATTCTCAACATATAAAGAGCTCTTCACTGCTAGGATTGGAAAAATCAAAATGTTGACTTCTTTCTGCCCATTTGCAATCACTGGAGTCATCTCTAAGAGACAAGAACTGTTGCTCATGAAAACTCATCAGCTATACATATGAGTCATGTCTATTTAGTTTATTTTATTAGATGAAGAATAAAGATTTAAAAAATAAGTTATTTCAAACAGGCTAGATGAAGATTTATGTTGCTCATTTTTCAAATTTGACTGGCCTTAGCAATCTAATAACTATACAAAAAAGACCTAGTATTTCTCCTGCAGTCTTTTCCTGACAACTTAAGTTATTCTACCACTATATAGCTAATACTTTTAACATAAATTTAATGTGTTTCTTTCAACTTATTCAACAAAAAACCTCACATCTATGCCAACTATCTAACTAGTTAAAATTTGTCCAAAGACACACAAAAGACCATATGTTCTACAAAAGATTTTGAGTATTTCTTCTAATGGTTTCCCTAGATAAACCTGATTATTCCATCTGAGAAGTGCAGTCTTTCTGTTTGAGCAGACACATCACTCCACCTAAAACAACTTATAAATTAAACGTTATTTTAACTGACTCTAGACATTTCTCCCCAGATTTATTTTCCATGTGAAGAAACTGTGAACTTAATTTATTGAGAAAGCTAACACTAACACATTATGAGAATGTTGCAATTCTATTATGCTAGAATCTCAAAATGATGCAAAAAGGTAGATACTAATATCCATTTTTACTATGTGAGGAATAGCTCATCCTTGGAAAAGCAATGTATCTGTATTTTCTTCTTGCAAGGTATCTAATAATTTAAAGTTGACACTATTCTTTAGCTTATGCTTTTTCACCTGAGGGCTATACTTTTTCAGTAAAAGTAAACAATCTGTATGGCTTTTAAAAATGCTTTTGCATTACACGGCAAGACAAACTTTGCTCTAAAATGTTATTTTATGCAAATAAACACATTCGAGTATCCCTAGCAATGAATGTTCATTTAATGCATTCCTTGTAAGCTTGAAATAATATTTTAATACTCCTCAGACATTAATTGCATTCTTACAGGATTCAGGAAATATATGAAATACTGTATATGTAATTTGCATAGAGCTATCTACATAAATTTACTGTCAGCTACAAACGACATAGCATTTCCCGAGGAAACTGTGGCATGATGAGTAAGCTCAGAGGATACTGAACAGCATGGAACTGTGTCAGGGGAGAGCCAAGCTGAATGTTAGGAAGAAGTTCTTCACCAGAGCTGCTCAGGGCAGTGGGCATAGCCCCACACAGTCAGAGTTCAAGGAGCTTCTGGGCAAGTCTCTCAGATACATGGTTTGAATTTTGGGTGGTCCTTTGTGGAGCCAGGAGTTGGACTCCATGATCCTTATAGGTCCCTTCCAACTTTGGATATTCGATGGTTCTATGATATATATGCTAGTACATCATTTAAATACCAATCACTTGTGACACAAGTGTAGATTTAATCCAAAGTTCAAAAATAGATGATAATGCAAGTAATATATTTGGCATTAGGCTCCCTCAGATTTTTATGCTTTGTAGGCAATGCGACATATGTGAACAGGAAGTGCACAAAGTTTAAGACAACTCTAATGCTCTGGGACATGGTTTGGCAGAGGGTTGTTAGAGTTAGGGTAGTATGGTTAGGTCATGGTGGGACTTGATGATCTTTAAGGTCTGTTCCAACCTGAGTGATTCTATGATTCTATAATTCTAAATACTGAAGAGTAATTCTGCACACTTTAGCATCGCAAGTCAAAATGCACTGGATTTCATGGAACAATAAAAAATACACTGTATTAATTGTTGTCATTTATTTGAGAGACATATCTTAGAGGAATAAATTCGAAGTGCCATCATAAACCTTACAAACTGTGACCACAATGTCAATAACCTTTCCTGACCCTGCTTTTATAGAATCATAGAAACATAGAATGGCTTCAGTTGGAAGGGACCTCAAGGATCATCAAGCTCCAGCCACGCTGCCACAGGCAGGGTACCAGCCAGCCCAGGGCCCCATTCAACTTGGCCTTGAACACCTCCAGGGACAGGTCATCCACAACCTCCCAGGGCAGCCTGTTCCAGCACCCCACCACTCTCATAGCAAAAAACTTCCCCCTGACACGCAACCTAAATCTTTCCTCCTTCAACTTAAATTCCCCTTGTCCTGCTATTATCTACCATTTCAAAGAATTGGCTCCCCTCTTGTTTATAAAGCTCCCTTTAGCTACCTGTAGGATGCAATGAGGTCACCCTGCAGCCATCTCTTCTCCAGGCTGAACAAGCCCAGCTCCCTCAGCCTGTATTTGAAGGGGAAGTGCTCCAGCCCTCTAATCATCCTTGTGGACCTCTTCTGGACCTTCTCCAACAGAAGCTTTCCTTATTAGAAGCTTGTGTCCATACACTGAAAAGAACCCCAGGATTGCATTACATGACACTGAACACTCATTGATGAACGGGATGAAGCAATCTACTACATAAGGAATCTGTCATGTATGAGCCATTGAAAATAAACTGAGCAGATTCTGGGAACATGAATAGCTTTGAAGTAGGAGAGACTGTTTGTGTGGGAGTAGCCTGCAGATCAGACATCTCTATCCTGTGGCTTTCTCAAAACACTGCTTTACATTACTATTTCATTATTTACTGTCTGAATCTATAATTTTAATCCAGAAGATTAAAATTTTTCTACTGCTTAGATGAAACGCAAAATTAGATCACCATCACAAACAGAAACTTTGGGGGAATTTATGGGAAGATTACTATGTAATGGCTTTAGCAGTTTGAATACCAAGCAAGATGAACTGGAACCTTTCACTAATTAGAATTAAATTTGATATAATTGAAGAATGATATGGTGAAGTGTTTTGGTTGCTTAGAATGCTAAGATGCTTGTAAAGCACTGTTTAATTTCTACTGTGAAGATAAATTATATTTGCTTTAAGAATGTTATTTGATTATTATAATTATCATAGTTCAAAGACTTGGCAAAGAAAGAAGCTGAGGCTAAAGAGAGCAGACACTTAGGATAATCTAGTCTAAGTGGGAAAAAAATATATTTTCATAGTAGGAGAGAGAAAAGAACAATTCAAGACACTTGAGAGGAAAAAACAATTAAAAAAAAAAAGTGTCCACAAAGTAGATAATTATTGTGCAGCTATGAAAAGACGTATGAAAGCACAAAAAACCTAGTACTCAGTATGATTCTAAAATCCATTAAAAAAGTACTGCCAAATATATACATTTTTCAGAAAGATTTCTAAGGAAAGACGAGAATTACAATATTCTTGTTCACAAAAAAATTGCTTCTAAAAATAATCTGCACTAATGGAAAAGATAACAAGTGATGGGCATTAGGACACATAAAAGCATCAGGAAAAGTTTACAGTGTTAAAGGAAGGGACTTTAACTCCCCCAAAAATGATTAGCACCACAAAGTCTCATTTTGAATACAAATAGGAGTATTAACTGGTAAACTAATTTAACAATATTTCCTGGACTATATATGAATTTCTAATTAAACCTTTAACTATGAGTTAACTTTTATTTTACTATACAAAACCACAAGAGACCATAGTGAGAAAAGAGCTCCCTTTTTGACAGGGTTCAACTGTAAATTCTCTATCATGCTTTACTAATTATATGTAGATATTTCTGAACATCATTCATTATTCTAATTCTGTATATACCAATAAAAATATGTTTTTCCATAATACAAGTGGTATGGCAAAAGTACAAACTTAAGCAACGGTGCTGATATAGTATTTCTGCAATGTTTCCTACAGATACAGCTAGGAAAATGCAAAGATATTAGATCTGACAAGTATCTATATATTTTCTTACTTAATATCACCCTTCTATCTTGATGGGAAGCTTATAATCACATTTACTGTGATTTGAGTCACTTTCCTTTACAAGCTCTGCCACACACTAGACATTTCATCTTGCCTCCTAAGTTAAAATCAAAGGCAATGCAAACACAAACACATGAAGATTACTCTATGATGACAAGTGTCTGCTCTCTGAAAAAGATATTACTGAGTACAATTTTCTGACCACTTTCTGACCTCTTCAGCCTGTCTCCTTTGAGCATCTAAAAGCCTGAGCCATTTTAGAAAAACTGTTTAATTCTCTATACACCCATTAAAAAAAAGTGATTCATATGAATCCTGACAATTAAGTAGGCAGATTTTCATTACGCTACAGTAAAACCGTTGCAGATTTCTGCACGCGATTTATGTTTACAATAAAATAAGAAATGAAGTCAAATCCCATTAATCTTTGCATCAAATAATTTTATGTTTCCATGTTTCCACACTAAATAAAACCAATCCTTTATTAATTTCATGGATATTACCTGTCATAATTACAGATGCTAAGATGTATCTCCCTATCTTCTTTACAATAGGAAGCATAAATTGCAGCACCGATAAATACTGCTCTTATTAATTCCTCAATAAATTGGTAGACAAATAAGGAAATGTTAAGCACTGAGAGTTCAGTGAAAGCAATCCTATAAATATTTATAACACTAAACAATAAATAGTATAAACACAATGCAAGCTGAAGCACTTTTCTTAAATAACATAGGCATAGCTACACACATTAACAGGAATTCCAATCATATTTTTATAATTCACTCTAGTTTGCCACAAACAAACAAACAAAGCACCAAACAACAACAGCCTTTGTAAATCCTTCAAAAAAACAGGGCTTTTTAAAGTAGTTAAAACAGGGGAAAAAGGAAATTGAAAAGGGTTAAAAAAAAAAAAATAATTTTCCTAACTGAGCATGGAAATGCATTTTGGATCTCTAAGAATTATTTATTAATACACTTCTCTAAATGTTGCATGGACCTAGCTCCACGGTACCCGAGCATGTACAACTTCACTCAATTCATTTTTCTTCTCCTGGAATAACTGTAACTTTCAGATGTGCAATTCTTCTATTTCAGAGCATCTTAGTATGTATCCAGCATGCCTCTGCATGCATGGCTGTAAACCATTCTGATTTTTGTTTTGATCACTATTTAGAAATAGACTGTGAAAGATAATTCTGTTACAATTAGACCAGAATGGTCTAACTTAAAACACAGATTCAAAACATAAAGGGCATAGGAACAGAACCTACTCACATTTTTACCTGTTTATCTCTTCAACTGCATATAGAAAAGCAAAGATCATATGAAAGACAATCCACAACTTATCACCTACAAATCAGGCTTTTAGTAAACCACACAATGTAGAAGACATTATATGGAGTAATAAAGGAAAAATGGTTTATCTCCCTGAAAATTTATTGGTAGCAAATTGCAGAAAGGAGATTCAGGCAAATCAATTCAAACACGTATGAGACTCAGATGTAGTCTTCATGGAAAAACATAGATCAAAAGTTCAGTGGAAGAAAATTAACATAGCTTATTGTAGAATAGAAAAGGAATACAAAGTACCTTTCTGTATAGATAAACAAGCAGGTATTCAGGTCTCAAAATATCGATCTAAAATAATCATGCCTGAAAAGAAAAGCACTAACTATGTTTGTCGAGTGGAAGAGTATTCAGGGTCCTGTAAAGTTGCTATAGACTGTCAAATAATATACATTAAAGTGAGGTCTGACAGATACTTCCAAGGTAGAGAATAAAGAAATATTCATTGCAAATTGATTTTCAAATTTTGGATATGAGCTGAAATGTGATATTTAACAGAAAGAAGCAATGACACCAGAAAGTATTTTTTCAACTAACAGAAAAGCAAAGTTACTGCTAGCTGGACACTTTCCAGAATCTGACAATTCATGTACCTTTTACCAGATCGTTGCTACATAATCTCCAGCAGACATATACAGATGACAAATGTCGAAATTAACACATTTCTTGATACACGCACTGTATGATTTTGCATGGTTTGAACACTTAATCAGAATCATGTCAGCAAACAGCCACTTACAATAATACATTTTAATAGTTATTTTAAGCAGAAAGGAAGTAGAAACTGGAAAAATAGCCCTATTGCAACCCTTTTCTAATAGCCTAACAGCATTCAAATTATTTTTGAAAGTTTGTCTTTCTAGGATTTCATTAAGGCATATTACATGAACAATTACCAGAATGAAAGCTGTTCATCTAATTTGACACTTCGCAATGTTGTTTGCATTTTTGTCTCCTCTAATGTACAAATGGCGAGACTCACAAATTAAAAAGATGGTGACTGGAGCTTTTGCTATACAAATGAGATTTATTAGAAGAGTTCGCAAGTGGGAAAGTCTAAGTTTATTAATTTAGCTTACTTGTTCCTATTTTACATTTGCTCACATCTTTTCCGAATTAACCTTCTAACTCAAAAGTGTCAGAGCCAGTTGCTTTTTCGGCTCTTCCTGGAGTTTTCTGGCCAAAGAATTCAATAACAACTACTCTAAGAAAATAAACTTTTTTTTTCTTTTTTTTTTTTTTCTTTTTTTTAGAGTAATAGTTCTTCGGTATTTTGCTGAGAAGCTGTAGCACATCACTTAGAGCAGGGTACAACATTTTTCAGAAGAGTCACTTCCGTTATAGAAGCATGTCTTTTACTGTTTCTATGAAAATCCACTAAAATTTTATGAAGTTTTTTACCTCCAAAAATTATTTATTCATTCGTGCATATGTATGCCAACGTCCAATGTCTAAACAGTACACAAAGCCCACTTGTACCTAACACATCCTAGCCCCTCACCATTCCCACATATCAAGCAGATTTAACACATGCAGCAGATTGGAAGATCTGGTATTTCAACTTCACAAATGAAATAAAATGCACATTCAAGAATAATTATAACTTAACAATGTAACACAAAACTCCTATTTGCTATAAAAATGTATTCCTTTTTGGAAGCATGCAACAGCAACATAACATAATGTAACATAAACAACATAATATAACATACTTAGTATAATAATACATGTATGTGTTACAATAATAAAAACATATGTAATATATTATAATTATATCATATAGTATATAAATATAATAATAGATATATATAGCTACACCTATAAATATATATATGAAACTATATGGATCTACTTATAGAGTAGCCTAACTGTTGGATTGCCCTCTTAGGTCCTAAGAATCTATTCCTTTGTCTGAGGGACTGAACATACAGCTTACAGGAAAATGTTCTCACCCTTAAGCTATAGGTTATGCTATGCAATTACTTTTAGACAATCTTGTTGATTTTACTGTAATTGCAATGTATCTGTAATGTTTGGATTCATATAATATATTCAAGTAGTTATTCAGATAGGGAAAAAAATGTGGAAGACTTTAATAAATCCCATATTAGAAACTGAATTTACAATTCAAGTGTTAGGATGTAAAGTTTGACTTTTTCTTGTTTTCTGGCTCACTGCATAGTTTCACAGCTCATCACAATTGAAACAGTGTGAATAGGGGAGACTAGTAGGGACCTTCCCTTTATCCTCTCCTCACCTCATTATTTTCTGCCCACACACACTCGTGCCTCTGTTTCATGATTGTGTGCTGCTTGTGTATTTATGAGTCATTACTTCCTAAGAGGTAAAATTAGAATTGTTTGTAAGCACGCCAAAGCAGGAAAGGCAATCTGATGATGCAGATAAAGAGCATCTCAAGCACTCAAACCTAATAGCAAGGGCACTGGTTGCAAAGAAACTACTTCTCTATTGCTAGCTTACTTATTATTTTGTTTCAAAAAAAGGTTATTTCATATATCACTCAATGTGTTCTGTCACAGACATCAAGGAAAGTGTTTACACTTAGATCTATCACGTTAGCCCTATTGTTGAAGAGTGGATTAAAAGAAGAAATACCAGTATGGTTATGCTGCTGTGCTGTTTCAATTCAGCAAGGTGTAAGTCACGCCTGTCACATCATAGGTGAACTTGAGAAGTCCAGAGCACATCTAACCAGGTAACCATGACAACTACATCCATTTCTTTTGCAAAGGATTTTTTTTTTCAGAATATTCATATTAAATTGGCTACTAGTAGACAAAATTCTCTATACGTACATACGATATCTGCCAGACAGAAGGACTATGTTTCAGTAACACACCTTTTAGTTAATTTGTTATTACAATTTCAGACTATTTTTAATTAGGTGAAAAATTCAATCTGTTCATATGCAAATGCAATCCTGCTTGCTATGATATCCAAAGATATACATATGTGCAGGTTTACAAATGAACTGACTTACATGTGGTTATGGTAGTATGGCAATATTAAAACATCTGCAACATGAAGGATGGTGCAACCTAAAATTCACAAGCAGCCTTGCACTGTGAGCAATTACAGACTGCTTTGATTACTAATTTTCAATAGACTGTCATGTTTACTTTGCATAGATTTTTAATTACATGCATACCATGCCCCACAGAATTCTATGTGGGCCATAGGGCCTTGAAGCAATGCTACTTCAGAACTGTTTCAAAACAACATGTTAGTTTATTAGTGGAATCAAGCTGTTTTGAGTTTCAAAAGGGCACAGGAAAATGCATAACACTTCACAGTCTTCAGTACTGCAAAAGAGCACCGAGAAAGCTAACGATAACTGAACATTCTTTTTTGATAAAGGAAAAAAGGATTAAAAGGATTAATCCTTAATGTTTTCCATATGCAGAACCATCTCCAAAATTTGGTATGCACTAGCATAAATACAAATGCAAATGCTAGAAAAATAGCAAAAAAAAAAAAATTTTAAAGCCACCCTGGTTGGTAGTTCACATTTTCAAATATGCATATGGTTTGCAGAAGGATTTTTTCCTTCAATATTTCTCCTGATTTTTTTTTTCCTTGGACTGAGACTTAAACTAATCTGAAGGTGGAGAAAAAATAGCATCATTTGCTCCAAGACTAGCATCTCCTATTTATCTATTTGGAAACTACAACTGATACAAAGAGCATAATAACACTATCTAATAGAGAATATTTTCAGATGCAAAATACTACTTTTCAATAGTCACCACTTTTAGCTATGCATCCCCAGCAGCTGTGAACAACAGCATACATTCCGTGCTCATAACAATCAGCACTAGCAGAGGTCACCCACTATTTCACAGCTGCTATGATGCCATCACTGCTGAAATGCAGCACCCATTGCCCCACTGCGCTCACATCCACTGTTTTGTCTCCATAAACATGCAGCAAGCATCAACGAATGTCAGTGCCATTTTTCCACATGGAGAAACTCACTGATACATCTTTGTTTCAAAGGCACTTCCATGTCAGACACCACTGTGTAAAGCTGCCCCTCTGCTGCCATCTGTCACACAGCAACAAAATGTAACAGAATACTAGTGGAAACCAACCACCAACACTGATCTCCGATCTCGCGGGTCAACAAAATAAAATAGGAGGCATTAAGTTTTTAGCAGCCATCAAACTTACAGAAAGCAGATTTGACTGAAAATAGCTTACTTACACAATCAAAATTAAGAAGGGAGATCATGATGATTTTTAAGGCATTTCTGTTTTTTACAATGGAACAGTATTAATATCAGAAAAGTTATGCCTCCAAGATATATCAATTATACCCATAAAGGTATATCAAACACATTACTCCAATAATGCAGATTTATCATTGTTTACCATTGCACTTGATTCTTACAATCTTTTTAAAAATTTCACATGAAGCAATACAAGATCTTATTTTAAATTGTCACCAAACTGACAGTTCTTCTCCTAATCACCTTCAACATTGTTTAGAAGAACAAAAAATTTTTTTCATTATCTTCCTTACATGAATACCCTCACTGTGCTGCCACTGGTGTTCAGTTCTCAGGAGCTGATTTCAAGTCTGAAAGGATGGGAGAATCACACACGTAAATGTCATTACTTTTCCAATGTGTTGGTTTCTCAATGAACCTGGCTTGGAAGCAGTTGTTTCTGAAGACAACGGTAAACAGAATGACTGACTAGAAAATGTTATCTGTCATTGAAAACTCGTTTGAAAGATAAATTAGCTTTCAAAAGATAATGAAAACAGACTTTGTCAAAATTAGTGTCTGACCTAACCACTTAAGCCATGATAGAAACAAAAAAACCACCGTCAAATTTGCAAGAAGTACATCTTTTTGATTGCACGTCCTTCAATTAAAAGGATATTCAAAAACTTGGAATAGCACAAACATGTAAACACATTTCATAAGAAGAATGTAATATGAAGTACAATCTTCTGATAAAGATAAGGCTAAGGGCAGCCAGGAAAAAGACAAAAGCATATAAAAATGATCATGTTACACAAACATACTGCATCTATAGATCTCAGCTCTGAGAGAATCATCAATGGCAGGAACAATAAAAGCTGTTGCTCAAGTACCAGCTCTGTGACAAGACTTACTGCCAGAGAGAGAGAAAGAGAGATTCTGAAGGGGGTAAAGAAGGATTTGCAGCTGCAGTGCAAATCTTTGTTATTGCAGTAACTTAAGACCCTCAGCTCTTCTTCAGGGGAGCTGCAGGATCAAACATGTGAGTGATGGCTCGGTGGCTCTAGCAAAAACAGCCAAGCATCCTTGCTGTTTCTCCCATGCAACACAGCAGACAGCATAATACAAGAGCAATTGTCTGAGGCCAGCTGTCTCTAAGAACCTTTTATAGAACAGAACCTTCCAGAACAGAAAAAATTCCTCTACTTTGAGAGGAAATTCTGACAAGTGATGAGTTGTCTGAGCGTTTGATCAGACTCTGAAACAAATTAATGAAGACCAGCATTTTATAATTTTATCACTTTATTACACAGAAATAACTAAAGAGATGCGTTACACAAAAGACGAGCTGCATCCTACTTTCACTCTTAGCAACCACTTGGCCTCAGTTTAGTTTTGGATCCCATGTATTAAAAAAAAAGAGAAAAGAAAAAAAATTGGAGCTCTTCTCTTGAAAGACAGAAATGCACTTTGAACAAAACTGAGAACACCTAGCAGTGAACAAAGGGGCAAGCCCCTGTGCTACAGAAATGTTGATGGTGTTCTTTAACAACAAAAAGAGGATTTTTGCAGCAGTGGTTTCCAATGCAAGCACAAAATGTTTTTTTGTTGTTGTCGTTGTTTTTGTTTTTGTTTTTTTTAACTGCTTCTGAAGGAGAAAAATATAATGAAAAAATTCAGTATCATTTTTTTGGAAGAGTATAACGAGCAATGTTGGTATGAATTATGAAGAAGTTATATGACAACTACACTAGAAATTATCTGCCTCTTCTACAGTCATACCTAAAATGTAATTTTAAAAAAGGGAAAAGCTAAATATGTATTAATTTATATGATGCATGTAAGTACCTGAAGATGATATTGTATATTTAGGTGTGCGTGATAAGGAAAGATTTGCTGGCACGTTTAAAAGGAATATTTTACCAAGTGACAGCAAGACAAAAACTTTCTGGTTTACATGTTCTATCATTAGAGTTGTTTTATAAATTTATTCAGCTACAGACAACCTCACACTTGTTTTGGCTTCTGCACTTCCCAGTCTGGATGCTTTTTCCTACATGGGAAGCCTACTATTTTCTGTTATCCTGGAAAAGTAACAGAAGTGAGGGGTTTCTCAGCTTTCGCTTGCCCTCCCTCAGCCTGTGATGCCTCTGGTCAAATGCAAGACATCCCTGCAAATTGTTTTCATACTACTACTGGCATGCATCTTGCACTGAAGTAATCCTATGTTTAACAGTGAACTGCAACTTGAAGATATTTACTGGTCATTCTACTTTGATGGGAGGTAACAAAAATGGCTGTAACAATACTGGCACAATAGAAAACTGCTTGGGATAAAATCAAGCCACTGGTAGTTCCTCTTTGAAGAACATTCAGAAAATGACTGCTATCACTATATGGATTACGTGACAGTTTGTTAGCTTACATCTCTATTTAGCCATTTTCAACAGGTGTTTTCCCCTCATGTAAAAGAGTTATAGGTATCTAGTAGAAATGAATGACTGTGATGAAGAATTATGTTTTGTGAAAAGACTAAAAGCAGTCAGTTGACTTAATGGTGAGATGGAAATTTGCTGTACCTAGGACGCGGACATTGTAAAGATGTATTCTTTGTACTGAAGAAAAAAATTATATCATTAAGCAATGCCTTTGCAGGGAAGAGTCATTTCATGTCCTACTTTAAGTCTTCATTAGAAAGTAATCACAATGATGTCCTAAACATTCTTAAAAATCATGAAACTTGAGATAGTACAATTTAGTAGAAACTCATAGGTAAGATAAAGATATAACTACATATGATAGCATGATGATAACAAAAGATGAAAATTGAAAGATGTAGTAACTTGATACAGCCACGAATGAATAAACTGTGCAGATTACCCCAAGTACCAATGGGACCCAGTCCTCTCTTTTGACTTTATCCATGTAGATTACTGTGCAGTAAAAAAGGGTGCTTATTTGGAACAGACTACCTAGTCCCCCTCAGCATGTTGTCAGACTGACTATTCACCATATATTAAAAATATATATTCCAATTGCATCATCCAATCACATACAAGTAGTGGCAAACCAAGCTCAGCAAAGGGCACATCAATAATAATAAGAAAAACAAAAACAACAACAACAACAAAATTTATCTAAGAACACCCTTAATTTACATCATCAGTGATTCATATACTATTGAGAAATCCACTCAAACATTTCTTTCTGCTACTTTCAGTCACTGCTTCTACTAGTTTTTCATTTATGATTACTAACTTTGCAAGGCCCAAAGATCTCACAAGAGACACGATTGCTTTCCTTGTGACAACACACTTTTGTAATGTAATAATTATTTGTATAACTAAAGCTTCCATAAAAATGTAAAGAAGAAAAAGAAGATATTCACTAAAAAATAAACAAAAACCACCATCTATTTGGTGTGCACACTGCAACTATACATTCCTCTGGGACATGTAAAATTCAGAAACTGCTTATAGTAAATTTTGAGATCACAACGGGAAAGCAACCACATATTTTAGAATATTCTCCTCCAGACTTTACTGTAAATGACCAAACAAGCACCTAAAACTAAAACTTAAAAGAAAGCTTATTCCACAAATGGAATGGAATGGTGTAAATTTCAGCAACTGCTTGCTTTGACATTAATACTATTAATATTATTGGAGACTTTTAAAATAAATTATTTAACAAAGGTTTCCCCTTAAAAAAAAAAAAAAAAAAAAAAAGAAGATCAGCTTAAAATTTCACTAAAATGTGTGAAAAATTCAATAAAAGGAGAAATCTTTTTAGGAATAAGCATTTGACTTGACAGTTTTATAAAAATAAGTATAAAATAAGTAAATAAATAAATAAATAAATAAATAGACATACAAGCTCTCACAAACGCATTAACTCCCCACAACAATAATACCTGGATTTGCTGCACCAACAGTCTGTGGTGTCTTTGTTGACCATTCCTTAAATGCCAGTTCACCATCTGTCCTTTCCAACGAGCTGTTGTGTTGTGACTGCTGTTGGTCTTCATCTTCAGCAACAAATGAAACTACACCTAAAACAAATAGATAACAGATGCCATATTAGTATGCTAGCTTTATAAAATAAAAATGCCAGACACCTAAGCACAGAGAAGTTGCAGATTATGTTTACAAAACTATTTGGCATTTGACACATTAGAGAGCAGAAACAGTAGCCGAGGTTATGTTACCTGTCTGCAGGTACATATAAAAGGAAGATACTGACATGCATTTTAAGCTTCAGAAGATGGTTAAAGAAGTCAAAAGGAAGAGGAGAAGCCCCAGACTAAGCCAAGCAAGGTTTACATAGGGCCTGAGAAGGGAATAGCAGTGACGAACAGAGATAGCACCTCACTAGTCACAACATCTGGCTCAGAAATCCACCATGACTATACCATTGGGAACTGATCAATATTCCTGTACATATAACAGCTTATACCAGGGTTATTTACAGTCCTTGGCATTTATCTTATTCAAACACTTTTGCAGAAGGCTGCATTCATAAAAATCCTTCCATGTTTCACTGCATTTAAGGAGATCAATTTTTTATAAAACAGCCTCAGTTACAGAGTTCTTTTAATAGTATGTGAGGATGAAGGAGGAACAGAGAAGAGAGAAGTGAAGAAAGAAGAAAGGGGAGAAAGGAAAGAGGCATAAATAAGAGAAAAGAGAGGGGTGAGGGAAGAGGAAGAGAACAAGGAGAAGGAGGAAAGAGAAGAAAGCGTGTACTCAAATCCAGAGGAAAAAACTATGAAATTTTAAATTAAATATTAAATTTCCAGATTTTATCCCTTTGTTAATAAAATCTATGCTATCCCAATGGAAAAAAAAAAAAAAAAAAAAAAAGAAGAAAAAAAAAACCACCACAAAAAAAAAATATATATATATATATATTTAAACAGAAATTTTTTCTAAATGTCTAAAAACAATTACTATAGTGAAGCCAGAAGTGGTATTTGAAAAGTTTGATGGTGATTGCTATTTTAAGAAACTATTGAATATTTTTTTCAAAGAGAAAATATATGTATAAATGCAATTTAAGAAATAATTGCAGAAAGCTCAAAGGAATAAAGTCTGCAGAAATTACTCAAGTTATATAAATATTGATGTAGGATAACATATTTTGATCGTGCTAATATCTAATAGATCTTATGAAAAACATTGATAAGCTAATCTATTTCACATCTTAATAAATAAACCTAGTACAATTTTGGTCTAATGTAGCACAGTATTAAGAAGGAAAAAAGTGCAAGAGAAAACATTAATTTTGTCATTAATTTTCATTGCAATCCTAAGGATTAATATATATTTGAGATGCCAATAACTATAAAGAAATGAGCAAAAAGATGTCAAGCTATAGTTTTAAACTTGATTAAAATATTTGAGTACGTGCTGAAATAAACTAAATTCATACATCTTAAAACCTCCTTACAGTAGTGATTTTTTTTTCACTTCATTTTATGATATAATCAATTTCTTTCTTACAGTCCTTTCTTCCATTCATAATGTATTTGAGAATATTATACTGTGCATAGGTACTCTTGAGAGAGAGGGAGAAGTGTTCAGGGCATAGAAGTTTTAATTTCATCCTTAAGTAGGGGTATAGAAAAACAAACAAACCTATTTAGCTCTGCACTAAACACGAACTCAAAAGTTCTGAAACTATTGACTGAAGAATTCTGAGTATCTATCTGTGGCAAATCTTGGAATGTTTGAGAAATTCCAGAACTGTAAATTGCTAATGCTCAAGAATATTTGAAGAAGTGGTAGAAGAAGTATAGTAACTGCAAACCACTTAAATTGGTCAACCACGGTGCAAATAAGCCAGCAATGGCATAATTAAAAAATCAGTGAAGAATTGTGCTGTAATTGCCAACACTCAGCTTTGTTTCCTTGCAGAAAACAGATCTCAAACAGAATTAATAACATTGAGGGCAAAGTCTTGATCACTAAACGTAACTGGATTGATGTAAAGTATTCAGATTTCTGCAGGGTTCTTAATTATATGTGTCCAAATATTTAAATAAAATATAACTAGATTCACTGTAGATGGCATTTTCATACTATAATACTAATTTCATAAAGTTAACATTTATCTGCTAACTTTAAAATATTCATAAATTGCCCATCACTTTCATAGATGTGAAAGTATCTATGACTAGCTCAAAGCTATTTCAGTTTTTTTATCAGGGAAAAAAAAGGAAAATAACTGCTGATAAAAAACTGCAAATAACAAAAAAGTGTATTAATATTAAATCATGTATAGAATGTACTATCCTTATCAGTAACATGCTCTGCATGACATTAGTCTTTAAGACTGATTGTTTTCCAAAGACATACAATAGTAGTAAAGTAGTAAAGAAAATGCTCTCCTGATTCAGAAATGAGTGGTGCAACGCAATGACCACTATTACACAGGAGATTAAAATAGCTGATATTACATAAATATAGGAGTTTATTCAAATCAGGGACTACGAAAAATTCTAATCAAAAGAAGCTCACAGGCTCGGAAAAAGAGCTTTATACAATGCAATAAAATCCTTAGCAATCTATCAACTACTAATAAATACACTGGAAAAGTGCAGAAACACTGCAACAAAAAGTATAGATTTAAAACAAAAAGTGAGCATAAGCTTGGCTCATATATTATATAACCTTCTTGCTTTGATTCATGAATTCTTAGTCTTTTGTCAGTCTATGCCTCTGTGCACTCTGTCATCCTACAAAACCTACTGTAGCTTACACTTCTTCAATATGGTAATGTCTTGTATATTTATGTCACACTGATGCTGCAAAGCAAAACATCAGTATGTATTTTCTTCCTTCTAGTGGCTTCTTTCTAGTTCTGATTTCTCTGTCACACGTATTATATCGCAAGGAAACTTGTCAAAATATCATAGTTGACGATTTTTAAAGCATACTATGAAAACAATACTTAGTGTATGTAACACAATTCTAAACATGGAGAATTCCATCCAATAGAAAGAAATTGACAATATTTTTTTTTTTAATCAAGTGATGCATACTTCAAAAATAAAGGAAAAGTGATTCATAAAACTAGAAAGCTCCTTTCTACAGGCTACTTAACAAAAGAACACAGACACAGTTGTGTATTTTTTGCAAAAGACACAATAAAGTACTATGAGCTTTGGTGTCTTCTGGATATTCTGTGGAAAGAAAGAAATAGATTTAAATAAAAGATAAAGTAATATGTAGAAGGTGCTTTATCAGACTTAAAAGAAATTGCTCTATTACCTAGGAAACAGATTACTGAACAATTTTATTTGGTGCAAGAACATTTCACGAGATGTTTATTAGTTATTATTTCCATGTTAAAAATCTGTCACATAGCTTTTTTTGTAGCACAAAATATTAACTCTCCATTGAAATTCTTCAAATGGACTTTTGAAAAGAAGTAGGCCCATTTTTTACTTAGCAATCATAAGAGAGCAAAAAGGGAAGCAAAATAAGTATAATTGTGCTGCTACATAATTTTGTAATGAAAAAGACTTTGAATAGAAAGGAAAGAGAAAACCATTTGCTCAGTACAACAATTTCTATGGCAAAAGTTCCTTTATGAAATTGCATTTTAATATGATGAAAACATCATTAAAGAATACCAAGGTTACAAAGTTTTATACATACAATTTGGAGAGTTCTAAACTTGAAAACATTCAACAGTTCTATGACAAAGTATTCAACTAAATATTCAACTAGCTGTTCTTTTTTCCTCACAGGATAAGATTTCACTCTATAGATATCTTTTGAGCCTTGTTTTTATCCTCAGTATTCAACACACTTCCCTCCAAACACATTCACCAAACTGAAAAAGAGTACCTTTATTTTGGAGTATTTAATGTTACCTGTAGTATTTTGCAACTAGGAAGTACTAAGATTCCTGAATCCTAATTAATTAGCAATTGAATCACTCACATCCAATCTGTGATCCTCACACTTCACAGCAACTGAAAATTCCTACAAGAGCCAAAAATTCTTATTTCTCTCAGTTCAAACATTTCCATACGTAAGTTTCCATGAAAGTAAAAATTCTGCTTTGGGGAACAAATATGACTTCTCACAATTGCACGATTTGAAGCAGACTGACTTCTATTCTACTTGAATCCCCGAACTAGTAAGCAATTCCTAGATGGTGTTACCTTGTATGGGACACTTGGTAGTTTATATTACACCTAACACTGGAGAGCAAAATCAGCTTCTGCCTTTCAAATCCACAACAGGGGCCTTTTTCCCCACTGCCATACAACAGCTGAATGATTTGAGTACATTTACAAATTTCTATGATGTAACTGAAACTGTCTCTGCTCCAGGGGAAAAATGAATGTGATTTTTTCAGGTAGTGATTAAAGCAACCATTGAGCCAGGGGTTGAATGGCAGATAACTGGGCCCTATCTCTTTCACAAATTCACTTCAGCCTCCTGTCATTATTTTACAGCATAAAATATATGATCTGTTCCCTGAAAAAAAAAAAAAAAAAAGAGCATATATGACTACTTAGCTTTCGACCTATTAACTTTTCTGTCAGGTTAGAGACACTGACTGTTCTCTTTCTCTCCTAGTGAACATGTAATACTTCCAAGTACAATGGAAACTATTGTGACAGAAGTTAGGAATGACAGAACAAAGGAGATGACGGTTCAAGTATGCTATCTCTTTAACTTTGAAGGCATGGCTTTTAACAGTTGCCGTTAAACTATTGTATGATAGATCGCTTGGAATCTCTTATACTGAAGCTTTCAGGATTTATAAAAGAATTGTAGATTTGCTAAGCCATAAGTAAGAATAATTCTAAATCTTTAAAGCCTAAGGAAAAAGCATATGTTAAAGTATAGTGTACACTCAGTATTTCCTTGTGACTAATTCCAATGGTCAAAAATTCAATTGAAAGCTGGCTCCAACTCAGAGAAAATGAATTTTTTCTCAGGGCTACAGTCTAAGCAAGAAGTACAGAAGTTTTCCTGTGGCACTACACCAAGCTTTGTTGCAAGTATTTAAAAGCGTGTTTATGAAAGTAACGCCTCCTGTTTCATGATGTTAGGCAATGCTTGAGGTGGATGTTGGTAGTATGGCCATAGAGGTTGGACCTTCCCACCAATACCATTACATTTTGCTGTTGTGTGACATATAGTAGCAGAGTGGCAGCGTGACAGGCGATGTCTGACATGGAAGTGTGGATGAAGCAACAGTCTGTCACTGAATTCAGAAAAAATTGCATCCATTGACATTCATTAGCACTTACTGAACATTGATGGAGACCAAACAATGGATGTAAGCACAGTGAGGCAACAGTTGCTGCATTTCAGCAGTGGCAACAGCGACAGGGTTGCCTCCTCTGGTACAGATTTGTACAAGCGTGCTGGCTTTAGTTCATTGCTAATGAAATTGGTGGGACTCATGGTGGTGACTGTGTTGAAAAGTAGTGTTTTGTATATAAGAATTTTCTCTATCAAATAGAGTTATTGTGCCCTTTGTATCTGCTGTAGTTTCCATGGCAATATATAGAAAATAATACTTTCAGAGAGACCTATACATTTTCATCATCTGCATACTGAGATGCTATTAACCTATAGCCATAGTAACCTACATTTTACATATCAGAGACTGTAATAGTCAAAATAATAAACTAGATTTGCATTCCTAAAGACAAGATAATTATTTTTTGATGTTGAGAAACCAGAAATCATTAATCTCGACTTTTCAAAAAGTTATCAGAAAGAATTTGCAGTTAGCAAACCAAAAAATCAAGATTATACACTGAGCATTTTTTATTGATATTTGCCCAATATTTAGAATCCTTTTGCTTAAGAAGTAGACTAAATCTAGGTTTCCTGAGCACTATTCTATTATTTTAAGGAAAATATGATCTCCTCTGTTCCCATAATTGCCTTCCTCACACATTATAAAACTACTAAGTGCCACAATTCCTGCTCTTAGAAGTATGACTGTACAACATCGTTCTCATTGTTCTTCTTATATTATGTGTAAAGAATGAGAAAGTAGAATTGTAGAAATATTAGTTAGCATTTGAAAATGATTAAATGATTAAGTCTGAATTATTTAAAGAGATATCCATTTAAAAATATATTCAAGACAAAATATTAAGTAAGACACACTGAAGTTAGTTAAAGCCTGCAAGAATCTTAATATTGTTTCATAGGAGTATCAGTATAAATATGGGCCAATGCAAATTATTTGCAATTAATTTTAGAAATGTACATTCTGTGCATTTACTCTTGCACCCTGTAGGCAACAAATTGAACTTTAATCAAAGGAAATAATCAAATTTTAAATTATCGGCTCTAGTAGTGCTTAGAGAGCTACAGCTATTCAACATTTTCTGGAAAGTGCACTTCTTAATAATTCAAACACACGAATTCCTATAGTGACAATTTCCATGGGACCAATTAAGGACATAATGTTCCACAAATGTTGGCATTTTTGAAGTAGTCAACCACATTTTTAGCAGTAATATCTTTACAACTAAAAGTATGTCCCAGATTAAAAATCAGTATCACCAGTCATTACAGTGTTACTTTCAGGAAAAAAAAGGTCACATTGAACAGAAAGCACTAAATGTAAACAGACTTGGTCTTTAATTCACAGGAATTTTGTATATTGGAGTTCTACATTCTACCTTGAAAGACTCCTCGCCTCATTGGAGATACACTCAAACTGTAAGGAACTATGTCATCTGGATCCACAGTAAGAACCGATGCACCATCCACCATTGAAAGATTTGAAGATACCTGGTAAAGAGAATATACAAGAAGAATGAACAATCAAAAGCAAGTTACTATGGTATGAACACTATAGACAAAACTATCAATTTTACTTGCTTTGAAATGTAGCATATGATATAAAATTTGCTATTGGAAAGTCCTAGTCTTTATACATATGAAATGAATACCTATAGTAAGAGACAGTATCATATACATCATCATGTAGCAGACAGAGATCATACCAAGTAAACTCAAGTACAGTAACAAAGTTAGTAATTACATAAATATTTTACATACATTTTCTTTAGAAGTGTAACAGTGAACTTTAACACTTGTTATCTAAATGTACAGAGCAAAGCAAAATCTGAGTGTTGTTTTAACATCAATTGCATCAATTAAGTGATATGACATTTATGCAATGTCATTTGTAGCAACTATCTGAACAATTAAATTTCTGGTGCAATTTTCTTACACTAAATTTCAGATTTTTTTAAACTATAATTATTACAGAAATGTAGACTGAGAGTATTTTTAATTGTATCTCATTTCTTTATCCCTTATTGTTTTACTACAGAAAGACTCTATGATCAGCTTCTCATTGATCAGAAATTTAAGTATGAGGCATGACAAATCACAGTTAATGATAATCTGGCCTATTTACTAGTTGTGCAGAAAGACAGTAAATGGACTGCATGAATGGTTCTGCTTAAATCCCCTATTCTGTTACCTTTTTCACTAGAGCAACCTAGTTTTGGTGACAGTGTTTTAAATTGATACTGCTATTTCTGCATTGAACATCTGACTACAAGTGAGGATTTTCCAGATATGGAATCCTTTAAAAAGTATTTTCAGGATATGAAGCATTACTGTAGCATGCTATAATTTCCTATTACACTAAAAAACAGAACTCCTTCTGGCTGTTTAGGTGAATTTTAAGCAAAATCACTATTTAAGTCAAAAACACTTGAGTTTTTTTAACCAGATTGTATTTCATTAGTGGTAACAGCCAGACTGTCAAGTATTGAATTGGAAGACCTGAATTCTACAAAGATCTCCATTGCAACAATAAAAGCATGAAAAGCATGGACCGCCTTTTTTTTTTAATCCTTTTTTCTTTTTAGTCAAAATATTTTGTTCATATTTTCTTTAGGAAAAAAAACACCAAGTTTATATTGACTTCTCAAAGGCTTTCCTTCTATGAGGTATTTATATAATATAATACTTTTCAGAAAAGTATGACATAACAAGGACAGGTGGAAAATAAAGCTATATTTTTCAAGTAGTCATTATCTATGAAAATCTAACAGACAATCAAAATAGAGTATTGAAAATCATGGAAAAACTGTCAACTAGAGAATGATATTTTATTTGGACTTTTCCTTATCCTATGATTCTATATTCTTTTTAAAACAATTCTTCAGTCTTGTGACAAATTAATTTACACAAAATATTAATATTCTAGTATGAATGAAATGCATTTTAGAATGCTCAGTGAGGCAATTCTGCGAGCATTCTGTACCATCAGAAGGAATTTTTTTAATCTAAATATTTAAAATCAAATTATTTCAGACAATATGCTGCAGAAATTGCATATTATAAATTAAAGATCAATTTGCCAAACAACACAAATGTGAAATAATTTCTGTCATTAGAAAACAGAATAAATCAGCAAGTAGTAATAGATGAAGGAATGGCATGCAGTCAATTCAGGAAGAGAAGAGGTGGAAATATAATTTCTTATGGATTGCAGTCTGAGAGGAACAGGAGAGTGTTCTGTGATCATAGGTAGTACAATGAAAAAAAGGCAAAAGAGGATTGGAAGACAGGAGAACAAACTGATATTATCAGTAACAATATTGATAATAAATAATTAGAGATTCATTACAAAAATCAGTGATAGTATGCACAGCACAAAAGAATATCCAGAAAAGAGATAGGTTTCTCCTAGAGAACCTAAGGATCTGAATGAAAATAAATAAAAATAAATAAATAATTTTTGTAAGACAACAGGGGCTGCAAATAAACGAGATTGCACACTACCCATGTTCTCTCCATCCCCTGCTGGAAGGACACAGTTTTTGTAGATGGTTTCTGTAGATAGTAGGAAGATAGGAAGAAGCCTATAGATCAATTTAAAGAACCTGCAATCTAGATAACATTGATGATTTTTATAAATAATCCGTGAGCATTGTATTGTCAAAAATCTAACTTAGCAACACTGTCTTTTAAATCTTTACTGTTAATCTTGTAAATCTTTCTAACATTCCTAGCCATAACCAATGGAAAATAAATCAGGTGACCTAAGGGTAAGACCAAAAAAGAAAATGATGTTTATCCCTGCTTTCTATCAGATCTATCATCTTCAAAAAAATAATACCCTTTTTCTTCAGAGAGTTTATGTATAAATTAAATCCTTTTGCAAATACATATAGATATTTTGCAATAATTACCATCTTTAATAATAAGTATTTCACATAAATCAGGAAATAATCATAAATAACGATTTTAAAAATATTTATTAAGTCCTTTAGAAAAATCCCAAGCTCCACCATATCATGAACGTAATTAAAATATATATATATAAAAGGAGTTTAAAAGGCTATAAAATTATTTCTTTCACTTCTTAAAAACAATGTTGAAGATTTGACTGAAACCACACACAAAAAAATGAAATTATTAATCTTGTTTAGCTATGTAAGACTGTTGATGACAAAATATTTCAGCACTGCCCAATCTTTCAAAAAAAATAAAATCAAGTAACAAATAACAGAAATTACTGAGATAGAACAGAACTTTCATTTAAAAAAAAAAAGTATTAAAACCTAATTCCATAAACCAATGTTAGTCTTTAAATCGGTAAAAAAAAAAAAAAAAAAAAAAAAAAAAAAGAGAGAGATGCTTTTATCATGTAGTCACTACAGTTATTTCAGTGAAGGGCTGCTGGCTTTCAGTAACTACAAATTTCTTCAAATCCCCACAACATATGTTCCATTCTTTTGCCACCATTACAGAAAATAAGAATTGTAGAATCTCACTGAAATCTAAATTATTACTGCAGTTTTTTTGGTACTGCTGTAAGTTTGCTCAAATCAACTCATCTCCAAGGATTCTATTTTTAAAGGATAGGCTCTTCCAGCATTTTACATGCCAAATCATTATTTGCACACAGAGACAAAACATAAATTGAGCTAAAATTTCTAAAATTAATTTATCAGTCATGGATTTTTATATTATCTTCCAAAGCTGCAATATTGTTATTCAAGATGAATAGGAGTAGAAAGTTATTCTTCAAAATTACTGTAAAGATACATTTTTCCCGTACGGAATAACTAAACATGTACAACTTTTAAAATGTCAGCAGGCATTTCAAGCCAAAGATGTACAGAATTTAACCAAATATACTGAAATTCCACTGTCTCATTGCATAGTGCCAGACAGCAGTATGTTCCAAGTTTCACTGTAATAATTGTTTCTAAGATCCTTTTAAAAATGCTTAAATATTAAAAATTAATGCTCCCTGACACTAGCCTAAACCTGGGGCTGTAACAGTCACTGATTTCTCTGAAAAACAGACTCTTTTCAATACTGTTTCAAGAATGAAAGATGTTTCCAAAGATGCTCCCATTACTTTCCCTCATTCTTTTTTAGTAAACATGTTCTAAATTCCTAAATTATTAGGAATTTAATTCTTGCATTAATTTCCATTTTGCACCAGCATGCTGCAACACTGAAAGAAAATACCTGTCTGTCTCACTAAGTATATACCTCAAAGTATTCTTGTCTGTACTGCTGAAGCCTGAGGCTATCAAGAATGCTACATAGTCATGATACAATTCAGCCAGACAAACTTGTCAAGACCACAATCCCATCTAAACAAACATGCAACATCTAAGACTTTATCACATCCTTACTTGAAATTACAAATTATTTCATAACTAGAAGACATACAAATGCTACCAACAAACACAGCTGTTAATTTTTTTTGTATCATTCATCACTGCTATGAAGAATGCTGCGTCTGAGGTGAAGTCTGTTACAGAAGTGCTGGGAGGCAATGTGGAAAACAAATTGATTGAAATTAGGACAGATAAAAGTAGAATTGTTATGGGATAGACAGATTTCCTTGTTGTACTTAAAGAAAAGAAATCTGATAAGAGGATTGGACTCAGCAGTGAAGTTACCAGACTTGCATGGAATGTATTCTTTGGGAATCACACATAAAGAGCCAAACAAGACAAATCCCAAAAGTTTAGTAGTATATTATTTCATTTTATTGAGAGATCTGTTACATTCTGAATGTTTCATTGTTCCAGTATTCCATTAACACTGGAATGATCTGAAATGGATATATAGAGGAGAGAAAAAAAAAAGGCATTGAGGTAAAGGGGATTGTATAGTTTTTTGATTCTATATTTATTCTATGATACTTTTTTATATTACTAACAGTTTGTATAAACTATTACCCAAAAGGATAGTTAACTGACTCTTGAATTCCTCTACAGAATTTACTTTAATGACATCTATTTTGAAGAGTGCTAAGAAAAAACAGTTACGCTGTTTGTTATTTTTTACTGCAAGACCAAGCCTTGAATGAATTAAGCATCTATATTACCGTCAGAGGTTGTTGTTAAAAGCAACATCAACACATCCTTCTATTATTTATATCAAGTAGACAGTTTTATATAAAAATCAAAAGAAAATGGCTTAAAAAAATTTGTCATGAGACTGATAGATTAGATTTTATAGAACTACTTCATGCTTCCTACACTTACAGGTTGACTTGTATCTAATTTTACAGCCATTAAAGTCCATTTACAATGTAATCACTAATCTTATGTTAATTCAGCATCAGATAAATACATGCTCTCAAGCTAACAATCTACTTGCAAAAATTCTTTATGAGTGCTCTTGCTATGTTTTTTCAGACACAGTGGTAAGTTAATAATGAGGAAGTCTATTTGTTTTAATATTCTGTTGATCAGGCCATGAAGAGCTCAGTGGCAGTATTTCAATCTGTAGAAAATGGTTCATAAAATTTTCTCATTTTTTCGAGGAAATTTACAGTCAGGGAGGATGTGGGCCTTCTCCAGAAGGAAATTGGAGACCTGATGAGGGATACGGAGAAGGCTGAGGTGTTCAATGACTTCTTTGCCTTTGTCTTCACTGGCAAGGGCTCTAGGCACATCTTGCAAAAAGCAATGGTAAAAACTTGGAGAAGTTATATCTGCCTGCTGTACGTGAAGATGAGGTTCGAAATCATCTAAAAAACCTGAAGGTGTACAAGACCATAGGACGTGACAAGATCCATCCATGGGTTCTGAGGGAACCGGCAGATGAAATTTCCAAGCTGCTATCCATCATATTTGAAAGGTCATGGCAGTCTGGTGACTGGAAAAGGGGAAATGTAATCCCCATTTTCAAGATGGTAAAAAAAGAAGATCCAGGGAACTACATGCCAGCCAGTCTCACCTCTATGCCTGGCAAGATCATGGAGCAGATCCTCCCAAAGGCCGTACTAAAGTACATAGTAAATGAAGATGAGGTGATTGGTGGTAATCAACATAGCTTCACCAAGGGCAAGAATGCTTGAGAAACCTGGTGGCCTATTATTATGGAGTTACATCACAGTGGATAAAAGAAGAAAAACTGATGTCATTTACCTGGACTTGTGCAAAGCATTTGACACTATCCTGCATTATTTGATGGATGGACCACTCACTGGATAAGGAATTGGTTGGATGGTCACACTAAGAGAGTCATGGTCA
Organism: Meleagris gallopavo; assembly: GCF_905368555.1. NCBI lineage: Eukaryota > Metazoa > Chordata > Aves > Galliformes > Phasianidae > Meleagris > Meleagris gallopavo. The sequence goes on along the minus strand of NC_139404.1, from coordinate 111,676,538 downwards.
ATGGCTTCGTGTCCAAATGGGGTCTGGTGACAAGTGACATTCCTCAGGGATCAGTGTTAGGACAGGTGTTATTTAACATCTTTGTAGGTGGCATGGACAGTGAGATCAAGTGCTACCTTAGCAAGATTGCAGATGACACCAAGCTGAGTGGTGCAACTGATACACTAGAGGGAAGGGATGCGCTATCCAGAGAGAACTGAACTGGCTTTAGAGGTGGGCCCATGCCAACCTCATTAAGTTCAAGAAGGCCAAGTACAAGGTTCTGCATCTGGGTCAGGGCTATCTCAAGCACGGATACAGGTTAGGCAGAGAACGGCTTGAGAGCAGCCCTGAGGAGAAGGATTTGGGAGCATCAATTGGTGAAAGATTCATCATGAACCAACAATGTGCACTTGCTGCCCAGTCATATCCTAGGTTCAAGAGAAGTGTGACCAGCAGGTCAGGGGAGGTGATTCTGCCCCTCTACTCTGCTCTCATGATACCCCACCTGGTGCATTGCATCCAATTTGGTAGTCCCCAACACAAGAAGGACATGCAGTTACTGGAGCAGATACAGAGAAGGGCCACAAAGATGATCAGCAGACTGGAGCAACTCCCCTATGAGGACAGGCTGAGAGAGCTAGCGCTCTTCAGCCTAGAGAAGAGAAGGCTCCAGTGGGGACCTCGTGCCTTCCAGTACCTGAAGGGGGCCTATAGGAAAGCCATTTTATAATGGCATGTAGTGAGAGGACAAGGAGAAATGGTTTTAAACTGGAAGAGGGTAGATTTAGACCAAATATTAGGAAGAAATTAATAACTGTGAGGGTGGTGAGACACTAGCACGTGTTGCCCAGAGAGACTCCAGATGCCCCCACCCTAGAAGCATTCAAGGCCAGGCTGGATGGGACTGAGCAACCTGGTTTAGAGAGTGGTGTCCCTGTTGACAGCAGAGGAGTTGGAACTAGATGATCTTAAAGGTCCCTTCCAACCTAAATCATTCTATGATTCTATGGAAATCGTCTTTTTAATAATGGAAAACATTGCAGGTACTGAAAACATTTTGCTTAGCATTTTAAAGGTAGACTGCCAGAGACACAAAACCAGCACTTTTCAAAGGCACTTATTCCATCCATGACTCTCTTGATACATACTAGTGGTTGCACAGACAAACAGCCCATATATTACTGCTGCTCCAGAAATGAGTTGTGTATATGTGTTAGATACAGTAAAAGCATCTAGTATTCAGAGAGAAAAGGGCCTTCTTAATGGAGTAAAAGGAATAAATTTTCCCTCTCCCTTCTCCTAAACTTACCTTCCATTTTCAACAGCCACTTGTGCAATAGTGCTGTTGATTATGTTCAAGTTATTTGATTTAAGCAATGATTACTAAGAAATAGGACAACATATACAGAGTAATTAATATTATAACGAAATTATAATGCTAAAATGAGCTTTTATTAAGTTAATTGTTTAATGCATCCGGTCCTCTTTTATCCATTGCCCTTTGTGTTATGTGCTTCTGGATAAATAAATAGTCCTTATTTTGCATTTCCAAAATGTTTGTTGGTCACAATTGCTTTTAAAGGAGGCTTTCCCCTTTATCCTAATAACAATAGATAATGGTGATCACGTTCTGGAATAACTGATTAAATTCTACTTTAAAGTCCAACTTTTTTGAATTTAAAATTGAGAAAATTATCTTCACTCTAAACAGTAGCACGAGATACTACATGACAACTGCTAGTGAGTACTGGAAGTGTAAATATTGTTTGTTTTTTTTGAGAACACAGTCTCCAAACACCTGTTTTGTAATCATGCTGTTTCCCAGCTTACTTTCCTTCAACAGCAGTTTTGTAGCAATTTCTGAGTAAAACTGTAACATACAGAAAATATATTATTCATCCTCAATTCATTCAAGCATGAATTTTTTGAAGCTGGAGTTAATACTTCTCTCCCAAAAGTTCATTGTCTAAAAGAGCGCACACTGAGATGGAGTCTGAAAGTTTTAATTGATGTGACACAGGCTACCTTCCCTGGATGTTCAGATTAGAAACGATTGTACTGTCAAGTGGTACTTCAGAGAGGTAAAAACAAAACAAACCCCTTGAAACAAATAAACAAAAAATAACAACAGCTAATACGTGCTACTCAGAGACCACTCTAAAAGTAGTCTGGCTTCATTCGGTTAGGCTCACCTCACTCTAAAATATCTGCAATTGTCATAAAACAATCTAAAGCTGCTTTTCTGAAAAAGACACATGGTAAATAATTTTAATGCATTCATTTGAAGTTTGATATCTGAGTGTCTTTCACTGGCAGAAAAAACACTGAGTTCACACAAAATGGAAAACCAGAGGAAGTAGTGCTGTCGACTTTCAAAAACATTCACTTCTTTTGGATAAAAAAGTACAAGTGTATTAGGAATGTAAATGCATTCACATCTAAAAAGCTAGAATTCTTGAAAAGAAAAATGTCAAAGCTGGTGATGCATAAAAATATATTTTCTACTTTGTGTTGCGGGTTAAATAGTAGAGTCAAATGTAGAACCTTGAAGCTCCATTTTATAGTATGTAAATTTTATTTAATGTAAATTTAAGTTAATCAGCCTCACAGTCTGAAGATTCTGAGTAACTAGGTTATCCCTACAGTCCCTCCCAAATCAAGCCACTCTGTGATTCAAATTTTTCCTTTAATAGTGTAAAATTGGAGACAGGAGAAAGTTTGAAGAAGGATTTCAGTGTCCTGAATTCCCATCAGATCAATAGAACATTGCCACTCATACGTACGTGATTTCTGTTTATAAAATAAGGTGAAGAACGCTCTCTACTGATAAGTGCAATTTGGAGTAAGGGAGTAGTTTTTTATACTGACAAAAAGACAGAAAACAGAAGATCATTCATTTCACAAGTCCACATTAGTTAACTAGTCAGATCTATCTATGAGTCTACATTCTCCCCATTCTCTCCATCTAAAAAATAAAAATAAAATTCAAAAGCATATATTTATACATGAGAATACTACATAAACAGAGTATACAGATTATATCTGCTCTAGATTTAAATGATATAACAGATTCCCTAAAAATTTGCCCAAGTTTTCACTGACTAACATCAAAGATTTTCTCTGCCAAAGAACCTTGTCTGCAGCTTAAAAGTAAAATGGAAGCCATCTTTTTTTTTTTTTTTTTTTTTTTTTTAAACTTATGTACACTCTACCTCTGCTGACATGTGTCATGGTGTCCTAGACACACAGGGGAAAGGCAAGGAAAACTACTGATACACTTTTCTCAACTTCAGATTAAACACATTGATGAGAGAAATGGTAGGAAAATTGTTCAGTTGCAGTAATACTAAAGTGTTTTTCAATTAGAAAATATATTTGCGTAATTACAAGATATGCTCAACTAGAACAGTTGAAACTAAAAATATACTTAGTTATATATATATATATGCTTTTTTTTTTGTATAAGTTATATACAAAAAAATATCTTTATGATCAGGGAAACTAAAAAAAATTGTATTTTCTATGTATTCATATGTTATGTTCCTCCTCACAAACAGCTCAGCACCTCCTATTCCATCTTCTCCATGACCCTCTATCCTTCAACAATTCCATTTATTTATTTCCTTCTAATTTTCTTTCCCAACAAAAAAATGCACAAAGTATTCCCAGTTTCCTCTAGCATCCCTGAAACAACATCTTGGCAAAAGACACTAATTGCCCTAATGTTTCCAGGAACTGCAAACACTGACTGGCCAGGCCAGCAGGCTATTAGGAACAGATACACAGTGAGTGCATACTGCCCAACTTTTGCATAGATGGATAATAATTTTGTCAGTTTCTGTAAAATTTCAATGCTTTATAAAAACTTCAGGAACATTGTATTCTCAAACCCTTTCTCTGATTTCTAAAACAATGAAATTGGCCACTGGTTTCAAACCATTGGAGGAGGAATGACTCGTTAACAAATAGTATTATTTCAGATGTGTTTGGTTACATACGTGGATACGTGAATATTAATAGCAAATCAGCAATGGCAGTAATATTGGCTATTGTAATACACAATCTTTAGGCCTATGGATAGAAAAAGAGTTGCCACATTATTGCAAAAGTTTACCTTGTATGTTAACCTGTTCTTGGTATAATTGGGCACCCACAGTAGTTGTTGAGCAACTTGTCTCACTTGGCAATCTATTACAATATGATCCTGTGCCAGAGGTTTCTTCCCAATTCCCTTAAGGTTAAAGATGCTTTCAATGCCACCTGTAGTATTTTGAAGAATAAGTCTTCCCTAAGACGAAGAAAGAAGAATAAAAGTTTCAGCACTTTAAAAGTCTTTTAAAAGATTTGGCAGCCAAATCAACTGCTTCAGTCTATTATTATCAAATCCAGGCAACAAAGCAAACGTACAGGAAAGATTCCAGATAAGTTTCCTACTTCTTATGTAAATTATGCTGTTAAACAGAAGAAAATTAAGGAAACAATGCTTTTCTTCTTAATTTCTCTAAATTATTAACTTTAACAAAATAAAGCCTTCACAATCCCAGATTTTATACTTCTTAGTATCTTACTGGAAAACAAATGTAACACCCAAGAAAATACGTTCTCATCCATTCCCAATCCTCACATAAAATATAATTTTTCTCAATCACCTAATCTGTCCTTCAGCTAAAATGTTCTTCACGATTATTAGTCATCAAAGGACTCAGGGCTTTTGGCTTTTAATACTTTAATAATTATAATACTGGATTACCAAAATGCATTACATTTCATAGGTAATTCATGCAGATGGATTACTAATCTTTCACAGAATAATTTGCTTTTGTCTCTGGCAATCCTCCACAAATTTAAATTGCATCCTGCAGACAAAGTCTCAGCTATCGTATAAGTAAAAAATACGTATACTGCTTCTTTTTAAAGGTACCATAGTCTCCCCTCTTCAGTTTTAGCATTAAGAATAGTAATTACTATGATGGCAAAAGCCACTTCTAAGCAGTAGCTTAATTTATAACACATTATTTTACGATACAGCAGGGTACTATCAACAAATCTCACCTATGTTGTAATTAAAAGTGCTCAATACTACTACTTCATTTTTATGTGGCAAAATAAAATTTAAAATATGTATTTAAATTCAGATTAACACAATGCACATTTTTCTGGTCAGAACTCAGAATCTCTGTGGAATAACTAGTCACTTCATTGAAACTGAGGGTTTGATAGAAGAGTAAATAAAGGAAAAACAGTAAGGAGTGAAGGGGAAATCTCTGTCTACCTTTAAGTTTAGTAAAGTTGGATCCTTTAGTTTTTTTTTTTCCTTCAGCTAATAGCAAATCTTCTAATTTCTGACTAATTCACAAAATCTCTCAAGCAAATGCTTAATGCTAGCAGTTGATTAAGCACTTTCATAAGCTGGAGTCTGGCATAAATTTTATTTAAAAAAGCTTTCTTTTTAAACGCTTTCAAACTAATTTCCTTCTTACCATTGTTAAGCACTCAGCAATTGGCTTGAACATGAGAGGATACAGAGCTATTTCACCTAGACCCACATTTATTGAAGGAGGGCCAGAAAAGCCCTGTCCTTCCAAAACTGCTTCAAGTTTCCAGTCCTGGCTAGACATGTTTCTCTGAAATCAAAGAAAAGACATAAATTAGATTATGCTTTTAAACTTCTTAATATGCATTTCAGCTTTTACTCTCAGTTATAATCAAATCAGAGCATGGTTCTCTTTCTTTCCCAAGCTACTGGAACAGAGCACCTTCTAAATCCCTTATTCCAGGAAAACAGAGTTCCTAGCAATACTTTCAGTATCAATACTGTCAGCAAGACTTGTTAGATAAAAATTCATGATATAGCCAAAGGTCAAGATGGAATTTATAAGTAACATTAAAACATTTACATGCATCTTTAAGGTCCTGCTTAATGCCTGCCAAAATTATATTTCTTTTGCATCTGTGGATAACACTAGCAAATGTCTTAAAAGTGTAGATGTGGTGTATTAACATATATTGCCTCATTTTGCCACTTACTGTACTACAGGACCAGCCTCGCTTTCTAATTAAAGACTGTCTCCCAAAGGAGTATTTACAGTCCTGTTTTCTCAGAAATTGGTTTTTCAAGAGACTGATCTATTTTAAAGAATGGTTATGCGAGGTAGCATGAAACCCTGTTTTAGAAACATGTTTTGTCTTGCATATAGACACATCACAGTACTGCTTGATTATGGCTGGAAGCGAGATATTTTGTAATAAATGTTTGTGGACTTTATATTTAAATAATCCTATTCAGGCAACCAAGAATCCAATCTGCAAAAAAATAAATATCAATCTGAAAAGGAGAAAATAAACTGAACTCAAGAGCTAATGTCAGCCTTGTCAAAACAGAGAAGATTGGTCTAGTCAACAAAAAAAATGAAGTAACCTTCTGACACAGAATGAAGATAAATGCCAGAGGTAAGATTTGGATTTTGGAGAATAGAGACTATACCCATTCCAATTCTGGCTTTCATCTTTAAAAGTCTCTTAAACTCAGCTATCTCAGCCTTAGAAATAAAGAAATACCACCAACTATGGTCATCAGAGCTAACTTACTAGCATGGCATGAGATCTGCAACAACAAGTAAATTTCATAGTAGTTGAGTACAAATGCCTGTTTGGAAATGTGAGATTCATACAGTGCCTTATTTTTTCAAAATACTTCTATTACTGTGATCTCCAATTCTGTAATAATAATAATTGGAACATCTTTGGTAAAAAACATGAAAGTAAAAAAGTAATTTATCTCAGTATCCTCATGGTGAAGATAAAATGAAGGTAAGAAAAAGACAACAGAAGATTATTCTTCTTCTCGTGCATTTTTCCCCCCACGTCAGGATCAACTTTATCCTTTTGAAAATGAGCCTGAATAGTTCTAAGACTAGCAGGTCATCAGTCTTTGAACACTGCTTGAACTGTGGCAGTTTGAAGACATGGCCACTGCCCTGGGGAGAGTGTTCCAGGGCCTGACCATCCTCTGGTGAAGAAAACTGTTCTAACACCCAACCTGACCCTCCCTTGATGCATCTTCAAAATTTCCCTTGGTATCTTTACTCTAAGAACTGTCAGAAACTGCCAGATTTTCCCAATAAGCTCTATATTATGTCCAATACGGACTTTGATTAATAATACTCCAAGTCAGTATTTAAATGCTTTTGTGGATTTTGCAATACTGAGTTTTAAATGTATTGATCAAGAGCTCACTTTTTAAACTCCTGAATCTTAATTTAGTTTGTCGAAATAAAGTTTCGAACTTACTATTGGAATATTCTGAATCACTGCCTGGTAAGCTGGAGTTAGAAATTCAATCTCTGCTTCAACATCATCTGTATTCACTACACATTTAATCACATAGACACGAAAATCTCGTGAGGACTTCAGGAGAATCTGACAGTGGTAGCAACCAGGACCCGGAGGAATGAATTTTATAGGAAGCTCAACTGCATCAGTTCTGTCTGAAAACAAACAAACAAAACAATACAATGCAGTGTTGCAAAACATGGAATTTACACACAGGATTTGGGAAGAGTTCCAGCAAATGGTAGAAGCTTCCTCCTAGCAGTACATAAAATAATTTGAAATGAACAATGGAATCTTAGAAATATTATCATAATTATCAGAACTTTAATTTTCCTAAAATAAAGGTATATTTAAACATTCAAACACCATTTTCTACTTTCTTTAACTGCACACAGAGATAATTTTTTTAAAAAAGATTTATTAAACCTAACAGATTTAGTAGAAAAGTTTATTGTGTAAGAACTTTTGTAGATATCAAAAAAGTACACTAGATACTACTGAATACTTTAGTCAACAATCAGCAGGAGAGAGACTGGAGAGAACAGACCCTATTTGATAGCCTCATCAGTAATGGGAATCCTGCTATGCTTAAGTAGTTCTTATGAGAGCTTCCTATTTGACATTTCCTATGCTCAATTTTGGATTGAAAGTCTGGGTTTCCAAAAAATGACAGAAGTATTCAAGTTAGTACAGAATCATAAAAATTCCAGCTTGCCAATCAATTGTATGTAAGAAAAACTCACCATAATAATGTCTAGAGTAAGGAAAAAGCCATGTAAACTCTGTCCGCATTTGAACATATTCAGGACTAAATTTGTAATCTACTCAGACTTTTTCCTCTGCTCCTGCTTACAGAAAGGATCTCATATACCTCCTATATTCAGTTCTCCCCTCCCTGCAATGAACAGCAAACTGAAGCTTTCTTCTTGCCTTATGTCCTCTGTACTTCAGTTTTTTACACAAGAATAGTGCAAGTTCAAGAGACGAATCATACTGAATGATGTTATTAATCTTTTCACATTACTTGGCCATCAAAAAGATTATAAATTGCACCACAGGTTTAACCCTCTATGAAATAAATGAGTTTGTTCACTTTTAAAGACAAGATTAATGGCCTGGTAATTTTTGAATTATTACTTTTAATTCTATCTTGTCACCAAACTATTATCCCCACTGGCTATCTTCTAGTGAAGTTGACCTGAGTTTGCCAGTTATGCAAAGGATAGAAGTGTCCATTCTTCAGTTCATGAAGAATTTTCTTCTTCTACAATAACTATTTTAGGATACTGAAACAAAACGCATACTTCAAATTTTAAATGCCCATTTAAAATACTCACATTTCAAGATAAAATAGAATTAAAACATATTTAAAGAAAGGTAACACAGTGTGTTGAAAGCTCCAAAATACTTCTTTGTGAATTCCTTTGTGCACTGAATGGAAATTTGTATTACTAATGCTCAGGGGTCTCTTTAACTCTATTGAATTGACTTTTATCTTTCATTGAAGTTTCAGTCAGTAATGTCTCCTGCAGAAAAATTAAAAAACAATCATTCTGTTCCACATTAATAATATTTAATTTGTCATTTCTTTTATCAAAATATTTGTTTCTTGTGCATAAAAAATAACACTGAATAATAAGTTACTTGATTCTTTGAAGTGGAAAGTCATTTTATCATTTTTATTTAACAAAGCAAGTATTTTGTACAGTAAGACATGGTTTCCGTAGTGAGACAATCTCTGCATCAAAATGATTACAAAAACCACATCTGCGATTTATAAATGAAAGTGGTTTTTGCCTGGGAAAAAAAAAAATCATGCAAATTTTAAATGTCATCAGGTAAACTGGGCTTAAAAATGTCTTATCTTAACATGTTTTCTTCTTACTCAGCCCCATAAAATACACTGCTAAAATTAATTAGGAACTATGTAACAAACAGCTCTTGAACCATGAGCTTTGGATTCTCCTACTCTTGTGAGTGTCCTACTTAATTTGCGGCAGTCATGGTGCCTTTATTTTTAGTCTAAGCTCCAATCTTAGGTTCTCTTAGTTCATCTGGTGAAGCAGAGCACTCTTCCCATAGCTGTCTCTTGTCTGATAATGAGGAAATGTTGAGAAGGAACAACAGCTTGAACATTCTTGTGCTGAGAAGGGCAGGGAAGAATCACCATCTAAATATTGGTCAAATGAGCTATATGCTCATTTATATACTTTATATATACTTTTAAAAAAATAAAACACTTCATGAGAAGTTTATTTTTATAGACTTGTTCTAGACAAATGCCTATGGGAAACATTTACCTGATTCTGAATCTGAATTGAATTTTGACGTGAAACAGCTGTCAAAACAGCTCTTATGAAAGTAGAACGTTTGGCGTGTATCACAACCACACATTCTTGAAAAGCTAATTTACAGCACATAAGTGTTGGTCTTGTTCTCTGGCAACTGCCTGGCATCTTATGCCATTTACTTGATACAAAAGACAATCTGATCACCATCTGGAATCAGTAACACCTGTGTCTTTTGGTTACCGCTCATTTTAGGTCTGCCTGGCCTGAATTCAAAGTTAATCTTCTGTGTTAGCCAAACAACAGTATCTTTCAAAGAAAAATGTCACTTCCTGTGGACATTAAGGAAAAGCACATTCTACAGTTTAGTAATAAAAGTGCTTTGTGGATTTATTCCTATTTAATCCAATTACAAACTGTGGGAGGAGGGAAATAAAGAGAAATACTATTCTTTTATACCCCAATCAGTTGGAATAATTTCTGAAGGTAGGAAACTGCATGCCTTCAGCAGTTAGTCAACCAGCTGTACACTTTATCAGCTTTCATTCAGCAATATCTGTTCTAAAAGTAAAAGCTCAATTTCACAATGAACTTAACTCAGCCTCTGACACTGTGCATGTCACAAGGAATTGGCTACATTAACCTGAAGACCGAATTTGCAAGTATTGACTCTTGTAAGGTTGAATAACCAATATATAATATTGAAGAGGCTACACTCTTGACTTCTGTTTATGTATCAGGTCATCTGACTTAGAACATCAGTCTACCCAGTAGTCTTGAAAAAGCAATTACTCTTCTGTATACTTAATGACTGCTGACATGCTCTGAAATTTTTGCTATCATTGTGTGTGCTCATTTGCTAACATTTTCTCAGCTTTATCTAAACACATGGGAAGAAGAATATTGAAGCAGCCCACTAACTGATTATTGATTCTTTTTCCCACATAAATGCAGTATATCCTTACAAATCTAATCAAACAGTAAAATACATTTGATCAATCAGAAAATCAAGATAATGCTGGAAAGAGAAAACAGGTTTTTTTTTCTTAATTGATTTAAAAATTAAAAATGTCATTACCATTTGCAAAATCTTATCACAAATACTCAGCAGTCATGCTCACATATCAAATTCAGAAATTGATGAGTGACACCACAGTGAGGTAGAACAAAGCTTCTATTGTGTTGGGTTTAGGGTTTGTTTGTTCGTTAGCTTTTTAATAAACTATTGATAATAGTTTATAATAAAATAATTTGCCCTCAGTATTTGTCGAGAATAGTTGTGAAAAGTATAGAAAAAAGGAGGCTGCACAGTAAACTATGCCAATGGGCAACTGTAATCTATCCAAATAAAAAGTTTCTTTCATATAACTTAAGAAAGATAGTAAAGCTAACATGCTTTCTTAAATCATCTAATGGTCTCTTCTGAGATCTAGTGGTGATGAGAAATGGGCACAGAACATGAGATTTGTTACTGGCTTTAGAGAAGCAGTACTTTCTATGTCTCACAAAAGTAACAGTGACTGCAAAGACAAAGATAAGCCCTGACATTGACAATCACATAAGAATTTGTTAGAGCTCAGTGGTAAAAACCTTAATCATATATCAGCATCCTCAGCCCTAAAGGACTCATCTGTCAAGTAAGGGTGAAGCCTTCCCTTTCTATCCACAAATTCTTCTCCTAGGCAGATTCTGGGTTTCACTGAATCTTTTGGAGGACAGTACTAAATTCTGAAGATGGAACAAGGTGGAAGACACTCTGATATATTTTCTTCACCACAGCATTAAGCTTATTCACACACCAGCATAAGAAAAATATGTTTTTCACGGTACATCAAAAAAGCTAGCAAATACAAGTATTCTCCACTGAATCCACTACTGCAGGTATTAAAAAAAAAAAAAAAAAATCAGTCTAATATTTTATCTCTCTCTTACGCAAGCGCAAAACAACTTCCTACAAATATATATATAATATAATACATATATTTTTTTCAATAATGCAGCTGACATGAAAATTGTAAAGACCTTATTTCACCATTTTTCAAAACCACAATTTGAAACAGAATAATATTTTAAATCAATTCTTTGCATAGAGGCAGAGTACAAAAGAAATGTTACCTTTTACACTTTTAATCCCATTTGTGGTTCTCTATCCTGGATGATTAAGACCACCAAATGTAATTAAATTTTATTACTGTGCACCCAGTTAAATCATAGAACTGAGCTCTGAAGGTCTTAACATGTGCGAGAGTTAGAGGGAAGTCTCAGAATATAAACAGTATAATGAAGCTATAACAAAATCCATGTTTCGGACAGTAACTAAGTAATTATGCTTAAAAAGATTAAGACTTTATGCTTTCAAAAAAAAAAAAACACTAAGATACTGAAAAATTTATATAGCATGAGGACCACAGAACACTAGGATGAGACAACAGAATTACTGATAACACTTTATAAAAGAATAGATTTAAGGCCTTAGGAAATTGCTTTAGGTAAAGAAAAAGAAGTTTCCGCTGATTAAAACCACTGCTGAGAAAGTATACAAGACATTTAAAAGTCATAGAAAGCACGAGGTAAGGTTGACCACAAGTCATGAAAAAGTGCAAATTTTAAAATAACATATTTCTCAAGAATATGAAGTGATTAGGAAATATTACTAACATGTAAAAATCCATATTATAGATTATACAGTGGAGATATTTTTTACTTAGCTATCTGATATGACTGCATAAAACATAAAAAAAGGAAATTCTTGAAAAACATATTTCTTATTAAACAGTCAGAATTAAGTATGTCAAATAATGTTTTAAAACTTAATTTTTAGTTTTAGTTGTTCTGCACTTATTGATGAATATAGTAACGAGCATATAACATTTCTAATTACAATCACAGAATCATAGAATAGCAGGGGTAGGAAGGGACTCAAGATATCATCAAGTCCAACCCCCCATTCCAACATAAACATCAGATACAAAACATGCAAACATCTACTCCTAACACAATTGCATCTTGCTATTTCCACATTTAGATCTTGCCCTTTTGAATAGATAACAATAAGGGCAAAAAAATAGGCAATGAGTCAATTAAACAACTTGGTTACATAAAAATTTGTTCTATAACAAAAGAACTGCGTGTGGTATGACAGCAACTTAATTAAACTTGCTGGTTATGCTGCTGAAAAATTATCACAACTCTTTCTTAATCTTCTCTGATTTTTATTAAAGTTTAAGCTTTCTTGGGAAAGAACGGGAAACGGAGTAGGAAAGACGTATGAGGTTACCCTATTATTATAGCTACCTAATAATGAGTGAAACTTTTACTGTACAGTTTACTTTAGAAAGACTTATGGCTCTTTTGTTTTGTACTGCTATCTCTGTGTTCTAAGCATCAGCCATCACACTATTTCTCACATAACTTCAAGGTCACATCTTCCTTTTATCACCAGCACAAAGGGAATGACTCCCTGATTAATAAGAGATTATGGCAAGAGATGGGAAAATGGAAAATAAAGGGATAGAGCCATTTGTTTCTTGAATTCATTTTGTTCTGGAAACACATAAATAGAGACAAGGAAGGATAGTCAAAGCATTTCTGCACATGCTACATCCAAGAAAACTGGCAAATTGTCTGTTTGGCGAAGCATGGAGGTGTTTTGGGACGCTAAATCTCTGTTGCTTAAAATCTGGAGCCATTATTTGAATTCCAATTGACATTTTAGCCTTTTCATTTCATTCTCTAGTAACATCCATAAGAACAAAAAACAATTTATTTCAAGATTACGTATGCCTTACCTGAGTTTCTACATACTTAAATTCATTATCCTTTGACATAAGCATCATAATTTTTTTTACTGTCAATTGCTTTTAACCTGAGCTATATAAAAGGACTAAATTCTTTTCTAGGCTACTGCTTATGATATGAAGTTACTAAAGCCTTTTAAGATCATATTCAAAGACAATGGTACTGTGGCATATGGTCTTTTTATAACCCAAAATTTTTACTTTGCAAAGAATCATAAGTTCAAGCTGCATCTTGAAGAGGACTTTTAGGAGGATGAGTTCTCAAGCTGGAATTCAAGAACAGCAAAGGTTTCCTAACAGTCTCTGTATGAAATGCAGCTGGGTTGAGCTTAGACTGTGTCCTCAGACAATGTGCTGATGTTATTTTCACTAGATGACCTCCTTCCACATACAGTAAAAACACAGACTATATCTCATGTAATACTGACATACAGCAGGGGCTATGCTTTAACTGCTTTGGAAGCATACAGAATTCAAAACAATTGCTCCTGTCCTAATTATTCTTTTCTAGCCCTGGAATATTCTATGGTTTATCTTTTTACAATTCTTTCCAAGTTTCTGTTAACTTCTGATAGACACAGGAAGCTCAACTTCTGAACTAGTTCTTCTGTCAATACTCTGTACTGAGGCAAGACCATCTCCCCACGTCTCACTGCAAACATGTCTAATTTATCTTCACTGCAGACACTTCTAATTCATCTTTAGATCATATTCATCATTTTAGTATTAGGAAAGGACTTAAAATGAAATAATAAATTGTGTTGCTCTGTCAAGCCATTTCAATAACAAATGCTTTCTAAAACCAGTCTCTAATCTGATTTAGTATGCACTGTTCTCAGTGCACAGACACTATAATCTAAATGGAACAATTTCTGACCTGACAGAAATTCTTTAATTTTCCCCCCAGGAAGCAAACAAACAAACAAAAAAATGCACCTGGCATACAATGAGTATGAAAACAAACATAGGCCATGAAAGTACATGACCAGGTCCACAGGTCAGTGAGAACTACAGGAACTTTCAGAAAGAGTCTACTGATCAAGATTCACGAATAGCGATCAGAAGAATCTATGGATTTTTCACATTAGTGGCTGACCATATTTCAAGCTTTTAATAAATGTACCACAGCTTTTAATCAACCAACAAAGCCAGAAGTTATTTTTCTATGCTGTTATCAGTTAGCAGTGGTACAATACATTATCTGTGACACAAACGTGCATAGACCAGGTATATAGAAACTTACACATTGTTCTAGTTCTTTTATGAAATGCAACCTAGAATGCTTTTAAGGCTTACATAAATCATTTAAAAAACTAGCAAAAAAAAAAAAAAAAAGAGATCAAAACAGAAGCCAAGCAAAAACATTTAAGATTTCAGTGTAAAACACAGAATACAAGAACAGTCAGAAGTTTATGAAAAATAATCAAAGCTGCCAAGACCACTGTGAAGACTGACCCATAACCTTTTATTAATGAAGAACAGGGAGCAAAGACTATACAATTAGATGACACTTCCCTCAGGCTGACTGAGGTGGAACATAAGAAAAACAGGCAGTAAAACGTAAAATTTAAGCGCAGATCAGCCCTCCATCAGAAGACAGAGAAATAAGCACAAATTCAGAATCTGACAGATAAACAGTGCAAATTATTTCCTTTTTTTAGAACAAGCCTGCTGTGGTTATGTGTCACTGACAAAATCAATGGTATGTGGAAATCGTTGTTTTGAGCTAATAAGATAGATCTTGGATATTAATGAAAAAGACAAGGCTGAGGACTTGAGCAGTAGTAGAATAGAGACAATGACCATTTTCTGAATATGTTAAGGGAATCCTAGCAAACTAACTTTTCTGGGAGAATAAGTCAAATCCATCTTATTTAAGAACATTCTTACCTATTTTCTCAGGCAAAACCACTTTTTCTGAAGGACCTTTCAAATTAACTCTGCTAGATGCCAACATGGGAATAGAGAGCTTCTCAGGAACCACAAAGAATTCTTGCATGCTCACTTGTATACTATAATCCATGTACTTCAACTCTGGAGGGGATTGACGTGGTTTTAAGAGTTCATATCTCTGGAAGTAAAGAAATAACATATACATACGAAAATCATAATAATTTCAGGTTAAGAAATGTGAAATGAGACAGGCTTAAAATTGTAATTCTGTAATTGAATTGGTAATTAGGCCCGTTACATAGAAATGGTTGAGAGGTGCTTCTAAATAAAAACTGTCTGATAAATATTTTTTTAGACATCGTGTATCTGAAACATTAA
Organism: Meleagris gallopavo; assembly: GCF_905368555.1. NCBI lineage: Eukaryota > Metazoa > Chordata > Aves > Galliformes > Phasianidae > Meleagris > Meleagris gallopavo. The sequence continues at coordinate 111,660,868 of NC_139404.1, read as the reverse complement.
AACTAATACACATTGAGATTTATAGCTAAACCACCTCCTGCTCAGAAACTTTTCTGCAAGCCTTGTAAGCTTTTCAAGGAAGACCAAAAAGAAAAAAAATATTAAACTAACAATTTACTTTGTATCGGATGTAGATGTGCTTCTTCATTTACTTCATAATATTTCTAAATAATGAAAAACATGAAAAAAGCATATTTTGTGAGCAATAACTATATAGTTATTAATACATAGTTATATAATGATATAGTTATTAATACATAAATATTGACAATATATTTGAGGAATCAAAGATTTAAAATTAACTTTATGGACAAATAATCTCCTCCTGTTGGCACTGTTAATCAACCGCATGAAACAGGTTAGTAAAATTTAGCACAGTACAAAAAAGCAAGTTCCAAATAGGCATTTAAATCTCATAGCAAAAATTAAGTTAGACACCTGATGGAAAGCATTACAGAAATAATGCCTTATTTAATACACAACTTGGCCACTACTGCAATTTTGGATCTGTTAACATGTTATATTTGCAATGATCAAGATCAACTGTAAGTTCAACAAAGTTAGTAATTTTAGTAACTCTAATAATCAAAGACAACCAAAATAGATTTCCTTTTTTTCCAGCAAGAAAAAGAAAGTGACTTAAGTAAACACAAGTAAAACTTACAGTTTAATAAAAATGGAAAACATGCAATTATTTACAGCAATTTTACAGGTACAAGTGGACCGACAACTAGTAGAAATGTAAGAGCAATTTTCATTCTCTCCATCCATTACATAAAAAATTTATACTTGTAGGAAGTGGGTATAAAGGTGTAAAGGAAATGAAAAAGAGACTGCTAGATATTCAGCAGAAATTCCAGATTTCTCTCCAACCTATCATATATCTCCCAAAGGATTTAATGAGTCTAAACAATTCATCTAACCACGGGAGCTTTGGAGAGGGTATTTTTTATTCAGGAATTGGGGAGGGCCTATTTAGACAACAAACAAAGAAGCATAGTTCAGCTCCAAATTAAGTGGCAGAACACAAGTTCCTTTCAAATACAAAAAGTTTCTTCAATAAATTTCACCAGAACTTCTATACTGCCACTTTTATACAGACAGTAAGTAATAATTCATGACAAAAAGAATAAATAGGAACACTTATCAGAAATTTATCTGCACAGTGAATTACTATACTGAAAAATAATTTTGAATGAAGTCTTTTCTACAGCAGTGTATAGAAGAAATACTTCATTTAATTTCTCATGAACAACTAAAATACTTTCTGTACATGAAGAACATACCTCTTTTTGCACCTTATTTTCAATTCTCACGTGATTCAGTGTTAGTATTCATCATCATACATTTCATAACTTATAGTCCTCTATTGTTTACAGTCTAGTTAATTTTAGCACTCACATTAGATCTTAGCATACTTAGTGGCAAAAAGAACATTCCTTTTATGTTCTGTTTTGAATAATTTCACAGCTTCACAGCAGTTGAAGTACTGTTGCACTCAACAGTACTCTAATATTAAAGGACTTCAATTTTAAAAAGTTTATAAGCAGCATACTAGGTACAATCCAAAAGAAAAATATTTGAGTCCAAATTACATGGTTACAATCCCTGTCCTGTGGCAAACGTATAACATATTAAACCTACTTTTTATTTTTCTCATTTAATTTCCTCTGTATTACTTTTTAAATTTATCTGTAACCAAACACATACATTAAACAATATCAAGGACACTAGGGAAGATTTTCTTCCATAGCACTGGGAATCATGCAGACTGGGAACCATATTTAAGGAAATGTCCAACTGGAAAACTGGAATACAGCTTCTCAACAATCTGCCACATGGGAAATTAAATAATCAAACCCAGTGTTTTATCAAAATGCATAGAAATGTATATTTTAATTCTGTGTAAGAGAAAAGTTTAGTTTGGCATTATCGCTATTATAAATTTATTCACATATAGTAATTGAATGTTTACTGGACTATCTAGGGAGAATTTTTTTGCTTCTAGATGCTGACTTCTTGGAAAAATATCACCAGCTAGAAATTATGTATGGATAGGGAGCTATAGTTTAAGGAATATTTGCAGTTTTCCAAAACTATTGTGTATTGATTGCAAAAAGAGAAGAAGTATTTCCTGTTCATCAATTTATTCTTCATATAGACAAGTCTGTTCTTATAAAAAATAAATATAAAAAATTCCATTTGAGAATTTTCATGAGCATAAGAAAGAATTCTAATACAGATAATTACAATGTATTACATAGAACACGGTATCTTTTTTAATCAAGTTATATTTTTCAGAAGATAACTGAAATAAAATATCAATGTTCCATTTAACAGCAGCAAAGATTTCTTAAAGGAAGCACTTCTTAACAGCATGAGTGAGAAAGTAGCTTCTGCAGTGTCTGAGGACAATGAGGATTGGTAACTGTCAGATTACAGAACGTGTAAAAAAAACATAACTCCATTACACTATTTCCTGAAACTTTAAAATTCATTCATTTTAAAAATTCATTCCTAAAAACAAGAACAACTAATTAATTCCAGGACCAGAATACTGACTTTTCTCACCTCTATTCTGGACAGCCCTAGCAATGCTGTTGCAGCTCTGACACTACTGCTATCCAGAGTTCCTGTGATCTTTCTTCTTTTATATTCAATAGTTGACATCTGCTGTTGAGCAGCAATAGCCAGAGCTCTTTCTCTTGATTCATTGATCAGTGGAATCCTGAGTTTTTCCTCGAGAGTCTGTCCAAGTCTACATTTCAAATATAAAATTGGCTCTACTGCACTTGGATCTATTTAAATAAAAACACATTAAAAAAAAAAGGAAAAAAAAAAAGACAAGTATCGTAACTGTACTAGAGCATTTAAAATCCTTAGCCTGCAAAGAAAAGTCTGAACACAACATTCCTTTGATAGTCACTTATATGCTATTTATCTACTTACTTATTTTCCTTATAATTTATTTGTTATTATTACTAGGGAAATATACATTAACGTAAATCAAAACGCAAATGGAAAATTCAAAAATCCTACATCGGCTTAAAACTATTACAGTAGTAGCAAAACTTTAAAAAAAAAGTCTTTCTTCTACCTAAAAGATACAACTATTCTTTTATCCCTGTAGAATATATTGCATCCCTACAAGCAGGAACTACTAGCAATGTAATTCTAATTAGAGATGGTAAAATTCAATTTTTTTCCAAATACATTGCTTTGCGATCCACAGTTCTCATCAAAGCTCTCTGAACTAAATAGCAACAGATATTTCCTCATCCCTCATACATGTGCACTTGACTTAAACAAACACTTTCACTAATTAAAATATTAGTGGTAAGAAACCATCTTGGAAGGAAAATAAGTGTGTGATAGAACCTTTGTGCACACAGTGGTACCAAACAATCCTAGAAAATGAAAGTTTTATCTTATTAGGCAAGCCTTTACAGAAAAGGATTGGAAACAAATTATATTTAAGAGCAAAATGGATTTCTGCTATTTCATGCAAATGCTATAAATGAAAATCATCTTGCACTGTTCTGTTTAGTTTTAGATTCACAGCAGAGAAGTTTTCATAACTGACATATGTCTCTGTATCTTTATTTTTTCAGTGAATGTTTGTTACAATGTCTAGTTGATCCACAAATTCAAATATTCTCAACAGCGGTTTTCTTTGAATCTCAGCCCTTTGAATCTCAGAGATATGAAGATCATAAGATAAGAAGGTCCCACAAATGTGACCCTGAGCAGACTAATTCCAGGGTTAAAAGCAAGAAAGAGCTTGTAGTAACTAAAAGTTCCAGGTAAAGTCTAGAGCACATTACACGTTTTACGTATCACTGCTATTCGTAATGGAGATCTATTTCTGTCTCTCGTCAATGAATATCTGTAGAACACTGACTTTCCTACCGAAAACCACAAAAGCAGAATTAAGAAAAAATGGCTGCTGAAAACCAAGACTGTAACATACTACAAGTCTTCAGTTGTTTTGACCTCTGATAACGGTTTTTATTTCACAATGATCCAGAATGGGATGTACTTAACTTAATGAATGGCCATACTCTTGAATTAACTGCTTATACAAGAACAGCCTCTGCATAACTCACATATAAGGGTGCAAGAGACCTTGATTATTTTGGGGTTGAGTACGTTGTAAAAACTGTCAGCATATAATCACTATAATATTTTTATATCAAGCATAGAAAAGATCTTAGTGTGAGGTAAAATGAATTTATAATCAGTTATACAATCCAGGTTTTTCCTTTCTGTTTTCATAAGAATAGTTAAAATACTTGAATACAAAATATTAGAGGGTCTTCAAAAGAAGTAACATAGAAATGACCTAATTTGACCTGTGTCATCTTTGATTTTTACCACATTAAATCTGTCCTGTCAGAAAATCTCTTGGAAGAAACATAATCTCTAACATATTAAAATTTGTTCACCCAAAAACACACCCAGGACTCAGTCATGGAGAAGTATGTCTCAATCACAATCAGTGAAATAGGCCATATATGTAACGATCATTTCCAGGTTACTTACTGTCAGACATTTCAACATTTCTTAACAAACAACAGGAAGAACAGTAACATAACTTCCTAATGTGTATCACATTCTTTAGTCTCAGAACATAAAGTATATGTATTTCAAATAACAGCCACGCGTTTCTGTAATAGGAATGACAGCAATTTATCACTGGATGAAGACAAAACTATATCTGTAAAATCACAATACAGTATACAAAACATTATAAAACTAGAAAGACTAGTCAAAGATGACTTGCCCTGGTATATCTGACTACAATCTACATTCTGAAGTAGAAAATAAGAGAAATTATGAGAAGATATTCATATAAACTGTATTGAAAACAACTTTACACAGATGTTGAATACAATAGCTAAAAACTAGCTAACTTCAGCATTGAAGGGAATGTACTGGAGAACATTAAAATAAATGTCTCATAATTACACTGTACTACAAACAACCTGCTTATATCAGATATAATTAATGAATTTTAGCAAAAATCGTTGGGAACTAAAGAATATTTGTGAAGTAGATTGATTTTCTCTATGTTTCTCTCCCACCATCCATTTACTTTACCTTCTAATGTACTGCTAACATGCAAAACATTTGGACTATCCATTGGAAGCAGTTCTGAAGGCAAAGGTATGTCACCTGCTCCTTCTACAAGATATACAAATTCTCCAATCTGAAACACAGAAACACATAATCAATTTGCAATTCTGGAAGAACCATCATTTTGGAACTGTGCTCAAATAAAAGCAAATTACTGTTTCAAACCCTGGTATGATAATCATGTTTCTTTAATTATTATATCTGAAAAATAAAAAATTTCAGAGATGAATCCTTTTCAATACATTTTAAGTGAATGACAATACTTTGAACCACATGTACAATAGTAAATTCTTATTATGTGCTATAGCCATATATATTTAAACACGTATACCAGTTGCCTTGATTGCTTTTCACTGTTAGGAACTGTAATTTTGAGCCAGTAACGTTTTCAAGAAAGCAAACAAGAGCAGAAGTCAAAGTAGGCTACCATCAGGTACAAATTATCCACTGAGAAGAAAATAAGTTAACAAATCTTATTTAATCCATCAAAAATAATTAAAGCCTTATAGGAGCTTCAAAGCAAACATAAACATGGCCTAGAAAAAAAGACAGTAATTTGTCATGAAGGAAAGTATAAATTAATGATCAGAGAAATAACACTTTCAGTCATTCAAAAAATAAATTAAAAAAAAATTAAAAAGGGTCAATTGAAATAGAAAAAAAAGCATTACTAAAAAAGAAAAAAGAAAATTCAATAAAGTACAGTTTGAAGTTACAAAGAGGACATCTCAAAACTAAAAATACCTAAATTAGGTACTTGTATATTTACTAGGAGATTTAGTACATATATTATTGCTTTATTAATTTCTGCATTTTTTAATTACTGTAAATTTTTTTTTGATCACTTAACTGATTGATTGCAATGTAGGGGATCAAATGGTGCTGCAACAAAACATATAACTTGCCACAAAAGGTCATCTCTTATTTTTCCCATAAACAACATTCCATAAAATCCTGCCTTAAAAATGCATATCAGTCATTTATCCTGCGTTCCAGATATGAGGGGAAAAAAATCTTTATATCATTTTGCTCATCTGCCAAACTAGGCATTTTTTTCTCTGTAATATTGGTCAATAACAGATGAGTCTGTTTTTTATTTTATTCCAAGCTTCATCAAATATTTACACTAAGGCTGGCAACACTGCAGTTATGTTTCTGACCCCTTTTCCAAAAGGAAATCCATTCAATTTTCCTGGCACTCTCTCTCCTTTCTTGGTTCAAGAGTTCAGAGAAATCTTCCTTAACAGGGATTAAAGAATCCTACAGCAAAATTGGTTTCCCACATATAAACTAATAGCCACTCCTGGGAGCCAATTTAAAGAGAAATCATTCCTATTTGATACAGCATTTTGAATCCATAAGGACTATTAACAAACTCACAGCATGTACAACTAATTTCATGAAGGTACTGGTTGCTAGGTTACCAATTCTACTACCAATTACTTTTCTTGTCATTGCTGATAACAACATGCTTATACGTATGAACAAGTTTCCCCGTTTCTCTCCCTGCTTTGAAAATATATTGCTTTTTGATCTACATAACATGTAAATCCTGTTTTCTGTTTGTGATCTTGAGGAATGGGGGCTTAGCAAAGACTGGGGTCAGGACCCTGAACTCAGGGAGAGTAAACTTTAGGTTGTTCAAGGAATTGTTGATTGAGATCTTCTGGGAAGATCTTTAGATCTTACCCTCAGCAAGGTTGTGGATGACACCAAGCTTAGTGGTGTGGTCAACACATTAAATGGAAGGGGTGCCATCCAGAGGGACCTTGAAAAACTTGAAAGGTAAGCCTGGATGACCTCAAGAAATTCAACATAACAAAGTGCAAGGCTGCCCAGATTGGTCGTGGATGCTCCATCCCTGGAGGTGTTCAAGACCAGGTTGGATGGCTGGGCATCCTGGTCTAGTATCAGATCTGGAGGTTGGTAGACCTGACTGAGGCAGGAGGGTTGGAACTTAATGATCCTTGGAGTCCCTTCAAACCAAAGCCATTCTATGATTCTTTGTGCTGAAGTTTTCTCAGCAAAATGGGTACCTTCTTGTATTTTATTAATTTAGCTGGTAACCTCTTGGTTTCAATGTTTTATATTTCCAGTTTTCAGGAACTGCACAAGAGAAAGCATAAATATTTTGTAGAGTTTACTCTTAATAAAATATAGTCAATAAAATAGCGATTGAATTATTATTAGACATTTATCTAATTCCACTGTTAAATGATATCCCAAATGCAAGTATAACTGCTAAGAATATGCAGTTCTCCATGAAAATCAGTAATTAAGAGCAGATAGTAAAGTGTTCACTTAATAAGCCAATTAATTTCATTTTGGACATTTAGCTGTAGAAGTTCTGAGTGACAATTTTTAACTATAAATTCATATATTATTACCATTGAAATCAAAGAAAACAAAGAAATATTGAAACACATCATTAAGAAGTGTTAAACAATTTGTGCCATCACTTACAGATTAGAAAACTTAACACAGAGATTCAAAAAATTCTGCATCTTAAGTAGGCCAACTAACTAGTAACAGTTTAGGTTCTTGCTTTTAATATAGATAAACAATTAATGCAATGACAGATTCCTAGGGAGAGTCAAATCCAACTAGTGATTTGGATCTCAACTTCTTAACTGATTTTAATGAAGCTACATTCTTACTCACACTACTGTTTTTGCTTATTTGTTACAAAGGGTAGGAAACGTAAAATTAAGTGAATTATTGATTACAGATAGCACAAGTCCATATTTGAATGACACCAGTTTCATTATTATATGAAGTCACTTGTTCATCATACAACTTGATCGCCATACAGCTACAGTTGTCTGTCAGTGAGAAAATGGAGCAACTGAAATATTGCAGCCATATATACAATACTTAAGAAAGCCAAGCTATATATTTGTGTCAGGATCTTCCTGTCATTACTACATAGTTGTATATAGTTGAGCTAAATCATGACAGTGTTCTGTGACAGTTGACTTGCATAAATTAATCACGGTATATAAAAGGCTACAAACTAAATCAAATGAATTATCTCTTACCACAATCTATCAACCTTCCTCAAAATATTTCTAGCTTTGTGCACCTTTTCTGTCCCTTAAAACATCTCTTTTTAACTAAATGAAATTAATGTCTTTTTAGTATCTTCCATCACAAAGAAACCATTGCATACTTTTGGTCATTCTTACTTCTCTTTTTTAATCCTTATTTCCTATTATATTGTTAGCTGGAGTGACTAGAACTCCAGACAAAGTTCAAGATGTGAAACTACAGCTTGTTATATGGGTAAGAGGGTTCCTATTTTGATAATTATTTCTTCCACTAAAAAATTCTCTTTTTGAATGACGCTGAGCACTGCATTGATTTTGTTTTCACAGAACTAAGAACAAAAATAGCTAAGTTCTGACACAGTGGCTTTTATATAACTTCTGTGGAGGTGATTCTATGATCTCAGTAAGTTAAGGCTATGGCGCACGCTTACTGTCTGACTGTTGGCATTAACAGAACATATCTCTTTCAAGATAATTTGCTTTTCAAGAAACTCAAGACAATTTGTTCTGACTTTGAATGGGATAGAGGTAATTTTCTCTGAAGAAGCTTACATGATGTTATGTTTTGGATTTTTAATGAAAATGCTGGTAATAATACAGAGTTGTATTAGCTGCTGCAGAGCAGCACTTAAACAAAGCCGAGGACATTCCAACCTGTCATGCTTCCCTGCCAGTGTACAGCTGTGGGTGCAAAAGTTGCTGGGAGGCAATAGAACAAGGACAGCTGATCTAAACTGGCCAAAGGATATTCCATACCATATAGCATCATGCTGAACAATAAAATTGGAGGGAAAGCAGAAGGAAGGACGTTTGGCATGATGGCATTGATCATTCCAAGAAACTGTTACCCATGATGAGCCCTGCTTCTCTGGATTTGACAGTCTTACATCTGCCTGTCAATGGGGTATAGTGGACAAAATTTTATTTTGATTTGCTTGCACAAGCAGTTTTTGCTTTCTCTCTTAAATTGCTTTTTATCTCAATCCCTGAGTTCTTCCACTTTTACTCTTCTGATTCTCTGCCTCACCCCGCAACAGAGGGGAGTGCCTACTGGAGTTAAACCACAACTGAACAGTGTGTTCTTTAAAGTTTGCAATCATGGCTTTCTTTCTTAAAAAAAAAAATAAATAAATAATAATTGCCAGTGGTTTCAAATATCAAATAGGGTCAGACAAACAGGTTTGAGCATCATTGTATTGGTCTTATTTTCCTTTAAAAATAAGGGAAAAATAAAAATGGCCAGGTGCTATAACCTGGTTAAACAATACAAACAAACACCAAACATACAAATACTGAACACTAGCAGTAATCACTTGCTCTGTAGTAAGCAAAAGCATGGAAGCTAAGAACCTGCAGGAGAAAAAGAATAAGTCGTGTAGTTTTGGATGTATTCTTACAAATCACAAAAACAAACAAAAAACAAAACACAGAATAGCAGATACATGTAATGGCATAAAGAAAAAACTGAAACACAGTTTATATTATGGATGTAAGAAACAGAATGCAAGCCTTGAGATCAACCACACATAAAAGAGGATTAGACAAACAACAGGATGTTGAAAAACATTGATAGCTGATAGCTGCAAAACACAGCAAAGAGGTTAAAGAGGTGAAAAGAGAAAATAAGAAGGTTGTGGCCACTGAGATATAGGATTACAGGAATATCAAAAGAGTTGTATTGCAAATTTTAAACTCTGAAAGTTGATCAGAAATAGGTCTTGGTAATTTGATTAAATCAATTTCATTTAAAAACAAAGGAAATCTCAGATTACATGAATCAAGGGTCAGTATTCATGTACAACAGGCAAATGCTTTTAATTTCTTTTCTTGATATAAAAGAACGGTGAATTTTGATTTAAATTTCTTTGCTAAAACTTGCAGCTTTGTGCAATCTCCTGATCTTCTTAAGCAACATTTGCCTGAAATAATTATATGAATATTATTCTTCAACCAAAACAAACAAACAAACAACAACAAAAAAAACAGAAAATGAAAATATTTTCACTTCCGCAAGTCTGAGCATAGATCACCTGAAACATCTGAAAGCTTTACAGAAATGATCTTAATTGACTAGGATATCATGTGAAAACCACTTAAAGAACTTAGTTTCCATTCTTACCATTTCATTAGCCAGAATGACAGTGCAATAACGTTTTTCCAGATTAAATGGAAGAAAGTGAATCTCTAGGGCTGCAGAACTTCTCCCTGCCAAGAACAGTTTTTCCTGGGGAATGAAGAACTCAGGCAGGAGGCTGGACTGGACAGCTGTCAAAAAAGTTTTAATGGTTGCTCAGCTAGAACAGAACGAGACATAATATATTGCATCTGCCTAGGATACTGCATACAGCCTGCTGTAACAGTTGGTATTAAAGGTATTCCAACGTTACACTTGTGTAAACCTCCTGCAATATTGCATGCTGTTGGACTGGGTGATCTTGCAGGTCTTTTCCAACCTTGGTGATTCTATGATTCTATGATTATTGCATGTACTGAAACAAAATCAAAGAAAATAGAGTGTTCTCACTATCAATAAAAACTCTTTAAAGATGTACAGCCTATAACTAAATAACTCCTCTTTAATACTCCAGTTTAATACTATTTAAATGAACTGCCTTGCCCTCAGCAGCAGAAAGATGTTGTTATAATATGAAATTCTCCAGAATTAATAATAACTAAGTTCAGTCAAGCTTACTTTTTTTGCACTGCTTTAAATTAAACATTGTGTTGACAAATTACATTCTTCCTAAGACACTAAGAATCTTACCGGTGAATGTGGCAGGTTCAGGCAACTTTCTCAGTGAATGCTTTTCCCTTACTAACCAAATTTGGGTAATGTACAACAGTTTAGAATTTGACTTGTGTTCAGCCTTGGCTGTCTAACACTCTAGAAAGGTCAACAGACTGGAAAGCAGAAATGCAGGTAACTGAAATGAAGACAGATCACGGAACTGTAGAATGGATGAGGCTGGAAGGGTCCCCTGCAGTTTATCTGGTTCAACCCAGCATGTTCAAGCCGGGCTAAATAAGAAACTTACTTCACACTCTGGCTAATTAAATATAAATGATTCACCACCTCCCTCCCAAACACCAAGAGCTTCACTAAAGAAAACCGTAATCATCCGCACCTCCCACGTCCAAATACTACTTCTCCCCATAATTCAAACTGAAGGAATATTTTTCAAACAAAAGGAATTTCCCAACATTCACAATTCAGCCAACAGCTAAGTTGCACATGAATCTGCTGTTTCCAAAGCTAATATAAACGACAACAAAAACAAACAAATATAAAGGTCCATTTTTACCCTTCCATCCAACAGGGTAATGCCTTTTTTTTTTTTTTTTAATATTTAATTTTTTTTCACTGTTTTACTATTTCCCAAACTAGTCTCCTGTTCAAATGTTTCTCATCCAAAGTATTTCAAACTGTGGAACAGTGAGTCTTGTGAGAGCCCTCCCTCCTTACCTGCTCCCTGGATTGTGAAAAATTAAACAGTTGCCAAAGGAGGCACATTCACTACATAATTCAGATTTAATAAAAGCAGTCTTATATTGTGGCTGCTCCAAGAAAAACAAAAATGTATTTCCTGATGCCTGCTTTCCACTTAGGACTTCTCTTGCCCCTTAACAGTAATGTCTCCTCAGTTCAGGATGTAAACACAGAGAAGACTCTTATTTAGGTTTTGTTTGCCATGTTACAGAGAGAAGAATGAAAAATTATTCTCACAGCAGAATTACACTTCTATAAGAAATAAAAGCATACATTTAGGTTCCTACAAATCTAAAACATAATAAATGTCTCTGCAGCTCTGATCTGAAGCTAAGCTTGCTTTGAAAGCTGTTCATAAATTACTACAATAGTTGTAAACTACTTCATTAGTTAAGGTAAATACATTTTTATGAATTTTTATGAATGCTGTATTAGTTAGCTGTTAATCATATCTCAGAATACAATATGAGAAATTAACGTAAATGGAAGGGTAGGTGATTCAAATTAGATTACAAATCTGTTCTCCATATACCTTCATGAAAACAAATATTTTCCAAAAGGACAGAATTCATTTTGTAAGGTCAAATTTTGCTCAAGAGGACTTTTGACAGCTTCAGATTCATATGTTTTTACAGAACTTTTTCATTTTCTGTTTCATAGGAAATAAAAACAATATCTGTACTATCTATGGATACTTTCAAAGATAAGCAGAAAAGCTGAAGCTCCAGAGCAAACTCCCGTGCAGTCTTAAAAGAATGAAATAAGTACTTTTAAATTTATTTATGTTAAAGTCACTAGGCCTATAGTGCAGCTTTAAAAATAAATTCACTCAATTCAACAAATAATACATTCTACTAAATAATAATTACCAAGTGTATTTTCAGATTTCAGAATCAGATGCTTTAATTGCTACTAATAAGCTAAGAGGTTATAGTGCTATAGAGATACTTACAGCAATTAAAGTTTCTGACTTCATTTGGCTCTTTGGGCAGTGTCCTGTTTTCACAGTTTAGCACATTATTTTCAGAACTAGAAGGAAACAAAGGAAAGCAATAGACCAAAACTGGACATTAGTATTTCTGTTAATAGACAGATTTTTTTTCTTTTTGTATACATAAATACAGGAAATTCAAATGTTTTCAATGAAAAAAATATATATATATTTTGGAACCAACTATTTATCAACAATGGTTACTTAATTTCTTTGATATACATTGGGAGTCATATTTATAACGAAAGTAGAACAAGGTTCCTCAGTTAACTTCTGTAATAACTCTGCAGTATTCATATAAACCAAACTCTATGTTAAAAAAAAATATATATATATTAGTCAAAAGCATTCCCGTCCAATAATACCTTCTACACAATTTTTCTCTTTATCAGTTCAGTATCCTATGACAATAGATAATTATTCCCTGGTACACCCTGAGGTCTTGAAATGCAAAATGCAAAGGCCTTGCATTTCACTGATAACTCAGTTGATTTCATATCAGTTTTTCAATGTTCCCCTTAAAAGCTATTCTAGAAATACATCTAAAAATCCTATTTATTTAACGTTACATACCAGTAGATTTAAAAGATATATTACAATTTCTATTCAGAGCATAAAACAGCGTGGTTTCATCCTACTATACCTTAACAGGAAAAATTAGACAAGTTAATCACTAAATGCAATTTTCTAAAATAAATATTTTAAATAAATATCTCTGCTCTCCAAGACATACTATACTGTTTCAAAACACCAAATTTTGGTATAGTCTCAAAGATACTTAAATGATGTCACAGCAGTTCCCAGACTGGATCAGTAGCACACAAACTATTTAAAACTTATAAGCTATCATTTTCTCCTAGAGGAAATGGGCTACAATTATTTAAGAAAAAAAACGCAATATAGGCAGTTGAACATTTGCATTTTTCTTGGCAAAAAAATAGGGAGATATGAATCGTTATCTTCCTGCTTCAGTTAATTTAGTTCACTTGCAAAGTTCTTTTCCACAAGGCTATAGCCCTGAAGAAGTAGAATGAGAAAGTCTGGAAACAGCTAAGCTTGTTTCTCCCAACCTCTTTTACACCAAGGCTACAGAAATGGTCCATAAACAGTAATAGTGCAATTAATCACTCACATGTAACCTAACAAAGTTTTTTCTGAAAAAGGAGAAAAAGGAATGAAGAGGATAAATTTTAACCTAAGCACCCTACTCTGTTCATGATGCTATTGTTTTCCAAGTGAACTTGAAATGAACAGATATGCCTGAAAAAAAAAAATTTACAACAATCTTTGCTTATTCCCATCCCTCCAAATCAAACTGTGCTTCTTATTTTCTCATTTTTTTATTACTTTTTTTTTCTTGATTTTTTTTTTTTTTTTTTTTTTTTTGTCCTTCACAAATAATTTCTACCAGTGTTGAAGGAGTTCAGGAGTTCTGCTGTTACATTTATGGAAGGACAGTTTTGTTTAATTTAAAGTAAGTACAGGCAAGAGCCAACAACTGATGAAAAAAAATTCTATAATGTATCTTAAAAAAAAAAATACTGCAAGTAAATTTTTCAGCTCTAGACTTGGGTTTAATATTATCTACACATAAAAGTAATTCTCCTCTAGCAGTAAAATTTGATGAGCCAGCTTAAAGCAAACAATTATAATGTACAGCATTTGCTAGCTACTTGGTCCCTCTTACAGTGTTAATCTTGCTGTGCTAAAAAAAAAATCACAACCTTAAATAAATTTACTTGTAAAATTCTCAGAATATGATACCCTAGAGATTCAGTTTAATATCTATACTTTTTTTTATTTTTCAGAAGGGAAAATGATCTCTGAAGTATGTGGATTCAACATAATATATATTTTATACTAACAAATAATTATTTATCTTATTTCACATAAAAGTACAAAATTACAAATTTCCTATTTCAGTGCTTTACCTTCAAATAAGAATGCCCAGGTGTGATTGTGAAGACAGAGACTAGAGCAAAGAAATCATTACAGAAACCATGAACTGTTTAAAAGCTATATGAAAACTGACAACAAATATAATAATGTAATGATGACATTATACATTAAGACCATACATAACACAACAAGTCTTCACTGGGGTTTTCATAAATCCCATTTTTGGAGGCGAATGACTGAGAAACTTGTTGCACTGATATGAAGGTCTATCTCTATAAGTTTATTCTCACAAAAATAAAGTAGTGAAGATGAATGAAGGGGAAAAAGAAAGAAAACTGTTTTGTGGCAGATATACATTATGTCTCATTCCACTAAAATAAAATAAATAACAACTCTTGCAATAATAAAAATTAGAAGAATATAACTGTTTAAGACACCTGTACTCAGTTTTGCTCAGTATGCTCCCTTTAAATAACTGAGAAATAAGGTTGGACAGAACAGTTTAATGCTGCCATAAAATTAGTCTACTCAGACATTTTGCTATGTTTTTAAGCTCACAGCAATGTCCTAGCAGACCTCACACACCAATCATTTTACTCCACGTTAACATTCAATTCTACTGTATGAAATATGTTGAAGAAGATGAGCTCCAAAACCATATGCTGTTTAGACATGATGGCAAAGGATCCTTGATCTAACTGTGGGACTAAGCCCGTAGTTTTAGCTCAACATAGTTTTGTATTTGAATTCCTGGGCCATGTAGCATCTCTTCATCTCGTTCTACTCCCATGAGGAGAAGACCATACTGGAACACAGATGTGGGCCAAGGACAACTACTGAGGTGTCGAGGGCTTCAAAAAGCACAGAAAAATGTGTAACTTGAAAAAAGTCTAATGACATTTATCACAATATACATAAAAGAAAAAAAAAAGTCAATTGGATAAAAGAAAAACCACCACCCTTCTCACAAAGATCATTCAGCTACAGGTGGAAAAAGAGGTTTTGACTGCAACCACGAATTATACCTTGACGCAGACACAAGCTATGGTTATGATTTTATTTTAAAGAACTTAGAATTAAAACTTTCAGTCTGCGGCTGAAGAATAGAGTTATTAAGCTGACAGTTATTAAAACAGTGCAATTTGTAATGTCTGGCTGGTTCCAAAAAATTGTATTAGATATTAGTGATCTAAGCTGGGACATTTCCAGATAGTGTTATGAAAAGAGTGCCAAACGTTCTTTGGATTGTCTCTTTCTTTTTTTACCTTGACTATGAATGATTCTGATCTACATCTCTCTTCTTCAATGCTCCTAAAGATTTCTTGCTGTTCATCTGAACTTCTTGATACTTATCTCACTGTCTAACAATTACAGATAGTGAAGACAGAAATTCTTTTGGACTATAAATCTATTTAAACATTGTTCCATCTTTTTGATATATATCTCCTTATCTCTCTGTTACTTTCTGCTTTTCAGTTTTTGTGATTTCATTACATTTATAACACTTGTTTTGAACTCTCCTTCACCTTCCAGATTCCCTATGCTAGAAAATCTACTGTTGGTCTGTTTAAGGAATAATGTCTAGACACAAAATTATATTAATTTATTTCAATAATTCTGTACTAACATCCTCTCATTCTCATTTGCAGCTCCAGGGGCCTACAGAACCTGCAATATTTTAGACTTCAGCACAGTCTGAATTCCCTGGACTGCCCATATATAATAGGCAGTTGCACCTTCAAATGAATCTACAGACTTCATTCCAGGATTCAGAACTATTCCTTCTTCTAAGTTCTAGTGACCTGGAGCTAGTCAATCTTACTGACACTTTTTTCAATACTTCAGCCACCTAAGTCATCATGGTTGTCCACATCCCAGCATCAATATTTCACCTTTTAATTCTACTTTACATGATACTTTTTCTAGAAAGGATATCACATTCATTTTTACCTTTTATAGCATATCTTTCTTTCTCAACTGTTTCAGTAAATCTCAATCACAATCTCAAAAACAATCTCAAAATTCTTTTTAAAATACTGCTTCTTTCTATTATGGTTCCATGTCCTCGCCTATAATTCTTTACAACTGCTATGCACAGAAATATACACATATATATAGTGCTAATAAAACTGTACAACTCCATATATTACAGAATCACAGGGGTTGGAAGGATCCTCAAGATATCATTGAGTCCAACCACTTCATTAAAGCAGGTACCCTACAGTAGGTCACACAGGCAGGAAGCTAGGTGGGTCTTGAATGTCTCTCCATAGAAGGAGACTCCACAAGCTCTCTGGGGAATCTGCTCCAGTGCTCCGCCACTCCTACCATAAAGAAGTTCCTCCTCATGTTAGTATGGAACTTCCTACATTCAAGTTTTAGGCCATTAATCCTTGTCCTACATTATAATTAGCAATTATCATTCAAAACTTACCTGAATGTTTGCTCCTGTTTTAATTGCCTGGCTTGATGTACTTGTTCTGGCTGACTTAAGTAACTTGTGGATTCCAGGAAAATGACCCTGGAATATGGCAAGTACACATAAATAATACATTTTACTAGCAAGATGAGGAACAAAAGCTACTTTATTCTAATTTTTAAATGCTTGATAAAGAAGCCTACTGTTTTCAGCTTATAGTACTTTCAAAATACTATTAAAAATATTTAGTAATTTGGTAAATTCTTCTTGATTTAAAAACTTAAAATAATTTGCACAATTTAATAATGAAAATTTTAAAGGTTTTGTAAGCATGTAAATCCTGAGACACATATTCCAGATTACTGAATATTATTTTAAACTGCTTCTTAATCAATACTACAGATTGATCTGTTATCATAGGAACGTTTTGCAGGACATGCCATGTTATGACAAGGAAACCAACTTTCTTTCAAAAAAAAACTGTTTAAAATAAAACATTAAAAACAAAAATAATGTGCATTTCAAGACAAGCAATACTGATATTTTAAGTTAGAAATAACATTCTAAAATATAATTTATGCTACATAATTCACAGCTTTTGAAAATCTGATATTTGCTATATATTTGACAAAAAATCAAAGAGGCTCATCTTTTAATTTGCACTTTTCTTAGATAATACTACATCATACATGTAGTTTTAAGATTTTTAAGATTTTTAGCTCTCTTTTTGGTAGAAGAGCTACTTCCTTGATATCACAAGTATATTTCCTAGTGTTATTTGCAAATAAGCAATACTACCCCTTGTGGAACAGTAGATGTCTCTAAACACTGGAAAAACTATCCAAAGAAACATTTAATTGTAGATTATTGGTTAAACTGCAGCCCAAATTCATAATTACTGCAAGTAGTTGTTGAATGATACATATAAAATTAAACTACTTAATCACTTTAATCTATTCTGAGAGCTATCCAAATCATAGAACAGATTACAGACAGTCTCGATAACCACCTCAGTGACTGAGAAAAAAGGCAAACAAAACAAATACGTTTTCTGAGCAGAAAGATGAGCCAACAGGGAAGATGACAGGCATGGCTGAACAGGGAACTTTTCCTGAGGCTCCAGGAGAAAATGAGTCTACCTCCTCTGCAAGAAGGGATGGGAAACTTGGGGAGAGAACAAAGAAGTTGTTAGGGTATGCAAGAAGAATATTAGAAAAACAAAAACCCATCTTGAGCTCAACTTTGACGCTGGACTAAAAGAGAACAAAAAACATGTTTACAAATTTATTAACAGTAATAAGTAAATTACTTACAGTAACAGTAGTAAGAGGAGGGCTATCTCCATCCTTTAATGGCTGCAGCAGGGAATGTGACCACTAAAAATAAGGAAAAGGCTGAAGTTCCTATGCTTTCTTGATGTCTATCTTTAAAAGTCAGACCAATTATCCTTAAGGTACTCTATCCTCTGATCTGGATGTCTGGGACGGAGAGCAGAATAAAACTTCCACAGTTCAGTTGGAAACAGTTAGAGACTGAACTGTCACAAGTTCATGGGGCTGGACGGGATTCACCCAAGGGTGCAGAGGGAGCTGGAAAAGGTGATTGCCAAGCCACTTTCCACCATCTATCATCATTCCTGCTGGAGTTTCCAGAGGACTGGAGGCTTGCCAGTGCAACTACCATCTACAAGAAGGTCATAATGAGGATCTGGAGAACTATAGGCCTGTCAGCCTGACTCAGTGCCAGGAAAGGTTATGGAGCAGATCACCTTGAGTGAGATCACACAGCATGTGTGGGACAACCACGGCATCAGGCACAGCCAGCACGGGTTCATGAAAGGCGGGTGGAAAATGGAGTTAAATTCAGCTGGTTACTGGTCACAAGTAGTATTCCACACAAGTCAGTAGTGAAGCATGTCCTGTTCAGTATCTTCATTGATGACCTGAATGAGGGGACTGAGTGCACCTCAATAAGTTGCAGATAACACCAAGGTGGGAGGAAGTGTTGATTTGCCTAGGGGTAGGAAGACCCTTCAGAGGGATCTGGACAGGCTGGATCACTGGGTGCAGGCCGATGGGATTAAGTTCAGCAAGACCAAACCTGGTCCTGCACTTTGGCCACAATAACCCCAGGCAACACTACAGGTACGGGGCAGAGTGGCTGGAAGACTATGTGGAAGAAATGGATCTGGTAGTGATGGTCGATGCTCAGCTGAACATGAGCCAGCAGTGTGCCCAGGTGGCCAAGAAGGTCAATGACATCCTAGCTAGTATAAGTGTTGTCAGCGGAAGTAAGGAAATGACCGTCTCCCTGTTCTTAGCTCTGCTGAGGCCGCACCTTGAATATTGTGTTCAGTTTTGGGTCCCTCACTACAAGAAAGACATTGAGGCCCTGAAGCATGTCCAAAGAAAGGCAACAGAGCTGAGAGGTTCTGTAGCACAGGTCTTATGAGGAGCAGCTGAGAGAATTGAGATTGTTCACTTTGGAGAAGGGAAGGCTCAAGGCAGACCTTACTGCTATTTACAATCACCTGAAAGGAGGTAGTGGTGACATGGGGATCAGCCTCTTCTGTATAACTAGCAATAGGATTAGATGAAATGTCCTCAAGTTGCACCAGGAGAGATTCAGGTTAGATGTTGGGAAAATTTTCTTCTTCGAAAGAGTAGGCAAGCTCTGGAGTAGGCTGTCCTGGGAGGTGGTTGAATTATTGTCCCTAGAAATGTTCAAGAAACATTTAGATGTTGTACTAAGGGACATGGTTTAGTGGGGAAATATTGGTGATAGGGGGGCACTTGGACTGGATGATCTAGAGATCTTTTCCAACCTTAATGATCCTGATTCTATATGATTAACACGTAGGAGACTTATTGGAGCACCAGTGGAGCGATGAAAGCAATCCTCTTACAGGTGTCTATACCATAACAACACTGTGGATGGAAGAGAAATTTCATTTGCAGCCTATGGAGAACATTGAATAGATCAATGAAATAAGTTTGAAAGTTATGGAAAATGGTTCTTGTAAATAAATGAATTATAAGAACTGATGTTTAAAGATTAAAGACAAAATACAGATCAGAGATTTATAAACAGAGATTTATAAAGAGGCACAGCATTCTACTCTTTTATTTAAAAAAAAAACTCTTAATTCTGCAGTTGTTACATCTATGATGAATGCAAATTAAAAATTAGATTAACTGATAGAGATGCAAGCCTCAAGGCAAAAATATGTTCTTTCTTTTGCATGCTTAATAATTTAAACAGCAGGATAAAGAACATTGGGGGAAAACAACCATTAATTAACATAGCTTGATTCTCTATAGAATTCTGCTGGATCTCAGACAAACATGAAAATACAAGCAAAGTTCATGAACTCCATTTGATTAAAGCTCTAACCTTATTGCTTATACTGAGATGGATTACAATTAAGGCTTATTCATCTTCTTTATTTATCATGATAGTTTCCACTTCACAGTACTTGTAACAATTCTGATAACGTAAATCCCTATAATTTAAGCTGAAGTTTTTACATTTTTAAACAGAATATGAAAAATATGGAACAGCTGATAAAACAGCATGAACATTAAAGACTTGTCTTTATAGCACTGTCTACCTGAATATGCCATCAGTTCTGAAGGGATTAGTAACATTTAGGACAACTTTCTTCATCTCATAACATGGAGATTTGCATTTTAATGTATCCTGTAAGAGAACAAAAATTTATATAAGTGTGAAAAAATTGCAAAACCACATCCATTGGAAATACTACCAGGACAGTATTACTAAGAAGAATTTAACCACTGATAACTATATAATTCACACAACTTAAATACTTTGCTGCCAGTAGAGTTAAAGCTTACTTCTTTTTAAACATGTTTAATTTCCTCCACCTTGAAAATGACAGCACATGAGCAAGACCAAGCTTTTCATGTTCTCTTTCTTTATTCCTGACCCAACCATACTTTCTAACATCAGTGGCTATTGCTATGGTATAAAATGTGTCATGTAAGAAAGGAGAATCATATAAACTCCATCTACTTCAGAAAAGGATTTATCCAGATCTGCTAAAAGAATGTTTGATAACAAATGTTGGAAATTATTACTATCTCTGCTCTATTTCTAGGATGTATCTTAAATTTAAAGACTATCAAAACAAAAAAAGCTCACAAATTTTTGCCAACATCTAAAACAAGTTTTCATCAGACAAGGATGAAGAAGCATATTACCACCTTTTCAAAAAAATTTCCAAAAACATGCACATGCTGAAAGAGATCCAGATTTATTTTCAGAGCAATCTGTGAAAAAAAAATTTAATTTATTTGAGATCTCTGTGAGATGTACATCCTTACATATCTCAAATATTCCTCTTTGCATTTCTCTGCATATACGTAAGCTAAAATTGGAAAGTTGAGCATCAATAGATCAAAGGTTAATGCTGATGGTTACTCATCTTTTGATTCTTACCTCAGGTCACTTTTGACTGATACAACATATATCTGAATAATATTTTTTGTGACAATAATAATTTCACACATAGACTTACAGCAGGTTCAATATGCTTGACTTCAGATTTCAGGGAGAATGTAAGTGTGGCACCACCTATTCCACCCAATCTCTTTGAGATCAGTAGCAACACTGCTTCAGCAGGATGTAGAAAACGACAAGTGAATTCCACATTTATAGTTGTTTGACTCCTAGGCAAAATAACAGTAATAATTCTTTGAATAATTAGGCATAAAACTGTAATTCAAGAATTATTCTGAAATATCATTTCAGGAGCATATTTTAGAGTCTTTGAAAGGGAAGATGGCACTTGCTTCTTCAGAAACACTTCGCTGTAGTTCAACCTCCTGTCTAAGAGCACTTTAAACATTCTAATAAAAGAACTAAATAGATAAAAAAAAAGAACGATATAAGTCCTTACTGCTTTTTACGTCTTCAGTATGTAACTTTACTTTTCTTTCCACACACAATCAGAAAAAGTCCCCTCACATTATATAATTGCCCTAAGCCAACAACTGATCTACTTTATGCTCCCCTATTTGAATACAATTTTGTATGTTAAACAGCTGAACATCCTGCTGTGTATACTATGAGGCAGATCTAGAAGTTTTTAATAAAATCCCCAAGACTGAAATAATTGAGTAAAAGAACCTTCAAAATAGTAAGTGAAGTTGAATAGCAAAGAGATGGAAAAAATCCAAGTAATCTCATGTAAACAACGTATCAAGTTTCAGATAGGAAAAGGGTAAAAATAACATGATTTGCATTAGTCCACAATTAAGCAAGACCAACAACAAAGTTCAGTAGCTGAAGCTCACACTTTGAAGCACTCAAAATCACTCTATAATACCAAGATTAGCATTTCTAAAAGCAAAAAAACACTGAGTTATAAAAGTATTCTGCCTTTCTATCAGAGGATAGATCAGAGTACAGAGAGCTTCTTCTAAACAGAAAAACAGGCAAATTTTTAAAGTTCCTAGTAGAAAACCACAAAATATATAGCCAAATTTCTGTTGACTAGTGTAACTTTCATTGAACTATTCTATATAGTTCAAAAAAATTTTAAATAATAAACAATATGAAAAAGATGGTAGAAAGTCAATAATCTCAAAAAAAAAATCCTGCAATTCTGTAAATTATGCAAGCTGATAATATTCAAATAATTCTTCAGAGGAACTAATTAAAACATATATGAGAAAAAGTTGTATTTGTAACATACAGACTTGTTTGTTGTTGTTCCGGAAGAGATGACAAATACTAAAGTCAAAACAAAACCTCTCCCCACCACACATCAGCCTTCCCTATTAAATGATTAGCTGCATATGAGCAGCCTGAGGAGGGGGAGGGGAAGAAAGAGAGAATTTAAATATAGAAGTGCAGAAAAATTGTGTAATTTATTAGTCTTCTGCCAACTGGGAATTCTAAAGCACATTCAAACTACTGGCGGTGTGTGAAATATGCCTATTATATACTGTGAGTACACAATCACAGGTAAATGGTGAGGCAAAGGACTTTTAACAGCAATCAGCAAGCCATGTGTTTATTAGCATCATGTTAATTTACATTTATTTCACAACTGTGGTAAGAACAGCTGCTTTTTCAAGTGAACTCAATTCATAAATCCTCTCAAGTAAGTTGAACAATTAGAGTGAGGGCATAAGTGCTATAACTTGATGGCAGTAGTGACATAATTTGTCCCTAGATTACTATTGCTATCAAGGAGGTCTTCTAACTCTGTTATATGATGAACACAGAGAAAAATAAAATCCTTACTGAAAACTGCCTTGGGATCTGAGAACTGGATGGCGATGAACACAAAAGTAATATCTTAAAAATATCTTGAGGAATATCAGGTGAATTTCTAAGCCTTCAACATGCAAGATGAAGTGAAAAACAGCCACAGTATTCAGAGAAATACATGACGTTTTCTAACATTACATTTTTCTGTTAATTCTTATTTGAAGAAAACACTAATAAAAAAATGAAACTTTTCTGGAGGTTGGTAGCCTTGCTTGTGGCAGGGGGGTTGTAACTTGATGATCCTTGCGGTCCCATTCAACCATCCCTGGATGTGTTTAAAAGCCATTTGGATGTGGTGCTCAGGGACGTGATTTAGCAGAGGGTTGTTAGAGTTAGGGTAGTATGGTTAGGTTGTGGTTGGACTCGATGATGTTTAAGGTTTTTTCCAATGTGAGCAATCCTATGATTCTATGGTCCTATAAATCCCATTCTGCGATTCCTCTGGCTCTTACAGCACTAAAAACTTATTACTTACTTAGGGGCAATTATTACAGTGTTTCCTTCAGGCAATAAGAAATCATCAGCATCTCTTCCTACAAGAGTAGCGGTGTATGCCAAAGTTTTAATGCTCGGGTTTTTCAGACGAATCTATCACAAGAATAACAACAAAATCATCATATTTTTATTCAATTTTTAAAACATAAAAAACAATTCTGGAGCTATCTTCCAAAATATGAATGAAGGATATCACAAAATAAGACAGTACTTCAAACTACTAGGCAGATCACTTTTCTCCCTAAGCAGTGGAGACATCCCACAGACTGTTAGACTTGAATTTTTCTGAGTACTTTTTTTGCATTGTACATTGCATGCTAATGCCAACTGTTAATCTCTGATTCTCTTGTATCTTTATCTCAGAAAAGATTCTTAAATTTGTTGATTTTTTCTGTGCTCACAAGCAAAGGATTAAAACAGCAGCAAGAAGTCAGGATCCCAATCCTGAAGAAGAAAAAAAAAAAAAAAGACAATTCTTTCCTCTTCTACATTTAGTAGCAAAATGACATGAAACCCTTTT
Organism: Meleagris gallopavo; assembly: GCF_905368555.1. Lineage (NCBI taxonomy): Eukaryota > Metazoa > Chordata > Aves > Galliformes > Phasianidae > Meleagris > Meleagris gallopavo. Next base: position 111,636,574 of record NC_139404.1, on the reverse strand, counting down.
TTTTGTTGTGGTATCTACATAATATAATAATATACAGCATGTTATAACTTGATGCTTCTACAAAACTAAATTCAGTGGTATCAGTACCTGTTTAACAATAGTTGCATGGAGAGCACCTGTAAATCCTACAGTCTTCTTAGGTAAGTAGTGAGGGAGGTTTTCATATAGGTAGACACACAGAATAAGCATCATGATTGGGTTTGGATCACAGATATCTGTGGCCTAGTATTGAAAACATAAAAGAAATAACAACCACATATTAAGTTAAAATTTGCCTGACAGTTTATAAAGATACAAAGATGCAAAACAAAAAATTTAAGATAAATTCTTAACATACAAATATTTGCAACCTATTAGTAACTGATGTAGGCTCAGAGCTCAGATGAATAACAATCTTGCCAGTGTACAAAAGTACTATTTCTTTAAGGACACTGACATGCTCTGGTAATAAACCTATGCTAAAAATTAAACCTACCTTTTTTCCTCGAACTTCAGCAAAAACATGTTTATTTTATTATTTAGTGAAGCATAATAGAAAAAGCAAGTAAAACCCGTTAACTGAAACATGTATTTTTGTCTTTTAAAAAAGATTTTTTAATCTTTCAGTTTACTATGTAAAATGCCATCCCAAGTACTCCTACGTACAGTTTTGCAACTCTGTATGAACACAATCCAACTAACAAAGGAACATAAGCATATAGTTATTTTTACTGCAAATGCCAAATTGCTATATATAGGATTACTGAATCTTAAATATTTGATTTAGAAAAATGAATTTAAATGGCAACTGTAGAACACGTCAAAATCTTAGTCCTCAGTGTCTTTATTGTCTCACTTCGAGAGAAATAGCAACTCTTCCACCATCACATGAACTTTTCATTAAGTCCGATCAAATAAAGAAAATGGAACTGACTTCTCACAAAAAATACAGGCAGAAAATATCTAGCCATCAATTCAAACAAATTCCTGAATCAAACTAATTAAATTAACTATTTTTAAATTTCTTACATTGAATTTTAGAATATAATAAACTTTTACAATTCTAAGTTCTCTCCTAAATTAAATATCATGTCCTAAGGAAAAATGCATACACTTGAGAACAGATTTAAACATCAAACTACTGCATTAGTATGTAAACCCTCTAAAAGGTACCCTTTTTCATTTGAGACACTTTATTTGAATTCCTTACATAACTGAGGCTCATTTAATACAGTAATATTTTGAAAAAGGCTCTATGCATTCCCACAAGCAGAGTTTTATAAAGAAGGCTTGTAACATAGGTTGAAAATCAGCAAGAATATGAAGAGTCATACTAAAATAAGAGTAAGTCTAACTGAAATCTGCCAGATGAGAGCAGATGTGATGGTATGGAGATTAACAACAAATCAAGAATAAAAACAAACTGTTAATTTTTTGCAATTTCTGAAACTTACCCTCAAGACATCAGAAAATGAGGATGTCCTGAAAAGTGGTAGATAATAAGCCTAAAACAGTCAGCTCAATAAAGAAACTCAATGGGAAGAACCATACCTATGTGAATTCCTAACAGAAACCTTGAAATCAAACTAAATATTTCATTCTCATTCTCAGAATTTTTTTTTATTTTATTTTATTTTTTTTTAATAACTACTGCTACTCTGCATTGTAAATAGCAATGAAGAGTTTAGGAAAAGAAATTAGTTGTATTAGTCACGCAGGCTGAAAAATGGAGAAAACCTTTTTCCTCTTCTGGACTATTTTTAGAAAGCAGGAGAGATATTTAGACATTCCCACTATCACCGTAACTTTCTGAGTTAGGGTTGCTTTTTTGTTGGTTTATTTCCTCCTAGTTTACTGAAAGTTTTATATTAGAGAATATAGTTCAGTACTTCTAAGAACCAGCTAACTCAACTCTCTAAAAGCTCAAGAAGAAATAAAGGACTGTGTGAAAAAGTAAATATCTCTTCCAAAGGACAGAACAAGAATGAGTCTATCTTCAAGTTTTGCAGAAAGGCTCTTGTTCTTCTGGTTAATTCCTCCCATAGGTATGCCAAAAAAAACTTTATACTTCAGCATCAGAACAAAAAAGCAGCTGTAACAACACTGAAGAATACACATGATCTTCACTTATGGATCCCCTAGGAATATCCCTAATCTGCCTCTGCCAACAGAGCAATTGCTGGTGTAAAAGACATAAGAAATTGGGCAAATATAAAGTGGTCTTTCCATTGACATAATTTCTCAGATGCTGGAAATTAGTGCATTAAGAATTTATTGATTATTTTTAGAGTCATTGGTCTAAATTCTTCTCTATTTCATTCTTTATACAGAGAAATGAGATCAGCTTTCAATAAGAGTTAATTAACTCTTTTTAATTAGAAATTGCTTATTGACTCTTCCTCCTCTTTTGACATTATTAAAATGTAATTATTAGCTGACATTATTGCCTAAAAATAGGACCACACAAAAGCAACTGAGATGTAATTCCTGAGACAGAAGCTCTAAGAAAGCAAATGGATCCATCAATCCAAGCACAAATAGCTCCACTCTCTAACTGCTTCTACTTGGTGACTGATGAACCAGCATCTGACAAAGCATTGCCAGCTACAAAAAGCTGCATTATGACATACTGATTCTGAGAGGAAAAAGGGTATAAAAAACAAAAATTTGAAATTCCAGTGGAGACACCTACTTCCAACATGACATAAAAAAACTCATTAGTTTAAAGCAAACATCCAAAGAAAAAGTTTTACATGAAGTAAGAACCTAAGTGCAACCTAGTGGTTCACAACATAGGCCAAAAAAGTACCGCTTAGATCATCTTTTCCAGTGGTGGCTACAAGCTGATGCTTAAATGCAGACACTTAGAAGGTAAGTACACATATACTTCAGTATTTTGTCATCCTGGGTACAAGACTAGCTGAACCACACAAGACTTCTGTCTACTTGGAAACCCTCAATGGATTTCTCTTTCAAGCACATGTATAGTCTCCCTTAAAATCAGTGTAAAAACAGTAAAGGTAGCTTAAGAGAACACTGTTCTACTTAAGTTATGTTCAGTATACCTGAAAAAGAAGCAGGAAAAAAGTGGGTAAGCTAAGTTTTCTTAATGGATACATTGCAAATAAGTGCACTAATGCCAAGCATTTGAAATAACATTCACATCCATCAGCCTACTGCATTCTTGTGCAATGCAAACAGTTCTTTGGTTTTTCAAAGATTCTAGAGAACACTAAGGAGAATAACTAGAGCTCACAAGTTTTGCTTCATTTCCTATAAAGACATCAAAACAGTATTTCCATCACAATTTCTCTGACAAGAATGAACTTACACTTGACATAGAAGTGGGAAAATATGATGCTCTTTCATAGTCACAGATGGGTGTAAACCATTCTGAATTTCAGATCAGAAAATTTCAGAATAAACTGGTTTCTAAGTTTAAAAATGTAAGGAGCCTTTCTAACACAGCTTTCCTAGTGCAGGAAAAGCTTATTTACCTCCTTATTTTTTTCCAGTTTGTCAGAAGTTACCCTTCCTCTGCTACAGAAGTGAAAATAAAAATAAGGAATTATCAGGAGTGAACTTAGCAGTTTTTCCTCTTGCTGCTCCAGGTGATGACATATCATGCTTTAAGAAGATGATTGGTGTCTTGAATGTAAGAATCCCCATCTCGGTAAGAACACACAAATCTAGAAAGATCAGTGAAACTGTAATTCTTATAAACTTGGGAGATAAATTGAAGGCAGAGGTAGATGCCAAGGCACAATGAGAGGCAGCTGTTCTCTCCACAACAGGGAGCCAAAGGAATATAATAGCTCCAGAGAAGAGGACAGCCTGTTCCATCCCACCACTCCAGCAGAAGCAGGCCAGCCACAAGCAGTTCCAGTCCTAGCACTGCACACCTCCTTGGGGATGGGACCAGGCCAAGGCCTGGATGGGCCGTAGTACTGTGGGTGGGCCCATGGCAGGGCAGGGCAAAGCTGTGAGAGCTGGAGCCAGACTGTGCTGCAACTGCCCTGAGGTAACATGAGGGCCTGGGCAGCTGGGATTGCCCCTGGGGAAAACTGAAGGGCAGACAGGGCTGGGGTGCCCTCCGACTTTGAGAGTAGTTAAGTTTAAATAATATTCAGCCTGTATCTCTGACGTGTCAGCACTTTGCTTGATAGTCAAAAACTTTGTCAATACTGTTAGAACACTTTAATTTGCTAAATCTAAGAAACAAGAGTATCAAAAATAATCCCAAATTAGGGCACTTTCAGCGAGAAGATGTATGTATTTAGCTGCTTTTATTGCTGGAGAATAAGAAATTTCTACAGTACTCTTAGAAAAGCATGTATGAACTCTGGAAAATCCATGTACAAAGTATCTCTTATATTCTCTACCGCTTTTCCCTTCCAGAATATTTTGATTGCAGAGCATGTCTTTGCTACAATTAAAATGCACACCTTGAATGTCTACTATTGACTGATTATATAGCTTTGTTTAAGTTCTTAATCTGTACAAAGAACTTCCCCATCTATAAGAACATGAATACCTGAAAAATGTGGTGAACTTATTATATTATTACATTGTATCTGAAAATACACTAAGTGCATTAAGGTGCATGTCCTGGAGATCTTCCATCTTTTCCTTACGAGGTATCAGCTTCTGCCTGTTTTTATTATTAAAAGGTGAACCAAAGTATGCCTTTATTTTGAAGATTGCACACAAATTATCTTTTTACAGTTCCTGCCAGTCATAAGTCTGTGAAACAGTCAATTTTCTTGGTTTAGCAAAGAAATTTATATGGCATAATAAGGCCATTTATAACAGTATATATATATCAGGAGGTAGGAACAGAAAAATAGCTAGTACAACTGGAAAATAGTAGGGTTAGTTTTGCCCTGCTAATCAAATGGAAGGAAAAAAAAAAGGTTGTAATTGAGCTTCCTTCATAACTTTGTTCACGCAGCAACTCTACCCCTGACTTCTAATGCTGTTTATTCCTTTGCAAAGTTTCCTTGTGTGCAGACAAGTGCTATGTTCATTCCATTATGTCTTCTGGAATTCTAACAAGCTCAATATGTTTCACACTCACCCCAGTCTCTGACATTCAGTTTACTCATGATGGAAGCTGCTCCATTCATCAAATCAAGAGAAAGATGAGAGCTTTTTAGTTTTTACTAATTTTGGTAAGGATAGTATTTTTAATCGATAAGGGAGCAAAAGAGAAAATGTAACAGTGAATCAGATATTTTAAATAGCCAGTACTCCAGTAACTAATACATACAGCCAGAATATAGAAGATAACAACATGAGTCCTTGTAAGAGTGTAGTCTTTTAATACAGCTTTGCAACGGTTAATTACAGGCCATAAGTTTTGTACTGAATTTACAAGGCCTCAGTACAACCTTCCTCTAAGTTTTCTTGACTAGCTTAGAAGATCAGTCTTTTTTCACTTGGTTTAGCTGTGACGTCAATGTCTTTAATAGATGAGATGTCTCTGGCTAATTGGTTTTACTTTTACATTTGCATGGTACTGGCAGCAGCCATGCCTATAAAGAGCTTGCAGTCAGCCACTTAAAGAAATACAGATTTGGAGCTGGACAAAACTAGTTTTATGGACAACAAAAATGGTATCTAACATCATATGTAGGCCAATGTGAGAAAAGATATTTGTGAGGTGCTACCAAACATATAAAAGTGATTCTAATAAAGGACTCCAGAGCCTGATGGATTAGTGTTACTCACACCAGCAGCCCAAAGTTACTGACTTACTCGTGTATAAAACCTGTGAAAGAATTCTTATGAGTCAATATGATTTAGAAAGAGAAACTTAAGTGCCACCAAACATTTATAGAATTTATCACTTTTTTAGTGTTCAACTGCATTATGTTAGTTCTTCAATATATTTTTTCTGTGTTGCCTTAGAATGTTAACCATATATATATATATACACATACATACTCATTCTGTCATTTTGTGATTTACAATGCCCGAACTGACTTAATCTTTTTTTATCCAGCTAGTTTTGTATACATATATATATTATATATTTATATATATATTTATATATATATATACACACACACACACAGTTTTACAAATCAAGAAACTATGAAAATTACTTGTAATTAAATATATTTATATGAAGAAATATTTTGGTTTCCATCATACAGTAGAACATGAAACAAAACTGATTCAGTAAAATCTCATCTCAATTTGATATACATTGTTATCATAAATGTAAAAAATAATAAAAAAGTATATAAGTACTGATCATACAAAAACACTTACCTTTATGTTTATAGTCAGGCTGACTGCATGCATAGCATTCACAAGTATCAAACAGTTGTGCAGAAAATGTGCAGGAGTCCTTGGATAAGTATACATCCTTACAAAGTGAGAAGCAATCTAGGGAAGACAGAATTCAAACTTTTCATATTCTACAGAGTATTTTCAGTCTTTCAGAAATCCATAAGATTTAAATTTTAAACTAAAATCATCAATGGAGAATATACCTAGAGAAAAAGAAATACTGAAATAATGACTCTATACTCACTAAATGGTATTTTCTTCTTTAAAAACCATAGAAGCCAACAGTTCCAAAGGAACTTACATTAATTAATATTGGGCTCTAGATAAAACTTGCAAGATATTAAGAAGAGTTCTTACCAAGAACGGACAGTAAGCTGCCATCTGTGCTGCCAATACCAGACCATCTAGAAGATCCCGGTCAAAATTTACTATCCATCTCATCAGTGGTATTTTACCTAGTTTAAAAACAGAGTAGGTTGAATTAGATCTCTTTTGATCTCTCTTCTGAGATGACTAATTTTATTCTGGGTAAATAAGATGACTTTCTGAAACAACTGAATAGAGAAAATAACAGTAAAAGGACTTATGCCATGTTCAGATGTAGAAGTTTCCAGGCATTATGGCATCTCCAGAGCCATTAAATGTTACTCTCACACTCTGCTACTGATTTTAGAGTACTTATTACAACTGGAGGGAAAGTAGATAACATTAACTTCACTTAGCTGTAAATGTAGGTACCTAAGCATGTAAATTTCTATTTTTATAGATATAAGGTTCATACATAGCTACTGAAACTAACAAAAATATACAGGAATCATTTTCAATTGCAACATTTAAGTCAGAAGGTCATATTCAAGGTTATATTAAGTTGTTTGTCACTTAAAGAACTCAGTGTCAATCAAAGCTAATAGCTTGACTTTCAGCATAGGTCAATACTTCTATGTTTGGGTTTGCAGGCCCTGCAAACCAACAAGGTTATAATTGTTTTTTTTTAATTATATCTAATATATTTGTTTAAAATAAAATTGATTAAAGTAAAGAAAGTAAATGAGTTATTTATAAGTACTTTTATTTGAAGCATTTTATATCTTACATTTACCACAGCATTTAAACAGTGCACTTTTGTTGAACAATAACAAACCATAAGAAGAATAGTCATTTGAAATTCTCATTTCAAAACTCTCAATTTCAAAAAACTCTTCAAAAAAATGATTGAAACTTGAGATGATCTCTGAAAAAGGCTACTGACTTACTAATAATTAAATGTTTTAAAACACACAATTACTGGTACTTTGCACTCCAGATAACATGTAGTTTGTAAAGCACGAACATAGAGGAGAAAATTTTCTTTTTTTTTTTTTTAAATAATCTGGTAACAAATATTCAAGAACTGAGTCACAACTTCTTTAATCAGTTATCTGCAGCTTCTTCTAACTTCCACCACAAATAGTTATTCTTTAATTTCCTTTGTTTTCCTTACTGTTTAAAGTCTGAGCTTACAAATTTAGGAAACACTATGGATTTCAGTCACCAACAAGTGTTACAAATAGTCTGGGATCATGCTTCTCAGACAAGATAATTCAGATAGCTTTTATTTCACTATACATTCAGACAATGTACCAATTACAATTTACCAACCTTGAAGCTTCCTAGATTGAAAAATAGCTACCAATATGTTATGGAATCCAGGATGAACCGACATGTTATGTATTACACACAGATCTTAATGTTATAATACATAGAAATGTTGTCTTTTTTCAAAAATGCTATCATTAAAAGAAGTTGGTAAGACTGAGATACTATGATAGTAGTATAAAGATGTTAAGAACAGTCCACTATCTTCATTAGAAAAAGAATTTGGAGACTATAGTAAGTGACACAGAAATAATTTAAAACAACAGAAGCATAAAATGTTTTATCATGTTACACATTTCAGAATTTTATTTCAAGTCTGTCCTTATTCAGAGCTACGTTCTATCAGACATTGCCTATGAAAGCAGAGGTACAAATTGTGCATGTTTTAAAAAACTCAACAGAAAAAAAATCCTGTAAGCTAAATGAAAATCTCAGAAAGAATGAAAGTATAGAATCTCTATGTATTTAGAATACAGTGGTCCATTTGCTTAATCTTTTGCTCTCACAGACTACGAGATCCTATCCTGTAGATATTAGCTTCACTTAGTGTTATTAAGGATTTTAAACTTTTGGCAGCATTTTGGGAGTACGTTTTATTCTTTACGAACAGCAACCACCAAAACCACACTGACTAAGAAAGCAAATAGGCTGCTGTACCTTGAAAGTTACTGAATTTTGTAACTTAGCAAACTTTATTCACTCCTAAATATCTCTAAATGTTGGCAATATTGATGTAACCAAGTTTGTTATTATTCAAAAGCCAGGCCACAAATCCATTAGCATTCCAACAAGAAAAAAAAATCCAGATCTTAAAAGAAGCCAGAGTGGTAACCATTCTACATAGCACTGAATACACTCTGAATCTCCAGAATGGGTTTCTTCTACTAACACTTTGAGTGTATATCTCCTCAGTTCTCTGTACCTAGGTTTGTTTTATATCAAGTGCAGATTCAAAACTGCCTCTAGTGGCAAGGAAGAAGATAGAGATGATGCTGGTAGTGTCAGGTAACAATGTCACTATCAGCACATTTAATCCCAAGAAGTTTGGTTAAATTTGCAAATAAGTAGCTATTGTTACCTACAGGTGGCCATGGAATTCTTTATTTATACCAGATAGATTAGTTGCAAGTTTATAAAATTATTCTACAGGTGCTGTATATATTATGCTCAAAACTCAAGAATGAAACTAGCGTCAAAGAGAAGTGTCAAAGAGAAAAAACAAAATAACCATAGTAGAAATCATTAGATTAGATGATTAGATTATTACTATGATCAGATAGAATCCTATATTAATGCAAAGTAAAGATATCAAATAACAACCTCAAAAAAAAAAAAATAATTCCAGGAAAAAAAAAAAATAAGCTAGAGGATCAGAGCTTCATGATCCTTGAGGTCCCTTCCAACCCAAGCCATTCTACAATTCTAACTAGCACACAACAGAATTTTATCAGACTTTAACTCTGTATTTCATGAAAGACTGAGGTTCTTAGAGAATTTTCAAAGATAGTTCAAGAATATCCAGAAGTAAAATTTTGATGTCCATATGCTTTGCAGTAGGGGGTGCTGCTTCATAATGTTCCCGCTGAGACTCTGACTTCAGAAAGTAACACTGCCATTTATGGAAAAAAGAGGAAATTGGCCTATCAAGAAAAACACTATACATCTAAAACAAACTTTTGACCCACTGCTTGTTATAGCAGTCAGCTGGAAAAGTTGTTTATTTTATTTCATGCTCATGTTAACTAATGTGGGAATAAAGATATTTGGTCTAACTTCCAAAGCACTACAGCTGTGATGTTATTCCTGCAAAATACTTCCACACAGGGTGCTAGTTATTATTTTTAACTGCTAAAATAAACACTACAGCAGTGAAAAAAAAGAATGTATCAAAACATTCAGTAGGAAAGTAATTAGATCATTATTAGCAATTTACACATATAAAAAGCTATGTCAACCCATGACAAACTCCTGGCACAATATTCTAAGCAAATGTTGTATTTCTTAGTTCTTTTATTCATTTAGAGAATTCAGATGCCTCAGTACTTGGAAAAACTTAAACGTCTAACACTTCATATCAACTATTTGCAGATACTTTGCATACACACATAGCTTTGCTGAGAAAGTATAGAACAGGCTGCACAGGCTTACCAATATGTGTATGTAAACTCATCTCAGTTAAATTAACTCTGTGACATTGAATACTTCAGTTTGTGCTTTCTGCAGTGTTATGTTTTCCTATTTGTGATCCAAAGTGACATCAAATGATTTCAAAGAAAGAAAATATCAGAAGGTTACTGAGTTTGAAAGCCAATAGCTGCACAGCTCTATCTGCAATACTCTTCCTCGTCACAGTATTCAGGCCCCTTCCAGCATCTCTTTCCATTTACTTTCAGCAAGATTTCTTTCACAAATGTAAGATGTTGGATGAAAACAGATGTAACTTTGGTCAACTTCTTACCCTCTCTTCATCCCCCACCAAAAAAATTACCATATCAGAAGATAGATGGAAATATTATTATGAATTAATAATTAAAGTATGTTATATCATGTATTAATTATAATTTCACTGTTCTTAAGCAGTTTCTTTCTTTCCAGATGGTCCTAAGGGGTTATTTTGTTTACTTTCATTGCTAGAACTTCATCTCTAATTGTTTAAATAACTTTTTTAAAAATTAAGATGATTACTCTCTTTCGTTCTCCTGAAAACATCAGATTTCTTCTAGAATATTCCACAAAAGAAAAAGTTATTTAAAATGATGACCTAAAGCCTCTATCTTTCTGAAGGAAGTTTAACCAAATTCAATTTAAACTTAAATGGAGTTTCCTTTATTGTAGTTACTTCATTAATAAGAAGAGAAAGAAAATTGAATATAATTTCTATTCTAAATATCCATGAAATTTACTTCAGGAAAAAAAAAGATTCCTTAAAAGTGGTTTAGAATGAAAACTTCATTTTATAGTAAGTTTTCAGATCTAAAAGAAAATAATCAATTATAAATGTATAAAGGAAAAAAGAAAGATTTCACTGTGTCACATTTAATTTTTTCCTACAGTTTAACTGAAACTCCATTTTCTTAAACTGAAAACTCAGAACTTAAGTGTCTTAACATCTAAATTGGGTCATTATTAATTTAAACTAACTTCTTAAACTCAATTTTTCTGATTTCTAATGTAGGAAAAAATAATTTCATCTCAACTTCTTGGCAAATTTCTTGCAGTTCTTTCAAAAATAAGCAATGTAATAATATCAATTGTCACTATCACCTATATAGATTTTTCTGTCTTTACTTATCATTTCTTTCACATTGGTACAATTCTCTGTGCGACAGCAAAGTGCACGTGGGAACAAAGCTGGCTGGGAAAACATTTATTTACTTTTTAACCTGGATCATTTACTTTTTAACCTGGATCACCTCAATCCAGTTCACTATGCCTCACAAAAATGGCTTGGCCATATGGAAGCACATTCTTTGAAAAACATTTCTTAAACTACAGCATTACAATGTAAGAAAATCAGAGCATTAAAAAAAAAAATAATATTTTCCTAATTTTGTCTAATTATATATTTTTAAGTGTTTTTATTGCTTAACCCTTCAAATATTACTGATCTTAGCTCAAATACTAGTGAATAAATTAGAAAAGATAATGTAAATTATTTTTCCTAATTACAACTGATCTAGCAGAATACCTGCTAGCTAATCCTCTAACATAATTGAGTTGCTAAACATAATTACTTGATTTTAGTAGGAATAAACAATTAAAATCAGAAGTCTTACTCAGAAAAGTACCTTTTTGGTAAGTGAGGGAAAAAAAAGCATAAACTAGTGCATATTTGAGATAGATACAGATTCTCAGCCAGTGTCATAGTAAAAAACATGTGTGCTGTAGGCCAAAAATAGCTTAGTACAAAAACAGTAACAGATAGCAGATAAACGTATGGTTGGAGGAGAAGACAAACAAAATTGTCCAAAATTGAACTTATGAACTCTGAGGCAGATTCCTGTTATTTACTAGCTGCTATATTACAAAATTTGAAAACACCCAGAGTGGACTAAAGTGGCATGTTCTGAATCTTTCCTTTAATGAAGGGGTCTGAGACAGAAGGCACAAATTAGGAGAATAATCACATTTTCTCCTTCTATATATAAACTATCTAGAGTCCCCTGGCTGTCATAACCTTTCCAAGATTATTGTGATCTTGACATCAGCCAGATCCCTCAGCACTTCATGGTGTATCCCATCAGATCATATGGATTTGTATTTGTGCAATTTAAGTGCTCCCTCATCTGATCCTCCTTCAACAAAAGTGATTATTCCTAGCTCCAGACTTTCCCACTCATCTCGAGAGTCTGAGACTTCTGAATACAAGTCTTACCAGCAAAGAGCAACATAAAGGAGACATTGAGTAACTTGGTCTTTTCTATATTCATCTTTCATCAAGTGATCTGCTCTATTCAGCTGCAAGAACAGCACAGAAGATGACACCAGTTCATACTAAGGCAGTAAAAGTAGAGAGGGTATGAAGAAAGTGAAGGCTGAAACAGAGGATTCAAAGACACACTGAAGCAGATCATCTGTGGAAAAAACAGTATATGATCATGCAGTTAAGAACTATTAAAATACAGAGGAATAAGACTAAGATTATGATCTCCATTATTTATCTCAATTTTCTCATTTTTAATTATTGTAATTTTTTGCGAGAGAGATGGAATTAGAAGCACAATAAAAGTTTCCTAATGTTCATTCACAAAGATATTTCTGAGTCCTCTAGCAAATAGAATATAGAACTCACGAACAATAAAACAGAATATTGAACTAGCAGGGCAGAATATGCAACTTGACAAACTTAAAAAGCAAATATAATTTATGTCTTCACATTCCAGTATTATGCTTCTCTGAAAGCAGAGAAGTATTAATTAAGTGAAATTGAAAGAGAGAACTGTAAAGCAGATAAACGTCACCTGGCAATAACCACAAATTTCATCTCACCTATGACCAAGGCCCTAGACCTTCACCCAAGTCTACACAGATGAATGCATTTAACCTACTGAGTTATCTGTCCCATTAGCATGATTTAATAGAAGTTATTATAATTTCTGAGAATCTCAATACTATAAACTGTTTTTTCAGAGTCCTAATTTTGAGAGCTTTTAGAACCAATTGTAAAAAATAAATAAATATATAAAAATATTTTCTAATTACTGACAAACATATGATATCATTAAAAACAAATATACATATTTTAATATTCTGTTCTATCTCAGAACCCAGGCAACCAAAACAGCAATCCATTAACTTTCAGATGCATCATCAGTAGATATTACAATTGAAATGAAATGTTGGATTTTTGGCCAGTAATATCAAGTGGATCTGTGTTTTAAGGTTAATATTCACTCTGGGCTTACCTTAAGATAATTCAATTAGAAGTTTAACATGTAATAAGATACATTTTGATTTTCATACTCAGCCCACTAAGTTCCCAGAGGCAAGAACAAGTCTTGCATCTAAATAATGTTAGAGACTACAAGAAAGAGGACAGTGGAGTTGAGGAGGTCTTGTGATAATGTGGGTCGATGCTTGACTAAACATGAGCCAGCAGTATGCCCAGCTGGCCTAGAAGGCCAATGGCATCCTGGCTTGTATCAGAAATAGCACTGACAGTGGGAGTAAGGGTTGTGATCATCCCTCTGTACTCAGCACTGGTGGGCACTGGCTGCAACTCAAGTGCTGTGTTCAGTTTTGGGCCCCTCACTACAGGAGAGACATTAAAGTCCTGGAGCACGTCCAGAAAAGGGCAACAGAGCTGAAGAGGGGTCTGAAGAACAGGTCCTACTAGGAGCAGCTGGAATTGCTTAGTCTGGAGAAGAGGAGGCTTGGAGGAGACCTTATTGCTCCCTACAATCACCTGAAAGGAGGTCATCTTTTCTAACCTTGGTGATTCTATGATGGAACTCAAGGGAATGGCATGAAGCTGTAACAGGGGAAGTTGCATATCAGAAAAAGGCTGTTCACCAAGAGGCTTCCCAGGGCACGGCACCGAGTTTGAAGAAGCATCTGGACAACTCTCTTGGTCTTATGGTCTGATTTTTGGGTGGCCCTGTCTGGAGCCAGGAGCTGGACTCAATTTCCTTATTGGTACCTTCCAACTTGGAATATACTATGATTCCAAAATACCCATGCAGCATATATGGCAAACCATAACATCGGCCATTCTCTCTGCAAGTTCTTGTCCACATAGATCTGTTTTATTCTGTCACATAAAACACAACAGCAACTTGCAGTAAAACGAGCAGACTGCTTGTCCCTTTAAGACAGCTTCATCAGAACAGGCACTAGACACAAACACAATATATTGTAAATATATTTACTGTAGGGTATGTTACTTAGCTAGCAAATCTGCCCAAGTTAATCAGAAAATCCAACCCAAACTGCTAGTTCCCAGGTAGAAATCTGTTCCTATTGGATGCATGAAGTCTAGACTGATCTTCCATTTTATCTGTAGGATTACTCAACACATTTGAGAATATTCACTATAATTTGTTTCTACACAGATAAAATGAGAAACAGAATGGAATATGCAAAATATAGTTATGGTAGAGAATACGTCCAAATCAGACCTAGGGAAATGATATGCAAATAGATTACCCATAATTCAAATAGGTTAGAAATCACTCAAGAAAAAAAGGCACTGGACAACCTTTTTTCATGGCTCTTCTTATGGAGTTCTTCCCTGGTAATAATCAGAGTTCCCCTTCTTAGCTTTAACTACCCATTCAAAATTAATGCTGAAAGACAGCACGAAGTTAGGGTCAAGAAGCAGAAGGGAGCAGTCTTACCAGGAAATAGAAGTAATAATTGCTACGGGATGAACAGTGAGCATATCTGTTTTACCAAATTTGAATACTAGAACGGCTGAGGTCAGTCTTAAGCTGAAAAGATCATTTTGTCTAATCCTATTCAAATCATCACGAGGAGTCAGACTGATCCCACAAGCAGGAAAAAAATCTGGTCTTCATCACATCCCTCTCTAAGTGGCATTAGAATTAAGTCCACACAAAAATTACTCTAAAAATTCTGACAAAACTAGTGCACAAACACACTGCTATAAGCACAAATATAAACAACTGAATATGACCATAGACAGGCAAAGTCAGAGAAAGTGATTATTGCTAGCATTTCCTTTTTCTGGTCAATAACGGAAAAAAGAAACTGGGAAGATTGACCACCCTTCACCCTTTATGCTCAGTTAGAAACTATACAAGAACAAGACGAGATATTTCATGAACAGTGATAGTCATTGAATATGTAACACAGAAACACGAGAAATGAAAAAACGCTTGGATAAGCAGTAATTTGTCCCCCCAACAATTCTTTCTGTGGCAAGTTATCACGATATCTTCATTAATTATTATTTTCAAGGTCAAAAAATGAGTATGAAAAGTGAGAAAATAGTGAGGGGGGGGGAAAAAATCACCTTTTTGACCATCTTTCCACACAGTTTTTCGATTATTCTCATAATTTTTATTCAACCAAGTGAGGATGATTCGTTCGTATGGAGAATATATATTACTGGATAAAAGTTCTGAGTTTATTCTTGGCACATTCTGCATGTTTTCCAAGTTGATCACATCAGCAGTATTATGTGAAGAAACACGTGGTAGAACAAACACCTGGAATTAGAAAAAGTGTTTTAAACACAAACTGTAAAAAGAACAATTTCAAGTTGAATGATTAAAAAATAACATTTCAAACTCAGAAAGTTTCTAGTTCAATAAATATTTTAGAGATAGCACATGAGCATGCATGTATGACAGAGAACAGACTTGCTGAGGTTATATTCAATTCTTTTACTTAAACAAAAACAAAATTGAAGTTTTCAAATACTCTTTTGCTAACTTTCTACAAGTTTTGATGAACCAGTTGATGTCAGTGAGCCATGCCATATTATGAGAATAACTATGTATAATCTAAGAAAAAAAAACTATTAATCACTGAACTGCTAAACTGATCTCCAATGCAATCATAAGTAGTCTTGAAATGATACAGTTCATGGCACAGATGATCCTTTAAATCCAGATTATACAGTTTCTATTGAAAAAAATCTCTGTCATATCTGCAGTAAAATTCTTCACACTCAGAGATCACTGATTATGTCTTGCATGAACTCATATTAAAAAATATAAGAAATAATATATAACTATATATATTATATAGTATACGAGAAAAATAAGTTAAAAATCAAAAATTCTATACCATGCTGTTTTTATGGTTTTTTTTTTTTTCCAAATTGAAATAACAAGTCTGACCACCCTGTCCAATGGCTAAGAACATCAAGGACCATGGCCAGAAGTGGGAACTACACTAATTCCATAAAGAGAAACCTGTTTCCAAATCAGAATGGAAATAGCTTGCACCCCTTTTTATAACTGCTTTTCTTCATACTAGCTATTCGAAAAAGGATCCATTTCTGGAGGCAAAGTGATAAAACTTTTTAATCCCTGCATTTGCTGCAGATGGAGAGGAACTCTCATTAAATATAGCACAGCTACAGCCACATAACTTTGGAGTCCCCATACATATATCTGGATTTATTTTTTTCCTGATGACATGAAGGATTGTCATCATTGCTTTCAACTTTTTGTGAAGAAAACCTTTTGTGACAAACTGATACATAAAACACAGTTGTCTGTTAACATTCATGGGACCAAACAATATCATCCATCATTGTTTAATTACAGTAAAAGAAAATTAAGTCACTTTTGAAGCACTTAAGTTCAGCATAATCTAGTACCATGCAAACACACCTGAACTAAATTATTTCTAACTTGTTCAGAAATACTCATTTCTCTCCATGATAGTTAAATGAGTTGAATGTGACTATCTTAAGAGATAAAGAAATCTCAAAATTTTACATCATTACTTTCAGATAACAATCGGAACAACAAAAAAGGAAGTAAATAAATACTGTTTTCTGCCTTTCCTGAACTGCAGCATCCTTGCAGGTTAATATATTGCAATGTTCCTCCATCAGTATCAACTGACATTCTATCAAAAGCATCAGAACAGGAAAGAGTAATGGCAACCACATTTAAGAGAAAGTACAAAGCATTGTTTACCCATAAAACATTCTTCTACTGTCTTTTACCAAGAAAGTTCAAATCATTCATAACCCAAGATGCCAGTGTCCACAGTCCTTTTTGGATACTGTTGAAGGACCAGAGCACTAGTATCTAGTACACTATATAAAAATTTTCAGATATAAGGTTAGGAAGCATTACTACTTTTAGCAATGAAAAGTATCATAATTAAATACATGTTCAGAAAATCTAAAGACAGATTATCTTTCTTGAAAAACCAACTTGACCCAAGGTTAAAATACTGCTTCTATTGTTAGTCTGTATCCTTCCATTTTTTCAAATGTTTAGAATTCCAGCAGCATCTCAACCCATGCTCATACAGAAAGCTACAAGTGTACCTTTATGATTTATGAAGTTCCCCTTTGTTCTGCATAGGTTATACCTTCCCCCCAACCCCTAGAATAAACTTGATTTTCCATTTCTGCAAGCTCAAGTTATGTAGATGTTGATTCCTCTGTAAATTCTGCAGCAATAGATTTCATAATAGGAAAGCGGGCCATTGGGCATGGACATGAAAGCAGTATGAGATGACATTCTGATTGATAAGGACTACTATACTTATTTCCAACATCAAATTGGATAACACAACATCTCTCATGAATAGATAAATTATTTCAGCATTTTCTTAAAATTGCAACATGCTGTTTGAGAAAAGAGAGGATTCTGTTTCATTTTATTTCACTTGATAGCAATCACAAAAATGCTTGTCTCTAGTTTCATTTTGCTGAAACTCCTTTTAAGACATGAAACATTCTCTTAAATTCAGAGCATTTAAAAACTAGTCCCAATAAATATTTTCATATAAAACAATCTTGCTATCTTGACAGTTCATATCCTGTTTTTCTTTACTGTTCTGATGCTTTATTTCCAAAGTAAGTATAAATCCTGTTTGGCAGCAGCCACTGCCACCCTTGTCACAAAATGGGATTGAATAAGATGATATGAAAGAGAAATTAGGACATTAAATGCCAAGTGACTAGATCCAGCATAAAGCTGTGTTATGAGTTCTGTTTATTCTTTATTACATCGAATGAAAAAATGACGAAGTTGTGTAGAAGGTGCAGAAAAATATAGGCAGGACAGATGGTGGGGAAAATCAAAGAATGATACACGCTTTCAGTAGTCACTCACAGCTAGATTAGCGTAAATCAATAGCGACAATTTCTTTTCAGTTATTAAAAAGACTAGAAAGTTTATTAAAGCAGATTGTACTTGACTAATGCACACATGAAAGAAAATAGTAAAAAAAAATTTAAAAATTAAAAAATTTGTAGTGAGAGGTTGAAGCAGCAGAAGCCTGTGCTTCTGAACTATTGCCACCAGAATACCAATACTTGATTATATCAAAGTGTTTAGAAGATTAAACGAGTCTATAGATTTAAACAAGCACCTTCTACACAACTTCAAGTCATTTTTTACATGCTACCTTGTATTTCATTTTACATTTTAAGCCTTCCAAAGCAAAAATATTTCCATCAGAAGAGCGTAACTAATAAAACCCAAACCATACTCAGCACTAAAGTTTCTCCAAATTCTTTATCCCTTTAATTTTTTTCCTAACCAGATATCTTGGGTAAACCACTATTCTATCCTACATAAGTAACTGCACTTCCACACATAATGAAACCAAAATCAACAAACCTAAAATCCACTTTTTCCCCTAAGCTAAAAACTCAATGAAGACATTTGTATTGTCTAAAACAGCAACCTGACTGTTGGCTTTATAAAGAACAGGTGGAGAATCAAACTATAAAATGCTTGAGTTCATATCCTATAATTTTAGATTTGAAGGAGTAAATTAACCAGAAGCAATTTGGGCAGTTGTTAATTTTCTAGCCACTCTTTGATAATGTTGAGAAAATATAAGGAGAAAATATTTTGTTTAGAATAAGTAACACTTCATGAAATTAAAGAAATCACAAATTACTTGAATGTGAAATTTAAATATTCTTTTTCTATTTTATTAAGATTAAACAAAATTCCTTTGGCTCTAATTTCTGTGAACACAAAAAGTAAATAAAATTAATAATATGATACAAAAATGATCAAATTAAAATTGCTATTGTGAGAAGCACTAGAAAGTTTCAAATTATAAAACCGTTAATAATTCCACCAAAATTGAAGGTAACTTCTCTTTTATTTAGGCATCAGCCAAAACAAAAGACAGAGCTGCTTGAATAGCTGACTCTTTTTGATGGTACATGCATAAATGTTGAAAGAATATTTGGCAGTATCCCCAGTTGATTAGACCATTTCTCATTACAAATTTTTTAGAGTTCAATCTCATCAGGGAATAAAAAAAGCAAACATAACTGTGTACTATTAACTTTGCGGATATTATTTTTGATTCTGTGCTAGTCTGTCATAGAGCTATGAATAAATTAGCAAAATCCAAAGATTGCTCTGGTCTGTATGATTGCATTTTTCCACATGTTGGACTCCCATATGACCTTAGGACCATTT
Organism: Meleagris gallopavo; assembly: GCF_905368555.1. Classification (NCBI taxonomy): domain Eukaryota; kingdom Metazoa; phylum Chordata; class Aves; order Galliformes; family Phasianidae; genus Meleagris; species Meleagris gallopavo. The sequence goes on along the minus strand of NC_139404.1, from coordinate 111,617,063 downwards.
GTCTTCATATGTATATATAACGTTTGTTGCCTGTTTTTATGTCAGCTATTTTTCTCATTGCTTTATTTTAGATCAGTTTGACATTTTTGCTTCATAAACTGTTTGCCAGTCTTTATTGTTTAAGTAAGTAATACTGAAAAAAGTGTTACTTTTCTCACATAATGAAAGAACAGTTGAGCCGTCTCTAAAGATTGTCTACTCCAGGCATAGCCAACACAGAGCCCACCTCTTGTCCCATGCCATCATGGTGGCAGCTGTTCCCTGTTGAGTAGCCCTGTCTGGCCACAGCATGCTGCCATTGCTCAGCAACAATCAAACATAGGGGTGCTATTAACAATGTCTCAGCTGAAACCAGGACACAGGAAGGACACAGTGCAGTACCAAATCAAGTTATGGCAAATGATTTAATGCATTTTGATACTCTGGCTAAACACAATTCTGCAAACACCAAAAAATATGCAGCCTTGCTTTTCATTTTAATAAATGAATTTGAGAACAAGTTTTAGTATAGTTTAGTCAGTCTTTTAATATAAACATTTTATAGAACTTTTCAGGATATTTGCAATTCCATTTTCAGTCTACATAAATACATCACCTGTGAACGTTCAAATGGAATGTTTAGAGATGCAATCAGATATTCAACTCAAATATTTGATCATGTCTCTTTACTAGACTTTAATAAAATCTCTTACCAGAAAAAATACCCCTCACTTCACAGTCACACCTTACTCATGTCATGGGCAGTAAGTACACATTTATGAACAACTGTTTTCAAGCATTAAGTATAAGAAGAGTAAAATATCATCAAAAATCTCTGATGAAAGCTCACTAAAAACAACACTAAACAAGACTTCCATTAAACTAACTGATGCATTAGTTTCACGCACCCAAAAAAAAGCTTAAGTATCTCATAAGCTTTATGCTTTTGCTGCCCTATTTTTTTTAATAAAAAAAGGTTTTGTTATTTACATATATATTAACTATATGCTATATTTTCCATGTAGCCCAAGGCAATTCCTCTTCTCTTCATAGCAGCCCAGGCAAGCCAAAAGTTTAGACACCCATGATCTAGTCCAAACTCTTTGCTTAAATCTGAATCAGCTAGCATGGGTTGCTAGAAACATGTTCAGCTGGGTTTAGGATTTCTCTAGTGATGGAGACTCCACAGTTCATCTGGGCAATCTGTTTCATCTAAGTAAAAAAAGTTTATTAAGTTTAAATGAAATTTCTTGTATTTCAATATGTGCCACTGCCTTTTGCCATGCCACTGCTCACCACTGAGGAGACTATTAATCTGTTTTTTTTATCTTTAGCTATTTACACACATTGATAAGATCCCCCTGGAACCTTCAGTTCTCCTATCTGAACAGTCACAGCTCAGTCAACTTCTCTTTGTACAGTAGCTGAATCAATTCCCTTAACCACCTTCGTAAAACTTAACCAGAGTTACTCCATTACAGTCAGTTCTTTCTGGAGAGTCCATGTAATATTTATATTTTTTATTTTCCATCCTTTTGAAAAGAAGTAAATATTTTCAGATATGCAAATATTACTGATAACGTATGAGTACATTGGGTTTACTTTGGAAAATCTGACTCAAACATCCAAAGTATTTATCTGTCATCATCAACATAAACTCAGTATTAAAGATCCATATTGATCACGTTCCTTAGCAGGAATAAATATTACAAAAATGCTTCTCTGTTTGAAAATTCCACTCTACTAAAAGGTGATAAGTATCATGGTTGTGAATTGTGAATATATCTAGCCAGCAAAGTATTTCCAGTGGAAAGTGTTTCTAAACACTGTAACCAAAAAGTATGGCACGGTTTTCTTTTTTGTAATTAAAGATTTATATAAAGTTTAATCCTACAAGATACAGAGTATTCTAACACAGTCTTTCCTAATTAAAGCATATTATCACACTGCTGATTTCATGACCAGGAAAATGAAAGTGTTCTCATTTAAAACAATTTCAGATAGACTCTGCAGAAAAATAATATATTTGAGAATTAAAAATTTGTTTGGGAAAAAAAAAAAAAAACAACATAACTTGAGTATTGCCATCAGGTCTTCAGAATTTAAGTAGTAAAAGTACCTACAATTTACCTTGTACACCTGCAATAACACGTCTGTCCAAGCTTGTTTGCTGATCATCTCAAATACACTGTCCTCCAGAATTAACAGTTGTTTGTTGCTAAACATAACTAAGTTTTTCTTATCTCCTTTTTTCAAGTTAGCTGCATGAGCCTTCAGATAGAGGAGAAATAATTATTTTCAATACTAATTTCAACAGGATAGGAAATTCACAAGAGAACAATAATCAATCAATGGTATAAATGAGTGATATGCTTGCTATAATGCAATAGTGATCAGCACTAGAACCATTTCCAGTTCAACACCATCTCAAGAATAAGAAGGTCATTGCAGAACTGAAAGGAGTTGAAGGCAGCAATGAGAACAGAGAATCAACACAATGGATATTTTTAATAAAATAGAAAAAATAGGTAGAATGCAATAAAATTAATTCCATTTTGAAAAAAAAATACTATTTGAAACTAGTAACAGGTATCAGAAGGAATAGAAGAAAAAAACTAGGAGAAGGGTATGAATATCAGCATCAACTTAAAGTTCTGTTCACTCTTATCTTATATTTACACAGTACAAAACAGTCACTATAGTAGGATTATTCTTGATCAAAATAGAATTTCTGTTTTGAAAAACTAACACTTGCATGAGGTTTTTTTTTAAAAAAGAAAAAAGTAACAAAAAGTACAAGCCTACCTGCAGCTCAGCTTGCATTTTAGTCCACTTCTTATAATCATCAGGTTCAAACAGGTATTCTGGCATAACATGGGGAAGACTTGCTCCTCGACTTCTGAAATTAAAGGAAAAAAAAAATAATGAAAAGTTAGTAGATAGGCAGGATAATACTTCAAGGATAGTTAAGGATAGTAAGTTTTCAACTTACTTAATCTATATATAATCTATAACTATTCTGAGTACACTGGGGATGAATGATCAATTTTTATTAATTCCTTAATAGATAGCCCTTATTTGTGACATTTATGCTCATTTCCAATGCCTACGACTACCTGATGCTAAAGCAAGATGCTTTCAGTGTTTAGTGGGCATGGTAGTGATGGGTTGGACTAGATGAACTTTATGATCTTTTCCAACCTTAATGATTCTTTAATTCCTTACAAGAATTGCTCCTTCACAAAGAATTACAGTGCAAAGAATCAAAACATAATACACATTTCCATGTTAAAACCAAAGGACCACTATTACATAGCATTAGTAGAATTAAAACTTGATAATCTGCCTGCAGAACTGATATCAGAAGTCTTACGTGTGTAAAAAACAGGTATTTCTAAACTCAGACAATTGTCACACTGACCTGTCATCTGTTCAAGTGACTAATAAATAATTAAGAAGTGAGTGCAGTAAAAATGCAATTGCAGTAAGTAGCACAAATACTAAAATAACCAGTTGAAGAAATAATATTTATAAATTCATATGTTAATGGAAAGAGTGAAAAATATTTTTTCTCAAGATAGGGATAGCACAAAAGGTTTCCTGATGTCCAGGTCAGAAAAATTACTCTAGCATATCTAGATTTGCACTGCTCTTTGTGTTTTCAAAACAGCTAATGTGAAGATAATTGGATGAGCTTTTCTTGTTATATATAACTAGTCCCTCACAGAAATGAAGTAATCATACTTTTCTGGTACCACACAGACCAAAAATCAATTTCCTTTGTACATTAAAATCATATAGTACAGATAGTTTGAAATTAGAAGCATGACAGCTTATTTCTCATCCCACTGAATTACATAATGCCAGTGAGAGTATGTTTTTGTATCAATATTTTATATGTTTTTAAAATAGAATTACTTAATCTGGGATCCAAGATAGCATCAAGTTAGTAGCCTGATTCTAAAACTCGAAATATCTGAAATTCCCATTTTCAATTAAATCACAAGCTCTGTTCCCTGAAATCCTTTCAACATTTCTGTTCTTTCCAAACACTAAAAGGAGGAAGCTACACAACTTTAATCTTTTCAGATGTTCTATCTTCCTTTCAAAGGTTATAATTGGTTGATAGACAGAAATAGGTACAATCTATAATTTTCATTCTCAAAAAAGCTACTTATGTAGCCATGTTGATATATCACTGCAGGAAGCTGAACACGGGAGGGTCAGCTTGGCAATGAGAAACAGGTTCTCACTGAGAGGGTAGTCAGGGACTGCAACAGGCTACCCAGGGCAGTGGTCACAGCCCTAGGCCTGCCAGAGTTCAAGATGCATTTGAATAACACTCTCAAACATAGGATTTGATTTTTGGATGGTCCTGGAGCCAAGAGTTAAGGCCTTCAGTTTGTTGCTCTTCAACATCTTTATCACCTACCTACACAGTGGGACTGTGTGCATCCTCAGCAAGTTTGCTGCTGACACCAAGCTAGGGTGTGCAGACGATACAACAGAAGGAAGGGATGCCATCCAGAAGGACCTGGACAGGCTTCAAAAGTGGGTCTATGTGAAACAACTGAAGTTCAAAAAGGCAAAGTGTAACATACTGCACCCTGGTCAGGGAAATCCCAGACATTACTACAGACTAGGAGAAATCATGGAGAGCAGCCCATGTGGAGAAAGTCTCGAGTGTCCTCATGGAGGAAAAGATCAACATGAGCCAGCAGCATATGCTTGCAACATGGAAAGCCAACTGTATCCTAGGCTGCATCATAAGAGAAGTGGCCAGCAGAGCAAGGGAGGTGGTTGTTCCTCTCTATTCTGAACTCTTAAGGCCTCATCTGACATACTGCATCCAGGTCTGGGACCCCCACTACAAGAAAAATGTGGAGTTATTTGAGCAGGTCCAGACCAGGGCCACTAATTAATTTTACTTATATCACAAAATGCCCATTTTTTTCTTTAACTGCCACAATAAAGTACCAAATAAGCTTTTTGATATCAAGAAAAATAAAACTGATTCTTGGAACATTATTTGAAACAGTGAAAACATCCTCCCTTCAGTAGCTGACAAACTTGAATGATGAATTACACTTAATTTGAACTATACTGACCAGAAAATAGTAGTTGGTGGAAAAAGGTTGAAAACTGCTTCTCTGTTCTGTGTGTGTTCTTGCAGGCTTCCACAGGATGGAATGTTGCATTTTCCACAAATCACAATGAACAGGCAGGGATGGCAGATGACAGATTAATCGTACATCTCTGGTCTGACTCTTTCTGTCCTACCATCTTTACCTACAGCTGTACCAGCAGTACAAACATCTGACATTTTTGGAATGGGACTAAAAGCACTATTGAATAGCAACTTGTGAAGAAATGCAAGTATCCTAGGTAATGCTTAAATGCACTGGCAGGAAAAGAATATCCGTAAAGCACAAACTTTGGAGAAATCTGTCAGGACTCAAATTAGAATAGGCAAAAACTAATAGGATACAGTAATACTAAGCGTCGATTTAATCAACTAGCAGAAAATGCAAACAAGCTCAGGAGTCCAGCTAGATCTGGTTCTCTGTGGCAACTTATACAGTTTTGCTAGGACTGCTATGGATTATGTCTTTGTTTCCAGTCATCACAGAACATCATTCATCGATGCCTTTTTTTTTTTTTTTTTTTTTAAGAGATACTAAATTCAGCCTTCATCAACTGGATACTGTTCAAACTCTGTACTGAAAATGTGAGTTAGTGGACAAAACTCAGTAAGACTGAAGGCTTTTTTGAAAATCCCAATAAGCTGCATTGAAAACAATTTAAGTAATTCTTTACAATTGCTGTTAATCTTTGGGATTGGGATTGACTAACCCTTACTTTAAAGTAAGCAATTAACACCATGCTTTAGATCAAGAGTAGCAAATTCTTCATTTTTATCTCACTTGATTCATAGATCAGGTTTGTAAGAGATGTTTTACGTCAAAATATGCTGTTGAACCATCCAAAAATATGAGATGACATCTAGCTTTTGTTGAAGAACAGCATAATCTAATATCAAGATCCTAGTCTCACTAAACTATTTGCATACCCCATTCCTTGTCTTAACTAAGAAGCATAGCAAGGTCTTCTGCATAAGAACAGAATAGAATTATTCTGTTCTTATGTATTTCAAAACACTGGACACTGAGCAGGCTCCACTAGTAGAAAATGTTAGGCCAAACTAGTATTGCTCCAAAAGTATCCCATGAAAATTCCTCAGGAAAACTCCTGAACAGACTAACTGTTAGAGAAAACATGAAGCAGAAGGTATGCAAAACAACTAACTGCTTCCTTGAAGCTGTTATAATATAAACAAGATAAGGTATTCGGGAAGACTTTTCTGGCTGACCTTCTTGGAAAAACATTTCCCTTTGTGCTGCTCATTCTTGGTGTTATGAATAAATGTTTGCATTTCTCAGTTAAAAATTTTTGAAATAAATAAGGTAAAGAGACATTCTCTCTATCCCTCTATTTCTCCAAGATACAATGACATCTGAAGTTAGACAGAACAACAAAAAAAATATTGTAGTTTGAGATAGAGCTATAAAACCCCAAAGTTAAGAGTGAAGGACTCTGAAAGGGACATCAGCTGCCAATTCAGAGATTAGCATAGTCTCTCCTGACAGGAACTGAACAGAATGAGATGATTTGTCTAGCGAAATTTAGGACTGTTAATAAGGGCAATAGGATTCCACAGAGGAAGCAAATCTTGAAGTTGCTCTTGACAATTTTCCTAGGAATACTAACTTGACACCAAGCCTAAGGTAGTGGCAAACAGAAGGCTTTTCTTAGGTCAGAATTAAAGAAGTTTCTTGTCCCTTTGTCCTCAGTACAACAACTGTATACTAATTAAATAGATAAGAAAATCTCTTGAATTCACTTAGAGAACTGTTTGGTATTGTATTTCCTCAATCTTGATGCCTTGATATCTGGAAGGATGTAACACTCCTAAAGAAGAATCAGCAGGGTGGCATTAATAATACGATGGTAAAACATTCTTAGCAGACCATTGCCTAATGACTTCAGCCTTTGAGATACAATGGGAATATAGGTTGAGTTGTATCCTTCAATTATTTTGTTTAGTATCAGAATGTACACTGAAGTGGCGAAAACAGCAGGAATATGTAAGCATTTGTTCTCATTACTGAAGAAAGTCAAAGATACCATTCTGACATTGCTGCCATGATTCTTCTGAATCATCTGCCACTATGTTATCAGTGATGCACAGAAGAATGTTATTTTGCCTCTTATTAAAAAGTTGCAGATAAGAATCCAATGTTATTGAACTACAGAGGAAATCCCTGCTACTGTTACAAACAACCTAAAAGGCAGGCTTTTTACTATGTCTATAGACTTGGTTGCTCTACTAAAATGGTTATCAGTAAAACTGCTATCAATGTAAAGATTCAGATAGCTTTTTGTTCTTCTTTTTTTCTTTTTTTTTTTTTTGTTAATTTTAAAATAGTTGAATTTAAGAAGCCATGCACAGTTTTTTTGTTTGTTTGTTTTTGTTTTTTTACAGGCTTCCATGAGGCTTTTTGATTTACTGCACTGAGTAAGCTTATGGGATCTAATGAGTGACTTAGCATTCCCAGGAAGATGGAATTATTGAAAGTACAATTCTACAACAGAACAGAAAAAAAATTGTTTAAGATAATGGTAGATAAACATTGGTTTCCCATATTATTGAGGTTTTTAAAAGTTGGAATTTACCACTCTTATGAGATACCCGTTGACAGGTATCCAGGAAAAAATACTTGCTGATGGCACTACATTCACTACTATTCTGTTTTTAGACCTGAAGCACAGGAAACATACACCAGCAGACACAAGTATCACTACAGCTTCTGATCCTTCTGTTATATGAGAAGCAACGTACAATGGTTTATTATAAGTTTATAAACAACTACATCACTGCCTGTTACATGAAGAAGCTTGTATTAAGGACAGTAAGTAAATAGATCTTAAATTGCAGGATAGCCCCTTGAACACCACTGAGTGCTAAAAAGATGCATAAATGCGGGATTTGAGGGCTTCAGATGATCCATTAAGGTTTCATGACATTAGACTTTCTCTGAAAGTAATCATCTTTCATTTCATACCCTAACAAGAAGGATGAAGAAGAGTTTGTCAATTTTTACTTGCACCATCTTTCACAGCTGCTCCATTTTACATGATAAAATAAGACTGCCAATGAAGTCTGTTCAGCAGCAGGAGTAGTGTTCTCATTTCTTGGTGTTATTACTATGAAAGACAACTATATTACAGAATTTACAAAAAGTATTGCTAAAGCCAGTGATTACAGGATAATTTGCATCAGTGGTATAACAAAATGATTCATAACAAATCTGATCTGATCATCTACTCAGCCTATCTGCTCAGTCTAGGGGATGATATTAACAGTCATCTTCATTCATAACTGCTAGCAGAGTTCCTCTGAAGTCCTTGTGGTGAACGTAACACTACCAAAGGACATCTGAGTTAGTGGTACCTGCAGAGGTTACTTCAGTAAAAATTAAAATTTATAATGCAGAAGTCTTACATCACAAAAAATGTGGCATAAAAGAGTTCCTAAACTTACAGTTTAGTTGGTATTGTGTTTGAGCTAAGCTAATAAAAGTAGGAAATGATAGAAATTATATCACACATGTACTTACTTAAGGAAGGTAAGCAATGTAGAATGCTGCCAGTAGAGATGTATCATTCGTTCAACCGGATCAAGAGGCAACGATCGGTTCAATGTAATGCCTGGTAACAACTGTCCGCTCAGGTGGAACAACATGTCGTAAATAGTATCTTTCTCAAGATTTTGTTGAAAAACCTTTTCTAGGGAAGAAGTCATTTCGACTTTACAGACATCACTAAGAGAGAAAAAGTTTCTGATATTACTCTTTTAAATGAGCAAAACAATCTAGCATTATTTTATCATTGTCAATCATAAATTTAATAAAGCATGATACAAAAGCAGCTGCAAGAAGGCTGATAAGTATGGTAGTTTTTCCTTTCCGAGAATTTTTATAAGTATGTAAGAATTTTGAAATTCATGGAACAGTTAATAAGTTTATGTGAAATATTTCACACACAAAAGACTTTATCACTGCTTTATGCCAAACATAACTGATTTCTATCATGTTTATAAATGCCTACATGTGTCCCAGGAGAATGGTTTCTATGATATTGAGTATGAAAATAGGCAGAATCAACTCAGCGATGCCACTAAGATCAATATATTTCCAGAGTGTTTGCAAAACTATTGATTATTAAGTTTGCTTCTTCATCTGTTTCTTATGTGGGGGGGGAAAAAAACCTACAAAATAAAAGACATTGCTGAAAATATATATCTGCCAACAAAGTAGAAACAATTGATAGAACTGTATTCATTCTGGGAAGAAAATAAATTTCAGATAAAAGGGCAACATATGATTTTTAACTGCATATTTTGCATACACTACATTGTGACATGAGAGCACTGTACTCAGAAACAGTGTAAGTACATTTGGAAATGTACTTAGAAACACATTTCCAAAAATGAAAACCAACACCTAAATGACATGTTTATATAATATATAAACATACATAGCATAGATGATACAATCTTAATATGGAACTGTGCATTCAACTGTGTCTATATTCCTCAGATTATAGACAATGTATGTTTATATATTATTAGGCAGACACAAGTTAGCTCTATGTAGACATGAATTACCGTCTTAGTGAATGCGGTATTGAAACAGGATTTGGTCCTTTAGACCAACCAAAGAGAGTGAACCAACTCTGAACGGCAGTTACAGTTTTCTGAAAGATGAACTCTTCTTTGTTCTCATTAGGAAAAAATGATAATTCAGATTCATTTTCTCTCCCATCACTTTGACTGTCAGCTTCACTATCTTCTCTCATCTTCTCAGCACTTTCGTCCCTTTCAAGAGTAATATCTGACTCTGAATGAAAGAGGAGAAAAAAAGAAAAAAAGAAACAATAAGATCCCTTATTTTCCTATCTTGATCTGATAAAAAAATAGCATTTTTTTTAAAAGACAAAAGTTCTTAGAAAACAAAAAAAACTGTCAATGACTAATCATCAATTTATTTCAAGAATAAACCACGTTAAGTGACATGTATACGTCTTGGGTATAGAAAAAAATGTTTTTGCAATCTAATTTCACTTAAGTTATTATCCAATCAGGGGGAAAAAAAAAAAAAAATCAGACAAGGCTTTCAAAACAATAGTTAGAAATCATAAAAATCTTACATGCAGTTCCAATAGCTAAAGCTTTACCAACTCAGTCATTGATAGCTCCTCACCCCAACCACAGAGCATGGCTCAGGAACTGAGTTGTGTTCAAACAATTTATTAGGCATTGTGTAGGTACAATTAAGCTTACTCCCTGACCAGTAAAGTAAGTCTTCAGACTTTTCTCCCTTGTTAGGTCTTCTCTCTCTTCCATCTTGATCTGGTTAAAGCTTAGCTTGCGTGTTATTACTAGGTTTTGGTACAAAAATATTATTGCATAAAAGGTAACAATACAATCTAGCACAAATAGCCCAGATAAAATACATCTTTAGAGATGAAATCAACATTACCATTGCAGTTTTATTGTCTCGCTAAATGATGCAGAAGTAATCTAGTTAATACTTTGCACATTTAAATAAATATTTATTTAAGATTTACGGAGAAAAAAAGAAAACAATACAGTGCAATGCAAGCAAGAACAGAGAGTCAGGTCCTTAATAAGATGATCAAGCAGGCAGATGTTTGAACAGTTTGGGCTGTCTGACGAGATTATTCTCTTATCTTGTCACTGATCCCTTGTCAGAGATTATTGCCTTTTCATATCTGAATGTTTTCTTTTGAACGCATCTTACATCATTCCACTACAAATGAACTATGTTGATAGAAAGTTAAATTTTAATGATTTAACTAACTTGTCGCGATTTGACACATTTGTGATCACACAAACATCTGCATGTCTGCAAAAGTGGTGGAATCCTACCAGTAACGAAACAGCAGCAGTAACTTCAGCTGTTCTAACTTCCTATCCGAAAACTAGCAACTGAAAGAGATGTGAACAGCCTCAGACATCAGTCTCTTGAAACTTTACAAAAGACCTGTTAACCTTAATTCATATGGAGCACCACCTTAACCAAGTCCTAGTGATAATGTTTGGTTTTATACAATACTTCATAAATACAGTGGAAGCACTGAAGTCCAGCCTGACTTCTCCATGGTTAGTTACTTCATGACTACAGAAATGTGCCCTCCTTAACAACTAATTCTTTAGTTCTGTTCTGTGACTTTTCTGCTGGCTCCTCCTTGGACATTTTATTGCAAATGAGACCATTATATTCCTTGAATGTTTGTTTTTAAATACTTTCTACTGAATCTGTTAAAAGTCAAGAATGTCTCTTCTGCTGATAAAACCTAGGCCAGGTTTGCCACAGTTTCACAGGAGAGAAAAGCCTCTCCAGTATTCACTGATCAAACATGCAGAAGCATTTTTTAGCATAGGATACAAATGTGAAATGTATTTATCTAAAGTAGTAAACAATAATAAGCTGAAAAGTAGATTCAAGAGGTCAAAGAGTTTAAAGTGTGCAGCTGTACCATACCTGAACAGGAATCATATGTTTTAGCAGTTGGACCAAAGGAATTTGAGGAACTACTACAGGAAAGCGATTGTGGAGAATAAAATGGATGCAGAACAACTTCTCCACTACTGCAGTCTTTATCTATAAAGCAAGATTACAAGCAGCAGTTGAGTATAACACTACTGTTAGCACTCTAAAAGCACTCTAAACTCTATCTAAATAGATATCTGCTTTTACACTTTTCATTATTTTATGCTCTAATTAAACCAAATAACCTCTTACTTGACTCATGATGAAAATCTCATTTTGGTCATCAGACTTGGAACAAAAAACATTATGTGCATTTTTTTTTTTTTCCCATTAACCGTATCATGTATAAGCTGGGTCTGCATACTTGTTATAAAGCAACTATCAGATCAATGCTAGTTCAAGAATTCTGAATCATGAACCAAATATTCTTAAGGGATTTACATTTGCAGGTAGAAAAAAAAGCTAGGTAATGAGCATCATCTCCTAGGCATTTCTTCATGACTCAAGCAACTTTCCAGAAACTTTGACTTTTAAATTTAGCTAGTAATGCAGATCTAATGAAAATCTCAAAGGAAAAAAAAAAAAATCATGACAGGGAACTCCAAGAGGATGTGCTGGGTGACTAACTGGCCTTAATACACTGCAATATTTCAAAAACATTTATAGTCTTACTCTATGTAATAAGCACAGTTAAAGTCTGACCCACAAATATATCTTCTGACAGTTTTGATCGGTGCTGTTTTCTATACTAATCTAGACTCTGATTATAAAATTGAAATGCTAGTATAACTACTACTAGCTGAAGAGACATGGCAGTGCAAAGCTTTAACACATACTGACAACTATAGCTGGTACAGATATTCTACAAATATCTAATATTGATACATAAAAATACAGGAAGATTTAAATATTGGATTATTAGCAAGTATAAAATGTAGCAATTTAATAGTTTAAACATCCAGAAAACAATGCTTCTATTTACTGTTATATGTAGGTTGCTCTGAAAGTAATGCCTCCTACTTATTTCCATGGAAACGACAACAGATACAAAGAGCACAATAACACTAATTGATAGAGAAAAGTCACAGTTGCAAAGAACTATTTTTCGAAGTAGTCACCACCATTAGCTATTCTTTTTCACCAGTGGTGAACAAGAGTCTGCAAGCCACCCTCCTAAAAAAATGCATAGTCATCTGGAACTGCTGAAATGTAGTCATCCAGTGCTGAAATGTACCACCCACTGCCTCACTGTGCTCACATTCACTGTTTGGTCTCCTTAAGCATTCAGCAAGTGCTGGTGAATGTCAGTGGTGCCATTTTTTCCATTTGGAAAGATTCAATGGCACACATTGGCTTCATATGCACTTCCATGTCAGATGCCACTGTGTCAGACTGCCCCTCTGCTGCCATCTGTCACACGGCAATAAAGTGAAACAGAATGTTGGCAGGAAGGTTCAGCCCCCACTGCCATACCACCAACAGCTGCTTCTGATGTCATGGGCTAACATAATAAAACAGGAGGCATTACTTTCAAAGCAGCCCTCAAATAAGACATGCTTTACGATATAATTTCTTTGAACACACATACAAGAACCTGAGTGATTTTTCAAGTTCTCTCATCTTAAATACTAATTAAAAAAAAAAAATCAAAACATTCAAAACAAATGGCTTTCTCTTTAGAATAAATATGAACATATGTAAGACAAGATTTTGCTGATTCTGCTTTTCATTTTAAAAAATGACCATGTAAAGGAAAGTAAATTTCAGAGTGGAATCTTTGTGTAAGCACACGCATGAGGTGCATTTCTTAATCAATAATTGCCATGTATCCATGAAAAAAAATTATCCTGAGATCATAAGTCAGCTCAATTTCATTCTCAAAAATTAATCCCATCTTTTTTTTTTTTCCCACTTCTTTTCTCAACTTTTGAAGGTTAAAACCCCCTATCATTTTTTTTAAGTATTCTCTTTTCTAATCACATTATTTAAAAAAGACCACATCTTTCCACCATAAAGAAAAAAAAAATTCCCAAATACCAATGCATAAAGAAAACTCTTCCTTCACAGATATTAAACATGGAAGTAAAAAAATTTATAAATAGAAGCATAGGAAATATTCAGAGTGAAAAACAAACCTCACTCATCTAGTCTTGAAAAAATACATCTTAGCACCACATGACATAAAACAGGACATGGAGCTAGGTTTCAAGATAGGGTGTACCACCAGTATATAAGCTAGAGCAAATGCATTAATACATATTTTTATCTACCTGAAAGATGAATGCAGAACATTCTACACTGCAGAGTGGCTTATAATGAAAATGAGAAGATGCAGTAATAGATGGCCATAGGTACAACACAAGTTTCATGGTTTAACACTGTATTACTATATTCATGCATTCATCACTTCGCAGAAGAGCTCTACTGGATCACCCACTATGAATACATACACATAAACCTCACCAGGACTTACAAATATTAATGCTAGATCCACACAGGTTATGCTGCAATCTGATCTAACATCCTATCATAGGATCAAAGGGTTTTCTGCTAGCTACCTCTGATATCAGACTCCAAAGCAAAAGAGTAATCCAGTACCATTTCTGATGACATACACACACCCAAAAGAGAAGGAAAAACTCTGCATGTTTATTTTATTTTTTTAAATTTTTGATTGCTGGCATGGTTATTCACAGGTATTGGGGCAAAAAACAGAAGAGCGTGTTGTTAGATATGTGAAAGTAAAGGCTAATTGAATTGGTTTCAAAGGCACTATACTGTATAGATATGGTTCAGTCATTAAACAGCATTTCACACCAAAATTAACTGTACAAAGATGTAAGATAGACCCAAGGAATTTAACCACAAGTATTTTCAAAACCCATAAAATGACACTGTAAACAAACAAATATGGAATCAATAAGGAACAGAAATATTCAGTTTTAATGGCCTCAATTCTTTGGCTTAACCCTCAAGGGAAAGCTACAAAGTCTCTCCAAAAACCAACTCTAGAAAAATGATCAATTAGCCACAAAATAAATAATTATTTATAATAGACAAAAATTCTCATCTTCACTCATTTGTAACATGATCCACGCATGATATATAACTAACATCTGTATATGAAAAAATAATTACATCTTCTTGCTAATCTCTTTTCCAGCTTCAGAAGTACTAACTCTTTTCTCTCAGGTAGTCTGAGTAACACATATTTTAAGTCCAAGCAATCTTAGAAACCAGTCTTCAAAGTGAAATCTACCTTAAGGGATGATCTGCTTATGCAAAAAACTTGTCTGTTTCATCAAAACATACCAGATAGCAAGTGGAGAAAATATACTTTACCCCATACTTAAACCCCCTTGAGCAGGAGGTTGGACTAGATGACTGCCAAAGGTCCCTTCTGATCTATGTTCCTAATCTCTTCCCATAAATACAGATACACAAAGAAACTGCAGAACACTGAGACAGGAAAGAGAGAGACTGAGAGTTGATGGGGCAGGCAAAGACAGACACAGGCAGCCAGAGAGATAAATTACAGATTTCTAGTCTGTGATGATGGATTTTAATAGGTCTTAAAATACTGCTATGATCTCCAGTCTTCTAGGATAGTAATTAAAAATACTGAAAACCAGTCCCAAAAGTCAATTAATGACTGCATCTTGACATATCATATAGCTTTCTTCTCCTTTGCCTTTCTTAAAAAATATGTAACTGTTGGCTTAGAGATAACCACATTCTATCAATATAAATTATGCTAATTTGGTGTCTATTGTTTGGGCTCTTTACTTATATTTTAAAAACTTCACAATACTTTAAGATTTTGTGTTGTCTAATATTTTTCAATAAACATTATCTAATCATCTATATGGGTTTATCTCATTTCAACAAAAAAAAAAATAGAGGCTATTAATCTGTTCTAAATACCTAATTGCAAAATCATTATGTAATTAATGAGGCAAAAAACTAACATAAGGATAGCATGCCTGTTATCATACTGAAAGCACTGATAACAATAATGGAGATGCTCCCGACATAATATAAGATGAAGAGGCAGAATGCTGACTACTTACTGCTTATCAAAGAAATCTGTCGTTCAGAGCAATGCAAAGCCAAATACGAGTGTATAGTAAGAAGGCAATTCTCTGCTGTTGCAGCAACCTGAAGTGAAAACCTATTCAAAACAAAACACAAAGTAACAAAGTTTTCCATTTAGCCACGCCAATCAAAATATGCCAATGCAAGAAGACAGGAAATGTTCAGACCCACTTCTTTTCTTAGTAACTAAGAACGTGGATGAGATCGCACATGCTGAAACAGGAAGGGTAGCATATCTCCACATCAGATTTTATTTACTATGGAGCATGAGTATATCACTAATCCAAAACTCCAAGAGTTAAAAAAGAATTTATGAAATAAATGAACTCTGTCTCTGAAAAGCAGTTAAATACAGCCAATAGCTATAAGCCTACTAAAAAGAGAATGCTAAGCTGAAGTTTAGGCACATTTCCCAAAGAAGGTGATAACGTTTCCTTTCATGAAACACTGAGACCTGGGACAAGAAAAGAACTGGAAGGAATTAGTAACTGGCTACCTTTTAATGATCATATCTCAGTTTCATTACGTTTTTATTAGAGGCTAAGGTCAATCACATTATGTTTTCCCGAATCATGAACAAAATCAGAAATAGCATGAGATTCCCCAGCTGCCCACTGTGTCAACAATGATCACAACAATGCATCTACCCACTACATGAAAGGACCAGGGGAGGCCCATAAAGGAGCAGGCTGTCTTCCTGCAGAAGTCCTGGGCAAGCTGCCAACTCTGGGAAGCCCATGTGGGAACAGCTCAGGAAGGGTGGCAATGTGGCAGGGATCCACATGGGGCAGGGGCAGAGAGGGACCCAGGAGGAGCACCAAAGCGTTATGAACTGACAACAGTCTCCATTCCACTCACCATTCCATCTCAAGATGGATGAGGCCGAACATGAATGGGAGGAAGGTACTTTTAGTTTGCTCTTATTTCTGCTCTTTTCCCTCCTTCCCCTCCCCCCTGATATTTTCTCCCCCTGTTCTTTTGAGGGAGTGAAAGTAGGGCATGGCGGTATTAAGTTGTGTGTTGGTGTTAAATCACATTCAAAAGCTCTTTTTAATTTGGATTTTTCAAGTTGAAGGAAATAATAGTCATAACTAAATATTTCTTCCATTTCCTTTATACTTGGTCAAGACATTCCTCAATTTTGTTATCTTTTTTATATCAGCCCTGTGAAATGAAATGTCATTCACTCTGCTTTGGAGGAAAAAAAAAAAAAAAAAAAGAATAGAGATTAAAAGCAGTAATTGAAATTAACTGCAAATTCTCATGTAAAGCAGTCATTAAATAAACATTAAAGCCTTTTCTTATGATCCATTTAATGTAATCTATGCACACAGTAAATTACTGGCCTACAGGAGAAATATATTTTTTATCTGTTTCCTTTTACAGCTATAGAGAAAGTTATTTTTCCCGCAAAACATAATTGCTGTGTCAAAGGCAAACACAATGTCAATGTGCTGCCAAATTCAACAGTATCTATCCCTTAAACCAGTGCTCACTCTGATTTAGAGGAAAAAGTGCTACTATTTACATGGACTTAATATGAACCAAAATCAAATCAACCGAAATTTTAAGCCTAGATTTAGAAAAGCAAAGCAGTGTAAAATATAAGTAGCGTCCTTATCCATGTAGTTAAAGACAGGATATATTTTACCAAAATAGGTAAACATTTTAATTTCATCCTATAACAACATAAAATTGTGTAGTTTAACATTTATTTAGATAATTAAAAATATAGTTTTATTGCTTTGAAAATGGAAATATAGAGGGAGAATATCTGAAAAATTTATGTCTTCAGCAACTGATGCTGTAAAATATCATGGCCTATCAAAGAACCCAGGAACCTAATCAAGACCAGTTTCATCTTATATGGGTTACGTCTTACTTCCATTGTTCCATGTTTTAAAGCTTGAGAAGGCCTTAAAATCCTATCTTCTTAAAAGACTTTAGTTAACAGAGTAGTTCAAATTCATTAGTCACACAGTTTAAAACTAACCACTCAAAAGCCTAGACAGTTAGCTGAGTCAAGTTTGAGGTTCACAGAATCACCGAGGCTGGAAAAGACCTACAAGATCATCCAGTCCAACCACCCACCTATCACCAATAGTACTCACTAAACCATGTCCCTCAAAACAATGTCCAAATGTTCCTCAACACTTCCAGGGTCAGTGACTCCACCATCTCTCTGGGCATTCCAGTGCCTGACCACTCCCCCAGAGAAGTAGTATTTCCGACACATTTTTTTTGTGTGAAATTACACAATTTCAGACACATTCCATACATCTCTCATGAACAGCAAGGAGGGAGAAGAGCAAGTGTAAACGTGAAAGTAAAAAAAAAAAAAAAAAAAAATTGCAACTGCAGATTACTTTAGAGTGGAATTTCAACGCACAGAACAAATTAAGTTTTAAAGAAACAGAAGTATATGTTCCAGGTTAGAGAATCTAGTGCCTACATAGACTTTTCCAATTGAAGTTAAGAATTCTTTCCAGTTGAGATAAAAATAATTCCTTCCAAAAGCCAACAGGAATAATATTACCACACTAACAGCACACACTGTTTTATAGATAGTGTGTTATTTCATTCATTTCTGTTCATATCAGCTGCTCCTAAAGCCCATACCAACATTCAGCTCACAGACAGGAAATCAAATGTGCATCAGCAAACCAACATTGTTTTTGGCTTTTTTTTTTTTTAAGACAATACTAACAAAAAAAAAAAAACAACCAAACAAAAAAAAACATTTTAAAAGAATACAGCATTTTTAAGATAATTTGCCACTCCTGAACATAATTTTTTTTATCTTAATGGTAAAAGACATGGATTCCTTTTAATGTTACTATGATGACTTTTATTTTGCATCTCTTTTTGAAAAACTCGTTAAGTTTGCATTTAAGTTGAGGATAGTCTCCTTTATTTCATTTTAATGACAAATACGGAAAAGATCTTATTACACAGAGCAGAAAGGATTATTTGTCTGTAAGATTTAAGAAGCTGCTAGTGCATCCTATAGAAAGTTATTTTAATTAAATGTTGTCTCCTCAGCAGCTATATTTCAGATCTCATCATATGCCCAGATTATCCTTTTCTCATAATTACTCCAAGCTCTAGTACACATTTATGAATCACATCCTACACAATGATTAAATCTTACAACTAAATAAAATAAGTATTTCTTGACTGATGATCTGCACACAGAAATCTGAAGAACTATTCCAATATGATCAGATGCAACTGAAATGTGCACAGTCCTTGCTTCAAAACAAAATAAAATGTATTATTATGCTTTAAAAAAAGCACGTTCTGTGCTGTAGTGTGTGATATTTCACACTTTATTGAAAATAGAAACTGCAGGAACAGCTTTTTCATCATAATGATGTCACACTCCTCCATATGCGTACACTTATTCATCCCACAGGAAAGAGATGAACTAAATAGACAAATACTGAACACACAATACTGTATTTGATCTCCATTTACCAGAGGAAGAGGAGACCTTCTGAATAGTTTTTCACCACTAAAGTTGCTTAAAAAAAACAGATCACTGCTTTTAAAATCAATCTAATATGTATGAACTTCATGCCTGTATCTGTCCTCATCATTAAATAGATTCCAGCTGTGGAAAAATACAGTTGTTGTTAACAGAACTAAAGTAAAAAGGAAGAGTTCTATATATTCACCTGGGTTAGAACCATAAGTGTTTTAAAGAGAATTAGACCACATAAATTCTTAAGTATTTTTTAAATATAGGACTTACATTCCCACATAATTCTAGAACTCTGGAAAACTTAAAAAAAAAAAAAGGAGTAAATAAAACATAAAGCAAGTGTCACTTGCCCTTTTCTCTAACCAAGTACAGAAGACTGATTTATCTAGCACTGAGGGAGAAGACATCAACGGTTTCCCATATTTTGTCAGGAAGAACTAGTGATCAGAAAACAACTCAGCTCAGAATATAAAGAAAGAAAAATGAAAAAAGGAAGACAACGTAAGAGCAGAAGACCAAGGAAGGACAGAGATGGAAGGATAACAAATTACAGCTTATATGCTACTTTTTAGCAAAATTTAATTCTGATTTGTAGTGCAGTTGCCCTTATCTCCCCATCTTTACTTGGTGAATACCTCAAAACAGTTCTACTTTATTAGTCTCTAAAACAACTAAAATCCCTTAGAGGCCTGCTAAGTTATTCAGACCTGTCTCTTCTTGGTTTCTTAGGTACAGTGGGAAAGTCTGAAGCTTTTGATAGGACTGAAATTTGAGTGATTCTTCTAATACGTAAAGACTTGCAAATACATGATAAACGTCAACATCTTCTCCTGATACCACTAGGATAAAACCAGAAAAGAGACTCTGCACTGTCATAAACATCTCATTGCTTAAAATAATAATAATAATTTTCAGACATTCGAGTTTGACTCAAGCCAAAATCATATACCACACTGAAATCCAGCATAGAATGGCCTGTAAAATTTTAATAAGGCATTTTACAAGAAGTAGAATACTTTGAAATAGAAATCATCACGATTTGTTGAATCAAGAGCATGTGTTTCCAAAGAAATCTTAGAAGAATTATCAGTAAAGATATAAATAAAACAAGGCCTTAACATGGAAACTTAGATAAATCCTACCTTAGGGACAGAAGTTGAATTTGTGTTTAGAAATTGTGAACCAATTGAAAAAAAATAAAATCCATTAAGTTTCCTTTTTCTTTCTTTCTTTTTTTTTTTTTTTCCCAGAATTATTCTTGCATGCTTTTAGCCAACCAATCTGTATTACAATTCCTGTTGTATATCCTCTTCTGACACTTTGGACAATATCCCCAAGTGAATTTGAATTGTACATATTACCTGTTTTCATCTTTATCAATGAAGAATATATTCCCTGAAAATGACACTGGAGTAGATGATTTAAAGCTGATGTGACAAATTAATTCCATATTTGTGCCATCTGACGAAAGAACAATATCTTGTCCTTCTGGGAACCGTATAGAAAAAGGGGAAATCCTGTCACCATCTTCAAGTTCAAGCTCTGGAAGTTCAACCCGAATTCGTGATTTCCTGTGTTAAAAATAAATAGCAATGGCAATTGTGTACAAAGGATTAGAGTAATGAATTTGATTCACAGATTCATACATCTATGAAACTGCTTTTTACAATTAAATAAAGAATAACTTCAGTTTGGACTTACATATCAAGTGAAACTAACTTCTCTTAGATTTGTTTTGCACAAATGTATCTTAGCATTTTAGGATTAACCACAATAGCTCAACATCCAAATGAAGAGCAATTTCTACTCACTGTGCTAAAAGACTTAAAATGTTACTTCCTTATTGATGCTTTTTCAGAGGTTTCCTAAACCTAAATCTTTCACTCTTATATATTAGATTACATTATCACATTAATACTCATGCAAGTTTTTTTTTTGTTTGTTTGTTTTGTTTTTTGTTTTTACAACAGCAGTATAAAGTGGAAATTAGTCAAGATATATAAAGATTCTTTCCCTGGTTATGTAATTTTAGGTTCTAGTTCTGAAATGACAATGCAAGTCAGTCCATATGGAATTCTTTCAGATGCAATCACTGAGTAACTTCATTTTACTTCACAAAGAAAATGAATTAGCTATTTCAGGAGAGAATAGAAAACAAGAATGACTCAAAATTTGTGATAAACTTATTTTGATATTTTTACCTTAAATAATCTTGCGGAATAATTTTGATGGCCATTTCAGTTTTCACATCCAGAGGAACTGGCATCAGCATTAGGAGGGGAGGATCAAAATGTATTTTTGGTGACTTGACAGTACCAGACAATGTTATTTTGTAATGTGAGGGATTATCATTTACACACACTGACATTTCAGATGTATATGTCCCAGGACAAGCTGTTAAAAAGTTTTTAAAAAATATATTTTTTACTATAAATTCAACAACTAAGAGAGTTACAGTAAGAACTTTAAAAAACAGTACCAGTTGTATTTCTTAATTGAAATGTAGTTTAACATGCAGCAAGTGTTATATCAGAAGACTTATTAGTTAAGAAAGTTTAGAATAACTGCTTGTAGAAAACCACAAATCCAAGAATTTATCACAAGTTTTTGAAATTATTAATTATTCTCCATTAAAATTTTTCTGTTTCCTTGTGTTACATCTCTTCTCACGTGATTCTGCTAACTGCTGCAAGACACCTTTCTATTAGATGGCAAAAGCATACTTTCTTTCATTGATAACATAAAGCAAAGCACTGCCTTTAACAACTGTT
This sequence comes from Meleagris gallopavo, assembly GCF_905368555.1. Lineage (NCBI taxonomy): Eukaryota > Metazoa > Chordata > Aves > Galliformes > Phasianidae > Meleagris > Meleagris gallopavo. The sequence goes on along the minus strand of NC_139404.1, from coordinate 111,595,098 downwards.
AGACTATCAAATTGTTACTCCAAAGAAGAAAGAGTCATTTTCCAAATTTTCAGTTATTCCCATCTGCTGAAAAATTAGCAAAAGAAAAGAAAACTATTTCACCACCTGCTGAATACCTCTCATATTTAGAAATAAATCTATATGACATTTTCTAAGAAATCCCAAACAGTTGAAACTTTTCATTTTTCAGAGAAATAGCTTCCCCTTTAATTCCCCAGTGTTAACACATTAATGAGTATGGAAACATCCTCACTTAACATTTAAGAAGGAAAGCAATAGCAAAACAAGTAATTTTGTACGTAATATGTCTGGACAAGCACGTTACTTAAAACAACATATACGTAAACCAGTACTTCTGTGATTAGTTCAACTAACTCTTTACAGAGCCAGATAATTATTTTTTTCAAGTTATTTTCTGCTCCTCAAGTTTGTATTAGATGTTACTCACTTCGTACCCTCCTTCCCCAATTAAATATTTCCAGTTTAGTTATGGCATGAATTATTCAAAAGTCCAGCATATTACATATATACACCTTTAAACTAAATGGATGCCAGTGAAGAATTTGTTACATTGTTGTACAGACTTGAAAACAAAAAAATTAGAGTTAGTTAAAAGCTAAAGATAAGTCCTAAAAAAAAAAAAGTGCAGGAACTGTTAAAAGTCAGTCATATAACCTCTTACTTCGGTAGGAAAAACTCTAGAAGATGGTGGCTGTAATGTTCACTATGCCTGTTACATAATCAACCCATCTTCCAGAAGCAGTGAATCATGTTCATTTAATAATTATGAATTATTATTCTAAATATTGCCGAACATTTGAAGAAATTGCTTCAAAGCATAATCAAGGTTCTTTTTAAGGCTTGTTCTTCCCCATATAGCAAAACCTTACCCTGCATACCTATGAAGCTGATTAGTACAAGCTCTTCATTGTTTCTGTAGTATGGGTTTTGTTCTACCTAGTTTTACTAGAAGAGTAATTAATTTCAATGAAGATATATTACAAGAGGGCTACAGATCATGGGAAAACATTTTGAGCATCAAATTAAGAGCAACTGACTTTTACAATTATTTATGATTTTCTGCAAATAAAAGAAAGAAAAAACAGTGAAAACAAATGACTTCGAATGATAATTATTTACTAGTGTTCATTCTGTATATATTTGTTTGCATTTACACATACAATTGATTCAGTAATTTAAAATATTGTATTTTATGTGGATGTTGTTCTTTGCTTCAATCTTAATACATTCTCACAATATAAACATGTAACTTGCACAACCATTATATGAATGATTATTTCCTCCTTTAAAGTACACCATCTTTTAATTAGTTCTGCAAAGATCGTTATATGTAATATATACACTTCTCCATTTCAGGAGACAAAAATAACAGACCAACCATAAACTAAAAACAAAAGCTATCAAGAAGATTAAATATAATGGAAAAACTTTCTGAAATGCAGCAAACAACTCCAAACAACGTATGCAATAAATACTGCTCTTGCATATTCACAATACGCATGCAGAGCAATATTAAATATATCACACCCAACCAACAAGAAAACCTTCCTTCAAGTAGGCACTTAAAACTGTTAATACCACTCTGAGCTCTGTGAGAGGCTTCAGCAATTCAAGTACGGTGTTAAATTACTCTCTATGCAAAACACTTGACTGAGTATAACGTGGAATTCTAATATTCATGTTCTGCAATTTCTCTTCTGGTATATGTTGTCGATTGTCACCTTCCTACATGCTCCCAAGCTTTGTTAGAAATGTATCTTATGCTTTTAACTTGGTGTCTGCTTGCCTGAGCAAACTACTCGGAAAATAATATAATTAACTGATTTTACATCTTTTTGAGGAAGGAAATTTCTATTCTTATTTAAGTTCTGCCTATTAAAAAAAATAAAAATAAAAATCAAGGAATCACATACACTTTAAGTATTCGTGAAAAGCTTAACCATTTAAAGTTACCCATGTGTACATTAGCAGCGTAACAAGTGTACTGAAAACAATTCAGGTACCCCAGCCTTTGATGTGTTCTACATTCAAAATTGACTTAATGTTTTGAGTTTGGTTATTTTCTCAGACCTTCAACTAGCCCTTTATTCACATTAACTCAAAGGTCATCAAAAGAAGTGCTAGTCAACATTCACCATAAAAGTGATTTAAACAAATCTATAAAAATGACAAAATTGTTCAAAATATCTGTAGAAGAACTATCAAGATTACTTACAAGAGCAGAAGAACACAGCAATACTGATTTTTTGTCCCGGATCAAGAAATCCTCTCTGCTGACTAAATTTAAAAACACTGTCTTCTACACTTTCGCCTGCATCATCACAACTCAACTTCCATGTCAACTGTTGCTTTGAGATATTCTTCAGGTCAAGTTTCTGTAAATATTTACAGAGAAAAAAAGAGCATAATGAAAGACGGAAAAGCAGCAAGCACCACAATTCTTCTCACATTCTTTTGCAATCAGATCACATTGAAAGCTAGAAAGCACTAGAAAGAAATTAAGAACCCAGTTTAGCGTAAGGTGAGGAAATGAGTATGCCTATCAGTACAGTCTAAAAGATTTCCAGTTATTTGCCACTGCCTTTTATAATTAGGAAAACAAAAAAAATTATGTGAGATAAACAGATTAAAACATTGTGAGGTGCTTAGCGAAATAAGAGTTTTTGATGATACAAATGAAGAACAGCAAGAACACATGATTCATGACATAAAGACTTCCAGGTCTTCAAATATTTAAATTACAAAAAGTTCAAAATAGGCTTCCAAAAACAATTTTTTTCCAACGCAGTAAGAAAACTGTGTGAACAACAAAATAATCCGTTCCTTTATCACAGAACTGCTCTCTCTCACAGTGCCTGTACTTTCTCATACATCAGAAAGCCAGGAGAAGACCAACTCTGACTTCTAGAAATTCTGTAGTGATCAAAGAAAAATATGAATTCAAAACCTGAACAAAACAAATAGAAAATATTTAAAATATATAAATGATTATGTTTAGACCATGAGTAAATTTTAAGATCCAAAATATAACAGTTTGCAATTCATTTTTAAAGTAATTAAAAGACAAAGGCAGTAACACTTCTGTTTACATACCTGAGAATCCAGACTTTCAGAAATATTCAAACGCATACCACTTGAATGTCGTGTAAATACAAGTTCCATTGAGGACAACTCCAGTGGTGACTTAAGTACTGTTGAAAAAATTAAAGATGTAATATAAAGTATTGTTTTGACAAACAGATCCCCAAAATACCTCCATAAATATGTTCAGAAACAGTTATTTTAATAGAATTGTTTCTTCCCCTTTTGTAAAGCTATGGTTTATTTTATTGTTCCCATATTATAAAAATAACTAAGGTAAATTTCTGACTTAATATGACCCTTCAGTCACATTCAAATGATTATAATTTTACACCTACCACATGTATAGCATCTCTCCTTTCTGTAAGGATGCTATACACAGTGTCATGTGATCTTCCTGTTGCAGACAAATTCAAGAACATTTAGACTATATTCACAAGCATACTTGAGAGATCAAAAGCAATGCTCATTAAAGGAGACCTTAGCATATCTTCAGGCATTTACTTTAGATAATATTCATTCATCCTCTTAATAAAAATTGCACAATATTACTTTCATATAATTCTACATTCACATCCAAATCCACTAATTTCATTTCCAGACTCTATATTATGTTAGTAGTTATACAATGTAGTTGTGACAGTATTCATTAGAAAAGACTTTAAGGACAATAGCATTCCTCTTAATATCATATAGCCAAAATAAAGAAAACATGGCACAGTATGAAGTCCAGAGTGAAGATTTAGGAAAAAAAAACTAAGATGGATGTTCTCATAGGAGTATTCATTTTGCTGCCATATTTGGTTAATAAGCTGGGAACCTCTGCAAATTAATATTCTTTTAGAGCAGGAACCTCATTTGAATAATACTTTCACCAAATAATGTGCGACTGTGTCACTCCTGGAGTCCCCACTCTTTGCAGACATCATGCAAGGAAAACACAGTGAGAATGAAAAACTAGCTAGGGACAAAAGGGGAGATATGAGAAACTCCATGAAGAAACTGCAAGTCTGATAAATTTTAAAGACAGCACACGTAGTGTCTTCACATGGATACTTCACGCTCTTCCTCTTTGTCTGAATGAGGTAGGAACTGTGTTTATCTACTCTGATGCTGAATTCTCTGTTTTGCTTTTTTGCTTATTCAGTGTTTTCTTACATGTCAATAATCAATCGCTAAGGAAAGTCCTTAAGAGAGAAGCAACATCCCAGACAATGAAACACTCTAAAAGCCTTGCTTTTACATTTTTATTTTTTACTTTTTTAAAAAGGGGAGGGTGGGAGATTTATGATTGATTGGAAACATTTATTACACTCAAGTTAAAGGACTGCGTTGAATTCTCTGAAATCATAGTGATTCTTTTCTCTGGGCAAACAATCCTGAGTACAAACACTGGATATAAGGTACAGATTGAAGTGCCAATTGCACAGTTGTGGGCAGTCTGAAGCCCGAGCAATCAGAAAATTTGTCAGAGGAAAAAAAATTATAGAAAAATAAATGTGCCATAACACAAAGTAGAAAGAATTAGGTATATTGCCAAATGACAAGTTTGAACTTGCATCATCTTCTAATCCATGTGCAATTTGTAAAGTGATTATCTGAAATGATGAATCAAGAACAGACAAGTTTTGAATTTTCAGAATGTAGTAATTATTAATTTGCTTTCAGTGGTAAAAATAATCTGACTAGTTGCCTATATCTGTATAATTGTATGAAATAACAAGTAAACAACATTTATCTAGACTATCTCCTCACAGTTCCCCATAACATCCCATAAGAATGTAATCCTAATACTCAAATTTAAATAGAAAATATAGCCAATTATAACATACTGAAAGTATCATAGATTCATTTTAATATGATTGCTTCTTGTTAGCTACCAATATAGCTAGTTTAAAAAAAAATTTTATTCAATTCTACATCTGTTCTATTTGGCAGAATATTAAATTTATTATAACGTTTATAAATTCCGTAAAAATGGAAAATTGAAGGGTTTTTCCTTCTGAATTCCTAAATCACTTCTGCTGTAGCAGTTACTTAGATTCACAATTTTTTAGAGGAGCAATCTGTACTAACCTTATACTAATATGCACATTTGTTTGTTCTTAAACTAAATATACGTGAAAACATTTAATATGATTTTACCTTCCTCACACCTTAAATGAATCCAAAGAAACATGAGAGACCTTCTTGAGATCACTTTAAGACTTAACTTTTGCATAAGGAAGGCTTTCTCTGAAATCTTCAATTAAAGACAAAAATAAATAGGAGCTGCTTGTAGCCCACATTATACATTTTTTTCAGCCAGGTACCCTTCAGTGCTCCTGAGATTTTGTAAACATCATATAAACAACATTTCAGTAAGATACTCAACACTTAAGTCTCATTCTCAAATAGAAAGTAAATACGTATTAAAAACTGAGTTGAGAAAAGCTGATGAATTCAAGTAACCACCATAAGGAGGTTTATATATTTGACAGGAGAGTAACGAAAAACAGAAACTGTTTTAACAAAAGCAGAGAAGAATTGTTTAAGATATTTACATCTTATTGCAGACAAAGTGCCTGTAAATTTGGCTATTAACACATTCTGAAAGGCCAGAAGAGTACAGTTCTGCACACAAAAACAAACAGAAGCAAAAAGACTAAATTGTTATCTCAGATGGGATCAGAGCCAGAGAAGCATTTTAAAAGGATTTTAAGTATAGCTAGAGCTCACGGTTTTCACAAGCTGAGACTGGAAAAAGATCATGAATGATATACCAGTTCTCTACACAGATGAACTGCTGTCAATGCTGAGATTTGTATGTTAATGAGCAGAAATACTAATTGGAGTAAGAACAAAACTGAATTTTGATGTTTTTTAGTTTTTTGTTTTTATTTAAATCAAAGTATTGGAAAACTGATATAGGAAAACAGCTATAGAAAAAGAACATTTACTAGCATATGTGATACGATTTACAGAAAGCACAGTTTATATATATATTTAAAAATACAAATTGACATTTTAAAAATTTTCACATTTCCAAGAAATTTACAAACTATACAGTAATTTAATTTTCAGCCTTCCATTATCATTTTTTGTGGTTGGTTTTTTGTTTGTTTGTTTGTTTTTTAAGGAGAAAACACAAATCACCACAAATGTAAGCATCCATCACTTTCTTTAGATTCTTAGTTTACCTACCAACTGCTTTAACTCTACAGATTGGAATAGCCACGGTCACCCTCCGTGGTTGTGGAGCAATGACATGCTTTACAGATCCAACAGAAGTTGCAGGTGCATAGTGTTGCTGTAGCAATGGAAGGTCATACCAACGAGTGTTAACTGGCAGAATGAAGTTATATGCCGCCACCTAAAGGACATAAATACCATCATGGTCACTTTCCCAAAGCAATTGGTATTTTTTGAACCACCTGAGCACTATCACTGTTTCTTATTACTATTTCATAATTATCAAAATCAACATTGAAATTGATCACAGCAATAGGATTTTCATTACTATTTATTATCAGTTGTTTAACTATGCAGTAAAAAGCCATATTCACCCTACCAATGAAAAAAATTGTATGCTCAAAAGAATCAGGTTTATTAGCACAGCTACAGACAAGGTTTCTGGTAAGTCACTATGCTGTAACCCTTCGCAATATGAGCAAAGATAAAGATTGGAACTGTGACATAACCATGAGCAAGGAGGGGGAAACAAAACTACATAAATTAAGAAAGTCATTTTCAAACGTTGAAGAGAAAGACTCAGCATAAGCAACGTGGGCTCAAACATTCAAATGAAGTATGAGTTAAAACAGACATTACTAAACCCACCATCATTGAACCTCACTGACTTTGAAGATTTCAAATTCCATTGGTTTTGATCCCAGTTTTATGTCAGCAGTAACATCCCCCTCATAAGTGAGGTTTATAGAATTTGAAGAGAGTACTTAATTTTACTGAAAGTTCCCTCCTTCCTCCCTTCCCCCCACACCCACACATGGCTTATGCACTTGAGAGGCCTAATTTATTTCATAGTGAACTTATCAAGAAGGCATTTCTTGTCTTTCGTGCAGTCTTCCCAAGGACAAACTTCACAGTACGCTCTCCAGACAAAGGGAAAAAAAAAAAAAAGGATAACCATAAAAAAGGCAACATAAAAAACAAACCTTCTACCATAAAGCCACTGCTGGGATACTTCAAATTCTACAGCTGTTTTCACCTTGAAGGACACTGCAATCTTCAAAAAAGATTCTGGCCTATAAAATCTGCGTGCTGCTTAAAATATGCAGCAAAGCCAGGTATATAAAGGAGATATAAATCATTTAAAAGCTTCCAAATACCACAGGGAATAGTGCATTGTGCTTTACTTTTGTATATATTGTAGTGAGCACAACATATAAATGACAGGAAAAGAAGAAAAAAAAAAAAGGTCCTCCCACAAAAAATAAGGCAAATATTCACCCTCAACAGATTCAACACAGAACTTAGGCAATGAGAATCAAGAACACAGCATTTATAATGTTTGGAGTTGCAGCAACATTTCTAGGACAGATCTACAAGCTCCTGGTGAGCAACATGTGCTGAATGTTATGGAGCATATGTTTAGTAAGATAACAACGTGCAGCGAGGGGAATTTTTTTTCTAGCAAGATCACAGCACTCATATTATCACTGATGATTCAGATCTGAAAGATTTTTATGATTAGGTTTTATAACACAGAATTGCACTTTGCAAAATTAAGACAGTAAATGACATGAAAATTTTTAGTAACTAGTATTGAGTTGTATCGTTAGCAAAGACTGTGGAAAAAATCTGGTAGGATTTAAATGTGCTTCTATCATAAAAACCGCCCACATAAAATATTCCACATCACATCAATGTAAAATGCAAATAATGGAAAAAAGCTAATAAGAATATTTTCCTCACAGAGATAGAAACTCCTTTCACATCAAAGCATGTTTGAAATACTTTGTCCTTCACAACAGTTTCTCTTTACAGCTTTAGACAAACAACTATCTTTTCTCACAGTTGAAAATAAAAAGCATTACACGTCAAGACTTTGCAATCCATCAAAAATAATTTAAAATATTTTCTGAATATATATGTGAGGTTTGACAAATTAAAGGTGAATACCTGCTTATTTAGTAACATAGTTGTAAAAATACAACTTCAAAGTAAATCAATGAGAGTGAAATTTTCCAGGACTCTCTAGTCAAGCATCTTGTTTAACACTTACAGACCAGACCCCATCAGAAGCTTCTATCACGCTCCTCAAGCTGTACAATGTTTTATATTGGTCACGTGTCTCTAGCATACATCTTCTAAAGCGTAAAATGCAATCTGCTGCAGATATCAATAGCTCCCAAGCAGTACGGCTCACCATAAAGAAAAAGACGACCGCATATCTCAGCACACATCTCAGGCTTAAAGATTATAGCCAGCCCTGGCAGCTTCCCATAGCCAGCATGTACATCCTACGTGGGCAATTCTAATACTCTAAGTACTACTGCCAAAGCAATGCAGTATAAACAATTTATCTGGAAAATCTTTTCCATTCTTACTGTGTATGGCAGGCATACAAATATAATTATGCAATTTTTAAGCCCCTGCTTGCTAAGATTAAAATGCTTAAAATATGACTTAATTGATTATGTAAAAGCAGTATCTATAGTACAACTGTTTTGTGCGTTCAGGTTGGCCAGTAAGAGGTGGAATCTCTCTATCCTTCCAAAGCAGCTTTTCAAAATTTGTTTTTCATTCCCAGTATCAGGCCAAGGTGTTTTCCTTCTATTGTGAAGCAAGAGTTTTACTTGCTTTATACTGGCAAACAAACGCAGCAGCTTGATTCACTACATTTAGATCCTCGTGTTCACTGAAAACCTACATTTGCCCTGAAGTACAATAGTGTAAAGGCAGAGCCAAGACTACTCACACAAGTGGATTTCTATAATATCAAACAAGTCATGTAACTTGTACCTGATTCATACATACCTTTGATTCATTAACTGCACATTAACTAACATGCACTCAAAACAAAAAATGACTCATATTCATGTATAGAAATTGTATTATAATCATATACATGCATAAACATTACTGAAACAGAATTGAAAGTTAATTTATTTCTTACTACTTTGCAATAACAATTGTTACTTTTCTTTTTAAATGTACTTACAGCAGATCTATTTTTCACTTTTCTTTCAATCTCTAATACTTCAAAATGGAAAGTTCTCCATTATATTTAATGAATACTTCATGGTTATTTATCTGTTCAGGTATTTTTCTGAAGCCTACATTTAATTTTGTAAACCAGAGGACACAAGGAGGAAAGGATAAGAAGCAAGCAGCCTAATACGAGTTGTTTCACAAACACTCAGGATTAATAACACAATATGAAATACTTTTCCAGTCCTGATTTAATCTAATTATGCACATTAATTGAAAAGGAGACCTGATCTGCAAAGTGGGAATCTCAGCAATTAAAATACTTCAAAAGAAGCTTTAAAAAGAACAGTCATGTGCAACAAAGCAGTTTTTTGTTACGTGTTCACCTCCAAAAGATACGCTTGTGTAGGAAGCCATGACAAGATAACAATTCTTTAAATAAAACATATTTCTGCAGTATTTCATTTTGTAGCCATTTACAAGAAAAACGCATCTTTTTCTTAAAAATTGCTAAATAAATGTTGTAGAATTTTAAGAAAACTTTTTTGATCAAGAAAGCTCAGCTACCCAAATTCATTTGAGTTCTTCAAAATGCCATGGTTTGGTCACAACGTAGATGACAGCTCTAAGCCAAACAGTGGAAAGTGAACATAGCTGAGTGCCTTCTGGCCTCAGGCCTCAATACTCAGTACACTGAAATAAACAAAAGGGGAAAGTGTTACCCCAGAACCCATAAGAATGTAAAGGCAATTAAAATTAATGCATTTGAAAAAAAATTAAGCAGAATTATCAGATTGAGGGGCAACAAGTTTGAGCAAAAATTTTGCTGTCAAATCCAGGAATCAAACACTTTATTTAGCATAAAGAATACATCGTATCTCCCTAAATTGCAAGACTTGCTTTTACAGTACAACTTCACACAGTCAATCAGAAAACTAAGACTTAAAATTAATTTAAAACATCTGTTACAGAAAATATTGTTGTATTTATCACATAATTAGCACACTGTACAAATATCTTGAAGCATTCGAAATCACCATTTTTTTGTGTGTGTAGGAATCATTTTAAAATTTATTTATAGCACTAGCAAAATAGATTTCAGTAGTAATTCCAGAATTGTGATATATATTAAAAGATTTCTCTAAAATTTAAACCTAACAATACAATAAAATGATACTGAAGAACCAAGTGTTTGTGTATTGTAGCTGAATACAAAATCTATACACAAGTTTTAAGACTTAACATTAGCCTTTTCTTAAAATATACACACATTTTAATGCAACCTAAATTTTCTGGCTATCACTTATAAGCAGCATAACAAATAATGCAACAAGTGTTCAAATGCACCATTTAAAACATTAAAATTAAACTACAGAGTACAATACAGAGATGTTGCATTAAAAATACTGAGTATTTTGCAGTTTCACATCTGGTTTTCCATAGATTTTCTTGTCTGAGAATTCTGATAACTAAAAATAAACAATTCCATTATTATCAATGTCAAATAATAAATAAACCACCACCTGCCACTTTCCTGTACAAAGCCTAAGCAATATTCTCTGACAGTTGTGACTTCCTCCATTTGTCTCAATCAAAGCTCTCAAGAGCCTCATTATTGCACAGCTGTGTAATCTGTCTTTTTTCCAGGATGCTGGAATTTGCTGTTTTCCAGCAGATTTTTTTATTTTTTATTTTAAAGAAGCACACTCCTACAGCTTGCTTTTCCTTTTTGCCTTACTAGAACTTGCGTGACAGTGCTGCTACCAGGTATATCATCCAACCTCATAAAGCACAGCGACAACAAAGGAACAAAAATAATTACTGGGCAAATATTCACTGTGCTCACTCAATGCCTACTTCTCTTGTACAGAAGAGAGAAACAAAGGGCACCTGAGTGTTACCTAGGTAGGTAGCAGAATCTAGCTTGCAGAGTATGGGTCAAAGACAGAAAAGCCTTACTTCTTGGATAAGGTCAGGGGAACTCCAACAAATATTCAGCCAGATGTTCATATTTTCTACTGTATTTGTTGCCATTCTTAAAACTAGCATGAAATTTTATTTTAGCATCTGAAATGAAAGCCCTGTATAACAAATCAGACATACAGCAAGCTAAACTGAAGTGAAAAAACAAAACTGAAATGTAATCATTCAGATTTAATTAAAAGTATAACAAAACAAAAGAGAAAGGATCAGTTGGACTTCATAAAAAATATGATATTAAGAAGGGTTAGCAGCTTATCCATTTGTATTTTCATATATTGTTCTCACTTATATACCTCTCTAACAATAAATGCAAATGAATCTCAGTGTTAAACTCTTTCTAGTGAGGTGGAGAGCTTTGTCACCTCTAACGCTTTCTGAGAGGCTGGAGAAACAAGAATGAAGCATTCCTTGCCTGAGCAGCTCCTACACTTAACAATTTAATTTCACTGCTACTTAGAGCAGTGGGAGAGATATGTCAAAATTTGTTGATGTTATTTTATAAGCTTGCCAATATATCTCCTCTTTAGGAATTTCCTTTGATGTCACATTTAACTGTGCCTATTACATTTTAATACAAATTGTGGGAGCTATCTAGAGTTTCTGTATGTCTGCATGGAGTAGCAGAAACAGGCTCAGGAAAGGACCACAAAGGTGATCTGGCTGGAGCACCTCTCATGAAGAGAGAATGAGTTAAGCTTCTTCAGCCTGGAGAAGAGAAGGATCCAGGAAGACCCCACTGAAACCTTCCAGAACTTAAAAGGAGCTTATAGGCAGGAAAGAAGCTGTCTTTTTGCATGATCTGATAATGATAGGACAAGAGAAAGAGCTTTAATCTAAAAGAGATGAGATTTAGGTGAGATGTCAGGGAGAAATTTTTTACTGAGAGGGTTGTGAGGCGCTGGCACAGCTGCCCAGAGAAGCTGTGGTGCCCCATCCCTGGAGGCACTCAAGGCCAGGTTGGATGGGGCCCTGAGCAGCCTGAGCTGGTGGGGGGCAGCCCTGCTCATGGCAGAAGGGTGGGAACCAGATGATCTTTAAGGTTCCAATCTAAGCCATTCCACAGTTTTGTAATTAGTCTGTTGTTTTAAAGCTTTTTGATATAGAAGGAAAAAAAACTGCCAAGGTGATTCTATGACTGTTAGCAGGAGAATTCAAAACTGATTCAATTTGTTACTTCTAATATCTGTTTTCTTATCATAAACATAACTCAGTAGTTTTTTTCTTTTGGATTATAGGGTAGTATTGTCAGCAATTATGACTACAACCGCAGAAGGAAGTTTTAGTAGAACCAGACTGTAGACAGAATTTATCTCAGAGGGATACAGAAGATCTGCAGCAGCTTAGAGATAAGTTCAGTCAAAAAATAGATGTCCAGAAAATGTTGATGAGATCAAAGAAACAGTGGTTTAAGTAGAGATGAAGGAAATAGCACAAGCAACTGTGAAACTTGAAGAATGATCTCGATAGAGAGATTAGAGTTTTTTCAACATTGGACAGTCGAAAGGAAGAAATCTGATGAGAGAAGGAGGAAATCTAGACACAGCAGAATGTTAACAACAACCCAGATCCAATAGGAAATGTTATATCAAATCAGCAAGAAGTGAGAGTTTCTGATGAGAATAAGAGATGCTGGTACCTGGACTGCTTCCTTAACAGAACTACGCTGGTTTTATTATAATTTATTAATTTATTTAAAAAATTAATTATATTAAAAAATTAAAATTATAAATTAAATTATAATTTATTATAATTTACTTATAATTTGCAGAAGCTAGAGAAAAGAAAAGCTATAGCACCCTAGGCATTCATACGCTTCCGAATGCTTCCTTTTAGTCATGCCATACTGGGTAACATATTTAGTTATCAAAGTTATCTTTCTTTTACAGTAATCAGTGCGACTGCTTCCAGCTATCAGAGATGTTCAATGATGTTAATGAGTGGCAACGAGTGGATTTTAAGTTGTACATGTATTTGGACATGTCCTGCCTAGTAATGTGTAAGCTGCCCCCTGCCAAACAAGCAACACTTCGCAGCAGAATGGAAGCACTGGCTGCACACTGAACTTAACCAGCACAGGGTAAAGGGAAATGGACAGAAAGGATGTGTGCACGTGGAGAGAAGGGGAAACTGAAATAAGAGAAATAATTGCGAAAACAATACACAGTAATTGGTTACAAGGCTCCAAGTACCCCAGGAAAGGTTTTTTTTGTTTTTGTTTTTAGTCCTTTATACCTTTTTTCCAAATAAAACTAACCTGTTCACTGTGTGTATATATATATATATATATATATATATATATATATATGCACTCAAAGATGGAAGAACAATTTTTCTTCCCCCCTAAGATTTATATCAGAAATAAAGCAGCTAATATAACCTTGTTTTTAGTTACATTACCATAACACTATTCATAAACGACAGTTGGAGATGCTCAGATGATAAGTGAATTTCAGAAAACTTCTGAAACAGTAGATACCTAACCACTTAAATTTACAGCTACATCAGAGGAAAAGAAAAAAAAAAAATGTATTAAGCCATCCTAACTAGCATGGACTAAAACTAGGAAAGAAAACAGCAATACAGGTCAATTATAACAGTAAGAAATGAAGTACTAAAAGAGACAAAAAAATCCTGTTTTTGATAGTTTGGAGGGATAAGGTTCATTTAGGATTTTAGAGTCGGTATTTCACTAGCCTGGAAGGACATAATTGGCTTTCCTGCTGCACTACTTTCCAGTACAGTGAAGAATAAAGAATCAGTTTGTACAGCAGGACTATCGCTAGATAAATCCGATGCAATAAGCAGAAACAGAGCTGCCAAATTCCAGGTTACAGCTCATATCAATATGGCTGTGTTTTAGACCTTACACATAATTATGTACTTTTATCTACCAAGATGAAAGGGGATGGGAAAAAAAGTTAACTACATCTACCATGCAGGTTAGAAATATACATCATAAGTCATAGAATCACGGAACGGTTTGGTTTAAGAGGGGGGGTTTAAGGGGGAAAGACCACCCAGTTTCTAACTCCCTGCCATGGCACTTAAGTTAAACAGTTTTATGGAAATAAAACTATTGAAGCAGGTCCAGAGGAGGGCCACAGAGATGATCAAAGGGCTAGAGCACCACTCCTATATAGAAAGATTAAGGGAGCTGGGCTTGTTTAGCTTGGTAAAGTCTGCAGGAAGGCCTCATTGAGGCCTTCCAGTACTTAAAAAGGAACTTATAGGCAGGAGGGAGACCAGCTTTTTACATGGTCTGATAACAATAGGACAAGGGGAAAGAGCTTTAATCTAAAAGAGACGAGATTTAGGTTAGATACCAGGGGGAAGTTTTTCACTTACAGGATGATGAGACCGTGGCCCAGGCTGCCCAGAATAGCTGTGGTACCCCATCCCTGGAGTCACTCAAGGTCAGGTTGAATGGGGCCCTGGACAGCCTGAGCTAGTGGGGGGCAGCCCTGTCCACAGCAGGGGTTGGGCTGAGTGGGCTTCGAGGTCCCTCTAACTGAAATATGATCCATCATATTGAGCTGCTCTCCATCATATTTGAAAAGTCATGGCTGTCAGATGAGGTCCCAGGTGACTGGATGACTGGAGGAAGGGTCACATCACACCCATTTACAAGAAAGGGAGCAAGGAGGAGCCAGGAAACTAAGGCCAGTGAGTCTCACCTCTGTACCTGGGAAGATCATGGAACAACAAACTTGATCACACAAGGAATGAGCGTGTGATCCGAGACAGCCAGCACAGCTTCACTAGGGAAGGGTCATGTTTAACCAATCTGGGGGCCTTCTATGGTGGAGTGGTGGCATTGGCGGACAAGGGAAAGGCAAACAATGTCATTTACCTGGACTTGAGCAAGGCCTTTGACATGGCCCCCCACCACACCCTTATCTCCAGAGTGGAGGGATGTGGATTTGATGGGTGGACCACTTGATGGATAAGAAATTGGTTGAAAGGCTGAAGACAGAACCATTAATCACTACCCTCTATGTCCAGGTGGAGGCCAGTAATAAGCGGCATCCTCCAGGGGTCTGTCTTGGGACTGGTGCTCTTCAACATCTTTATCAATGACATTGACAGCGGAATAGAGTGCACCCTCAGCAAGTTTGCTGATGACACCACGCTGAGTGGTGCAGTTGACACTGTAGAAGGAAGGGATGCCATTCAGAGGGACCTCAACAGTCTTGAAAGGTGGGCCCGGGTGAACCTGATGAGGTTCAACAAGGCAAAGTGCAAGGTTTTGCACTTGGGCTGGAGGAATCCCAGGCATCCACAGACTGGAAGGAGTGGTCCTTGAGAGCAGCCCTGCAGAGAAGGACTTGGGGGTCCCAATGGATGAAAAACTGAACATGAGCTAGCAGTGACCCCATGCAGCTCAGAAGGCAAATGGTATCCTGGGCTCCATCAGAAGAGGGGTGGCCAGCAGGGACAGGGAGGTGATTGTCCCTCTCTACTCTGCTCTTGTGAGGCCCCATCTGGAGTACTGTGTCCAGGTCTGGAGACCCCAGTACAAGAAAGACAGAGAGCTGCTGGAGAGGGTCCAGAGGAGAGCCACAAAGATGATCAGGGGGCTGGAGCACCTCTCCTACAAAGAGGGACTGAGGCAGCTGAGCTTGTTCAGCTGGAGAAAAGAAGGCTGCGGGGTGACCTCACTGCACCCTTCCAGTACCTAAAGGGAGCCTACAAACAGGAGGGGAGTCAACTCTTTGAAAGGGTAGATAACAGCAGGACAAGGGGAAATGGTTTTAAGTTGAAGAGGGAAGATTTATATTGGATGTCAGGGGGAAGTTCTTTACAGAGAGAGTGGTGAGGTGCTGGAACAGGCTGCCCTGAGAGGTTGTGGATGCCCCGTCCCTGGAGGTGTTCAAGGCCAGATTGGATGGGGCCCTGGGCAGCCTGGTCTAGTATTAAATGGGGAGGTTGGTGGCCCTGCCTGGGGCAGGGGGGTTGGAGATTCATGATCCTTGAGGTCCCTTCCAACCCAGGCCATTCTGTGATTCTAGGATAAACTGAAACAGAGGCCTTAGAATTTAACCTATTGTTACATTTAAATCTTATACATTGTACATTTGTACATATCCTTGTATTATTTATGAAATAGTATTGTGCAATTCTAAATTAATGTTTCAGATCCAATTTATAATTTTTTAAATCAGTATGTTTGAGTATTCCACTTTATTGAACTTCTAACTTCTGAATTTTCTGTGTAGATGCTGAGTCAAAAGAATATCAACCACTAGCTCAGCAAAATTAAAATAATAGTTGTATAGTCATTACTTTGTTCTCATCTAATCCTCAAACAGGAAACCTCTACAAAGACGATGACCATTTCAATGTCATCAAATGATTTGGAAAACAAAAAACAGAAGGAAAACTCAGGAGATTTGAAAAGTTCTTAGAGAAGGGCATTCCAATTTTAGCAACCATTGACTTACTCTGGTGTTATATTCATGGCTTAATAGATGCTAACTGGTAGTTATGAACCAGCGTTTTGCTTCTTCATGTCTATATTACAGTCTTTCAGTATAAACAAAGAAAAAACATGAAAAGCTTTCAATATCTTTCATGACTTTAAGGTGAAAAATATGCTTAAGAGAACACTATTTGAACACATTGCTTTTACAAAAAGAAATATGCACCTCTCGGATTTTACTAGTAAATTAAAAATCATAACAAATTAGACTTTTATTGTACTGTAACCCATCAGCATCTCAGCACCACACAGCTTTTCACTCACTCTCATTGGTCTGGATGATGACAAGAATTAGAGACAAAATTGAACTTGCGGGCTGAGATAAAAAGCCTTTTCCTAAGACAGAAGAGGAAAGTGGAAACAAAAATGCAATTATAACAAAGTCTGCATGCACCTCCATAACAGAGATAGGCAGATAACCTTTCCATATTCCAATTTCATAAGCCAAAAATCTATACTTCCATGTATTAATTATTGTTCAACTGTTTTGAATTTCACACAGAAAGAATATTTATTAAGTCTTGATAGCATAGTCCAGAAACAACTGGGTAAACAAACTACAAGATAAATTGAAATTGTATGCACTAAACTTAAAGATGATTTATTCCATTCTCTGGCAAAAAACAAGAGCATGGCATTCCCAGGCTTGTCAAATCCTTCTCAGGAGTCTTCAATAACCAAGATTCCAAAATATTTTACCTCAAAATTTGACCCCTTTTTCTATTGAGAGTTTTTATCTCAAGTTTAATCCACCTGTCATAATTTACACTCATTATTCATTCCTATCTACTACGGTGATACTACCGAATGTTAACAGTATTCTATTTAACTTTCTTTTGTTATTTCTGGACTTCTAATCATTTCTATTGCTTTTACTGTTCCACTTCTTCCTCTAAGCACAGCAACCCAAACAGAATGTGCTCTAAGTATTATCAGCATTGAACAATTATTTTACCTGTTTTACTCACATTATTTCTATTTATATTACTTACTCCAGTTTATACATCTGCCTCCCTCACAACAACATTACAGATTTCAAGGTCAGGTTGAATGGGACCCTGGGCAACCTGAGCTGATGCCTGTTTTAGTGGATGGCCACCCTGACTATGGCAGTAGCATTGGAACTAGCTGAACTTTGAGGTCCCTTCCAACCCATGCCATTCTATGGTTTTATGATAGAAAATATACTCAACTGATACAACAGGTTTGTTGAGGTTCATAATATGAAAGCCTACCTCTTTTGGTGTGAAGGATAATGAGCACTGCAGAGATGACTTTCCCTGTAAAGTAACTGAATGCAAATGAGGCTTTGAAGAACCACTGTCAACGTCTGTCAAACAAAAGTCAGAATTACATTACAAGTGCCTTTGTACTAAATACCAATCTTGTCAAAATTGCAGTAATTCTAAGTAATGCCCACCACAGATATGTACACAGCAAATGTTTATCATCAAGATGTGAATGAACACAATATTTTCATAAGCATTCTGGAGTTAGTTTTGAGAAGTGATAATGAACAGTAACTTTCTTTAAAGTCATAGAATACTCAGCTGAAGTTTTTTCCCCCTAAATGACTTCTAGCCTTTACCAGTTTACCAATAAGGCTTCCTTAATTCTTTAGGTTTTTGGGTCCTATTTTAAAACACTGACATGAAGTAAACCTCCTCTGAGGACAATATTCACTCTGTGACAAAACCATTTGAACAATATGGGATATGAATGTCATGTAACTCGTTTCAAGCATAAAGTCTGATCTAGAAATCGTGTAATGAATCAATTCCCAGGGTGGCTAATTGTCTGTCATAGACAGTCTTACAGACCTTTAATTAAGATGACTAAGGGCCTTCACTTTCCCTTTGAAATCCAATATGTGATAAGGAGATCCCTTTGTTCTCATCAGATTACTTTTTGTGATCATCCACATTTAGTTCTACATAAGGATATAAATAGCAATTAAAATACTGGCTTGCACAAGAAAGCATTCCAACTTCCTGAGCTTGCAGTGACAAGAGGCTGAATGAACATAGCTGAAAAATCTCTCATGTTTAAGTATAGCAGAGACAATACCAGGACTGAATAAAAAAAAAGGGATGAGCAATAACAAATAAAGTATAAGAAACTGTAGTCATATCAAGAAACAAAGAATAACAGCCAAATTCCTCATATTGCTCCAATGCCATCCCAATTTGGGCATTATGTAAAAGAGATATCCTGCAATTAACTCGCAGACATCTTGCACTGTTATAAAAAAAGTCCAGAACACCATAACGATGATGAATTAACTTAAAAGTAAACATTATCAGAACAGGGGGTAGAAGTCTAAGAATAGGAAATAAGTGTAGTTGACATTGTTTTTTGTTTTGTTTTTTTAATTTTATTTTAACTGGCGTGAGGGTATTCAGACATTTTTAAATGCCTTTGCAGCTATAGGCAAAAAAATAATAATCTACAGGAAACTATTTCCCAAATGCTTAGTTTTAGCAAATGTCATTTTTTTATATTAAACCGCTGTTCAATATAAAATGATTGCCTTAGATTTTCTGTAAATTATAACATTGGTATGCCAGAAATATTCTCACATTTTTTCTTAGCATTATCCCATTTTTTTTTATTCAGGGAAAATTCATACAACAAAAGCCAATACCTGTCTGGTTGTTAGCATCAAGTTTAAAATCCTTATATTTAAAAAAATCAAATACCACTTTGGTACATGATTGTCCTTCATTCTGCAGTAAAAATGGAATTGATTTTGTAGAACCAACATAAACACCACCAAAATAAAATCGTTCCTGTAAGTTTAAAGAAGAAAAAAAAAAAGCCTGTAGTCAAACAGAATTTGAAAGACTATATTTTTTCACAGATTCACCATCAGGCAGACATCTCAATTGATCAGTTGTTTTGCCTAGCCCTAATCTTGAAATTATTTCCAGGATAGCAAACACAACAGTTAAGAATTCAACATAGAAGTCCAGTTGCACTATCACAAGGGTTTTCTTCTTTCTAAATAGATCAGTGGATCCACTTATCACTATCTTAATTTTTCTCTGCAACTACCTTAAAGAAATCCTTTCTGTTTTAATGCAGTTATTTTTCGCAAGTGTTCAAGTCCAAAGGTTAGAGCTAACCCTTAGTGTAACTTTCACATGTACATTTAGTTCTTAATTTCTCCTCCTGTATAATCAGTAAATATAAAGATGTTATAATTATGAGATAAACAAGAGAGTTTGGCAAAGCAGATTATAACAACAAAAGAGAATAGATAGAAAGCTTACCCCCATCCTGGGCTTGCTGAAAAACTCCAGAGGGGGATCTCCAAAAGAGATCCTTCCCCACTGGTAGTCAGCTCTTAAATGGGTCTAGGAGAGGTGCAGCCAGGCTCCACCCCTTCCGGCAGCACAGGTGAATTGCCTTCATCTGTGCTCCCGTGGCTGACTCATTGCTCGCCTCAGGTGATCAATCAGAGGTTCAGGCTGTGATTCAGCAGTTCCCATACACCTCCTAAGTTACTTTCCT
Organism: Meleagris gallopavo; assembly: GCF_905368555.1. Lineage (NCBI taxonomy): Eukaryota > Metazoa > Chordata > Aves > Galliformes > Phasianidae > Meleagris > Meleagris gallopavo. The sequence goes on along the minus strand of NC_139404.1, from coordinate 111,574,868 downwards.
TCATTTGATAATTTTCCTCAGGAATTTAGCATAGGAAATAAAACAGAAAATACAAAGTAGCAATAAAGCACTTTGACGTCAAGGTAATGCAAAACACTACAAGTCTTACCAATTGCTAGAATATCTTCATACTTACCACATCAATCTTTATTTCAGGGGTATCTACAAATCCACTAATCCTAAGCGTTAGTACTCCTGAGTTTCGAATTGCTACCTAAGTTAACAAAGAACAGTGTGATTGTTGACAAGGTCATTTTAACATAGAAGTCTCATCAAATCAGTCACAATTATATGAAAAAGTAAAAACAAAACAAACAAAAAAGCCATATGTGGATAGGCATTGCCATCAATAAAGCTCCAAAAAGGCTAGTCTTCTGCAGACAAAACAAATGTGGCAGGAAGATGTATCACTAGATTGAGCAGTATCCTCTAACAGGATAAAACTGAATGGATGGATTAGTTCTATTCAGCAAACATGAGGACTGGCACGCACATCTGTAGGCAAAATCACAGAATCCTTGAGGGAATTGCTGGTGCAAAACAGATGTTATTGTCTAGGGCAATGTTTGTTAGAAGTGGAATGAAAAAATGATCACTAGGTTCAATGAGCATAATGTAGGCAGCCACAGAAGATGGAGGATTAGGGTCAAAAAAGGTAACAAAGATCAACCCCAACAGTAGAGATCTTTTTTTCCCCCCCCCCCACTTATCTGACTACAGACAAGTTCAGGAAGCAGACATGCAGACCACAAACCAGGATTGGATGTTTATTGCTCTCCTATTATCAGATCAAGTGTATTAGTTATTCATTGCTGAGTTAACTTCATTTTGTAATTTTAAAAAAAGTAGTCAAAAAATGAAGAATATTTCAGTACTGCAATTCCATAAAACACTAAAACTGTGCAAATGTCTATATGATTCTATGAAAACAATGAAATGTTAGTTTCAACAGCTCACCAACAATATGACATGAATCAGCTCAAGTGAGAGGCTGTTTAGATACTTCTGTTATTGATCTCAATGTTCAGCTGCTCTGAACAGCTTAAAAGGCATCAACTGTGAGAAGTTCCCCCCTTCTTCCCTCCAAGGATTAGAACACCAGAGGAAAGCTTCAGAGATGATCAAATGTACATACATCTCAACATACAAGCGTTCAGATTTGAATACCTCCACTCTTGTATCAAAGTTCATTTTTGCATTCGGAGTGAAGCTGATTTTGAGATCAGCACGACCTCCCACAGGTACCACTCCTTCAGAAGGGGTGATCACCATTCCAGGCAATGGATTTGAATCAAGAACCTTCAAACACAAACATGAGATAGTAGTAGTACTGAAATAATAACAACAATAATTCACTGCTAAAAACAAACCTGTATCTATCATGAAGCTTTTATATGAAGATTCACTTTGTAGGAATAATATCCAATAAACAAATAAACACGACTGGTGCAAATAAAAATAAATTAATCAAATAGTACCAAAATAAAGTACGAGCAACAGTTCTAAGGATTTTCCTGAAAACAATATCAGTCACTATATAAGTATAGCAAATTATTCTGTGATCAGAAGAACTGATGTGGTTAGGTTTCGTACTAATTCAGGTTTTATGCCTTTACCTGCCCCAGCATTTCATTCACCTCTTATCTAAACCATAATACAGTCTACCCTCCTCTCAGCTGTAAGTCTAGTAATCACATTTGCTGGGGCCAAATATACAACCCGTTCATTCTCACATACTAAATCCCTTCTTATTAGGTACATAAATATGGGATTTTTCCTTCGCCACTGGTTTTCATTAAGCTTCCAGAATCTCCTAGATCATTAACACTCTGTCAGATTTGGTATAACAGATAGTGAAGAGTCCCTCTGCTTGTCTATCTTTCTGTGATCTTTTTTCTTCAAGAACTAAGATAAAATAGAGGTCATCCAGTAACTGAGAATGAAAAACTGTAACAATCTGATAAAAATGAGCGCCGTCCTCCCCCCCACATCAAGTAATTAAATGTGCTAAGAATACTCCTAGCTTACTTGGAAGTAGGCATGATTGTATCCTATGTTACGAAGATTAGCAGTCTTACAAGTAGGTAAAGCCAATGCACAGTGACTGAAGGGTACCCATTGTTCCATAAATCGAACTTTTGTAGGACCAAGCTATTAAAATCATGAAAAAAAGAAAATAAGCAAGTTAAATCATATGTTATAAAGTATAAATAATCAGCCCAATTTTGTTTTCAATGATAAGCTGACTTATCTGTTGAAATGTGTAAGTTATAACTACTCAAACAGAAAAACACAGGTTGAGTACGTGATGAGATTTACACAACCTATTGAATCTATCTAGATTCAAAGTGATCAGATACAAACCTTTATATATTTCTGAGTTAAGATAAATAAAAAAATATTCTCATTAAATTTAAAACCACAAGTTTCCTGATTTTTTAATCCTGAATGTGTGAGCAGAACAATATACTTCAGAGATTTAGAATATTCATGGTTTTACTGTATTAAACATTAAACTAAAACTGCCACGTTTTAGATATTCTTTTGAAGTCTTGGAAATTGCCATATGGAGCTACTCAGGGAAAAGAAAAAAAAAAAAAAAAAAGAAAGAACTATCAAAAGGAAGTTTCCTTGACACTCAAAATGGAAATACTATAGCGCAAGCAGGCAGTAGAATTATAATAAATAAATAAAATCAGTCTAATTCATACTTCCTGACACATGTAACATTACATATCAAATGATTCAACTAAGCTGAATTTCTTTTCTGGAACACCTGTTCTTTTCTCATACAATTCTTTCTGTAAATTTATTCTCCTCCACCTTAAAATAGTTTGAGATGGATAAAATTACTTATCAGCCAATCAACAATTGCTACCCTGAAGCTATTCAGTGATTTTTTTTTTAATTGTTTTCTGTCTCCTTCATTTGTATACCTACAACATACACATAAAGAACTGCTATACCACCTCTCAACCTCTGTTTATTTATATAAGTAAATCAAAAACTATTACAGCATAAGATATAAGGACCACTCAGTTGTGATGCTAAAGGAAAATACACCATCACAGACAAGAGAGAGACAAAGCATCTTTGTCTTGTCATCAGTTCTTCAGAGCAATATAATTTTTGTAAATGTGTCAAATAGAAGCTATATGAAATTGAAATATTTTTTAATATACAGCCATAGAGTTATACGTAAGAAGTTACTTATTAAAGAAATTTGCTTCTCTAGCCCACTGTATGAAGTGTTACCTTTGCAAAACATTTCAAGTTAGTTGTGTTTCCTTTACACACACACAAATCAAATTCTCCTGCTTCTGCAGAGTTGAATCCTGGATGCCAAACAACTTCACACTCCAGGTCACTGTAGGGTTCCACAAAGCCTAAATAAAGAATTTACACACTACATCACACACATTTACAATTATCAAATTATATTATATAATTACAAATAACACAAAGACATTACAATTAACAACCTTTTATTACTGAAGACAAAACCAACATTTCAAAGATGCCAAACAGCACAATGAATTAAATAATATTAGCATCTGAATTCTCAAGATAATTGTAATATCTCACTTTATTAGAATCCTTAGAATAAATCACATTCAAATTTCATCAGTATATTTTTTGCCAGAAATTACTCAACTGAAAGGACAATCCTTGTAGAATACCATGTTTGTGAAGGCACATATGCTTCTGTTTGCTTTTAGTTGACTCCAAATTCAGAATAGCTTACCTCTCAAGAATCAGAGCACACCAAGTTTCTCATCCAGCCAAGTCTTTTTTGAACTGAATAATGTCAACTCAGAAGTTTTTAAGGAAAAAAAAAAAAAAAAAAACAAAGCTCCAACCTATTCCTACAAAACAATACTTTTCAAAGGAAAAAAGCCTCACATTTTTTAATAAACACTTATCTGTACTGCAAGTGGAAAGTAATCCTAGGCCGAATTATACTTGTGTCACTCACACCATCCACATTAACTTCCACTTTTTAGATATCAGCAAATCGAGCTCGGAAAAATGGTTACATAAGACCTGTTTGTTGGATATAGAAACATCAAACTGGATTTAAGGTGCAATGGGTTTATATATGGAAAGCTGCTCTGGTATCAACACTCCAATCTGATACTACCTGACAATATATATATATATTTATATAAACATATATATTTGCTGACTCAAATATAAAACCAGAGTTTATAGCGTCAGATGAATGTATTATTTAAGATTACTGACATTTAAGATACATATTGTAATTGTATAGTATACCTGTGGTTGGCTGTATAGAAAATGCAGTTCCTTTTTGTGCAGTTATAGGTTTCCAAGTAAATTCAGCAGAACAGTTTCCAGGATTGCATACTCTGACTGTTGTTCTAAATTCTGTCTCTGCCAGGTAGCCAGGAATTGGGTTTAAAATCAGTTCTCTTGCAGATAGATGAAGTTCAACAGGCACTACGTTTGCAATAACCAGCACATGCCCAGCATGTTTGTTGTTTATCGTGTAAGTGAAAGATCTGTAGCATAAAAAAATACGTATACATTTCTGAATAGTTTTTCTGTATTTATTATGTTGTAGTCAAAGTAAAATTTATATGAAGTGTAATCATTAAGAAGATAATTATGAAGCAAATGAGCATGAACACAGTTAAAACTGATAAGAAAAAGTTACCTGTAATTGATCTGCGTGTAACTTAAACCATCTGATTGGTGAAGATCATCCCAAAGAATTATCAACTTCATACTGCTCTTTCACAACAGCACTAGTAATCTGAGAGTCCCACCTTGATACTAAAAATCTAGTAAACGATTTGTCTATTTATTTAGCCAGAAAGAAGTGCGTGACATGAGCACAGATGCAAAGAGGTAAGACTATGATAGAAGGAGCACAGTATTTTCACAAAGTTTCTCACAACAAATAAACTAAAATAGCAAAGTCTAAACTCTTTTTCCCTGATAATCTGTGGCACTATGGCTACACAAGCCTGTAAAATTTTTCAACATAAATCTGCATAAGTTATTGATACTACTACAAATGTACATTCACAATTTTATAATACTTACACCAAGTTTAAACTAGTCACTGTTTTTTTCTTCCTACTAATACAAACTTAAGTCATAAATCAAGACAAATATAAGAAGCCTTACTTTTTAAACATTCCACAAAATTTTGCCTCAAATTCTACTGGAATAGAGGTCTTCGTAAGAGGAGGCACCACCTGACACAATGGACTCAACACTTCCAATTCATCAATTTCAATCTCAATTTGTATCCATATATGAACTAACAAGTTATTGATGATATGCAGTTTTCTGACAGTTGTAGAGCACACACAAACATCACCAAAGTTCATGGTAGAAGGACCTGGAATATATTAGAAATATCTTCAACATTAAATTTACCACTAAAACATTCTCATCAAAACAATTTAGTCTTCCACATTGCAGCATTAGTCAGTAGCAGAACAAATTAACACTTAAAACTTGGAAGTATGTTTTTTCCTTAATTAACCAGATATTTAAGTTGTTAGACAAGCAACAATTCAAAATAAAACTAAACTTTTTTATTTGGTCTTTGAGATGTGACAAGTTGCTTTTTACAATACACGTAATCCAGTGGTGACAAAGTGATCTCTACTGTATTTACTGCTATCACCACTCATCATGGTGGTCTGCAGACTTCAAGCCCTTTGCATTAATCAAATATTTTACAAAATCCCAAATATTTGTTTGTACTTATATATTTAATTTATTCTACTTTACCCCACATATATCAGTATATACAACTACAATACTCAAGTTCTGGCTTCATTGAAAATTCGAAAGACAACCCAAAAAGCAATGAAATTTTTCACTTCACAGCTAAATGATATCATCTGCCCCTGTGACCTTAAAACAGACCTGTTTTACTACGAAGTGGTGTTAATAGATGAGACCTTCATAGACTTTAGAAGGTGTTACTCTTCGCATCACAGAGCATTCAACTAGAATTACTTTGAAGGAAGATCCTGAAAAAGTTTTACTTTGAGGTATTACTCCTCAATGTTACCTTTAAGAAACATTCTGAGGACTCCAAGCACTCTTGCTGATACTACTGCTGGTCTACATACTGTGCATTAACTAGCCATAATAGCAGGCCTTGTATTATGCTGCATTCATTTGTCCATAATGAGCCATAGCAGGACTGACCTTTAAAGGAAGCTCTCCTTCCACACGTCCAACCTAATTCTATCTCTTTATTGTCTGTTGAGTACAAAGCTTTAGTTAAACACTACTGTAGGTTTCAAGCTACCACTGAACTAAGCTATTTTTTGTTAAAGGTGAAAAACTGTGGAAGCACTTTGTGTTACTACAAATAAGCATTTTTATAACAACTGTATGCATTTAGTGACAAGAATAAAAATCTTACCAACTAGTATTTGATGAAGCTGTTTGGGTGTCAAAGTTAGATTACAGTCATCCTTTTCTTGAGTAGAAGAAGGCACAGAATTAAGCCCACTCCAAATCTGGGATAAACATAGGACATCTTCTCAGAACAGGATAAAAATTCTTATTCTTTTTTAATATAGTAAATACATTATGCTTATATAACTACTCAAGCACTCAACTTACTTCCTTGATTGAAGCACTTGCTGCCAATTTTTGACTAGTTAGTAGGCAATTCTCATCTGAAGAAAGCATTTTCAACTGTAGCTTCTCCTTGGGAAAATTTGCAACTGAGATCTTTGGTGACATAATCTCTTCTGCTGGTCTAAAATCCATGCTCACAGAATTATTATAAATATAAAACTGCCTAGAGAGGAGGGAGAAAAAAATTGTATGGAAACCTGTAAGTTTGAGTATTCTATGTTCTACTCATTAAAGTACCTCAGATTTATATTTCTTTTTTAAGATAACAAATAACACTAAGTGAGAATATTTCATTATAAAATGAATCTCAGATATAACAAACGTACTGAAAACTCTTTTATTATATTGTTTAGACAAGGACTACACTGTTGCATGGTTGCAGATATCACTTTGCTAAATGTGTTACAAGCACTATGGCTACAAGAACATACATATTATATCATGTCAAAAGTAAACCTTAGAGAACAATGAAGTTTTCAAATCAAACACTGAAAAGACAGCAAATGCCAACATTACAAAGGATCCTTTAACTGTGTATGCCTGTACTGGACCACTTACAGCCTAGTTTTCAGAGCAATTAACTTTTATTGCTCGAAGTTAAACTCAAATTACCTGTAACCAGAGGTTTTAAACTTTCAGAGATCTTAGGCAGGTGCTTCATATCAAGTACTTAGAAAATTATAACTAAGTTCAATAACAACTGTGAAATTTATCTGAAAACTGAAATATTCATTTCTGCTCTTGCTCCTCAAAAATACCTTAAATATGCCATGGCCACATCAGTTTACAGTCATATAAACAGCCCATGCACTATACAACAACAGTTCCTTTCAGGAAAATCATATACCCTGTGTCTGCATAAAAAAAATAAAGATGCATTCACCTCCAGCATACCTTGTCTGAATCATAATGTAATCTCAATTTACACTGTTCTGTGCATATACAACAATAACCTTCTGCCCCTTAATTTTTAGTTTTGCAGACTTACCAGTCTTTAAGGTATAACTTCACCTTTTCTTTTCGAGGGGAAGCTTCACAGTATTTTTTTTCTTAAACGTACTTAAAAACATCAATACTGCCATGTCTGGCTTTCGTTCTGCAGTACACCAAGCAAATAACAAATTCTCACTTTATAAAATTTGTGTAAATTAAGACTAGGATGCCAATACGATCCTTTGATCTTATTTGCTACTTTACACAAATTAAGTTCTAACTCACATACTGAATACATCACTATAGGGGAGCTGCACATGCTGATTAAAAATGCATATATTTCTTACAAATAAAAAAAGAAACCAACATGATCAATAAGATGTTTTTGCAATGATCTATAACCAACTCCTCCTAGAGTTCATAAAAGCCCAAAATATTTATTTATCCTTTAAATCAAGTCCTACCTGGTGGCACCTTTCTGTAAGCGATGCTGCCTTAAACTAGAAATGAAATCTGCATAGTATTCCTTATGTACTTCCTTTGACAGCAGTTCATAGTCAGTATAAGAAAATTCTGGATCTATATAATTATATCTCTCAGTCTTCGTAAAAATAGTCCTAAAAATTTAGAGAGAATTTTAGTTTCATTATTTGTATAAGATATTATTTGTATAAGTCTTGTTAGAACTAAAACACATTGATTTTGCTATATACATATATTTATATATTTTACTGCAAACATGTGGCTGATTATTAATATTTAACGTTGTAAAGGCAACCAAAATGAATAATTGAAACTGTAATAGCTGCATTTATAGTTTCACACACAGGAAGTCAAGTCAATAAATGTATTTGCAAGAGAATCAAGGTCCAGTACACTGCAATGAATTTTAAAGAACATAGTTTGAAAAAATAACTGTCATATGAGTAACCAATCTTGATCTACTATGCAATATGTATGTTTATTTTCAAATATTACTTTTGCTTAATTTGTTACCTGTACTTTTTATTTCGTTCACTAGGTCTAATGCTGGTTGAGCGGTCATTAGGAAAAGCTATAAGTGCATCCCCCTTACAATTCCTGTTTATTTGATGAGTATGAATTTGTGTTTTGGTTGATTTAAGTATTGCCATAGGTGCAATGTCAGTGCACAGTCCCGTGTCATCAGCTACAAACCGTCCAGTTGCATTGGTAATCATTGGTGTTATACCTTAAAATTCAAATAAAACATGTTACATATATTTGTAATTTTGAATCAGAATTCAAAATACCACATAAGAAAAATACTTTGTAATTTATAACAGTCCACTCAGCAACCCAACAGTTGTGTTCATCCATCCCATTGATCTTTCACTGGACAAGAGGACCATTCTAAGAGCCAACTACTTTCACCATAGTCAAATATATATACACACACAAACATATATATATTACAGATCAAACAACTTGTACTGCGTCCAGCTGGGGCACTATTTGCCATCCTCCAAACTATAGGATTGATTACAATCACTTCCACTGCACAGGCAGTTAACTTACAAGAACCTTCATTTCAGACCCTCCCTGGCTCCACCAAATACACAGACAAAAACAAAAACTCATCCACACAGACTGGGAGAAGGGAACAAGAAACTCCGATTAGCTCCCATATTTCAATAAAGCTTAAAAGCATAACCTCTTTATAAGTCTTCAAGTTGGATAAAAAAAATAGGACTGATAGAATGAATGGAAGAAAACAGCAGTTAGAAAAGCTGACAGTTACCAAGGGCTTTGAATGTGAAAGAGTAATCAAGAAATAACAATAAGCTTAAACTCTGATGATTATTACTATTCAAAAAAACATTTTATGTATATGTATGTGTGTCACATGTGCACACATAAGTTATATTTATATATACATTGCTGGCTACAGCTGACATGGAAAAGACTGAGGTACTGAACTTTTTTTGCCTCAGTCTTCCTTGGCAAGTGCTCTAGCTGCACCATTCAAGTAATAAAAGGCAAAGGCAGGGACTGGGAGAATGAAGAATCAACTGCAGAAGACCACCTGAGAAACTTGAACGTGTATAAATATACATGGGGACCTAATGAGACACATCCAACTATCCTAAGGAAACTACTGGACTAAGTTGCTAAGTCACTATTCATCATACTTGAGAAATTGCTGCAGTCTGCTCAAGTCTCTGCTGCCTGGAATAGAGAAAACATGACCTGGGAAACTACAGGCCAGTCAGTCTCACCTCTATGCCCAGTAATATCACGGAGACTATGCTAATCCACATAGAAAAGAAGAGATGACAGCCAACATGGCTTCACTATTTAACATCTTTGTTAGCAATATGAACAGTGGAACAGAGTGCATTCTCGGCAAATCTACCAGTGACACCAAGTTGAGCAATACAATTGACAGAAAAGAAAGGCTCCCATCTGGAGCCTTCAACAGTCCCTCCAACAAGTTCAACAAGGTCAGGTGCAAGCTCCTACACCTGGTCCAGGGTAATTCTAAAAAGAAACACAGGCTGACCAGAGAACGGATTGAGAGCAGACCCAAGGGGGAGTTACGGAATCATAGAATCCTTAGAGTTGGAAAGGACTTCTGAAGGCCATCTAGTCCAACTCCTTTCAATGAACAGGAATACCACAGATAGATTAGATCGCTCAGGGACTGATACAGCCTCACCTTGAAAGTCTCCAGGTATAGGGCATCAACCACAACACTAGGCAACCTGTTCCAGTGCCTCACCACCCTCACTGTAAAAGATTTTTTTCTTATATCTATCCTAAATCTACCCTCTTTGTGCTTGACAAGATTTCCCCTTGTTCTATCACCACAGAACCTGCTAAAGAGTCCCCTTCTTTCCTGTAGCTCCTCTCTAGATACTTACAGGCCACTGTCAGACCACCTCACAGTCTTCTCAGCCTGTCCTCATAGGAGAGACATTCCATTCTGTGGCCCTTTTCTGGACACACTCCAGCAGATTCATGTTTCTCCTGTCCTGAGGACTCACATCTGGACGCAGTACTCCAGGTGAGGTCTCACCAGCACAGAGTAGAGGAACAGGATCACCTCCCTCAACCTGCTGGCCACGCTTCTTTGGGTGCGGCCCAGGATACAGTTGGTTTTCTGGGCTGCAAGGATACACTGCTGACTTATGTCCAACATCCCGTCTATCAGTATCCCCAGGTCTTTTTCAGCAGGACTGAGCTCAATCCTTTCATCCCCCAGATTTTACTGATAATGGGAGTTGCCCTGACCCAGGGGCAAGACCTTGCATTTGGATTTGTGGAACCTCATGATGTTCACCTGGGCCCACTGCTGAAGCCTGTCTAGGTCCCTCTGGGTGGCATCTCATCCCTCTAGTGCGTCGACCACATCCCACAGCTTGGTGTCACCAGCAAACTTGCTGAGGATGAACTCGATCCCATCAATATCATTGATGAAGATATTGAAGAGTACCAGCTCCAGCACAAAATCCCGGGGGACACCATTCATCAACAATCTCCATCCAAACATTGAGACATTGAACACCTCTCTCTAAACTTACAGAACTGCAGCCAGTTCTTCATCCACTGAACAGACCACCCATCAAATCTATATCTTTCCAATTTGGAGAGAAGGATGTTGTAGGGTATCATATCAAAGACCTTACTGAATTACAGATAACATCAGTGGCTCTTGTCATGTCTACTGATGCAGCGACACTATCCTAGAAGGCCACTAAGTTGATCCAGCTATGCTGGTTCTCCCATACCTCCTCCCCACCTTCCTTGTGTCTTAGCATAGTTTCCAGGAAGATCTGTTCCATGATCTATCTCAGCACAGAGGTGAGATGGACAGGTTGGTAGTTATCTCTTTTACCCTTTTTAAAAAAATGGGTGCAATGTTGCCTTTTTTCCAGTCAGCAGAAACGTCACTTGATTGCCGCAATATTTGGGATTCCAAATATCATTGAGAGTGACTTAGTGACTACAATCAGCCCAGGACTCTGGAATGCATCTCATCAGTACCCAGTGAAGAACGCTGGTTGTTGAGAAGTTCAACATGAGCCAGTAATGTATGTTCACAGCCCAGAAAGCCAAAAAAAAAAGAAAAAAGTAGCTAGCTAGCAGGCAAAAGGATATGATACTCTCCCTCTACTCAATTCCCAAGAGACATTGTAACACTGTAACTCAATAGAAAGTGCAATGACAATGACAGCAGAGTAGCACAGTTCTAGGCCACAAAGCAGGGTAAGACACTCAAACACAACAGCCGTGGGCACAGAAATAAAGGGAAAGAATCTGCTTAGCTTCAAAAGACCTTAGGTACACAGGGATCTCCAGCAAGATACCTTTGCCTCCACTGCCAACCCTTAAATGAGGTCTGAGAAGGGGTGGATCCTGGCTCCATCCCTTCCCATTACTCAGGTGCACTGCATGTGCCTGAGCTCCCCTGGGTTGGCCCTGCCTTCCCACTAGGTGCTCAATCACTGTTTCAAGCCATGACTTAGTATTTCCACTACAGCCATCTACTGCATTGATCTCTGGAATCCCCAGCATAAAACAGACATGGACCAGTTGGAGTAAGTCCAGAAGAGGCCGGATCACCGTTCCTATGAAGAAAAGCCGAGAGACAGGGCCTTTCAGTCTGCAGAAGAGAAGGCTCTGAGGGAATTTCATTGCAGTACTTAAAAAAGATAGAGACTTCTTATACAAGGAGACAACGATAGGAAAAGGGGAAACAGTTTTAGAAGTAATAAATAAATAAATAAATAGAGAGAGAGAGGAGAGAGAGAGAGAGAGAGAGAGAGAGAGAGAGAGAGACTTAGATTAGATGTTAGGAGGAAATTCTTCACCCTGAGGGTGGAAAGGGAATAGAACAGGTTGCACAGATTAGCTGTGGGTGCCCCATCCCTGGAAACATTCAAGGGAAAGTTGGATGGGGCTTTGAGCAATCTGATCTAGAGGAAGATATCTCTACTCATGGAGAGCTGGAACTAGATGGTCATTAAGGTCCCTCCCAACTCAAGCTGTTCTGCCATGCAGACCATTCTACATATAAATACATAATCTAAAACTATTAAAAAATATGATGTTATAAACACATTTTTTATAAGGAGTTGAAATTTCAACCAAATAAAATGTGAATAATATACATATAAGCTAATTACTGGACATATTCTGAAAGATTTTTATGCCATCGTAACCTTTGCAGATTGGGAAGAATTACGGGACATAGGAAAGCTAGCAGGCTCTATAAACTGGCAAATTCATCTAGCAGTAGTAACATATAGACAATAAGGAATGCCCTGTTGTCCTTCTTACTTTGTCCTGTGCTTTACCTCTCTCAGAGCTGAAAACTAAAACACATTAGCACTGTGTAATGGCATCACTGCCAAAAACAGAATACTTCATTTACTGATGTGTAAAAGTTAAATAATCAAATGATGAAAAGTTATTCTTTAGTAGTGCACTTTGGTTAAAATACAAGTCATTTCCCTTGCACTATTTTATACGCTTCTGGTGGCTGAGCATTCTCTCAACTCCCAAAGAGAAATTATTTTTTAAAAACAAACTAAAAATAGTATTAAAAAAAATCTTCAAAAATGTAGTTTTTAAAATATTTTATCACTTATCACTTATGATTTTAGGAACTTACCGGGATTAATTCTGAATAAAATAGCTTTTGGTTTAGATTTGCACACACCAAAAAAGTTCAAATATATTTGGTGAATAGATTTTGTCTTTGGAAGTTGTAAATTCTTTTTCTCTAGTTGTCTACCAATTATGTCAATAACCTGCTTCACTTCAAATATTCCAATCTGATGTGGAGAAAATGAAAATATCAAATCCTGTAAAAGAAAAGTGGTTATGAGACATTACAAAGGAAAAATGTAAACTAAATATGTAATTCTGTTGAATTGATTCACTATTCTCTCTGTTTACTTATAAAGATGTGTTCAGCACTATGCTTTTGAAGTATGCCAGTGATTACACACATGCACACATACATACAACTACACTGTAAAACACCAGCAAAATCCTGCTAGTTCATTTTTGAGATAGATGAACTATTTTTTCATATCCCAAATGACAGGTTTGTTAAATTATAATTGCTTCCATATTCAAATTAAATTTAGCATAGCTTTTTATATTAAAGAAATACTACGTTACTCAAGTACTTGCAATAAACTGAAGGACATGAAAATAACCCTGCAAGGGCTTAGTCCTCTCAAGACAGTAAAATGCCAAAAACCCAGATCCAGGCAAAATGTAAGTAAAAGAATTTTGGAGGAGCTCCTCCAGAAAAGTAATGTGGCCCATAGCCCAGCTAAAATGCTTCTGCACCAATGCACGCAGCATGAGGAATAAGCAGGAGACAGAAATCACAGTGCAGTTAGAAAACTATGACCTAATTGCTACCATAGAAACATGGTGAGACAAATCACAGAACTACAATGCTATGATTGAGGGCTACAAGTTTTTTAAAATTGATAGGCAAGGTAGGAGGGGCAGGAGATTTTTCAGGCTCTTATTCTGGGTGAGAGAGGCAGGTTTAACCACCTGGATATCTGCTGGGAAAACAACACAGTGAGTGGCAAGAAGTCTAAAAGACTCCCAAAGTCTGTTGAGGATAACTTCTTGGTTTGGGTATTGGATGGACCAACCAGAGAAGAAACATTACTGAACCCGATGATCACCAGTTCAGAAAAGATTGTTAAAGAGGCTAAAATTGAAGGCAGCATGGGCTGTAGTGACCAGACCCTGCTTCAATTTGTGATCTCGAGGAACATGAGCCTGACTCAGGACTCTGAAATTTGGGAGACTGAACTTGAGGTTGTTTAAGGAATTACTGGATATGATCTGCTAGGAAACTGTCCTTAGGGACAGAGGAATGGAACAGAGCTGGCAGCTTTTTAAGGGCACCTTTCTGAGAGCACAAGACCTCTCCATCCCCCAGCACAAGAAATCAAGCAGAAGAGACAGAAAACTGGCATGGCTGAGCAAGGACATGCTGGTCAAACTGAGAGAAAAGAAGGAAGAGATAGAAAAGATAGGCAGTGGAAGCAGGGATGGGTGGCTTGAGAAGAATACAGTGATCCTGTCTGGACATGCAGAGATGGGATTAGGATGGCCAAGGAACAGATGGAAACAAACTTGTTGAGGGATGTAAAAAACAATAAGATTTTATTTAAAAACATCGGTCAGAAAAGAAAGGCAAAGAAGAGCGTACCTCCTGCAACAAATAAGAAAGGAAAACTGACTTCAACAGGCATAGAGAAAGCTGAGGTACTCAATGACTTATTTGCCTAGGTTTTTGCTGGTAGTCAGGCTTCTCACACCTCTCATATTTCTGAAACTTGAGACAGGGGTCAGAGGAGCAAAATCCCTCCTCCTGTAAGAGTAGAGCAAGTCTGAGACAACCTCATGAGGCGGAATATGTATGAGTCTATGGCACCAGACAACATGCATCTGAGGGTCCTGAAAAAAAACAGCTGATGTAGCTGCCAAGCCATTCTCAATCGTATTGGAAAAGCCATGGCTGTCAGCTGAAGTCCCTGGTGACTAGAAAAAGGGAAATGTCATTCCCATTTTCAAGAAAGGGAGAAAAGAAGATCTAGCAAACTACAGACTGGTGATCCTCATATCTGTGCTTGTTCATGGTGCAAATCCTCCTGGAAGATATGTTAAGGTACATGTGAGATGAGGTGATCCAAGACAGCCAGGATGGGTTCACCAAGAGCAGATCATGCCTGACCAATTGGTGGTCTTCTACAATGGAGTGACAGCATCGGTGGCCAAAGGAAGGGCAACTGATGTCATCTACCTGGACTTGTGCAAGGCCTTTGACATGGTTCTGCACATCTTTATCTCTAAATAGGGTAGGTATGGATTTGAAGACTGGACTATTTGGCCCATAAAGAAATGGTTGGATGCTCATAGTCAGAGGGTTGTTGTCAATGTTTCTACATGCAGGTAGAGGCCAGTCACAAGCGGTGCTTCCTCATGGGTCTATCTTGGGACCAATGCTGTTCAATATCTTTATCAACAAATTAGACAGTGGGATCACGTCCACCCTCAGTAAGCTTGTTGCTGACACCAAGCTGAGTGGTGCAGTTTGTACAACAGAAGGAAGAGATAACATCCAGAGGGACCTGGAGACTTGAAAAGTGAGACCATGTGAACCCAATGAGGCTCAAAAAGGCCAAGTGCAAGGTGTTATATTTAGGTCGGGGCAATCCCAAATATATGCACAGACTGGGAGAAGAACACACTGAAAACAGCCCTGCCAAGAAGGACTTGGAGGTCCTGGAGGACAAAAAGATCAACAAGAGGCATTAGTGTGTGTGCTTGCAGCCTAGAAGGCCAACAGTATCCTGGGCTGCATCAAAAGAGGAGTGGCCAGCAGTGCAAGGAGATGACTGTTTCCCACTACTCTGATCTCGTGAAGCCCCATCTGATGTCCTATTTACAGGACTGGGGCCACCAGTAAAAAAAAAAAAGTGGAACTATTCAAGCAGATGCAGAGTGGGGCCACAAATTAATTTTATTTACACAGTAAAATGCCCACCTTATCATGGCCTTTCAAAACAAGAAGGGAGCTTTAAAACAGGAGGGGTACCAACATTTTGCATAGCCTGATTATGATCGGATAAGGAAGAATGGCTTTAAACTAAAAGAGGGGAAGTCTAGATTAACTGTTAGGAGGAAACTCTTTACTCAGAGGATGGTGAGACACTTGCACAGCTGCCTAGAGAAGCTATGGGTGCCCCATCCCTGGAGGAGTTCAACATCAGTTTGGATGGGACCCTGGGCAGCCTGAGCTGGTGGGTGGCAGCCCTGCCCATTGCAAGGGAGTGGGAACTGGATTATCTTTAAGGTCCCTTCCAACCTAAGCCCCTCTATGATTCTATTAAAATTTTCTTAAAAATATAATTATCTTCTACAAATTTAAAATATCACTTGCTAGTTCCTGGGGTACAGGAAAGACCATTAAGGAGAGGGAGGTGATTGTCTCTCTCTATTCAACTTTCATGAGGCCCCATCTGGAGTACTGCATCCAGGCCTGGGGCCCCCAGTACAGGAAGGAGCCCTTGGAGCAGGTCCAGGGGAGGGCCACTAAGATGATCAGAGGGCTGGAGTACCTCTCCTGTGAGGAAAGGTTGAGGGAACTGGGATTGTTTAGCTTGGAGAAGAGAAGGCTCTGGGGAGATCTCATTGTGGCCTTCCAGTACTCAAAGGGAGCATAAAAACAGGAGGGGGAACAGCTGTTTACGAGGGTGGATAGTGATAGGACAAGGGGGAATGGCTTTAAACTGAGATAGGGGAGGTTTAGGTTAGATATTAGGAGGAAGTTTTTCCACACAGAGGGTGGTGACATACTGGAACATGTTGCCCAAGGAGGTTGTGGATGCCCCATCCCTGGAGGCATTCAAGGCCAGGCTGGATGTGACTCTGGGCAGCCTGGTCGGGTGGTTGGTGACCCTGCACATAGCAGCAGGGTTGAAACTGGATTATTATTGTGGTCCTTTTCAACCCAGGCCATTCTATGATTCTATGTTTAAATTACATAAGGAGAAAAAAAAAAAGAATATGCATTTAGCTGATATTAAATATCATAGCTGCTGAAATTAAATTATTCTGTTTTACTTTAAAGAAACTCCACTACTGATCCATGTAAAATAACCTACGTATGTATATAATCTATCAGAAAGAGATAATTACCTTAGTAGAACTTTTTTTTATTTTTCCTTTTTCAGGAGAAATATTAAAGTGAGCAGTCTTGCGGAAACTGAATTTTACTGGAAGGGACTCAGATTCATTTTTTAGTGTGCACAAAACTTGTGTTTGTTCACCCAAGAAACAGTCCATAAACTTAATTACAGGTCCTCGATTAAAAGTTAACATGACAGGAACAGCAGAACCTCTCACAGCCAATTCTGTGCTATTAGGACGATTCTCTGTGTTAGAAATGCACACAAACAAAAAATAGTAATTAAACAACAACCACCACCGCCCATGCATTACCCCAGAAATGTATTAGCATACCAATAAGAACCATCATGCTGTGGCTGTAAAGGCAAAATAATACTACTAGACACTATGATTTATGAGGCAGTTTTCTATAAGATTTGAACATAGACATGTTTACTGATAATGGCTGCTAGAAAATAAATTGTTCTTTTATTAAGTTCAAATGAATATCATTTCATCCTCAAAATTCTAAATGTATAACCCATGTGATAGTGATTTACAAATGGATGTTGGTGTTTGTCTCCTCCCTCCCAAATTTTTACATTAAGTTTTAGCTGCTCACTACCAACAGATACGTACATCAATGCATAAATACACTCAGCTCTTTCTACTCACAACAGATTTTGGTGGTAAGGCATAAAAGCTTCCTATAACATTATTAAGTGGTAGAAGAAGAAATTTTTTTTAAAAAATCGAGATATACAATTTTATCATCCATATACAGTGACTATACACTTCCATAACATACTTGTACTTGGTATGGTACCATCACTGGGGGTCTGCAGATCTTTATTACCAGCAGCCTCAAATCTCAGAAACAATAGATAATCTTGTTTTGGTGGTGAATCATTCGCAACAAAGGCCCCTTTAAATTTCCTGTAAGAGTCATAAACTCTAATTACAAGATTAAAAAAAAAAAAAAAAAAAAAGCTTAATTTTTATCATCTACTTCAGCTTCTTTGCTATTGATTACAGATTGAAAAAAATATTTTTATAGTTTCTGTAAAAAATTGAAAGGTAACAAATTTAACTGAGCAGTATCTGTATGCTTATGATGCTAGTTATTAGATATCTTTACCATTCACATTTCTACAATAGTTTTCTAAAGACTGCATGCATATAAACCACTTATAAGAGTTTCAGTAAGTGCTCATTCCATTTCCTGTTTGTCTTCCTTGTTTGAAGGAGAAATGTTCCATTATGCCCACTATTTTTTAATTACAAAGAAAGCTCTCCCAAGATGTTTCAGTCTCTTGGTGATGAAAGTGATGAAATATCTACTCTTTCATATTGCTGCACATATATGATAACTTTAGGAAATAAGTCTGATGTCCTGAAAAAGACATTTGACTCTTTCTCTTTGACAGAACTTTCTCAATCTTTAGAGACTCAACACATTTAATTGGAGCAGTAATTCATTCCCTTTGCAAAATCTACTAAGATTATTCTTATCTCAAAAGAAGTTTACTCAACTCCTGGTTCAAAGGCATCTTTTATGAACTACAAAACACCTCCAAAATAACTACTTAAGACTTAACTTTATAGAACCATGCAATCAGAATATCTCAAGTTGGAAGAGACCCAGCATTACTGAGTCCAGCTCCTGGCTCTAAAGAGGACCACCTAAAATTCAAAACCTGTGTGGGTGCATTGTACAAATGCTCTTAACTCCAGCACTTGGGGTCGTGCCCACTGCCCTGAGCAGCCAGTGCCAGTGTCCATCCATCATCCTTTGAAGAGTCTTCTCCTAACACACACTCTAATCCTCCCCTGACACAGCTCCATGCTGTTCTCTCGAGCCCTGTCACACCTGTGAGGAGCTGCAGCCACCATCAGGCCTCCCCTCAGCTCCTCTGTTCTATGCTGAGCACACTGAGGGACCTCAGCTGTTCTTCATCTCTCTTCCCCTCTAGACCCTTCTCTATCTTTGAAGCCCCTCTTTTGATGCTAACTCATAGTTTCATGCCCTTGTTATACTGTGCTGGTCAAAACTGTGCACATGCTGAGGGCTCACCAGCACAGATCAGACTGGGACAATCCTTTCTCTTGCCCAGCTCACGGGAGGCCTGACATACCCTATAGTACAGTTGGCCCTATTTGCTTTCACAGGATATTACTGACTCTTATTCAACTTCTCATCAAGCAGAACCCCCAGATACCTTTCTGCAAGGCTGTTATCCAGACTCCCCTCCCCCAGTCTGGAAATACACCCAAGGATGCATCATCCCAAGTACATTTGTAATTAGGACACTCACTCACTTTGGACAAAAGCACAGTGTAACCATGGACTTTTGATAAGCTGGCAAGGTTCCCTGATCAGGAATGCACCAGATCAAGGTGGAAACATCTAAATCTCTTGTTTTGTTTATTAAGCTTAAATCTTGTAAAACAGCGTCTGCACTCTTCTGTAGATCTGTTCCCTAAAAGAAAAATCAAAACATGGATATGTCAACAACTCAGCTTGCTGTTTTATGTTCTCATATTCTTTTCTGGTGTGGTTTTTTTTTTTTTTTTTTTTTTGCTTTATTTTTGTTGTTGTTGTTTTTTTCCCCTATGCAGTCTTGTATCTTTCATAAGAAGTAAAAAGATGTAACCTAAAGAATACCAATAAGACATATTTTCACAACACACAACTAATTAACTAATTTTCATAGATGTTTTACTTTTTTTTTTTTTTTTTTTTTTAAGGTGATCATTAGTCAGATTACTTCACTATCACAGAAAAGAACAATTGAAACTGTAAGCATTCAGCATTCTGCAATACCAGAGTATGTTTTGACAACTCTCAAATCACAGCAAATGCATTAAGCAAAACCACCACCACCACCAAAAAAAAAAAAAAAAAAAAAAAGAGAGGAGAGGAGAGGAGAGGAGAGGAGAGGAGAGGAGAGGAGAGGAGAGGAGAGGAGAGGAGAGGAGAGGAGAGGAGAGGAGAGGAGAGGAGAGGAGAGGAGGAGAGGAGAGGAGAGGAGAGGAGAGGAGAGGAGGAAGAAAGGAACTTAAGAAATACTTAAAATTCTTAATGCTACAATGTCACATGGTGAAACAAATATCTGAAAAAACTTAATTCCAAAGTAAAGACACATTTCATAGACTAGGGAGAAGTGACAGTGAGTTTATTAATCAGGATGTAGTGTGCACCATAAATGCAGTTAGAAGATCAGTGTGGAGAAACAAAAATGCAAAAGCAGAAATAAGCTTTAAATAATATATATATATATTATCTTACCATCTCCCCTCCAACAGCATTGTCTTCCAGTACTGCTACCCAGTCCATACACTCAGGACTATCATTGTGTAAAGATATTTGTTTAGTCTTTGAAGACCCAAAATAAACCGATCCAAAATTAATGCATTCCAATACATTTCCAGAAGGCAGTCCTAGAACTTTAAGAACTTGTTCCACAACAACAGCTTTGACCCATACTTCCGTAGAGCTACATCCTTCCATCTCCACTCTGTCAACAAAAGTAGCAAATTATAGGTAATGTAGAGAAATGTTAGAAATAATCACTTTGTTTTTCAATAGAACTACCCAAACTGAAACAAATCAAAACATTTAAACTAACATTATTGTCCCATAGATAATAAAAGCAAAAAAGTATACTCAACATACAATACCTAGCAGATATATCACCAATCACACAAAAACAAACAAATAAATAAATTCACATGTTGTAGTATAAGGTTTGAGGGAATTTTTCCAGTTTTTCCTTTTTCCCTTCCTCTTCTCAATTGTGTTGGCACACTGTTGTTTCAAACAATAGGGATGGCATCTCAAAAACATCAGATGTCCACAAATGATATGCTCCTGTTTTTCCTCTGACAATTTGTGTATCTGGAAATCCATGTCGGTGTATACCTGTGATTTTCTCTCAGAAAACTGGAGCTAGAAGTTCATTTTAGATGAACGCTTAGAACAGGTATTGTTCCTTCCTGAATGCCCGAGTTTCATGACAGCACTAAACACCGAAGGACCATATAGATGTTGTATAAATCTTATTCTACTGAAACAATCTTTGTTCTTACTGCACAAAAGAATCAAATGTAGTAATGTAATACACTGTTCTAACAGAACCAACTCTTCTTTTCAATAGCTTCAGAGCTGTAAAATCGTTGCTTTGAATAGGCAGATATATAATGCCACAGCAGATGTTCAAGAGAATCTCAACTTCTCTGAACGTTGTCTTTCAGCTTCTAATTACTGAATTCACCAGAACAGAAAATAATTTTTACAAAAATACAAAAGAGAATATTCCTCTGAGAAATTTGCTTGTGCTCAGAGATTTAAAAAAAAAAAAAAAAGCTTAGAGGAAAAGATAAATAAAAATAACCAGGATGGACTAGATGATCTTGTAGGTTCATTCCAACCTTATGATTCTATGATCTATACCAAACTTGGGAGCTTTTTTCTTTGTTTGTTTAGGTAAACAGATTCACATAATTTTTAGAATTAATAACAGACAAGAATGTAATTTACGGACTGCGATTATATCAGTCATATACTCACTTTATCATTTCTTTGATGATTCTTGGTACATCTGTACAAATATGCACTTTAACCACATTGAAAGATTTGGCCTCTACCACTCCACTGGTAGGTTCTATGTCAAGCAGAATATCCCCGGTATATGATATTTTAAATGTACCTACAAGAAACAATACACTGAATTTGTAGATTTATATACCTCTATTAAACATTTAGAATAACAAATTACTGGCTTCTGTATAGAAATAGTTCCTATACAAAATGAAAATTTCCACATTAATGTAAATTATGAATGCATCTGAAACTAATATATGTTTATTAAAAAAAAAAGAAGTGAAGAAAGTGTTTTTATTACAAATTTTAGTCAGTAGTAAGACGAGAAGAACAAAATTATTTAGTTTTCTCCTAACTTCTAACAATCCAACCGGCTAGAGCCTTGAAAAACTTAAAGAGCTGTAACATGGAATAAATTGAATTGCTGACATGAAACTTCGTTAATTTAGAAAGTCTCACAAATTGCTCTTTTGTGGCATGTTAACATTATTCAGATGAACACACCATCTTCTTTTAAACTGTATGTTACCCCAGCTCAAGATTTTCACATAGCTCATTATTGTTAATAAATGAATTCACAACCTGAGTACGCTAGAAGACTTAATAGTCAAATCCACCTTTAAAATAAAAACCCTAAATTTTGAGCACATACCTTGGAGTCTTCTAAGTTACTTTAAATAATATTCACTTAAGCATTTCAGTCTATGCCTATATACGTGTCTTTCCACAGCTACTATCCAAATCACACTGTCACAGGTAAACAGGTTTTGGTTTTGTTGAGTTTGTTTTAATTATCTTTAAACTGGCAGACTAAAACATACTCAACAGCTATCCTCTTCAGTGGTTTTGATTGATACAAACAAATTCTGCTCTAATTATACCAGACCATGTCCTTCCTGTACTCCACAGCTGGATGCAAAACTCCAGGTGAGGCCCACCTAATTTCTGAGGAAAGGTATCTACAGCTTTTACTAGAAGAAAAGGAAGTCAGAGAGACTATGTAGATAATATAGGCATTCTTACACTCCAGTCTTCATGTTTCCTATAATTCTTAGAATTGCCCCTCACAGAAGTTGGTGGATTTTAATGTTTTGAAAGCATTATGATTTCAAATGCTATGGCAGAAAGAGGAAAGACTTTTTTTTTTTTTTTAAACTTCTCATAAAGTATATAGTTCAGTTCCCATTCCAGAGACTTTGAAAGTACAGGGAGCTTGTGTTTGTTTATTCAACAGACAGCTAGTGGGATCAGAAAATCACAAAGACAACACACAAAGCAAGAGCAGAGGTGATTCACTATTAATTACGCTGGACATACTGAGCTAATGAGAAACTCATAAAAATATCTATCAGACATGATTCAGGAAAAAAGACCTAAAAGAATTTTGCAAGATACTAAACTAGTGCTTCTTCCCTGAGCAGACAGTACTTCTGTACTGCCTACAGAAGTAATGGACCATTAATAGAACAGTGATGATTTAACTCAGACAGGGAGCTCAGCACCATCACACACCACTCTCACTCCATCTCATTAAGACAGAGGGAGAAAAGAAAATGGGGGGTGGGGGGGGCGGGGCGCCTATAGGTTCAGATTACTGTCATGAGCAAAGGGCGTATAGGCAAAGTTTCAGCGTAAGGGAGATTGACGTAATTTATTGCTTAATGAAAACAGACTAAATCAGTGAAAACAAAAACAAACTAAAATCACCTTCCCTGCATCCACCCTGTTCTGCCTCTTCCCCCTGAATGGCAGGGAAACAGGGAGTTGGGGCTGCAGTCAATCCATATGGCTTCATCTCTGCCGTTCCTACACGGTCACTCTCTGCCTCTGCTCCACATGACGTCCCTCCCACAGGATGGGATGCTGTCCTTCCCATACTGACCTCACATGGGTTTCCCACAGGCTGCAGCACTCCAAGCCGCCCTGCTCTGACATGGGGCACTGCTAGGTTCTGCCCCCCGAACTGCTCTTCCCACTACCAAAAGCTTGCCATGTAAACCCAACTCATGAAGCCACAATACTCATTAAATGTCTAACTCAGAACTTGCATAAAATTACATTTTCCAGGAAGAAAAACTTTCACAATTTAATGCATTCTAAACATTTACCTGACAATGATCCATGGTTAACAATACTAATCTCTTTACTAATTACTTTACTGCTTGCAACCACTGTACCAAAATCAATCTCTGGCTCAGTTTCCAGATAACAGGATGGAATTAACCTGCAGAAAGAAGAATTAAAAAAAAAAAAAAAAAAAAAAAAACCATGTTTATATTCTCCCAAAATTTGAAAATAAATTTGTATTTTCAAGGAATTCGATTAAGTACCACAATGGAAAGAATTCTGCTTTTCTCCTAGCAGTCCTATTAATGAAGCTCACTCTAGCACTATAGCATATATAAAGGACACACAAAAAAACTCATCTGTTAAGTGACTACAACTTTAGTATAAATTAGCCTCAAGTATTTAGGCAAAACAGAATGAATACATTTCTATTTAGTTTCAAATACATTACTGTTGTACAAAAAACCTTAATTAATTAGAAATTCTTTCACTATATTGAGTCAGTTGCAGCACAGAAGTTGTCATTCACCATATTTCATTATCAGCTGCCTGAACTAAAAGCAGAGAAAATATATGCATGTCCATTTCAATTTGGTCTTCTTGTTTTATAGATATTTCACATGGTTTCTATAAAATATATTACAACATAGGAAGTGAGTAATGACAATTTTTTTTATTATTTTTTTTTTTTATTTTTAAGTTTTATTTACCTAAGAGCCTCTTCCAGCACAACAACTTCACTGGATAGGGTGGGAACTGCTTAGCCATAATGAAAAGCTGCTGCTTCCTTAAGCAAACTTGTAAAAGCTTCAGTTACTAATGCAAGCACACTTCTGATCTCATGTAAAATTGCATTCAAAATGAATTAGGATTTTGTATGAGCACAGCTGTCTATCTCCTCTTATCTACCAAGTGGAACGTGCAACAATTTGTGTCTCATGATCTGCATTGCTTCCTGTACACAAGACTAACAGGAGAAAAAAAATAATCTCCTTGGAGAGCTAAGTACACCCTACCCATGAAACCTTTTTCATGAAGGACAGGAGTGAGCAAGTGAAAGGCAGTGGGAGAAAAGGAGGGAAGGAAAAAACAAGGAATCAGGAATGCAATAAAAGAACTTGCTCTTGGGCATAATAATACATTGGTTTTAATTCTCAATAAGAATTTATTGAAATTCAAAATAGAATAGTGAATTCTTGATAGGGATGACCAAGCCCAGCAGGATGTAGAGGTAAAAACAAAATCACCAAAACAACCCTATCAAGACAAGATTAGAATACACTTGAACAGATCATAAAGACTTCACAACATGCACCAACTATTTAGACATTCTTCCAAAAAGTTTCACGAGAAATATGAAATATTTCTACACAAGACCCAACAGCATACATAGAGCTGAAATGAAAGGTGAAAAACTGTACAATTTGAAACACAGAAGACTTGAAACAAATACCTAAGAGAGAAGTAGCAGACATTTAAAGAGGCCAGTCCAAATAATATCAGCAACTTCCAAGTATTCTTTATTCTATTCTTGGATTACTTTTATGAATTTTCTGAACATGCTCTCGCATGCCCTAAAATGTAGTTCTGTTTTTCATATGTGTGAACACTTCTAAAAGTACCACCAGTACACAGACTCGGCATCATTCCCCATAGAAAATGAAAAGCACAGTACCTGAAGTGGCCAGAAGTCAGAATTCGTGCCTGATAAAAATTCTGCTTATGTGTCACAAAAACATACACAACACTTAGAGAGAAATCTAAGCACATACTTAATGATTTTAAGATTATCTGTTTCGACTTTTGACACTTCAGGAAAAATAAGATTAATGTATATTACATGTTTCTGATGATGCGATGCATTAGCAATAATAAAAAAGTTATTAAATATATATATATATACATACACACACAGGAAGATGAGCTACATGCTAGAATTATATTTATTCCAGTTGGAGGAAAAGGAGGTAAGAGACACAATATTGGCTTCCTCCAAACACAATTTGCAATTATATTTTTTTATATTGGCAGTGTTTTCCATCACATTAAAGACTTCTGCATGCATTTCAAAGTAATATCTTCTTTTTTAAAAAAAAAAAGAAAGAAAAAGAAAAAGAAAAACCTATGATTAGTATTTCTCAACCACTGAGTTCTCACATATTCTTACCCATATTATTTTCTCAAAATGATAAATAGTGTGTTTAAAGATTTCTTCATACAGAATAATCTTACGTATTTAGTGACCCTTTAATACAACAACTGAATACAAACTTAGCAATCTACTGTAAGTCTTTTCCAGAAAGAGGTTGCCAGCAGCATTATTTCTGTAAGTGAAATCTGTCCAAGGAGGTCTTATCTCCAGAATAGCAACCAATAAGAAGAACAGATTTCCTCTAGAAAATACACCATTGCAGAACAGATTTTGAGACAGCTACTTCTTAATAACTCACAATAAACCTGCCATACCAGAAGGATCAATAGAAGAAATTCTAGGTTCCACATGTATTATGTGATAACCCTAAGAACGGCATACAAAAGCATCCCTGACTTCCAAAAAAAGGAAAGAAATCTCTCTCTCTACACATCACAAGTCTTTTCCCTCTAATAACCTTTACTGTTAGTATACACTAACAATTACTTTTACTATACTATGAAATTGGTCAAATGTGTAGAATTATAACTACGCCCATTTACATTATTTGACCCCAGAGTTTTCTAATATTCAGACTGATAATGGTAAGAATCTGTTTTCTGGCCTGTGGCTAAGATTAGCAAATATTAGTATCAGCCCAGAAAATAAAAAAGCATGCAACTCAGATAACATACTTAGTCTGAAAATAAGTCTATTGTTAGAGTTTATGTTGAGAGGGAATTCATCTGCCATAATTTAGCAATCTGAAAGCTAAAGCTGTTGTCACTCTATCCTTTTTCTTTATAGAAAAGGAGAAAAAGTCCTCCAGAACAATTCCATCTTATCCTCATATAGCCCAAGGCTGATGAAACATATTTGGAAGCTTAACGTTTTGAATCAATTTAATGGATATATACAATATATGACATATATTTTTATACACACACACACACAAAATTACACGTGGACTGATGAAAATGGTCCTCAAATGTGTGATCTTATTACAAAACATCCACTATATTTTTAGATTTATGCAGTAGGTTCTTCATAATAACCCCATTATCACAACCAATACAGAGTAAAGTAAATAATCCAAAGCCTCTCTAAGATTAAAGGAACCACCAACCCAACTTCTTACCCATCTACTGCTCAAAAGAAGAAAAAAAAAGAAAAATCTTTTATAAAGAAACTCTCTTTGTTTTCATTGCAGTTGATAAATTAGTTAGTAGCCATAAACTTCCCACAAGATTAAACTAAAAAGAGTAACAGCAGAATATCAACTTTCAACAGGCATACCCAACCAGGGGGATGTCAACTCTGTCTTCTTCTATTAAAAGAGGTAGACTATCTTGAAGATCTTCTTCAATCTCAGGATAATATTCTACAAAAGCTTTGACTTGAAGTCCAGGTGCAATGAGGTTTTCTGGATTTTCCACAATCAGTTTAAACTGCGGCATAAAAAATAAATAAATAAATAAATAAAAAGCAAATGTTTATTTTCATTTCTAGATTGAAAAAACTTATACACATGGCTCATTTCAGAATAACACACAGATTGATTTAAAATTCACAACTGGTTTTAAAATATGCAGAATTCTGTAAAATTCCTTTTCCTATTTATTTATTTATATTATTTGCACTGGCCAACTTGGGTAGGGCCCTGGGCAGCCTGAGCTGGTGGGGGGCAGCCCTGCTCATGGCAGGGGTTGGGGCAGCGTGGGCTCTGAGGTCCCTTCCAGCCAAAGCCGTTCGTGATTCACACTTGCAGTAAAAGAAAGGCTGAATGAATAATGTAATTTGATGGGTTCAAGAAGTATTGATCTAACAAAATGCTGTTTCTAGTCCTTCCAATAAAGCTCTAGTATTGCTGCTGCTGTCAGAAACATTCTGAAGCACCTCAAGATAAGGGCAGTTACTACATAATACAGAATCTTTTTAGTATCTGAAAAAGCAACAAGGATTAAGTCTCAATCCAAAGCAGCAAAAAAGAGACTGTGTAAGAATTTTCTGTAGATCTGACCTACATTCCACTGAATTCAAGTGAAAGTCCTACTATACACTGAAAATCTGCTTGAAAGGTGCACGCATGCACTTCTAGTCTCTTCAGGGAGAAGAGAGAGGGAAAACAAACAAACAAGAAATAAAAAAACCCCACAGAAGTAGGTGACACAAAGTATCTTCTTGTATCTGCTGACATCCAACACTCCCTTCATGTCTTCCCTTAAATGGAGAAAAATAGGAGCAAACCACCAGAATGTAGGAGGAATTCCACAGCTACCACATTTCCAAGTAAACTTAATCAGCAGATCAAGCAACTCTCTTATGTTTCAGTACAATTCACATCACTCTATGCATAACAGGCTTCTGCTGTACATGCCCACTTTAATTGCTTATGTCTAAAGAGTCATCCCAGTATTCTTGGAGTCTTCTGTACTAATCTTTATTCGGAACTTGAAAGCAAAAAAATAATGTAAACATATTTGTTGATTACATTGTTAGAACATCTTCTATTCCATTAAAATTTCCCTAACGATATAAATACTCAACTAGAAGAAATTTATCATGCAAAATGCATCGCATTATTATGGGGTTGATTTTTAAATAGTCATGCTTCAATTTTAAAGTGTGAACAATTTACCTCTTCTCTAAAAAGAATTAAGCACCCATGCATATTCATTCTGTGCAAGGGGAAATGAATATTTTAGAATGCTAAATTTTAAATGAAATCCATGGAAAACTGCTTTGTGAACTAACTTCCTTGAAAAGCACATTTCAGCCTCATGCTGTGGCAGCTTAGGAAGGTTAATTTTCAGTTCTTGCACTCTATGAACGTAACACTTCAGAAAATTTACAGACGAGTCACACTTCACCCTAAGTCTCATACTGGGCATTTCACAGATGATGGCATTAAAACATTCAGCCTAAGGCACCGACTATTTTTTGTTTGATTCATTGGTTGGGGTTTTTTCTTTTACTAACAGTAACTGTATTCATAAATTATGACTGAGTAAGCCTTTTTGTCTCTTCTAAAATTGATTCTGCCTTTCCATTTCTACAATGTGAAAAATTGATGAATAAGGCTCACGAAAACTAATAAAACAATAAGCACTGCCCTACCAAATCAAGCTCAAAATGCTATGAGCACGAGGCAACATCAGCTTCTGTTCCATTCCCAAGACCAGCCCAACATTTTGATCCTAATTTTGAATTAATTAACAGGTTAAATACTAGCTGGATGAAAGACAAATGCAAAACTACTAACCACAGTTGGGTCTTGCTGGGCCCATATCACTGAAGGACATGAGTTAGTGGGCATGGTGGTGATGGTTTGGTGGAAAAGAGCACTAAGATCATCCAGTCCAACCAACCTTAATGATCTGAGAGAGATTCTATGTCAAGGGCTATACAAATTGCAATTTGAAAGATTTTTAAAGGTTGGATACACAATGACTTTTCCAGAAGTAATGAGATGAATATGAGAACCTAATGAATGAATGGGAAACTAATGAGAATCATGCCACCGTTAGAAAAGATGGAAGAACTCTTTTCTGAGAAAGCTTTCCACAAGCAAGCACTACAAATGGACTCCTTCTCTCAGAAAAATTAGGAGAGCACAATAGAGACATAAAAGAGCTGTCAATCAGTGCTATGAAATCCCAGAAAAGAACAATTTTAAAAGCTGCAACCTGTAGCCAATCTGGAATACTTCACAAATCTGACCCACTTTTATATGGCTCTTCTTGAAATAAAAGGGAAGTCAGAGGCTTGTAGAGAGATAACATTTCTTGAAAGGCACAAAGCCAGTGAGAAAAGCCAAGCAGGATTTGCTACAAAGTTCTTGATGTAGTACAACATATGAGAAAGCTTAATTACATCTATTTAAAAAATAGACTTAAAAAACAAGGAAGCTCTTTTCAAATTGCTCACTTCAGGAAAATACTGAGCTGAGGAGCCTGAAGGTCATTTCACTCTGACTTTCAGGCTTCAGCTTAGCAGCCTCATTTGAAATTCAATACAAGAATATTTTTCATACAATAATTAAGATTGGAAAAGACTTCTAATACCACCTATCCAACCAGCAGCCCATCAACATGCCCACTGCCCATGTCTCTCAGTGCCACATCCACAAAGCTCTTGAACATCTCCAGGGATGGTGACTCCGCCACCTCCTTGGGCAGCCTCTGCCACTGCCTTGCTGCTCTTTCTTAGAAGGAATTGTTCCTAATATCTAACCCGAACCCCTTCTGGCACAACTTGAGGCCATTCCCTTTCATCTTATTGCCTTATTTAGTTATTATTCTATAGTTATTACTACCTGGGAGAAGAGGACAATTCCCACCTCACCACAATCTCCTTTCAGGTGGTTGTAGAGAGCAATAAGGTTTCCCCTGAGTCTCCTCTTCTCCAGACTGAACAGTCCCAGTTCCCCCAGTCGCTCTCCATAAGACTTGTGCTACAGATCCCTCACAGTGTCACTGCCCTTCTCTGGACACACTTCAGGGCCAAGCATTTCCAGTTACTCAGAAAGCACTTCCTCATGAGAAGCAGGTAACCTAAGGCACTCCCTCAGATCTGACACATGAGAGAATACAGACAATTCTGGCTCTAAGAATTGTCACCTATTCTTTCCAGTTTATCCAGCTATTTAACTTCTTCAAACTAGCTTTCATTTCACTGACAAGCTTCAGTCAGCCCGTAAAATCCCCAAGCCGCCGCAGTTATTTCCGCATGCTGGATCTGGGCCAGTCGGGGGCTGTGTGGCAGACACCCACTGCCTCACCCCTCCCGGCCGCCCCTCACCTGGGGCCGGCGCGGCGGCAGTAGCCGGAGGCGACAGCTCTGCGCCCGCAGGTTCTGGACGCTGAGCGCGACGCGGTATCGGCGCCCTGGCACCGCGGCGGTGAAGCGCAGTTCGGGCGGGACGATGCGCACCCCGGCCACGTCCCGCCACTCGTCCGACATGGCGGCCATCGCCTCTCCGAGGCGGCGGTTGTTGCTGCCTGGAAACGGTCGCTTAGCAACGGACGCGGAGCTCTGATTGGAAGCAAAAGAAAGGGCGCTTCCGAAGCCACCAATTAGAAGAGGAGGTGCCGTGCAGGGGCGGGTCCTTGACCCACCTCCTGCCCCAAGGCGGGAAGGGCCCGGGCAGTAGTGCCGTTTGGTGGGCGGTATGTCAGGGCTGCGTGAGGAGCTCTGTTCTCATGCAGGCCCTTTGCTCGCCAGGGGGCACCAAAATGGCCGCCGCCCTTTGGCCCATATTTACCAATGCGGAGGCATCTCAGCTGATGGCTCCTGGCAGCATGAGGGAGAGGGCTTACACTGCACATGCCCTCTTTCTGACAGCAGTGGTGAAGCGTGTATACATAGGCAGGGATGTTTATTCTTTCCCAGGTTACTGAAAGCAAAGGTGGATTCTAAATAAATAAATAAAATAGAAGTGGCCTGATTTCTCTTCTGGATAAGCACATTACTCGTGGGCGTGGTCTGCATAGACCTAACAGGGTGCTAACCAGGCTGTGTGTTGGTGGAAAGCTTGGTGTCTGCTGGGGCAGTGACTGCACTAATAATTCATTGTGTGCATTTACTGAGCAGAGAAAGACACGTTCCACTTCTGTATGCCTGTGCCTTCACGTGCTGTAATTTAAGCAGTAAAATGCTGCTGCCAAGAATCCAGCACTTAGGCAGATAATGGGCCATTTTGCTCTTTGCGTCCATGTAGCAGAAGAGAGGAGAGGGAGCAGCACGCACAAAGCCTCAAACATCAATTTCGATCAACCCAAAATGTTTTACCTTGGATTACATCATCCCCTGAAAGTGCACGTAGACTCAAGACATCTATGTTTTAAAAGCCGAAAGTGAGAGCAGCTGCAAACATGGATGGCAGCTGGTAAGAACAAAAAGAGCACAAGGCTTATTTTTAATGGGTCAAGAAACCTAGAGGGGTGCAGGGAGAGGAGGGAGCCTTTATTTCTGCTGCTGGGGAAGGCTGCTAACAGGTGTAGTTTTCTTTCTTAAAAATTCAAGCTATAGCAACCCATCTGTACATTATTTTAGAACTAGTGGCAGTGTGCCATTGCAAGCACAGAAAGTAAAAGCAAGGAATCTGAAAGGAACTCTTTGGGATGAGTACTTGAGTCTATTTTATGTAACTTGATTCTATAGGTAGGCAGGGGAAGGGGAAGGGGAAGGAGTAGGGAAAGGGAGAGGAAGAGAAAGGAAAGGAGAGAGATAACCTTATAACAGAATTAAACTCCTACCTTTTCCTTGCAGAACTGAGAATACTCCAACATAGTTTCTGTGATCTTTGAATGAATTCTAGGGCAGAGTCAAGGGACACAGGGTCATATCTAAGAAACACTGATCCAAAGAGAAACCTCTGATTCTTTATACAAACATCATTAAAGTACCAAAAAGTCACAAGCTCATTAGTTTATCTTACGTCAGGTTATTTCTCAATTTTTACACTAAAGATAGAAATGTTCTACTTTCTGATCACATTTTCTAATACTTCAAAATAACTGAATTCTAAATGGAAAGTTCAGAAAAACTAGCAAATATGTCACTTGTTATGCACTACTTCACAGCCAAGTAGGTCAGTCACAAACTTCATTTTTCTATTCTACTGAGAATTGTAGCAATATTTAGTATGCATAGCAAAAATATTAGAAACAAGAAATTGGTTATGTATGATTTTTCATTTCAATTTAGCCCTTGCTGGATTACAAGAGGATTCTCAAAAGGTTTCTCACCTCTCTGCTCCTGACTTTCCTTTTGACCCTAAGGTCCTAAGAGGGGTACAACTGTTTACAGTTTACAAGCGTGGATAGTAATAGGACAAGGCGGAGTGGTTTTAAACTACAACAGAAGATTTAGGTTAGATATTAGGAGGAAGTTTTTCACACAGAGGGTGGTGTCACACTGGAACAGCTTGCCCAAGGAGGTTGTGGATGCCCCATCCTTCTAGGCATCCAAGACCAGGCTGGATGTGGCTCTGGGCAGCCTGGTCTGGTGGTTGGTGACCCTGCCCATGACAGAGGGGTTGAAACTCAAAGATAATCTTTGAGGTCCCAGGCCATTCTATTATTCAATGATTTTATCTTCATGTCTGTCTTATGGACAGGTTACTAGCCTTCATTCTGTGAGCTTATCTTAACTTATCTGTGAACTTACCTTGCCAAACCAGACCTGTGAAGCATCCTCAGGTAAAAGCATTCATAGGTTCACTTTTTTTGTTTGTTTTCATTGGAGGAGGGCTGTCTTTATGCAAGATAATTTCACAACTTCAGTTTAGAGTACTAATTCAGAAACAGTTGAAGCAGCACTGTTGACAGGCTGCTAACTTTGTGAGCAGGGACTGGAGCAAGAAGCAGTCAGAAATCTCTTCTGTCATAAAAGGATTTCTAGCGAAGAACTTTTCCCTGACTTTCACTGGATTTGGTGTATACGTATCCATACATTTTTGTTGTTATCCACTTAACTATTTTTTAACGGATTTTAAATGTGATTTATCTTGTTTATAGAGGCAAAGTTATGTATTAAAAGAGTGCTGCTCTCTCTGAAATACTTTGGTTAAGCTCTCTTCCTCTTCTGCTAACCAATATAATCAAGTGTTTGCTATTGCCATCCTTACGATATCCTGTTATGAAACAACATTAGATAACAGACTCTTTTCCTTCCCTTATTTCACATTGGCTTCATGTAATTTTATTAGTCACCTAATAGTCAGCATCAAGGAGAAAACAAATGTGAAGAAATAGATGTACTTTATTTTGTTGATGGAATCTTTTATATCTAATGCAAAGATATAGAGCATGTGTCCTTTCTCCTTCATGGGCCACAAAGATGATCAGGGAGCTGAAGCACACTCCCTACAAGGACAGGATGAGAGAGCTGGGGCTCTTCAGCCTGGAGAAGAGAAGGCTCCAGAGACCGTATAACAACCTTCCAGTACCTGAAGGAGGCCTACAGGAAAGCTGGGGAGGGACTTCTAAGAAGGGCATGCAGTGACATGAGGAATGAGGAAAAATGATTTTAAACTGTAAGAGGGTAGGTTTAGACTAGATATTAAGAAGAAACTCTTCACTGTGAGGGTGGTGAGACACTGGAACAAGTTGCCCATTGAGATCAGAAGTACGTCTCATTTATCTACTATCTCTAAAAGCACAGTCAAATCCTTTCTGAAAGCACTCAATGTAGAGGTCAGAAAAGAAAGAGGCGATTAAACTGATTATAAGGATGGTTTATTTGACATTAATTCAGCATAAGGAAGCCATCGTGATACCCGAGACAATTAAATTGACTTAACCAAACTGTAACTCATCATGCACTTTGTTCATGGAATCTGAATCCAGAGGAACTGGGATTTGAACTTTGAATGCTGACCTCTTTTATTTTACTTCAGGAAGAATAAATATATTTAAAATATACTGAGTGAAATAGGGCCACTTACTGGTAAAATAAATGAAATCCGTTCATTTTTATATCAGCTTTTGAGAGTCAGAAACAGATGAAGTCTAAATAATGATGAATAATAAGATATATTCCTTTGCATTTAATCTTGCGAATTGTTCTGCTTAATGGAAAATGAGAATGTTGAAAATGACAAATTTGGGCTCTAAAGGTCTCTTCACCAAACAGAGCATTCTCTGAGAAGCAGAACTAATGAAGATTTTATTGGGTCTTTCTACTCAATGAAGCCATCAGTCTTTACAACATGTGCAAGAATTGCCCTTCTCTGAGATTTCCTTTCTCAGATTGGATTGAAAGGAGCAGAACCAAAATCACTGAAAAAAAAGAGAAACAGAGAGACTGTAAGTTAGACAAGGTAATCACAAACACCTGTTTTCTTGCCCCTTTTTTACTTTTAAGTGAGAGGTTGTAGAAATTAGTAGATTAAAAATCTGCATTATAAATATATATATTCTCCATTGTTTGATAATATGTTCTAAGCTCAGAGAGCTAGGCAATGAGCTAATCTATACAGCAGAAGCAGAATGTATCATTATAATGCTTCACTTTAGGTAAATAGCTTTAATAGGAGTGAAGCTGTAGCAATACTGTAACACAATAGTACTGATTTGGGGACCAGAGTAGTGTCTGCACGCAGTGCTGAGCTGAACTTTTTGAACTCATGAGACAACAGCAGTTATTTCAAAAATTTCAGCACTGTGCTCTATAATGAAGTATATATGTGCACTGTTTCCTACAGTCTGCTCCAAAGAAAATGTTTTCTACATGTTATCTTTTTCGGTCACAATGTACCTTGTCCATAAAAAAATTAGTAACTCTAAAAGCCTTCATATCCATTCACAGATTTTATGTATTAGACAAATATAAAAATTGCTAGTTCGGGAAAAAAAAATGGGAACAGTACAGATAAACAAGATGAGAATGTATGTTTCTGAGCTGAGTAGGTCATCTCTGATCAAAACAGAGATAATGAGGAAATTATGGAGCAATAGGACAATTCAGATAAAGGATTGTTCTGAAAGTGTCTCTTATAAATCAGGGGTTCCTTAACAGTTATCTGTTGCTTTTAAAGACCTCCATAAAGCCGTGAGACTTAGAATGTTGAACCAGATCAATAGCCTGGAGCTGATATCAAGGTGTTAACAGCTATCAGTATCAATGAATCAGTATGAAATTTCCATACAACTAAGATCTGATTTTTCGAATTTACAAATGGTGGGATTCATCTTGCCACACTTGATGTCTATTTTTAGCTTCCATTATGGTTGGGAAAAGAGATAGGTACTTTCAGAGGATGATCATCCCCACCACTTCTACCACCCTTATGTATGTATTTAATATAGAATTCCTTGTATCACACTGACTTTATGCAGGTCTCCTGCTCTCTATTTACTTCAACACTTTTGCTAATCTATCTTAGTAATGATAAAATTATTGAAGAGCATGTTCAGATCTTAGTGAATTTATTTTCTTTTGCCTGAAGGCTGAAAATTAATATCTAGTCATTTTGTGGTACAATTCCATGTTTCTTTATTATACATCTACCTTTTACATCTCATATGCAATTTATCCAACTTCTTCCCTTAAAATCCAAGTGCTCAGTAAGATAAACTAAATCTGTGCTATGACTGTCACTCCCTAGTTTTCAACTCTTTAGATACTCACCTTCTGATATGCTTATTTTAATTCCTTACCTTCACTTACAGCTGGAAATCATTAGCAAACTGGTATGTCTCTATACTTTAAAACCAATCAGACTATGGTTCAATGTAACCTTCTGTGGTTTCTCCTTACATCAATCCACTTTCCTTGAAAACACTACCCTTAATCCTTATGAATGTCATCACTGTTTATTGTTGCATTATGCTAGGAGAACTTATTTGTCTTCATAAGTTACGGATGAAGGGATACTACCCAGTTTAGTTGGGTCCTCAATCCAATGATGGCTTTGAAGATCAATAACAAAGCTTCCAAACCGTATTACATGGGAATTAGGATAGAACATCTCTTGCAAAGTACAGAAGATACATACTCTGGGGAATTCATGCTACTCAGTAGGTTAATGATGCCTGGTGTCAACATACAATTTCTTTTATGAAATTTGTAACAATTTTTTTACTTCTTATTTTATCTTTTCTTCCCATACTAGGAAAAAAAGGAGAAGCATGGGCATTCAGCTGACCTTCACTATTTTATTGATTATTTTATGCATCTCTATTCTAATAATTCCTTCTCAGCTTAGGTGTCTGTTTACATACTTTTACTTAAGTTGAGGATCTGTCTATACTTGTCTAGTCATGCACTATTTCTCAATGTCACTTTCTACTTGTAAATCTATCCATAGATACTTTTTTCAAATATAGTTTAATATATTGTCTGTATTGATATTCTGCAAAAAACAGGCATTACATTGATCTCTTCTCACTGACATCCATCTCTCCTGCCATAACAGAATTTCCATACATTTTCAGCTCCTCCTTTCAACGTGCAATTCTTTCGTCTTATCCACACTACATTACACCTATTATAATGGGTCCTAATTTATCAGCTATGTATACAGTATATTTATCTATCACGGTAGTATATTTCTATTTTAGGCTACATACAATGGACATTTTGCATTTTCTAATTTTTCCTAGCCTTAGTGAAAACATTTAATGGGGAAAAATGTCAGGCTTGCAGTTAAGACACTCAAGAGTTGAAATCAATTCTTTTAGCTCAACAGTAAGCTTTCTGTCAGCAATTTCATTAAGCATCTATATAGTATATAACAAAATTACATCCATCAGTGCTGTAAGAGAACAACAGAAGCAAGCAGTGCATAATCAAAGCTACTTTCTAGTAGAAAAATAGATCACCCATATTACCAGTCTCAAAGGATATTCATACTGATCTTATAGTCTGGGGAGCTGTTGAAAGCCTCATCTCATTCTTCTATTATGTTCTGTTAACTGAAGAACTGAATTCTGCACTGGTGCAGCTTCACCTTGAGCTTTGGGTGCCATAGTGTAAGAAAGATATGAAACTATAAGAGAGCACCCAAAGGAAGGCTACAAAGATGTGAAAGGTCCGGAGGACAAGACGTATGAGGAGCAGCTGAGGCCCCTCGGTGTGCTCAGGGCAGAGCAGAGGAGCTGAGGGGAGGCCTGATGGCGGCTGCAGCTCCTCACAGGGAGCGGAGGGGCAGCGCTGAGCTCTGCTCTGTGTGACAGCGACAGGGCCCGAGGGAACGGCATGGAGCTGTGTCAGGGGAGGGGCAGCTGGGGGTCAGGGAAAGGGGCTGCACCACAGGGTGGTGGGCATGGAATGGGCTGCCCAGGGCTGTGGGCACGGCCCCCAGTGCCAGAGTTCTGGGAGCGTCTGAACAGTGCTCTCAGACATAGGGTTTGATCTTTGGTGGTCCTGTGTAGAACCCAGAACTGCACTCTGTGATCTGTGTGATTACCAACACAGACTAAATACTGTAAATGGCAGAATAGTAGAAAAGATCAGAAATGTGTTGCCAGTCATGAGAATGCATGTGCATTCTCCTTTTCTTAGCATCTCCTTTTGCTGCTAGCAAATAGTGCAGCAGTTTTGTGACAGTGCAGCAGGTGGTGCTCCAATAGCCAATAGATGTTTGGACCATCCCAAGAGAACACTCCTTTCAAAATTAGCCCTAAATGGTTAGCTGCTCTGCAGTCCTATGCTGCCTCAGCAGTGGTCATTCTTGCTGATGAATCACATTCAAAATACTGAGCAAGCCACGATGAATGTATATTTTTACTTTAATTTTGTAAGGTGTATATTGCTAAAATTCTAGATGCATTTGCAATTTTCACTAAATTAAAATGCATTAAATGGATAGTATCTCCTTCAGAATTCATTCTTCCACTGAAGCAGAAAACAGTTGCATATAGATTTCTCCTTTGGGGAAAATGTGTGCTTTTATTAGCGTTGCCTGAACATAGCAAGGCATCTCCTACAGGTCGGCATGTTCAGTCTGAACAGCAGCAGGTTGCATTCTGGGTATGCAGGAGACTGCCAAAACTTTCTAGTTGCTCCTCAGTAACTGAATATGTATATATCTATATATCTAACTGTATAGATATTAGGTGGAAAAAAATATATATATATTATATATAAAACAAAATTCTTTACAAGAGCAGTAGGAATTCCTAGGGAATATTTTTTTTTTAATATTCTTACATGGCTTCAGAAATAGCTAAGAGTAGATTGGAATCATCCAACTTACAGAAGAGACATATCCAATAAGAGAAAAAATCCCATTCAAGAGCTACTAATGTAATTTGACAGACCATGATATACTTTGATCATCCCTTATTTAACCTGCTACAGAAAGAAAAGAGTATCTTTCAACTGTCTTTTGAAAGTGAGTCCACTTGTGCTCTCCTGACTCCTACCTGCATGGCAGTGCAACAAGGGGCAGATCTTCTATGGGAGAGCAGGAGAGGAAATGCAGGGGAAGAGAGAGGAAGAGAAGCAAACATAAAGGTCTCTGTGCCTGCTGGACAGGCATTGTTGATGACTGCACACTCAGTGATATACACTGTGTGCAGTTACCGTCAAAGAACTATCCCCAGTGCTGGAGATATCTATATACACTTTCTGAAGAATTTTCTTGATAAATATGTCAAATATTCAAAATAAGCAGTGTTTGAGGAAACTGTTTTACACTTTTCTCCATGCTCAATTGTTAATGAACTGTGTTTTAGAATTAGTCTTTTATTTTGCACAAATCAATGGTATGCAGATTATAACTCTCTATCACTCTAAGGAGGCATTTAACTGGGGCTATTAGCCACTAGAATTATAGTGCATTAGGGATTTGTATGCATGACTTATTTCTCATTTGTCTTTCCTTGCAAGCCTCCCATCCCTGATAACAGCTGTGCACTGAGCTGCAGAAATCAAGAAAGCCACTATACTTATGACAGTGCTCTTCTTTTCTCTGTTGCCAAAAGAGAGGTCAGATGTAGATTATCAATTCACATCATTGCATTCTATTATTCAAATATTTTGATATTTTTTGGCTGCATTCTGAAAATAAATTCATCTGCCCAAATCCATTTTTTGTTGAGACAGTTTAATAGCATTTTAATATTTGTTTTAAATTCACTGTATTTGAATTAGCTGCTAATATGGCATAATCTAACTCAAAAGCTTTCAGCAAGCACTAAAACATTTCCCTGTGAGGTTTCTCCACAGGGGAAAGCATGATAGGCATTTCTCTATGGTAGTGTCCCTAGGCCAGCCCTTCTCTATCATCCTGTACTAGTTTCAGGGGCTCTACAACATACAATATTTAACAAACCACTTGTTACATCTAGCCACAGATTGTGAAGCATTTCCTGATAATCAGCAAAGTTGGTCTGTCACAGTCATCACGGACATTTTGAAAAGTTTATGACAAAAAAAGATCCTGTGGTCATCTAATTATATCTTCAACAGTATAAAATTTGTGTAGTTCACTAAAATCTAATTTCTTTTTTTACTTCCTGTAGCTGGTGTTGTAATAAAACTTATTCTTTAGAGAACATCTGGTCTTGGTAGTAAGATATTCAGTTCCAGCATACTTATGCTTTTTGGTTAGTTCTGATTGCTAATTATTTTTACAGTGTGGCTCATTTGCTCCACCATGTTAGTTTAGATCCATCACCCATGGACAAAGTCACTATACTTCTAAATCTGAGATTTGTGTCTGTAAATAAAGGTGTTTTTACTAGTGGAGATGTAAACAAGAACACCAAGATAAGTTTTATTGATAGTTTGACTAGTACACAATTGTTTTGTCATTTTAAATAC
Source organism: Meleagris gallopavo (assembly GCF_905368555.1). Lineage (NCBI taxonomy): Eukaryota > Metazoa > Chordata > Aves > Galliformes > Phasianidae > Meleagris > Meleagris gallopavo. The sequence continues at coordinate 111,534,552 of NC_139404.1, read as the reverse complement.
GTGGCTGGTTTGCCTCATCATAGTTACATTCAGTCTCCACTTAAAAACTAGAAAATCCAATGGCAAATAAGCATTAAAATAGTCTACTGGCATGTAAAAATAATAAAAATTAAAAGGATCTATTTTGAATATGCAGGACATTAAGCTCTAAAAAATCTGAGTCTTTCTTTTTGAAGTATTTAAGCACTGTAGGTGAAAGATAAATATAAATGTGAACATTCGCAATAGAAATGAAAGTACAGTAAATAACTGTTCTCTCTTTCACACTGCTAAGATCAAAATTAAAGCACAGCTCATGGCTTAAGACAAACATACTAGGGAGATTTGAAGGTAGAATGCTAGAAGTTTTGACACAAAGTCTTTGAGGTATCTGAAGTAACTGTTAAACATTTGAAGCATTTAGAAAGCCTTTCATGCATTCCTAGAACAAATTAATTAATGAGAATATTAAAATATTACAAAAGGCTTACATGTGAAAATGTTACTGAAATGAGATAAACAATAACTGTAGATGAGCAGTAGCAATCTGAAATTAAGTGGAAGGATTAATAAACTAAAGAGAGCAGATTGAGAGCATTGAATAGTTGGAGAAAGATGTCTCTTATTCAATATATAAAAGAGTAAAAGAATATGTTAATATTTATTGCTCACTAAGGTCAATGGAAATAATAAAATTTAAAGCTTTACTATTAAAAGGTGTTTTTAATTAATTGAAGAGCACACTATAGTGCAGTTTTATGATCAATGCAGTTGCCACCATTTCCCTACATTTGAATGTATAGCTTTCTAAGAATGGATAAAGATGATGGTGTAGTCGGAACAAAAAGTTACTGACCACTGACAACTCATAGCTGTTTGACAACAAACCCCTGACCACAAATGTTGTTATGGCTGGAGGTGGTGGAACATCATGATCTAGGGCACTACCTTCTCCTGCTCACCTGGGAGGTAAAATGGAAAATGAAAGGAGCTGAAAAAAAAACATGGATGAGACAGCAGTTACAGATCATGGAATTTAAATGATTCATGGGGCTCCTTACCATTCCCCAGTGCAACTGGTCTTGCAGTATGCTGGACCTGTGATTGTAGATCCTAGAGATATTAAATTCTGGTAGCTGCAGTTCCCACAACACACAGAATCACAGAATGTCAAGGATTGAAAGGGACCTCAAAGATCATCCAGTCCAATCCTCCTGCCTTAGCAGCAATGCCTTGATTAGGTCACACAGGAACACATCCAGACAGGAACACACATGCAGAAAAGGAGACCCCACAACCTCTCTGGGCAGCCCGTTCCAGTGTTCTGTCACCCTCACAGTAAAAAATTTTTTCTCATATTTTTGTGGAACCTCCTGTGTTCCAACTTGCACCCATTGCTCCTTGGCCTATTACTGGATGTCACTGAGAAGAGCCTGGCTCCTTCCTCCTGATGCACACCCTTTGTATAAATGTTAATGAGGCCACCTCTCAGTCTCCTCCAAACTGAAGAGACCCATCTCCCTCAGCCTCACCTCGTAAGGGAGATGCTCCAGTCCGTTAATCATTTCTGTGGTCCAACAACAAGGCCAAGCGGCTGCTGTTGAAGTTAATGAGTTGGTTTCAGTGCTGGAAATTGAGTTTTAAGAATTTTGGAGGAAGTCCTTACCCAGAGGTTTCAAAGGTGTTCCAGAGGGGTCACAGAGCGTAAATGAGGTACTATGATAGTGGCACCCTCTCAAGGGTCCATAAAAGCCTGAGGTCCAGGAACAGGTGACTCACTGCCTGACTGGGGTGGTGACTCTAAAGGGGCAGGGAAGCAGCCACCTGTGGGCAGACAGGCCCTGACAGGGTAAACGGCAAAGGGGGTAAAACTCTCAATATCCTATTACATTTAGCTGAAAGAGTCTGGGGAGTAGAATCCCCTATTACACTTTTTCCATTCTCTCAATAATATGTAGGGACAGGGTACACAGCCTTTTTCTATCACAGCTGGGCAGCCTGCATTCAAACACAAAAGGTTATGTAATTCATTTAGTCACTCTGAAAAAGGGTAATTCTTTGTAGCTAGGCTGTGCTTACTTCACAGTGAGTCATTTTTAGGAGGAGAGATCATACACATTGTTAAAAATAAGCTTTTGAAGACAGCAGTTCTTTCATGCCAACTATGTCCTGTTTAGATCAGCAGATTAAACAACCCAAAGCTGTAACTCAGTGCAAGTAAAGGTTTCTCAGCGAATCAAAAATAAAAAGGGACAAGTTTCACTCCTAGATTCTGAAAGGGAGTCATAGAATTGACATTACTTCTTAAAAATTTAGGTTCTGAAAATCCTTAAGCGTTTTTACAAAAAAAAAAAAAAAAAGGTTTTCATTTTGTAACTGAATAATTAAATACAGCATTTGCTTTGTAACTCCCTAGAAGGAGAATGTAGCAAACAAAAAGCAAAGAGACAACCATCAAATATCTGAAATGACTCATCTTCAAATGAGAAAAGAAGCCAATTTCTGAACAGCATGGACTTATAGAAAATAAAATGTTTGCTTTCAATTTTTCAGGCCATCCTGCCATTATTATTCAGCAATCAGAAGCTGCAGCATAGAGTGAGGTTGCTGTAACATGGCTGTGAAAGCTCACAGTGCAACGGTTCTTCCTTCTTGTGCTTGCTCTTTATTTCTGTTACCTAGTAAAACAAATTATTCCATCCTCTATATGATCCTTTATACATTTTTTGGTAGCTATGACACTCAGTGCTACCTATGACCACCTTATCTTTGACAAATTCACATCTCTTAGATCTGTCACTCCATGAATCACGTTTTTCTATTTACCTTTCTCAAACTGATTTGCTTTCTGCCTGAGTTACTCTATGTATTGTTTCTTTCTTTTTTCTTTTTTTTCCTTGTGGAAAGATTTTCTATTTGTCTGATTCACCCTTCTATTTTCACTTCTCATTCTTTCTCATTGTCATTATTTTGTCAGTTTTCGTTTTCATTCTATGATTTATCTCATATCCTGACTGCACAGAGCAGCATCTTTTTGGTTAATTCATTTCCAATTTATCTTTAATCTTTCCTTTTCTTTCCTCTCCATGACTCAGCTTCTGTTTCCCATAGTTTATGTTTTTATTGTATTCAAAGGTATTTTTTGCTTATTCAGCATCAACTACTGGAAAGGGAGTGAATACACATAGATGGCTCTGTGCTGAAAAGGATGATGTCAGCTACACAGCTTCTGAAAGCACATTTCATTCCACTGACTTGTCAACAGTTAGAAACCACAAAACAATTCAGTCTTTTATATCTGTAAGATATAGCTCCTGCATTTGTCTCCTGCTATTTGTTTCAATTTTATTCCCCTTAGATCTTGCAATTATATGGGAAATTGATGTAGCTGTTTAAAACAAATACACTGCATGATTCTGCAAAAATAAACCCCAACCCATTTAATGATAGCCAATGATCATGAAATCACCTCTTTAAATTAATTAGTAAGTCAACAGCATTACAGTTTGCAAAGCAATTATATTTGCTTTCAGCTTTGTAGACATCTTTCAAACTTGCAGAAATGTGGATTATTTTCAAAGCAGCATGTCAGCATTGCAAGAGTAACTACTATATGAATGGAGCATGCTACTGCTTTAATCTCAGTTATCGAAAAAGTTACAGTATTGCAAGTATCGTTTAACAAATGATAGATGTCCTCTTTCTCTCTTCTAGTCGACCTCTTTGATCTTAGTAGGATTTCTTTCAGCTCTAGCATCACATCTTACAGCATACCTTCCCACTCAGTTCAGTTTTCTGCGTACTATCATGATATATGACACATAAGAGAGAGATGTGAGAGATATGTATGTTTCATGTCGATTCATGATTGAATGTTTGAGCCTCAGTGGAAAATTAAAAAAAGATTCAGTCCCAGAATTTCAAGAAAGAATTGCAGCCAATGTTTGATTTATTAGACAATTGAATGGAGCTTTCCAATTCAATTTCTCATTTAATACTTTTATTATAGTTTATTCATAGATTATTTCCTTTGGAGACAGTATTAGATTTTCTAGTCTGACTTTCATTATAGCACAGGCTATTAAACTTTACATAAATACTTTTATAGAGGCCAGTAACTCCTAAAAGAAATCTGAATGATCTTCCAAGAGATATCCACTACTGATTTTATAAAGTCAACAATGAAAACCTCCATCTTCTCTGACAACTGTTCTTGTTGTTTGACAGGCTGACTGTTAACAAAATAGCAAAAGAGATATGTGCCCAATTTTTTATTTTGAATATTTTTGGCCATGCAGAATTTGTTGTTTTCGCTTGTTCCCACTGGGAAGCCTTTAATGCTTTCTTTTGAATGTGCTTATACATACATAAGATGTTCTTATAAGGACATCTTCTATTTGATAAGTGGAAGTTAAACATAGCTCTCAGGATTTACTTTAGTACTGGGTTATTTCTGATGAACAGTCTCCAACTTAACTCTACCCACATTAACAATCATGTTGCAAGACTCTGTCAGATATTCTGTGTATTCACTCAGTGGCTTAATACATAAGGGCTTATGCATATATATTTCACATTCTTTGTGTTGCCATAATTTCTTTTTGCATCCAGGCACAAACATAAGTGTAGCAGTGGCTAGAATGTTCCTGAGAAGCATGAGACTAACTGACCAAAAGAAAAATTCCAACCTTCATCTTATGTTGGTAATATAAGTGAACATAAAAATCTAATTTGAGGGCACCAGTACAAAATCTTGTTTGAGAGATTACATAAATATATATATGTATCTTGTTCAAAGGCACCAACAATCTGATTGACAGAATAACACCACAGAAGAAGAAAGTCAAGGCTATTGACGCAGTGATGCATCAATGATGTCTGGTACAGTGAAATATTTTCTTCAATCTTTAAGTCACTTTTGTGATTCTTCTCCCCTTTTCTTTCAACTGTCTTACGAAGTGTTGAAACCACAACTGCACACACCAGGAATTTTGTGTAGAGAGGGAAAATTGCCTCCATATTCCCTATATATAGCTCTTGATTTTAAACATCATAAAAATTTTGTTATAGCAGATAAAACAAGGAAATAATATGCCCTCCCTACTAAAACCTCCCATTGTTTTCCAGGATCCAGATTCTGTTCTGCTAATTAAAGTCTACCATCATATTCCTCATCTTTGTCCTGACAGTTTCTGTGTTTTGATGAGCTCAGTATTCTTCCTTGCAATCCGGAATACTCTGTTTAGTTGATTAGAGTTTGTTTGATTGATTGATTTTTGCATTCATTGCCTCTTCGGACCAGTCACAAATGTTAACACCACTGATTTTTTTATTATTATTATTTTTATTTATTTATTTGTATTTATTTCTACTAATAGACTTAATAAAGAACACAGATCTGATGAAAATGAAGCTGACTAAGAACTAGGACTACTCTCCAGAGACCTTTCCTAAAAATGCTATCATCAGTAATAACTCCCTGCTGATAGGTACTTTTGAGACCTGTGAGACAGTTCTTAATCCATTTAAGGATGTACTTTACTGATACTGCATATCCTTATACTTTTATCAACATGTCATGTATAGCAAATCAAATGCTTTGCAGAAATATACTATATTGCCTTCAACAATAACTGTAGCAAATAAATAAATAAAGCCTGTTTTTCATAAAAATTTTACTAAGCTTAATTATAAATGATATTAATACTGTGTATTAATTATAAATCTTCCATTTTGTATTTTATCAACAGATTATTTATAATTTGTCCACCATTTTGCCAAGAACTGGTGTTACCTATCACATCTCTTTTGACCTTCTCATCCCTCTTGACTTCTTGCATATTCACAAAATATCAGTATGATTTTAATCTTCAGAATTATCCATATGCAAAATGGTATTCAGACCTGACATTTGCAGGAGACAGTCCTAAAAGTCAGTGATTTTAGGACTCTGAGGTGTGAGCTATCTGGGCTTGTCAGCGAGAAATTTTCTCAAGATCATATGTCATTTAAAATGCACATTAGCTACTAATGGTGCAATTAATCTCACCTAAATTCTTCTAAAATTAGTTGTCTAAGTTACCTAGGATCCCCTCAATAGAGAAAGAAAGATAAGATCCTACATAGACTTAATTGATTCCATCTATCCTGATATAACTTGAAGAGAATCAGATACATTTAAATATGTACCTGTAAGATATTTCTATAAATACATAAATATTGATAATAGTAGGTGAAAAAAACACTACATAGGTACATATCTTGTAATATCTTTGTGTAAAGAGAATTTTGAGGAATCCTAAAACAAGTGTGAGGGTGAGACCAAACAAACACCAGCTATGCTTTTAAGGACTATTGTCTTGATGTCTGCTAAAGAAAACCGGGCGTGTTCCATGGGATCTAGACAAGGGGTCACATAACTTACAATGTGTACAGAATTGAACATGTACAGACATCTTACAGCCCAGAATGCTGACTGTATCCCGGGTTGTATCAAGAGGAGCATGACCAGCAGGTCAAGGGATGTGACTGCGCTCTTGTGAGACCCCACCTGTAGTACTGCATCCAGTTCAGGGGTCCCCAACACAAGAAGGACATGGAGCTGTTGGAGCAGGTCCAGAGGAGGGCCACAAAGATGATCAGAGGGCTGGAGCACCTCCCCTGAGAGGACAGGCTGAGGGAGCTGGGACTCTTCAGCCTGGAGAAGAGAAGGCTCTGGGGGCACCTTCTATGGAAGTGGCTTCCAATACCTGAAGAGGACCTACAGAAAAGCTGGGGAGGGATTTTTCATAACGGCATGTAATGATAGGATAAGGGGAAACAGTTTTAAAAAGAGTGTTGGTAGATTTAGACAAGATATTAGGAAGAAATTATTTACTGTGAGGGTGTTGAGACACTGGAACAGATTGCCAAGAAAGGAAGGTGGCTGCCCTCTCCCTGAAAGCATTCAATGCCGGGTTGGATAGGGCTTTGAGCAACCTGGTCTAGTGGGAGGTGTCCTTGCCTATAGCAGAGGACAGTTGGAACTAGATGATCTTACTCAAATGATTCTATGATTCTGTGAATTTTAGAAGCTGTTCTTGACTTCATGGTGGGAGCCTTCTTTAGACTGTGCCTACGTGCAAGTACAGCAAACATCAGTAGTTGTGTGTGATCACCTGCTTCAAAACTAAGCATGCAGAACTGAGCACAGTGGTGATCCGCTGATCTGCACTGCACATGCAAGTGTTGTTTATTATAGTGTGCATATCAGACCTGGTTCTTTCCTGAGGTTCAATTGTAATTTAGATGCTGCAGATGGTAAAAAATATGGGCAGTATAGCCAGTTATATTTTTCCTGAAAATCTGAGGGAAATTTGTCACATACTGACTGCAGGTCAGGTTCAAATATCCAAAAAAGGAATGCAATGAGAGATTACTGAAAATGCACTGGGGCAATAACCTGTCCAGAAATGGAAAGAGAGCAGTAGAAACAACAGTTCAAAAGGATCATAATCATTGTTTATCCAACTCTAAGAAAGGAATAATTCCTTGCCAGTCAGAATCATGATTCAATCAGGTTCTAATCTACAGACAGAGGATGCCTTCTGTGGCCAGTTAGGAAATACAGACCAAGTTCTTGAAGGCCTGGATATTGACATGAAGTTAGGGGATCAAAAAAACATGAGCAATTTGGAGTGTTTGGGAAACAAAATGAAAACAGAGTCCAAGCCCATGAGTACTTGCAAAATTTATAATAAGCAGAAGGATATAAATTGTGGGAATGTGATGCAAGGGTTATGAATAACAGCTGTGTTATGAGATTTCCAGGAAAAGGACACTAGTGTGGAAAAGAGGGAGTGAGCTAATCCAAAAATTAAGTGAGGCACAGGCTGTTGTTTAGGTTATATTATAAAATAAAAGGAAACATCATAAAGATTGCATCCAAAAAAATCAACTGAAAAATAAATTATCAGTAAAACTGGACACGGCACAAATCAGTTAAAGTGGAATTAGATGCCACTCAGCTTAGAGCAATAGCAAAGGAACAAGAGGCCTCAGCAAGAAATCTTGTGTGAAGTTGCAATAATTGACTGTATGTACATTGTCTCTTGCGTCCAAACTAAATTAAATTTTTATGATACTTTTGTTGAATTTAGTAGTCTGCTTAGACCAATGATTTTCACTTTTAAGCACTTCAGAGTATTTCCACAAGTGCTTTGGTTAGAAATAGCCTAAACAAAAATGGATCTGTGTGATATAATTACAGTGATGGTGATGTGAATCTTCATTCTTCAGCTCCTAAAACAATACCTTGTATTTTGTTAATTAGGATGAAAATTTTCAGAATCTCAGCTATGATAAACAAGTATTTACTCCTATTTGTGTTGGCCTGTATTACATATGTTTCTCGACTGGCTCTACTAACAATGATGCTAAATCCATCCAATTTACAGAAATCCAATGTTTCTTGTGCAGATTTCTGAAACATTACTCTATCTCCTATTTCCCACAACCGTTCCTGTTTGTGACTATTATCTGCTTATTTATTCATTCACAATCACTCTCTATCTGTTCACCTACACTCCCAGCAAAGTTATTCTGCAACGTCTCTAACCAGTTATCAGTTAAAAGCTCATGGTTGCTTTCAGCTGTCAACTGCTTACAGCTGCCTTGCTGTGTTGTTCTGTTTGCTTTTTTTTCCAGTTCTCTTCAAGTCAAAGTCTCAAGAAACATATACCAATGCTCCACAGTGGTTGCTCTTACAGCCATGAGTATGGTAGACAGCTTCTCATCCCAGTTCTTACTGCTAGCTTTTACTAATTTTCGGAGAGCTCTGTCAGTCATTCTGCTGGTACATTCCATTTGTCCAGTACTTTGGGGTGCATGCCACATTACATAATTGCATTGTAGTTAACTGTGTGATGACTCTTTTCATGGGAACAGCTTCCATCCTTTTGTGAGTGGGTTAAAAATGATCCAAATGTGTCCTGTGTAATCAGCCTGCACACTGCTCCCCCCGAAAAAAACCTACACTACAGCTGGCTTTGTCTTGGATTTATTAGAGCATTTACAATGGCTGATGCTAGTCAGGCATGCAGCTATTTTTTGTATCTCAGCAACCATCACACCATAACTCCATCTAACATTAGAGGATAAGCTTATCCATGTAGAGATCGAGTCAAAGCGTACCAGAGCTCATCCTCACAGACCATCTTCTTCTGCTCATATTACTTCCTTTTATTAGAAAAATACCAATTCCTGTTTTAGAAGAGAGTCTAAGAACCCAGAAGTTCAGCTTTCCAAAGATGTTCTGGAAAGTCAGGTCATTCAAATTTGGAGTGGAAAGATACATATGTTTCAAATTAACTCAAGTAAAAATTCCATTAAATTTCCTAATTATTCAACTGGAATATATGCTGAGCAAAACCTGTTCAAGCAATGGACTGAGAAATATTTGAAACTGAACGGGAGAGGTAGCATTTCAAGTACTTTGTTAGGAAATTTAAGTGAAGTGAACGGAACACTGAATACTGTAGACCTTGAATACTTTAGGGATGAATTATCACTGATGGGCAATGATGTGATTAAAGCATTTCTATACAGAAATGAAAGGCTACAGATTTTGGTACACAGCCAAGGAGAATTACTGCTCCTTGGAAAAGCTGTGTTTTCATTAGTGCTATACTAATAGCAGATGAATGTTGTTGCAATATTATTACATTCATGTGCTTTTCTGATATTAAAATATATTATTTCAGGGAATAATAGAAGCAAAGATGAAGTAATACAGTACTGAAAAGTTCACCACCCAAAACTGTTTGTTAGAAGGTGAAAAATCATCAAGTGTATCTTTACAACCTAGTGGTCTATGTGGAGCTGTATTGCAGATACATGTTAAGGACCACACATATACCAGCAACCTTTGGAATGGCAAATGTTCGTCAAAAACAGGTGTTCCTCAGGAAGGAGCTGGTGGGTAGTTTCAGAAAGGTATTGTGATGGCATTCTTGCTGTAGAGAAATGGAAACATTCATTATAAAGAGTTATTCTGGTCCAGAAGTCAACTGGTATAGATTTTAAAAAGGATGTACTGTGGTATCTTCAGAGTAAGACAACGTTGTAAAGTTGAAATTCACAATCTACAATAAGTTTTCTGTTCAGTACTTATGTTTCAGGTGTACAAGCTAATATCATTCTAGAATCATAATGAGCGAAAATTACACACAAACCTTCCAAGTAGATGACAGCTACTACTGTAACAGAAACAATGGGAGCAGAATGGAAAAAATGTAAAAGAAAGCTTCTTCTTATGAATCTGTAGTAAAGCAATCAGTGACAGTCTCAGCAAATCAAGAAGAAAATTGAATATCATTAGCAAGAAATTACATTATGGGTATCAGAGGTGAAGATGAGAAAGTAATTCTTGGTGGGGCAGGCAATTCTGTTAAGTGTATTATTTCATTTGTTACTGAGCCACTAGCAATGCTGTTGTATACATACTAGTAATTTGTTACATTTATTTTCTCAATATTATTTTCAATAAGGTGCAGAAAAGTCAATACTTTATGATGTAAATATAGAATCCTCCTTGAACAGGACAGTGATTATAGGAAGCCTAGAGAGTAAACAGGTTGATTAACTCCACTCTTACAGTGATTGTGATTTGAACAGGTCACCATGAAGGAGAGAATTATTGCAGCCTGAAGATAAGCTAATAAATCTGAGCACATACCAGTAACGTTTCTAAAATATACAGATATTAATGATACATGGGTGACAAATATACATACTGTATATATATAAAAACACATTCCTGAGAACAGTGCTGCATACAGAGAATTTTCAGGAATTCCTTTCTTCAATTACCACTGAATGAAAAATGTCAAGCAACACTTACCTGACTTCTTATTTGACTATGAAATCAATCTGTTAAGAGGTTCACTTCACAAATATGGGGATTTTTTTTTCCTTAGCCCAGCATATCATGTCACACAAGTTTTCTCAAATTTAGAAATACACCTGCTATTTTACAAATGCACATAAAATAAATAACATGCAACACTGAATGGCACTGTCCTCAGTTGGTTCATCATAAACGTACTAACGCTTCCATTCCCAAGGTAACCACAAACTCCATGTCCAGAGATAACTCACTTTATTTTAACTGCCCCACTGGAGTTCAAGATAGACCTGTGATGAAGGAATTAACTTGTCCTGACTTTATTGGATCAGACACTGGATTTCACTTCAATCCTAGTTAAGATTAGCTACTGCCTGTAAACAGGCAGCAGGTCAGGGACTAGCTTGTTCTCTCATCTCAGCGAAGTGAAGCTCTCTCAAAGAAGCTGCCTGAAATGTATCACAGCTGCTGTGAGAGGTTGCTGAGCTGCCAGAAACCTCACTCAGAGGAACAAGGGCCTGGATGAGAAAGAGCTGCCCAGAATAATATTAGGGTAAGAATAGTAGTGCTTCACGCTTCTGAATGGCCTTCACCTTTGGGTCTGAAATTAATAGGAAAGAGAAAGAAAAGCCTTTTGAGGCATATCATTCCATCTGATGTTGTTCCTTTGAGTTTAGTGGGAGGAGTGTAAAATGTTGGCAGCTCAGAGATCAAAGACCTACAAGCATAAACTGTGAAAGGCAGGACCAAAGTGCAGCAAGTCAGATATACTGAAGATAGACACAGAAATGACTTGCTAAATTATTTAACAGTATGAGTAAGGTTTTGTCTTCGTGCTGCCGCTTTTTATGGCATCTAAATCAATTTGTTTCCCTAAATAGATTCTGGTGCTTTTCTGCAGTAACTGGAAATTACTTCCACCTCTTTAGCTCTATCAGTAAAAAATGAAATTAGCTTTATCACTTCACTATAAGTTTTTAGCAAATTACATAATTAAGAAATAATATATTGGTTGAAAATATGAAACGGCAAAAGCTATGTTCGTGCCTCTGAGGCAGTGCAGAATCACCTAGAACTCTGTACCTTTAAAATAGCCTGGGTTATTCCTTTTTCCCTTATAGTCTTAAATAGGGCTTTCATTATCCACAGAATAATGAAATAAGTAGAGTCAGCTGTAACTTGCTTCACTGAAAACCATTGTCCACACCAACTGTGTTTTCCCAGCACGCTTAGGAGTGTGTTTTTACATCACAGAGATGCATTGTTTGTGTGTATAAGATTGGACTTTTTTCTTCTTCCTACAGAGGTCTCTAGGACCATTATGCACATCAGTACCACCAAGAACTTTGACGGAAGAGCTGCAGTCTGCCAAAGAACTTGACAGTAATCTCTGCCTCAGAGCCATCTCTTCTTCCAGAGTCTGTCTCCCCCAGAGAAGAGCTGGCAGAGTGAGGTATGTGCACGTACTCCAACTCCCCTGGAGCAAATGCTTAAACTGCCAAGATGGGCTTGAGCGGTAGCATCAAGCTGCAAAGCAAAGGAACTGAAGAATGCTTGCTTCAGCCAGCTTCACAGCAGGATGATAACCTTTGGTATTCTGAATAAGCCAGGAGGTGTATAGTGCCATCAATAACTGCCTTAGCCAGATATTGCCTACATTCCTTTCAAGGCTACGTTACAATACTGAAGTTACAGACAGCTACCTACATGAGGTGCACAGCTCCCTAAAGTGCATGAGAATGCCCTGAACTGAGTCCAGAGGCAATTTGCCTATGATTAGAAAAGGCATAACCAAGAGATCCTGCTGAAGGCTTTCAGAAGGAAAGAGAAGGCCCTGAGTACTGCTGATGCAGGGCTGCTGTTGTTCCAGCACACAGCTGATGTTCATGCATGGTGAGCATGCTGCCTTCCTATTGAGTACATTAGTGTCAGCTCACTGCACTAGCACGCACACCTTTGCAGAGCAGCTGTACAGAACACATGCAATAGCTGATGCCATGCATTAATTGTACAGGCTGTCAGACATTTGGAAGAGCAACCAATATGAAAATATGAGGACAAAGACTGTATTCTATCTCATTTTAGGGGACATAGTCTATAGTCTGAAAGGATTATACAAACCTTTCGTAGGCTGGGCCCTGAAATTCACCAAGGCCCCAATGAAAATCGTTCTCCTTGTATCTCAAAAGTGAATGGGTGAATCATCTGACCCACGGACACTGATTCACATGTGGCTGGGACAGAAGAGATGCAGAGAAACCTCTTTTTACAGCATCCCTCCCGCTTCTGGTAACTTGGTATAGATATGAAGCGCGTATCTAAAAGTCTGATGGCAAATAACATTGATGAAAACCCTGGAATGACTTGCATGCACAAGGGAAGGACCAGTGCTGCCTTGCTGTGGTGATGTGAAGAATACAGACCTGAGCAGGAACAGCTGTTTTGGCACGTGTATTTCAGGTGTCTGTAAGTGTGAGATAACACTTACTCCACAATTACACCTGAAATATGCATCTCTTGGGTCTTCCCAATAATAAAACAAGATTAGTATGGAATCATATCTTTGTGATACCGCACATTCAAATTCTCTTACTTCAACCAGTATGTGTTTGGATCCTCACAAATTAATGAATATGATAGTAGCATTTCTAAAGGTTTTCTCTTAGATCAACTAACACACTTTTAGTACATCTTTGTTAAAGCAACATAATATTCTTGTACATACAGAGCAGTATTTTTTCAATTGGCAAGACCATTTTAGATACACAACTTGTGAATATACATTTCCATTTGAAATACATTGAAACACTCTAAAAGAGGTTATAAAATACCACAAGCTCTCTCAGAACTTGAATGTCAGCAATGTAATTAAAAATGTGACGCATCAGCTTTTAGAGTAGTTTCCCAGAACCAGAAAAAAAAATAGATAATAATAGAAATGCAGAGAACAGCTTGAAACACAGCTGAATTTATTTTAGAATAGGACCCTCATGCAAGACTGAGTTCAGATTGTGCTAATGCTGCTGGCATTTGACAGAAGGTTACTGTGATGGCTTGTTCACATGGAAAATTAAGGCAATAAAAGGTAAGATGTTATTCTAAAATGCTATAATAACACTAATACAAATTCATATGTGAGCACCCTTATCTCATTATAGAAAGTTTTTTTTTTCCCAGTTTTAGCAGTAATTTCTTCAGCACTTATTTCAAACCAGAAAATCCTCTCTCACACTGGAATATGCATATATATAGCCAGCTATGTTGACATAGCCATGGTTATGCCTTCAGAGTTTCCTGAGAAAACTTTTAGAATGGAAAGTAGTTGTCATTGTTATTATCTTTAATTTTTATGATGTAATTGTGACTTCAGAATGAGCATATTAGGTGACATCCACCTATATTTCCAATCAACAAATCTGCTGGGTTTTCTATACCGCACCTGCTGTTTTTATCAGCACTCTCAGCTAAAATCCAAATAACAGTGGTTGGTTGTTTGGGGTTTTTTGTTGTTTCAAAAGTCACAGCTTTTAGTATCTCTGAGATTAATGTAATATGCAAGTTCTCTCTCTCTAACTCCCTCTGTAATGAACTATTGTACAAGCTTATTCTTATTCCTAGTCAGTGATCCTGGGCAGTAGGTATGTAAAAACGTCACAGAATCACAAAAGGGCCAGGGTTGGAAGGGACCTCAAGGATCATGAATCTCCAATCCCCCTGCCACGTGCAGGGCCCATTTAATACTAGACCAGGCTGCCTTGAACACCTCCAGGGATGAGGCATCCACAACCTCTCTGGGCAGCCTGTGCCAGCACCTCACCACTCTCTCTGTAAGGAATTTCCCCCTGAAATCCAACCTAAATCTTCCTTCCCTCAACTTAAAACCATTTCCTCTTGTCCTGCTGTTATCTACCCTTTCAAGAAGTTGATTCCTTCTCCTGTTTGTAGGTTCCCTTTAGGTACTGAAAGGCTGCAATAAGGTCACCCCGCAGCCTTCTTTTCTCCAGCTGAACAAGCCCAGCTCCCTCAGCCTGTCTTCGTAGAGGAGGTGCTCCAGTCCCCTGATCATCTTTGTGGCTCTCCTCTGGACCCTCTCCAACAGCTCCCTTTCTTGTACTGCGGGCTCCAGGCCTGGACACAGTACTCCAGATGGGGCCTCACAAGAGCAGAGTAGAGAGGGACAATCATCTCCCTGTCCCTCCTGGCCACCTCTCTACTGATGGAGTCCAGGATACCATTTGCTTTCCAAGCTGCAAGAGCACACTGCTGGCTCATGTTAAGCTTTTCATCCATCAGGACCCCCAAGTCCTTCTCTGCAGGGCTGTCTACATATGACAGATGAAAGACGACATACAGCAAGGCAGATAAGTGTCCTTTGATGGTCCATTCTGAAAAGCCAGTGCTCAAAAGGACCTCTTCTGTATTTATCCCTCTCATCTTTCACAACCCAGATATAAAAAATACATTACCCTACTAAGTGTAATTTTCTGTATGTTACTGTTACAAATATAACAGACAAAACTGTAAAAAAATAAAAGTGCACTGTTACCATTTCATAAAAATACAAGAAAAGTCATAAAATACTGTCATCATTATTCCTAGCTCATATCAGGTCCTCTTTGCTTTTAAAATCCTGCCTATTACTCTCATAGCTGAAAAACTTCCACTTGAAACCACTGTTCCCAGCAATGAAGACCTCAGGACATTTCATGTAGTATCTGGTCTCCCTCAGGTTTCAGGATATATACCTGCACTTCAGTACTTAGTGTGCCTTTTATTACTATCATTGCTTTGACTACAAAGTTGAGGCCTGGCTTAGGCAGGATGTAGCAGTAAGCATGTGAACAGGTTTTCTCAGGAAGAAATACTATGTGTGATCCTGAGGTCATCCAACCTCATAGCACTCTGTGTTTTATCTTCTGATTTGCAAGCTCCACCAGCCCAGAGGTGACCAGCAGTTTTAGTAGCTCATAGCCTGAAATTCAGCCTTTAACATCGTTTGGCCTTCGGTTTTTTTTAGTCACTTTAAGATTTAGTTCTGATGTCTTCAATGAATATGAGAAATACCCTGGGACCGTCTGAAGGAATTAGACAGCAAACTTAACACAGAAGTCTAACACCGCTGAGGAATCAAGCCATCAAACCTGGAGGATGACAAGCTCAACTCACACATCTCAGGAAATCAATGAATTTTAATGGTGACAGGTCTGCAGTGTGTTACAACATGCTGCAGCCAGGATGCACTGGGCAGTTGCCTGCAAAGAGTATTCACCCTTCTATTCTTCATATTCACTGCTCAAAGTCCTTTTCTGAGTGACTATTTTACTTCCCTGGCTTCACCTGACCCACAGTCTATTCCCTCAGTCTGGTCTGCCTAAGAGATTTTCCTAAATTAAAAACAAATTCTAAAGGATATGAAAGATAATTAATCCCTATAAGCTCACAGTTCTCCATGGGTATTTTTCTTGGCTAACGACTTCCATTATCTTGAGAAAGTAATGCATTAATAAAACAACAATAAGAAAATGGAGCATATCGGAATTCATATAAAGAGAAATGAAGACTATTATAGTTCAACATATAAAAGAATTAAACATTAGAAGTTTTTCTGAAAAGAAAAAATGTAATGTGAGAGATAAACAAGTTAGTCCTACAAGGATGGCCTGAGCCAAAGAATAAAATTCCAGTTTGAGTCCTTCATTTACTTCTGTGCATACAACAAGAAGGTTTTTGCTATTGAATTCAACAGATCCAACATTTCAGTGTTTAACTCTCTCTGTGATGCATAGTAAGTGAAATCTACTTTCTCTTCCTCTTATGTTGGGGCTGTTATGGCTGTTTTTAAAGACTGTTTATCTTTGAAAGCTCTTTTTGCCTTCAGAGCCTCTGTTGACTTCACAGTTTGAGCGCAGCTACTCTGGCACTGCATTTTCATGAGGCTGCAGTGTGCATTCACTGAAGAGGGGTTTGCTGTCAACTAGGTTATGTTTGTTTTTTTTTTCCGCTGCAACGTTAGTCGAGCCAACAAAAGCTCTCTTCTGCAGCACGGCTCTATCAGCAAGGGAGTAAGATTATTTTCACACTTGCAGCTGAAGTAACTCTGCTGGCAAAATTCTGCGGTTCAGGTCAAGTCTGAAAAACAACTGAGAGAGACAGTATGACTGATAATAAATAATACACGCTCTGAAAGCCACTGCAAGTTATTTAGTTTGTTGGATTTAACAGGACATAACTGTCCCATGACAGGTTTTTGCTCTTCTTGATAATCCAGTTTCTGTGCAGTGTGCATAACTGTGCGGGGTAGTAACAAGATAGAAACTATTATAATGAGTTAATACAGTTCTGTTTCCATAGTGCACATTTACGATTTCAACCAGTTCCCTCTAAGCTGCCAAAAAAAATCTCCTCATTGTAAGCAACTTTACTACTCCATTATAAGCCCTATCACAGCAGCCACCCATGTGTATGAGACAGTCAGCGCTTCTTGAAGTGCTTCCCACAGGCACCTTTACACAGATTCTTCAGGCACAGGTGGTTCAGAGGGACCAGATACCAGTCATCTCCAAGCTAGATGCCATGCAAAGCTGCTGTCATGAGGCAAAGCTAATAACCATTGTGAGAACTTATTATTCTGGGCCTCAAAAGTAGCTGAAACATTGGTGTGGCTCCAAGTTGACTTAGAATCTGATGAGAGCGCACTCAAATCTGTTTGTGAAAGACTGTTGGGATGTTTGAATCTCTGGAGAATGGGATGCTCACTGAATCTTTCTCAATATACTTTCAGCATTCAGAGTTTAATAAAAATCAAGGGATCTGCCAGACATCTAGATAGCCCTTTTCATATATTCGGATTATTGCAATATAAGCAGCTGGAATAAATTCTAAGGCGGATGAAGATATAGATTCTATTAAAACCCCCTATTTCTGAGTCTTTATGATTATGCACACTTTAATTACCTACAATGACCATATCTGATGTTTGCATAATGCAATTTTCTTTGGAAAGTTTCAGCACTAAGGGTTCAGACTTCCTTGAGAATAAACTCAGGGGATCATATCCTTCAGGAATGTTAAAAAGTAGTCCTGCCAGCCTTTGCACTGAATATTCTATTTTCTCCAGTCTGTAGTGCAGGAGTTTGACCTGTTTTGTGAGGTTAATTGGGAAGGGTTTTGCAACCTAGTAAAAAATCTGTTTAACTGAGCAATAATAAAAAATAGTCTTAGATTGGATGTAATCATAAAGCCTGATTAGAAAACTAACTACAGTCCTTAGAGTCTAACATCATTGAACAGACAAACTGTTGGAGCTCGTCAGGCTGTCCAAACTGCATGTGTGCTATCAAAGAGAGACTGCTTCAAACAAAGGATTTGACTGCATCTTCTGCTCTCCTTGCTTTGGAGTACAGACTTTGACTAGAACATTGAGAATCCAACTTTTCTCAGGAGAAAACTGATTTCATCTAATTTCAGTGATTTAAATCATAGAATTGAAGGCTGTAAAAACTATCAAAGTTCATTCTAGAAGATATTACTGAGAACTTTTCTTTACTGAAAAAATCTAGATGCATGTGTAACACTATAAAGCAATGGAAAGCACATTATATCAGCAAGGTAGCAAAGTCCTAGGCTGCAGCAAGTGAGGATTAGCCTGAATGCAATAGCTATAGACACAGAAACAAAGGTTGAGGGGGGACGGGAGAAGAAAAAAACAACTGATCACTCCTGGAAGGCCTCAGGTACACAGGAATCTCCAGTGAGATACCTTAACCTCCATTGCAAGCTCTTCAATAAAATCTGTGAAGAGGTGGACCCGGGCTTCTCTTCTCTTTTCTCTTCTATCGGCTCCACCGTTGTAGACAAAACTCTCTTACTCTCCTCCACATCTCACTAGAAAAAGGAGAGTCACAAGTTGTGACTGAGAAATTTTTGCCTCAAACACAGTTTGAGAGAAAAAAAAAGAAAAACTGCTTCCTCCCAGGATCCCTCTGACAGAGGCAAGCTACAATTGGGACCGCAGCAACAGCAAAGGCAGGAGTGCCAGTACCTGTCTGTGGGATCAAGCAGCCGGGAGAAGTTGTCAGTTGTGGCCTCTGCATGACAGCAGATGAGAATGACCACCCGCCTGGCACAGGAAGGACATGAATGTGCTCTGCTTCATGGATAACATGCAGCTGTGCAGGATGTAGACCAGTGGCATCTAAAAGAAGGGGAGAAAGAACGACTTGCTGCATCCTTGACTCTGCAGGGCCTAACCACGGACATTCAGCACATGAGCAGTGCCTGCTCCCTTGACATGCTGCCAAGGCCTAAGCCTAAATTTCACACCAGTCAGCCTGTAAGCGCATCGTTAGAAGCTTGCTGATGACACAAACTGGGAGGAGTGGCTGACACACTAGAAGGCTGTGCTGCCATCCAATGAGACCTAAACAGGTTGGGTGGGGAGAAATGTAATGAAATACAATAAGGGCAAGCGTAGAGACTTATGTCTGGGCAAGAACAGTGCCAGGTACCAGTATAGGTTGGAAAGCAGCATAGGGGAAATGGACCTGGGAGTCCTGGTGGACAGCAAGGTGACCATGAGTCAGCACTGTAAGAAGGCCAATGGCATCCTGGGGCATACTAGAAGGGACATGGCTTGCAGGTCAAAAGAGGTTCTCCTCCACTCTGTCCTGGTGAGACCACATCTGGAGTATTGTGTCCAGTTCTGGGCCCCTCCATTCAAGGACAGGGAACTGCTTGAGAGAGTCCAGCGCAGAGCCACAAAGATGATGAAGGGACTGGAGCATCTCCCTCACGAGGAAAGGCTGAGGGACCTGGGTCTCTTTAGCTTGGAGGAGACTGAGAAGTGGCCTCATTAACATTTGTAAATATACAAAGGGTGTGCATCAGGAGGATGGAGCCAGGCTCTTCTCAGTGACATCCAGTAATAGGACAAGGAGCAATGGGAGCAAACTGGAACACAGGATGTTCCACAAAAAAATGAGAAAAAACTTCTTCATGGTGAGGTAACAGAACACTGGAATGGGCTGCCCAGAGAGATTGTGGGGTCTCCTTCTCTGGAGACATTCAAAACCTGCTTAGATGTGTTCCTGTGTGACCTAATCAAGGCATTGCTGCTAAGGCAGGAGGATTGGACTAGATAATCTTTCAAGGTACCTTCTATACCCAGACATTTGGTGATTCTGTGATACAGCAAGTGGCATGGAGAACAGACAGCGGCTATTAAAATGAAGACATGGAAATAACATACTCTTCTTAGCCAGAATTCTGGCATTTAATTTTTTTAAATAAATAATACATTATTAAGCTCTCCTCTCCTCTCCTCTCCTCTCTCTTTTTTTTTTGTGATTGTGATCTTCTCTTCTTCTACTCTTCTCTTCTCTTCTCTTCTCTTCTCTTCTCTTCTCTTCTCTTCTCTTCTCTTCTCTTTTCCTTTCTTTTCTTTTCTCTTTTTTTCTGTGATTCGTGATCTTTTCTCTTTTTTTTTCTGTGACTTTGTGATCTTCTCTTTTTCTTTCTTTTCCTTTCTCTTTTTTTTTTTTCTGTGATTCTGTGATCTTCTCTTCTCTTCTCTTCTCTTCTCTTCTCTTCTCTTCTCTTCTCTTCTCTTCTCTCTTTCTTTTGTTTCTTTTCTTTTCTCTCTTTTTTTTGTGACTCTGTGATCTTCTCTTCTTTTCTCTTCTCTTTTCTTTACTCTTTTTTTTCTGTAATTCTGTGACCTTCTCTATTCCTTTCTTTTCTTTTCTCTTTTTTTTTTTCTGTGATTCTGTGATCTTCTCTTCTCTTCTCTTCTCTTCTCTTCTCTTCTCTTTCTCTTCTCTTCTCTTCTATTCTCTTCTCTTTTCCTTTCTTTTCTCTCTTTTTTTTTCTGATTCTGTGATCTTCTCCTTTCTTTTCTTTTTTTTTTCTGATTCTGTGATCTTCTCTTCTCTTCCCTTCTCCTTTTTCTTTTCTCTTTTTTTCTGTGGTTCTGTGATCTTCGCTTCTCTTCTCTCTTTTTTTTTTTTCTGTGATTCTGTGATCTTCTCTTCTCTTCTCTTCTCTTCTCTTCTCTTCTCTTCTCTTCTCCTCTCTTCTCTTTTTCTTTCTTTTCTTTTCTCTCTTTTTTTTTCTGTGACTCTGTGATCTTCTCTTCTTCTCTTCTCTTTTCTTTTCTTTACTCTTTTTTTTCTGTAATTCTGTGATCTTCTCTATTCCTTTCTTTTCTTTTCTCTCTTTTTTTTTTTGTGATTGTGATCTTCTCTTCTTCTACTCTTCTCTTCTCTTCTCTTCTCTTCTCTTCTCTTCTCTTCTCTTCTCTTCTCTTCTCTTCTCTTCTCTTCTCTTCTCTTCTCTTCTCTTTTCCTTTCTTTTCTTTTCTCTTTTTTTTTCTGATTCTGTGATCTTGTCTTCTCCTTTCTTTTCTTTTCTCTTTTTTTCTGTGATTCGTGATCTTTTCTCTTTTTTTTTTCTGTGACTTTGTGATCTTCTCTTCTCTTTTCCTTTCTTTTCCTTTCTCTTTTTTTTTTCTGTGATTCTGTGATCTTCTCTTCTCTTCTCTTCTCTTCTCTTCTCTTCTCTTCTCTTCTCTTCTCTTCTCTTCTCCTCTCTTCTCTTTTTCTTTCTTTTCTTTTCTCTCTTTTTTTTTCTGATTCTGTGATCTCCTTTCTTTTCTTTTTTTTTTCTGATTCTGTGATCTTCTCTTCTCTTCCCTTCTCCTTTTTCTTTTTTTTTTCTGTGGTTCTGTGATCTTCGCTTCTCTTCTCTCTTTTTTTTTTTCTGTGATTCTGTGATCTTCTCTTCTCTTCTCTTCTCTTCTCTTCTCTTCTCTTCTCTTCTCTTCTCTTCTCTTCTCTTCTCTTCTCTTCTCTTCTCTTCTCCTTTCTTTTCTCTTTTTTTTCTGTGATTCTGTGATCTTCTCTTCTCTTCTCTTTTTCTTCTCTCTTCTATCAGCCCCACCGTTGTAGACAAAACTCTCTTACTCTCCTCCACATCTCACTAGAAAAAGGAGAGTCACAAGTTGTGACTGAGAAATTTTTGCCTCAAACACAGTTTGAGAGAAAAAAAAAGAAAAACTGCTTCCTCCCAGGATCCCTCTGACAGAGGCAAGCTACAACTGGGACCGCAGCAACAGCAAAGGCAGGAGTGCCAGTACCTGTCTGTGGGTGCAAGCAGCAGGGAGAAGTTGTCAATTATGAACTCTCTGTGACAGCGGATGAGGATGGCCACAGTCTGGCATAGGAAGGGCATGAACGTGGACGATGTGCAGCTGCGCAAGATGCGGAGGATTGGTAGCACCTGAAAGGAGGAGGAGAAAGAACGACTTGCTGCATCCTTGACTCTGCAGTGCCTAACCATGGACATTCAGCACATGAACAGTGCCTGCTCTCTTGACACGCTGCCAAGGCCTAAGCCTAAACTGCATGCCAGCCACCCTGTCCAAGCCCTGGCTCTGCACTTAGTCTGTGCTTCTTTAGCACAAGAGGCAAACGGCACAAGGCATAGTGCAACAGCCAGAAGAAGTCCAAGACACGTGGAAGAAAGTCTCTTACGTTCCAACAGATGTCCTTCCTGTACATCTGCAGGAAGGTGATCATCCACTTCCCAGCTGCACGCACGCGCATTCCTTTGCCTTTCCGCAAGGTCTCCTTGATGGCCGTCAGGAAGTCAGCGGTGCGCTCCTGGGGGAAGTTTCTGCACACAATCTGCAGAGGAAAGAGAAGCAGGAGAGATCTCATCATTGCTCTGCAGCAGCTCTTCAAAACAGAAAGCAGTCTTGAGGGCGTTCTTAGTTCAGCAACTTGCCGCTCATTCAGGCGGCAATCACAGCGTTCCTGCTCTCCGTACCCTGCTATTTATACGGAAGGCGGTTGAGCCTTCTCTCAGCTTCTCCATCCATGGTGTTTCCTTACATGCAAAGCCTACCTCCCAGCAGCCACAGTCACACATGCACACAAACTCATGTGCTCACACACACACACAAACTCACGTGGTCATGCACACACACACAAAAGTCATGGAATCAGCTCCTTGCACGGGGCGCCTGAAGGACAGACATAGCTCAGAGCCTCCTACTACTTGCTGAGAGAAGCGGTCTCAGGGTGACAGCTCATTCTGGAAATGGTGTGAGAGGCTGGGGGCAGCATAGGGTCGTGCAGAAGCCTGTGCACTGAGATTCCATCATCCCTTTTTGGGTCTACTTACCCTTGCCAGTTTGGATGACATCTGGAGCTGAGCGATGGTACTGCAGTTATTCAGCCCCTCACACAGGCTCCCGATGTCTCCCGTCTCAATGACTCTGTTGGCCGCCTTGGCTGGAAAGAGTACAGGAGAAAAGGGAAGTCATGCTTCTGGAAACTGAACTGCTTTCCATGGCGGAGAGACAGAGGACAAGAAGAGAGCTGTGCACAGTGCCTCTCCCCCCTGTAAACAGGGCCCAGCCTGTAGGGCTCTGGTAGTGCTGCAGAGGAGAGCACAGGGCTGGTGCACGCCCTCTGTACTCACCTTGGATTCGGAGAAGGGAACTCAGGCAGGTGGCGGCCAACTGGCGGGATGTGGGCATGGGGTCACAGGTCAGCGGAGCCAGCAATCCCACCAAGGAGCCAAAGTGCTCGCAGGCATCTCCTCTCTGCAGTGGCGAGAGGCAGGAACAAAGCTGTAGGCAGCCCCAGCTCTCCCTAGCTTCTCCTGCCTGTGCCTTCCCCACGCAATGGGTGACACAGCATGCACAGCTGGGCGGAGCTCGCCTTCCAGCACAGGGGCACTGGGGAAGGAGCAGGGAGCATGCAGTGGGGCTCTTTACTCACTTGAAGCTCTTCACATGTAGCCAGCAGCTGGGAGCAGGTCTGCAGGGCCCTCCTTCGCTCCCACACGTTGTTTGAGGTCACTGATCTCTGCAGGACCTGGAGCAGAACATCTGTCTCACTGAGGACATCTTTCCCTTCCTGCCATCCCTCTCCCTGTCACTCTTTTCCCAACAGTTTCCCTCAGAGCCTGCCCTGTGGCTCCACGCGGACCCCCGCCTCACTGAGCACTGACACTACTGCTCCCATTCTCTGCAGACACTCCTGCCTCCTAACTCGGGAGGTTCTCCTCAGCTGTGGCCTGCCAGAGGCTGGCTCCGGCCTTTCTCCCTGCAAGGCACATTTCTCTGCCCATTTCTCAGCTCTCAGTGAGCTGGCCCGTTAGCAGGAGATTTCTCCCCCTTCGATCATCCTCTCAGTCCCCAGATCTCTGTCCCTGCTATCGACAGGCAGCATGCTTCCTCCCTTGCCCCACACATACTCACAGGGACTATGTTCTGGAAGAATCCATGGGTGGTCTCTGTCTCAAGCAGGACCACCATGAGCCGGCCCAGAGCTTTCAACGATGTTTGCTGAAGCTGAAAGCAGAAGAGGGGATTGAGGTGTGGCATCATGGCTGCTGCCAGAGCATAGGTTGTGTATGCTGAGGTAGGGTTCTGAGGCGGAGGTGGCCGGGAAAGTTACAGCAGGTTACCTGCAGGAACTGTGCTGCTCGCTGTGATTTCCTGATCTTCAGCATCATCTCTGCTGAAGGGTGTGACACAATGTTCTTGCAGCACAGAGCCAACATTTCACAAGCATCTTTGCTTCCTAAAGAGGGCTTCAACTTGCTGACAGGAGGAAAAAAAGGAAGAGAAAGCAGAAAGGGCCTTTACCACTGCTCTCTGGACTGATTCAGACAACACCCAAGATTCTCCTAATCAACAACCACAAAGCCAACACCTCCAACCTGTGCTGCTGGAGCAACGCCTGCCCAGAATCTCAGCTTCACTGGGTACAGCAGCCCAGTCATCTGTCTTGCAGATGCGGCTCCTCACCCCCTCCCCCTCCAGGCCTTCGGGAGCTACCCAGAAAGGGGGACCACCATCCTGCCTTGCAACCCCAGAGACTTCCACCCTTACCTCAACTGCTCCAGGGCCAGAACCACCTTGAGGGGCACTGGGGAGACAGGGGTGCCCAAGTAATACTTCCTCAGCAAGCCCTGCAAGTACCAGAGAGACATTGTCAAAGTGGGCAAAGGGGCACGCCAGAGTTCTTCTGCCTGACCCATAGACAGACAGAACTGCCACAAACCAGCCCCATCATTCTCATATTTCCATGAAGACACTGCAAGATGCAGCAGCTCCACAGCTGGTGGACCTAGCCCGCCGCCCAGCCGCTGCCTGCTAGCTCCCAAGGTCCGCACCAGCTGGAGAGTGTGGCTGAGGGAGACCTGCATGACTCCAGGGAAGCGAGCCTTGTGGCACAGCCCAAAACTCCTCTGCAGAGAGCCCTGGCTCTAGGAACTCACCATCAGGATCTCCAGAAGCTTGCCCTTCAAGGAGGTGTTAAAGCAGGCGGAGCCACCCACAGCATGGAAGGCAGAGCTGAAGTCAGTGATGCTCTGCACCAGCGCAAGTTTGTTCTGCAAGTCCTGAGGCCCAAGAGAGAAAAAAACTTTCTTTGAACTGCGGGAAGGGCTGCGGGCTCTAAGGGAGACATGTGGGGGCAACGCTAAGGGAAAGGCTTGGATCTTCATCTGGGCACAAACCATTCCCCGAGGGACCTTTGGAAAGAGAAGGCCCATCTCAGCATCCCCCCACGTGGAGGGGCTGCAGCTGGGCGCTCAGACACCCTGGCACGTTTTGAGCTCTCACCCGACAGCTGCAGCTGTACAGCAGCAGGATGTTGCCCACGATGTCTCCCTCCAGGCGGGCAAGCAGCTGTTCCTTGGAGGCTTGCAGTGCCAAGCTGCCATGGGCGAGGATGAGAGCGCTGCGTGTAGCATGAGCTCTCTTGCTGTTCAGCTCCATCTGTGTGAGGAGAAATGCCTTGAGACACTCGCTCAACAGACCCCAGTGCCCTGTGATGCACCTGGGCCCCCAGGGCAGGAGCTGCTGTGAAAATAAGGCAGAAAATAGCCAAGATGGAAACCCGTAACACTTTACCTTCTTGCTCCTGGAAATCCTCCCACTCTGGCCTTTGCACAGCCTGGACGCAAACATGGTGAGTGTGTCCAGGACTGTGTGGAAGTTGCTCTCAGCAGCATGGCTGAGAAGAGAGATTATTCCCTGCACAAAAGAACAAGGGGCAGTTGGTGCAGGCCTGAACCTACTGGCACGGCCAGGACTGAGGAGATCGAAAGGCTCGGAGCAGGGCCAGGAGAAGCTCTCTGCCACAGGGTCAGAGTGGGGATGCTCACAGGAGCTGGAGGAGAGGAGAGCTCACCTTGGCCTCAGATGTCTCCTCTGCATTTGCTTCCGCCAGGTGCTGCAGCAGCTTCTCTTGGATGTGGAGGACTTCCTTACAAGCTCCCAGAACGGTCCCCAGAGCCTTGTACAGGAAAGTCTGCGCGGGAAGGGAAGGAATAAGCTGTGGTGTGGTAGCAGCCTGACTTTGTGGAAGAAGGCCAGGTGGGAAGGACTCATGCTCCCTAGGAGTCACTGAGAGCAGCCGTGGAGCCGAGTTGTTGCCAGCCCCAAGGAAGTTTGCAGGGAAAGGCCCTCTGGGAGTCATGGGCCGTGGAAGCAGCGTGAGCAGCCCATGTGGGCAGAGCACCAGCCCCAGCCCCAGCCCCAGTTGGGCACCTGCAGCTGCACTGCTAGGTAGAGCTGGGGCAAACTCACCTTTTCTCCAGAGCTGCTGGGACAGCTGCTCAGCTGCCGGCTCAGCTCGCAGCTCAGGGCCTTGGTCCAGGCCTCATCCTCCACGATGTCCAGCGATGCCCTCAGGAACTGTTGGAGAACAGGAGAAACCAATGTTCCCTTGCCCTTTGCCTCTTCCTGCGTTCCCAAGTCACTGCAGACTTCTGGGGACAGGTGCCTGGAAGAACAGCCCCTCTCCCAGCTCCCCCCAGCATTCCCTCAATTAAAGCCGCCTGCCACTCTTCTCCTAGGACCCCCCTTGGGCTTGGGACAAAGAGGAAGAGGCAGCGCTGCAAAGGCGTGCAGCCGCTCCACAGCAGCTTTTGAGAGGCTGTTGCTGTGCCGTGGTGGCTCATATGGGAGCGGGGCTCTTTGGGACAGGCAAGCACTTCTCTGCACTGTGTCTCCCCGCAATGCTGTACCTTTAGCAGATGGTGCTCCCACTCTGCAGAGTCTGGGAAGCTCTCATCTTGCCCTGCACAGCAACAAGAAGCAAAAGAGCCTTGATTGGAATCAAGCCACAAAAGAAAAGCTGCAGCAAACCTGGCTTGGCCTGGGCACTTGCCCACTGCACCTCTCCCTCCCCACCAGCACTTTACCTTTGAGACGCTGCAGCAGCACGGGGATCTCAGCAGCCCACATGGCCCCCACAGCTCTGTGGATCCTGCTGTGGAGGTTTTGCATGAGCAGCAAGGCAGCGGCTTGGAGTTCGCTGCCTGCAAAAGGGCTCCCTGCCACCACCTGAGCGAGAGCAAGGAGAAATAGGGTCATTTCTGCAGCAAGGGCAGTGGCTTCCCCCAAGAAGAAAGCAGCTTGGCTCTGTCCTGATGGGCAAGGAGCAGCCAACAGCTTTGCCCATGACACTGCAAGCTAGGGAAGAGAACGGCATCCCCAGGAGTGAGGCAGGTGCTGGCACGCTCAGCCATGCTGCTTCCTCCTCGGGGCTTGTGGCACCAGGCTCTGGAGCATCTACTTACCAGCAGACGTGCCAGCAGTGTCTGGGGAGTCAGCAGTGGGCCTGCGAGGAGAAAGAAGTGCTGAGTAAGACTCCAAGACACTCTGTGCCCTGGCACACGCACCTCCGCTCTCCCTTCTGGGTGCTCCCTCTGCGTTCAGCAGAGCTCACAGGGGGAGTTTCTGCTCCTACCTTGAAACATGGAGCTGAGGAAATGGGGATCCAGTTCTTCCATGTCCCGCACCATCGGGTCCCCTTTCTCAGCCAGGGCTTGGACACAACGGGAGACCGGGATAAGCATGCCGGTGTACTCAGCTGGCACCACGTACAGCAGCAGCCGCGGCCACAGGAGCTGTAGGGAACGAGGCAGTTGAGCATGTCAGCATTCCTGCTTCCACTCAGAGATGGACTCTGAATTTCCCTGAGTCTTGTGTGCTTCAGAGCACGTTGGAGGACAGACCTGGGGTGTTGGAATGGGATGAGGAGCATGTGGTGCGAATGCAAGGAGTGGCAGCAGGGCAGAGTGTGACTTACTTTGGAGATCCTTCTCTCAGAGACATCCAGTGACCCCAGGATGTCCATGCACATCTCTTGGATTGCTCCCTCTTCCTTGGCTTCCTGGGCGGAAAGGTCTCCGGCTGCCTGCACAACAGTGTTGTTGAAACACCGGTTACTCTCAGTTCTCAGGAGCCTCTCGGGAGGCTCAGGTGTGGCCCCGCCGGTGCTTCTGTGCCAGCCTCTGAGCAGCACAGGTCTTTCAGAAGAAGATGCTGCCCACTGTCCTTACCCTTCTTCCTGTGGTGCGGCTGAACTCACTGAAGATGTGCCCTATTACATCCCAGGCTGAGCAGCTCCGGGCATTAGTGCTGAGCAGATCCTCAATGAAGTGCAGTACAGCCCTCCTCACCTGCCAGAGATCAATTGTGGGTGTGATTTTCCTGCTCAGAAGGTAAAGGGAAGCTTTTGGGCATGAGCAGAGACAACAAAAGCAGAGGAGAAGCCTTGGCCTCTGAGGTGAAGGCCAGGCCTTAGCACCAGGCTGCGCAATTTCCATGCACAGCACAGGGACCTGACTGCTCCACTCTGCCTGCTCTCCCCACAGGAGCCATCGTGACCATGTGGTCGATGCCCCAGCACATCCCTGGTCACCCCAGCCCTGCCCATGTTGGCAGCAGCATGACCACCCCAACAGTGTTTTCCTTTCCCCATACTCACCCGGGTCCTGGGGTCACTGCACACACACTGCAGAGCCTCTGCAACCTGGGGCAGCTTCTCTGTCATTGCGAGCTCTGCAAGAGATGCACAGAAGCATGAGTGGAGGCACAACCCAGTTGGCAAAAGGGATCCCTGAAATCCCAACCTGTGGTACTGACCATCAGAGCAAGCAAGAGCACCGAGGAGACCCAGGGCTGCCACGCATCCAGCCTCCCTCTCACCGCCCAGCTGTGACTGCAGAAACAGGACCGTTTCCTCTGGGCAGATTCGGGCTACAGGAAGGAAATCCCGCGCTGTGTTAGCAAGCAACTCGTGCCAATTAATTCATGAGGTTAGAGAGAGATGTTTTGGCCAGGGCACTGGCAAGCATCGCCAAAGCTCCCCTCCTTACCCTGCAGCAGGATGCAGTGGGTCAGCTCTGCATTATCAGCCTCGCTGTGCTGTTTGGCGTCGTCAGAGAGCTGTGGGAACAAAGTCCATTTGAGAAAATCGCATCAGTACTGAGGATGGAAAAGACACTGTGCTGCCAGCTCCTGTCTCCCTTGGCACTCTCAGGAAGAGGACACGCAGAGAAAACCCAGCCCACCCCACAGCATCCTGGGGGGCTCTGGAGCAGCCACAGGCATGCAGGAGCTAAGGCTGAGCAGCAGTCAGAGGCTCAGAGCTTTGCAGTCCTCCTGAGGCTTAGCCAAGAGGGAAACTGCTGTGGGCACAAGGATAGGCTCCCTTTACCTGGTAGAACACGGCTCTGGTGATGGCCAGAAACTTGTCCTTAGGGATGACAGATTGAACTCCCTCTAAGGCCTCCAGGAACATACGAAGGCTCTGCAAGAGACCAGCAGAGGAAGAAAGGGCTGAAGCCACATCTAGCCACTTGGGAGCGGAGGAACTGATTCCCAGTGGTTTGTCTGCTGGGAAAAGCTCCCGCACAGGCATTCTTGTTTGTCTCCCCCTCCCAGCAGCACCAAGAGAGTCTCTCTGCTCTCAACTGAGCCCTGGGGTTTGGGCATCATTTGCAGGCATTTCCCACCCACAGCCCTCTTCTCCCCCATCAGATGCAAGAGCCCCACGGTGGTGGTGATGAAGCCTCCCATCCCCAGGAGATGGGCACCAGTGGCTCTTGGCTTCCTTCTGGCTCCTGTCCACGTTGTTCCTTCCTTGATTGAAGAGCTCAGGAAGCCTCAGAACACCTATTCCTTCTTTCTCCAAGGGCTGCCCACCTCCTCCCTGCATCCCACTGACCTCTCATTGCACTTTCATGGGCCACACATCCACACCAAGCCCTGCATAACATCTCACCTTGGCCACCCTGCAGGTGTCTTGGATCTCCTGACACGGGTGCACGAGCCAGAGGAGGTGCTCCCAGACGTGCTCTCGGGGCAGCTCCTCTTGCAGGAGGACAGTCATCATGGCAGCCACAGCCCCAGAGATGGCCTGTTTGTCCTGGAGAGGGATGGCAGAGGCCCGGCATCAAACACTGAAGGTCTGCCCTTCCTACAGAGAGGGCTTTCTCTTTCCCTTCCCTTTTCCCATTCCCCCGTGCCCAGCAGGAGATGGGCTCACTCTCCCTGGGCAGGCAGGTTTTCCCCACAGCCTTATCTCCGGCTCTCCCTGCCACAATTCTGTGACTTGAGGCTGTTCCCTGGCAGGGAGATCCAGCCCCAAGCACAGAGCCAGTTTGGAGCCCTTTGCAGAGCCAGCCCACACCCTCTTGTCACCCCTCTGCTCTCAGTCCGCTGGGCACAGACAGAGCTGCCGTCATGGATGCCCCAGCTGCCATCCTGGGCTGGGAATGCAGCAGTGCTCACCTCTTCCTCCTTGCAGTCCTGCCAGTTGCTCACCACAAAGAAGAAGAGCTCATGAAGATTCTCATAGATTTGTTCTTTCTCTGTGGCAGGCCAGGGGCACTGCTTTCTGGAGGACAAGTGGATCTTGACGCCATCCATCCATTGTTTCACAACTGAAAATAACAAAACGAAATGAAAAAGAAAAAAAGAGTAATTAATTATTAAAAAGAAATAACACAAGAAAACAAAACAAGAGAAAAGGGAGCCTGTGAGAGTCTGCAGCAGGGTGAGGTGCAAGGGCTGTCCTGAGCCCCCCTGCTCTGAGGCCGGCACTCACCAGCACAAGCAATGCGCAGGGTCTGGCCGCTCCTCACCTGGCCCACCACACTGCGCAGGCCAGCCAGCGTCAGCCACACAAAGGAGATGCACTGTGGAGCTGCAGAAAGAAAGGAGAGGGGCACGGTCAGAGCCTCAGCAGTGAGGGAGGAGAGGCTGAAGCCCTGCACCCCCCAGCTCTACGCAGATCATGCGCAAGGGGAGAGACCCTTTTGCCCAGTTGTCATTGGTATCAGGAGGTTGAGGGCACTCTACCATAGGTGCTGAAGAGTTTGCTCAGGGTGACAAGCACAAACTCCTTGGACATCTCCCGTGTGGCCTTCAGGTGGCCCTGGAGCTCGGCCATCACCAAGCTGAAGTGTGTCCGAGCCAGAGCCACCAGGACATTGCTGGCAGCCGTCCTCACGCTGTCCATCACGCCCTGAAAAAGATTCACTGGTGACACACGGCACAGGAGACTGCCCGAGGCCTTCCCTTGGAAGGGCTAAGCCAGCACTGTACGCCAGCAGAACACCAGTGCGGGCAGGCGGCTCCCTTTGCCTTCGGGAGTGACCCTCACCTGGGCTGCTGTCAGGTCCTGGGACACCTCTGCCAGCAGCCGGTTCACCACTCCGCATGGCGGGCGGCTGTCATCTTCCCTCAGGACGTGCTCCAGCTCACAGTACGCCTGCGCTCGGTCACCCTGGGGACAGGGATAGGTCACGTTTTGCTTTGCCCTTGTTCCCGGGGAGCCGCCCGCTGCCACCCATCACTATGCTGATGTGCTGCCGGGGCCTGGCACCCACGGGACCGTGGCACTGGGCCAGGGCAAGGATCAGTGGTTGGACGTCCCCAGCTCACCTCCTGGTCTTGCAGGCGCTGCAGCAGTAAATTCACGGCACAGACGGGGACAGGGCTTTCCACCCTGCCGCTCTCCCTGCGACGTGTACGTCTGGGCACGCAGCCCACACAGGCAAAGAGACCTGGAAGGAAAGAGCAGAGCAGCTGTCGCTGGTGTTGCTTGGAGCCAGGGCCGAGCATCCGGCCGGCTCTGGGAGGAACGCTCCTCCAGCCCCACAGTGGTGGTGGGCTGCCCTGGCACATGTGTGGTCAGCGCGGAGAGGGGAGAGAGCCTTCCCCTTGCTGGGGTATTGGGGAAACCATGGTGGGAGGCTGCACTCAGCAGAGCAAGAGCAGTGCTGCTGGCACATCCTAAAGAGACACTGGTGGCACACACGTGCTCAGGCAGCGTCACGGTGTCCAGAGAGGTGGAGGGACCTCACCTCGAAGGGCTCTCAGCCGCTCCATCACAGCAGGATGTTTCCAGATAGACACAACGAATCTCTCTGGGTTCACTTCCTGCGCGTCCCACAAGCGGACTGAGCCACCGCTCCCACCGCTGCCACAGGGGTGAAAGCAACAACTGTGACATCACAGCAAGGAGTGACACCTCACAAAGAATGACGTGCCCTGGGCTGGGTCCTGTGATTGATTCTGTGATGATCATAGAGTATGTGTCCATGCAACTACCCTCTAGATTTAAGTCTCAAAGTCAGAAAGAACTTTTCTTTTGGTATTATTTGATAAGTGTTTTTCCAAGTGCCTTTACACATTTCTATGAGCACTTTGAGATCAATTCTGTGCCTTAGTTTCATTTCTAAACATTTTTAGAAAAAATACATACATGAAGAATAGAAAATAATAGCAGTTTTGTAATGCATAAATGTAAATTCTATTAAAAATAACTGTCCGTGTTGGTATCTGTTCATGTAAAGGCTAAAGGCAGCTTAGGGTAAACAGATCAGTTTGTTTATATTCATTGTGTGGCACAAAGTGAATCTAGGATGAATAATGGAAAATATTTTTTCATATCTTCCATTACAATAACTTCAGAAGTCCCCTGTAACACAAACACCTTTATTTTCCTGAATAATATGAATATTAAATTGATATCAGTCTCAACCTTTAAGTAAGTTATTTTTCAAAAGTCATGGTTTGTGTGACTCAAACTGAAATCATTAGGCAAATGCAGCTGTGGTATGAATTTATAAAGATAGTTCTCAAATGAATTCCAATATGTTTTATATTATCTTAAACATATAAAATAAATGCTCTCAGGAATATCTCATATTTGGCAAGAATCCAACTCAGAAACAAATGTAGTTATTTTAGATCACTATTCAGTTGCAAAAAAATCACTAGCTATTTATGTGTTTTCCATCTTGCATTTAATAATCAGTATATGTATGACTAGTTAAAGGAAAGCAATAACACATAACAGTAACAGGAACTATATTATACGAAATCATGGAATGAAATTTATCTTTACAGTGTCTGTTTAATTGAGATTCTATATATACCACTTCAGAAAGCAATACAAAACATTCATTTTTCCAGTCAAATTGGAATTTGTCCTTATGTATTGCATTACTGCTAACAAATAAGATACAGTGCAATAAAACTGCAACTATGGAAACATTCAAATGTCTGTTTACTTCTCTTCATTGAGACTTATTATAAAATTCTAAAAATGAAAGCTGGTGGAGACTATTGATTATGCAAAATATAAAATCTGATTTCATAACCATATTCGGAGTGTTAGGAAAAAAACATGCAATAGCATCAAATACGATCTTCATTTTGACAGGTGACAGGACGAGGGGAAATGGCCTCAAGTTGTGCCAGGGTTGGATATCAGGAAAAACTTCTTCACATAAATGGTTATTAAGCACAGAAATAGGCTCCCCAGGGAGGTGGTTGAGTCACCATCCCTGGGTGTGTTTAAGAACCATTTGGATGTGGTGCTCAGGGACGTGATTTAGCGGAGTTAGAGTTAGGGTAGTATGGTTAGGTTGTGGTTGGACTCGATGATCTTTTCCAACCTGAGCAATTCTATGATTCTATGACTCAGTGATTCTATAGAGTGAATTTGGTAAAATCACAAGTAACAGGAAGAAAAACACTTCTTGTTTCCTTAGCTTCCAAATTCAGATACAGTATCTGATTGTACAGCAATATATAATTTGTGAATTTTTTCCTTTATGTAGTAAAAATGTTGTGGGTTTTTGTTTTTATTTTTTTTTTCCAAATATTTAGGATCAAATACTTTTTCTAACATGTTTTAAGTGCATGACACTGCTTCCCTCTTCGTTGGAGAAGTCTGACATTTTGCTGGCCCTAAGTTTGAAAGGGCAACTTCCCAAGCGAAATGTAACAGTTGCCAGTAATATATACTACCAGAGGGCTGGCAGGCAAAATAAAATGTTCTTTCACAAAACTGACTGTGAATGTTTATGAAAATTTGTTTCATTTGGCACTGCAACAAAAAAGTGTTACATTAAACCACCAGATTTGCACCAAGGATACTGCATGTAACAGTAAAGGGCTGGGAAAGCCCAGCTGTCTGTTTTGAAGTCTGCAGATGAAAATAATCTAAGATCACAAAGTCTGTTTCTGGGCAGGAGGGTCCCAAAAGCAGAAAGCCTCTGCTACAGAGTACAACATGCTGCTCACAGGAGCAGTTGATAAAATTCACTGGCTATCTAATTCATCAGCATCGTACATGGCAATAGCTAATTAAGGACATGCAATATTACATGGCTCTATCATGTATCTCCATGGCCATTTTTCTCCCCACACTTCTCTTATCACCTCACTGAAAGATGCAATGACGTTAAAGATTGATGAGGTTGCCTTCCAGAGATACCTGACACCCTCATTCTGCAGCATTTATTTGGTACAAAAGCTCTTCACAGACAAGACACTGAGAATTTAGTTTCACTAATCAGATCTGGTTCAGAATTCCATTTAATAAAGCAGAGTGCTGGTAAGATTTAAATGGAGAGATTCTTGCAGCCCAGAGACTTCAATACACCAAAGGCAAAGAAGATAAAGCAATAAGGATCCTCTAGACTCTTCCAAGCAATAGAAATACATCTCTTGCCATAAGTAGGTGATGATAGGTGAAAAGAATTAGAAATAAGGAAAAAAAAAATAAGCTATTAAAAGGAAATATTTGAATAATAATTATTTTCAGTGTGAGCCATCAGATTCGCGTTTTCTTAGCAGAAAAACTGAAGCATCTGGAAACGTTTAGGGAAAGATCACACTCAGGTAATGTGCTGTTTTATCTTTTTGACATTATACATAACTCCCATTTTTCATAAAAGGAGGCATTGCTTCATGTTTTTTGGTTGTTTGGTGTCATTCGATTTGGGTTTTGGGGTTTTTTTCCTTGCTTATTTTTAAGAAAGCAACATTTGTTTGGCATTTATGCTGCCAAAAGAACAAGATATCTATGTGAAAAGCAACTTTTTTTTAATGCAGAATAGCCTTACTACTCTCCTACTCTCCTGTCAGTCATGGAGATGCAAACAATGGAATGCTTTTCAGTGTATCTTATAGCTCCCTCCATTGGCTACATCTCCAGTAGGATCATGAGATATATTTAAAAAGATCTTTCTCAGGGATGGATATTAGCAAATCAATGCAATGTGATGAAGAGTGTACAGTTACAAAAAAAAAAAAAAAAAACTACAAAAAACCTTTAATATTAAATCTGCTTTCCCTTCTGCTCCTGACTACAAATCAATGATTTGCTAATTTGACTGTTAGCTATGTAGAAACAAGGTAGCATTACCCAAACAGGAATTGTCCTCCTGTGTCATTCTTCAGTTTCCTCAGTTATCCAAAAACAATAGCTAAGCATTTCAAAATAATCTGTGAATGAATACATGTAACTCACTAGCTCTTTATAACACTAAGAAGGATAAGCCTCAGAGCCAAAGCAAATGATTACATTGCTGATGCTGATACAGAAGCTGAAACGTGATTTCATGCAGGCTTGGGTGCAGTGAACTGAAAGCCTCTTACTCACATGTTTACTCATTTATAGCAGGAGTTAGCACCTCACTGGGGGGGCCTTTGCTTGATTTCTTTACCAACAGTAACAGTCACATGTTTTCTGACATTAAAATTTCTTTCAGTGCTCCTTTCTAACCACTCAGTTAGATTAGTCATAGATGCTGTAAAACAATTACTAATTTAACCTGAAGTCCAGCATGGACACAACTTTAGATGTCTGGGACTGGAGTGCCCAGGGCCCAGCAGGTCCTGCCCAGGGAGCGGGCACCAGCTCTGAGCTGATGGTGCTACTGGCCAGGATCTGCTGGTAGGAAAACCGTGGTGTGTTAAGGGACGCAGCCAGGAAGCCTCAGCAGTGGCCTCTGCGCTGAACTAGAAGAAAGGCTGAGAGACACCCCAGGACCCAATCTTGGCCATGCCTCACTCTGACCTGCCAGGGTCCCGGGCCCCACCTTTGCCATGGAGCTGACATAGCCCTGGCCTGGGGGTGACAGGTCCATGGCAGATCACTGACTGGCTTTGGTCCAGCTCTGCTTGCTGCCACTGGGAGAGGAGCAATGGGGCTTCTGGGGCAAGCCCCCTGCCCTGCTGCCTCCCACAGTTCTGGCTCCTTAATCCTTATGCCTACACACTTGTTTTGCAGCTAGGTCTCTTCTACATACACTTGTAGTTGCTCATAATCTTTATGGTTTTGGTACAAACACAAGACCTGTCTCAGACCTATTTTCAGATGCACTGCCATAATCCTAACATCTGCAAAACTCTCACTTGCAAGGAACTGATCTAGAAAAAGACTCACAGAGAAGCTGAGAAATCAAGGCACCTCTGGAGATCCTCTGGCCCAAATTGCTGCTAAGAGCATGATGCTCAGAGCCCAGTTTTGTCTTCTGAAGAATAAATACTTCATCGGATATTTATACATTGGATAAGACTTCTCTGAGCATTTCCTTCTCCAGGCTGCACTATTGCAGCTCTCTCAGCCTCTCCCCGGATGACAGAGGCTTCAGTTCCTCAGTCATCTTAGTGGCCCTTCACTAGACAGTCCAGTAAGCTCATGTCTTCCTTGTAGTGGGGAGAACAGAGCTGGACCCAGCACTCCACGTGTCTCACCAGCGTTGAGTTGAAGGGAAGGATCACTTCCTTCAACTATCTGTTCTGCCTAATGCAGCTCAGGATGCTGTTGGTCTCTTTTGCCACCAGGATTTGCCTGGTTCATGATCAGCTTGATGTTCAACCGGGACTCCCAGGTTCTTTTCTGCCAAGATGCCCTTCTCAGGGCCAGGACTTTGTTCAACTCTATCAAAACTGTGTTGGCCATCCCTTCGTTCTACCGAAGTCCCTCTGAACAGCAACACATTCATCAAAAACTTATCCCAAGAAGCCTGTACTTCTGCCCAGAAAAGAAGTGGAGTCTTCTAACAAGTCCTGTTCTTTAGCAGAATTATAGCACAATACAGGATGGTGCTCTGGAGGACTGTGAAGAATAAATATAGTCTTCCTTAGACTTGGTAACAATCAGAAGGCATATGGCGTTGCATCTTATAAGACGTTATTGGTGGAATTCTAACAGCAAGAAGTAATAAAGTGCTAAGTAAACCCAATTTCCAGTCATTTGAATTTATGAGGACCTCATATTTGGGATACTTGCCCTTTTTGTATGCTTATCTTGTCATTAAATTTTGTATGGAATATATATTACAAATAGCATAACAGACTCTAGGAGAAAAGAATGTATTGCAAGGATGTCATTTTGTTGAAGTGTTTTGGAGGACACTGGAAACCGCAGAAAAGAAATCTGAGTTGCCTGTGATGTTACAGGGATGCTGAGATTGCTAGAACAGCCCTGATATGCATAGATGCTTATTTATTTTTTATATCAAATGGACTTTTAAAAGCTTTTTGTGGTGCTGTAAAATGAAAAGTCATTCATCTATTTCCTACTCTTCCTGTCTTCTTAACCATGCAGAAATATATTCCAGACTCATAGGGCAGAGTAATAGCTGCATGAATTTAAAATCACTTAATTTCCACAGATATAACGGGAACTGGAATTTTCCTAAAAGTTGTTAGACTCTCATTTAAGAATGGGATTCTTCCACGAGCTATTTGTTTTTCTGCCAGGATGTTAGCTTGGATATTCTCATATTCGATTCCAGTGAGAAACAAAATTACTCAGATCTGTACAGGAATTTCTTATTATGTTGCCCCACAAAGGGCATATCATTTTCAGTTTCAAGATTTACCAGTGTCTTAAATAACTTGCAGACTCATGTCCTGCAACACTGGGGTTCTGTAGTAACTTTTGCATAAGGAAGAACTGCAGAACTAATGCACTCAGTTTGTTTTTATACATTTCCTCTTCTTAGTTTTTCTTTCTGTTTGCATTTGTGTTAGCACTACAGAAGAAATTAAGAGAGATAAAAAGCTTAGAACCAGAAAAAAAAAAAAAAAGTGTGCCATGTTCATAAATCATTTGGAGGCCACAAATCAAACTAAAATGGACACAACAAAATGATAGTGTAGGTCTCACACGCAGTCAGCTATCCTTACTGCAGGTTATAAAACAGCAATAACACTTGCAATTACTTTATAATATTTGTCTTTAATCAACAGCACACTTGTGCAGTCTACAGTGATTCAGGTTATTGCCTTCGCAGATGCAAAAGGGTTCTTTCTGAACAATTCACAAGACAATCAGAAGACACATAAAATCCTATCAGTGTTTGGGAAGAGAGTGCAGCAAATCATAAATTAATCTCTGAAAGCACAAGCCATTTAGATGCGAGTGATCAGTCATTCAGAACACTAAACGTTCCAATGTCATTGTGCTGCAATAATAAAGGATTATAAAAAAATTTAAAATATTTGACTTGAGTTAATGTATTACAAATCAATACCCAAACACACTTGGAAATAGCCCAAGTGTACATGTAATGAATGTGATGCAAATTCACATAATGCAGCAAGGTATTTCCTAGTGAAGTTTGACTGACGTGAAGATTTTGCAACTCAGTGTTTCTTTGGGGAGGCAGTTAGGAGCAGAGGCATCCAGCAGGGTTAGGGATCATTACAAAGCAACACACTTGGCTCCTTGGGAACATTACTCATCAGTACTGCCAGACCCACTCCTTTGGCTGATGAAGAGGCAACTTTAATGGGCTCAAAAGTAAGGCTAGCCCAGCCATATATGGCTGAAAGGAGTGCTGCTCCTGGCAGAATGACTGGAAGGGAGAAATAGCTGAATATGCTGGAAAACATTGCATAATTCCCCAAAGCAGCTATTGCTTCTTTGTGCCATTAGAAGCTTCAAAATTTAGATGGTAAAACAAGTCCCAGGGATAAAAGGAGGAGGGACAGACTGTTGTTTTCTTGCTATCGAAATAGCCTTTTCAGCGCAGAACAACAGAATGTGTGGTATTCACCATTTATCAGGAGACGAAGAAAAGTCATAGGGCAGAAAATGTTGATTAATGAGGACATTGGATATGTGTCTGACTTAGCATTTTAGAAACCTCCTTTGTTTACCATTGTTTGCTTTGTTTAATGACAAAGAGACCACTAATAAACAAGTTAAGTTTATGTGAAAGAGTGACATACAGGGAAATGCTCTAATGTATGTACATCCAACCAGGCAAGCCAAAAGGTTGGACATCTGTGCTTTAGAGCAAGGTACAATATAGTTGCATAATGTACAGCATGGCAAAAATCACATGTGAATGGGTAGTAAATGATACTTTATTTTTTTCCCTTTGCTTGTTTCAAGTTCTGTATTTAAAAATATCTTTACTTGTCTTATACTATATACTTAAAAAAAAAAAGAAGTCTCTAGACGTGCATGCTGTTCCTAAAATTAGGGACAGCATGCATAAATACTATAATACTATAATATCGATGAAAGCTTCTTTCAAGAAAACAATACAGTGCCATGGTTACTGTGCAACCCACAGCTCCGCTTCCTTCTATTTTTTTAAGCCATGAGTTTTTAATCGAGATTTTAGATCTTATCAAGCTGGAATCCTTGTTTTACTCACAATTTGTCCTGCTCTCGGGCTGCAGAATATATGACAATTGTTTCATTCCAGAAAGGTTCTCATTTTAATACCTCTTTTCTTCAGGATGCAGGAACAGAATTCCTGAAGGGCTGACAATTAATTGCATACTTGTCTATGACATCCTTCAGAAAAACAGATGACTATTTACTGCTAGAGGTGAAAGTAGATGTGATATAAAATGTTAAAAGTACTTCTATTCTACAAAAGGTTTAAAAACTTTTCATGAAAACTGAGTGTCACTTAGCTTAACAAGGAGTTAAGAACTTCAGTCAGCAGATGGGTGCCTGCTGCTATTCCAGTGAGTACCTAACTGTTTATACAAGCAGGAATATTTCCAAAAAGTGGGACTTAACTTTTTATCCATCACATATACAAAAAATAGATGAGCAGAGATTTGAATTTGTCTTCAAATCCTCCTAAGGTACCTGGACAGTAGATCTACTACCTCCACTAATGCGTCTCTTTCTGTCTAGAGATTCCACCTTGGAACTGAGATACCTTTCCCAGCTAATTATTAAACTATATCCTTAAAAAATGAAGAAAAAGTCTACAATAACTCTAAGGTTGTGCAATGCGTTCTACTCAGGGACTCAACAAGAATTTATTCTCTTCCAATCTAACTGTGACATTTCTTGTACTCTGATCAAAGAGTCTTTTTTAAGTTTTTCATTGTCCTCAGGAGATTCTGGCTTTGAGCCTTCACAAATAAACTATGCAATGCATCTAAAATCAAGAAAGAAAGCATGACATAATTATTAAGATAAATATTGTCTCTTAATCCTCATAAGGAATTTTTTGTCTATAGACTTTTCTAGTTATTTCTGAATCAACTGCTATTAAATTAAAAATGTATGGTCCAATACTACATATTCAAACAATTTGTGGCAAGTATTTATAAATTACTACAGAAAAATTACCCGCCTTCCAAAGAAAGGTAGATGAAAATGTGTGACTGTTTGAAAGTTAGCCTACCATGATTTGCCCTGTCTCTGTTGTCCAGTCAAACTGCAGGGTAAGTGATGAATTCCAGGCATCCACGTAGTTTGTGTCTGGTTGGGAAATTCCTTCATTCCTTAAAAATGAATTTAACAATTGTTAAAGTTGACCCTTTCACTGTACTAGAGTTTGTGAATCAGATTTCACATTTCTTTTTTCCTGTGAAAGAGCTACATCCTGGGGAGTCCGCTACTTTATCTACCATTTGCACCAAGCTATTTGGAAGAAACCAAACTGATATCTTTGTTCATGAGAATAATAGAGAATCCTACAGAGGATTTCATCATCAGAGATCAAAGCATTAGAATTAGGCGTCAAGACACTGAAGAAAATGTTGAAGATGTGCCAACCTTAGCAGCATTAGGATTAGAAGTCAAATCAAAGTTCTGTGAGTCATCCATACATGTGTGAGCTTCAGATGTTAAAGCAGTTTGTGCCTGCTAGGCTGTGGCAGATAGTAAGAGAAATTCAGCCCTTTTGGACACCTTTTTGTCCTAGCTGCCTACAAGAAAATGCAAAAGATCAGATGCAAGCATCCTGAGGAAGGCATCTTATGCTCAGGCAACCTAGGAGTTTGCCACTACTTTTTGTTCACACCGTGGAAATTTTAATTGGTATTGTTTTCCTATAAAGTTGAGGCCATTTGTCATTCTGAAGAATATTCTAATCTAAGATGGAAATAGTTTCTAAAATTTGTATCTTTCTCATCATTTATTTAGTAAAATATTTTTAAAGTTGCAGCTGAGTCATGAAT
Source organism: Meleagris gallopavo (assembly GCF_905368555.1). NCBI lineage: Eukaryota > Metazoa > Chordata > Aves > Galliformes > Phasianidae > Meleagris > Meleagris gallopavo. The sequence continues at coordinate 111,493,132 of NC_139404.1, read as the reverse complement.
TGTCCTTTTATTGCTATTGTTTCAACCTAATTGGATAGAGCTCCTTGTTGTGCTGCTGAATGAATTACACCATACAGTTTCATTTCTGAATATAAATAAATCATTACGTTTGTGAATTATGCATCTATAATTCAATATAGATATTCTGATGATTTACACCAGAAGGTAAACTTGAAATGGAAAATAAATAAATGGCAAAATAAATTACAGTTCCACAATTTAAAATGTACCTTTTGTTCTAAATATAGGTTTCTCTGAATTTCTTCTTCATAGCACAATTCATTATCAACATCATCATAGCACAAGCACTGACAACATATGCAACAATAGTGTTTGTCTCACTGTTGCAATTGCTCTTGGTTTGGAGGAGGGTGAATTGTTAGTGGCTGAGAGTTCTAAAGATTCAGGTCTGACAGACCTGACAGACTCAGCTAGGCATGAAACATACAGGATCCACCAATGGCCATTTGTTGCCAGGATCTTTGCCAACTATCAAATACCCAAGGTGTTTTGCATCTGATGGTATCAAAGAATTTGAATTTCTGAGAAGTTCAAAGTCCTTAGACCTGTTGGAGTGCATCCAGAGAAGGGCCACAAAAAATGGCCCCAAGAAATGGAACACCTCTCCTACAAGGACAAGCTGGGAGAGCTGGTGCTGTTCAGCCTGGAGAAGAGAAGGCTCTGAAGTGACCTGATATTGGCCTTTCACTATCTTAAGGGGGAGCTACAGGAAAGAAGGGTCTTTAGTAAGGGTCTGTGGTAACAGAACAAGGGGAAATGGTTTCAAGCTCAAGAGGGTAGATTTAGGTTAGAGATAAGGAAAAAATCTTCTACACTGAGAGTGGTGAGGCACTGGAACAGGTGGCTTAGTGATGTGGTTGATGCCCCATCCCTTGAGACTTTCAAGGTGAGGTTGGATCAGGCCCTGATCTAGCTGTGGTATCCCTGTTCATTGCAGGATACTCGGGCTAGATAGCCTTAAGATGTCCCTTCCAACTCTAAGAATCCTATGATTCTGTGAAAGTCCTTCTGTTTAAATCCTGGTGATCTCAATGTCCTGTCTCAAGAGCCATTCAGGGGAACACTGACTTTTAGACCCCAGCCTCCCTCCTAACCAGCCCAGCTGCCATTTTTGCAAGTTGTTTCTAAAGCACTGATAACCATGCCTCTGCTCTGATGGCAGTGTGGTTCCAGTCAAATGGCAGGCATTAATCCAACGTGAATATTCTGAGCAGCTTTATCCTCTTTCTGTATACACATCACTGTAAATCACTGAGGTGAAAATGAAGGCACTACCAAACACCACCACCGTGATCCTAGCTTTGGGAGTGAGGCCAGAAACAGAACCATCCTTCTTCATCCCTGTGGAAGCCCCCTCCCTGGAAGCACCCAAGGCCAGGCTGGATGGGGCTTTGAGCAACCTAGTCTAGTGAGAAGTATCACTGCATAGCAGGGGGTTGGAACTAAATGATCTCAAAGGTCCCTTCCAACCCAAACCATTCTATGATTCTATGATTCATTTTCAGGGTGGAACATGAGGATTTTAGGGTTCCAGCCCGTGAAACGCTTTTTGCCAGGCGGGCGAGACACCGCAGACGAAGCCAGATCCACGAAGAGCCGCAAGCTACCCTACAGCCGTTACTCCTCGCGCCAAGCCCTGTGGGCGCGGTTCTCCCGGGCACGCCCCGCCCCCTTCTGCCCGGGACGGGTTGTCCCGTGGCGCATGCGCGGTAGCTCCGGCACCTCTGAGCCTCGGGGAGTTGCGGAGCGGCGTGCGGGTCGGCGGCGGTGCGGGGCCGGCGGAGCTCGGCTACTCGCACAGCGACCGCCGGGCGGGCGGCAGCGGTGAGTCAGGGGCAGCGCCGCGGGGGTCGGGAGGCACGGCAGGGGAGATGGCGGCCGCGGGTTGGGGGAGTAATGGGTGTCGGTGTGACTGCAGAGGGTGCCGGGCTTGGTGTCGGAACGCGTGGCGGTCCGACGGCAGCGCTCCTTTCCCCTGCAGTTGCGGGCCGTGGGGCTGCCGTCGGCGCTGGGAAGGGAGTCTGTCCTTCCCGGCACTGCCAAGTTCTGTCTAGTGGGGAGAAGCAGCAGCACAACAAGGAGCTCTATCCTTCTGTAAACTTTTTTCACTTCTAGCAGCCGCCGAAAGACTCGGTCAGTGCTGGGTGAGAAGCAGTGGGGGCTGGGAGGCCACTCCACCGGGAATCTGGTGGAGCTCTGCTGAGCCTAACGCTGCCAAAAGAGCGTCTCGTTCTTCTTAACAGGGAGCGGGAGGGGGCAGAGAGCCTCAGCATTGTCCCAGCTGCGACTGGGGTTGGCTACGGTGGGAGCAAAACCGAAAGGAACGGAGCCGGTAGGTAAGGGGATGAAGGCTTCAGGAAGAATGAGGTGCTTGAGAAGCTCGTGCTTTGCATTACCTCTTCGTTATGGATGAGTCTTAATAACGCTGAGGAATACCTGGAGGGTGGGTATCATGTGGATGGAGCCAGGCTCTGTTTAGTTGTGTGCAGCAACGGGACAAGGGACAACGAGCACAGACTGGAGCACAGGAAGTGCCATACAGACATGAGAAAGAAGTTGCTTACTGTGCTGGTGACAGGCTGGTGTGGGCACTGGAACAGGCTGCCCAGAGATGTGTTGGAGGCTCCTTCTCTGGAGATATTCAAAACCCACATGGGTGCTTTCCTGTGTGGCCTATTGTAGGGAGCCTGCTTTAGCAGAGGGTTGGACTAGATGAGCTCCAGAGGTCCCTTCTGACAACTATGGTACTGTGAGTCTGAGGAGAGGGACAGTTACACAGGTATTGGAATTCTAAATTAAAATCGTTGCCTTAGAGTTGTTTTGGACACCATTGCTTCTGATTTCCCCTGATTTCCCATCTTCTTGCCATGTTGGCAGCATTGTTCATACAGCAATTCATGGAGTATTAGCTACAGGCTCAGGCTAACCTCTCACGCTTCTGATTAACCTCATTATTGCTTCATTCTGGTTCTCTACCTCAGGAATGCTTGTGACAGCTTAACGTGTGCAAGGGGTTTACTTATTTCTCTATAAAAAAATGTGTATGTAAAAATATTTGTGTATATGTATGTATATGTATGTATATATGTGTGTATATATGTGTGTGTGTGTATATATATATATATATATACATACATATACACATACACATATATATGTATGTATGTATACAAAGACACAGGCAACACACACAGCCCCATTCAAAGGGATGGCCAGCATGGCAGTTGTGCAATTTTGGGCCCTCTGTAGAACTGAATAAAGTGGTTGTGGAGGAGGTCAGCTCTGTGAGGCAGCTGGCAGCCATAGATATCCAGGAAGAGTGAGTTTGTGAGAGCAGTTCTTGCTGCTTGCCAGGTCAATGAGATTAGAAGCCAGGAAAGAGGGGATGAAAGGTTTCTGTGTAGAAATGCTGTACACAACTGCGGAAGTGAGACTTTTTACTTATCTGTTCAGCCATCTCTAGCCACTTCTAGATAAGGAAAGCCTGTTTTCCAGAGCAGGTTAAGAGAGCCTGGGATTCCTGAGCACCTCTGTTTCCTTGGAATTAGCAAACATCAAGAAATCCCCAGACAAAACATGGATTATCTTTCTCACACAAGTTCATCCAGGGATTTGCAGCCAAGTAATGCTACAAGATTCTGTGTTAGCTCAAACAGCAAAGCACTGCATCTTATTAATAACATGTAAGGTGTTGAGTTTAGGACACAGTGACATAACAGGAATTTTTTGTGCAATAAACATGTTATACTCAAAGTGTGAAAGGGCAGAGTTTTCAAGAAATAGAATTGCTCATCTAAACCTATACTGCTTTTGCAAATCAAGCTCACAGATTTTGGAAAAGTACCCCTAAAATAAAATGCATTTAGTCAGTGCCCACACTTAAACAGCATTTTAATGTTACTTTGTAGAGTCACGAAGGAACTTTGAGGCAAAAGCACAGACAGAATGTGCTTCAGCGTTAGCTTGTTTTAGGCCATACCGTTAGGAAACGTTTGTGTTTTCTGTGCTGTTTTAAGCAGACCCTTTTTCCTGTCATCTTTTACCTCTTGTTGTCCTGTCTATCTCTGTAGTCTCCTTCCCTTGTAAGAGCGTAACCATTTTCTATGCACATGATGAGGTAGATCACAAAATTAATAATACTTGGGAAAAATAAGTCTGACCTGCGTCTGACCCTGCATCATTTTCCTTACCCAGCAGCTCTTGGAACCAGTTGGGTGGGTGAGGGAGCACCACAACATGCAGCTGGTACCACTTACTCCAAGTGTACTGGAAAAAATAATAAGTCGTTTACTCCTCTCATACAGAAATCCTGTAAATCTCATTTGCTTTGTATGTTCCCACTTTTTCCAGGTTCCTATGGATGAGAAATTTATTCTCTGCACAGTCAATTCGATTCTGAATTTCTCTGCTGCTTTTCATGCCACCTTCCTCTCTCTTCTTGATTTTCTACCAGCTGTGTTTCCAGGGTGCTACCTTTCTCTGGCTTGCATTTCTGTAGTGTTTCTTTCGCTCCAGCCTCCAAAGACAGTCATTCTTCCCCACCCCTCCCTGCATCCCTCGCTTCCTCTCTCACATTATAAACAAAAGTACTTGCAGTGTGCAGTAGAAAACAATGCAGCGCTGGCAAGGGAGTGGACTAAATGACCTAATGTCTAATATCTGTTCTCCTGGAAGCTATTTTTATTCAAGTTTAGATGTCGGTAACTCTTTGACCTTTGGAAATCTAATCTGACAATACCCAGACTTTTCTTTGTTGACCCTTGTTCTGTTTACTGTTTCTTGTTTAGTAAAATTTGATACGTGTTTGTGAGCTCTGAAATGAGCTTATCTGATTGCCATCAGTTTTGTTGTAGCACAGGTCAGTTGATGATTAGTAACATTTCAAAAGCAAAGCCTATCTGCAGACAAGGTAAAGAAACTGTGCTCACTACCTAAAGTCACACCACGCTTAGAAGGAAATATAGTTGTGGAAAGCTGATGTATAAATGTTTTAGGCTGGAGCTCACTTTTACCCAGGCTGATAGGTAAGGATTATGTAAAACATTTTTGAAAGTTATGCAGCTGCTCAGAAATACACTTGGAAAAGGTGAGAAACATTTGCACAACCCAATACAACAGAGTTTGCATTTGAGGCTAAGACTTCTAAGACAATACAGTGACACAAGAAATGTTGCCTGTTTTCAAAACAAGTGTTTCCTTTTATGGTTTTGTTTGATTAAAAAAAAAAGTCAAAATCAAATTTTATCCATTGCATTGTGCCATGTACATGCTCAGTGGAATGTTTCTTCAAAGGATTTGAAGCAACCTTCTCAAGTTGCTTCTGAAATCACTTGTTTTCAGATTACCCACTGAATGTACTTTTAGCTTTTCAACACACTAGTCAGCTCTGCTTCAATCTGAGTACTCCAGCAGTGGTCAGATTAAGTGATACTAAAAATCAGAGAGAGAACACATGAAAAGCAGTACTGCAGTAGTTTATCAAGGTTCATCTTGTTGCCTGAAGCTGCCGTACTTGTTTTTTGCCAGATGTCTAGGTTAGGTGAGAGTTCTTTGTTGTTTACACCAAGATACTATGTGCTGTTGCTGTAATTCTGGATATTCCTGTTTTACTGAGCTTTTTGTCTTGTAGTATAAGAGTGGATGCCATGAACCAATTTCAGGAATCATTTCACCTCAGTTTGTCCTTAAATCCCTATCTCTAAATGAATAGTCAGGTGTGTAATATGTATTACAATTAGCTATATTTCTAAGTGTTTAGTATTCAGCATTGAAGAATGATTCTTTTTTCACTCAGAAAACTTAGATTTGTTATCTTGCTGGTGGAAAGCAGTTTATAGGAATGCTACCAGATAGTGGCATTCGTCAGACATGAACTTTTGCACCTGCTGGTGGATAAACCTGCCAGGCTTATCAGTGTACTATTTACTGACCCTGTGTGTATACTTCAGCTTGTAGAGCCTTACTTTTAGGCATTTGCTAAAGCTGGGAGGAGAAGCACCTTCCTTTTCATTCTTTTCCTAAGCTTCATTCTCGCTGCAATGGGAAAGAGGTTTCAGCAGCAGTATTCTCATCAAACTCTCTTGCTTGCCTTCCTGTAGCAAGGCCCTGCAGCATCTCAAATTAGTGCAGTCCTTGACATTTTCTTTCAGCACTGCTGAGCAATCTGAGTATCAGAAATGAAATGGACTCACTGTGCTATTTTCTGTTTGCTGCTGCCGCTTATCAGAGCTGTGGGCAGCAACAAAATAAAGGCATGACTTAGGATGAAGAACTGAGTGTGTGGCTTTGTAAGCAGCTTAGCCGATCTAAGCATGTCCTACTGCTTGAAAACAAGCTCTAGCTTTTCCTCTTCATCCTTGTTAGATTTTGCATTTTGACTGTTTCCCTAATACTGTATAGTCAACTGGACCAGGACATGATTTGTTTTTAAACAAACTCAGGCACGTAGAAGGCTTTCTGTTAGCTAGAAGGCTGCCAGCCAGAACCTGTGTTAGCTCAGGGAGGAAGCAGGACAATGTGGCTGTCTGTGGGGGGGGAACTACCTGCTCGGACAGCAGCTTTACTGGTGTTGAGCTAAGTGAAGCAGCAGTGCATCACTATCTTTCTTCACTGTCGTCATTGGAGAGCAGCAGCTTGAATGGCAATATCCATGGAATTTCTTCCAAGAGAATCAAGGATCGGTGAATAGAGTGGGGGAACAAAGTCAGGTGAGAAGCAGGATAAGCAAGCTTATCTTTTATGGAAAGACTGCTTGTGGCAAATAGTAAAGCCCAGCTACAAGCTCATCATGTGTACATTTGTCTTGGAAAAACTGAAATGTCAAAGTGTTTTCACTATGTTTGTTCTTTTGGAGCTCTGGACAAAGGTTAGGTGGAATTTCTGTTCGGGTGACTTGATCTACATGAAAATACAAAAGGTTGAGCTGCAGCCTCTGGTGGCAGAAAGCCTAGGAAGGTTCTCCAGTGACCTCTGTGGTGTGTGTCGTCTGTATGGGTATACAACAGAATTACCACATTAAAAAGTAAAATCAATGACCTTTTTGTGTGTATTGGAGATTCCTGTCCTTTTCCACATTCTCTAGGTGATGGAGAAGGTATACAGCCTATAGAGTGGGTGAGAAACCCACCCTTTGAATCTTCTAAAAACAAATGTTGGGCATTGAAATACAGTGGATGATCTTCCTGTTGCAAATAATTTTTTAGCAATTAACTCTTATCCTAATTGCATGAGTTTTTGACATAACTAAGATAAATCAGATCTTCAAATGTAGTTAATTTTTTGCGTTAATTTGGCATGTCAGTATGTAACTGATTTCAATGTGTAAAATTTTCCTTGCCCTAAGTCTTTTAAAACTGATTTTTAAAGTAAAAATCCTTCAGAATGTTCTTGCTTTTTATATATATATATATATTTTTTTCATGCTTCCTACTCACAAGTGGAATGCATAATGCACTGAATCACTTTATAAGCAGGATAGCTTCAATAGTTTTATTGTTCACATTCTGGGAGCTGCTCTACTGCTTTCAGTGCTGGAAAGTATCAGAAATTCTTCATAACTATACTCTGATACTGGTGGCTTTGTGACTACTGGAACTCTTTGGCTTTGTTTCATGTGGAGTTACGCTGTGGTTGATCTTTGAGAGGCTGTGACTTAAAGCTTTTATATAGTATTTATTTCAAAATTAACTTGTCATCCAGTCTTTTCTTGATGATGTTCAAAATGGTTCTGTAGTTTGCTTTATTTAGGAAAACTTCCACAAATACAACTTTATTTTTCTACCATTGCATACTAGAAAAGGACCAGTGAGTATAGTTGTTGGGCTGGAGGACATGAGGAAACCCCAGGAAGACACAAAGCCCTTTTGCTAAAGGCAAGCCATCTAAAAGCAGGAAAACTATGTCAGTACCCTTTGAAAAGAAATACTATTAAAGTATTTGGCATTTCTAGTAACTCTTATGGAATTGTATCAGTTTAAGATGAAAATCGGTACTTGATGTGTAAACAAAAGGCAGTTTGTTATCGGATCTTAAAGGGGATGCAGAACTAGTTTACTGAGAAGTTGGCTTCAATGGCAAATGCAGTCTAGGAAGTTTATACTTCTTTTCTGCGGAAGCCTGCGAGAGTGAAGGGGTGGAAGAGGAGAGGGAGACTGATGGAGAGGTTTGGGTAAAGCTGCAATGCAGAGAATGAAACTGCCTTAGCTCAGATCGGGGGCAATGATCTTCAGTAGAGGGTGAGTGGAAGGGAGGAGAAATTCCTTCACTCCTCTTCATGGCTGAAGCCAAACCATCTTGTTACCATCTTGTTTTACTACGCTGCAAACATGTAAATCATCTGGAATGATTGTGTGTAAGCTTGTTCAAATGTGTAATGCTTTAGAAGATACAGTCAGGATGTGTGCATGCTTAATTTGTATGGAAATTCAAGTAATGCTGATGAGAAGGGGAAAAAGAGGGTGGCTGTTATGAGAGAAGGAAGTAGCAATATTAAAAAAAAGAGATGTTCTGCTTTATATAAGGTGTTTACCCTATAACTGGCTGAAGTTCTTTTGTGGTTTCTAGTGTCATATACTTTTGTGTGCTCTTTTTATGAAGTCCCCCTATGTGTCAGAAAAAAATCATAAAAATTCTGTAGTAGCAGTTGTTCCCCGTTATCTTTTTTTCCTAGTTATCATATAACTCAATAAGATGAACTATATATTTATAGCTTTCTTATAATTCTTCTGGCACTTCTGTGCGATTTAATTTTTGTGTGACTGGAAAATCCCATTAAAACATGCTCTGAAATGCCATTGTATGCGCATTGCTTCAGGGGAAAACAGGCTGAGTGGAAACTTGTATGGAAATATGCTGACAGTGCATAAATATTTGGAAGACAAGGCTTTGTATGCACATTTCTCTGTGAAGTGCTACACTAAACTTTTTATTGCTGCTGGATAATTTTTCTAAATTAAATGACGTGTGAGACATTGGACTACCAAGCATGTGCTAAATGCAATTTCCAAGCAGAGCTGAATAATCACCGCACCTTTTCTTCACAGAAGAGCAAAACAAACTTTATGAAGTGGCAAGCTTAGGTTTGTTATAAAATTATTGCATGCACAGCAAAGATGCATAAAATGATCCACGTTTCTTTTGGCTATGAAAGTTCACGTTCTGAGCTCTATTTTCCTCATTTCCCTGTACTTCAAAAATAGCTTTAGTTTAGAATTGCTATTGCTCCTTAACCTTCAGAGCAGTGCAACGATTTCAAGTAACAGCTTCAGAGAATTGAGGATAATCTTTTTCAAATGTGCAGAATTGTCAGATCTTTCTTCTCTTCATCTGGGAAGAGTATTGGATACGGGCTGATGCAGTTGGAAGCTGAATTTCGTACAGCCAGCTTCTGTTATTGGAAGAAGCAGGAAAGTATTGTTTGTGACATTTGGGTCATAATTTTGCTTTTTAAAAGAAGTGTTGGAGAAGAAATATCCATAAGGATTTCCAAGTAGGAAAAACTGTACATTTTTTAGCCTCGGTCTTGTGACCTTTTCTGAATGAGGTGAACACCATTCTTGCAATGAACATGTATTCTGGTGAATGGACTCTTGCTCAGGTACTGTTGCTTCACTTTCTGTGTCCCTTTATTATTGAAGAAGCTGGTAAGAAATTTTGGAGAGAAAGCTACTGATAATGGAAGTCCTAAACTGGATTTAAATTTTGCAGCCTGTGATTGCAAGTTTCACTTCGTGTAGGGGTGCTTTTTGTCTGGGGAGTGTTTGCAGGGGGTGAGAAGTGGCTGCATTGTCTCCTGCTTACCAAGTTAGCTGTATGCCTTTTTTCTTTTTTTCCCCCTTGGTGTTTCTGAGCAAAACCTCTGATGTTTCGGGTTTTTAGTTCTTAGATTGGGCCCTGTGGTATGCAGTGTATCAGTGTTTTGTTTCTGTTAATTAGCTTTAAGTACGTTCAACACACTGGTTGAATTGGAGAAGCGTTGAGTCCTTTGACTAGACTGAATTCTTACCGGAGTACCGTTTAATATCTGAAGGGAGGACACAGCTTTTGAAGATGAGACAAACACACAGACTGCTCAAAAAATCCGTTTTTACTGTGATATGAAGTGTTTTGTTTGTTTGGATTTGATTTTTGGTTGCTGTTTCTTTTGTTGTCATAGTGTTCTGTAGTTTTATCTTTTTGTTTGTTTTGTTTTGCTTGGTTTTGTTGTTTTTTTTTTTTTAATTTTAATTTTTATTTTTAATTCCCTTCAGCTGTAGGTAAGCTTGGCATTTTCAGGTTTTGCCCTGGAAATGTTGGTTTGGGTTGGGCCTACTTAGCAGCTCATCCACTGATTTCTCACTTGAAGGAGTTTCATGTTATCTGTGTTTTAGTCTGTTTGTTTGTTAGAGGAGTTCTGTAGCTCCACAGGAAGTTTTGCCAGCTATTCACTGTTGTCCCATAACAACCTCTGAATCTTTGTTGAGAAGTGATGTTATCTAGAGCTTCCTTCCTCACCACTTCTTGCTACTTTGCTTCTAGTCATACACTGGGTGTATCTGCAGCAGCATTTTGGTTCAGATTAGGCGTGTTTTATGGAAGCAAAACTCCCAGTTGTCACCTCTTTTATTGCTTTGTTTCACATTGTGGAATTGTTTAAAAAGAACAAAACTAAATTACTTTTGGCTGAAAGTAAACGAAAAGATGCGCTCCAAAACCGTACCTAATGCAGGCCAACAACCGTACGGTATTCATTCAGATCATGGAGCCAAATCGGACCAATTGCAAAGCAAAATTTTCACCATGCTTGTTGTGTTAGTGTTGGGCCATCAGTACCAACTGCTTTGTTCGTTAGACTTGCTTCTATTGCTCTGCATTCCTGACTAATGTGAGCGCAGTCATTGACAGAGATAAATCTGCAGTGCTTATAGGCTATTATCTATGACCGCTGTACTGGTTTCAAATGAGTCCATCTTTTCAGGCCAAAGTTTGAGTAGATACTACTGAAGTAGTTAGCCTGAGTTTGATTTGGAAGCCATCACTTAAACTGTAATTAGATCAGGGAGCACAACAACTGTAATGAAGCTATTTTCTTGTCTCCGTCACCTCTTGCACTTTCCTACTTCAGTAGTCTCAGTTCTCTTCTGTTCTCTATTATACATATTTTTTCGTGACCCAGCTGTTAACCAAATCACAATGTTCTTAGACACCTCCTATGTGCTGGCTGTGCTATTTTCCTATTTTCATTTCTCCAACTTTGTCTTAGTAACTTGCAAATGTTTGCACAGGCTGAGGCTATAGGCTTGTTGACTGCCTAGCCTCTGCCAGTGAAAATGGGTAATGATTTGCAGTTGTCCAAGGCACTTTCTTCCTGAAAGGCTTCCACAATGGTGAAACCCATCTGTACTTCACTGAAAACCTTATAAGGTTTCTCTGTTCTTCTTGATCATTGATTTTCAGGGAACACTTAAGGTAATGCATGAAGAAGTCTTGGTGTCAGATTTAGTTTAAAGGCATTGAAGAGAGAGAAAGTTGGAATGATTACATTACGTGGTATCACTGTTTCTGATGCAATACAAAATCAGGATAAAAATACAGCTTACTGTTGATAGTTTTATGTAAGCATGCATCATTCTCACTTAAAAAAAAAAAATTGAGGAATTGATTATTGCCATATCAACGTTTACATGGGTTATCAAGTTCATTACTCCAAATTTGAATTCCCAAAGCAGAGTAATTATGTCTAACCTGTAACAATATCTTTTAATATCAAGCTAACAGAAACTTGGGGTGTTTGAGTTGCCACTATGTATGCTGAAGAGAAAGGTCTCTTGAGCATTTGTGTAGTTTTGGGTGTCAATCCTGCTGGTAATGTCAGCATTCATTTTTCCCAAGAACTGCCCCATATGTCCCAATGTGCTTGGAAACAATGAAACCTTCTTCAGAAAGGAAAGTGGTATTACTTCTCTGAATAGGTGTCCTGCTTTCCAAAATGTGTGTTGAGAAATCGTTCATGTCTGGTTGGGAAGGAAGGTAAGGAAGAGCTGTCTTAACTTATTGAAGGAGCTTGGGAAGGAACTATTGAAGGAACCAGGGAATAAATAGCCAGAATATTATTGCAGCTCTAAAACTACAGGGAAAAAAAAATAATAAAAGCTTTCAGAATGGGTCATGAAGCTGAGGCAGAAGCTTAAGACTACAGCCTCAGCCAGCTGAAACATTGCCCAGTGGCAGTCGTGAGCGGCCTTTTCTGTCAAATGCAGCTCGGTAAGAGTTGTACTTAGCATGCAAGTTCTGGGAGTGATTATATATTTTATTGAAGTTAAGGCATAGTGGCAGTCCTCTAATTACAAGCTTCTCTTACTGATCCAGGCTGTGGTTTCAATCCCTATGTAATCAAAATTAATGGTAATGTGTTATAATGCTGTTATTTGATAGCATTTACAAACCTGAAGAGTTTTTTCAATTCTATTTCACTCATATTCATGGTCTTTGTGATCTTAGGTGGAACAATTCTTTTATATTTTTGTCTGATAGTAGTTTCCAAAGTGTTTACTACCTCTTTATTCCTGGCCTGACTCCATGGCTAGCTGCTGTTGCCAACAGATCGAACTTTGAAAGTACAACTTTTTCCCATATCCTTAAAGTATGGACATCCTGCACAGAGCAAAAGTAATGTATTTCTCCAGTGTCTGAATTCATGTAAATCCTTTTGTGCACTTTTCCAGAGGAAAAAAGTTCTTTTGGAAGAGATTGCAATAAGTAAAGTTTTAACATTTTGTAACATTTTCTTGCAAGGATGTAAAAGCCAAATGTGGTAGAACTGGGATCCCACATTTTGAATAAATGACAGTTTCATAATTGTCTGCCTTCCTATGTAATTAATTATTGTTTTCATTTTTCTTCTAAACAGACTTCCTAGAGGAGTATTTTGGTTGTTTCATTGCACCTGCTTTGGGGGCTGGGACTAAAAGAGGGGTGTTTGTTTTTGTACTGAGCATCAACTGATGTTTCACTTAGTAGTGTCCCTTGAATATATTTGCTTACATAAAAAGCTCCGGCAGAACCTAAATATTTATAGTTTGAAAATGTTTGTAGTTCTTTGGGGGCACCTGGCTGTAAACTGCATCTCAGTAGTCTCGTTAATTGTGCAGGTTGTATAACTAACAACTGTATCCCTTGTTAGAGTTGTTTTGCAAAATGGAACAAAAACATCTCCCCTTCCCTACCCATGCGCTGGAGTGTATCCTGTTGTGAGAAGAGCCTGCTGGCCTTACTGTGCTCATACTCACTGTTAATTCAGCAAGTGAAAAATTAAATGAAGAAAGATACAGCTTCTGCTCTATACTATCCCTTAAGGATCCTTTCCTGATGCTTTGTGAGCAACAATATTGAAAGTAGTTTGGATTTATGTGCCCTCTGTCAGATCCTCTGCCCTTTAATGATATGTGGTGCACATATGTTTCAATTAAACTTGTGGTCAGGAAACAGAGCCAGGAGCATAAGCTAACAGAATATGGTTGTTTTAACATGCAACAAAACTTTACAGAAATACCATCTTGAGCTGACAATTTTTACTGCTGAAATCAGTCATCCCATTTTATGGGGTACGCGATATTCTGATTTTTATGCTTGTACAGTGTGTACAAAGCATGACCACTCAGGATTGAGGAAAAGTACTTAGGTTATATTTGGGAAGAAATACACAGCTTGGGATATTGCTTCAAGATGTAAATTGCTACCAACACCTTTGGTGTTGAGCATAGCCATGCTGGTAAATAGCACAGGCCTTGGTGCGTCTCCTTGCTGTCTCATGTGTGCCTTAGAACTCATTGTATTTCCTACTGAGTCATACTTTCTACTAGAGGTGAATGACTGATTGTTCAGTGTTTGTTGATTTGTTTTGTTCAGAGATTTTTCTACCACCACACTGACAGTCAAATAAACATTCAGAAATGATCACTTGTTTTACAGTCTATGGTCAGACACATCAGCTTACTGTTGAACTTGGGAGTATGATGATCAGCTCAGCTGTATCGCGATCTGTGCTGTCCACTGTATAACCTACTCTTGGAGGGGGGTACATATTAATATAGATCATGAAACATTAAGCATTGGTGTTACAACTGAGATGATATATCTGTGGTGTTTTTGTTCTTGCATTGGTGTTTGTGAATATATATGTATGTATATTTTAAATGTATACATATATGGAAGACATTGCTCTGACAACATAAGACCAGTCCTACCTTCAGTGAGGTTCTTGAAGACTAAGAAGCATGAAATTCTAAGTAAGAAGCTGGGTAAAGGAATAGATGAGTCAGTAGCAAGTCAAGATAATACGTTAGTGTTGCCCAACCCTCTTCAGTTTTATTAGCTGGCTTATAAAGCAAAAAAAGATCGATGTCCTTGTCTGCATCTGATTCCCTTTTCCAAACAATTTTTGAACTATTTAGTCGATTAGAACCAAGAATATCAGAGAGTAGAGGACTGAAATTTAATGGGTGACCCGAGAAGTTCCTCTGTGGTGGGAAGAGTCTGTTCTGTGGGCTTGACTTGTGCGTTTTTCCTGTGTAGCAGCAGGGCATCACTGCCTGCATCAGCCTCTCGCTCAGCCTGTACTGAGGTGCTGTGGCAAGAAACTTGCCATGAGCTGTGGGGACACAGAGGCAACAGGAGGCTTGCAAATGAAGAAGTTTGGGTAGATACAGAGATGGGGAGAAAAGGCAGAGTAGCGTTTAAAAAAAAAAAAAAAACGTGTTTGTAGGAAAACTGACACAATTAGTTCCAAAGATCTCCAGATGTCTGTAATTGCTTTAAGAATCTAACGTGGACTGTTGAGGATCAGTAAGAACCACACCTGAAAGCTGCAACTCCTGTTACAGGGACTTTTTTCAGTTTCTTGGAGTCTTAGCATAGGTAGGGAGAGTCTGCTGAGAAAAATTAATGCTGCAGGAGGAGGCTGTAATACCTTTTTTTCCCCCAGAATATAAGCCCTTTTCTTCTGTGACCCTACTATGCTTAGTAATGATACACCAAACATCATGGTGGTGAGACTTCAGAGTGCTTTAATTCAATTCACATTTATCTACCTTTGCAGAGACATGAAGAACTTGCTTAGAAATTAGTGTACTCTTCATTCCACATTTCCTTTAGTCTCAGGCCTACAATTTTATTACAAGACTGGGATGTGTTTATAGAACTCCATTTATGAAAAGTCTTGCCGTCTACTCTTGCTTAACAAATCAGTGTTGGAAGTCTTAACTTTCCCTGCTTATTACAGCAGCTACAGCCAACATCTGTGCACAGTTAGCACTTTTTAATGGAGATGTTTGCATATGAGGTTTTGGTTTTATGGAGGTTGAGGGCATGCATATGGAATGATATGTTGATGTGTAACTTGACCTCTGAAGTAGAACTGATGCTAATCTTTAGGAGTTGGTAATTTATTAGTAAAAAATCTTTAACCTCATGTGATGTTCTACCAACTTGGTTAGATAGCTGCAATGTTCTGGTCCTTCACTTAAAGCTTTTATTTTCTTAAACTACTGAAGATTCCAAGAAACTGAAAACAGCCCCTCGATAACTATTGCAGCTTTCAGGTGTAATTCTTATTGTCTATCTGGTGGCTGCACTGTGATTCAGGCTGTTTCATGACTGTGTGTATCTTTTTGTCTTTTCTCCTTCCAAGATGTGGATAAAGTACATGCAAGTTCTTGTAGGGCTGGCTGGGATCCTTGAATGTATTGCAGGTTCTTTTGCCAAATCACAGGTCTTGCTTTACCGTTGATCTTAATGCATCATGTTTTAATCAGTAACAGACTTTGAATGATTTCGTAGGTGTTCATTCTGATTTCCCAAATCTGATCCATAGAATAAAGTTGGCTTCATATTTTCTGCAGAGTGAATTTGAGTCCTAGATAAGATGCAAGTACTTTAACCTTTCAAGTTGTAAAACAGGTTTCAGATCAGTTTAAAATGAAACACACCCGTTTTATATCATATTTTCATATTCTAAATATGGAAAACTTTGATGAAGGTTGAAGTGCTCACCATTTAAGTCATTTTTTTATTGGATAGTACCTTTACACTACTGAAGTTATTATTCACGTGGTAGTTATACAACTAAAAATGGAGATTAATCTTAACTACAAGGTTTCCAACACTGATATAAAACATTTATCTTGATTCCCACATATTACTGTAAACTTTCCCAAGTTGATCATAATCCACAACTCACAGGATGTTTCCTTTTTCATTTTCAGATTTGATATTTGCAAGTTTTGTGCCTTGACAGTGATCACCATGGACAGTGGTAAGTTTAACTTGGTGATGAATGTGCATTCTGTATTGTTGCCCATGAAAGGGGTATTAGCAGCCCCCAGAATTGTCCTCCTCTCAAAATCCTAATCAGTTTGCACAGAAGTCTTTGCTATGGAACTGATTTTAACATTATGTATCATGCAGATCTTTGTCCACACTAAACTGAATTGGAATTGTACCACTGTTCTGACATAGAATTATGATCTGCATGTAATATTTAAGTATGAGAGTGGTGAGGTGCTGCCCAGAGCGATTATGAATGCCCCATACCTGGAGGAGTTCAAGGCCAGGTTGGATGGGGCCCTGGGCAGCCTGGTCTAGTATTAAATGGGGAGGTTGGTGGCCCTGCATGTGTCAGGAGGGTTGGAGATTCATGATCCTTGAGGTCCCTTCCAACCCTGGCCATTCTGTGATTCTTTGTAACCTGGTTGCAGAACAGAGACCACAGAGCTGATTTCCACCTTTGTATCCTTCAGTTTGTGTTCCTAAGCTTGTTGGAGTAACTCTAGGATCTCACAGCAGAAATCGCTTTTCAAGCTTTACAAGTGAATGCTCAAAACATTTTTCTACTTTTCTCCCCTGTGCAAATCAAATAGTTTTATTAATATCACCAGCAGAAAGATTCACATTTATCAGTAGTTTCAATTTTCAATTTCAAGTGAAATGCTTATTTCTGCTATTTGTGGCTTTAATATCCCTGAGTGCTGGTAAAGAGACAGAAAATGGGAACATCAGCAGTGGTTTCAACAGAGCTGGCTTTGGTGACCACAATGCCATGGACTTTGCTTCTGCAGCATTTCTGTGTGTCAGAATATTTTTCCCACAGCACTGCAGCCTGTTTTTCTTTCTCTACAGACCTGAGGCCAGTTTTCTTTGGTTGTGACATCTTCAGCTGGCAGGATGAGGCATACTTATCCTCACACACATCCTTACCTGATTCTTCTTAGTTCTGGTTGCATTTCACCAGAAATCAAGGTTAAAAGCTGTTGCTGATCTGGTCTAATCTGAGATGATTTTTTATCAAATAGATTCAGAGTTAACGTGTATGGCTTAGCCTTCTCAGTGGGTTTTTTGTCTTTGTATGTACTGTGACAGAAGAGAGACACACCCTGAATTGGGGGAGGGGAAGTGTGGTTTTTCTTTTAGAAAAGTAATTCAGAAATATTTAGCAAAATATTGGCCATTCTTGCAAATTGAATTGTTTTAATGCTCTGCTGTTCTTCATCAATGTATTTTGCAATGTATTTTGCAAACATATACTTGTTTTTGGAAGCAAGAATTGTACGTACTTTCTGAGAGCCAATAGTTTCAAATCAGAATGTTTTCAGCTACCGTATTTTCCTCTTTATTCCTTTTCCCTCTGCATCCAGTACGAAACTGTTATAGTTTCTCTCCTCTCTTTTCGAGGATGAACTCCATCTACGAATGAAATTCCCTACGTTTTATCCTTTGAAGGAGGGGAAACTCGATTTATAGTGCATTATCTACTCCTTGTGACAGCACTTAAGAGAGTCAGGTCTGTAGCTTGTCTTGCTTCAAGAATGCTAGCAAGAAAGGTTGGTGAGAAGTAGGTTGAGCACTGGCATTCCCGTACACAATTGCATGCTGGCTTCCTGGTGTCACTAAATCTTTCATCTCCCCACGTTTAGGTGATTGCTGAGGCATGTGGAAAACAAGCCAATTCTTCAGGCCTAGAGAGGAGCCAAGAGAATTGTGTGAGGAGACAGAAGCCATCCCTGTCCTTTCTCTTTGGAGGAGAATTTTGAGTATTAGTTTGTTATTTAGACAGTGAACTTACACAGTAGGAAATGCCCATATGCTCACCTGTGGTGCTATCAGAAACCAAAATTTTTGCAAAAGAGGCAGATGTAGATCTGTATGCACAGAGTCTCTGGCAGCACTGTGAATAAGGTAATTTATACGGTGCATGAATACCACGTGTATTCAACTGGAGGTAGAGGAATGACTGATTATCTTGGAGTTTGATCTTCAAATACTTAATCCTTTGCAAAAGGAAGGTGATTGTCTAATGAATTTTAGCAAAGAGATTACAATGCACATACTGAATAAAATGAAATTAATGTGAAGTAGATAAGCCTAATTGTGGTAGTATTCCCACTGCTGAAAAATGCTCCCACATCTAAGTTAGTAAAGCAAAAGTGTAGTGACCTATCTTTGTAGACTTGCAGGCATCCTTTTTTTTTTTTTTTTTCTATTGAAATAAGAGGATTAGAATAGAAATAGACTGATTTATATCAAATCATAGATAAATCATTATTTAAACCATTTAGTCTCTGTCTTTCTGCAGACAGAGTTTTTTCTTCATTAGCTAATCAGAGGACCCAGATTAGCTGTAAATGAACCAGTGCAGAAATGGTAGCACTGATGAGGAAGACAGTATGAGTATGTTAATATGGCAGTGCATTTAATTATTAGCCCCTATTGCTAGCAGTGAGAGCCCAAGAACAGTGTTGCATTGGTACAGCGTTCTTGCTTCCTGACCTAAAATACCTGAAGAATTTCTGTATTGTTCACTGCAGATGAACCTTTTGAGTAATTCAGCCTACTGGATTTTCAAGTGTTTCAGTTGTTACATGTTAATGTAAAAATCATTCGGTCAGGGAATTTGAGGGAAGAATGGAATCTTAAAAGAGCTGGAAATAATCTTTTACTTGAACAGAAAACTAAGGAAAGCAAAAAATAATACCTTTATCAGAACTTTGATTGTCATTCAGCATTACTTTATTTGCTTCAGCAAGTTAGGTGGGGTTCTGTGTATTATGAAAGAAGATACAATGAGCCTACTTCCCCTACACCTCCAAACAGTTGATATTTCATGGCTGACATTTCTGAAATAAAGGCAGGAAGTCTGCTTCAAAGTTGCTTAAGAAAACAGATGGAATTAAACTTCGATAAATGGTGCTGTTCTGGTGTATTCAACTGGGTAATATTCAGATATATGTGTAGCATCAAAAACTTCCTGAGTATTCTAGCTGTGTTGCCCTCAAGCAGTTGCAAATATCTCCTTGGATGTTCACAGACAGGTTTTGTTTGTTCTGTGTTAGTTTGAAAAATCATTTTCACTGAGCATGTGGCTGTCTCTTCTGGGCGCTGTTCTTAGGCACAGGCTTGTTTAAGCACATAGGAGCACGATGCTGAATAGGGATCCATCACATTTTTGGTTTAGCAATAACTACTGAAGTTGTAGACCCAAATGTTCATAATAGTGAACAAAACAGAAAGGGCCTTTTATCCTATTAAATAAAGGGGAAGACTTTGAAAAAGTGTTGCCCAAATGGACATTTTCTTTGAATAGTTTCAGCATGAGGTTTTGGGTATGTTTTAGTAGTGACATTATTTTCTCTCATTCAGTATTCTTAACAGAGGACAAAGCCAATTCTGTGTATAAAAGATACCGAAGAGCCAACAAATTTTTGGAAGAATTAAAGCAAGGTGATATAGAACATGAATGCAGAGAAGAAATTTGTACCTATGAAGAAGCAAGAGAAGCATTTGAAAATGAGGAAAAGACGGTATGTTTTGTTGTCTATATATAGATGGGGGGGAGGGGGTGTGATGCTATTAATTTGTGAGATATGGTAAATACTTGTGTGTTTTCCAGTATTACAATATTTTTTTTTTTACTTGATTCTTTAAGTAGCTGAGGTCTGCAGTGGAGATGGATAGACCTCACAGCAATAAATTTGGAATCTTTTCTCCAAATTAAAAAATCAAAGAAAGGGAAGTCTCAAAGTAAACTTTGCTCATAAAACTTTTATGAGCAGATTGGCAGCTTGGGGAGTATTCACGTTCCTTTTCTTCCAACTGTCATTATCTGTTCTCTTTGGCAGCACTACTTACCCAAATACCATGTGTCCTATCATCATGCACTTAATCCTAACCTACATATCACTGATACTATTGTTTTTCTTGGTTGAAATGATAGAGTTGTGACTGTTACAGGGAATGTGTAGGAGCAGAGGTGAGAAGTCTTTGTTTATCTCACACCTTAACTTATTTATTGAATACATTCGCATAAAATGAGTGAGCAACTGAAAAATCATTCCACTTAAAATAGGGACTATATCCCGGATGCTAGCATAGCTGGCTAAAATGTTCTGTAACCAGGTTATTCATAGTCTTAAAAATAAACAAAGACAAGTGGCCTTCTTGAAGTTAACTTCTGCAGACCCTCACAACATATTGTTAAGCAGCAGCGATCTAAAACATAGGAAGAATAACAATTTTAATGCTGCCATGATATTCAGGGGCAGTGATATATTAACTTGACTGGAATGAAGCAGATACTGCCCACACAATTGTGTAAGTCTGTTGCTTTCTGTAATTAAAAGAAGCTTGTGGGCCAGCAGCTCTGCACGTAGTAGCTGAACTGCACATTGTACCCAGCATAACTTAAATTGTCTTCCAATGAATAATCACAGCATGTAAGTTTTGATGGTGTTGCCTGACATATTTAATGCAGTAAAGTCATGATATTTTTTTTTTCTAATTCAATACAGATCTGAATGAAATTAGATTTATCCTCAAATTCAGTCCCAAAGTGGAAAAACAGCTGCTAGAAAATGTGACTTGGGAAATTGGCAAGCAAGGCCTGTGGGCTAATGGGCAAAGTGGCACAGAAAGCATTATGAATTTATTTTGGAATAACATGAGTGATGTGTCCGACTCTTCACTGGCGGTGTTTTACATTAAAAACAACAACAGAAAAGCCTACTGAACATTTTAAGTTTTTGGCATCTTTTTTTGTGTCACGCATAGGAAAGTGGAGAAGACAGAATGGAAACTTTTTCATTTATTAAAATGAAGCAGTAGGATGTGTAGTGTTTCAATTCCTATTCTTTCAGAAGCTTTAAAATGCATGTACAGTCACGCTTTTTACCTCCAAAATTGATGTGGCAATTCCTGATGACATCATTGCGTAATTAAAAATAGTGTGCACAAACCTAACACAGTATCACTAGTAGCCTAAATATGTTGGCTAGTGATAGGTCAAACTGATGACCCATGATAGGACCCAAAGAAGCAGCATGAAGTGTGTCAGAGGAAGGTCAGGTTGGGTATTAGGAAAAGGTTCTTTACCAGGATGTTGGCTGAGCACTGGAACAGGTTCCGCAGGTCAGTGGTCATGACACCGCACTGCCAGAGCTTTAGAAGCATTTGGACAGCACTCTGTCACAGGGATTGAATTTTAGATGTCTCTGTATGGAATTGGCTTTGATGGTCCTTGTAGGTTCCTTCCAATTCAGGAAATTCTATTATTATGCATTTACTCTTGCTTCAACTTCTTCTAGTCTATTAGGTATTTAGAAACATTTTGTATTTCAGTAGATAGCCTTTCCATTGCAGAGGTATTTAAGAAATAGTAAAGTAGAAATAGTCACATTTACTATTATGCCATGACCTTATTGTCGCAGTGCAGAGAGAATTTCCAATAAGGTCCTCTGCCATTATCCAGTCCTATTACTATATCTGTTTTAGTTTAGCTGCTTTGATGTCAGTAGCTTGCTGATGTGCAGCCATGCCTGACCAGCCTAATTTACTTAGTCCTTTGTTTCCCAGCTATATCCATCTTTACAGCCATTTAATAATAGTTGATCTCTGTTGACAGAGGTGCTGTAGTCCGAGGTTATAATATAGTATGTTTGTAATAATGAAGATGCAGTAGTAGTATAGATAAACTGAAATTCAAAAAGATTACGGAGCTTGCTTATCTCATGTTAAATTTGTGTTGTATAATTGCTTTTTTGTATTTTTTTTTTTAGTCTTGTCCACTGGGTTCTTTGCTTCTCTGAAGTTTTCTGGGGAAGTGTACAACATCTGAATTTGCAATATTAAAATAATATCAAACAGTCCCCTCAAGTTATATTTGATGTTTTCTTTTTTGATAGTTTTCTTGGAAGATAGCATTGTGTACATTAAGCATACATACATAAATGTCAGGGAAATACTGAGTGCCTTTCATATTGTGTAGGCTTGGGGATTTTTATATCTTCAGAAGTATAATGTAAAATGATACAGATTAATAGTAAAGGTAATACTCTCAGGATAGCAAAGGCTAGATGGCAGAAAAGAGTTTGCAGAACTTTGTGGCACTGAGTGGAAAAAATGAAATTCAGCGTTGACAAATGTGATGTGCAATAGGGGAAAAAGGATCATTCCTCATAAATATGTGTATATATGTATATGTTTGCCTCAGGAACAAGATCTGAATTTATGGATTGTCTTTGAAGACTAGAATTTGTAATGCTTAGCAGTTAAACAAAAAGAAATAAAAGCCTGTATGTTAAGAATCCTAGGAAGGGAACAGAACAAAATGGGAAATGTAACTACGTGATTGTTCACTTGAATCTTGAATGTGTCATGTATAGCCCTTAAAAAGTAAATAAGTAGCTGAGGAAACTCCAGAGAACCTAGGAAGCTAACTAAAGATATCGAAAGGTTTATATAGCAACTATAGATTGAAAACCGTTAAATCAGGGAACATGCAGTAGATGTCAGTAAGGAATAAGAAGATTGAACTGAGGTGAATCATTTAACGTCCTTCTGACAGTGGAGCTTAAAAGGGTCTCAAAAGAAGTAAGAAGGTGCAGGTTCAGAGCAAATAAAAGCATCTCTTCTCACCTCAGGTAGTGGAGCTGTGTGACTGTTTGGCCACAGGAAGAAGCTTATGTAGCTTCAGAGAAGATGAAAACAACTGGGGACCCTTGAATAAAAGGGGTCAGCTTTATGTCGTGGGAGTTCTTGAAGTACAAATATGTGAAAGCTGCCAGAGTATCAGTCTCTACTTATGTCTATACTCTTCTTCTGACAGTCTGTGTTCTTTGTTGTCAGAAGATAATAAATTAGGTGACCCATACTCCTCATCCTGTAAAGCTATGCATATGTAGAAGGTATAACCAGATAGCACTGTATACGTGATCACTAGGCAGTTGTCAAAGGTTGTTGGGAGGCTCAAAGTTTTGCAGAAAGTGACTGTGCAAGATACCTGGGTGTGATGGAAGCTCACTTCTCATACATTAACTTTGGTTTTAAGGTGATACAGCATCATTAAAAAAAAAAAAACTCACACATTTATTCATAAGTGTAAAAATGCTAAAATGTCTAGGAAGCAACTCAAAACTTGCCAGCACCAGCTCTAAAATGTTGTGATCAAATAAGACGTCAGTCTGTGTGTCTAGTTATGAACCTGGGTAAATATCTGGAAGAGAAGATGTAAATCTGAAATTGAGAGCAAACCAGAAGAAGACAGTGTAGCAAGTTTGCTCGTTTCCCTTTATTGCTTTTTTTCGTATTCTTTCCCTACTGAACAGCAAACAATCTTCTGATTGACATATTACTAGTCCGCATAACAACAAGTTATGAACAAGATGATTGACCAAGAGTCTGTCAGTGCTGCCAAATATGGCAAAGGCCTCAGCCAAAATTCTCAGCAGGGTACAAGACTCTTAACTTTGATGTGGATCCAGTGTTTGATTCAGTGTTCACATCCAGTTGACTGAAGTCAATTCTGTTCTGAATAGTGATAGTGAAATATTAGACATAAAGGGAAAAAGAATGTAGCAAATTGCCCATAACGACTTGTGTGAGATGCCCTTGAGAATTCTCTTGGTTTATTTCAAACTGGATTTGCCAACATGCAGTAAAGTAGTTCATAGCAAGAATTCATACGAAATGATTTTAGGTCTTTCTCATTGCAGTTATCTGATGCTGTGGCCTACTTAATGTAGTTTTTCAGCCTTTTAAGGCATATATGCCTTGCACTCCCTGCTGTGCAGTGCCTGAGGCACTTATGAATAGTGTCCTTTTCATAAATCACAAGTTCTTAGTTTTGTCAAGTAAAAAGTCCTATTTTGTTCTCCTGGTTTAAGAGACCAAATACTGTGGAAGGGATGTTTAAGTTTTCCAACTTTTAAATTACTCTTCAATATTCTGTATGAGTGCTACAGTTATCTCCTGGAATTTCAGTATTTCCCCTCTTGTTTTTTCCTAGCAGATCGTATGAACCCTCACTCTGAGCAAACTCATCAGAGTTCTCTGTGATTTTGTTTGGTGATGAACAACACTTGACTTCGGTCAGGTGGTTTGTCCTCCTTGTGCCACCACTTTACAGAGCAGCATATCTGTGGGGTGACAGAGCAGAGGGAGGAGCTGCTTAGCAACTGAGAAACTCAAACCTGAAGTGTAGGTTTCTTGCAGTTCTGGTACTTCTGGAGGTAAGGGTCTTTATGGTTCCCCTTGATACTAAACCTTGAGTTTAGTACACTAGCGAGCTCTTTTTCAAAGAGAAAAATTAAAACATTTTTTCAGTGACTGTTTTTCTTTGTATTTTTCATCTGTGTGAAGACCTTTATTCCTGTCTCTGCAGTACAGCCACAGACCTGAAGCACTATAATTTTTGGCAGAGGAGTGTGTGTCCGTAGTCCCTTGGCATTTCATTTGCTTTGCTTGTAAATGAAAGTGGACACTAAACTACTTTCATCCTTAAGGCAGTTTAACTTCTTACATTAAGCTCTTTATGCACCTGCCTAGTCACACCATTAACTTGACCAACCCCACAGCCATATAACCTATTGTGAACTAGCTGCCCTCCACTCTGGAAAAACAGCTTTTCTACTGTTTTGTCACCCTGCAGAGCAACAAGAAGCAGTGCTGGTATTTTGGTTTGATGAAGAAGGTACAGAGATATTTTCTCAGGTAGATACTGTTGAGCTAGAAGTAACATGGAAACATTAATAGAATACCAATTACAGTTTACCACCTTTACATTAGAGAGGACACATTTCCTCTACAGTCTGAAACATAAAATACATTGCAAGGTCAAAATTGACTTTTTTCTAAATTTTCATCTAAACCACCTTCACTGCTACAGAGTCTTTGAAATGACACATCCTTGCATAGTTTATTTGCTGACTTCCAGCAAATCTTTGCAGCTTTGGCCTCAGAAACAAATGCTATACCATTCCCTCACTGCTGGTAAAATAACAGAGCAGTGAAGTGAGAAGCTTGGTTCCAGTATAGAAAGCTGCAGTTAATAATGCTAATGAATTTTTTTTTATTATTATTATTATTTTTTTTTTTTTTTTTTTTTTTTTTTTTTTGCTGCTTTACTTGTGTGTTTAATATTTAGTTCTGTTCAAACCAGATGGAAAGACAATAGGTAACAGGTCTTCCTGGCTGTGTGTTGATTCGATGGGGAAAGGTAGGGTGTTTGGTTTTGTAGGTCTCTTTTCCTATTATGAAGAGACCCTTAGTTCTCAGTTGCATAGCTCTGAGATCTGTTTGGCTGTGTTATCTGTGTGACACTGTTACACTGTTATGTTATCTGTGGTGATGCTCTGGAACAGGTTGCCCAAGGAGGTTGCAGATGCCTCAACCCTGGAGGCATTCAAGGCCAGGCTGGATGTGGCTCTGGGCAGCCTGGTCTGGTGGTTGGTGACCCTGCACATAGCAGGGGGGTTGAAACTAGATGATCACTGTGGTCCTTTTCAACCCAGGCCATTCTATAATTCTGTGATTCTATATAACTCTAATGTTGTTCATGTGGCAGTAGTCATAGAATATAGTCCTGAACTTAAAAGAAAAAAACATATATAGATCTGATCTGTCTGTGCACAAAGTCTGCAACCTGAGTTGTATCATTGACTAGTTAAGAAATGGTTGTCATTTTTCCTGGTGAGATTTTTAAAATACATTCTTGCAGGATGTTGTTATTTGAAGTGGATGCTCGCATAAATCTGAAGAGGTCACATCTCTGCATTTTTTTAAAGGAGGCTGCAGAGTTCAGAGTTTCTGGCATGGGTTTTGTTTTGCTTTATTTTTTGCTTTATACATTGCTATAAAACACTGTGGAAGTATTTCTTGATAGAAGAGAGTGTACATTACAGAGGAGTTTAGAGAGTACAGTAGGATTTATTTTTCTTCGTACTAGTTTTGCACAGCGTTCACTGCATAGCAAATGGGAAGGTGATGTGATCTTTGTGCTCCTGCTTATGCATGTTAGTAATGTAGTGAAATTACTTTCAAGTACTAGTCCTCCTTCATCTGTTTTTTTCCTTTTTGTTTTCATTTTTCTCTGTTCCATTTATCTATAGCTGCGTTGCCAAAGTTTCTAGAGTGTAATAAGCTGTGTAACATTCTCATGCTGCTGAAGCTGTATTTACCTATAAACAGAGGATTTGAAGCAGCTCAGAATAGATTGACAATTGCTTTATGAGCCAGAGGATGGAGGAATTCTGAATTATGAACTGACAGTACAACGTAGCTCTGTTTTGCTAAGATGGTTTGTCATTCCAATGCAGTGTGTTGCAGTCAGATTGTATTAGTGTATTGTAGTTTAAAAAAAAGTAATAACTTTGAGCTTGAGTAGTACTGAAAAACTTAGATCCACTACATGGCTGATGTGTGTACTGATTAGATTTTTTTATTCCTGTCTGTGCTGCAGATTTTTAAATATTAAAGTGCTAATACAGGATTATTACAAGTAGAGCAAGGAGTGGTGTTTAAAAAAAAAAGTCTTTTACTTCTGTAATAGCATCAGAAGAAAATTTATGTGCTTATTCATATCAGTTCTCATATTGACCATCAGTATTTGAAATGTCATTTTTTTTCCTCATTCGTTTAAAATAGTTTGAATAAAGTCTTTGGTTTGGTCTTTTGTTTTTAATGTCTTATCGTTTCTGACTTATCCTGTCTTGCTCTTCTAGAAGGAGTTCTGGAAAGTCTACAAAAATGGACTTCAGGGAGAAAGTAACACAGGACATAGCTGGTATTCATTTTACCTTGCATTTCCATTAATCATTGGCCTTTTTGTTATCCTCATTGTCATTTTTGTCATATGGAGATGCCTGTTTAAAAAGAAAACGCGTAGACAGTCGGTGTACGCGCACAGGGGAGCCCACGAAGCGATAGGTGATGGTGCTGTGTCTGACGGCAGAGGTTCGCTCCCGCAGCCTCTCAGCATTGTTCATTCCCCACAGGAGGAAATGTTTGAAGTCAGTGGGCTCTCTCCAGGAGGTCTGAGCTATGCGGATACACGATCAGACTCAATATCCACAAGGCTGTCAAACTGTGATCCTCCTCCTTCATACGAGGAAGCCACTGGTGAAATCAGTGTGAGAAGAAGTGAAGCTGAACAACATTTAGATCCACCCCCACAATATGAAGACATTATGAATTCTAGTTCAGCCAATGCGATTGCACTATCTCCTGTCACCACCAGTACTAAGTAATACAGGAAGAATGCTTCTGGACTTCAAAAAAAAGAAAAAAAAACCAACAAAAACTAATCGTTTTGTTGCACTTTATCTTGGCTTATTATGCATTTCTGTAATTTAAGCAACTTGTATGATGAACTTCCCTTTTGTTTTAGATTCACTTGTTCTTTGAGTCACAGATTTTTCTTTTCCCCTATGACAGTCCTTAGAAGATAAGGAATCTGTACTGTGAGCATAGTGCAGGTACAGAGATGGTGCTCTGTCATTGTTCTCAAAAGTATCTCTGCTTTGAGGGATGTTGCTTGTTTTATTCCATATGCTGACCACATTCCCCACAAGATTTGTGGAATCCCCTTCTCTTCTTGCTGCACACTCTTGGAATTGCCTGAGATGGGGAATCCTTAAAAAACATTCTAGAAATTTAGTTAAGCTAAAGCAAACTAATTTTACAGTCTTTCCTCTTGCCTGGTTGGCTCCTTTTTCTCACCTGGAATTTTATTACATGCCACATTGTATCTTGGGCCCTGGAATGGCCAAGAGCCATATGCCTTGGTATTCAAACCAATATATTGTTAGACTCTGCTGGCTTCATAGCAATAAATTCAGAGCTTAGCAGAGGAGAGAGATTCTAAACCTTTTTCTGTTAGAATTTATGTTTAGAAGCTAGTAATTCAAGACAGTGATTAGTGAATTTGAGTACTTTTTTTGTTTGTTCTGCTTTTCTTCTGTTTTCTATCTATTTCTTTATTCTAGGGCTGAGAACTGTGCGTGTGCTACTTTTACAGCTTGAAAGTTCACTCAACATTAAAGAATGAAATACTGAAGAATGAATAAGATCCTTCTTGTTTGGAAGTAGATACCAAAACTATCATAGTCTTCACTGGGACCAGGATTTCATCCATTATCCATAAACACTTAAACCCAAAGATACTGCTTTCCCTTTTAAAAGGGGGAAAAAAAAAAAAAAGAAAAAGTATTCAGTAAGCAACTTTTTTCCACAATAATATGGCCCCATTCTCAAATCCTGGTATTATTTTGCTTCTTGCATACTTAAATGTATCACCTGCACACCTTTTGTTACTGGCTATGGAAATGCATTGCAGAGAATTTTCGGTAACTTTCTTCAACTGGTGTATTTATTGCTGATTTCACATTTGTTCATTCAAGTAAGAGGTGCTGGAAAGCATGGGTAATCTAGGCTAAGTCCACAAATGTTGTGGCCAGTGTAGCTCTGCTATCTCCAGGTGAGAGCTGCGCAGTCTACCTTATGTAGGGCAAAACCACGAGGAACCTCTATGTTGTTGTATTTCTAGCAACACAACACAGACATGGCCCCAAGCTTTAATTTGAAGTGGGTTTTTTTGAAGCTGTAGAGATGTAAATTTCTGTCAGGTTTGATACAGTTTGATTGAAATTCTATACAAGTCTCTGTTTCAACTGCTTTAGACACCAATGATAGTTCAGCTGGTGCATGCTGTGGTTTGCTGATTTACTTTTCTCTATTTAATTTAAGAATTCATTAATCAGTTTAGCTTGTGAATATTTATTTTGATTTTTCTTCTCTCATCAAGGTGGCAAGGCATTAATTTTAGTATTGTTCTGTTTTCTGCTAATGAATTAGCACCAACTGAAACGGATTTAGCTCTGAAGAACTACTGTGAAATACCAGTTGCCATCCATTTGAAATTGCTGTTAATGTGCTCAGTTAATTGCCTGTTGACATCTATGATCTTGTGTGAGTCTGACCCATCTTTCTCCTAAGGAACTTTGTAGAAGGTTGCTGAAAAGAAACGGATGAATATATAGGTGTGCATATGCACACTTCCGTAAGAATTTGATACGGTAGTTTGACAAATGAAGTTATGATCCTGTGATTAATTTTATATTCTCATTTTTGGCAAAGATTAGGTTACCTAAGATCTCTACTGGGGATCTTAAGTTGCTAAAGCAAATTTATTGGAGTTAATGGATGGAGCTCCAGGCCAAACTGTTGTCAGAAAGATAACTCATATTCATTATTCATAATGGATATCAAGCAGATAAGTACAATATATTTTGGACTCTCTAACCTTTTGAAGTGCTTTTAGCTCTTAGGTGAAGTCCTAAATTGCCACTTGTAGGAATTTAAGCTCCTTTTATACTGTGCAACAGTTATACTGCCTTTGGCCAGACATTACCAAAACAAAGTGCCTCGTCTCAGTTGCAGGAGACACCTGAAAGTGCTGGTATTAATGTCTATGCCATATTGGCATCTCCTGTGCCTGCCAACACAGCTGGCAGTTTTAGCAGTAATTTTCTAGTTTGGAGATACGGTTCTCCTGTAGGAAATGCCTGGAGATAACCCATTTCACGTTAGGTCAGCAGCTGTCAACCCCTGAGCAGGGGCAGTCTGGTTTAGAGGTGAGCCACCTTTTTTTTCCCACTTTGTTCATCTGTATTCCATTACCAGTCTTAACAACTTTCACTTTTCTGTTCCTAAGAAGAGTATGTTACTGCATTCTGTAGACACTTCTTTGTGCAATGCAATGCAAAGTTGTCTTTCCAGGAAGAACCACAACCAAATATCTGAAATGATCTGTGACTAGAATTTATTGGGCCATGCCTTTTCTGCATCCATGCACATCAAATGTGAATGCTATCTAGGGCTATAAAGCTACATCTTGGTGTGAATGAGCTTTCATAAATAAACTAAATTTGCATGTGCCAGTTATCTAAATGTTTCCACTGAGACATGAGCAGCTTTCTTCTTGTTGGAGTAATGTCAAAGTACCTAATATTTTGTTTTACTTTGTGAAATGTGGGGAAGTAACTTCAGTCTTGGAGATAGCTGTTCTGATCTGGGGAAAGAATAACATTTCTTTTTGTAGTGGGTTTTCCTACAGCTTTGTTTTCCCAGACACTTACTGATTCTTCTTCTCTTGTCGTTGCATTATCATGCCATAAACATTATAAATTTATAGTTGTATCTCTCTAAAGGCTTTCCAAGTCTGAATGCAGTACTGCCTTGACTAATGACGTAATAGTCAGGATTCTGCTTTTCCCCATTTTGAATGTAACACTGAATTTCATGTATTAGGACTAAGATGATTTATCCACTAAAACAAATTTGTATTTAAATGTCACTTTGAGAAATTATGGAAATTAATTGTGCTTAGATGATGCTTAGCATTAGTGGAGGTTGTTCTGTCTTCACTGGGTGTAAATAACCTCTGATTACAGTATTGCGTATTTTGAAGGGGTTTGGTTTACATTAAATTATCGTATTTAAACGTTCTTGACTATGTTTGTAGAAAAAAGTTTTGTAACATTTGTTTTTGGATATGCTAAATAAAAATTTTTAAATGCCTTAGTGCTTCAAAACATCAATCCTACACATCTGCAGTATTGACTTTGTGCATTTAAGTGGTGCTTTTTTAATTTCTATTGATCATCAAATGTATTTAATCTGTTACAGGGAACCAGTTGTTTTATTTTGATAATTAAAAATAAATATAATTTTAAGGTAGATGTTCTTTAACAATTCAGTCTCATTTTCTTATTAAATTTGTGAATTGATTCATTTGTAGCCATAGTTGAGTAGCAATCACAAGCACAGGGAAAGCAGGAATTATGCTTTATTACAACAAAATGAAACGGTACACTGTGGAAAGATTTGTAGTCAAGAGAATTTGATTTCAAAGTTGGCTTCAGCCATTTCAAACTATTTTGCATCAGTTCTATGATTCACTCCACATTGCATCAGTGATGATTTAATAGCAGTTTAAAAAAAAAAAAAACACAAAATCTTTTACAGTGGCACACGCTGGAAACTAAAGATTTCCATTCCAATCTACAAACTGTCTTCCTTACTTGCTCAGCTGCTAAAAAACAAGATATGGTATTTTTCACTAGCTTACTACTCGTGGAGTCTGTTGCAGAGCTTAGTGAAACGTTACTGAAGATATGTCATGAACATGTGCAATTTCACACTGGTCATAAAAAAAAAAAATAGTGCAAAAAAAAAAAATCACAAGTGCGAGTGGCAGGGGGGTTGGAGATTCATGATCCTTGAGGTCCCTTCCAACCCTGGCCATTCTGTGATTATGTGAGAGGAAAACCAACATTGTGTGTGCATTTCCAAGCTGTTCTGTGTATTCTGCAGCAATTTCTTCTTTGGTAAGCTTTTATTTGCAGAGCTCAGAACTTTTCAGAGAAAAAGAACACACTGTTGTCAGCTAAGTGGCCTTTGCTGTGCATGTACATGTTCAGATTCTGACTGTGCATCTGTCAGCATTGGCTAACGTGTTTGCACATGGGTCAGCACATGATTGCCTCTGCGTGCCTGGCTTCCAGCTATTGAAACATAGAGAGTACAGTGTTTAACTGGTGTCATGAGTCTTGGTGTCTATAGAAATCATATCACCGGGTTACTTGTGATAAATGTTCATTATTCATTGTTTTATATGCCTAGAGCACTGTTCCCTGTTGTTCTAAATCACGCTGATAGATTCCTTTTTATCTCTGTATAACGTGAGCGTTGTAAATATTTCCTGGTGCTGCCTACTGGTGTTTTCAAGAGAAGCCACGTTAGCTGAAAACGGGGAAGGTAACATCTGCACTATTTCATTGTTTGCTGCACACAGGTTTGATTAATTTGCTGCAGGGTAATTGAACCTTGAGCTTTGCCAAAAAGTTGAACTATGCTTTTCCTCCTGAAGCAGGAGCTCAATAATTGTATTTTTGACTTGGCAGTGGGCTATTGAATGCTAGCTAACAAGTTGGTGCAAGAATGCCTTGCATGTATTTTCTTGATTATATTACAGTATGTGACATTTATTTACCATTTAGCACTAGGCAGTGTTTGCTGTAATATTAGTATGTGTTCTCTTTCTCTATCCTGTTTCAGTATGTTGTGCTACAGTTGTAAGCATACTGACTCTGCAGTTTTTCCCTGTCCTAAGAGCAACAAAAACTAAGAATCAAAACTTGTAGCATGACCTACTGTTTCGTTTTCCAGGTGAAAGCTTTGCACATACTTGTGTGGTTCTTTGACCTGATTGAGCAGCTTAAGCAAAAAAAGAAACAAGCACTCAAATGCCAGTAATGAAATCTCTGCATACTGTACCAAGCTGTCTCCCTGACCTTTCAGTGACGTGGGATGTTTTCTTGTAGAACAGACCCTGGATCAATTTCATAAGTCAGGGACTGTCAATTTTATTTTTCTATACTTTCACACTCAACTGTTGTCACAGGCACAGCAACTTTGCTGTGCAGAAGGATTACCTTGTTGAGTCAATGATTGCCTGCTGTGAGATCTGTGCATATAAGGGATCTAAACTCTTCTACTTTCATGCCTTGTCCTCTTACACTTAGTCACACCCTGTGCAGAGTTTCAGTGCTGGCTGAACACGGAGAGGCTGAATGTATGCATTAGTGACCAGATACAGGCATCAGTCTGCTATTACACCATATGAGGCACTGGCTGTTATGTGTGAGCTTTTAACTGCCTTTCAACTTTAACTTTTACTTGCAAAAGCATGATGATGTCTGGGCACACATGCATGTTCATATGGTAATAGGTAACACTGAGCATATTCCTCTATGAAAGCACCTAACGCGTGGAGAAGATCAAAGGTAAATATAAGCTTTAAAATGAGACACTGCTTTCAATGAAGGAAAAGAAGAAAAAACTCACCTAAGAATTGAGGCTGAATCTACATTTCCCAAAGTTTGGCACAGCACCAGAAATGGGTGCTGCAGCTGTTTGTGGTGTGGGCAGCAGCCTGTCTGCTGGGCTGGCGAGGTGTGTGGGCTGGGAGCAAGGCAGTCATCCCAGCAATTAGCAAAATCCTGGTAATTGTTGGTGCTCCTGCGGGTTCTGCCCACAATAAGCATAATGTAATATTTTAGATCCTATTCTCTGCGTGTGAGTGCTTACCAGAATTTAAGGTGGTAGAGGCACGGGGCCAGCTGACAACAACGCATTGCTTTGACTCTACGTGCTCATAATGTTCTCCTGGGAGCTGGGCACATCTTAGCCTCATCCGAACTGTGCCTGTCAGCCCCGCGGGGCCTCCCTGACCCTGCAGAGCATTGATCACTGCTCCAGAGAGCCTGAGCTGGGCAAGGCAGCCAAAGCAGGGCTATGAGTATAGCTGTTACTGGCTATGGCAGTTGGCATTGGCTTCTCTGTAACTCTTTTACTGCCAATCTGAGCTCCAAGTATATTTTTTAACAATGCAATAACATGCAAAATGAAAAAATGTCTAGCACATTTACTCAGTGATTCCTAATAATAGGAAATGCGTAAATACTCAGCTTTTCTATTTTTTCTTTTCTGCTGATTTTTGCATTTTATTTAATGACACTCCTTGTTCTGTTCCCCCTCCTAAAATCTTCTAAATGCCCTTACATCAAATTGCGTTAAAGCTGGTACACGTGTGCATGTTCTTTAGAAGAAATGTAAGTTCAGAAATGTTGTCTGATGTTGTGTTCACTCCGTGATTATTTTTCAGCCTTATAAAATTTATAGCTTAATTTCCCTTCTCTTACCCTTTTGTGCTGCCGCCTTCATTACCTTCCAGCCTTTGCACTCTGTCAGCTTGGTTTTCTGAAAACACTGCCATCTCCCCCTTTTGCAGAACTGATCAAAAGAAGGTTTTCGTTCCTGCACAGCGCTCTCAACGTTTGCTGTTCCGCTTCAACACAAAATTGATTGCCTTAAGACTGTTCTCAAATTCACAATGCCAGTGCCACCACAGTCAGTAGCATGGTGCTTTCAGTGACCCCTAACCCACAGGAAGGCTGGCTCCTACCCTCACCTTGCAATTCACCCACACCTCTAGAGCAAGGATTTGTATTTGGGTTTTCTGCATTGCAGGATCTTAGGTCGATTTGCACATCAGACTAGGCTATAGTCCTGTCACTTTCAAACTCCAAAATCTCTTGAAATTTCCTATTTTATATGTCGTTTTATGTGTATAGTGAATTTAAACTACTTAAAGTAAAGTCAGTTTACTTAATTAGCTTCCTGTGTGTTACTGGAAAGCACACCAGTAGTTTTCTTCTAAGGTATGTCAGCGGGGTGGGTTTTGATATGCTGGTGACACCAGTTCTACTTCCTGGATTATAAATTCCACGTGGAACCTGAGAAATCTTTGCTAGTGCAGGTTTTGTTGCTTGTTTTCATCAAAGCTGGTATTGTCTCATGAGTAACTTTAACTTCACTGAATTACTTTTCAATATAGAACAGTTTATTAAAAAAAAAAAAAAATCCAGAGCAACAGTGGTTGATGGCTCTGTGTTTGACTGCAGTGATGTCTCCTAGCAACTTGGCTGAAAAATGAACATCCAGCAGGATGCCGTAGCTGCTACGTAAAACCATATTTCTCTTGGTGAGGCTAACTCAACCATCCTATTTCACTGCTGTCCTCTGCACTAAATGTTGTGCCATACTGTTGAAAGCACTTCTCAAGAGCACCATTAAAGGTATAAGGCACTTTCTCAGCCTTCAGTTTTGGGTGCAGTGTATCTGCAGAGTGGCTGCTAGCAGAGCAGTGCCACCCCACATCACCACATCATTCATTTCCCTCCAGCCTGCCCATCCCCAGCAGCTTTTCTCTGACAGGGCTTGCAAATGGTAGAGATCTGCAGTTTTATTGTTGAATGCAGGTTTTGCAGTTGTGGCTCTTTTCTGTCTTGGTAACCATAACAAATGCTTGAATACAGTCATCCTCGTGATAACTTCTTTCTTTTGAAGAGACTGCTGTTGTTAGTTGTAAACAAATGCTCCTCTTCAAGATTTCACAGGTCGTGTGACCAAAGCTTATATGGAAAGTACTTTTCAGTTGACAAGGGTCACAGTGACAGCACTGCAAGATCTACACAGGCAGTCAGCTTGAAGAGGTAGGTCTGTTTGACAAACTCCTGGTCTGCCTTTAACCTATGTACTTCTCTTTTTGTGCCATACTCCTGCATCCATGCGTAACAACATCTTGGCTGGATTTTTCCTGCAGATGAGGCTGGGTGTACATCAGAAGCTTTCTAGCTCCATGCCATTGCCTCTCTCAGATTTTAATTTCTTGAGGATGTGTTGTAAAAGCTGCATGTAATATAAATCTTTGAGGATGCAGAAGCTACGTGGGAGCTTTCTTACCATCACTGCCTAGTGTCTGAAAAATTGTTTTCTTCACTTTGCTATTTAAATTACTGGCAGGTGATTTATTTTAATAGAGTGCTGCAGAGTGGGTTCTGCAAGTGTGATTATTGGAAGGGCACTCAGAAATGTTGAAAGGTCTCTTTTAATGCCAAATAAAAAGAAATTGATACAATTAAATAATGGCCTAGGCTTTTTATTAAAAAAAAAAAAAAGAGAGACACAAAAAGAAAAGGAAGAGGCTTGAAGGTCAATTGAAGCAATTACACTAAGAACATTGCACAAGTGTTAAAGTCCTCTAAATCACTTGTGTGGTTTTCAGGTTTTTTTTTTTCTGTGTGCATATATCTGATTCCTTTATAATGCTGTTGTCTGTATTTGGCTGGAGTTAATGCAAACTTCTCTGCTTTGATGTGGCCTGCCTTCATGTGAAGGCTCAAACCAAGAGACCCAGCAAACCCCCATTCAGGAGATAGCAAAACAAGAGTATCAGAGCAGCCTCAAGGGTAACCTGAGGTTCTGCCCCAATGAACTGGGCCAGTCAGTTCAGGCTCCCATGTATCTGTGTGAAGGAGTTGGCCTCAAGAGGACGAGTGGGAGGCTGGCTGCAGGCGGTGAGGCAGTGGGAGGTGGGCTTACAGAATCCCAGATAACCTGCAGGAAGAGCCTAACCTGATGGAGATTTTCATTCCTTCATGTTTTTGAAAATCACCTCTGGCGGTGCATAGAATGTCTAACTCTACTGGGTAAGTGTCCCCTGAAGCCGAGATTTGTGATGTTTTTGTTTTTTTGTAGAAGAGAATTTCTGTCATCAGTATCCTTCCTTTTTCTTTTTTCAGGCTGTAATTGAAACAACAGTAGAGTTTGGCCTGCTGTATGTCACCTCAAGAAATCAAAGGAGCAATTGAAGTTAGATTTCTATATATTTATATATTCAGTTATCAACTCCACTCTGCTTTGGGTGTGAGAATACTTCTGAGGTTGGACTAGCAAGTTCCTGTACCTGCCTCTGGCCTTAAATGATTAAAGGTGCTGAACAGATGACTCTTGTGTGGTTAAAAGGCACTGATAAAGAGCTGAGGGGACTTGAATCTTGCTTTTTTTCTGATCTTTTCCTTTTAGCAATGTTCCTCCTGAACTAAACTCTCTTCAAAACATCTCTTTGCAGATGAGGCTTTCTGTTTTATTCTAGCCTGTGTCAAGGTAAATTCATAATGGGAGTTTTCTATCACTTGTGTATAACCTTGAGAAAGAGCCTTTCTGTTGTTGATTGGGGCAACCTTGCAGAGAATAGAGCTGAGCAGCTTTGCGTCATCTAATCATGTTGGAAAAATTGTATTGAGCTTCTATTAAGAAACAAACAGAAAGATTAAAAATGCAACCATTGCACAAATCCATTCTCATTACATCTTTCCAAGTAACCATTTCAAGCTTTTATCAGTTGTTGAGCTTCATTTCTACCACTAATAAAAACAATATGTGACAAATAATGGAATATCGATTTAGTGACTTGAAACTTGTGAAATTGCCATTTTATTCAATGCATCTACAGGCAGCACAGCAGAATGGAAGTTTTATTGTAGAGTGAATGAACCTATTGGTTTGAGCATGGCACAGTGAAATTATAACGCAGCAATAAAATTGCAGGGCACACGTATGCCATCTGTTTCATAGTGGGAAAACAAACAACATTTTGGTGACAGTCCCAAACAATAAATCTGGATTTCAAAAAGAAAAGCAATTGGAGCTTGTAATGTTAAGGGCAGCCTAGGTTGTTGCACATCCTCTTTCCTTTCTCTGCTGTTGCTTGGCTGCAGTGTTCTCCCAAATGTTCCTTGGTTTTGGCGTCTTTAGTTGTTACAGTATGTTGTGTTAAGGGCTCTAAAAAGCTCTTCAAGTCACAGAACACTGATTCAACAAAGTGTGGCTCTTCCTGCCTTGCCTATTTTTTTTATCACGTTTTTATTTTTGGAGTATTCAGGGAGGAAGATGGTCAAGTTGTGGTGCTCCATTATCAGATAAGAAAAAGAGCGAAAACGTTGTGATCTAAGAACAAGAGGCTGACATGAAACCAAGATTTGTTCAATGATCCATCAGAACAACATAAAATCTAGTAGCTGGGCCCTATGTTACCAGAAAATGAGGTAACCAGATTATTGTAATGCAGGAAAAGTGTTTTTCTTATGAAATCAGAAGTGTAAAATAAAAGGAATCTCTTGTTCTGACTGATCTTTAAACATTCTGAATTGCAGCCCTTCTATATTCAAGTGTCCTGTGACCTTACAGAAATATCTGAGAGGACTAACCTGGTAGCTGTTAGCATCTCTAAATGCAAAATGTGACTAAGTTAGGTACTGCATCCTTTTAAAATTATTTTTGTTACATTAGAAATGTTATAGAATGTCTGCCTAGCAAGAAATAAAAAATATCTTTCTTCTTTGGTGAGTGGGATTTTCTGCAGGCTGTTTCTGCGCAGTCCCAAACTGTTTTGTGTCCCCCCTTCTTACGGCTGTCCTCTGTACCACACCTGGATGACCTTCTGTAATGCCACCTGGTCAAATTCCATGTATTCACCTTTTGGGGGGAGGAGGAGAAGCAGACAGAAGACATCAGGGTTGTTGAAGATACTAGCTTCTGGTCCAGTTACAGGGATGTGATAGCCTTGGGGCAGTTATGTACAGTCTTAGTGGCAAAACATGTCTCTGGCATTCCCTTCTCCATTCACCTACCTGTTCCCACTTCCTGGCCTTGATTCTTCCATCTTCCAAGACCTAGTAAGTACATATTTTCCTCCAGTCTCCCCATAGCCTTCTGCTTTGCAGAGTCAGACTTTCATAGATAATTGCTGTAAATATACATTCACTTCTGTGAAAGGAGGTTTTCATCCTTGCTGAGCTGTCTCCATTAGGCATCTAGTCACCTGCCTGGGACAAATTGGCACCTGATGGATGGTAAATGAGAAGGATGGAAGGAACTCGCTTTATTTGTGTTTAAGCCACAGAAGGCACAGTGTTTTTTTTTGTTTGTTTATTTTGTTTTGTTTTTCTTTTTTTATTATGTTCACCAGCTTTAAGATGAGAGCTTGAAAAACACCATTAAAATGAAGAATGGTTGCAAGATAATAAAGAAACAATCTTCTCACTTTAAGGATTTGAACTAAAAGCTAAATGACTGTAGTGGTTCAGATTGTAAAAACAGTGGGAAATTTAATGAACACTGACCCTACAGGAAAGTCAATCTGTCTGTTAATGTTCAGTTATGTTATTTCTTCCAAAATGCAATAAACTTCTATTATCTAATCTGTTGGTTATGGAACCTGGGGTCAGACACCCATTGGGCTTAATTCTGCCAGTTTGTCCCACGTGAAATGACTGACCTTTTTGGTATATCAGGTAAGTATCCCAAGCAAGAAATGTCTCAGGAAAATAATATGCAGGTACACAGGAAATGGCTATAGTTGTGGACAAATTGTCATGAACTTGACTGTGGAAGTTCTGAATGGTCTGCAAATTCCCCTAATATTAAGCATATTCAGCCAATTGTATTACTTAGAGCAAAATATAAAGAGTGGAACTAGGATGGATAAATAGTGGCTGGTGCCCCAGTCCTGTAACAAGTCATTCAGCAAGATGCTGTACAATATTTATTGCAAATCTCATAGTAAAAGTGGCAATCAAATAAGACATAAGCATATGAAGCTCTTTGCTTATGTTAAACTGTTAGGAAAATTTATTTACCTAACCAGGTGCTAGGAAGAATGGATGCAAAAGGGCACCTTGACAGCTAGCTGATTTAAAGCTGAAATAATTCAGCTGAGAGTAGTATATCCCTTTTCCAGGCTGCAATGTAAGAAACCTATGTAAAGCAAGAAAGCTGCCTGCTTTTGCTGAGCACCCTCTGTATGCGATGCTGTGCGGGGTGTGGGCTTGGAAGGGGTTGGAGAAGTCTGCTGCTATTCTTGCCACATGGCAGAGCCAGCCCATGGCAAATGGCTGTCAGGAATCACAGAAGGACCTCCAGCTGCAGGCAGCAGGCATTCTGCCTGATGCATTAACTGAGACTCTTCTGCTGCGCTGTAAACTCGTTCTTGTCCAATCTCCAGTGGATGTTAAGTACTGTTTGCCTCCGCCTTCTAAATTTCAGAAGATTGCTAACATGTAATCAGTCATCTTTCCTCCAAATTGTAATAGTCTGTTTTCATAGAATCATAGAATGGGTTGGAAGGGATTTCAAGGATCATGAAGCTCCAACCCCCTGCCACATGCACGGCCACCAACCTCCACAGCTACTACTAGACCAGGCTGCCCAGGACCCCATCAAACCTGGCCTTCAAGGCATCCACAACCTCTCTGGGCAGCCTGTTCGAGCACCTCACCACTCCCTCTCTGTGAAGAACTTCCACCTGATATCCAACCTAAATCTTTCCTCCCTCAACTTAATTTTTTTTTTTTTCATTTGTATATGTCTTTCAGCTTTTGATAAATGAGTAATTACTGCTCATCTTGACAAATTCACAAATGTGGGTAGTCTCTTGTCTTTAAATGAGTCTTAATCTGTGGCCTGGGTGGAACAAGTCTCACCAGATTGCGGCCAAATTAAGTAACAGCCAGAACAGACATATGACAGGACTATTCATATCGAGGGCCTACCCTATGAAGTTATTTATTTAGGCCAAGGTTTTTGTTTGGCTTGATTTTAATCTCACATACTTCTTAAATTAGAATCCGTGAAGCTTTAGGTAGCTTTGCATAGCATCTTGTCCTGTGAGAATAGGACTGTGTGGGTGTGGGATAAGGCTTCAGAGGTGGCTGAGCTGGCAACCACTCACCAGGCCCCAACACTCTAGGTTTTTTCTGGTTAACTCATGGGGATTATCTGGAGACCAGACTCCATACATGCACATACCTCACAGTGCACAGATGTCACCAGAGGTATATGAATTGGCTGCATACTGAATGTCACACTAAATCTGTATTTTTTTCTTGATGTTGCTTTAACAAAAATGGTGTAGCTCTATTTACATATACATCTCAGGTGTCAAGTCTATTAAGTATATTTTCCCTTAAAAGCTTATTGCAATTTAGGACCAAATATATCAAACACAACTAGAACTTCACATTTAACAAGTTACAGAGCTTTCTACGGTTTCCTCCATTTTCCCTTTTTTTATCTTGCTGTCTGGCAATTGGTTCTGCGGGCTGAAAAACAGCTTTCCCATGCAGCAGAGTCTTCTTCCATTAAGCAAATCTTGTTGACGTAAAGGAAATTTTTGGGCTGGCAGTTAGCTACAGCTAACATTCAGCAAAATGTTGGTAAAGTATAGTCTGGAGAAAGTTGTTGTCTCCATGAAAATGAAAGAACCTTCAGAGGCCGTCCTGGCCGTCCTGCAGCATGGCAGGTGCCTCCCCTAAGGGCTCTGTCCCATATGCTGAGCAGGGCTGGGATGGGATGGTGGTTGGGGCCACACAGACCTGAGAACTACAGGGCACATCCAGAGGGAACGGCAAACCTTTTGCTTTCTGTCATCTCCACGTCTGAACACAGACATCAGTGGCACACCCCAGAGATCAGAGATCACGCAGTGCACGTGTGCAGTGTGGTGCATGCAGGGCACCACGTGTCTGAATAGTGACTGTGAGAATGACTAATTCAATTAGCTACTTCCTCCATTCCACACTGCTGCCCTATCCTTTACAGCGATTAAATATCATGACACAGTCACATCTATGCCACACTAAAAATGTTGACCTATCTGTGGCTGTGAGAGGCAAGCTGCACTCAGTCCCTGTCACTGCCTGCTAGGCTGCCCTGAGAGTCTGTAGCATCCTTCCTGCAATCCTGCCCTTATCGTGTGCTGGGTGCTCCTTATCTCACCTCACTGGCTTATTATTTTTAAGCTGTTGCATGTAAGAATGTGTTTCCTTCCAGCAGCATTAGTCAAAGCAATTGTGATGCATTTTGTCTCTCATTTACCTGTCAAGATCTGGCTAACGATGCTGTGTTCTCTTTCCTAATAGCAGGTGACACTGCAAAGCAGCAGCGAGGCCCAGAGCTGGTGAGGAACTTCTGTGTAAGGCAAAGCTGTGACCAATCACACTGAACTGAATTGCTCAGAAGAAAAATATTTCAGCTGCATCTGATGAGGCATATGCATGCCCTTTCGGAGTGTAAGACAGAATATGAAATGCGTAGAGAAAACATTTCTGGGTGGCATTATCAAAGATGTTTAGCATATGGTTAGCAGCTTCCAGTCAAGCAGAAGATAAATCTTTTGTAGGCTGTAGTAGAAGACATGATTTCCTTTCAGGGGCATGTTTGGAAAGCACATTCAGGACAGCCAGGTTAGGAGGCGGTACAGACATTTGTCAGCTGAACAAAGGGGATCTGAGATCTGAGGGCAAGATGCAAACAAAGATATTTAATTGCAGAAGGGTCAGTGCAAGTGAGAATGTGAGGCTAGAAAATTTTACTCGTATGATTACCCTTTTTTAAACTGCTGATAAGTGGGTTGCTCGCCTAGGGTGAGTTATGACACTGAGCCTCCAGTTTCCTTGTCTTTTAGAGTCTCTGGAATAGAGGAAAAGAGAATACATGAAGTTTTCTTCTGATGTCCTGTCGTTCTAGGCTGGATAGCAGCAGAGGGTCACATTAGGCTACATGAGATGAAATAAATGTAATGCATACTGATTATGTGTTACTGCTGTAAGCAAAACAGCAACACTTTAAAGAGTAAATGCTCTTTCTATAAATACTATGCATATATTGTAGAACGAAATTCCCAGTTCAAGATCTTGGTTCTTTATTTAATATTTTCTCGACGGAATGGAAGTGCAATGGGTGTTGCCATATTGCCCTCTCGTGGGGCAAGCCTGTAAATAGCAGCCAAGCACTCGTGGCTGCAGGCTCTCCTCTGTGCCGCTGGGGTTTTCCCTGTCCTGGGGTGCCCAAGGATGCCCCACGGTGTTCAGAGACCTCCCTGTGGGAAAGAGCCAAAGAAGTCTACAGTGTAAACGTTTTCTCCTAATTCTGTTTCTGCACTCCAGTAGAACACAGCTTTGCAGTTGGATCCTTATCAGAATTGCAAAGACCAACTCAGAGCATCGAAACAATAAGCGGCCCAAATACAATAAAACTCCCCCACTGAACTCTCCTTCCGTGGGACTTTACACAGCAAACGCCAATTAAGAAGCAGGAGGATGAAGCCCAGCATTACTTTGCGTTACAGTGCACGTCTTGAAGCAGATGTCAGAAGTGAAGGTAGCACACTACGAATGGGAGTCTATAGGTAGATACATTTTGCTGCGCTGTGAACGATGCCATCTATCACACAGATTGCTTTGATCACCTCCCACGTTGTTATACCTCATCTCTATTCTGTGCTGTTCTTAAGGAATTTTAAAGCAGCGTTCTCCTGTCTGGCTGAGGAGCTTTTGTCACCTGCACTAAGAGAGTTGTCTGGGTGCTTCTGGGCTCTAAAATACTTATTGTCTCCCTTCTCCAGTAAGGCAGGGAGACTTTTCATTTGCAGATGACAGAGTGAGGCACACAGACTAATTCTTGGATCCAAAAAGAGGCTTATGCATATGAAGTGGTGCTTGGGCAAAATTTGAGAGTCTCTGTCCAAAATGTGCACTGTCAAAAGCCCCGTTCAAAGGCTAGAGATGTCTGTGTGGGAAGCTGCACAGCCTGAGGGAGAGGAAAAGCAACAGTGGTTCAACTCCT
This sequence comes from Meleagris gallopavo, assembly GCF_905368555.1. Taxonomy (NCBI): domain Eukaryota; kingdom Metazoa; phylum Chordata; class Aves; order Galliformes; family Phasianidae; genus Meleagris; species Meleagris gallopavo. Next base: position 111,449,725 of record NC_139404.1, on the reverse strand, counting down.
TGTTACAAGCCCTTTATTGTTGCTTATGACATAGAAGTTCCTGAATAAAACTGCCTTCAGAGCAGACTTCTCATGCAGCTTGGGGAGTTCTCAAAGGGGAAGAAATCAAGACATGATCTTGTCCCACCCCGCTGTGCCTAGCTAAAGGAAACATTACCCTGCTGGTTTGATGTACAAAATGTCTACAAGCCCAGAGAAAAAACTTCCCTGGGAGCCTGCTGCAGGGTCAACAGGCATGCCATGCCATACATGGCTGTGGCTTTGCTGAGCTGAGCAGGCAGGGGTGCATTTAATGTGGAGCTGTCTGGGGACTTGCCTGCTGTGTGCATTCAGAATTCATTTCACTAGCCTGAACTACTGCAACTCAATTAACAGTGATTCTATCCCATAGCATGTTGGGCCACCTCTCCAGAGAAAACAATAGCTGAGTCCTAGGCACTTCTAACCTCAGGAAAAATTGAGTCCCCAGCTCTCTGAGCTTAGAAGTATGTATGTCCTAAACTTCAGTCAGAGCGTGGTTGGAATGGGAATTCTCCCCATGACTCTAGAAGCTGGGCCACTGGACATCTCAGAATGGAAGGTTCATGGCACCAGCAGATGCAGCCATGACCTGGACCTCAGAGGGCAGTGCATATCCTAAGATGAGGAGTCTGGCTCCTATTCTATGGCACTTTCTCTGCTTATGAGCACTACGTTTCAATTTTCATAGCAGTCCAAGGAACCACAGAACACCCCTCTCCAAGTTAATTCCTAAAAAAAATGCCTAATCCCAAGTCTATCAATCCACTCAAATATTCTCTTTGAGAAAGATCATTCATGTTAGTTACTAACAGCTCTTGGAGGTATGCAAATAATTGGTAGACATAGAAATTAGAAGACTAGTCTGCCTCATTTCTTTTGTACAGTGTGTGGAAAGCAGAGCTCACCCAGAAGCCTTCCAAAACTGAAACTAAGGGTCGGGGGTGGTTGCAAAAGATCAGTGGTGGGATACATCAAAATGCAGTGCAGCATCTGGATTTTCTGGTTTGTCCTCTGAAGGATTCTCTCCACACCAACTATAAGTGAAGGCATGTGTGAGACTAGGCACCTCCTTCCATTAAGTAGCATGAGTATCTCCTATACGTGACTGTATGATGGTGAATAGTGTTAGCACTATTGTGTGTTAGCAGCACAGCAGTAAAGAAAAAGAACATTACATTAGAAAACAAATCTTATTTTTCTGTAGAATGCAGATTTCTCCTTCTAAACTGTCATCCAGAACTGACTTGGAAGTTGATTCAAAGCCCATCCAGAGAGGACTATGTCTTAATAGCTGCACATCGTTAAGCAGGTGTTTAAGGATATCTCTACTCAGCAAAGCACAAAAATGCATCCCACTGGAGGCCGGTTTCCTCCATAAGTGCACTGCTGAACTGAAATTTTGAAATACATCATCACCTTCGTTAGAAATCTTGTCTCATTTTGGAGCTCTATCTATCAGAAAGAAAAGCCATATGGAACTAATCATGCACAGTTTGTCTGGCAGATAGGCATTATAGCAGATTGTGTTTTCCCTTCAAGTGGTAGTCCGTATGAGCATGCAAACTGTGGTGTGCATATATTCCAATATGCAAGACAGGATTTTTTGTTCTGACAAAATTCACACTGATGTAGATCCTCCTCAGTTTGGTAATAATCATAAGAGATGAGCACATTCATCACTGCATATCTGACAGTCAAATGTGACTTTATTTTTTTTTCTTTTTACAAGCTGCCCTCACATAAACATTAATCTTTTTGAGGCTGTTTTCATTCTTATTATATTTCATATATCACTTGAATTTATTTGCTTGTCTGTTGGCTGCTCATGACCATAGTAGAGTTCAGATTACAGATCCCACAGGTGGCTCTGAAGCACTGTCTGGTGACAAACTTGACAAACTTGCTTGCCTCAAGGCAAACTCTTTCCCAGAGACTGTCCAGCCCCTGTGGGACAATACAGACTGTACTTCTAATTGCTTTTCTGCCTTGGATGGAATGGGTTTCCTTACAGATTTACCTAAAGGTACATAGCTACACAAATTCCTTGGCTCCCATGAGATGAGATTGTAGGTCCCCTTGGATTGTCCCATGCTAGGACTCAAGCTTAATGTAACATTCATTTATATACGTTTATGCTATTTTCACTGAATCAATCAGTTAATGCAAATATGGTGGAAAAAAAGACTTCTTAATCTGGAAGACCTTGTGCCAAAATATGAGCCAGGGATATCACCACCAGCACCTGAAGTTGGCTTTCTTTTAAATTCACCTTATTATGAAATTCCCCCAGACTTGTAAGTGACAGCAGGAGCCTTGGAGATGTTTCAGCTGTCCAGTAATGTTTATAAAGGAAGACTTGATACTAGGCAAAAGATTGCATACAGAAAACATTTCTTGTTTAGAATCCCCAAGTATTCAGTTCTTTTCACCCTTGCTGTATACATCTCTTCTTACTCTAAATGACAGCAGTTCCTAATGATCTGTCTCACAGAGACCTTAATTCTTTTCTGATTCAAGATTTTGACTTCATGTTTTAAACATGACATTTGATACCATGGTCACAGCCATTCAATTCTTTGACTTTTCAGTCTTGATTAAAGGTATGCCAAGGGAAAAGTACCAGGCAGTGGAGGACCTGGAGCTCCTGAATCTAGGGTTCATGGAAATCTTTGGCCTCAGAGCAGATGGGACTTTGAGGAGTTCAGGAAGTTAAAGGCTCCCCTTTGATCTCAAGGAATATCTAGAACCACTAAACGTAAGCAACAGCACACGCAATGTTTATCGGCCACTGTTGTCAGTCCAGAAGTCATTTATGTCCTGCAGGACAGCCTATCAACAGTCCTGAGATACCAAGGTTTAACTAGACATCACTGCTGCCAGAGACCATTTGTCTGTACCTACCAGCTTTGGAGGTGTCTTGAAGGACACAGTCCTCTTTCTCCCCACACTATCAATCATTGTTATCAACCCCTTTCAAAACCTAGCTAGCCAGGTATCTTTCTACAGTGGAATCAATCATTTCTGAGGCTAAGCTGTTGGGCAATGCAAATCATGAAAACAGATTGCAATCTAATTTCTTTGGCATTGCATATACACCTTCCTATCACTTTTCTGGATTCTCTCCTCATGATTCAACTTCTGCAGCAGCTGGACCCTCTTCTAGCACAGGGGCTGGACAAACAGCCTTCCTCATCCCAGGAAGAAGGAATTTCACATCAGTGACTCTATCCCCCTGGGTTTTTTGAGACTGCATGAAAATGTGCCTATGGAATTGAAGGTATTTTTATGCCTTTTTTTAAGAATAATCATAGAGTACTTATTCAAACTCAGGAACACAGAACTTAGCATTAAAAGTGTATCTGATAGCTGTAGCCCCTTGCCTTTTCCCACAAGTATGTTTTTTCCTCCCAACAGTTGCACAGTTCTGAATTTCATTGCACCGGTACTACTACAAACACATGTTCTATATGGAGAGGTAAAGCTGAGGAACTTAAATTTCCTGCGTGGGAGATGGATGTGATGAGTGAAGATAGGAACTTATGGCAGGATGAAAATTTGAAATACTTTTCTCGAGGTTATCATTTGGGTTAGAGAGATGATTGCAGTGTCAAATGGGCTTCCAGCAGTGAGATGGATAAGTTAATTTTTTTAATTAGAGATTTAGTTCACCATGTAGCTGTGCTTGTGAAGGGGTATATGACTATTTCCTTAATACATATATGTAAGAGAATGGAAAGGATATATTATCAACATCCTAAACCATCACATCACATTTTACAGACCTAGCTGTAACTGAGAGACTATGTCACGGATTAAAAAGGCAGTCTGGGTTCACTTGGCACTATTCACAGGGTGGGGAATTTGGAGCTAGCCTCAGTTTGAGCTGTAGGTTTTATGGTAAGTGAGAAAGGAACTGAAGGCGGTAGATGAGTGTGCTTCCTTGTGTTATGCAATACTTGCCCTTGGAAACTCTCTCACTGAAGCTATCATTTTTAAATAAAGTATTCAAAAATTAATGGACACAATGACTCAAACTCATTTGTTCTGTCAGCAGGTCAGTGCACCAGCAACCATGCTATAGGTATGTTTAGTCTGTTTTTCTGGCCAGTGATAAAGTTGTGTGGTTTTACTTCACCAGGAATATGCCATAGTGATGCTTGTGCTTGATTCAGAAGTTATACAATCTAGGTGGGGAGAAAAACACCCTTAGAGAGAGAACAACTATCGATCTAGGGCTACCTCTGTTCTATTAATCAAGTTATGAATAATGTCTGAGAGCAAATCACATCTCATTCATCAATGGCATAAGACACTGGGGAGACTGGGCTGATTTGCAATATTTCCATTGTTGTACCACGTCATTGAGAAAGCAATCATTGGAAAAACAGAAGTGGTTAGAACCTCAACTAGAGTTTGAACAAAAGAGAATAGGAATATAGCAAAGGTTTTCTTTCCTTTTTCAGGGGGTTCTGTTCTGTGTCTTAAATGCTGTTTGATTTGATTGTTCTTGATAACTTTCCTCATACGATGCAGAATTCTCCATCTGGAAGAAATATTAACTCATCGTCCTTTTATAGAATACAAAGAACAATGGCGGTTGCTTTTATTCCTATGAGCAGAAAAACCATGTTGTGTTCTCCGAAGATATGAACAGAACAATGTCTGAAGGAATTATTCTGGAATCGTTAAATAATTATAGGAGGTGGGACAATTATTTTTTGTCTTGGTTCTTATGTTTGTGGTTATTCAGGACAGCAGTAATTTTCAAAGGTCAGCATGCGTATGCGTGCATGTGTGTTTGACAAACACAGCAAATAACATTTTATTTATAGTACTGATTCTAAATCTTTGCATCTCTTGCAATAAACATGTAGAACGTGATTTAAATATCGGTATGACACATTCTTTGTTTGCTTCACTCATTACTCAATGAGGTTACAGAGATCAAAGAAAATAAATGTGCAACTGAAAGTGGCAGATTTATTTATCATACTTTAGAAAGCTCGATACCAAAATCCACATGCTGTCTTGCAAGTCTTAGTTTGAACTGTAAAAACACAACAATATATATGCCTCAATAATGTTTCATTTCTCATTTACAGATATCATTGTTCGTGATTGTGGGAAATTAAAACATAATAAAATCACAGCAACATTTAAACACATATTTTTTGTCTGAGCAGCTCTTCTCTTTATGATGGAAAGCACGTACTACACTCCCTACTTTATATCAGAGAAATTGCCACAGATACTGAAGGCACACAGTAGATCATTAGCTAAGGCAAGAACTGAGATGAGTTTCTTTGATTTGTGAATGTGTCCCCACCACCTGATTAGGTAATTTTTATTGCAGAAGCAAATATTCAATCTTTATTATGTGCACTGCAATACAATCTAGCAAGCTACAAGCATGGGTCTGAAACCCACAGTTTTAGTCTGCAAACTCAAACCAAAAATACAGCACAGTGGGGAAAAAGATGGATGAAAGAGCAGTGCATCTCAGTGCATTTTTATTGAGGATCTATTTCTCTGTGTTTCTGCATGTTCTGGCCACTACCACAGCCATGACATGAATCTGACAGCACTGACATCTTCTTTTCTCTCTTTGAAAGCTGGTGATGAAACAAGATTTCTGAAGTAAGTGGCTGTCAATCAAAACCCAATATGCACACAGGTGCTGATTTCACATTCTTCTAAACAAAAATCAGCAGGAAGTGGAAAGGTAAGCAATACTCAATTATAGCATGAAGTCTAAAATCTTTTTGTGATGTGACATTTAAAGAGAACAGTCTCAAATATTACTTAAAAGAGCCAAGAAATATTTGTTAGCTAGCAACCTTCTGTGGACTGTATTGAAGGTTGTGAATACTAAATTTGAGTTCATTCTAGCGATAAGCACGACAGTGACCTTTTGTTGTGCACATCAGTACACCTTAGAAATGATCACAGCTCTCAGAAGAGGAGAGCGACAGGAAGCAGCACTGCAAACAGTGCAGCTGCTATGGAGGAAAACGGAAGGAGGAGGAATGAAGTCATTTAGGAAGAAGAGCAGTGTGAGACCCCACCCTGAGACTGAGACAGCACTACAAACTGACAGCAAAAGGGGTCATTTATAGCCTACCTTTTTTTTTTTTTTTTTTTTCCCCCCGACTTCAGATATATACACATGAAGAAATCTGGAAAGCCACTGGATGTGTCAAAATGAGCCTCAGATGAAGATTCACCTTGAGTCTCATTATGACATTAGACTGCTGCCAAGTGGACAGCTGATCTCAGAACAGATCTGACTACAGTAAGTAGAGCTGATGGATTCCTGTTGAGTTGCTCAATTTGTAATTGTGAGTGCAAAAAAATACAGTGCCTGAAGCATTGCTTACACAATATGTTTCCAACAATTAAAAAGGAGTAAATGAGAGGGAAAAAAAAGGGGGGAAGTGAGGGAGAGTAACGGTTATCTAGGTCTATGAGGTAAATATCACTGTAAACTTATGCCTTTAATTTTTCAGTCCACCTATGCTTTGTGCTTGCATTGAGGCGTAAAACCAAGGATGTGCTTTCAAATATATGTGCTATAATGGTTTTACATAGTAAAAGAGCACCTTCTGTGTAAATACTAAAAGGAATAAAATACCGTGGTAATCAAGCTTTTTGTAACTTTGCTTTATATTCTCAGTTATCAAGGTATCACTTAGACATACATTCGCATGGGTGTCAGCTCTGAAGAACAGTACATCATTTACCTGTGCTCTGTCAAACAGCCAGGCTGCTCCCCTGCTCACCTCACTGCTCGCCCTGCAAGGGCTGGGAGCAGGACCAAGACACATTGGATTTCACTTTCCCAAAGCAGGGTAATGAAGGGCAGGCCTGAGAGGCAGCCTATGCTCCTGGCCCTTCTCAGTCCTGGAAGTAGCCTGGTCTAAACACTCTTGAATAAATAGAAATGTGAATTATAGAATCATAGAATGGCTTGGGTTGGAAGGGAACTCAAAGATCATTAAGCTCCTACCCCCTGCTGCAGAGAGGGCCAACAACCTCCATATCTAATTCTAGACCAGGCTGCCCAGGGCCCCATGCAACGTGGCCTTGAACACCTTCAGGGACAGGGCATCCACAGCCTCTCTGGACAGCCTGTTCCAGCACCACACCACTTTCTTGGTAAAGAACTTCCCCTGATATCCAACTAAATCTTCCCTCCTTCAACTTAAAACTATTTCCCCTTGTCCTACTGTTATCTACCCCTTCAAAAGTTGATTCCCCTCTTGTTTGTAGGCTCCCTTTAGGTACTAAAAGGCTGCAATGAGGTCACTCCGCAGCCTTCTTTTCTCCAGGCTGAACAAGCCCAGCTCCCTCAGCCTGTCTTCATAGGGGAGGTGCTCCAGTCCCCTGATCATCTTTGTGGTTCTCCTCTGGACCCTCTCCACAGCTCTCTGTCTTTCTTGCACTGGGGGCTCCAGACCTGGACACAGTACTCCAGATGGAGCCTCACAAGAGTAGAGAGGGACAATCACAAGAGTAGAGAGGGACAATCACCTCCCTGTCCCTGCTGGACGCCCCTCTTCTGATGGAGCCCAGGATACCATTTGCTTTCTGAGCTGCAAGAGCATCTGCAAGCATGAAAAATATTCTATGAAAGATGCATTAAGGGGAATTGATGGGGAAATATGATACAAACTGTTTTCTTTTCATGTGAGACAGCTGACATTTCCAAATGGTGCCCAGTGCCAGGCAGCACACAGCTATCGCTACTGGATGTGGCCATGGATGCTTTGCATCATTCCTTGAGCACTCTCTCAGGGTGAAAATGCAGTAGCCTGGAATAAATTAAATGCATTTTCATTTCTGTCTCCATTAAACATAGCAAATTTCAAGACAAGTTGAATCTGGATTTAAAATGTAGAGCACTTAACATGTCAGCCATTAAACAAAATACAACATGCTTCTTAAACACTATATGACAGTCACTGCCCTATAACATCACTGTAGTCTTAATTAAAGCACGTCAAATGGAAGAATAAAATGGAACCCACAAAAATTGTAAGAAATTGCTTGTTTATGCAGATGTCACAGAGAAGCATAAAATACAACAGAGGCAGACAATCTTTTTCTCCCCTCTCTTTTTCTCACCTGGCCTTGCCTCACCTCTCCTATCTGGATTCCTTACCTTAGCAAGGTTAGCAGCACTCCTATAGTATCACTTTCCACTCTGTAGTAGTCATAATACCAGTTCTGCAAGCCTATGAGGCCATTATAAATAGTCCAACTGATAGTTTACAACAAAGAAGTCAGGTTTTTATCGGACCGGGGAGTTTTCAATCTATGTCTTACGCAACTATGTTTGAGGTCTGCTGAGGAATGAACTGTCGGCAGAAGGCAGCTGAGCTCTGCTCTGGGGGTGTGTGACTGTGCATGGCACGGCAGTACAGGGATGTCTCACCAGATGTCTCCCTTGTACCAAATTCTTAGGTGCAAAGTTTTTTATTGTGAAGTCCAATTAGAAAACCTTCATGATTTCCATTTAAAAGATTCTGTATATGACTACTATATAAATACTGCTGCACAGTGATTTGCTGGATACAGAAGACTGATTTAAAGTAGTTTCCTCATTCCAAACCATAATATGTTACTTAAGAGTGCATCATTTGCTGATTAGGTGCAGCAGTTTGGTTAGCTGCAGTGCCTAAAGCTTCAAATTTGATTGCATTCATTTTAATCACGTAACTAATTTTCAGTAACAAAGAGTTGTTTATTCCAAATGCATTTATGCATGTGAAATAAACTCAGTTATGCCGCATTCTGGAAGCGATATTACTCTTACCAATTCCTAACATCATTAAAGCTCAGCCTACATGGAGGAAAAAGTGGTGGGAGAAGGAAACATCCTCTGAAATTATTTTAAGCAAAACAGACTTCATTTCCAGTCTTGAATTCTGCTTATGCTGCCCGAAGGGACAGGCTCCAAAAACACGCGGCCTCTGTGCCTCTGATATGAAAGAGCTGTCAAATCCCTGCCCTGAGAGTGACACTAATAGGATGGCTCATCTCACACCTCCCCTGGCTACATCTGCATCCCACTCATTGGCAGCGCTTGGCCATGCCCTCCCAGAAGCAGCCAGCTGCTCCACCTGCCAGCACTGCTTCCTCTGGCCCAGAGGACGAGTGAGGAGAAGACGACTCAGTGAGGGAGCTCTATTTTGCAGCATGCTTTCCAAGCTGCTGTGATCAGGGTGTGAAACCCCACATGGGGAATCTTACTGTCTGGGAGAAGAAAAACCTGAGATTCCTCGGCCTGCAATGCAAGCACCAGAGAGGGTAAATATTTAACAAAGCCTCAGAGTACTTTTGCTGACGGAAAAGTACTCACTCATCTAGCCAGGCACCTTCCACAGAATGTACCTTCTCTCTACTAAAAGCCATTTAGGGATGGCTTTTCAGAAATCTTTGTTTTTAGTCAGATGTTGGAGTGAGACCGAGAATGAATTATCTTACTGCCAACACGTGTAAATCTCTATTCCTAACCTGTCACCTATAGGCCATAAGATGAGGAACAGGAATCCAAGGACATAACGTGTTGGCAGCAAAACATAGCCTGAAGGCCATGAAGCTCCTTTCACACTCCACTTGCTGCCTGCCAGTGAATGGGGGCTGCCCAGGTGTGTGCAGGGATATGTGGGTGGGAGAGGAGGAGGTTCATTGTCTTGTTCCAGAAGTGAATGGTTTTCAGTGCTGTTTTAGGAAGAAGCCATTAGTGGGACATAAAATGCTTGGAACATGTCCTCTCTCACTCGGAAACTCCCTCTATAGCAATGGTGGGGAGGAAGCCAGTGGAAAATTCCTGCACTTAACAAATTTGGATATATTGTTTTTCCATCTTTTTTAACTGACACAAGCAGTGAAAAGCAACTGGAGTGACAGCCCAGACTGATCCAGACTGAGATCCAAAAGACATTCTGCAAGAATAGGACTTTGACGTAAGAGTGGGACCTTAACACAAATGGGAATCAAGCTCATTGACAACATCAGCCTTATCTACTGATGTAGGGTTCTAATCAGAAGAGCTATCTGAAACTTAAATCCAACCCTTGAACAAAATAACACATAAATCTAAATGTATGAGGATTTCTCTGAAAGTAATGCCTCCTGTTTTATTATGTTGGCTCACAGTGTCAGAGGTGGATGTTGGTGGTATGGCAGTAGAGGTTGCACTTTCACACCAATATCCTATTATATGTTTTTGCTGTGTTACAGATGCCAGCAGAGGGGCACTCTGACACAGTGGCATCTGATATGGAATTGCAGATAAAGCAAAGGGGTGCAACTGAATTTCTCTGTGCAGAAAATATGGCACCCATTGACATTTACTGATGCTTTCTGAATGTTGATGGAGACCAAGCAGTGGATGTGAGCACAGTGAGGTAGTGGGGGGTGTGTTTCAGCAGTGCTGACAGCAGCAGTGGGTAACCTCCACTGGTACAGATTGTTAAGATCACAGCATGCAGGCTCTTATTCATCACTGGTGAAAATGAATACCTAACGGTGGTGACTGTGTTGAAAAATAGTATTTTGTAGCTGAGTATTTGCTCATCAAGTAGTGTTAATGTGCTCTCTGTATCTGTTGTAGTTCTCACGGAAATAAATAGGAGCATTACTTTCAGAGCGACCTATGCACATACAGAAAAAAATGTCATTAAATACTGCAGTGGGTACTTCTGAGCTTTTCTAAGCTGGAAGGTGAAGTGGTGCTAAAAAGAAGGAACAGTTTGTACATTGGCTAACACTCAGAGATTTAATTTCTCCACAGTAGGTAACCAGCACTGACATCTGTAAAAGTCACTGTGCATTAAAGAACAAGAATCCAAATGTGGGTCATCCAGAAAGCCTGCCAGCCCATCCCTGCCAGCAATGGCAGCTGCAATACAAGCACAAAGGCAGAAGTTTTTATTGCAGTGACTTCTGATGATTGAGCCCAGCAATCTTTTCAAAAGAGGGGCTGGCTGCTCACCAAACCTATTTTAATGCTTGATTCCAGAAAGCTGATGGCTTTGAACTTGACACAGGGGAGCAGAGGGCAGGCAGAAGAGAAGAAGGCAAATGCAGGCAAATTCATTTAAACCAGTTGTGACTTGAGATTCTTCATTTTTGCACAAGTGCTGAAGGCAATGAGGTGAAACAAAACAGGCTGACTTTACCAACAGCAGAGTGGAAACTGAGGTGCAAAAATAAATGTAACAGACAAACAAATGCCTCCATTGTGAAATAACTCAGAGACTTGCCAGAGCAAAATATATTTTCAAATTTGCAATGAGCTCATGTATATATATAAAATTTATGTTTGTGTATATTCTTTTTCTTGACGCTGCCATTTTCATTAACAAACTTCAATCATCTGGCTTACAGACAACTGATAGTAACTGAGCTTGTGTAGAAAGGCAGCAGGTTTTCTTTCAGTCACCAAACTCACTTAGTGAAGTGGCTTAAAATGCCCTGTAGACAGCCTTAACTCTGCCCACTTATGGTGGTCTCACACTGGTGGCAGCTGAGGTCCACTCTCTGCAACAGAACAGGTGAAGAAAACATGATGAAAAGAAGGCTGATGAGTCAAGAGAAGGACGAGGAAAACACTCAGCAATTTCTGTCATGGGCAAACAGGCTCAGCATAAAGGAGATTAATGTAATGTATTTCCTATTGATAACAGATAAAAGCAGTGAAAACAAAGGCAAGCTAAAATCACTTTCCCCTCTATCCACCCTCTTCTATCTCCTGCTCCCAAGCAGCGCAGGGGAACAGGGAGTGGGGGCTGCAGTCAGTCTGTAAGTCTTTGTCTCTGCCACCCTTCCACAGACACTCTGCTCCTTCTTGATGTGGGTCCCTCCCACAATAGCATCCACCCTGAGCTGATCCCGTGTGGGCTGCAGCTCTCCCAGCACTGGCCCAGCACGGCTCCAACGTGGGCTCTGCTCACAGAGGCCACCCCTGCAGCCCTCTGGAGCTAGCAAAACCTTGGGCCATGTAAGCCCAACACACTACTTCAGAAAAATCTCAGCTTGCAAAAAATTGCAAGGGGTAAATGCGCTACATCCTGCACCAGGCTAGTATAGGCCTGATCCACTTGAGCACATTTTTCTTTTAAAGAAAGTGAGCAGTACTTCTGACCCAAATGGTTTTCTGAAACAGTTTTGTAATACCCCAGCCAAATCTGTATCTCAGTACCTGAACATTTTGTTTATCTACAAGGAGCTGGAATGTCTCCCTGCATAATTCATGATGCTGTGAATTATTTTTATGTATCTTCCAGCTTTTTTTTCCAAAAGGCATTTGCTTACTGAAGAACAGAAAAAACAAAAATGCTTAATGGCATTCTGGAACAATCCTAGGCCACGATTTTGCAAACGGTATCTACCAAGAACAGTGAGGAACTGTTGATGTATGTAAGATAAATCCCAGGTGCTAAACATTTGCTGGATCAGAGTTTACACATTTGAAGGTGCAAAAATAAAACAAAAATATTCTTGTTCCAAGTCCAGTATCAATACTTCATATTACTTTAATCTATAATTTGAAACTGCTAAAATAGCAAAACTTTTATTAAAAAAAAACCAAAACACACAGATTGCAATGTATTTCATATTTCTCTTGCCTCCCCCTGGGATGCTGAACAAGCAAAACAGCACAAACTCCTATAGATGGATCTTCATCTAGCACAGGCTAGCACAGCTTCTATGATTCCCATCAGACTAACGTAGCAATGAAATGAAGACAGACATTATACTCATCACATGAGCTGTAAATGCATGTGAACAGAAATTGATTTTGAAATGTTCTTGGCAGTTTCCCAAGAAAACATCATTACTGTTTCAAGAAAAAATGCATCATGTATTGCTTCAGGATTCCTAAGAATTAAAAAACTCTGACCTCAGTTTGCAAAATGTTTTAAAAAAGAGAAAGAAATAGAGAATTTTATGGCCTCTCAAAATTCAGTAGAACAAGAATATCACTGGAGCACTGTGTTCAATTCTGGGCTGCCCAGTACAAGACGGACATGGAGCTACTACAGTCCAGCGAAGGAGCACAAAGGTGAAGTCACTTGAGCACTGGGGCACAGGGAGGAGAGAGAGGCTGGGTGAGTTGGGACTATTCAGCCTGGAGAAGAGGAGGCTCGGGTATCTCATCAATGTCTATAAATATTTGAAGGGAGGGTGCAAAGATGATGGAGCCAAGCTCTTGCCACTGGTACCCAGTGCCAGGACAAGAGGCAGAGGGCACAAACTGGAACACATGAGGCTCCATCTGAGCACCAGGCAGCACTTCTGTAACGTGTGAGTGACACGGCACTGGCACAGGCTGCCCAGGGAGGCTGTGGGGTCTCCTTGGAGATCTTTAAACGTCACCTGGGCATGGCCCTGAGCACTGTGCTCTTGGTATCTCTGCTGGAGCAGGGGTTGGGCCAAAAGGACCCAGAGCATCCTTCCCACCCCAACAACTCTGTGAATATACTTAGAATTGTATTTTGAAATGTGTCCATCTGGAAAATTTCAGGAGTGACTGTAGTTTTCTTGAATATCAGCCTATTTCCAACATCTTAAATGAAGCCATCTGTTCTATTCTTTGAGTGGACAATGACCATACGTGCTAAGTCAGGTTATTTTATGTTCTTCTAAGTCTGCAATTGTAAAGGATAATTCATCAGGATCCTACGGAGGTAAGTCAGTATTTTGCTAACTCATGAAAGCATCTAGAACAGACTGCTCTCACACAAAGTTAGACCTATGCAATTACGCGTGATTCCCTGTTCCCTAGCCTAGGCTTTCTCACTCCTTTAGGTCTGCTGAAAATAGCTGGATAGAAAAGACTTAGAAGAAGTATCTGATTACAGTTTTTATTGTTGCAAATCCAGCTTTGTCATAATGCTTTGATAGTTTGACAAAACAAACAAACAAACAAGCAAACAAAAAGCCTGACATTTCAACAGCTTAATTATTCATTGCTTGTGGCTGTGCCTTATCCTGGGGATGCAAAGAGTGGTCACTGTCCCCAGCTTTCTTCATCATCTGCAGCTGCTGTGTGTGAGGTCCTTGCCTTCACAAGTTCATTTCCATCATGACAATTACCTAGAGAAGGTAGCACAAAGGCAATAGCACAATGTACAGAGAAGAAAATTCAAGTGAAATATCACAGACAAAAATGTTAGGTGTTTTTAAGTAAAAACATTACTTAACTTGAGATAATGATTTTATTCCTGTGCTTTGAAATGGTTCCAAATTCCAGACCCGACAAAAATGTTACAAGTAAAATCCTGGATCTCGCATTAACATCAGTTGTAGCATAGAGGCACTTAAGGAAATTTCAAACTGATATTGTGTGTTGCACTGACAGACTAATTATTAATACAGAACTGGCTATTTTATTTTAATATCAATAATGGAGAACACAGCAGGATTTTGTGCTTCATTATTGTGTTAGCCAATGCTGGAACCACGCAGAGAGCTGCAAATTAACTACTGTTCTCGAAGCATTTAAAAGTACTCTTGGTTCATTAGAAATCACCTTGAACATACAGAATTGGACATAATCTGCTTGGCAAAGAAACTGAAGACTGTGACAGACATATCTGCAGGAAAATGTCCACCATCCTGCCAGTTTCAGAAGGTTCAAGCTAAGGGAAGGAACTCCAGGAATAACCATACCAGGGGTGTCTCAGTTTAGGGCCCAAGTGTGCTCTTTTGGAAGACAGATTTTTGCCAGAAAAGCCAAAACTTAGAATATCAAAGTTCCTGCTCTGCAGAGAGCTTTGGCATTTGTCAGCAGTGGTGTGGTGGTGATTTACCTGTCTACAAGCGTGCAAATAAGAATGCACAAAGGTACTGAAGGTGATATAATGCTTTTCCCTAACGAAAAATGAGACTTCACAACAGCTGCTGTGTTTTATCTATACTGATACTCTTGCTAAAATAATCCAGTCTTTTCAACCAACTCTCTATCATTGTTTCCTTGCCTCCTAAGGAAGCAAGGCACACATGATCATGTACGACTGCCCATCTGCCCATTTATCATTCCACACATAATCCCATGATTTTGCATCTGTTTGCCAATTTCAAACAAATTCAGTGATAAAGACAGAACCGCAAAGAAATTAATTTTCCATTTAATTCCTAAGCTTCATGAAGCTGAACTGTGGACAAAAATGTAGTTCTCTCTCGGAGCAAAAGGCAGTTCAGTGCAACCCTTAGCCATGGGCCAACTACAACTACACTCACCTGCCAGATGGGAACAGTGCAACTTGGTGAGAACTACTGACACGGGACAGGGCTGGGAGAAAGATGGCCACTATGGAAAATAGAAAACAAATCAGTAAGACATCCAATCTTACTAGTTTCACTGTTTATGGACCAGCTTGTTTAACAACAAACACGTCTCAGAAGGTAGGTCTGCTTCACGAAAGCACAAGAACAGTAAAAGTAAACCTACTAGACTCCAAATGATGTATGATAATTTAAATATTTAACACAATATTTAACATAATCTCTGGGAAATAATGTTCTATCTTCTGATAGGTAATTTTCCTTGTGATGAAATGGCAATACAAGCAGTAGAACTTACATCACCTCTGTCATGCAGAAATTGTGTTTGTATTACCAACCACGCACAAGTAACAGAATAAAAGGCTGACTTAGGAAAAAAGCTTCCGCTGTGCAGTGCCAAGAAGTATTTCATTTTCCAAATAGGTCTGCACATCACTGTCAAATGATTGTCAGGGAACAAAAATTCAAAAGCTTTTGTGCAGTTTGTGAGCAGAGCCCATACAGCACAGGTTAGGACAATCTGAGAAATGAAAAAATACTTACAGTAACCACGAGCATAAATCTCTGAGCAACCAGAGACTGCCAGGAGAAGGATGTGAATGACAGTGTTATGAAACCCCTGGGACTGCCCCTGCTGTATTGTTTTCTGGTCAGACTTGTCTGTATTTTGGCTGCTAGCACAGTGTCTGTAGCACACAGTGGTATGTTATTCTTTAAAAACCCACGTCAGCAAAGGTAGAGAAAGGGCACAAGGGGAAAATGGGCACTTGATGGTTGGACTTGATGATCTTAGAGATCTTTTCCAACCTTAATGATTCTATAATTCTAGCGCAGACATGGAACAACTCTGCCTAATTCAATCCCTTCTGCCAATTGCCCAAGAGCCAGCTGCCTATCAGCCAAGAACTGATTACAGAGCAGAGAGAGGTTGTCCTATGAACTCCAGATATATTCATTTAGGAGTGCGGGTTCCCAGGACAAACCCTGAGCAGGCAGGGAGAGGTGCTAGCTGCAAACTTTACCTGAAGAGCTCCTCTCCTGAGAGCGAATGGCAGCAGTGAGATAACAGGTACTGATGGCTGATTTCAGTACATTGACTGGGAGCTACTCTTGAATTCAACAGGCAGTGCACTCTAATCGGTCTGTACAGCCTCTAGGACAACTCCAAATACACATCTGTTACTGAAGCTTAGCCTGGGTGTGTGAGCCCAGTGTTTCACCTTCAGCTTTGAAGAGATTTTGAATACAGTGCAGGAACAAAACTGGCCACCATGTGGGTACCCCAAAACCCATGTGTTTGACAAACTGATGTGCTCTGTATGGGCAGATTTTCTAGAACAGAAACAACAACTTTGAGGATTCAGCTCCCCCCTCCACTACCTATATGCACCACACCTGTCTCATACCCTTTTACTTCTACCATCTGCAATTTGCCTCCAACTCTTTGGCTTCTTGGATTAAGAAGCACGGCATACCTAGGAAACATAAATCAGTGTAGAAGGGAAAAATGAGGGGATTCATATTTTTCTCATCTTGAAACCACATACCATAGGCCCACAAGTCCTCTGGGACACTAGAGGAGGGTAAACTAAGATCTGATGAGAAACATATGATATGCATTGGAGACATGATATACCCTTCCTTCTCTTCATTCCTATCTGGAGTGCATCTAGGCATTATCTGAGTGAAAAGCATACAGGACGCATCATATCTAAAAGCACGAAAGATTTATACAAGGCAACACAAGCAGTTTAAGGCAGTCAATTTAATACATATATAAATATAAATGTACAGTTGTAAGAAGCATCTGTGTCATTTTCTTTCAGCTGTCCTATTGGCTTCAGTGCTCCTCTGCAAAAAAGGTACAGCTTAAACCATCATCCTAATTTCTCACTGACTGCATGACATCTGCTTGCCCTGCAGTAGCTAAGCATTCTTTACTTTATCAAAAGACTCTTGAGAACATTTCTGTTCCTTTTCTGAATGTGATTACAGACTCCTTTCTAAAAAATATCGTAGCAGTCTTATTTGACCCTCTTAAAGAACAGTGTTGCTAACCCAATTGATTTTCCTGTAAAGTTCATATTTTTCTCAAAGCATTTGCTGCTGAACCTGGCAAAGATCCATTTCCCCTTGCTGAGATTCTCAGAAAGATGTACAAGCCAAGGTGACTCTTGTGGTTTCTTTCATTGCAGGAAGACAAGCACCTACAGAGAGGATTCCTTTACCATCAACAGGAGGACCCTGTCCAAGTCATCTCCCAACCAAAAAGATTGCAGGAAAGTATCTGCTTTTTAAATCTGAACAAGAGACTGAAAACATGAAGTAAGTATCCTCAAAATGAGAGGGCAAAAAAATATGTTGGAATGAAAAATTCAAAGCTTGACCATATTGAAGCAAATATTTACACTTGTGGAGTGGGCAAATATAAACCTAGAAGCACCACGAACATTATCAGAGAAGTACAAGGAGCTTTGCTTTCAGAAACTCAAGACCAACCATCTTCATTAATTTACTGTTTGTTTATTAACTTACGCCATTGATATCAGGTTTTGTTATAGCACAGCATGTCATAGTTTCCAGAAATAGATGCAAAAAACATGGTTTCGTAATAAATGATTTGATTTGTAGAAACTATTATTTGATTTCCTAAGCTTACATGTGTAGCCTTTGCTGATAACCCAGAGGAACATCTGTCTTTCAGAGAAATGTAGGGAACATGAGTAAAAACACTCTAGAAAAAAAATTGTTGACCGTAATGTGCTGTAGGCAAAAGCATCCGACGGCAAGAATATGGTGCTTGAAGTGCCTGGTAATGCCCCACCTGGGCTACTGTGTCCAGGTTTGGGACCCCCAGCTCAGAAACATATGGAGCTGCTGGAGCAGGTCCAGAGGAAGGCCACAGAGAAGATCGTAGGGCTGGAGCACCTCTTCTATGAAGGCAGGCTGTGGAATCTGAACATGTTCAGTCTGGAGAAGTGTTCAGGGAAGACTTCATTGCAGCTTTCCAGTACTTAAAGGGAGCACATAAGCAGTAGGAAGACTTTTTATACAAGTAGATAGTGATAGGACAAGGAGGAACGATTTTAAATTAAAAGAAGGGAAATTCAGGTTAGATGTCAGGGGGTGATTTTTCATTGAGAGGGCGGTGAGGCGCTGGCACAGCTGCCCAGAGAAGCTGTGGTACCCCATCCCTGGAGGAGCTCAAGGCCAGGTTGGATGGGGTCCTGGGCAGCCTGAGCTGGTGGGGAACAGCCCTGCCCACAGCAGGGGTTGGGGTGGGTGGGCTGTGAGGTCCCCTCTAACCTAAGCCATTCTATGATTCTGTGTCCTATGAAATAATTGCTGTAAGTGGCTTAATCCAAAACCCGCTGGAGGTGATGAGATTCTTTGACTTAAATCATATTATTTGTCCTGCCACCGTGTACCAGGAACTGAAAGATGAAAGGCACTACGTGCAAAGGAACTATGGAGGCACAGCCCTTGGAAGGTCTTTCACTGTCCACCAGTTCACATGGATGAGAGCTGCTCTTAGTGTTTGCCTCAAGCTTTATCAAGCTGTTGTTGATGTCGATCTGATTTCTTTTAACTAGAAGCCCACTCAGTGGCCCTTATCTTCTGTTCCTCACAAGCTCTGCTTGGCTCGCGCCTGAAGGAGCCACAGAAGGTTCGGTGTCATCGCGAGGCTGTCAGGGACTCGCTCAGCTTTCCCCTCGTTTACGTGTGGCCGCAGCTCCTTGGGGGCCGCTTCCCAGACAAGAAAACCCAGCTGCTCTCTGCCCTCCCAGAGCCCCATCCTCCAGCGGCGTGGGGAGGACGCAAACCCCCGTACACCCTTCATCCCGGCGGATCCGCTCACGGCTGAAAGCAGGCGAGCAGCAGCCAAGGGGGCGACGCGGGAAGACCCGAGCCCGGCAGGGAGGACCGAAGGGGCGGCAACCCAGCCCCGAGGGGCGCCCCTTCCCGCCTCCTCGCTCCTCCCTGCCGCGCTCCCGCCTCCCGGCCGCCCCGCGCTGTCTCCCGCTGCGCAGAGCGCCGCGCCGGCGGGGGCATGGCGAGCCAGCGCTGCTTCGCCAACCGCTTCGATGACTACGCGGGCAGCCTGGCGGCCGCGCCGGACAAAGAAGCGGCGGTGCCGCTGGTGACTGCCACCATCGAGCGGATCTTGAAGGAGCTGCCGCCGCTCGGCGGCGGGGCGGCGGGCAGTCCCCGCGGCTGTCAAGGCGGGCTGTACGGCGGAGTGGCCGGCGTGGCCTACATGCTGTACCACGTCGCGCAGTGCCCGCTGTTCGCGCCGTCGCGGGAGGCCTACCTGCGGGCCGCCCGGCGCGTGGTGGACGCCTGCCTGCGCTACCAGGAGGCGGGCGGCGAGGCCGACGCCGACACCCGCGCCGCCTTCCTGCTGGGCGGCGCCGGGGTGTACGCGGTGGCCGCCTTGGTGTACCGGGCGCTGGGGCTCCCCGACTTCGCCCGGCCTCTGGGCAAGTTCCGCGAGCTGAGCGAGGTCTGCGCGCCGCTCTCCTTCCTCGAGTGCGGCTCCGACGAGCTCTTCGTGGGCCGCGCCGGGTACCTGTGTGCCGCCCTGGTGCTGAAGCAGCGGCTCGGCATGGAGGTAAGGCATCCCCGGCTCCCCCCGTGCCGCCGCCTTGGGAGCTGCCCTCCTCCTGGGGCAGGCGCTTGTCGGTCACCCGTGCCCCAAAGGAGAGGTGGGCAGGTGCCGAGGGATCTGCCGGGGGGCTCTTCGAGAGCGCGTCCCTAAAGTAACGTGGGTCGGAAAGCAGGTAAAGCAGGACAGGGGACCTTATTGTTACTCCAAGTGGTGCAAGGGAGACGGTGTTCAAAGGCACGTGTGCTTACTGACCCCAGCGCTCAGCACAGGCTTTTGGAAATCCGACCCTGCCTTGTGGTGCTTTTGGTGAATGGGAGCTGCGTGGGTAAGGCTTGCTTATGGTTCAGCTCGCTGCTGATTTCGGGAGTCGGGACTTTACCCTCGGACATTGCCATTGGCAGCGCTTGGCGTTCCGAGCTTCCACTGAGTACGGTCCAGTAGCTAACCCTGCTGTTAGCTGTGTTTGTTACCGTGCAGTCAGTGCGGTGTCAGAGCAGGCACTCAGTAGATCTTCCTTCCTGTTCTCCTGTCGGGTCCAATCTGCGTCCCCTCTGTTCGTCACTGATTTGCAAGTTCGTGTGCTTATGGCATTTTTATTTCCTCCTGCGAGAGTAAGCAGTTGTTACAAGTAAATAAATGCTGCAGGAAGGAGCTGTTCTGCCCCCTCCAGTAACAGGCGTTGAGATGGGAGTCCGAGGAAATTCATTTAATGGAGGACTGCAGGGACTCCAGGGGATCAGAGGGGATTGTTAAGTCAGCATCGTGGATTTTTTTATTGCCTTGAACAGAAATTCTTATAGCGCTAAGCATTTAAAGGGGCCTGGCATTCATGATAAAAGGATTCTGTCTGAAGGCTCTTAAAGATAGGATGAGTTACGTTATTCCTAAACATA
Organism: Meleagris gallopavo; assembly: GCF_905368555.1. NCBI lineage: Eukaryota > Metazoa > Chordata > Aves > Galliformes > Phasianidae > Meleagris > Meleagris gallopavo. The sequence continues at coordinate 111,428,905 of NC_139404.1, read as the reverse complement.
ACATATCCGTACTTTTCATTCAGAGAGCATTTTCTGTGAAAGTTCTGCAGAGGCAGCAGTACCAGTTCTAGGGGATGGTTCTTTGCAGAGGTATCGGCTATCTTGGCAGTTGGGGTCACACTGAGGGAGTCCGTGCTTCTGGTTGTACACTGACATAGCAGCTGTACGAAACAACACCCTGAGCTCTACTACTTCAGTTATTTCCTCCCTCCTGCTGGTCTTGCATCCTTGACAGCAATCTCTGAGCAGTCTCTGCAGTTTAGAGAGTGCAATCTCCTGATGTCCTTTGACAAGCAATACAAAGAAGGGGAAAGCTTTCCCTGTTTCCTTGCTTGCTGAAAAAGCATACTTTACACAGCTGTCAAGAGTTAAAACTCCCAACAGGTGAGCACAGGTGTGCACATATTGTGGAATTCCTCCAGCAGGTGAGTTGAGGACAGTCATAGGGATCTGTTATGCCACAGTCACAGTAAGACATATTCTGTGTCCTCTTGCTGATGTTTCAATCAGTCCTTCTGTAGCATTATTAATTCTGTCACCACTGAATGTCACTGCAATTTTAAAGGTGCAGGGAAAGAAAGAAATCAAAATATTTAAAATTGTTAAGTATTAAGACTTTTAAAATAATTTTAATAAAAATTAAAACCTTTAATTAAAATGCTTTGCTCCTTACGAGAGCGCAGTGATCACGGTCTGTAGTCTGTGTACTCACGCATTAGCAAAATTCAGATTGCTGATAAAAGTTTCCATCCTCGTACAGAATTATTTTAATTAGTTCATTGCCAGAGCGGATCCTGCATCTTTTTACAAATGAGGAGAGGGATGCCCAGAGAGAGTGCACGTAATGTTATTACCCAAGGTCAAATGGAAAGCCAGGTACATCCCAGAATAGAAACAACTCCTTGTGATTCTAACCGCTGGAAAACGCTACCTCCTGTAATTTGATTGTGCACGGCCTCACATGGCTCATTGCAGCATGTTTTCTTGTTGCACGCATTCTTTGGATGCTGCTGTGCAAACATTTCCAGCACAAAGAGAAGTCCATTCCTTACACTAAAATATGGCCACTGCTGCTCGTGTGGTTGTTTATTCCTCTGAATAAGTTAAATTGTAAAATATGTACAAGAAATCAATTATACTTGAAGGAATCTGCCATTGATGACGTGGGCTTGGTTTTTCCAGGCAGCAGAGGAAGGGGACCACTCTATTTCAGTAAATACCAGTTTAGCTCAGCTGCTTTGGTCCTAGCTAAACAGCCTCAGTTTTTTAAAGCTTCGCATGTTCTTCAGGAAGTTAGTTGACTGTCCTGAAAGATCCATTCAGTTGAACAACTTTGGCCTCATGTGAAGAAAGCATTTGTATTCTGCTGGTTTTCAGAGTTTTAGGCTAATACAGCATTTTTTCCTGATGAATTAATTGGGAATTTTTGCATGAGTAAGGATTACTTAAACAGGCAAGAATTAACAGTCTGACCTTCTTGATGCACAGTGACTCTATGCATGTAAAGTGTTTTTGCAGAAACAATATTATCATTTGTACAGGGTACACACAGATAAGGTGCATGTACCTGAGTAGTCTTTAATCCATGTGTTTTCACTGTTTTCTGCTCTTGCTTCTTCAGGTTATTCTTTCTGATGCTGCTAGCCTTGCCTTATTATGTATTTTGGAGGGAATCCATCAGTTCTGCTTTTGTGCAAACAGTAGTAAGAAACCACTGAAGTGGTGGTCTTGCCCCTCTGTTTAGATGGTGTTTTATCATCTGCTGATGTTATCACAGTGATGTTTCTGTCCCATTTCATGGTTGATGGAGCATGGTGTGCCTCAGTATTTGCACTTCCTTCTGGCAATGTCACTGTCAGGTGATGGGGGAAAAGGTGCAGAAGTTCAAGTGGCTTCTTGCATCACCATCTGCTGGGATGCTGCGACCTTTCAGCACAACTCAGGTTTTCTTTTAACGACTGGCTTGACTGATTTCCACCAGCTCTAGTCTGCAGCAAAAAAGACAGCAGCCAATAGCAGTATACCTTCTAAGAGGCACAACAGCATTCTACGTGACTGCCTGGTGCTTCATTCAAAGGACAGGAGTTTCTAAAGACATTGGAGACATTGTAAGAGATGGTTGCCTGCAGTTTCGGTGGTGAACTGCTTGAACCACCAGGCTTTGTCAGCAGTGTGGCCAAGCCCATTCCCTCAGGGTCTGAGCCACTAGGGTCATTCCTGGAAGCCCATGTGTTTGGTCCATTTTTTCCAGCTCTTAGAAAAAAAATAGAAAAAAAACAAGAGGAAGGAACTTACTGATGAACATGTTCAGAGGGATTGAACAGTGCCCATATGTGGACAGGCTGAGAGAGCTGGGTCTGTTCAGCCTGGATATGAGAAGGCTCTGGAAACAGCTCATTGTGGCCTTTCAGAATCTAAAGGAGGGCTATAAGAATGAAGGGAATGGACTCTTTAGCAGAGTTTGTTGTGATAGGACAAGGGGAAATGGCTTTAAACGAAAAGAGGGGGAGATTTAGACTGGATGTAAGTTTTTTACAGTAAGAATGATGAGGCACTGGCACAGGTTGTCCAGAGAGGCAGTGGATGCCCCATCCCTGGAGACACGGTCAGGTGGATGGGGCTCTGAGCAACCTGATGTAGCTGTAGGTGTCCCTGTTCACTGTGGGGGAGTTGAACCAGGCAACCTTTAAGAGTCCTCTCCAACTCAAACAATTCTATGATTCGATGTTCCTTTGGGACTTTCTAAAGTGGAAGTTTCTTCATGCTGAACACAGTGTTTATGAAAGGCAGTTGATGGATTGGTCTTAGAAAGGGAGCTCTGCAGAATACGCGCTGAAGGGATGCTCTTCCGAGTACTGTTGTGCAAGATCCCATGCTGGGCTTTTATTCCAATCTGCACCTCAATTGCAGAAGAGTTGTTCTTAAAGGTGAGATTTCATTCTTTCTCTATGTTAAAGTCCTTTCTCTCATGTGGAAGAATTTGCCAGTTCATCTGAAGTGCTGTGGCATTTGTAATGTCAAACGCACAAACTGTGGAGCTAGCTGGAGCTCTACTGATTTCATTATTTCATTTTACACAGGCCACTACACAGGCAGGATGTCAGTTTTGCCACAGAGAATTTAAATGAGATACGAGGAAAGATTAAAAAAAAAAAAAAAAGGTTTTCTTTCTAGCCTGCTTCTTTTAAATGTACATCCTTCTATTTATGGTTCCTCAAGCCACACAGGACAGATTTTGCATTAATTTGCTTAAATTGATGAATTTAAGCTGGGAGTTGACATGGGAGTTTTCTAAAGCAAAGAGCGAATCAAAGGGAATTATTTAAATCTGGATTTGTTTAGTAAGCATTCTCAAATAGTTTGGGTCTCCATTTCAGAATTTCTCTATCTTTCTTCAGCAGGGCAACATGAGTCTTTATTTTAAACTCAAAATCTGAGTCTGGGCCATTGTGATAATGGCCACCTGGATCCAGCTCAGCATGGTGGAAGCTGAATGTCCAATTGTAGAGATAAAGCAGAGAAACTAATTTTGAAAGTGTTGAATTTCAACAGTTTTGTTTTACTGGCAGTAAAAAGCACAGTAGTACAGAGCTTACAGGAAGGATCCTGCCAGGACTGCAGATTTGATTGACACAATTTTAACGGTGCATATACATTTTCTGTTTAGCTGCAGAAATATGGCTTTTGACAGCTTATAGCTTAAGAGTGGTAGTAATCTGCCATCATCTTCTAAAAAGAGCTTTATACAAAAGCAGTCAGATATGCCTTTACTTTTTCACGGTGTTGGAAAAAATGTTTGCCAGTTCAGCATCATCTTCTTTGCTGAAATACCAACCCAATACTGACATTCCAATGTTTGTTTAATATAAACAAAAGGTTCTTATTCAGAGTAGTCTCTTATAGCCAGAATAGATCCCCGCTTTCCCATCTTCCTCCTAATGTCTTTACATTTCACATACAGTGAGTTCACTTCTAAACCTTCTGTTCCATCATCATCCTCATCATAACAAGGAACAAATTTTAGGTCGCCCTTTGGAGTCTGTCGGTGCCTCTCTTTGGCCTGCTGAAAGCGAAGGTGTTGTTGAATGCTGAGTGTCTTTCTTTTCTGTAGTGCAGAGCGTACTGCCTCTGCTGTGCTCCTGGCGTGAAGAATGGGATCTGAGGAACAATACACAGGCAGTGGAATGAGGGCATTTTGGTGGAAAAGATGCTTAGTCTGTTCTGTGGCCCTACTGAACCTCTGGAAGCATCTCCAGCCACCTGAACATTTGAACCTGAAAAAAGAAGCAGCTCTCTAGCAGAGTGCAGGAGTGCAAGTTGGTGGTCTCGAAGCACGACTTACTGATGACCAGTCTGGTGGCACAGTGCAACCTGTCTCAGCTGGTCTGGTGGTTGGTGACCCTGCACGTAGCAGGGGAGTTGAAACTAGATGATCATTGTGGGCCTTTTCAACCCAGGCCATTCTATGATTCTAAGCAAAAACAACTTTCTCAAGCTTACTGCCTTGGATTTTTCAAATTTTTGTTTGTATTTCATACCTATGTCATATATACTACTTAAAATTCTGTGTTTCCACAAACTAACTATGTTTTTTTTATTTATGTTTACCTCCATGAAAAAGGCTGATAGTGATTTTTTATTTTGCATTGTTCTTGCAAAGGACTAAGAGCCTCAGTTAACTCCATGAGTGAGGTATCAAGCAACACTGAATGACAAAGAAGAAAGAGAGGATGTGTACAGAGAAGAGCACCAAAGCTGGTGAAGGAACTAGAGAACAAGAGCTATGGGGAACAGCTGGTGTAATAGGGGTTGTTCAGTCTGGAGGAGGATGAGGGGAGAGCTTATCACTCCCTACGATTACCTAAAAGGAGGCTGCAGCAACAGGATGTTGATCTATTTTCTCCAGTGACAAGTGATTAGATGTGAGAAAATGGCCTCTGGTTGCACCAGTAGAGGTTTAGATTGGGCACTGGGAAGAATTTCTTCATGGAAAGCGTGAGGTTGGGTGTTGGAGGAGGTTGCCTAGGGAGTTGGTAGTCACCATCCTTGGATGTTATTTAAGAGACGTGTACATTTAGGTACCCAATTTAATGAGAGACTTAGCAGTGTTAGGCTGATGGTTGAACTTGATGGTCTTGACATTCTTTTTCAAACTAAATGATTCTCTGACTCTGTATGGTGCAATACAGGGATGCAGGGAAACAGTAGATGCATGGGAAAAATGTTTGACAAAGGCTGAGCAGAGAGCAGAAGAAAGAGTCAATTTAAAAATAAAATTAAAAAAAAAAAAAAAGGAATAAAATAATGGCAAAAAAAAAAGTGAAAACTGAAGTCTGTGTAGGCATAGCAGAATTTGAAAATGAATGAAAATAGCAAGAAATAGCTTAGTCCTTGGAGCAAGGAAGATTTAAATCTGAAGTGAAAAAAATTAAGTTCTCTGGCAAACTCATGCTGTTTTGACAGCTAATGCACTCAATTTAGAAGAAGGTAAACATACAGCAGAAGAGTAGGGACAAAGAGAGAACAGGGTAAGAAAGAGCTTGAGGACTAAACACTACAGTTGGTTAAAGAAAATTACTGTTTTTGTCTGCATGGATTTTGCTTGTCACTTATCTGTTCCTGTATTCTCTTTGCGTATGCTCGTACTCTTACAGAAGTAGCTGTCATCACATTCAGTGCTTGCAAATTCAGAACACAACGTTATGTCTTATGCTATAATTTCTTTCTCTAAGGATTGGTGGAGATAACTACTTGATGCCTGGAAGCCGATGAGGGCATTTTCATGGACATTCCTGTATTTTGCTTCTAGCACTGAAATTTTCTTACTACATGCATATAATACTTTAAATTACTGCATAACCTAGATGGCAATTCTGTCAGAAAACCTTATTTACAAGACTAAGGAAGTAAAAGTGTGGAAAATTGAGCAGCTAGTGAGAGAAGAAAAGAGCACAGGGCTAACTAGAAGCAGTTCCCAATGAAAAAGTGACATCGTCTTACCTTACAGAGCTGAAATGGATGTATAAAATTAAGCTTTATGCTTCTCAATAGTCATTTAATATACACGTTTAGAACATTAGAGTTGGATGTAAATCCTAGCACAGCTCTCCACCGCATGTAGCAGGACTCATATGTGGAAACCATCCCTTTCTCTACATTAAATCAATAGTCCCTACTTTTCGTTGTTAATTCAGCCAGTCAGTCTTAACATTGACCTGTGGCTGTCTTCAGAGGCTGTGTAAGGATTGCAGAGTAAGTATTGTATGGGTGCTGCTACTTGGCCGGTAAGCTGCTGCCTTCAGCCTTGCCTCCAAGTGGTAGAAGAGCTCTGTAGAAAGGAGCTGGGAGGCAATTAAAATGCTTATGTCCTGTGGGCTTGCTCTCTGCTGTACAGCATTGTGTAAGGCATTTGTTAAAACTGGGATCTTGTTTGTCAGCTAACTTCACTATTCCTCCCGGCCTTTATTTCCTAATCAGAATTCAATATATGCAGTCAGGTCACCATTTTTGATAAGGCAATATGTCAAAATACCTCTTTGTCTGTGTCTGTCATGCAGTTCTTTGACTGCTGACAAGAATGAGATTAAGCACCGTGTGATATTGCATAACCTTTTGTCCACTCCAACAGTTCTCAATGAAAATAGCATCAAAAACAATTACTACTTATCTATGTTGTAGGATTATTTTCAAGTGACAGTGAGCTGCTTTATTTTTTCCAGAAGTAACAAGGAAAATAATTGAAATAGCTATTTCATTTCAGGCAAACATGATCAAGAAGTGTCTTTATAGCAATTCAGGCTGTTGCTGAGTCATTTGGCGTTTCTCAGCTCTGTGTATTTTGATGTCTGAGAGCAGAACCATAAATCTATTTTTGCAACAGTTCAGCTTTCCTGAATTCCTCAGTTTAATGGCTTAATATCTGTTGTGCATTGTGAGTGAGATGGAATGGATGTCAGAACTGAATGACCAAGGAAAAAAGAATTGTGCCAGATACATACACCTTCTAGCTGTCCACGGCATTTGGTTATTTTGTGTGGCTTTTTTTTTTCCTCTACAGAATATTTGGTGTGTGTGTGTGTATATATATATATATATATAGTTGGTGTAGTGTTTTTTTCATGGAGAATGATTAATCATTAGTTATTATATATTATATATATTACATTTATAATATTTATATTATATATTATATATATAATATTAGAATGATTAATCATCAATGCACAATTGAGCATGGTAAGTTGGGAGCGTACTGGTCAAATTTAGATTTCAATGTCAGAGAAATGGAAGCTGATCTTTCCAATGTGTGTGGGCTGGCAGCTAGAAGAAGCATAGAACAGTCTTTTAAGTAGCAATGTGCCGATGAGTCAGTGCATAATGTGTTGGAAAACAGTTGGTATTGCATATTCTGTACTCGCAATTTTCTCTAGTCTGTCTACTGAGTCCTGGCAATTGAATGATAACACAGAATCAAACAACTGATAGGGTCCTTGAGAGGTCACCTGGCCCCCAGGCAGTTTTACCTGTGCCTGTGTCATTTCTGACTGTCTATCTCCAACCTATTCCTCAGACCCTCTGGTAGTGGAGGTTCTGCGTCTTCCCCATCTGAGACATTATTTTGTTACCTTGCCTATTAGAAAGTCTAGCCTAAGGACTAATCTGAATCGCTCTGTAATTCAATCCCAGTGTGCCTCGTCCTGCTCATTGAGAAGTACTAAAACAGATTATTTTGCTCCTTTTTACGGCAACTCTTCATACGTTTCAAGACTCTTACAGTTCCTATCTTTAATCTTTTCTAAACAAACAATCCTATTCCTTCTAATCTTCCCACATGCACCATGTTTTCTACAGCTCTAGTCATTCCCATTGCAGCCTGCCAGACTCCCTCTAGCCTTTCCTGAAGAGTGCCAGAAGTTGTATGCATAGTTCTGGCACAGATCTTTCTAATTGAGTGAGGAGATAACTTTGTGTTTCTTCCAGATCTTCTTTCTATTTAAATGGCTCAGTAAGATGTTTGCATCTCACACCAGCGTGACGCTGACTCACACCCACCTTGTGACTTGCTATAGTCCAACAGACTTTTAATAGGTCACTGCTACATGGACAGGTATTCATCAGGACAGGCCTCTGAATAAGTGACGTAGTCAGGGATCGTGTAAAGTCAGGAGTCACAACCACAGAAGCTGTGCTGTGGTATACAAAATTAGGTTTTTTCATTAATGCCAAAGAGAGAATCTCCTTTCCTTTATTCTTATGGTAAAAATGAGAATTATTAGTTATAAATAGTTATTCAGTGTTGTAACGCTAGATATTATGTATTCAGGGGACAGCTAGGCAGTGACAGGCTTTCTTCGGGGAAGTGCAGTTTGAATAACGTATTTCAGAGGCCTATATTGAGACATTAGTCGGGCAACATTGGAAATGAAGGAATAAATGAAGACTGAAGAAGCATGCGGAGGTTAAAGTTCTTTGTTCTTGAATTCACCAGCGCCATTAGTTAATTGAAAGCTGTCCTTTTATTTTGTAAAAATTTCTTCATCCAGCATCACCAAATTTGATGTTTGCTTGGCTTGCTAGAACTGGGGCATGAAAATACAGAGACTGTCTTGTATTAAGGTAGTTGGGTTGGAAGCACCACCCTTGGTTCAGATGTTCTGGGACTTCGACCTTGCTATTTCCTCTAAGTTCTTCATCCCTTTGAAAACCTGGCTCCTGATCTGTAGGTATTTCTACTTGCCATCTGTGAAGTGGCTAACGTTACGCTTCATTGTTTTAGTTGTCCAAGGCCAAGCCAATGATAAATTAGTCAAAATTATAGTTGTAATAGCAGTGGCCACCAAGATACACATTCTGCATGTACCTGTTTAGATCTGATCATACTTAAGATAGTCAAATATAAACCTGGGGAAAAATCTTTGTAGTAGAACAACAAAACAAACTTCTTCATATGCTTTAAATAAATATTGATTTGTTTGTTCTTGGTCTTGCAGAGCTGAATCAATCATGAGCTTGCTTATGCCTGGCTGCTCTTTTCGTACACATTGTTAATAATGCCAGCAAAAATAGCTGGGAATAATGCTTCTGTAACTTCTACCTACCCAGAAGACAAAACGTAGATAGTTATAGTAAGAATGCTTTCATCCTATTTTGATATTGTTCTTTAAGTGCCGTAGAACTGTTAGCTTATTTTGGTGAACAATTATTGTAATTTAAAAAAAAAAAAAAAAAAAAAACAGCAGTAAGCTGAGTCAAAGTTAGAATTGAATCAAAACATCTCAGGAAAAGTAAAATCCCCACAGCTGGCTGAACAATGTACTGACATATATTCACTTTTGAATTTGGCTCAAAGTCATAGAGTCACAACATGATCAAGACTGGAAGATGCCTCTGGAGATCTTCTGCCCCAACCCCTTGCTCTGAGCAGATTGCTTAGGGCCATGTCCTAGGGTTAGAGTTAGGGTTTTGAAGATCTCCAAAGACAGAAACCCCATAGCCTCTCTGGGCAACGTCTTTGTGTGTTTGACCACGCTCATAAAGAGCTTTTTCTTATACTTAAGTAGATTTTCTTGCCACTGAGAACCACTGAGAAGAGCCTGGCTCCATCTTCTCTACTCTCTCTCACCAGGCATTTATACAAATTGATAAGATCTCCCTCGACTCTTCTCTAGGCTGAGTCCCAGAGATAATGCATGGAAAGAACCCATGGACAACCAGAAAAATTCACTGTTACTCCCATAAATTGCAGTCATTTGTGCTTCCTTGTCTTCTTTCACCGCTACCAGCTTCTCAGTGCTTTTCCTCATCCTCTGACTTCCTTTAGCACATTGGGTGGCCAGAGCATTGCAGTTTCTTCAGTCATGCTCAATCATTTGCAGGTACAAGCAGGAAGATCTTGCATGAATCTAGAAAGGTCATAAAGATCCAAGGCTGCCATAGAGCCTTGAACACCAGCTGCATCCCTCCTTTTCAGTCTTGGATGTGTACCTACATGATGTACTTTTACAACCATGTTCTCTACCTGGGCAGCCATATCTTTCCATAATTCAGTGGCTCAGATGGGTTTGCCTCTGTGCTACTAGCTGTTCTACTTCCACTGCTGCAACCTCCCCTATAGGACATTTGTCACCATCCAGGAGTCAGTACAGAGGTAGAGCACTGTCCACTTCTCTTGTACAGCAATACCTAAATGTTGCACAGTTCCTCCTGTACTGCTACAGAGAATAATCATGTAAAATGGTAGGTAAACCCAGTGAAAGAGAAATATGCCACTAAGTGCTCTCAGGGCAGCAATAACATAATGTAGCCTGTACTAGGAGGTAATAATGATTCTCACTAGTTAATTATACAACACTTTGAAATCCTCAAATGCAAGGTAACAGCTAAGTGCAGTGAATTACTTTTTATTATTATTGTTGTTTCCTTATGTCTGTTATTCCTTGTCCTCCTTTCCTTGTGAAGTTTGTAGTCTAGTCTTAAGAATAAGCTGAACCACAGCTTCTGGCAGCGGTGTCTTTTTCCCAATGTGCATTGTTTATAGAGTCACAACTGAGAATAAGTTGCATAAAGGGAAAATTGATAACACTTTCCCAATTTTATTCTAGTATCAAATGATGATCTTTTAACAAGGAGAAAAGTACAGACTGTGATCCCATTACTTATAAAGTTATGTTTTAAAGGACATGGCAGCCCACACTTCCTCAGTGTAATCTCATGACTGCCCTTGAAAGGCTAGAATTTCCAGGCAGTGCTCTTTTCTATGATCTTCTGTTTCAGAATTGTCTTTGTCAGTGTGCATGGGAAGACCTAGCAGCCAGCACAGAGATCGTCAGGCCTTCTACTGCCTCAGACAGCTACTGCAGTCAAAGAGTAGGGCAAAATTCAGATGACTCAGAGGACTTGATCACCTTCATCTGTTTTTTCTCCGTTACATTGTCAGCATTCTTCTGGTAGTTTGAGCTTATATTTCTATTTGGCTTATTGGCATGGCACAAACTGCAGATCATCACACAAAGTAAAAGTGGCATAAGGCCAGCATGGAGTTCTCTAGAATTACCTTTGCTTGAAAGCAATGCTGATGCTACTTTGAAGTGTATGCTTCAATTAGCCTGTGAATTATGCTCTTGTGTAATTTGCCTCATTTAACTGATTTTGCAGGTAGCCACATTTTTCTTCAGTAGCAAATACTGAGATGTACTTTCAGATGCCAATGTCTCATCAATATCTCCATAATAAAACTATGCATGTAAGGCACTGTGGCTAGATGAATAAAGAAGTTTTGCGAGACAAACAAGATCATTTGTTGTAAATAACAGAATTATAAAATTAGTGGCTGATGAAAGAGCAGTAGCCAATATCCTGTTTGCATTTGAATAAAGCTTTTGTTGCTGTGTCAAATATAATCTTCCTTGAAAACTTAATGCGTGCTGACTTGGATGGGGACGTTGTGGATTTGGAATTGGCTGAAAGACCACAGTCAAAGCTAATAAAAAATGCTAATAAAGGACTGATGTAGGAGCCAGCCTTATGTATTATCTTTACTAATGATCCAGAAGAGGCAGCTTACTGGATATAAGAATTGTTTTGGCATCTAAACTGAGAGGAGTGCCAAATACTGTATGCAGGAAGAAAGAAAGTATGAAAACAGTTTAAGAGATTTAAAAAAAAAAAAAAGAGCTAAAAGAAGGTTTATTTTTAGCATTAGATGTATCTGGGGAGAATTATCTGTAATACTTATCCCCTACGCTAGGAAGAAACTGACATTCAATTAAGCTGAACATGACAGGGCTTGAGTTGCTCATGTACTGAGTTCACATGAGCATTGGCATACTGTCTGCACATGTGATCCATGGCTGCTTATATGTCTGGATGCAACATGGTAGCACATCAGAGTTCTACATTTACATAAATGTAAATTAATATCATATTTCTTTGTATTTATTCTGCATGGGAATAAGCAGCTAGAATAAACGAAAAGTCCTAACCTATCCAGCTGAGGTTAACACAGTATGGCATCAAGAAGGTCAGTTAAATTTTGGACTGCCTACACAGATGTACCACCCAGCAAAGACATTTTTGATTCACTCTGTTGTGATTCTTCAGACCTTTCCATTGCCTAAAGCCTACTCTGGAAACCAAGCCCCTGAAGTTTTGCCTAAGGTAGGCTGTGTCTGAATGTGCGAGGTGCCTAGTTTACACACTTGAAGTCTCCTTTTGATAGGCATGCAAAGCCCAAGAGTGCTGCATTGAAGTGCACATTAAGACACACCAGGATGCATAAGCCAACCACTGCATCACTGACAATCCATGGAGCCCTAGAACAGATCTGTAGTGGTGTTTGTGCTGTTATTGCCTGCTGCAATACTCCTCTGCTTCTACTGAAGGAGGTTGTTGAGCTGCAACCCTGACCAGCAGCTGGGGCACATATTCCACCTGGTTCCTGTCTCCCTGTCTCCATGTCTCCCAGAGCGTGGAATAAAAGTAAACTCAACATCTAATCATTTCCTTCCAGCAAGGGCAAGTTGCATTCGCCTCTGATCATCCTTACAGGTTTTAGAACCAAATCAGTCTGAGTAGAGGCTAAAGTATCTCCCTTATATGCCGTAGCCTTGAGATTTCATCACTAACCTGGCAATTCTAATTCATATCCCTTCTTTTTCTGACACAGTGCAAGCATTTAAGCTGACGCCTCTAATCTGAGTGTGCTGATTGCTGCAGCAAGTCTCCTGTATTGTAGCTTTGATTGAAATTATTTATCCAAAGTACTGAGATGTTCTTTACTGCAGCACCTGGAGTGAAGTGCCCAAGTCTGCAGGTTGCAGAGTCATTCAGCTTTTCAGTCACACTATCTGTAAGTGCAGAAAAAAGCAGTTCCTGCCTGGCAGAGACACACTAATAGAAGAGCTTTGAGTAACAGTTTGCAAACTGCATTACATACAGCACAACATGGCCATTGTCCAAACACTCTAATGCTTCCACTTGCTGGCAGTGAGGAGCTGGCAATGTTTTCATGGCAGTATACAAACAAATTCTTCCTCCTCATGATTTGTTTCCACTGATCCATCTGGTTTGATATCTTGTACCAGTACTAGGTGGCTCAGGGTAGCTGAACTAATTTCTCTGGAAGGCATTTTTGGAATGTGTTGCCTGTAACATTACTGACCTGTATTTTTTAAGAAGTGGCATTATGCTCTGAAGCATAAGTGTTTACCTTTCTTCTAAAATTGTTGGGTTGTGTTCTGCCAATTGGTTGTGTGGCCAAGCTTGTAACATCTGTCAGACCTAACTGTTCATATATTGCAAAATGTGATTAGTCAAAAAATGATAAAATATTTATTTGAGCAGCGCAGACTCCAAAGAATTGTAATTTAGTTCAGTTGGAGTGGTGGGGCACTCCTTGCAGTTAACCCAAAGTTATATTTAAAAAATTCTCACCCTGCAGTGCAAGTCAGCTAGTCTGTTAAAATTCCACAGTGCAAGTAGGTTCAGCAGAAATTTGCAGTAATAAATTCCCTAGCTTATCTGAGTCTTAGGGGAGCTGAGAAATGCTTTGTCTTTAAATTTACTGCTTTTCATAAGCTATTATTTTGTTCTTACATTGCTGTATAAAATATCTTTTCATGTTCTTTATCACGTTAATTACCTCCTGCCCAGAAAATAAACTGCTGCCTTTTTTAGCTTTACTTCTTTTGAGAATCTCTTGTTTATCTCTAAAATGTGTTTCTTCTTGATAAATAAATATTTTTTTAGAATGGGAGAACAGATGTGGAGAAGTAGCAGGGGAAAGAGCAATGTCTGATAAAGTAGCTTTTTAATAACCATTTCATTATTACTCTCATGCATGCCAACAGGTTTTGTTTGCTTTTTACAGCGATGCAGTACACTAAGGAGAGATTTTCACCAGGCCATTCACAGCACTGTGCAAACAGTCGTATATAGTTTAGGTCCTGCTCTTCCATGAGTGTAAGATTTTGAGAAGGTCAGGGGCTGCTCTAAGGTATTGAACCGTAACCACTGTGCAGGTATTATGCAGCCACTATCAAGGCATTTAATGCATCCGTAGATAGTAGCTTAATGTGTAAAACCAAGCTTTCACTGGTTGTGAATAAAAACCAAACATTGAGAGCGTTGCAATTGGGAGCCAGTAACTGAGGCTGCAACTGCGTTCTCTTTCTCAAACCTTAATTTGAAACAAATGAATAAAAGAATATTATTGTGCTTTTCTGTGCTTCTTTAGATCACCTCTGTAAATTTAGCACAGTAGTAACAAGCCATAAAGGCTTCTATGGGTGGTTTACCAAATGCTAGTTTGTAGCAGAATTCATTAGCAGTAAGTGCTACTGGTTGTGAGTCAGGAGCAAGATAGTGTGTGGTTGGAGTAGAACGATATGAAATGGGGCGCTCTGTCCTGAGCTGCTAGGGTCTCCCATTATTTCATTTTATTTTTCTTTGGACACTTCTGCCATGAGAAGCTGAAGAGGTGGATATGTTTTCTCGTTTCATTCTAAGCCTGTGCGTATGCTCACTTGCGTAGAAGGAGGAAATCTGGACATTTGGAAATGAAGCCTAAGGGCATTGGAGGTAGACTGGGAATTCTTGTATGAGGAAGAGTAGAGGACTGTATGATGATGAAAGACAAGGAATTCACAGTCTTTAACATAAGGAGAAAATATATATATATAAGTCTGTTTAATAATTTATAGAATTAAGTCTCTGTCTTCCTGTGTTTCAGATGTACCCAGCATGTTTTGTGAGTTGCAACCATGTAAACAATGTGATACCCAGCAGCGTGCTTTGTATTCCTAAATAACTGGATGTGCAGTTTCTTGCTTGTAAAATTTGATTAGTTCAGAAGTAATAAACTATTTTTGACAGGTGCATTCCAGGCCCCAAATACTATAATCCTACAGAAAAATTTCCCCCCTGGATAACAGTGGAAATTTGACCTGTGCACTATAATCATAGTTGCATCTGTGAACCGTGACCTAACATGACAGCTTGTATAGCAATTGAATTCCTGTTGTTCAACTGACTATTGAATAAGAGCAAATAGTTATACTGACCCGTTTATGTGTCCATTTTGATGCTGGGTATGTAAGCTGCAATCCTTCATTTTATTGCTAGGTTTTAGTTCCTTTAACAAAACATTCGCCCTAGCTTTATAGCATGAGTGTAGAGCTCTGCCTTAAAAAAACGCAAACCATTTTTTTTTAAATTCTAGCATCAGTGGAGTGGTGACTCATGCCTCAGCTGAAATTTTTAAATATCCTCCATTTAGGTATAATAAAAGATGTATTGTCGTGCTTGCCACAGGAAGCAATTTCCTTTTGAATATTTGTTGACACAAAGCAAAACTTCAGGAATGCCAGGGAGAAATGCTACTTATACATGTAGCTTTATTCCATGGAGATACAGATTTTACATAGCTTTGAATGTAAGGAAAAAAAATATGTTTTTTTTTCTCATTGCGTATAGGTCACACACTCCACATTGATATGGAGCAATGAACAAGGGCGTACCTTCTGGTTACTTCCTTCTAAACTGATGAAAAGGAGAATATGATCAAATCTCTTAAGAGTTAAGGGGTTGCTCAGCTTTATCTATTAGGTTTTGCTAATCACCTTTTACAAGCAAGATCAGCATTTTACTCTGTCAAGTAAGCCATATTCTTGTAGTCACAGTCTTTAAAGGCTATCTCAGGCAGAATTATTATCAGTCTCAACAGACTGCGAGCCTGCCCATTGATTTTATTGGTAAGACATGGAACCACAACAATTTAGAAGAATAATTACATTGCATAGAAAACCTGGTTTATTGACCTGTTTGCCATGTGAGTTATTGGATTCCATTCTTGGGGTCATGAAATTACTCCATTTTTCTTTCTGTGTTAGATAAGTGGTGAAACTTGTGAAACCTCCAGCATTCCTTACCAAGAGTAACACCCTTCAAGCCAAGACCCATTAAGGTTCATGAGGACTTCGATATTTAAAGCAATATGAGTAACCTAATAGGTGAAATGACTTTGACAAAATGAAAAAAATAAATATTGCATGAAACTGTAAAGCCTCTTTTCCTTTTCTGTCATCCTGAGTGGTTAAGATGATTATATTGCTCATGATGAACTGAACAAATTCAGAGAGATTGTCAAGGAACTAGCTATCAGTCTTTGTTCCCATCCAATAGTTTTTATTTATTATTTATATAGTTTCTTCCAGTGTAAACTTTTGTTTTAGTTTCTCTTCTCAAGGAATCTCACATGAGCAGTGTAATTACTGTTGGTGAAAATAGTGAAGCTTTAGTGATGTGTAGAATTGCAGCACGAAAATGGAATTTATGATAATCGTAGAACTGTGGAAGTGCTTGGGTTGGAAGGGACCTTAAAGATCATCTAGTTCCAACACCCTCTGCCATGGGCAGTGTTGCCAACCAGTTGAGATCAAGTTCTGTTGACATGCAGATTTGTACAAACACCAACGACTTCTTTTCCAAAGAGGTTTGCCTAAGCTGGCATAGCAAATAGGCATGCCCAGCGACCTGCATCATTTCTGAGCTCAGACAAGAACTGCCAAGGTTACTGCGGTGTTTGGGGAGGCTCTCTCATCCAAGCTTTAATCTTTTGGAAAGGCTGTTTCATGAATCCTGTCTCCTATTTCTCTGGAGCTGTAAGCACAGGCATTGTTCTGATGCTTCTGTGTCGGTTACAAGCATCAACCAATTCAAGCACCAGGACAGCTCTGCTACAATGTAAAATATCAGTGGAACAACTGAAGGCATGGATTGGCTTTCAGTGAACCAGCAGACCTGCAGCTAAGGGGAAAGTAAGCTAATCCAAAATACATGGGTAGAGCAGATGTTCCTTTCATACCACTGTAAAAAAATGGGTTAGCATCCTGGCATAGCACAGCTACGACACAGTGGGCAGCTTGTTCCTCAAGGCCAAGTGTGAGGTGCCCAGCTTGGAGGATGTTTATACTTATAATGCAGAACTGTCAGGAACATTTACCTCAAGTACAGACAGATAGGCCTCCCATCAGGATATAACAGCTCACTGCTGCATTTTTGGCATAAGTTAACTGCAGGACTCGTGTATGGATGTACATTATGACTGAGACAAAACGCAGCCAAAGGATTCCCCACTGATGAAGAAGATTTTACATAATCTTCCTCCTTCCTGTGTGGGGGAGCACAGATGGAAGGAAAGCAGTATCTGTGGAGTACTGGTCTCTGACTCACTTGCAGTTGTGAAACTGCTCTGATGGAGCTGAGGAAGGAGGATTGATACAGAGGAGCACCAACAAAGGATTTGGATGACAGAAAGATGACTATTGATACATCTATTGTGGCCACATCCTGAGATCTCTATTGCCAGAATGTCTCAGAATCACCAAATGGTTGAGATTCGAAGGGACATCTTTGTCTGTTTGGCTCAACCTCTGCTCAAGCAGGCACACCCAGATCAAGGTGCCTGGAACTGTGCCCAGGCAGCTTTTGAACATGAGCTTTTGAACAGCTGTACCTCCCCACTCTCTTGGAGTGAAGAGGGTGATGGGGACTTTCTGTTTCTTTCCCAAGATCTAGGAAAGCTGCTGTATTAGAGGTGGCCAGCATCCAGCCAGCAATTGGTGCATTCAAAAACGGAGAGGAAGATAGGAAAGAAGAACAGAGTATAAACAGAGAGACTGATGCTTTTCCCCTCTTTTTATTGACATGGGACAGAGTTTAAGGAAAGGCTGGTTGCTGTTTTTCCTTCAGTCTCCCCAGCGTTTACCTTGACATAGTGAATAACGATGCTCGTTCCATTTGACCAACTGTATAGCAGCACCACCTGCTCCCAGGCAGCCTGCTAGGTACAGCATAGTGGTACTCTGTCCTTTTTTGCAACACTTCATTTGCAGCAATATCTGAAATTTTGCCTTTCTAAAGGAGAGGTTTAATTGCAGAATCAATTGTTCTGACAAATGAGACCCATGGAATTTTTTTTACTCTGTTAGTGATAATAAAAGTGATGTATTGTCTTTGCCAATAATCTGATTCATGCACCCACATAACAGGATAGGACTGATGTTGTTGCCATGCTGACAATAAAAACAAGACTCAAAGAAATGAGAATTAACACATTAACCAAAAGCAGCAATGGGGGTCTGGAACGTTGTGGAGAGGCAACAACTGTGTTTTTGTACCTTCTACTGTTCCTTGGTTTCATAGCATCATCTGAAAGAAAAATCTGACCATGACACTGTATGGAAAGGTTCCTGAACCAATCTAAGCCCTATCTTTGGTAGAAAAAGATCAACCTTAGCAAATTGAACTTAAACACCACGTAGTGCAGTAAGTTGTCATTAAAATATCAAGCTGGCTCCAGCACCATTCTGCTCCAGTCAGCTGTCCTGCCAAATAGCAATTTGCATCCTCGAAATGTTTTTGAGTATTATAACTAATTCACAAACTCCCTCTGCTGGTCTTCCAGAAGATTAGACTGGTGGCAAAGCTGCTGTCGGCTTGTTTTCAGGCTGACTCAATTTCTTCAGCTTATTTTGGTGTTTCTGAAGAAGCATATGACCAAATTCATGTAAATGACTTTTTAGAAGTGTGACAATGAGAGGTTTCCTGGGTTAGATACATGCTCAGAAATTTTACATGCGTGGAAGAAGGCTTTTTCCATAGTAATGTAAAGATGCAAGTTACCTCCTAAAAGTACTGATACATCCATAAGCAGATAATGATGCTTGATGTTCAGTAACGCCTTCTGTTTCACACATACAGGAAAGAGCACTGAGAAAATAAATATACATTGGTGAATTAAAAGTTTACTGTCCTCAGATATGCTCAATACAGTATGCAGTTTTATGTAGATTTTCAAAAAGCCTGTCATGAGCCCAGGGGTCTGTACTGAGCATTCAGAGGGATGATAAAGTGCAGAAAATGTTATTATAATCAGAAGCAATGAAAAACTGGTTCTGCTGCTGCTTTCTGCTGTATTCTCAAGGTCAAGATTTCTGTCCACAGTTTTTGAAACACGTATCTAGGGCACAGCACTGTCTTAGTCAGTATATTAGTAAATCTCTCTTAGCAGATTAAATGGAGCTGTGGAGTTATTTACTTCCAGCTAAACAATCTCAAGTTGAGAAAGACCTGTAACAACAAAAAGAGCTCTGTGATTGTTTTAGACGTAGCCTTTCCTTGCTGCTTCTTAGCATGGGTTTACTGAGTAATGTACCTGGCTTAAGTCATTCACATATCTGTGGAATGCCTTAATGGAAGGAAGCACATTGTGTACAGTGGCACAAGAGAAAAGCAGAGAGACTATGGAAGCAATCTCAGCAGTATTGGTGACTCTAAGTAGGGCTACAGAGCATAGACAATACAGTTCAAATACTGAGTATCAGTACTGCTCACTTATTGTGCTTAAAGTAGAAGGTGAATGGAAATTCACTGTCACCATTGTGAATGGGGCTTTTTTTTTTATTAACAGCAGCCAGCATCGCTGTGCAGTGATGTAAAACAGAAAGCAAAGAACTCCACCAACCTGCTGATATGGAAATTGCAGGTGAAATGTAGAATACTTTCGCAAATGTATTTCAAACTGTGGTCTAGGGGGGGAACTGAAATGAACACTTCTAAGATGACAGAATGGATTTAGATGTCTTTAAAAATATGAAAGAGTTAGCTGAAATATTAAGCCATCAGCAATGTATGTCTCAGTGTCAGTAGTCTTTTGGCTGGATACTGACATAATAAAGAATAATTCTACCTACTCTGCAATATGCGCATAGCAAATGCCATTCAAATTTATAAAAAGTATAGCTTGAGAAGCTTGGTGTGTGCATGTTTTTTTTTTCTGGGCAGCATCTTCTCATGCTGATGTAATTCTTCATTAAAGCATCATCCAAGTTTTGCCAGAGGATGTGACAGCAATATGCAGTTCATCCTTTAAAGACTTTGGGAAGATTGGTCTGTTTCTTTGCTGTCTCTAATATTAGTTCAGTAATTCCCAGAGGCGAGTTGGCACTGTGACTCCACTGAAATGAAAATGAACTTTGTAGCTCGGCGGTTAAACCATCTGCGGTTCTGATCTGTGTATCCTCCGATGGCTGTGTGGTGACATGTTTTTAGCTGTTTTTGGAGATGCTGTGAGGGAGCGTACAGAGAACACCCATAGTTTTTTATTTGTGGCAAGATGAAAGAAATCTTGAAGAGCTTTTAACACAGATTTTGTTGAAAGAGAATGTAGCGAGCCTGTGGTGATCTTAAATATGATACCAGATCATAAAAACCTTTGGGAGACCTCTAGTAATTATTATGAGAGTCTCCATTCTCAGTTAATAGCTTCCTAGAATAAGGAACAAATATAAAACAAAAATCTGTGTATTAAGTGTTTTGGAAAACAGCAGCTCTGCGTACAGTGACTGTGGATTGAGGTGCTTGAGAAGAGATATTTGGAGTCAGCACAGAAATGTTCCTATTCATCTCTTAGTACACATTTCTTACCTGTGTCGTGTTTATAGGCCAGTCCGAGTGGCCAGAGACAGAAGGTTGCTTTCAAAATATATAGGTTATTTTCTTCTCCATTTCATCCAGTCAGGTGGATGTGCTGATTTCATCCATTCCAATCATGCTTTTCAGTAATCAGCTTTTATCTGACTTTGCATATGGGAAGTGATATTAGTATGCCAGCCAATGGGGTATACTTTGTGCATACACGTAAGTAATCATAGTGCTTAAGCATTCTGTTTTTTACACTTACCTTTTATTAAAATACGGTGAATGATGCAGTTCTTACTAGCTGAGATTTTTTACACAGCATTGTGCAGCGCTGGATTTGGGTAGAAGTAGAAATCCGTTTAAAGACCACAATTAGCATTTTGAAGTGGTCTTTAATTCAATTTAAAATTAAATGTGCTGAACATAAAAATAAGTTGATCAAACACAGTTTAATTGAAATCCAGCTCATTTATTACAGTCGCACGGAGAAAATGGACTGATCTCAGTGTCTCTAATCAGCATGCTTTTGCCTTCCAGAATGACAATAAGGAGATCTTAGCCTTCACTTTTATTTTTCAAGGGTTACCTTACTAATCCTTTGACAAAGTACAGGATTTGGAGGATTAGGTCTCAAAGTGGAAGACTAAATCAGAAGTCAGGAGAGAATGCGGTGTGTCTCACCATGTCTGTGATCTGCTCATTTGTTTAGGATTTAAGCCATTACTAAATTCAGTGAAGCTGAAACAATTAATCTTAAAATGACTGGAAATGGGTGAAGTGTCCAGATGTTAACAGCTTATTTACTTCTACTGCAGTAACATTAAAGAACACTAATCAAGATCAGAACCGGGTTCTTCTCCAAGTTGTATAAAGATAGATAAACAAGATTTTTCAGTCATTATTTCTCACCAAAGTTCTAACTGACATTGATTATCCACAGCATCTTTTCATTGCCAAACAGAAGTGTATATTTTTATAACAAATGTTGCCTCCAAATTTAATGCAAATGGCATTTTTAAAAAAGAATTAATCGTGAGTCCCCTGATATTAAAAATTACAACAAAAGCAAATGTGTTCATACCCATTTTAGAGACATGAAGTTGATAATCTCAGTTAGCTTTAGGATTATTATCAATTTTGTTTTGTTATCTTTTCAAGGGTATTTTTCTGCCTCATTTTACTTTTTATTTTTTGTTTCCCAGAGCTCTTTTCATAAGTCGAAATGTATTTTTGCAGAACACGGGTGCCATACAGGCTTTCTGTTAAAGCCAAAATGCTATGGCACTGAATGATGTTAACGACCTAGATGCTGTCAAGAATGTGCAGAGGGACATGCAAATGATTGCAGTGAATTGTGTATCATTAGCGCTGTAGTTAAGTGCTGCAGAAGAGATTCCTCACTGAATCCTTTGTGTCAGTAACTTGGAACAGTTCATGTCTGGTAAAATACATGGCTTGTCAATCCTATTTACATTTGACACTGCTGAGAGGGGCATTTCTTAGCACTCCATTAGAAGAAAGGTGGTGTTAACCTGTTTGTAATGACAACATCCAGTAAATACAGCTGGCCATTTCTGTTAGCATTTCTGTGAAGTAAGAAAGGGTGACTCTTTAGTAAGATGTTTCTGAACCTACATATGTACTGTTGATTTTCAGTAGTTTCACACCCTCTTCCTTGCTTCCTCTTTTTTTATTGTTTAAAGGAAAATCTGTCTCTCTCTGTATTTCCCAGTGAAGCCTGTAATATTTACTTCTCTAGGTCTGCTTTCCTTTGCCTTTTCATTCTGTTTCTTGCATCTTGTCTGGTGCTTGTTGTCTGCTTCCATCAGGCTGAATCTTCCCCATCTGGGAAGGGAAGGCAGTGGCTCTTAGTGGGCCTCTTTTCACCTCATCTGTGTACTGCACACAGGTGTGGTCTCCCAATACAGGAAATATGTGGAGCTCTTGGAGGGGGTCCAGAGGAGGGCCTCAAAGATGATATCAGAGGGCTGGAGCACCTCCCCTGCGAAGACAGGCTGAGGGAGCTGGGCTTGTTCAGCCTGGAGAAGAGAAGGCTGCGGGGTGACCTCATTGCAGCCTTCCAGTATTTAAAAGGGGATTATAAAAAGGAGGAGAAACAACTTTTAACAAGGGTAGGCAGTGATAAGGTAAGGGGGGATGGTTTTAAGCTCAAGGAGGGAAGGTTTAGATCGGATGTCAGGGGAAAGTTCTTTACCAAGAGAGTGGTGAGGTGCTGGCACAGGCTGCCCAGAGAGGCTGTGGATGCCCGGTCACTGGAGGTATTCGAGATGAGATTGGATGGGGCCCTGGGCAGCCTGGTGTAGTACTAAATGGGGAGGTCCATGGCCCTGTCTGGGACAGAGGAACTTGACAATCCTTGGGATCCCTTCCAACCCCAAACATTCTATGATTCTTTGATTCTATGACCTAAGATGTGATTTTTGCTTTCCTAAGATGGGATGAAACTATTTTTGAGAAACATGTAAAAGTACTGTGTTATGTAAGGAGCTCTTAATAGGAACGTACCTTACAGCATGCACAGAAGATTGAAGGCAGTACTTTATCTTGTGAACCAGGGAAAAAAGCAGAGTCACGAAAACTGTCTAAAATTATTATAGTATTCTTTATGTTTGTTTTTATTTTTCTGCTTAGGTGCTGACCCCAGCACAAATAAAATCAATTTGCCTGGCCATTCTGGAATCAGGAAAGCAGTATGCAGTGAAGAAGAGGAAACCGTTCCCACTCATGTATTCCTACTATGGAACTGAGTATCTTGGTGAGTAGAATATATCATGTGCTTTGGCAGTGATGCAGTGCATAGATGCTGAGACAGTAGATGGTTTACAAATAGAATATATAAAGCCTGTGGTGTGGGATTTCTCCGGAGTAAGATGAGATGTTTTCTGTTCCTAAAAGTGATGTTTCTTATTCTTAAACCTTTGAAAAAAGTGTTTACTTATCATTACTGTGAAATATTGAATCTTTAAACTTTTTAGTCTGGTTCCAGTTTGGTTCGAGTTGCAATTGAGGTTATTTCTCTGCAGGTATATCAACTGTGTCTAACAAGGCACAATCAGCTCCAGTTGGAAAGAAGTGTAGCAGCAAATATTCAAGCAGATAGCACAGTAAGAGTGTGCTTTCACATTTAGCTTGGGGAGCTGGAAAAGACAGAAGCAGTAACAAATAATTGTGTCATGCAACTGAAGTGTTTTCATTTCAAGCACCGATGTAATGTGCCTGCAGAAGACTAAAGATCCATGCACTTCACTATGAAATAAGTCCCCAAAGAAAGATCCAAGGGGATGGAGGTAGGACCTAAACCTCCCCTCTCCTTTTGACTGTTGCTGTTCTTTACAGGTGCAGCACATGGACTTTCATCAATCCTTCAGATGTTACTTTCCTATTTTGAGTACCTGCAGCCAGCAGATCAGGAGCTTGTGTGGCAGAGTGTTGACTTTCTCATGGACCAAGAGCAGAATAGCAACTGGCCTCCTGAGCTGGGGGAGACGATCGAGCGGGAGAATGAGCTTGTTCACTGGTGTCACGGAGCTCCAGGTTCTTTTCCCTTTGATGCTATGCATGGCCCAATGTTTCTCTACATTTGGTGATTCCATGTAGAAGATAAACTCAGGTTAAATTTGACTGGAATTGACATTTTATGAGATGCAGGTGAACTATTTATTCTGTCAGTTAAAACTGTTTTGTTTATTGTCAGAGCAGCTAGAAGGACAGGCATGTTTCCTACTTTGTTAGCATTTGTGATCAAAGCTAAAAGAGTTCTGAGGTTCTGGAATACACAGATGCAGGTACACGTGTGAGTATTGAGAAGGCATTCAGAAGAATTTTTCCCTCTCATCAGAATCAAAGGTTAAGCCTACGCACATTACACAGAGATACATTAATTTGACCAAAATATTTGCATGTGATGGAGAGTTTGTACTAGCAAGAGGCTTTAAAAAAAAAAAAAAGCATCCATATACAACTGCTTTTAAGAGAGAAAGAGAATACTTATCTTGGATTCATTAGTTAAGGCTGATGTCTGTCAGTTCAGAATCTAGTCCAGTACCCTAGCAATTTGCTCAAGGAATGCTGTGTGTTGAAATTGCTCTTTCACCCGCTGCAGAATTTTATTGCTGACCAGTCCTGTGGGTTTTGTAACATGAACCTAGAAGGTTACAGAGAAGCTGACTTCTGTTCAAGAATGACCATGAGCACTGAGGCATTGCTTGTCAAATTTTTCTATTTGAACTTCAAAAAGTACACAATTAGTTAATATCCCTCAAATGAGCTTTTTGTTGGTGCGTTATCTTTTTGTTGGTATGACGAAGGAGCAAGCTTCTTGCTCTTGCACTCTAATGAAATGACATGAAAACAGCTTTTGCTTATCAAGCTTTTTTTATTTTTAAGACAAAAAAAGTGACTTCTGTGGCATGGCTGGCTTAGTGAGGAAATCTGCAGGGAAGATGCCCTTTTTGTTTCAACATCATGACATTTTTTACATAGATTTATTAATAACTGGAGAGATGCATTGAGACTCAGCCAAGGTGACAAAATCGCAAAGGTCATCGAGAAGTTACTTTAGAAGACATTTGCAGATATCTAAATTCATTAATTGCTATGGTTCTTTCCCAGAAAATCCTGCATCCTATCATTGTTCATAGGCAATAAAGTGCACATAGCTTATAAGGATACTCTCCAATTCCTTTGGTGTGTATTATATTCAGACCACGAGTGAGCTATTAAAAATGCTCCCTTACTCAGGTGCTTGATTTGGTCATGCATATTCTTTTAAGGTTACTGTGAACTAAGCAGTGCCATGCTCTGTTGAAGATTATGATCAATTTATTTGAATCTTCTCAAAAAATAAGCTGAATAGTTTTTTTTTTTTTAAATGAGGTTAGTATTCATAACTGTTCATAACAAGTTTTTTTTCTAATTCAGTGAAAAATTGTATGTATTGCCACTACAACTGTATGGCCCGTCTTGCCCATCCTTGTGTTTCTGTCAATGTAAAGAGACAAGGTGGCTGGGGATTTGAAATGAGCAGAACAGTGATGAGTGCTTCCTATTTTAAAGAAATATGCTTAAAGGATTGGGAATATTAGAGCAAAACTTGAAGTTAAGAGTTGCTTTGAGAAGATTGAAAGTGGTGGTGTCACAGGGAGTGTCTAAGTTTGTCTTATCATATGTTTTGTAGCCTACCAGATACCTGTCATATGTAGACATGTAACATTGATATGTGTGGAGCATGAGATTGCAGGTTTATCATGTCAATCCATTATATATTTATGTATTAATCTTTGTTTTGTTGTGTGTTCTATGGAAGCCTTGGCCTACTTATTACAAAAGACTCTTCACTGCTGCTTTCTTAGGCATTGCATATCTGTTTGCCAAAGCTTACCTGGTTTCCAAGAAGCCTCAGTACCTGGACACTTGTATCCGTTGTGGAGAGCTAACCTGGCAGAAAGGCCTGTTGAAGAAGGGACCTGGAATATGCCATGGAGTGGCTGGTAGTGCTTATGTGTTCCTGCTGCTCTATAGGCTCACTGGAAACTCAAAATACATCTACAGGGCCCAAAGGTTAGTACTCCTAACTTCCTGCGTTCAGGGTCATACCAGAAAGTCTCAAGAACATTCACAAAGCTGCTTAGAGCCTGCGATTGCAGCATCACGTGCAGTGCTGTTGTCAGGCTGCCTGCAGTGGGAGAGGTGCCTGAACTCCCTCGGCGGCCTTCCTGCCTGTGGCCTGGGATTGCTGTTGAGGGGAGCTGGGTGGGAAGGAACAGCATTCTGGGATTTCCTATTTCTGTGATTTACTCTACATGTTTAAACTGATAATAATCATCATCATCTTTTCTTCTGTTTCTTAGGTTTGCAGAGTTCTTATTTACAGAGGAATTTAAGGCTGGTTCCCGGGCATTAGAAAGTGTATATAGTCTGTATGAAGGCTTCTCGGGGACTGTGTGTTTCCTGACTGACTTGCTGCAGCCCAATCAAGCCGAGTTTCCTCTCTTCAGTGTCTTTGTCTAGAGAACAACGTCATTCAGGGCTGCATTCCTGTGGCGATGGGAGAGGGCACCTGTGGTTTCACCTATTTGTGAGAGGCTATTTCCAAAACAAGCCAGTGGTACCACTAATGCTAGCCTTAATGTAGCTGGGAGGCAGGTGAAAGTAAATTCACTTGGGCTTTGGGTAAGGGAAGCATGTGAGCAAAAAAAAAAAGGGGGGTGGGGTCAGTTCAAAAAAGGGGAAGGGGTTGAATCTGATGCCGTAGATATTTATCTGTAAAGAAGTAAAATATATTTAAGTGATAGAGAAAAGAGCATTATCAAACTTTTAATTTGGTGGCTACACAGGAGGAAAAGCAAGCGAGAATTAAGGGACATGCAAAGAAGAAACAAAGTAATACATCCAGGATGTTTTAAAAGGAGACTTGCAAAAGCAAGTCTTTACGCAGTGATGAACTTTCCAGGGAGGGCATTGTAGACGTGTCACTACACTGCACAAAGGCAAAATCTGGGATTTTGTACCTAGACCACGTTTACTAGTACTAGTGCCATGTATTAGAAATAGCTGTATCCTGGAACTCTTTTCATGTGTACAGTAGGATAGTTCTGTAGCTAGCTATTTACGCAGCCTGCAGTTTCAAAGGATCATTTCACTGAGTAGAGTTTCAAGTGTGTAAATGAGAACTGAATTTGGCCCTTCCTTTTGGAGCTCAATCTGTGGTGAGGAGCTGGTCTCCTTAACTAAACTCCTCCTGGTTTACCCTAACTGTGGCACTCTTACCAATACTTTCCCTTCTGCAGGGATAATTAGTGCTGCCGTGGAGACTTGGATTGGAAAATTACATAGCAAAGACACCACTGGCAGACGCTTCTTCACAGTTAGGCATTGCTAGAATAGGTATTGTTCAGTGATACAAAAGCTTCCTTTAAAAATTAATTACCTTGAGCAGCATTTCTGAACAATAACATACGTAGTTCAGAGAACAGAAGAACAATTTTCCCAATGAATTGTTCATTCTGAGCCCTGAAAACTGAATGCAAACCTCTGATGGCAAACTGAGCTAAAGAAAAACCTGATAGAAAAACTCAAATTGCTTCTTCTCTTAGTGAACAAAACAATGTATGTGCCCAAATGACTTGTAGTTGTAGAAATAAATGATCTCCTCAATACTAGTTGCACTAGCACTTAAGGTTGCAATTATACTGTTTCATATATATTATATTTATGAAATGATAACTAAAAGCTAAAGAAAATGCTAGCATAGATTTGTAGTAGAAAAACTATAAAAACAAAACCTATATTTAAAAATCTTTACTATTTTTATTTATTTTTATTTATATGGGAATAATGTAATGCAATTACCTTTGAGGACAGATTGGGAAAGCCAGTATGTCAAAACTTTGCATTTAGAGTGAAAAAAGTGAGCACTGCTGAACATTGCAGTCTCTCTTTCTGCTTTCTCAGCTGGAGAAGATTACAGTTTCCTTGTATTTAATGCCTAATGGATTAAAGTTCCCATTTAATTTCAGTGGCTTGATAAGACTGTAAGATAGAGCTAAGTCTTGCAATCCTTCTGCATTTTAATACACTAATTCCATTCCTACTCATGCCACTCATTACAACAAGATGACTTGCATTACTGTGAGCTGCAGATTAGTATTTTTGCTATTTGTTTTGCACTGTGCAGCTTTAATTAATTACCTAATATTTCTTTGGTGAC
The DNA here is from genome assembly GCF_905368555.1 of Meleagris gallopavo. NCBI lineage: Eukaryota > Metazoa > Chordata > Aves > Galliformes > Phasianidae > Meleagris > Meleagris gallopavo. The sequence continues at coordinate 111,400,698 of NC_139404.1, read as the reverse complement.
AAAAGTAATGCAGTTCAGCTTATCAAGTATTTGGGAATCTTTTGATGAATGTTAAAATTCAATACACTGATGTTACGGGTTTATAATTTGTGGGATAAAGGGTCTTTTAAGAAAGCCATTAGTGTCACTTCCTTCATCACTGTGAGCAGTGAGATGCGTACACATAGGAGCGTTATTTCGTAGAGGGGTTTACATGTGAGGCTTAACTGAGAATGGAAAGTCCCTGTGCTCTGCCCAGCCATGTTCAAATGCACCTGTTAGATAAGCAGTGCAGATCCTAAGCCCTTTGGGATTCTTATCTAGTTTCTTCCTGTAAAGCAGATGGATAATCTATTTTATAGCTGGAACCTTTTTTAACAAGTTCTTAAGGAAGGTAACACTTGGTCTATTCACTTTTTCCCTGTGATCATTAATTTGTCAGTCTCCATTTGTCTTGTAGGGTAGTGGTACTTAGATTCTATCTTACTGTAAGACAGAGAAATGGGTTCTGCCGTGATCGGGCTCAGGCAGTTGCAATCCTACACTTATTGCCAAGTATTCTATTTACAGATGCAAACATTACAAGGCCTAGTGCTCTGATAACCACATAGTCAAAAAACTTAACCTGAACTTAAGCCTTAACAGAATCCACGCCTATCAGCACAGTAATCATGTCCTCCTGATTTTGTTCCCAGTGCCTACTTTTTAATTATCATTAAGCCACAGCATTTAACTGCATCCAGTTAGATTTCTTTTTCTCAGGAGAGGCTTGGAGAAGGAAATCTTTGCCAAAACCTCAATACATCTACAGCACAATAAATAAACAAATGCAGTAATTTAGACCCTGAACAAGTCATGAATGCTGACATTGTAATATATACCACAGGTGTTAAAATTTACCATAAACAGTATGTCTCCGTAGGATTCACTCCTCTAGATTTAGATCAGAGAAGATTCAGATCATTTAAGATATAAATAATAGTAACAAAACCATCTGGTCTCACGGGATACATCTTGTAAAATCTTGGAACAGATGTAGCAGTTAAAGCTGGTTCTTATAGCTCTGTTGCTTTTCTTATCTGACCTGGCTGGGATGAGGGGGAGATGGGATGTGCTGTGGTCACAGCTTCTGAACACAGCGTCCATATACTCCAAGCCTCTTCTGAAATTGCCAGTCGTTAGTCATTAAGTGGACATGAGTTTTCATCTTTTAATACTCTTCAACTTTATTTATTTATTTATTTATTTATTTACTTTTTATTGTTTATATAAATGCTGTTGCAACCTTAATTTGTTACAATTAAGACATGGACAGGAAAGCAACCTGACTGGAGCCTTCGGCACTTTTAATGTGATAAAAAAAATTAGGTCCTTTGTGTTCCCTCTGTTGCTTGGGGAAACCAATTATGGGTCCTTTGCTGGGTCTTCTCAGCTGGATGCTATTTCCTCCTGCTCCGCAATCAAACCTAAGAGACTGGAAGATCATATTCCTGAATAGATTCTGCCACAGCGCTGTGACAAAAGACTGCACTACCACAAACTTCAGAAGCCTCTTTCAAAGTGTAAAACACGAGTTACCAAGTCACCTGTGCCCATTAGTCTCTCTACTTTGTTAAGTTTCTAAAGTGTAGGCAATAGGACTTTAAGTGATACAGTAGTATTTCTGATTATGCTGTTAAAGCCAAGAGGATGCATTGTGTGGGTATTGGTGCTTATTTGTGATGTACATGTGTTTGTGTGGTGCTGTCTGTGAGTAAAGCTGTAGATTACAAACCAGTTTAAGGAGCTATATACTATTCAAGACCTTTGGTAGGTCATCTATAGGTTACTGTTGTAGAATAATTTTGAAGGAAATTAGATCTGTGATGTCAAGATGTAGTGGTATTAGGATTTGTAGAGCTACATGCAATACGTTTCAGCAATAGTACAGTTCTAACAAATATATCTTTATTTTTTCCTGCTATTCACAACTTATCAGCATGACAGTATTCTTGTTTTGTGCTACTGCTTTCAGTATCTCCTTTGTTTGCACCATTGGTTCTTTCACTTTCCCCACCATTCTTTCCCAGTCTGTGAATAAGTCTGGAAGGCTGAACAAGCAGCCCACGCCTTTGTTCTTGAAAATTAAATCAATTAATTTTGCTGAAGGGGGGTGTTCCGCTTATTTGCATGACATTATTTTTAGGTGGTCTTTTCTCACTGGCTAGGCCATTTCCCACCTACTAAGGAAAAATCATTATACTGTAGAATAACTTTCATTGATGATAGGCATCATTAAATAAAACAAAAGAGAAGTGTGTTCACTTCTCTGGTATCTCAGTTCTACTGACAATCAGAAATAAGTGGAATGGATGAACATCTCAAAACATGCATTTAAATAGTTCTGGGAAATATGCACAAATGAATGCAACTAAAGTGATCACTGTTGTCACTACTTGGTGAAATTAAGTAATGCCATTTTGATGTTCTAGTAATAAGTATATCAACATACAGACAATATGACAATTACATTGAATAGGTTTGGTTTTTTTTTAATTCTGTGGGTATCTTAGTGGTCTTTTCCAACCTTAATAATTATATTATTCTATAATTGTATGAAAAAAAAATATAGGTAGGTATCTGATGTATTCAGAAACATACAGGTGCAATGTGCTTCAATGAAAATGTTCACAAGCAATCAATCTCTTTTTACTTAAAGCATCATCTATATATAGCATCTGCCAACATACTGCATGTTTTGTGAAAACAGAGAACAATTTTAGCATATGCATGCATTTTGAGGATATATCCTTATTACTTCTTTTGAAATTTTGACCTGTAAGATCCATGGACAGAGTGCATCTCTGAGGTCTGCCAAATAAATCTCAGGTGCAGTAATCTTCTCCTACATGGACTGAATATTCACTGACACGAGTGCATATTGTAATCTGTAGGAAGTAGTTTATCGGGGGTAAGAATTGTTCTGTGGCTTGTAAAGAGCAATCTTCCTGTGAAGAAATACACAGATGAGCAATTGCTGGCTAGAGTAATCTTGCGATTGCTCTGAGAAGACATCTGAGTTTATATAATTACGTCCTGGATTAAGAAGTAAGCAGCATAAAGCCAAATTAAAAATAAATAAGAAAATGACCAAAAATCACATCACTGAGGGAACAACATAATTCAAAGCCATAATCCAAAAATGCTCAGGGCCCAAAAGAAGACAGCAATTTAAGGATGTGAACAGGCATTTTCCAAGAGAATAGCACAGTTTGATTCATTGCACAGACAGGGGTACAGTATGCGCTATACAGGTAGTCATAGCTGCCTTCATTGCCACTATAGCAAAGTTATCATATGCTGAAAAAATTCTGCTTATAAAGGAGTTGCCTGTAGCTAAACCTACTGCCTTCTATCATTTAATAGAATAAAAGTAATGTACACGATCCTTAAACAGTTTAAAAAAATACCCAGAAAACTAATATGCCCAAACTTTTTGACTTGTCTTTCACTTATTAAATTTTCTGATTAACTTGTATTGTCATTGGCATCACTGTTGGTCCTATACTCTATATATTTAAAAATCATGCTCTGGAAAAATTCCATCCATAAATAGCAGTCTGTCTGAAAATACATAAGACAGCATTTATCTTTAATGTGTACAAGGAAGTCTCTTGACATTGTTCATTGTGTGACCACTCTAAGAGAAGATGGAGGCATTTAGGTCAAGCACAGAAATACCAACTAAAATGGTAGAAAATTCCTTAAAAACTTACTTTGCCTAATGGTAAAATGGTATTTGAATGAAAGATACTTTATAATGCAGTGATATTCATCAACACCACTGCATGTCTATACATAACCAGGTTGGACATCCAGTCTAATGGGAGGTGTCCCTGCCCAACGCGGGGCTGGAACCAAGGCAGTCTTTAAGGCTCCTTCCAACCCAAACCTCCTATCATTCATGCATACTACCCAGAAAATTTTATGTAGAAGTCCTGAATTTAATAGTATCCTGTAAGTGAACAGAAAACAAATCCTATTCAAATATTAAATTCTATTTCATATAGAAGAGAAAGGCTGCCTGACCTGAAATTAAGCTCTGCTTTTGTCTTCATTACCATTACCACGTAAAAGGAGAAGGTTTTCTAACAAAGGTATAATTTTGCCACTGATTTGACCTCATGCTCTTGTTTTAGGGGCCAGATATGCAACCCACTTATGTCGGTGGTGAATCTCCATTTGATTTCAGGCATGCAGGGTTACATCCTTCCACATGTGTGAAATTGGGGCAAAACTGCATCATTCTAGGCCCCAAATCTGCAAACCTTCCTCAGTACAAGTCCCATGGGATTACTGATATTGCTCATATGTTAAGAGGAAAGCCAGCATACACAGGGTCCTATCTGATAGCAATTTTATACCCATTTTTGCTCAAAATGTCTGCTATATGCGTGAAAGCCAATACCAATAAAAAGTACAGGGAACTTCCATGGCATTACTAATAAAGGTTGTTACTTTATGTCCAGTTTCTTTTGGTAACACTTCAATATATTCCAATATTCAGTGTTGATTTCTTGAGTATATGCTACATCCTAGATTCATGTCTCAGTGGAATAGCTATTTGCAGCCATACTGTCGTACAGTCTCTTTAGAATCAAGATTGATTTGATTCTTTAGAAATGCACCTTATTGTTTAAAAGCAGGACACCTGCTCTTCTAATGTTTTAAACACTGTGATCTTACAGAATGTGTTTATTGTATTAGTTTTGTATTGTAGATTATGACAGAAAATAGATTTTATAGCTTTTTAAAAGCAGTGATAATACTAAGCTTCATAGTGGCAGAACAAACTGTGTATATCCATGATATTAATATTAAAGCTGTGATTATATTTTGCCTTAAATAAAAGCCCAACCTTGAACTGTATGTCTTTGCATTGGATTGGTCAATTCTATATCTTCCATGGCAGCTTTGGTGACGGCAGCTTTTCTTTCTGAAGAAAATTAGTGACTCGGGGCTCCAGGACTTTCAGTGGTATTGTGTTATCAACGGTAATATCATTTGTCTGATAATGAGGTAAAGCATTCATGCTACAGATAGGGATTCATCTGAGCTATCCCATGGTAGTGTCACAGGAGATAACAGGAGATGGGCTTCTTTTGGCCTGCAGGTTAAAGCTTGTCACTCTGCTGTTTAGTTTCACTTAGCTTCTATCCCATTACGTGGAATATGCATCACTGGTGGCCTCTCCAGAAAGCCCCTCCACTCCCAGTGAGGAGCATGAGAGCATTTAAATCATACAATCACCGAACTGTCTGAATTCTAAAGGACCCTTAAAAACCATCTGGTCCAACTCCGCTGCAATGAACAGGGGCACCTACATCTACATCAGGTTGCTCAGAGCCCCGTCCAGCCTGACCTTGAGTGTCTCCAGGGAGGGGCATCCACCGCCTCTCTGGGCACCCTGTGCCAGTGCCTCACCACCCTTATTGTAAAAAACTTCTTCCTTATATCTCCCCTTTTCTAGTTTGAAACCCCATGTCCTATCACATCAGACCCTGCTAAAGAGTCTGTCCCCTTCTTTCTTACAGCCTCCCATAGATACTGACAGACCGCTCTCAGGTCTCCCCAGAGCCTTCTCCAGGCTGAACAGCCCCAGCTCCCTCAGCCTGATCTCAGGGGAGGTGTTCCATCCCTTGGATCACCCTTTAAATAACCCAGGCTCACCCCTAACAAGGTTCCTCTGCTGACATCAGTTGAGCTCGGCAGCAGAGGTGAGTGATGGGGGTCCACAATTGCCTGTGCAAAAGCAGTTCAAGAAACATCCCCAACAGCGATTAATTGGCACTTTTTCAGTAAATCTGAGGACAACCTCAGTAGCATTAAGGAATATTAGCTGGCATGCACACGTAGCTATCAGCGTTCTCTCCTTAATAAGCCAGTAGCATCTCAGACTCCACATTTTGCCTTTCCTATGTACTTCTGCTAGTTCCCAGGTCTCTGGCAGATCTGCAGTTCCCTGTGAGCAGGCTGAGATGCAGGACCTGTGAGGGAGGCACCAGAGCCAGCTGGGCGCGAACCACGTGCCTGCACGGAGAGGCAGAGGGAAGTGGCAGTGACTGAACACCGACGCAGGCACCATCTGCCAGCCCAGCGGGACTCCCCAGCTTCGTTTGGTGCCAGAGACTCAGATTCAGGGTGATACACTGCAGAAGCGTCTCCTGCCCTCCGGCTCACCTAGGTGGGCTCGGATGAGGAGAAGCCCCCACGGGGTCACGGACACCCGCCTTCCACCAGCGCCCAGCGCACGGGGCCAGGCCGCGCCTCGGCGGCCCCCGCCCCCCTACGACTGCAGGCGGTGTCTGCGGGCGCCGCCGCTCCCTCTAGCGGGCGCCGCCGGCACTCGGCTGGGCGCGCCGGGCCGCGGGGTGTGAGGCGGCTGCGGCGGGCGGCGATGAAATTCCCGGGTTCCGTTCTCATCTCCCTCGTCCTCTTCGTGGCCGAGACGGCGACCGCGCTGTGCCTGAGCGGCGCGTACCGGGCGGCGGGGGACCGCATGTGGCAGTGGCTGACGCTGCTCTTCGCCCTGCTGCCCTGCGCTCTGGTGCAGCTCAGCCTGGTCTTCATCCACCGCGACGTGAGCCGCGACCGGCCGCTGGTACTGCTGCTGCACCTGCTGCAATTGGGGCCGCTCGTCAGGTCGGTGAGTGCCCCGCGGCCGCGTCTGCCCGGGGATGCTGATGTGTGTGTGTGTATTTTCCTTATTTCTGCTCTTAACATCCTGAGGCTGAGGGGCGCGGTGTTGCTGATATTCAGTAAACACTTAGCGGTGGGAAAAATAGGTTAAGTCCCCTCCGAGAGGCTGGTGGCAGCTCCTCCCCACAGAGCCTCATGGTGTGCTCCTTCCTTCTTTCTTCCCCTCTTTCTTCCCTTCTTTCTTCCCTCCTTTCTCTCCTTCTTTCTGTTGTATATTGTGTTTATTTCTTCTCCATATGGCTTTTTGCAAATGAGGTAAGCTGTCCGATCGTTGTGTTTGTTTGCTGCTGTGTTATCCCTATCTGCAGGCTCCAAGGTTACTTCCAAGAGAGAAAAGATTTTTTCCCTCAGCCTCTATTGCAAAACAGGGATAGCGAGGAGCCTGTCTGTGTGCGCTGAAAGTACCAGAAATGGTCTTGCAGAAAGTGAGTTTTTTTGCCCCAAATGGCTTTTGGAGTATTTTCAACCTAAGTTCAAACTGTGATGGAAAAGATCCTTAGGGGAAGAAAATGTCAGACAAAAAAAATTGCAAAGTAAGGGAAAAAAACGTCAGGTGAAAAATTGCAAAGCTGATGCAAACCTGTGACAGATCGTTTGCTGTGGGCTTTCATTTTAAATTTATGTTCAAATCTTGAAAAGGAAAATAAATATATATATATTAGTAGAGGTGTCCTCAACTTTTTGAAACTCCTTGACAGTGTTTGTCCACCAGATCTCTTTGATGAAAGATTTGTTGAGCTCAAACTAATTTTTCCTAGCTAACTAGTGATAGGACAAGAGCTTATGGCCTTAAGTTGTGCCAGGGAGGTTCAGGTTGGGTACTGAGAACAATTTCTTCTCAGAAAGAGCAGTGAGGCAGTGGCACAGGCTGCCCAGAGAGGCGGTGGAGTCACCGTCCCTGGAGGTGTTCCAGAACCATGTGGATATGGCACTGAGGGACATGGGCAGTGGGCATGGTGTGATGGGCTGCTGGTTGGACTAGGTGATCTTAGAGGTCTTCTTTTCCAACCTTAATGACTCTGACTGAAATGAAGGCAAGCAGCCTGGATATCACAGAACATCTTATACTTCACAAAAACATTGAATTCCTCCATAATCCTGGTGGTTTGTTTTTGCTTATGTTTTGAAGAGTTGCTGAGTTATGGACTTGGTTCTCTCTTGTTTATGAACTACATTGTTGAAGAGCTCTGGTTTACCAAGAGCTAAGAGCAACAAAATACTTGCATGTTTTTTGGAAAACAGGAGTGGAACCAAAGAGAAAACAACCAGTAAAACAACGGGGCCGCTAGTGATTTTTGTTCTTCTAAAATAGTTGCTAGAGGTTAAGACAGGAACAAATGAATGTCTTGTTGAGCTGTGAGATGTGAAGAAGGAAATAAAGGGCCTGCAGCAACAAATTAGAGGATTTTCTTTGTAGCTCTCTGGAAAAGTCATAGGCCTCCATCTCAGCCTTAACCAAGAATGATTTCACTTTCTGTTTCCTTCTCAATGGCAAGTCTATGTGTTGTCAACACAAGCCGTATCTTTCATAGAAAATGTTTTCTGCCGTGTCAGTGAACTCGCAGATGCAGTAAAAACAGTGGGCATCTGGAAGCCCTCTCATTTTCATGTGGGCTGCAGTGAATGTGAGTCACCAGCATTGCTCCTTCTCCAGGATTTTTTTTGTTTCCATTCAAAGAATCATTAAGGCTGACCTTAATGATTGACCTCCAAGATCATCTAGTCCTATCATGCACCTGCCACAATATTGCCCACTACACCATGCCTCCAAGTACTACATCTATATCCTTTCTTTAAATACCTCCAGGGACAGTGACTCCACCACCTCCCTGGGGAGCTTGTTCCAGTGCTTCCCCATTCTTCCTGAGAAGAAATTGTGATATCCAACCTGAACCTCACTTGGCACAATTTGAGGCCATTCCCTCTCATCCTATCACTGTTACCTGGGAGAAGAGACTGACCCTCACCTCGCCACAACCTCCTTTTAGGCAGATATAGGGAGTATTAAGGTCTCCCCTGAGCCTTCTCTTCTCCAGACTGAACAATCCCAATTCTTTTAGCCGCTCCCCATAAAATCCCTCGTCAACTTCATTGCTCATCTTTGGATGCACTCCAGGGCCTTGATGTCTTTCTTGTACTGAGGAGTCCAAAACTGAATACAGCACTCGAGGTGCAGCCTCACCAGTGCTGAGAACAGGATGACAGTCACCTCTCTGCTCCTGCTGACTGCACTATTTCTGATACAAACAAGGATGCCATTGGCCTAGGCACACCACTGGCTCACGTTCAGCTGAGCACTGACCAACACCCCCATATCCTTTTCCTCCATGCAGCTTTCCAGCCACTCTGCCCCAAGCCTGTAGTGTTGCCTGGGGTTGTGGTAGCCAAAGTACAGGAACCAGCACTTGGTCTTGTTGAACTTCATCCCATTGGCCTCAGCCCATCAAACCAACCTGTCCAGATCCCTCTGAAGGGCCATCCTATCCAACTTGGGCCTCCCTCCAATTTGATGTCACCTGCAAACTTATTGAGGGTGCACTCAGTTCCATCAAGCAGATCATCAATAAAGATGTTAAACAGGACAGAGATTCTCCTTAGCCCTTCTCTTATTGTTAATAGATTTGTAAAAACATTTTTTGTTTTCCTTTACCACAGTGATCTCCAGAAGGCTTGGAGGTGTTCCAGAGGTGTTGCAGTGTGCTTGGGTCACTGTTTCCAGCAGTGCAGTTTCCATACATGCAGTACAGGGTGACATGTTAGCCTGTCTCTCTAGACCCAGGATAACTGGAATAATGATTAATAAACAGAGGGCAGAATGATCATGTCACTTGACAAGCTTTCTTCTTGCTAAAGAACTCTGCAAATTAAAGGAAGAGTTTGATAGGAAACAGCCTCATTTAGAATCATAGAATCAGTAAGGTTGGAAAAGACCTCTAAGGGATCACGTAGTCCAATGTCTGCCCAACCCCAGCATGCCCACCGCCCACGTCCCTCAGTGCCACATCCACACGGTTCTTCAACACTTCCAGGACAGTGACTCCACCACCTCCCTGGGCAGCCTGTGCCACTGCCTCACCACTCTTTCTGGGAAGAAATTGTACCTAATATCCAGCCTGAACATCTCCTGGAGCAGCTTAGCTTCAGAGAAATGCATCTACTTGGATACAGCACGGAAGCATGGGAAGTTGAAGTCCTTGGTCGGAGAGGACAGTGAAGGTCTTTTTTTCCTCTTTCTCACCTTCTCTTCTGCAACAAAATGCTGTTGTGTGTCAGAAGAGGAAACAAATCACTTCTCATCAAGTGTATGTCTGTGCTGGGAATGCTGACATATTTTCAGCATATAAAACATCACCTTTCCCTGATTTGAGAAGTAGGCTTTCTGTCCTTCGTGGGCTGGAATGCAAACGGAGGGAATAGCTAGATGGAAAGCATTTGGCTGTATTATCGTATCAGTATGGCTTTTACTGTTGTGAACTGAAGAGAAACAATGTCCCTGCGGCCTTTTTGTCCCATCTGTGATACTTCGAATGGAAGAGCCCTACTGTTAGTCACCTGCTGCCTTGTTTCAGATGGGATTTTGGTTTATTTATGTGTCGACCCAATGTTGAATTGGTTGTTTTTGTTTTTACTTTTCTTCTCAAAGCTACTTACACTCAGTGGTTTCTAGGGGTCCCCAGCATGAAGCCTCACACTGTCCTCTGCATTTGATCCCTTGTTAGCAGGAATCCTGCACCTCACTGCCACAGTTTGGCATGCTTTGTGGGAGTGCTGGGTTAAATTAATTCAGATAGGACCCACGAACAGTAGAGCTGTCCAGGCTCTGTCCATTTGCAGCATCAGAAGGAAATGTTAAATAGCCTGGAGGATGTGCAAGATGGTATAATTCAATAGAGAGCAGCCTGTTTTGGCAGGCTTTAAATAGCTCACATTAGCTTTTTAACCATCTCTCTTGGATTTGTGAGATGATATGAGTTGTTTAATGGTTTTCTGTTCAGAGTCAAATACAGACAGCAATGCACTGGTTTATAGATAACCTGTGTATGTGTGTGATTTCTTCATAATCTTTGAAGTCAGACATCTATCTCCATTTCAATTTAATTTTTAGGGGAAAAAAATTTGGAGAAGAGTATCAATCGTGGTAGGAGAGAGAGCATATTTAGTTTAGCAAGCCAAATGGTCCAGATTATTTTGAATCCTCTCTATGACTGGGGAAAAAAAAACCACATCCTCTTACGAAACCTTCTTATGTGCCACCACCATCCTCAGACACCCACGCTCCACCTGTTCTGGAGGCACTCGCTGTCCTGCACTGAAATTAGGACACTTCACTCTTCTTGGAGAGGACACTTGCTGCACCTGAACTGTTTGCTTGCCCTTTTGGAATTCTTTCTCCCACTCCCCAGGAGGAACAGTTTCTCTATAAAGCCAAAGCAATTTGTAGAGTGAAGTTCCCAATACCCTCTGTGCCTGGACTGTAATCTTCAGAGCCAGAAAGATTACTTGCAGTAGTTGGCTGCAGCAAGGTGACAGCAGATTTTTAGGCACTGGGAGGGTCTTGCTGTGTTTCAGCTTGGTGCCACTTCTGAATGCTCCTGGATGCTTAGAAAATCTATGGATATTTTCTCTTGTGATTCTGTGATTCTGTGAAAATCTATGGATATTTTCTCTTGCCAGAAGAGTTTCTTTTACTATATAAAATAAATTACAACACAGCAGTTGATTTCAAATAATGGCCAATACCAATTAGAGATTAAATACGTTTTTCTTTTCTTCAGAAAAGACTGTGATGAGTTTTTTGGCTCACTGCTGGCTTCTCCCTGGCAGCCAGGGGCTGTCTCTGTTCTGTGCTCATTTGGAGAGCACCTAGAGCACAAATGTTGTCTCAAGACTTCAAGTGTTTCAGCAATTCCGGTAAATAATAACTGGATTTATTTTTGCTTGTGTATTGATCCTCACTTAGGATTTTGTTTAAAGATTTTGTTTAAGATTTTGTTGAAAGAACTCTTTGTGAAAAGACATGTCTGCCCTTTTCTATTCAGCGAGTTATTGATAGGTAAGGAGATGAACTATGGAATGCAGATTTTTAGCAAGTGAGCATGGCTGACAGCGTTGGTGCTATTACACCTCAAGTCAGCTGTATGTTGTTATTTCTTACTATCTGACTTTCTGAAGACAGCACTAGAGTGACATATCGATGAGAGGTTAGTGTTAGCTTGGTGGTGCCTCCTTCTGAGGAAAAGGAAGAGGAAAGCTAAGTGATTTCTGGTGTCTTGAAGTGCTTTGTTAGCTGAGTAGAGAGTCCTGCTCATAAGGAACATGCAATTAGGAGCTGGTTCTGTCTGCCAAATGAACTTCTCTTGTGGAGAAAACAAATTGAAAGCAAATATGAAACAGATCCATATAAAAAACACTGATGACTGTTTTCCCCAGAGTTTAATGGGATAAGGATATACACAACAGACTTTTGATGGGATCAGACCTCATTTCTAAAGACATAAGGAGAAGCAGAATGACATGCATGCATATGTACCATGTGGACAGCAGCAAAGGAGAGGGAGGAGGAGGTTTATAACTCTGCAAGAGGAGATTTTATGACTAAAGTTAGATTCTGGAGCTACAGAAAAATAAAGAATAGAGAAAATTATGTAAAAAAACTGCTGGTGGGCTGGAAGTGTCAGTCATTCATGTTTTGGGCACCTAGTTCAGCAGTCTGGAATTAAATAAGTACTGATAATGCTTCACAAATGTTGTGCAAAATGTTATCCCTTATGGGTGTTCTGTGACCTGCTTGATAGTTCAGAATAGCACAGGTTTAAAAAACTCTTTTCTGTGCAGACCTCCATTGGCAGTCAAGACTTTAGGAGAGCCAGCTAGCTCTACACTTCACAACTGTTGATGCATCTCCCTCTTTTCCAGATGGGGTGAATATGCTTAGAGCCTCTTCAGGTTGTTTTTCTTTCTTTATTCTTGAGCAGATGCATTAGGAGTCCAGGATGTGATGAGTCAGTGCGGATGGAAGGTAGGATCATGAGTGAGGAGCAAATCTTTATCTGACACAGATAAGTAATTCTGTAGGAGCAAGAAGTCTTTGCACACCTAGCTAAAGAAAATGAATTTGTTAGAAATGGAGTTATCAGAGAAATCCATTTGTACAATGGTTGTGAGCACACCTGGATAGACCTCTCAAATGGACATTTGCTCTTAGAGCACTTGTTAAAGAGGGGGAGTTCCGTATCTTCATTGCACACTCTTCATACCACCATTATTTTGCCTGAACTGAAATCCCACACATCCATGATTCAAAGAGGGAACAAGGTGCTCGTTCTCAGTAGGCATATAAGGATAGGATCATTCCTCCTACAGACTGTGTGGAAGATGAATGTGTTGCTGCTGAATCACTCTTTGCAGACACCATCAGTGTCCTTGAAAAAGTTTAGCTGTTCCCTCTGCCAAGATTTGGCAGCAGGGGAGAAAGCAGAACATCTTTTTCTCGCCTCTTAATTTTTGGTTAAGAGTATTTTTTTTTTTTTCTTCTTATATTGAAGTAATTTTAGCTCCTTCTGAGCCCTTGTCTTTCATTGCTTTGCATCCAGTGAAACTTTCCATCTGAAGGCCTTTTGCCATGGATGAGTGCCTTTTGGAGGGCCCTAAGCATCCCTGACTTGGAGGGACAGTTTCTGCAGAACTTGGGATGTCCCATTCGTTTTCCTCCTGAGCAGCAATGAACAATGAGCAATTGGGTCTCCTCTGGAGTTCCCCATTCTGAAGGAGACCTCTAAGCAGTTGCTTAGGCTGTAGTGGAAGCTGGAGTCTTGAATGTGTTTGTCATCGGCCCCAAAAAGCATGACCTCCAGAAACACTCCTGTGTAGGGTGGTTAGTGCTCAGGAGAAGATGAGCATCACTACTTAGGTAATTCGAGTCCTTGTGCATGTCATTTTTATTGCTCCGTTGTTCAGTTGTAAGTCCCCTCTGGCTGTAAGGTGTGCTGGTCAGACCATTTATTTCACACTGAACTGGAAATGTGTGCTCTCCTACATGGGCATAAAATTTCCCATCACAAACATGGAATTTAGTGTACAGCTACTTAATACCTAGCTAATAAATAAAAATCATGTGCTTGCTCCAAAACCCATCTTTATGTTGATTATAGTATTTACTATAGTGACTAGTCCTGTGAATCTTATCACCTCTTTTATGGGATTACTGCATGTCTAATGAGTCCCTAGACTGTGTCTTGCTTCTGATCATGCACTGCAAGAGTTCAGAAGCTGATGCTGAGATCTCATTTTCCTTAATAGCTTCAGACTGTCCTCAGCTCAGGATGAATAGATGGCTGTGAATTCTAAGTGAGTTATAAATGTTTGGGTTCTTTCTTTCGGAACAGAATCAATTTGTTGCTTTCAGAATCTGTATCGAGTTCATAAGCTGTTGTGCTTTATTAATTTGTCACACTTCACTTTTGGCTGTACTGATTCTTTCACGTGGAACAAAGCTGGCAGGGTTTGAAGGTTTAACAAGGGGACAATAGAATGTCATCACTGTGAATGAAGGCTCCAATGCACCAGGCCCTTCACATAGCTTTAGTGATGATAGCAGCTGAAGCTCAGTGAATTGAGGATAGTACTACAGGGCATTGAAGCTGCCCTCCATCTGGAATAGCTGAATTGCTATGACCCATTTAGGGGGGAAAATGAATTTTTATCAGGGCTGCTTTTCAGTTCAGTCTGTGTGCTGACATAGATGCTAAATAGGCAATTGTTCTTGGGGAGAAAAAGTGAAAAGAAAATGAAGTTAAAAGTAATAGTCTCAGGCAAGCATAACTCCATGCTTTGTAATTGTGAGATACTTCAAATAAAGTTTATCTTCTGTTTATACATTACAAAAACTCTTGGGTTTAATGTGACCTACAGAAGACTCAAATACTCTATTCCAGCAGCTATTATCTTGAAGGCAACCAGATGGATTTGATGAACCTCAGTAAGGCACAATGGAAAGAAAAAAGATGACAAGTCCAGCCATGGGAGGAGCTGTGACCAGAAGTGATACCAGAGAGTGTTCTCACAGATGAGGTTTCCTCTCACTTGAGGTTCTCTATCAGCAGGGAGAGATCTTCAGCATAAGCCAGCCTTCATTAGTTGTGCAGCTTGTGCATCCGTTCTTTCTAATTTTGAAGTCTGTAACAGTGTTAGGCATAAAAGACAAAATATGTTCTGTCCACATTGTGTTTGGGAGATTTTTATTTTTTTCAATATTCAAAATTCAATATTTTTTCAATATCACTTATCCACTTCTCCACTAGAGACCCTGTATCTTCAGGAACCTATACAAAAATGGAGCATTTCTGTTCCCTTTCTTTGTCTATACCTTAGTAGATACTTGCTTGTTACTACTCCTCTGATAATGTTGACTGTTCCCCTGAGTGTTTCAGGTCCTGCTTGTTGCTGAAGCCCATCCTTGACACTTTCATATCACACAACTCTCTTAGAATTGTGTCTGTAAAATTTTTCCAGGTCTGAAAATGGTCATTGGAAAACAATTTCAGAGATTTTCAGAAATCTCCCTGAGGCAGTATTGTCTTCTTTAGAACTCAGGTTGACTAATTTCCCTCACTGCAATAACACTTGTTGATGCCAGTCCTCTTGGCCCTTTTTCATTCTCTCCCTAACATATGGATTATTCTCTGTATGTGGGTAGAGGCAGCACGTAATAAAACTATGTTAAAACTATATCTGATTTATAAAGAGGAATGTATGCACTGGCACTTTCTTTCCTTGAAAATTAATGTGTGGCATTATGTAAACAAGGGGGTTTGGTTCACCTGTATTTAAAGAGCAAGAAGATGCAGCAACTGGAAACACTGCATCTTCTTGGAATATTCTTGCAATACTGGCATTTATGTTCCTTAAATGTTGCAGTAAATCTAAGGAAATAGAAGGAATAAAGCTCCTATTTATATGTCTTCTTAAAATAGGCTAATATGAGTTGTGAGATGCTAAACTATTGTTCTCATTACTGCTGCTATTGCTTGTTGGCTCCTTTTTGGAATCACTGCTTGCTAAAGCAAAGTTTGAGTCCAACTGTGTTTGCAGTGCTTGTACCCACTTGTACTCTGAGCCTCCCTCCAGTTTCTTGAGATGTTCTGCTTAGGGCAGAGATATGAGAAAGAGTTTTATTGATCACAGCTGTATGCTTAACACTGGAAGACATGAGAATCTGAAGAAACACCTTCTGCTTGAATGCTATATTGGGAAGTTGTAAACATTGGGGATGACTAGTCCAAGAACTTGAATAGGACAGCAGGAGGCAAGGGTGGCTCAGAGGAAGCAGCCAAACCTCTCATTCTCAAGTATTCTTGCTAGCAGCTCAGAGGACATTCCCAGATTCTTGTCCTCTCATCACAGTAGATCATGTTTTGCATAGCAAAGTCTGTCTTATTGCAAATGTACCAAAAGGAGAAAATGTGCAGTTTGTTCTGTTTGGAAAAAAAAAAAAAAAGAAAAAGAAAAAAAAAAGAAAAAAAAAAAAAAGATGACAATGGCTTAGTATGTCATGGCTTAAAATACTAACTGGTGAGAAGACGTATGCTTTAATTCCTGTTTTCCTGTTACTCTATTTACTAACTTGCTTATAGGTGCGTGGAAGTCTTTTACATTTACTTCCATGCCGGCAGAGTTGAAGAGCCCTATGTCAGCATCACGAAGAAGAGGCAGATGCCCAAGGATGGGTACTCAGAAGAAGTTGAGAAGGAAGTGGGCCAGGCTGAAGGCAAGCTGTGTACCCACAGGTCTGCATTCAGCAGGGCCTCTGTGATCCAGGCATTCCTTGGCTCAGCGCCACAGCTCACACTCCAGCTCTACATCTGCGTCCTGCAGCAGGAGATCACGGCTGCCAGAAGTAGGTAGAGCTGTTGTTACCACCTTCATATTTTGGTGGGTGTCTTAGTTTCATCTGGGACAGAATTGTTTTCTTTAGGCTGTCTGGTATGATGCTCTGTTTTGGTTCTAGGAGATAAATAATGTTGATAACACACTGATGTTTATAGTTGCTGCTAAGCAGTATTGTACAGAGCCAAGGCTGTTCAACCAAAGGGCCCAAGGAGCTTGGAGGGGAACAGAATCAGGACAGCTGACTTAAACTGGCCAAAGGGATATTCCATACCACAGGACATTATGTGGAAGGAGTTCTGAAGAGGGTGGGAATTCTTCTGCCTCTCTTCCACTGCTGGGGGGCTAGCTGTGCTTTGGTCAGGGGTTAGTGATGAATTGCTTGTGCATCACTTTTTATATGCATTCATATATATATATATATATATATATATATATATATATATAACCTATTATCCTTTTTTCTGTCTTAGTAAATAGTTCTATCTCTATCGTTTTTTTATTCCTGACTTTCTCCCCCATCCCACTGGCAAGGGGGGCAGCAAGCAAAAGACTGTGTAGTTGCTGGGTCACCTGCCACGTTAAACCACAGCCTGTCCTTTAGATAAACCTTTGTCAATGCTATGTCTTTCTTGTGTAGTTCATGGCATACATGAATTTCTCTGGATGATCAGATACTTACGAGTGTCTGACATTCTTCAAAACTGTCATTTCTTTGTCTGCAAAGAATGTAATATGAGGAGTAAATTGCTGAAGTAAAATAAAGTCTGAAGGTTTGTGATAAGAACCATGAAGATAAAGCTTCAGTAACTGTTTAGCATGAAGTGCATAGATGTTATTTACACTGATAATCTCAAGAGGTGAATTTCCTCCCATTTAAAAATAAAATTTTTCAGCTGATTAAAGAAAAAAGCATCTTTAATTGTAGCAGTGTTTGTTGTCTCCAAGAAAGGAAGTTTTGTTTATATGATTTTTTTTTCAACTTGCTACTATTTATAATATCACTTTCCTAATGGGCATGAATTGTGCTTTCTGGGTGGTCTTGCCAGATGTCTTAAGATTCTTTCACAGTGGCTTTTCTTTAGCTCGTGAAGCTCTGATAAAGGAGTACATTTTTCATTGTTTGAATGTGTTTCAAGTATTTTTGATTATTAATAGTTTTTAAGTGTTGAAGTTGTATCTGAAGGAAAAGGTTTTGATATCCATGTGTCTTGCACTAGGTAAGAATGTTCCCATTTTTTCCGGGGTTCTGAACAGCTGTTTAGAAAATTATATAAAGTAGCATAAGATACTCATCTGAATCATATAATTCTTATGAGTGTAAGATATTAGTAATATTATATTTGTGATGTAGCTCACCCAGAGGAGAAATTCACCCTCTTACCAACTTCTGAGGTGAGAAAAAAACTGGGTCTTGAAAAGATTCAAGATAACAACAACAACAACAAAAGTAGAATACTGCCTCCCTGAGTGATACTGTGAGAGAAGTATCACTTTCTGCGAGTAGGCAGGAAGAAGAGCAATGCCATGTTTATAGGAGCTGCTAGAAGACTTCGGGTTGTTCCAGAGGAAGCTACTTTCCTTTATGAAATGTTTCTTCTTGTTTGAGATAAGTAAAAGCTACAATATTGTCACTCTTCAGTATTTCCCTTTGTGGTTGCCTCCAACTGTCTTTATCACAGGCTTTAGAAGCAATGTTTGAACCAGTGGTAGTATTAAACCAGAGTATGCATGGGCTGGTTTGTATCCATTGAAAAGTGCCTTTTTCAAAGGCTTGAGTTAATAAGGCAAGTTTGAGATTGATTGAGATTCATCCTTAAAATGAAATCAGGTAGTAAGCTGAATATTTATCGTCTTAGCAAAGCAGAAGACAAGCTGAGTTCCAGGACAGAAGCATGCTTTCTCCAGTAGATGTGTGTGTTCATGTGGTTTGCTTGTTTTGTGCTTTTGGTTTTTAAATTCTGAGAGCATTCTTATGGTTAATTAGCTCATAGAGGTTATTTGTTCTCTCACAGCTCTCAAACGAACACGAAAATAGAGGGAAGGTGTTGAAAGGAGCCACAGGAGTGGCTTTGGCCATAGTGGTATTCTTGACTCCATTTGATTGCTCTTTCACTTTTAGACAATGTTTTCTGAAGCATAAAGCTTAAAAAATCTCAGCTCAACTGTACTGCTGTAAGAGAGATGTTTAAAAATGCACATTAAAAATGCAAGTGTGAAACAAGCAAATGCATTACCTTTTCAGAGAACATAAGGTACAAAATCACAATATAAAGTGGCTTTTTTTTTCTGGTTTGCTGAGTGCTATTTAAAATTCAGATGTAAAGGAGTAATTAATTATTTCTCCAAAGTAATTCAAAGTATTTGATGATTAGCATAGGAGAGAGGTTAGCTAAAAGGATAGAGAAAATCGTGTGAAAAGTTATCAGAGATCCCTAAATACACTAGTTTCTTTCAAACTCACGATCAGAAATCAGTAATTTTAATCAGAAGAAAAACTGATAGTCACAGTTAAATAGCTATAGCAAAGTAGGCAATCCAGTTCATGTGTTGGATAATGACAAAAACTAACTGAAGGCTGTGGCAAGCACTAGTTTTTAAACATTACAGAAGTAATTGACATAATCAAGAAGTGCCAATTCTGTTTATCTTGTTTTATCTGGTGCAGTACAGTGCTCTGTAGTGAGACCATTTAGCTTGGTTACTTTCATTCAAACTCTAAAAGAACAACAAAATCATTTTTACTGTGCTTGTGTGATTTGCATTTGAAGAGCTCCTTGCATGCAAACAGTGCAAAGTTTGAAACTGAAAGTATTGAATGAAGGTGCCTAAAATTGGTCCCCTAAATCAGCTATTCAGCATATTGGTAAAAACAGTGAAGGAAGCATGCAAATACTGACAAAACCAAGCATAGCTAGCACTTCTGAACACTGAGATATTTCTCTGTTAATTCTGTTTGTCCAGGGCCTACACATTCATATCCTACTTAGGTCAGAATCGTTCTCCCGTTTTGCAGCTGAGCTGTATAATTGCCAAAGACAGTACACGTACAAACAGAGCTGGTGGTGGGGAGATGCTCATGATTGTTCTGTGCATCTTCTCTATCTGCTTGGAAAAGTAATAAGTGGGGACCAAAGTCGGAGGAAGGGTTAGAGTAAAAACCCAGAAATGGATACACAGAGTGGATATATTTTTTACTGGGAATCCCCAGAAGTGCCATGAAGACAACATCTCTGCACTATGGTGATGCAATGTCTTCTGCAGAACTGATCATTCTGGTTTGTCTTTTCTCTTTGTAGGTGTTTTTATGGTCCTTTCTCTTCTGTCAATTGTATATGGCGCCTTACGCTGCAACATCTTGGCTATTAAGATTAAATACGATGATTATGATGTCAGTGTGAAACCAGCTGCCTACCTCTGCATATTCATGTGGAGAAGCTTTGAGATTGCTACACGCGTTACGGTGTTGGTCCTTTTCAGCTCAGTCCTTCAGATCTGGACTCTCCCTGTTGTGCTAGTGAATTTCTTTGGTTTTTTCTTTTATCCATGGATTCTCTTCTGGCAAAGCAAGTCCCCATTTCCTGAGAACATAGAGAAGGCACTGAGCAGGGTTGGCACTACTATTGTCTTGTGCCTTCTTACCTTCTTGTATGCAGGCATTAATATGTTCTGCTGGTCGGCAGTGCAGGTGAAGCTCAATGATCCTGACTTAATTAACAAATCCCAAAATTGGTACCGATTGACTGTGTATTATATGCTGAGATTCATCGAGAATGCATTCCTCCTGCTGATGTGGTACATCTATAAAACCGATATCTACTTATATGTCTGCGCCCCGTTGTTGGTCTTGCAGCTCCTGATAGCTTACTGTATGGCTATCCTCTTCATGTTGGTGTTCTACCAATTCTGCCACCCATGCAAAAAACTGTTCTCATCCAGCATTACCGAAGGTTTGCTGTCCTGTTTCATGTTCTGCTTTCTTTGCAAGTCTCCCAAATCCTCCAGCTTGACAGACAAAGCGGATTTGAAATCATCTGAAAATGCTGATGAATCACAGAGCAGTAACAAGACAATAGATTCTCCGAATGGGAATCCTCATCAAAGTGTTTCTTCCAATGCCTAGTTCAACTGGAAGCAAGTCTGTGCCTTTGGAACGTGGCAGATCAGCTGCTGGGAATGTTGGGCCTCATGGATATTGTGTCTTGTGGATGGGATTTCTTTCTTGCAGGTGTACACTGCATGACAAGTGACAAGCCTACCTTTGTGGAAAACTGAGTTTGGGTACGTGTACCTGACTGTCTGTGTATGGACATAGGGAGCAGTCATTGTTTGTAGACTTCTGTTTCAGATTTTTATTTTTGCACATAGGTTTATTATCCTGTGCCTATTTTAAAATCATTATAGAAGACATCCTTTAAAAACTAGCCTGATTCTCATCTTACTCAGGAAATCTGAGGATGGAAGGAAGCGCGTTTCAATTCAGAAAGGATGTCATTATGGCATGTCACCCTCACACAGACACAGAGCATAGTCTTTGACTTTAAACTGACTATAGCTGTGGTCTGCTTTGATTGAATTGCAGACTACACTCTAAGCAATGTGATAAAATAATGCTTCTCTCTGTGGCGCAAGAATTTGACTTCTACAATGCACAGTATCCTAGGTTGCCAAGAAAACAGCTAATTAGCTAGCACTAATGCTGAAATATGACTGTTACTGAGAGTGGACAGAGGGGTTATTGGCTTATGCACTATCTTACTCTTCATATTTGCTGCTTGCTACTAAGGGAATTAAATTGAGCACAGTAAGCGTAATGTTCTGGAACAGTTTGGTGTACTGACAGCACTTAAATACTACTTCAGTATCTGTGGTACTCTGGTATTAGGGTGGCGTTCACTTCACATAGCTTGAGATATCTTCGAGTTTGATCGATAGTGTGAACTAGTCAGCTAGGGGCTCTCCAAGAAATATCTCCAGTGAGTGATTCAGCCTTTCTGAAAATGTTGGCTTAGGTGACATGAATCATTCTCTGAAGACCTACTGCTCTGTGTTAACCATATGTCTTGACAGCTGATTTGACTATCTCTCCATTTCAGATGGCTAAAGTTAGAAAAGACAAGTGCTCTTCTGACGGTCGGAGGGGTTGGTAGCACATGAAGCAGGTGCTTTTGAGATAGCTCCTTTCTGACACTGTATTGTGGCTGGTTTGGTATCAGTAGTGCAAACCCTCTGGCATCTTTTACCTCATAAGTACTACTGGCTTGAAGTCTAAAAGAAAGAAAATGGAAGTTGTTGACTTTTTCTTCTATGCACTATATCACCACAAATGAAAGTGTTTCTGTATTTTGCAAATCACTAAAACTTTAGCAGGTGGATAACCAAGAAGTACAATTTAGTGGAATTACAAAACAATACAGCTGTATTTACAAGGAGTAAGTGAAAGCGTTTTGCACTTTGGTTACTTAGCACTTTGAGTTTCTTCTGTACTTGACACATTGTGACTACTGTTGAAGAGAAAATAATTCATGATTCAAAGTACCTTCTCGTGCCTCAGCTTAACTTCCAACCTGCTGTCATGGAGAATGTGAAGTTCTTAGGTAGGGATCAGATCGACACCATTTTATTAGACATGTCTCAAGTTGGGGTCTGAAGTCATTTGTAATGGGATTGTAATGGGATGAAGTACTGCAAAGATCTAAGCTGTTTTTATTTTTTTGTTTACTGCACTGTAAATGAAATGTCTTCCTACTTCTGTTTTATAATGGAGTTATGTTTTTTCAATTTGCTTGATGTGTGTATGTATGTGTGCTATATAATTAAATTATTGGTGGGTGTAATGTGAGTTTCTGGTGTGAGCTTACCATAGGAACATAGCTCACGTATTTGGGGAAGGCACCAAATATCTCTGCTCTAGTTTCTCTCTCTGAGAAGCATTAGAATGGTGAAGCGATTCCTTGAAAACATGACAGTATTTCTCTCTACTTCTATACAAAAAGGATATGTACAGTATTTCCATGTACGTTTGAAAAGAGTGGGAACTTCACAAACCTCAGCTAGTGTTATGCTTCAGGTAAGTCAACAATAGCAGAATTATGCAGCTGGGAGTTCAGTATGTGTGTGTAGTGGGTACCATTTAACTTCACATACTAATGATGGATGCTAACGTGTATACATGTTTTTAGAGAATGTGCCATATTACTTCCTATTTTTATAACAGCATCCTCAAATGCATGCATAGAAGCCTGAAGATTTAAATCATTATGAGAAAAAGATTGTTTGGGTTATATTGCTGTTACATGGCTTTGCCATAGTTGTGCATACCAGCCAAATGCAGTTAAACACTCCATCAACATGAGTGCCATTGCTTTAGCTGTGCCTCATGTCTCCTCAGCATCAACTGCTGATTGACTAGCAGTATCGTGCTCTGTGTATGTTCTGATCTTGTGGTGCTGCCACTGCTGAAGAGAGAGACAAAGATGTTCTGTTGCATTAAGACCAGTATTGTACAAACAAGCTTATGTTTCTAAAGTGTCCCATAATGTGAGGAAATGCTTTTTGTGTGACAATCTAGATAGTGTTGTTATCAATACACTCAGTGGCTGCACTGGGAGAAGGATCGTATTAGCTAGGAAAGATGTAAGTGTTTGAATGAGTGATGTCTTAATGCAAGTTTACCATTGTTTTTAAGTGTTACAGGTGTACGTGTCACTGAAAAGGTACAGGGCTAATGTTAAAAACTTCATTCACTTCAGTAGTCCTGAGTCACACAAAGGATTGCTCGGTAAGGATTGTTCATGTAAATGAGTATGCAAGATCTAGAACACAGAACATAGGTTTTCTTTTATACTTGTAAAACAACACATTAAAATGTTGAAAAACAAACTTAAATTGTGTTGGTGTCCATTCTTAATACAGGCTTTTAGAAGTCCAAGCTAAAGGTTATATAGTATGCCGTCAGCTGTACCACACAGAACAAAAGATGTTTTTATGCAAATCTGACAGAATAATAATCTGATTGATTTGGGAGTTCTTCATCCAAAATCAGGGTGCATCTAATGCTATTTGGCTAGTAGAGAACTCAGCAGAAAATGTAGTAGTTGGTTTAAGAGAACAGTGTCATACAGAACAAGACTGGCATAAGTTATTTATTGTCACTGCTAGTCCCAGATTTGATCAACAGTTTATGTATAAGGCTGTATGTGCACAAATAACATATAATCTTAGCAAAGCTGACAAAGCTTACAATCTATCTAAGATGTGATCTTAGTGAGGCTAGCAAAGTGTAAAACATTTGTCACTTACTGAGGATCTGTATCAGCAAGGCATCTTGACATCAAGGTGTAAGGGATCTCTGTATAGGGGTAACCTTGAGGTTGCTCACTATTTAAGGAATAAGATAATTGACTCATAAGTTGCTTTTTAGGTGTGTGCTCAATTGGACTTCAGCTGTTGAACCAGGTGTCTGCTATCAGTTCTTTCAGCCCCTCAGTTTGCGACAGGTTTGTGGTCATTAATGTATTTTAGCAAGAACATTATTGGTACTGCTGCTCACTGTCCATCCGTGCAAGGTCTTGGGTACAAGGCCAGGTCAATGGAAGGGGTTGAGGGAAGGAAGCAGGAGGGGTGGAGTAGGAGGAGCACACTGTCACACAAATTCGTGAAGACTATCGTTTGCCAAGAGGAGATATGCAAACTGATGCAATCATCCTACTGATAATTAAAGTTTTAGCGTGAGTTATCTACTTGATTTTCTGTCTGACCTCTTAGTAAGCCAGGAGCTTTCTCTTTTTAGGTGTGTTAAAGCTGTGTAATCACACTCAGTGATCCAGGTACCTGCTAACTCTCCCTCTAGGCATGAAAGAGTAGAAGTTGTTGAAATAAAGAGGTACAGAGGGAAGGAAGATGAAGATGTTATGGAAGTCGTGGAAGGTAATAAAAGTGGCTTCAATTTACAGGGTTCACTGATTACAGAAAAACATATTTAAAGTTTCTAACCATTCAAGTAAAATAGAGGGTTTTTTTATTATTCTTAAAAAACGTATGGCAACTAAAATGAAACCTTTTTAAAAGAAAAAAGAATTGATTATTTGCATGCCGGTTTGATATTTGCAGGCTTGACTCAGCACATGCAAATATTTAAGGTTGGTAAACTGTACTAGTTTGGGAAAAAAAAAACAAACTTTTATTTCCCCACATTTCCTACATTTTTTTCCATAGGAGCTGATGGTATCTATCTGTCTGAGACTGGTAAAGAATGCATTGTCTCAAATCATCACGAGACAATCGAAACGCTTTGTGGACAGTTTTACATTTGAAAGCATTTCTTTCGAGCTGTTTGCCTTTGCAAGGGAGGGCCTGAAGTGTTTTCTGGCTGAAGGCTTGCCCTGGAAGCTAATGTTTCCAACCTGATACAAGAGATTGAGAGATGATACCATTGTGTCCTGTGAAGACAAGATACAAGCTGGCATCTCCTTGAGTCCTCCTCTCCCTGCCGATTTAAATTTGCAAGGCGTGGAAAACTGGAAAAAGAGTTCCTGCTGGAATCCCCCGAAGCCAGAAGCTGTCAATTCAAAAGAGCAGGCTCGACCACTCTGGACTATAAGAGCATGTACTTTCATCATAGTTATTCGACAGCTTACTACCATAGCTTCGGATAACCCACCACTGCCAAAGATCAGCACTACCAAGACATCGCTGGATCGAGAAGTGGTGAACCGTTTTTGCTTTGCGGTGTTTTTATAAATCTGTATGTCTGTCTGTCTCTCTTTCTCCGGTTTCTGTCTTTTCTCTTTATCTTCTTTTACTCCTTCACTCTTCGTAGTAGCCATTGCATAATATTGTCTTATCTGTAACGCTACTCAGGAGACAGAAAAAGACTGATCTCTCTCAAAACCCACAGGGTGGGATGAGACACTAGTCTAAAACAGCAAACCATTTTCTGTTACTTCCTGCCTCCTGAAAGTGCTCATGTACCAAAGGAAACAGGATTTTGAGCTGAGATTTGTGCAAGGCAAGCATCATAGTGAATGTTTATAATCTAGTATTTTAAAATGCAATTGATGTGATTGACTGTAGTCACTCAGGAGGCATCACTGGAACATGAATATATAGTACTTTGGTAGAGATTATAAGTTTAATTATCTGGAGACAGAAGACTTAAGGTAAGAGGTTTTAAGGACTGTGTAATTTCTTCTTTATCTCTAAGAACAAGTTTAATGAAACTCTTTTGTCTGAGCTTCATCTCAGTACTCAAGTCAAAATGCAAGGTAGGTGCTTCAAAATCACAACATGGGTATTTACAGAATCTCTCCTTCAAATAAGCAACAACTTTACAACAACTGTATGTCCTAGAAAAAGGAAAAGAACAGCTTTATCCTTTTCCAGATTTCTCACAATCCTAAGGAAAATCTCTCACTCCTGAAAATAAATTTTTCAGTAGTCCTGAGTGTCAGTATTCAGGTACAACAATTTCACCTTTCAGAATTGTAATTCAGATGTGAACGCTTATATGTGTAAATAGTTTTAACCACAAACTCATATTAATGAGTAAACGAAGATAAGCATAGATAGATGCTAATTAGCTGACGATTTTTTCTAGGATTGTTCTGAAATAACATCAGCATTGAAGTGTTTTGGCTCTGAAGGTGAGATATGGTTTATTGAGCTAGAACCAGCCTGTCTGAAATGTTTGTCCTGAGCCTTCTCATTCCTTGCTGTTAAGTTTCTATTTTGAAAGAGAAAACAAAGTGATGGAATAAATGTTACATATCTTAACTTCTGGAAATTCTTTCGATACCTCTTCTTCTCATCTGATTAATGTGTCCCTGGGCAGCCCGTTCCATGCCCACCGCCCTGTGGTGCAGCCCCTTTCCCTGACCCCCAGCTGCCCCTCCCCTGACACAGCTCCATGCCGTTCCCTCGGGCCCTGTCGCTGTCACACAGAGCAGAGCTCAGCGCTGCCCCTCAGCTCCCTGTGAGGAGCTGCAGCCGCCATCAGGCCTCCCCTCAGCTCCTCTGCTCTGCGCTGAGCACACCGAGGGGCCTCAGCTGTCCCTCTTGTTCTCCAGACCTTTCACATCTTCGTAGCCCTTCTTTGGATGCTTAGGTTTTATGTCCTTATTTTGTGGCACCCAAAATCACACACACGTGCTCGAGGTGAGGTTGCACCAGCACAGAGTAGGGTGAGTCAGCCTGAACACTCAAGTTTTGCTTCTAATATGGAGACTAAATATCAAAACAACGCTTTAGAGTCAAGGTACCTAGCTGCACTACCTTTTGTTTTATTTATGTATGGATTTCCTGCTCTTATAAATCTGCGTTGAAGTAGAATTGCTGTGTTAACATGCATAACAGAAAGTAAGGTGCTTGCAATTGCTTTAGTTTTGCAGTTGATTACCCTGATAACATCAGTTAAATTCTCTAGAATATTTTTCTTGCTGTTTCTTTTCTTCCTGTCTGTTGCTTTGTGGTGATCACTTCAAATAGAAATGGAGAAACCACAAAGTGAAACATCTAGCTGCACTTTTGGTATGGTTGCTCTTTATAGCCGAAGTTACACAGCTGTGAAAATGACTGAATGCATGGAATGCATCAATTCTTCATTACTGCGTTGAAAATGTTAATAGCGGTGGACAGTAGAGTATTCAGAAGTGTACAGACATCATTTTAAAAAATAATACACGTAGGAATTTTTCAAAAAGGAGTGTAGCATTAGCTTTGGTACTACAAGGGAAGGCAGGGTAACGCAAAGCCACAATGTAATTAGGTGCTTACTAAGTATATTTGCTTCATTGCCAATGGGTTGTTGTGGGCTTTCTTGTTTTTAACTTCTCTTCTTACTTTTAAAGAAAAATAAATATATGGAAAGAAAAAAGAAGAAGATGAAGAAAAGAAAATGACATTGTGAGTCTACAGAAGTATTTGAGGCAACTCAGAAAAACTCAGGTGAGGAAGAGCCTAGAGCTGTCCACCAGCATTCTCTAAGGTGCACAGTAGAAGCTCAAATAAGGAGTCTGAGTACTGCCAAACAGTGTACCTTGCCTCAGAAACTAAGGTCTCTCTACTCTAGACATAGCATTTTCAAGTCATTTGGTTTTAATTTATGTTTTGTTAGTCTGATTTAGTACCAGCACTGTCTTTAATCACACAGTGTTGCAGTACTCATATTAGTTTTGATTTTGCATCTCATCATGAAATAAACAGTTCTGTGCTAATGGTCAGAACAGATATAATACCGCTGACATAACGCATGCAGTTTGCATGCACCATTTGGCAGAAAATTATTATTTCAGAACAATCTGTGAACCCAACTGAGAAAGAGTTGAAATATCTCCAGGCTATCACTACTCCCACGAAACTCCAAACAATGGAAATGGGAGAATATCATTAAGCCATCAAATCTTGTATTTAGAGCTAATAAAGAAAAGAGTGAGTAATGTTGCAGAAAACATTCCCTGGTCTAACCTACTCATTTTAATGTCATTTTTAATAATGATTTTTATACAGACTGGTTTAGCAGTAGAGTATGTTAGTTTAAGGACCAATATATTAGTTTAGCAAAAGGAATCAATGAGTCCTAGTTCTGTCATCTCAAATCCAGGAAGAAAATTCTCTAACTCCAGTGTGGTGTTAGAAAGCAGCATTCCTTTATTCCTCACGATACGTACTAGGCAACTTGACAAATCAAACACACTCTCTCAGAATTCTACATTTAAACAGCTAAGACAGTTATGACACACACATGCAATGCACTGGCATTCATATTCATTCTTTTCCAAGAACTCATTAATTTATATTAATATATGTCCCTCTGGGCATGCATAGATGCATCTAAGGTGATCCTACAACCACTTACTTTCTCCCCATTTCCCCATAATCAGCTTCATCACAGTGGCTTTTGGCTGACCTCTAGCTGTTTTTTTTCCCAATTTAGAAAATGTCCATTGCTTGTTAAGCCATAATGAGCAATTTTCTATCTTAGTGCACTCTAATTCAAAAAAATATATGTGAAATCCAAGGAGAAAGTCCTTGCATCTGGTGGATGCAAAGATAAAAGTAGTTATTGTGACTCCAGTGCTCCTGTGAAGCAGAATCCTTGAGAAAAACAAGTTCACACTCCAAGCTAAGTTAAAATGGAAAGTTTTAGAACTAGCATTCATTGATTCCTTTTGGTAAACTAATGTGTTGGTCCTTAAACTAATATACTGATCCCTATTTCTAAACCAGCCTGTATCAACCCTTCCTTTTCTTTTGAGGATTATGATGTTTATATTTTAATCCTCACCACCTTTGATCCTTCACATTTAGGTATACATCCCCTACATTTAATCATAAAACAAGCAAGGATATATATAGCTACTATACACACTGTCCCTACAAATAACTTCTTTAACCTATCTAATCTGGGATGCGAGGAAGTCATTTTGGGTAAAAGGTCTGTTAAGCTCTAGCTTACATCATCCTGGATTACTTTCTGGTGCTATATTTTATGTATGTCTCTTTCTATTCTACCACTCTGATCCACATAAACACAGCAACTAGTATTTACTACTGCACAAACCCCTCCTTGTGCAGCCAATAATATATCTAAAGCCATTCTGTTTTGTAATACTATCTTGGCTACACTTTGAACTTCTTCCTTAAGGGCTATAATAGCGTCCAGTGTTTCATTTTCAAGGTGCTCCATAACTGCTGAGATGTTTACTATAGCTTTTTCTAGTTCTGCAATTCCTAGAGAGGGAATTAATCACTAATGAATGAGTGAAAACTACCAGGCCTTTCTACTAATGGATTGGGCGCTTCCCTTTTAACCTTTGAGAGTACTCCATGTTAATTGATCTGTTACTGCAACCTTTAGCGTTACTATTCTTAGGGTACAGGTTCTGGTCCACCGTGATGGTAACAGTCTCCACATAACCAGTACCATCCTTTGCCTTTAACTAACACCCAGTATTTATCCCTGTTTCTTTAGAAATACTCATTCATCATCTGTAATACCCACTTTCACTACAGATATTTTCCCTCCCTACTTGACTAGTCCATTTGTCTGTCAAACAAATGGTATTATGCATAGGTTGGGTTACTACAATCTATGTCTGCAATTCTACATACCTATCTGCAAAGTATTCTATGGATTTGGTAACGAATATTGTATGCCAACTTTGTTTTGGAAGTGGTATTCCCCACAGCTGGTACAGACTTGTCTCATATTTTGTCATTTCTATGCATATCTAACAGGAAGTAGAATTCCAAGCAACAGAACAGCCACCTTTTCCATCAACTTCATGTGCTTACTTTGATCCTATGCATCTAATTGATAAGCATAAGTAACTACTGCTAAGATTATCATTATCAATTTAAACAAATGGAGTATATCCCTTAAGCACTGCTAAAAAGCTTAGTGAACAATTAATACGAATAACGTAAGGCAAAGATGATTATCTTTGACAACTGCAAGTTCATAATACGATTTTCTGTTTCCCTTCTGTAAGTTGTGTTCGTTTCTGTGAAAGTTTCAGTTTCATTGGTGCAGTCTGTTCCACTTGCCACTGTGGGATGGGTGCTTTCTTTGCTCTTTGTCAGTAATATTTGGTATAGTCCTTTCCATTTCTCCTTTAGTGGTTTGAAGCTCCAGGTCCATTGATAGACCCACTCCCCAGATTGAAATGGATGCATTCTGACTTCCAGAGGTGTTGGTGTCGCCTGAGCCATGAACCTGTGGATAGAAGATAGGATTTTTCCTAAAGAGATGACATTCTCGTATGTTTAGTTCACCCAGTTGATTTATATCACTATTACCCATCAATATATATGAAATTGTCTTCCATACATAAAGGGTTATTTTCTCTCTAGAACACCATTTCCTAACATGAAGTAAGATGAGAGGTAGGTCCTCAGGCCGTTTCAAGTGTGCTTCTTAACAGATTTTACTGATTTGCATTTTCAAGGTTTGATTCATCCTTTCTACCTTTACCCTGTACTGTGGCCTATATAGAGTATTTAAATCCCATTCTATTCCAATGTTTTTTGCTAGATTTTGGACAATTTCAGCTACATAATGTAAACTTTTATTTGACGATATACCTATTGGTATCCCAAATCTAGGTATAATTTTTTTAGCAAGACTTTTACTTCCCTTGCTTTGTTGGTGTGATAGGGATAAACCTCTGATCATCCTGAAAAAGTATCAATCAATACCAATAAATACCTGTAGCTGGCTTGCTATAGGAGTTTGGAAAAGACTACCTGCCAATAGTTTCCTGAGCTGTCTCCCCTTCTCGTGATTCCAGGAGATGGTCTTTTTTATTTTTCAAGTATAATTCACATTTCCTCACCATTCTTTTTACAATTACTCCCATTCACATGCTTAAAATTTGAGTCTTTAAGTTATCCGTGATGGCTTCTGTTCCCCACTATGTGATTTGATGATTATTTTCTACTGTTTTCCTCATTACTGGTTGGGGAACCATTACATGGTTTTTGGAATTACCCACCATCCTTCTTCATTTTTCTTAGCTTTTAGCAAAGAAGCTAATTTCTCATCTTCAATCTGATGTTTTGGAGGTTCATCGATCCATTCTTGATGTTTCTGGGATACTAATTGGAGGAAAACTCCTTCTGCTGCATTCTTGGCTGCTGTATCTGCATGGTTGTTACCAATACTGATACTGTTGTTATTTGATTGGTGGGCTTTGCAATGCATTGCAGCTACTTCTTTTGGTAATTACCCCTCTTCTAACAATTCTATTATCGTTTCTCCATATTTTACAGGTGTTCCCTGGGAGTTTAGTAGCCCATTGTTTCCAGATAGCACCATGTGCAAGCACAACCCCAAATGCAAATTTTGAGTCTGTCCAAATACTGTCTCTTTTCCCTTTTGCTAAATCCAAAGCTCTTAACAAGGTTATGAATTCTGCTTTTTGTGCTTTGCTGGTATGTGCCAGAATTATGGCATTCTTAATGCTATCTTGCATGAAACTGCTACTGTCCACAAACATTTCCATATCTGGATTCCGAAGGGACAGTCCTCCAAATCAGTTCTGCTAGAATAATCTTGTTCAATAGTGTGAATACAGTTGTGTTTGATTTCCCTTCCTTCCGTTGTGGTGTTTAAAAACAGGACTGGATTCAGTATATTGGTTACTTTTAATTCCATATCCTCTTGCTCCACCAGGTAGTTCATGATCCAGTTTTGCACCTGGCTTCAGCTGGTTACGGGTTTGGATTCGACCATCCAAGTGTTCCTGTTGCCCAGATCCATGGTATCACTGCAATTTCCACTCCTTCTGGTACTGTCTGGTCGGGAGGGGATGATATCTGTAACATCACTGTTACAGTGATGTACGGCTAGAGCAGTGTTATTTTGTTTTCAGAGGCTATTTAAGTATGACTTAGCAGCATAGAGGCTTCATGCTCAGCCTTAGCACAGTGATGAGCCATATTTTAGTACTCTAGCTAATAGATTATTTTAAAGTGAAGCTTTATGTAAAAGCTTGTTCCTTGGTACCACACTTCATTGTGTCATGTTATCTTTCTTAGACTTGTGCATTTAACATGAAATCATTTCTCAGCGTTTCTCCTATCGCTGTTAATAAAAACTCAAAGTCCTCAGTACAAACAAGGCTGAGCCAAGAGCCATGTCAGTCAGATGTTATGCTGCAGGCAGGGATCTAAAACTGACGTGGGTTGCCCTGTCACCCCATGCTGAGAAACAAGAGAGAAAAATCAGCAAAAAAAAAAAAACTCCTTTCACAGCACTCATTTGTATTTTACAATATGAACTGCAGCAGTGTAAAGTAGGATAGACCTGTGTAATTAGGATGTTTACAAGGGGTTACTGGAATACTTCTATGGCCGTGTGATGATATTGATGCTATTTCTTCCTCTGCTGTAGCACAGCCATTAGGGCACCCAGCCAGCCAATGGTAAAAGCTGTATCAGGACATGGTGCAGGTACACCTTAGACCTGGGGTTACAGAACCTTCTGTGAAGAAATGTCTTTTATGTGCATGTGCACACTCCCAGGCTGCCTTTGCTCAGGGAGTGCATTTGGCTGTCACGTGGCTTGTGGGCCATTACTGTACTAGAGTTTCTGGTCCCAACTGACTTTTAACCTGGGGACACTGTGTGTGCACCATTTCCATGAAGCTCCCAAGTAACTGCTGTGTGTCTCAGCTCTGTTTCACACCGCTGCCCATCTCTCTCCTTCAGCACAGAAGTGGAGATAACTGAACTCCCCAGAGCTGAAGCTTTTTTGCCTGCTTTTTCACCTCCAAAAAGGGGAAGTGTCTACAGCAAAGAGGCTTTGTAGCAGAGGCAGGTGAAGTGACTTTGGATGCAAACATATTTATAGCTCCAGCACCCCAAATTTTCAGTATGGCTTACCCACGCAGTAAGCTAAGCAGACAGGCTCATTTTCAAAATCTGGGTTTCAAAGTCAAAGATGAGAAAGGGGTGACAGATGTCTACAAGAGGGAAATTCTGTCACAAGGCAGCCTATCTCTCTTTACACCAGAAGACCTGTGATGAGACAGGTCTGCCAGATGTTCAGATCCATCGAGGAGCTCACATTAGCAAAGGAAAGCAAAGCTGGGACCCGTAGGGAGACAGCAAGGAAGTGGCATTTTCACTCGTATGAGAAAAGAAGCTGCTCCTGGAGCTTGCAGGCTGTGGTGCACTGATATTTTTACCTGTTACACACCACTGGCTCTGGTTCTTGTTTCTAATCTCATATCTACCAAAATATTTCCCCTTGAAAATGTAGATCTCCAAGTGGTAAATTAACGTTTAATACAAAATGCTGACAGTGGGCTCATTTTCTTACTCAGCTTTTACAGAAAAAAAAATATATATATGTATACGTGTATGTGTATGTATAATATAATGGAATCAACAGACTCCCCACTATCCTGAAGAATGGTGCAGGCAGCTTAATGAGTGAAAACCTGCCCCAGCAGACACGTCATTACGAGCAGCCCCGATATCTGTGACACCGCAGACTGGGGAGAAGCAGGAAAATGGAATTGTTGGCAAAGGGCCGGGGCGCGGGGCGCGGGGCGGGAAGGGGCTGCTCCACCTCCGGCGGGGTCTGAGGGGCACGAGCTGGCCGCCGGGTGGCGGTGCCGAGCCGCCGTTGCCCGCTGCCTGAAGGCTCCCACGGGCCTCCACGTGCTCCGTGTGCAGGTGCTGGGCTGAACACGCGATAAGAGCGCGGGAAAAGAAGCACCCAGCGGGTCGTAAAGCCTGGGATTTTCTTAGATGGCTACAGGCTGGGCTATATCTCCTGCAGACCCGCGGAAAGCTGGGTTATTTTGGCCTCAGGCTTTATGCGTTGGGGGTTATGCTAACCTCACTTTCTGCTTACGCCAGCCTTTGCCTGAAAACTACTGCCAGCTTAATGTGATCGTGGTTTTAAACTAAAATAAGGGAGATTTAGATTAGGTATTAGGAAGAAATTCCTCACTATGTGGGAGATGAGGTGCTGGCACAGCTGCTCAGAGAAGCTGTGGTGCCCCATGCCTGGAGATGCTTGAGGCCAGGTTGCATGGGGCCCTGAGCCTTGGCCTCAGCATGGGATAATTTATCTTGTAAACAAAACAGGAAAGGCAGGGGTTTCATACTACTTTATTCCCATGAGTGAAGGCAAGTCAGTACAGTGACAGCCTGAGACTGTGTGTGAAAGCAGGTTTGGTGTGTAGTGTAGCAGAGAAAGCTCTATAGATGATGCTTTTTGAGAACAGATATAAGGTTAAGGATGAGGCTTTCCTCTCCATGTAAGAAGTCTTAGAAGATTCTTGTCTGCTTTTTCCTCTTTGGTGTAGAATCGAGGGAAGATCGAGAGACACAGGATGCACAGAATTCAAAATAAATATTTTGACCTACAAAATAAAAGAGATTAGTCAACGTCTCTCACTGGCTATATGGGAGAGAGCTCAGCCTTGTCTTAGCATATTGGCAGCAATGCAGGAACTGGGTCTCTTTCATTTTCTTTATCTCTCTCTTTGGCAATCTATGCATGCAGAATTTTACATGGCCCTTTTAGTAGGCAGGTGTGAAACACTCAGTCCTATGTTATTTAAATTTGTACAGAGATATACAGAGCTCTGTTTTACAGATCAACAGAGGAACTAGAATAACTGGCATAAAATTACTGTGAGGAAGTGAAGTGTCCTGAGATCTAAATACTTTTTCAGGGCTGTCACAAAAAGAAAGGGCCACTGTTCACTGAACCAGTCACTGCAAAGAAGAAAAAAGTGTGCAGTAATCATCTAGCATGACAGGCACTTTAGAAACAGAGTAAGAAAAAAGTGTTTCAGTTTTTCATACTTCAGTTTAACACACTCCTACGTAATTGTTAATACACAGCTGCCAACATTGCCTTTTCTTGTATATGGTGCTGTTGTTTTTTTTTTAACTAGACCAAAGCATGAAACATATACATCTCTGGGATATTACACCAGTGATATTTCACATTTTCAGAATTAAATTGAGGGTGATGTGTGGGTGGTTTTGATACCAGCTCTAGCCACACCTGTTACATACAGAAACCATGCTAAATGTTGTCCCGTTAATTTTCAAATAAATGGCAAACCTCCCAAATACAGCATCCATCAGCTCTGGAACTATTCAAGACCTCTATGCCTTGAGCTCAGAGGGTGAGATAAGCTATGGGTATTTGATAAATGCTTGACTGAGAGCAGCTAAAATATATTCTGCTTCATGGCCGCTAGTCATGCTGTTAAGAGAGTGTCAAACTTTGACAGCTGTGACTGATCTAAGCCGTGTCTCTTTGGGGTTTCTGGCTTTTTAAGGCAGTGAGTTCCATGTTTTGGTGGCTCTTGTGTCTGAGGAGCTGCCAGGCAAGCCAGGGCTGTTGAAGCTCAGAGCATCCTGGCTTCGCACACTTGCTTGGAAAAGACAGGAAGAGTACTGCTATTTCTGGGTGGAGGGAGATGGCTAGTCTTCACAGCTAGAATGGACATCCACAAGTCAGAACAGACACTTTGCCTTCCCTGACCACTTTTCATTTTATACTCTTTATTGTGGATTTGGGAACTGTGATACCACAGAGGGAAAACATTCAGAAATCATTAAATTCCCTCAAAGGTATTGCTTTTTAAAGAAAGAATACTTTGGGAATAAATGTCTGATGGGCTTGTAAGCTACTAAATATACACGGACAATTTTCCATATTCTTCTCTACAATCACAGAAGCAAAGTCATTACCTTTTTTTTTTTTTTTTTTTTTTTTTTTTTTTTTTTTTCTTTTTTTCCATAGTGACAGAATTCCCAGGGCTGGAACTGTGTGAGAGTACAAAAAAA
The DNA here is from genome assembly GCF_905368555.1 of Meleagris gallopavo. Classification (NCBI taxonomy): domain Eukaryota; kingdom Metazoa; phylum Chordata; class Aves; order Galliformes; family Phasianidae; genus Meleagris; species Meleagris gallopavo. The sequence continues at coordinate 111,364,776 of NC_139404.1, read as the reverse complement.
TGAAAAAAAAAAAACCCAGACAATCAAGTGACATATGTCCTCCCTGTAAACCCACGTAGAGGGGAAATGTTACAGTTTGCATGTGTGTCCCAAAAAAGGAGAGCTTTTGATTATATTTGGAGGCTTCTGTGAACCTTGAGTGATCAAAAGATAAATCATTCTAGTGACTGTTTGTCAAAAGGGATCTGCAGGAATGGGATCTCTGACCTGGGATGATAAAAAAAGACAAGGCCAGGGATGAGATAATTCTTCTGTGAATTGTGTATTACAATTCAGCACTGAAAGTTATACGAAGTGACAATACATTTTTCAGCAGAAAGCCTCACCAGTTACGCTATTTATTTTATCCAAACTCTGTATCTTGAGGAAGAGATAGTTTATATCAATCATTTATGTATGTGTGAGTTATAAAAAGTTGGTAGAAACATGTTTGAAATTGAACTATGGGTGTGATATGAAATTGAACTATGGGTTAATTTATTTCCTAAATGAATGAGAAAGGAAACAGGTTGCTGTAAGCTTCTGCTCTCACTTCCTTATAAGAGAAGTCATAGACACTGTCTGAGAAAGAACGGGGCTGTTGTGCACTCTCATCTCAGGCAAACATGGGTAACTGGGTGGAGAATGAAGGACTGTCCATCTTTGTCGTTGTAAGTACCATTTTTTGTTGTGATTTGTGTCCAGTAAAAAGTTCTACAAAGTGTTTTAATAAGCAGATCTCTTTGTGTCAGCGAATAACGTGTTTGATTATTCTGAAGCTAGGGCAGCAAGTGCAGTGACGCACTTCAAGAACATGATTTTTAAGGAGCTCTCCCTGGTACATGCGTTGCTGTAGGTTTCATTGTGAGCTGAGAAATGGTTGTATGTTAGCTGTTTTCTTGGATAGAAATAAATTTAAGTACCTGCTATTTTTAGATGCAACGATGAATTAAGGAAAAGAAATAACACTGCATCTCATTATTAGCTATATAACTTCAAAATAGAAAGCAATCACAACGACAAGGTTTTCTTGCATTTTTGTAAACAGAAATATATGTAATTGAGAGCACGTTGGACGTGTCTTGAGGATAGAAAATTAGCATTAGAGTCAGATTCCAGAATTTAGAGCAGAAAGTCATGAATTCTTCATTAGGGCAACTAGCACTTGAATCCATATTGAATATAGTTTGCATGGAGTGGCTGTGAAAGTATGTTAAACTATTCCAAGCAAGATTTGAAAGTACTAAAAATCTCACTCTCGTTTCATCGAGATAAACAGTAAGACAAAGCAGTCCTTGTGGGAGAAACCTCGGGCAGAAGTTAGTGTTTCAGAGTTCTCCTTTTTTCACATCAGTGCAATGTCATAGTCAAGATAAGTATATACATATGTTGATATTATAATACATGTAATAAAAAAGTAACGCCATTTAGGGGATTTCTGCAAAGTGGGGTTAGTATGTGTAAGTATTATTCACTGAAATCCTTAGCAAAGCATTCTTCATTGTCCACTACAGCATTATTATACAGGGCTGTCCTACGCCTGATAGAAACAGACACGATTTATATTGGTTTGCCCCAACAAAGTAGACACCTACCAGCCTTGATGCCAGCACACACTCCCTCCACTGGCCCTAACTAAAGAGTATGGGAGGCAGCTAACATTGCCACCCAGCTCCAGTTGGCAGAGGATGTCGCAGTGTTTTTCAAAGAGTCCATGTTCTGAATGGGTCAACACCAAAAACTGTGAGAGTCCATCAGAGATCGGCATTTTGTGAGGCTACTGTATGTGGAAGTGGCACACTCTCACTTTAAATGCGTGAGCATTTGATCTTGAGATTAATTTTATAATAAGAATTTGGGGATTCCTCATGTACTCCCTTATACTGATACTCCCTTATACTGATGGAAATCCCTTCACTTTCCCAGACTAATTCCATCCAGGTAAGAAGTCTTCAAATGCCAAACTAATCCCAGGTATTTACAGTGTCAGTTTGGACCAAAGGACCAGCAAAAATATGGGTTAAGAGGGATGAGCTACTGTCGAGTCAGAACTTATGGTATCCTTAACTTACAGCCATAGACTGAGTTTTCTCCCAGTTCTTGGAGTTTCTTTTCTCTGTTTTTACATCCTGGTTAATCTATTTATAATAGAGGTGCATTGATACAGATTGTACCACATAACACAGTATGTGAAATCAGCAAAGAGCTGATTTGATGGGCAAATGGCCAAATTCATTATAATTTCTGCAGCCAGATGGGCTACTTTCAGTAGTTTTGAGAAGGGCTAATAACTTCTCTGTCCTGAAGAAATCTGCTGTGTAGGATGCACACTGTGAGAGAGTACTGCAGTATAGCTATGAAAAAGTCTGATTTTGGATAGTCTAAACTCTACCTAAATGCCTGCATTAAATATTTCTTGCTGACTGATTTCAGACATTTAGAGCCTCCTACACAGTAGAAAACATTATGGTCAGGCCTCGGGTGTAATTAAGGCAATCTATATTTAGATCTCAAGCTTCTTAGTGCTGTAGAACAGCAATTAAGTGTTCCTCATACAAAGGTTAATATATCTGAGGAAGTGCCATTTTGAAGAGGCCCTAATTTTTAATGATGCTTGGAGTTTTAGCTAACCTCACAGACTTAACTAGACACATGTAACATCACAGTCCTTATATAATCATGTCTAAATTCTTAGAACCATGCAAAATTTTCAGCTGCCAATATCTGTATTTGGGTTTATTACCATTTCTATACACCTCAAAGCTAATTTCTACCAGAAAAAAAAAATATATATATATATATATATATTCTCCTTGCTGAACCCTTCATACTCAGCACAGCTGTCTCTACAAACAGAAATACAAAGATCTTATTGGCCATCTTCTGTACTGTGTAAATTCTCTTGAATGATCAACAAAGTTTAAAGTTTCCTCTTCATTTTTCTTTCAGCTTGTGTGGCTGGGGTTAAATATCTTCCTCTTTTGGTGGTTCTATCTTGCATATGATCTCCCACAAAATTTCTTCTACACCAGAGTACTCCTTGGCGTAAGTACAAAACATACATTATCTTGGCACAGAGTGCGCACGCACAATTTTTCCTAGTTTTATTTGATTGAAACAGGATTAGTTTGCTGGAGCAACAGGTTCAAGAAGGAGTTAAAAGTCAAATAAACAGATAACTGAATGCACATAGTTGTCCAGAGCTTCTGAATAGAAAGCTGATAGCAAAATAGAGAGATCTCATTCTAAAGATGTTTCCAGGTAACAGTTGTGCTCATGGTAATTAAAGTGAATATGCATGATGGCTACTTTATTAAGGAGGAGACGAATAAAGTATTGCTTCTAAAACTATGATGCAATCGTTTTCCCTTCCAATTGTTTTTCATAGCACAAACAGTTTATATGGCTATCAAGGGAAAATATTCCTAAAAGATGAGGCAATGAATTTCCCTGGATTCTTTTTACAGAGATGCACACACAAGGGAAGTTTGGAGCTAGAGTTCTAGGGACTAACCTTCTGAAACTGAGATGAGCTTTATGAGCATGACAAAGCTTCTTTGATATTGGTGCAAGCTGCAAGAGAGACTAGCCTACATTTGTGAAGAATTCTGGATCCAGTCCCATTGCTTTTCTGAACACTGAACCACTTCCCTCTTAAGCTGTCCTTCTGTCTACCCTAATTCAGCCAACTGAAATAGCAGCGGGGAAATTTTCCTGAAATGTTGGGAAGGAAAATGCTGCTAGCTTAAATTTGCATCTGCACTTGGCTACCAACTGCCAAATGTGACAGGGAGCTTTTCATACTGCTGTGTTATTTCAAAACTGTAAATAGAGGGTAGCTTATCTGGAGGAATCTTTTCTTTCTGCATTTGTGCCCCTAACTAGGCCGCAGCATGGCTGCTCTGAAGTGCAAACATTGTTAACTAATTCTAAATCTCATGCTCATGAATAGTTGTGTCATAATCACTTATAAAATCTATGCTTATCTGTCTCCTGGATAATGTCTTAGGTAATTAATTTAATAATAGCACCTCTCCAATTTCAGCGTGCTTTGGCTCTGGCAAGAGCTCCTGCAGCGTGTCTGAATTTCAACTGCATGCTGATTCTGCTGCCAGTATGTCGAAACTTGCTCTCCTTCCTCAGAGGATCAAGTGCGGTAAGATGAAAAAAGAATTTCAAAATTTGTGACAAATAATAACCCAAGTAGCTTTGCAAGTACACCAAGAATCTTTGTCCAAGTTCCCCAAATATACCATAGTTGTGGGATGTCTTCTTTGAAGAAGTAGATAAACTCAGGGTTTTGCTCTGAGCAAGACTGAGGTCTATATGCCAGCGGTAAACCTAGAGCTCTATTGAGATATTTAGCCTTGACTTAGCCTTCCTCTTTTTTTTTTTTGTCTCCTGGGCATCATGCTGTCTCAGGTGCAGAGGCGCTCTGCTCCATGCCAGCCATCGTTGGTGGTGCTTACACATATTTCCTAGTCTATCAATGATACAATACCCATTTATAGTGGGATAAATTAGCCTGTATCTCCTTGCTTGCATATTCAGCTCTTACAGCAAATACATGCTTTCACAGACTTTTAGAAAGGGACTTTTCAACAAGTTCATAAACTACATTCTTTCTTTTTTGCATTGCATGTCCATCTCAGGATGAGACAGTTCACCAGCCTTTTGACCATTCCTAGCTCCCAACTGCCTAGTACCAAGGAACTAAGAAAAGGATGATCGTTTCTAGGTGATATCTGGAGTGGATTCCTATGGTAGCACTGACTTTGTCACGTTGCTGAAATGCAGATTGCTGTCTATTACAACAGAAACAATGCAGGGAAAGGAAAAAAAAAAAAAAGCCAACAACAAAATAATTTTATCCAGGCATATTAAAATAAAAAGGGTCCTGTTCCGCAGCTACAATGATTAGGCCTCCAAAAGGAACTCTAAGTTGCAAACCTTGTTAATACAAAATGGATGTACTTTGTCAGCTGAGGGGACCCTAGCACTTCTTGTGTTTTTTTTCTATTCATCCTGTTGCCTCATTTCTATCTGCATCACAGTCACTCCATTCCTATCAAGGACCTGTATGCTGCCACATCTCAGTGGAATAATATTCTCCTCAAGCTCATAAACTTTCCTTCCAAATATATGATTACTCCTTTCTTCCTATCATCTTTGGCACTAGTTCACAGAACATGGTTTTTATCTGTAAATCTATCAGAAATTCTTTCATGCAGACGAGACTGTTCATGAGGGTGGAAAAAGCAAAGCAAAAGAACAAGCAATCATACAATACGTGCAGTTTCAAGAATCCTTCATAGCAGAGGAGAGTGGGATATAAAGCCACCAGAAAATAATCAGACACAATCCAGGCTATATACTCATCTGGTACATATACTCTGGCAGTCATCGTGGATGAATGTGAGCTGTCTCTGCTCCTAAATTATATTTTCAATGCCATCCAAAGTGCTCTGGCCTTTTTTAGCCATAGCACTAAGAAATATAAACTTTCTATCTTGTTCTGAGATTCTTCGGATTCTGGGAAGTGGTAAAAGCAGACACGCTGTCTCCATGTGCGTGGAAGAAAAAGAATAGTAAGTAAAAATGTAGGGCTAAAGTTGTTCTTCCTCTGCTTTGAGGAAGATCAAATAGTATATGCCACAATGACAGCTGGCTTCCCAAGCTGCAGAAGTTAATAATGAACATAAATTTAGTAAGATTTTGTGTTGTCGTTAGATGAATACAGCTGGAAAACATTGATGAGATCTTGATCATACTAGGTCTTCATGAGGTCTGAAATAGATCTCACAGGCGTCAAGCTGAAAGCAGGTTGGGAAGAGGTCTTCTGAGCTCAAAGCAATGAAAGAACTGAAGACATTTGCAGAGATGTTACAGTAATGCTAAAACATGATTCCAAGGGCTGAGAATTTTATTCCAGCTGGGTCTTAATGCTGCTTGTCCCTAGTTGCTCATCTTCTCTTCAGTTTGCAAGTGAGAATCATGTAGAGAGCTGCATGGTTTTGATGCCTGCCTGCAGCTCACTGTCTGGCTGTATGAGGAAGCTAAAGGCTCTGAGGGTGTGCAAGGACGTGAGGAAGGGACATAAAATAGGACTGTTAGGCAGTTGGACTTTGTTTAACTTCAATTGCTTGTTGCAATAAGGCTATACCTCAGGAAGGAGGTAATTATCTTAAGCAAAACATGCCAAGTCCACTGTGCCAGGGGTAGTGCTGGGACTGTGCCTTGGTGCAGCAGTACAGCTGCTTATGCTTGTTCTGCTGTTCAGTCTAATTAACTATGCTCTGGAAGCAAGACCTGTGAGGATCTCTTAAGAAAACCAGGATTTTTAAATGTCATGTAACATATTGAAAGGGTAGTGGCATTTCCAACAGCAATGCCATTGAGGTTAGGGAGAGGGGAAATTTGTTCAAACCAATTGCTCAATAGCAGTGTGCTGGAAACTCCCGCCCTTTACATCCTGCCACCCAGAAATCATGCACTACAAAGATATTTATCATTAACAGCTATGTTGTCTTCACATGCCCCTTTGTTCTGTGTTCATTGCTGTTGTTAATGAGCTTCACCACTGAACCTAACTGCAGCATTTTGCTATTGCTTGGTCTTATGCTTAATTGTTCTGGTGTTCTATTATCCCTTCTGTTTCGCTCTGAATGTCTGGGATGATGTGATCCACCCTGTTGACTGGGAAGATACTTTACCATACCATCTACAAAGTTAGTGTTCAGCTAGCACTTGAATGATTATTTTGCTCTCTTAATTGGTTGTGTAAAACACCTATATGGCTCTCATGCATGCATGTTTTAGCTTGCTTAGTAATTTCTGCTTTTTGTCAGTCAGCAAAAGCAATATAAGGACACAACAGAATAATTACACTTTCTTCTGTATGGAGACAGCAAATGCTAACTTTACAGGAACATGAATTTATAGGAAAACTCCTGCTGACTATAATAGAGACTGTAATTTAGATGGGACCTCTCAGGCACCTTTCATAATAGTTAATGAAAATATCATTCTGTTATCCTAAAAGCTGTTCTTCAGCTTGTATTAGTAGAGACTTTTTTATTCTTATTTCTCTTCGGGTAATTCCACTGACAAGTTGTAAGTGAGTGTTTGCCAAGTACACCCAGAGTTCTGGGAAAGGAATCACTTAGAACCATAAGTGACTGGTGTGTTCGGAGTGGAAGCACCCAAACTTGGGTGCTTGGAGTGTGAACTACAGCAGGGTCCTGTTGTTATGTGGCAATACAAGACTCTATCTAAAACAGTCAACTTCTCCAGGCAGGCAGAGTATGATTATTCCCTCCATTTATAGCATCTAATTTAAATTTAATACAGATAAGATATATATTTTTGCCATAATTGATGTTATTTTGCTTTCTCATTGTCATATACTTTGTTTCAACTAGACATATTAAAATACAACATGTTATTATCATATTCGGATGTATGGAGTAATATATTTTTGTTTATATTTAGGAATTCTAATTCTTTATCAGCAATGTCACCAATTCTTGTGCTCAGGGCATCCATTCTTTTCTCTGCATTTAAATAAGTGTGTGTAGGAATCACAAGTAGTCTGCAAATATTTTTTTCCTCAAACTCAAAGTGCTGCTCTACCCGTATAAGAAGGCAACTGGACAGGAACCTCACCTTTCACAAAATGGTGGCATGGATGATCGCCCTTCATACTGGTTGGTACTCAAATGTTTCTTTGGTTATTGCTTTCCTGTTCGTGTTATGTAGAATCCAAATGAGATCCAAGTTCTTAAGGATATAGGAAGAGAGCTGATTTTATTAACTTAAATGAGTCAGAGTGCATCAAGGCTTGAAACATTTTAAGTATTATTCTGCAACTGATAGCAAAAGATGAATAAGCAAGGATGCTTTTCTCTTTCACTGCTAATAACATTCATGACAAGGATTAATAAAAGGTATTTGGCAATGTCTTGAGAACCAAATACTCTGGCTAAAATTTCTGTTTAGGCTTATTTCTTTGCTGGCACATTTGAAACAAATAAAAGAAAATATGAAAGAATTAATACTCATCAGTGATCTGAAATTGTCATGGAAGTGGCAAAGTTCTAAGCTGCTGCTGAGAAATGTTACAAAACCTACCCAAATGTTACCCCAAAACAGGGAGCATTTACTCTGTACTTATCCCTAATTATTTCTTTTTTTTCTCTTTCCTAGCAATTCACACCATTGCACACTTATTCAATGTAGAGTGGAGCGTGCATGCACGTGTTGAAGAGAAAGGAACATTGGCAGCTATGCTTTCTAGACTTGGTGATAGCCCAAATGAAAGCTATAACAACTTTTACAGAGAAACTATTCCGGTAAGCTGTGAAGAATCATTATTACATTCATCTAGATGATTACCTAAGAGTATCTCAGAACGCTGCCTATTTCTGGAGTGCATAATTTGTCTTTGAACCATTCTGCAGGCAAGCCTTTTGGAATTCATTCTCCTATAGTGATCAATAATAGTGTTGCTGATTTTTGGCAATACCTTAAGCTTTTTCACATGAGGATTTCAAAGTAGCTTTAAAGCATAGCATAAAAAAAAATGCCCTGCAAGGAAGTCTTTTGAGTAAGGCAGACATTCCCACATAAAGGTAGACAGAAATTGAGAAAAACATTTGAAATTGGGTTCCCTAAGCTCAGGATTAAAAAAAAAAAAAAAGAAAAGAAAAACAGAAAAAGAAAACAGAGAAAGAAACCTCTCCATTTCTCAGAAGCCCTGAGAATCTGATGTTCTTGTAAACTGATAGACCCACAACTGCCCAGCACCATTAAAAATAAGAGCTTTAGTTCAGCTCTCTAAGTATGGACGTGGGGGACTTCAGCTTTAGCAAGAGAGCTATGCACAAATGTTCATTTTTCCCACACACATATTGCTGAGCAGTAGCAGAATAAGAAATAGTCCTTGGTGTGCAGATAGGTATGAAACCCTTTGTTTCTATTCTTACTTTCTCTAGTAGGAGTAATCTGCAGTGCAACAAAATTGGAGTGCGTTTTCAATGCATTGTTGGCAAATTCACACACAGAGGATAACCTAAAGATTTGCAACAGGGTGAAGGATCTGGCAAGTGAGATAGACTGATGGTTCAGCTGCCTTAGCTTTGGTGTAACAACCCCTTACTTTGACCAACATGTGCAATTATTTCACAGAATCCTGTTGGGGGCTTATATGTGGCTTTCACGTACTTGGCTGGTCTCACCGGTGTTATCATCACTCTGGCCCTCATACTGATCATCACATCATCCACCAAAATCATCCGAAGATCATATTTTGAAGTGTTTTGGTACACTCACCATCTATTTGTCATCTTCTTTATTGGCCTTGTCATCCATGGTGCTGGGTGAGTATTTGCACTTATCATATAATACATGATCACTACTCTGTTTTAGCTTCAAACTCTCTACTCATAGAAGCATATAGAGACTTGAGTCACTAAGGAGCAGTTATTTCTGCAGGTAATGATGTGCCAGTATAGACTCTGAGGCCAACAGGCTCTCAGATACATACAGCAATTATTCACATGCATGAGACTGTATGAGACTCGGGCATGCTTAAGCTCACTGATAATCAACTTCTTAGGATATTTAAATTCAGAATATTTTTTTCAAAGTGCCTATTTCTAATTCTTAATTCATCTCTGAAACCTAAAAGGAATTACATCACACACGTGCTCTAGCACCTGACCACCCTTTCAGAGATGAAATTTTTCCTAATATGCAACCTGAACCTCCCCTGATGCAACTTAAGGCCATTACCTCTATTCCTATCTCTGTTAGCTAGGAGAAGAGGCTGCTCCCCACTTTGCCACAACTTCCTTTCAGGTAGCTGTAGAGAGCAATATGGTCTCCCCTAAGCCTCCTCTTCTCCAGAATAAACAATCCCAGTTCTTTTAGCCACTCTTCATAAGACTTATGCTCTAGATGCCTCACCGTCTTTGTTGCCCTGCTCTGGACACACTCCAGGGCCTTGATGCTTTTCTTGTAGTGAGAAGCCCAAAACTGAACACAGTACTCAAATTGCAGCCTTACCAGAGCTGAGTACAGGGGGATTCTCACTTCCCTGCTCCTGCTGACTGCACTATTTCTGATACAAGCCAGGATGCATTTTGCCTTCTTGGCCACCTGGGCACACCAATGGCTCATGTTCAGCTGAATGTTGACCAACATCCCCAGGTCTATTTCTTTCATATAGTCTTCCAGCCACTCTGCCCCAAGCCTGTAATGTTGTCTGGGGTTGTTGTGGCCAAAATGCAGGACCTGGCCCTTGGTCTTGGTGAACTTCATCCATTGGCCTCAGCCCATCAATCCAGCCTGTCCAGATCCCTCTGAAGGGCCTTCCTACCCTTGGGCAGATCAACACTTCCCTTCACCTTGTTGTCTTCTGCAAACTTAGTGAAGGTGTATCCAATTGCCTCATCAGTAAAGATACTGAACAAGACAGGCCCCATTAGTGACCTCTGGGGATCACCACTCATGACTGGCCATGGGCTGGATTTGACTCTATTAACCACCACTCTCAGGGCCCAACCATCCAGCCAGTTCTTTACCCAGCAAAGAATGTACCTGTCCAAGCCACGGGCTGACAGCTTCCCTAGGAGGATACTGTGGGAGACAGAATCCAAGGCTTTGCTGAAGCCTAGGTAGACCACATCAACAGCCTTTCCCTCATCCACCAGAAGGTCATCCAGTCATAGAAGGTGATCAAGTTGGTTGAGCAGGACCTGCTTTTTGTGAATCTGTGCTGACTGGGCCTGATCCCCTGGTTGTCCCACACTTACTATGTGATCTCATTCAAGATGTTCTGTTCCATCTCCTTCCCTGCCACTGAAATCAGGCTGACAGGCCTGTAGTTCCCCAGAGGCTCCTTATGATCTTTCTTGTAGATGAGAGTCACATTGGCAAACCTCCTGTCCTCTGGGACCTCTCTGGTTGACCAGGAGTGCTGATGGATGGTAGAAAGCAGCTTGACAATCACCTCCATCAGGTCCCTCGGCACCCTTGAGTAGATCCCATCCAGCCCCATGGATTTGTGGCAGTCTAGATTGAATTAAAGGTCTCTAACTGTCTCCACCTGAATTGTGGGGAGTTTATTCTGCTCCCTATCCCAGATTTCCAAGTCTGGAGGTAAAGTACCCCAAGGATCGCTGGTCTGACTGTTAAAGACAGATGTAAAGAAGGCATTGAGAACATCAGCCTTTTCCTTATCCTCAGAGGTCATGTTTCAGTAAAAGATGGATATTCTCTTTAGTCCTCCTCTTATTGTTAATATATTTGTAAAAAAAGTTCTTTATCCTCTTTTGCTACAATGGCCAGGCTCAGTGCAAGCTGGGCTTCTGTCTTTCTAATTTTTTTCCTGCATATCCTAGCAAATTCTTTGTACTCTCCCAGAGTTGTCCATCCCTTCTTCCACAGGAGGTAAACTCTTTTTCCTCCTGGGGCCTTCGAGAAAGCTCACTGGTCATCCACACTGGTCTTCTTCCCTGCTGACTCATCTGACAGCACAGGGGGACATCCTGCTCCTGTGGCTCTAAGAATTCCTTGTTGAGGAGCGACCAGCCTTCCTGGACACCTTTCCCCTTTAGGACTGAATCCCAAGAGACCCTCCCTGCCAGTCTCCTGTCTGTCCTCTGAAAGTCCCAGGTTTTTGCTGGCCCCCCTGCTGACATCACCAAGAATTGAGAATTCTGCTGGTGACTCTGTCCAAGATAGATAGCTCCTGACCTCCACATCTTCCACCAGTCCTTCTCTGTGAACAGCAGGTCTAGCAGGGCTCCTTCCCTGGTAGGCTGTCTTATCAGCTGCATCACAAAGTTGTCTTTCACACACTCCAGAAACCTCCTAAACTGCTTCCTCTATGCTGTATTATATTTCCAGCATATATCAAGGAAGCTGAAGTCCCCCATGAGAGCAAGGGCTACTGATCACGTAACTTCTGCCAGCTGCTCGTGGGATGCCTCATCGATCTCTTCATCCTAGTTAGGCTGTCTGTAACATACCCCTACCAGAACGTCAGTCCTGTTGGCCTTCCAAAATGAAACTTCAGTTTCATTTTATAAAACTACAGAACTGATGCATGAAAAGAATGCTTAAGTATCCAAGGCACGTTTCATAGTTCATAGATATACTGTGTTACCCATTTAAAATGAAATTCTAGGTCTTAAAATTAGTTGAGGATTCAGAGCACTGGAAAGTGTCTTAAAAATGCCCAATAATTATGACTATTCAACAATACTTCCTCTTAGTCTAGTAGCACCAGAAAAAAAAAAAAAAGACAGAAATGAGACTACAGCAGGAAGAACAGAAATAGAAGGCAGATGAGAATCCCCACCAGCATGTTTGTCCATTTTGACTTCTGAAACAAGAAGAATGTTAGAGCAAAAATTGAAGGAGAAGAACAAACGGCATTTGTTTCCTCTGGAAATATCATATAACTACCGACAAAATGTCTGAACTTTTCAGCAGTTACTACACGATGCTATTAGAAAGCAAACATTGCTTTTTCTAACAGTCAGTGAGTAGTATATATTTCATAAAAGTGGACTTTTTGTTCTTTCAGTGATGACTATACTTTCACCATTTTAATACAGTACTGAAAAGTTTAGGCAGCAGTGGGAATCCATGTGGTTGTCAGGCACCGCTTTGGGAGGAGGTGAATACAGAAGTATGATCTGACACTCTCAACATGTTTGAAAGACACACAGATGTCATTTTATCTCGAGACAGAAGGCTGTGACAAACATGTATATAAATACATACGAATATGTAGAAAACTGAAGAACGCATAGTTAATGGAATGAAGAGGGCAGATGCAAGCTGTTATAGTACTTTTTAGTGCTGATGTTATTTGTCTATTAGTTACACGTCACAGATAGAAATACTGATCCTTCCTATCAATAGTAAATGTAAGGAGGAAGGAGTACAGAGATTCAGATCACTCTGCTTTGCAAAGTAAAATTTTTAACAGAAAAAGAAGAAATTAGAAGGCCATATTGCTGAAGGCTTAATTGCAATCTTGGAAGATCATCTACAGCATGTAGTAAGTGAAAATAAGTCTTTTCCTTTCCTTATACAGGCTACTGGCTTGTCAGACTTCGAAGGGAGTGTAGAGCAGGGTGAAAACCACTAGCCCTTAAGCAACGGGCTCAGGAGTGGCAGAAAACAGGCAGAAAATGGGCTCCTCCCATTCCTATAAATCACTCCAAGGTCAGCTCAGATGAAGCCCTTGTCACTGTTGGGGAAGTGAATTGCAGCCGATGTTGTTCCTGAAAATTGTAACTCATGATGCTCCTGGGACAGTGACATTTCTTCCCTTTATTTTTTAGGCAGGATGTTAGTCAAACCCTTAATGAGGAAGAGATTCATTAGTAATATCTATAAGCAGTGAAATCTTTTAACCTTTGATATATTTGTCACTTAAACCTGGGCATACATATGACTTAGATACCTAGTTTCTTTGAAATGTTAGAAACACAGTCAAGTTCAAGGAAATTGAGCTTGAAAAGCAGAAAGGGAAGTCATGGGAAGAAAATATCAACAGAGTTATATTGGCATAAAACCAAACAGTCTGATCAGAATCAGATCATTTCAATGGAAAGTCATTAGATCTTAACCTACTAATTATCATCATATGGGGGGCTCTGATGTGGCCCTGAGGTTGGTAGAACTTCACACAGATGCAAGAAATAGTGAACATGATCAAAATATATTTTTACTTCTCAAAACTGAATTCTTTTTCCAGCATCCATTCTGCTGAACTGGAGCAATCAGGCTTCTCTATAATAAAATAAATGAACAAAACAAAACAAGCAAAGCTCAAGTTAGAATGTTGAGTCTAGATTATCAACTAACATCAGCTTGCTTTGAGTTAAGTCAGCTAACGTAGCTCCTTTGAGCTAGAGGAACCTGTGTCCATCACACCAAATAAAGATCTACTCTACAGTTGTAAAGAGAGAGAAATTACCAAAGGAATAATGTTCTTCGGAAAAGGCTCTCCTTGATTTTTAAAAAGAAGAACAGAAATCATTGCTGCAGTGAACAATAGGAAACTTTATTATTGATTATTGAGCCCACTCCATGTTTCATTTTTCTTATTGAAGGAAAAAGTAGGATTGTTTTGAAAAGAATTGAGTTTTCCTATTGTAATTACACTCTGGAAGTGATAATAAATGTACCTCACAGTTCCTCACCTGATCTCGTAGTCGGTATCTCCCCCTACAGTGTTTTGGATAGATCAGAGCCATACAGAGGTATCAAAAGGTGCAATAGTACTGCAGGAGTCCATAACTACACAGAAAAAGAATACATAGAATAACAGTAAGTAACAGATATTCCTTAATTCCCATCTTACTCCCTTAATGTTTTGCATTTTTTCAGGCGCATTGTGCGGGGACAGACAGCTATGAGTCTGGCTGAACATATTCCAGAGATGTGCTCTAAGAATTTCACTGACTGGGGAAAGAAAGGAGCTTGCCCAGTCCCCCAGTTTGCAGGGAATCCTCCTATGGTAAGAAAAAATCCAGTACAAAAAAATTACTTTTACTCTTTTTGTTAAATAGTGTATAAACTTGCCGTACAAAGTAGTTTTCTTTACATTAAGCAAGATTTCCACATAATGGAATGTAACCCAAAATGGACTACAGACAATCCACTTCCAGTGCCTTGTAACAACAGCACAACTAACAGGCAAAACAGATGAGTAAATCTGAGAACTGTTTACCAAAGTGTATTTCGTAGTCATGGGGGTTCCATAAATTGCTATAATCTACATAATAGTTTCACATTATTAATAGCCTGATGATCATTAACAGAAAATTAATATCCAGACTTAGGCAGAGACAAAATCATTCATAGGAAATTATGATGCCGTACCTATAATAACAACTAAACATGCAAATACAATTCTCAACAAAGACAGAAATTCCCCCTCTGAACAGAACTCAGTTTGAAGATGTCATGTATTTTAACTGTTCCTTACTCTGGTTGATAAATAACGTGCAACTTGAATTTAATATCTGTTTATAGTGTTTCAGAAATTCAATGTAATCTCGGTTGCCATCTTTGTAATTTAACTTCCCATTTTATTCTGTTAACAGACATGGAAATGGGTAGTAGGTCCCATGTTTTTGTACCTCTGTGAGAGGCTGGTGCGGTTTTGGAGATCACAGCAGAAGGTTGTTATCACAAAGGTATGTGTTGCTGCTATGCTTAACTCTGGGCTAAACACTAGCAGTTTTTCTAGATGGTGCAGCAAAGCCAGCAGTTCCTACATGTCATACAGTGTTTTCAACTAAAGAAATCTCAAGAAAGTCATGGTTTCTAACAGGCAAAAAAAGTACTACTCTCTAACATCCAAGTGTAGTTTTTTCTAAGCCTGTCTCCAAAAGAGTGCAGGAAGAAAAAGTTAGCTAAGTACAATACTGAATTGTGGAGAAGAGAAATTAATTTTCTACATATCTGCATAAATTTTAGCAATGTAAATATTCCACATTCCCTGGCACAGAATCACAGAATTGTCAGGTTTGCAAGGGACCTCCAAAGATCATGTAGCCAACCTCCCCTGCCAAAGCAGGTTTCCTAAAGTAGGTTGCACAGGAAAGCATTTAGGTGTTTTTTTTGGTATTTCCAGACTCCACAGACTCTCTGGGCAATCTTGTCACAGGGCACCACCAAAAATAGCCTGGGCCCATCTTCTTGACACCCACCCTTTAGATATTTGTAAGCACTGATAAGATCCCCTCTCAGTCTCCCCTTCTCCAGGCTGAACAGTTCCCACTCTGACCCGTCCCTTTTGGAGTGACCACAAGCGTGATACGAAAAAGTACTTTAGCCAAAAATTTAGCATCTTCTGCAGTCTTTCACTTGGCTGTCAGGCACTGCTCCTCGCTCCCCATTCTGCTGGGAACATTTCACCTGCTTTTCCTGCTCTGTAGAAGAGGGCAGTGCTAGCAATGAAAAATGTAGATAAAACCAGTGAACAGGGAAGATACCCTTTTACTTCTGCCTTTTTTTTCCCTTGTCCCTCTTACTGTAGGTGGTGATTCATCCCTTTAAGACAATTGAGCTCCAGATGATGAAGAAAGGTTTCAAGATGGAGGTCGGGCAATACATTTTTGTCAAATGTCCAGCAGTGTCTAAACTGGAATGGCATCCGTTCACATTAACCTCTGCCCCAGAAGAGGATTACTTCAGCATTCATGTCCGTATTGTAGGGGACTGGACAGAGGGCTTGTTCAATGCCTGTGGATGTGATAAGCAGGAATTCCAGGAAGCATGGAAGTTGCCCAAGTATGTACAGAGTCAAGCATTGTAAAGTCAACCAAAATCTAGGGCAGCTGAAATTTTGGTTAACCTGGTTGGTGGCATCTGTGATACAACCCTTAACAACTTCTGTCATGGATGTTGGTCTTAGACTGCTCCTGTCGGTTCCCCCCTCTACAAATTCCACCTTTTCTTTTACTTTCTGGTGCAACAGGCAAATACTTTACCTTTCTGTTGTTGTTTTAAATGATGCTAATAAATATTCACTAGCTATTTCTTCAATGTTCTTTTGATTTCAGGATAGCTGTAGATGGCCCCTTTGGAACTGCCAGTGAGGACGTGTTCAGTTATGAAACTGTTATGCTGGTTGGAGCCGGGATAGGGGTGACGCCATTCGCATCTGTGCTCAAGTCTGTCTGGTACAAATACTGCCACGATGCAACCAACCTAAAACTTAAGAAGGTACGTGCCCTCTTTGTCACAGAGATTTCCCAGAACCCATTCAGTTGTTGGAGGACCAACGGTCAAAATCAAAACAGTCCCAGAAAAGTGATCGTGGAAGCTGGAGGATCAAAACTGCAGAAGAAAAGAGAAAGACAGAAAGAAATACCGTAGGAGCAAAATTCAACACTCAAATCCTGGCTGTTGTCGTGGGGATTTCCACCTGTGTTGGAAGTGCCATTCAAGCCGTGCAGGACACACAAGACATGCCATTAATTCACAGGCACTAACTACAGCTCATGCAAACATTGTATACCTTCTCTAAGAACAGAGAGAGTAACTCTGAGTCAGTGGAAGCACAAAGCTACCATCCTCTTCTCACCTCCCTGGAAAGTCCCTGTGCAGAGGTGTGGGGTCACATGCAATTACGTTTGTATTCATTGGACAGAACTGGTTTTGCTACTTGCTTTAATTTACCTTCCCTGCTAGCAGATGGGAGATAGAATCTACCAAAGTCATTATTTTATGTTCTAACAAACTGTTTCACTGGGATAAAACTGGTGAAAACATCCCCAACTACAAATGTGACCCACCAGCAGAAGAGAGAGAGAAAGATATTTCCTTGTTCTGCTTCACAACCCTCTCACTATCCAAACTCCTAAATAGCTTCAGCATCAGCCTACCCATTTACTGAATTGGTCAGAGCAATATTTTTAAGAACTCTACCATCCTTCTTTAGTCAGCAAACAGAAACTCGGAAACCTAAGTACCTATGTCCCCTGACAGTCCTCTCTTCTCTCTTCCAGATCTATTTTTACTGGCTTTGCAGGGACACTCATGCCTTTGAATGGTTTGCTGATCTCTTGCAGTCTCTGGAGACTCAAATGCAGGAGAGGAATAATGCAGAGTTTCTCAGCTATAACATCTACCTTACTGGCTGGGATGAAACTCAGGTAACATCACTATGGAAAACATCACCACCTTGTGCCCCGAGGTTGATGTTAGCAAGTGTGTTATGTTTTAATAAATGTTCATATGGTCATTATTCCGAGCTTCCACATGACTCTCAGGGGTTTTAAGTGCAGATAATTATTACTCACTAGAACTTAGATGAGATTAGCTGCTGATGTGCACTGACTTTCTCTTTTTTTTTCACTCTGGCTGTGCATGCTGGGAAGTAGTATTTTCTTACAGCATCAACTTCGGCTCGCCCTGCAAGCATATCTAAGCCATTACTGCTTACAGAAAAGTTAATGCCATTTTGGGGAAGCTAATGCAAAAAATTTGAGTGATGGCAGCATATTTGTTTCAGAACATTCATGAGTTCTTTATGTGATCCCATGATTATAGGCTGGAGAAGAGTGATGAAGGAACAGCTCTTCCATGACTCGGTAGAGCATGTGATTCAATAAGGAAAGGTGCTCAGTCTGTTACTTTTAGTGGTGCTTTATTTCACTTATATCTCGCCTTTGAAAAATTGACTGTGTGTCTAAGTGCTGTAGCTCAACTACAGGGATAGAGTAGCAGTAAGGCAGGAAGTTACTTCACGCATACAGTGAAAAAAACATGAAGGAAAGAAGAAAAGTCATGCAATTCTTGGATTTGGAGAAAGTTCTAAGTTTCTTGGCTTCAGAACTCAGCAAGGGCTGAACTTTAGCCCTAAAACTGTCTTCTGTTTCCTCCTGCATCTACTTAGATGATTCTAGGTGAAATTTACATAGAGAGAGTAGACAAAATGTCCTCATATGAATCAGACCTTCCAGAGATCAAACTGGCAGAACTTCATTAAGGTCATAGGAAGGGAAAGAGTTGTTTCAATTTGCAGCTTTATTTTACAGTTCTTACAGGACTAAAACAGTTCATTGCAAAAGGAATATAATTGTTATGCGTTCAGAGTGTTCAGTTCTTCAGATAACCCAGACTGGGGGAAAGAGAGAGATGGACACTGCTGGTCAGGACTTTACTTGTGTTAATTTTCCTTTCTAAATACCATAAATTCTACAGGAATGTTCTTGGAATGCAAATAATATGGTGCATATTGTCATGGCACTATCCTTTGTCTTTCATTTCTCACAGGCCACTCATTTTGTAATGCATCATGAAGAGGAAAAGGATGTGATTACAGGCCTTAAACAGAAAACATTGTATGGAAGACCTAACTGGGAAAATGAGTTTAAAACCATTGCAAGGCAGCATCCAGGGTAATCTTGTACCAATTGAAAGTGTCTGTGAATGTCCTCTATTTAACTGCCGTAACAGCACAATCTTGTTCCTTTGACTGATAATGTTGATGATATTTTAATAACATGGTTTCAGCCATGATCTTGACATGGGGTTTCATCCCATCAGGTCTTGACCGATTTACTTTAACCTACAGTTTAAAAAAAAGAGCATCCGTATGTGGTGAGACACTCGATGCAGTGTCTAATCACTAGCAGATGTTTTAGGAAAAATATATCCCATCTTTCAAGTTGAAGTAGATAGGAATGAACTTCTAAATACTTCTAAAAATAACACCTTCTACCTCAAAAAACAAAACAAAACAAAACAAAAAAAACAACACCTGAGTACAGATGACCTTTAGCTGAGCATCTGAACTTAGCAGGAAAAAAAACCTGATTTGTTCCTTTCACAACTTTTTGCCATGAACTCTTTGAGGCTTTACTTCACTGATTCCAGTGAGGTCAATAAAATTGTCTTCACTGACTTCTTCTGAGCTGAGATTTAACTCGCTACGTGGTTTAGAAGTGGCAATAAATGTCTCGCAAGTTTGAAGGGCTGATAAGTTTTAAAGGACAGACGTGCTGTTCTGCTTTAGTTCCTGTAGCTGAGAAAAAATACTTGCTGCTAGAGAACATAAGATTGATTTACATGAACATCCAGCGACTCTATGTCTAGTTCCTGACCATGTTTCCATTTTCTTAACAGTTCCAGAATAGGTGTTTTCCTCTGTGGACCTGAGGGCCTCGCTGACACGCTCAACAAGCAGAGCATCAGCAACTCAGAAGCTGACCCACGAGGAGTACACTTCATTTTTAACAAGGAAAACTTCTAACTCCCAGACACGTGGCGGTCATTCAGTCCGCCAAAGTCTGAACGCTGACCTCTTTCTGTTTGGAATCTGGGGAGGACAGCCCAGCTTCTAATCTCAGCTACACTAACACATATCCCTTTGCTTCTTTGGAGTTATTTTGATGCTGTGGTAAAGAATCAAGTTTCACCTTAGGAAAGTTTGCACTGCCCCCCACATGCTGGCAATTTAGCCGAAACTTATTTGTCTTCATGAGGGGATTTCCTCTCAAATAACTGCCTTTATCCTCCTGTTATTCATAATGACTGCTGAAGGTTCTACGCAGCCATATGCATTTGGGATCCAATTCACATTGATAAAGCTTAATGCTATTAAACAAGAAAGCATTCTGGTGTAATGCTTGCTACTTAGAGACAGCTTATGCTGGCTATAGAGAGTACTTCGAAATGGGAATTTAGGAAAGGGTGAAGGGGAAAGATTTCTCCTTAAACAGGAAATCTGCTTTGAACACAAGCATCTCTCAGGTTTCCAAAGACAAGCCTAAACACCCTGTCCAGGAGGTAGTGTGAGCAGCTGAACAGCAGCCAGCTCTCTTTAGGAAAGCAGAGTACTGAAAAGGAGCCACCTGGATGTCAGAGTACCACTGCCACCATGCCACAGCTGCAGTCAAGTTTGCAGACAAGTTTGTGCAGCCATCTGGTCATATGTGGCATATTTTACACTCCCACCTTGCAAGACCTGATGTGTTCTCCCTTTAAACCATTTGTAAACGTTATCTAAGCACTATGCGCTACCTCAGAAGGACAGATTATCATTTTGTTATATATGAATAGGAAACTGCCATATGACACATCTGAAAGGCAGGAAGTCACAGCTGGTAAACGCTAGTACAAATCAACCCTGGGGGAAATTTTCAGTTCTTTCCCTCAAAAGGGCCATGTTTAAATCTACATAATTCTGTTTGCAATCCACTTATTAAATGAGAACAGAGTTTAAGCGGAATTAAAGAAGCTTCTTTGTTGGAATAAAATGAATTGCTACTGAAATGATAAGGATCTCATCCTGCACAGAGAGCACTGAAATATTTGGCTTTGATTTTAATGGAAATATCATCAGAATTCTTACAGCTCCAGGGATCTTTCTTTTTGTAGCCAGTTCTAATGATGCTCCCAGACCTGCTGCATGCATATATTAGGGATCGTTTGTCCCTTCAAACTCAGAAAAAGGAATCCTGTACTTATTATTAAACCACTGCCTTCCTAAAACATACAAAAGAGCAAGCACATGAAAGCTTCTCAGTTTCCTTCTAAGTTTTGTATTATTAAATGCTGCAAAAATTTAAGACGTGCATTATCAGTCATCATCTGAATATGAAGTTTATTTTAAATTTATGATACGTGAGTGAAATGGCACTGAAATACAAACATCAGGAAGAAACTAGTTTGAGACCTCCCTACTGTTCAGCAAAGCATGGAATAATGTTGGTATTGTTTTAAATCAATGCTGCTGTCTACCGGGGTGCTTAAAGGAGTAGAGCCCTCCTTCCAAATGCTTGCCTGATCGATAAAAGTTCCCCACATCTGTGGTATTACTGACAAGCTACAAGAAACCAACCATTTCTTACATGGTGATGGCTGTGACAACACTACTGCTTCCCATACAGGACATACAGAGCTCTTCACTCATCCTAAGGAGAGAGCTAGGGCTACAGCGGGCTACTGCTGAGCCTACAGGACAGTCCAGTTTTATGGCCAGGTGCACTGCTTGGAATCTGACCACTGCTGTAGGCTGGGCTTCTCGTTGAAAATTTCCTCCTTCCGGGTGTCTGGGGTTTTTCTGTCATCGGGGAAGCAGCAGGGGTAGTTTTTGCAATCAACAGATTTATTTCATTGTCAAATTCCTGGCTCCAAAGAGCCTGCTCTAAAAACAAAGTGGCTTCTTGCCTTTAGGAAACGTGGTATTCAGCAGTTTAAGCAAAGTTACCTGGTGTATGACCTCTATGCAAGAAGCAGTAGCAAGGTTTTCTGAAAGGCAGGGGCATCCCAAAGTTGTTCCTGTGGACAGCTGGGGGAGGCAGTGCAAGGGAGGAGGGATGGCAGCCAGAGGCAGAAGTCAGGACTTGACAGAACTCTCTCTCATAGATGAAGGTCTATTGCCACTCCAAAACTCTTCCCACACCTGTACCATATCACTGACTTGCTGGGTGCCGAAGTAAATGAGCCATTGGGATTGCTCAGGCAGAGCTCTGACACTGCCCATGCTTGTGGGGGGCTTTGAATACCCTCAGAATCATCCTCAATTCCAATGGGGTCTGAACATTAGGTGTGGCTCCCTCACTAAGGTTGTCCTATAGTATCCTCCAGTCTTATCTCTGCTTCTTCTGTAGGGACGACTGTAAAAGAAATGAGGACCTCTTATCTCTCCTGACGCAACCAGCAGTGACAGGAGTGTAGGACTTGTGATTTGCAGTATTGAACTCATGCTGCACCTAAGTTTATGAAGAAGATTGAAGTCTGTCCTTTCATCCAGCTACGAAAATTCCCTACTCAGATGAAAAATGCTCTGCTGATGGCAAGAAGAACCAGTTGGTTGGATTAGAAAAATAGATGTTTTATCTAATGGAAAGAATTAGCAGTTCAATTCAAACAGATGAAGAGAAAATGATCTCACTTGTGGCTCCCAGTCAGCGTTCTTTTACTTTCCTTCTGATGTAATATTTTGTCTGTCTTCTCAAATGCAGCCATCTGAAAAAATAATTTGATTAATTAATCAATATCCTTAAATATAGTTAAGGAGCCTGATCCTCTGGAGTGCTGGTCAGCTCCCATTTCCCATCTTAATTTTGGAAACTGAAAGGGGTTCTTGAGGATGCAAGGCACCTGGCCATATCTGGCTAACATATGTGAAATCTCAGTATGCACTGAGTTTCATCTTCTCCTTCCTTCCTTCCCTGGTAAATACTTGCAAAGCTGCCCACATGCAAAGGAAATCCAAGTTTTCATAAATTTTAACCTATAATAAAGAACTGTTCTGCCTGTTCACGATTACACATCTCCCAGGAGGAAACCAGGCCAGTTGTGAAATAGAGCTTCCTCTTTCCTGTCCTGTGCGAGTTTCTCTGCTGGGTGGAGACTTTCTGCATTTCAGTCCTCAAGTGATGGGATAAATCAAATTAGAAACCAAAAAGTTGCCTATCAAACACTTCTGCAGGTTCATTCTCTATCTTGGAATATTCTTAACAAATTCATTTTGACTGTTCGTATTTTTGCATCCTTCAGTCAGTTTGTGTTTGTTAGTAGCAAATATTAAGATATTAATGGTTCTAAGAGCTTGCAGCATCAAATGCTCACATCTGACTGAATACAACAGCAACAGTTTCACAGATGCAAGCCAGTGTAGTTATTTGTCATGAAGCACACATTTGTTTTGGCATTTGATAGAGACCGTAGCAAGCCACTGGTCTCATTTGTATTCACCACACACAAGCCAGATCAGACAAGCAGAAATTAATAGCAGCAGAGTAGAAATGCATTGTAAGAATTGCAGAAAGCTTACAAATGCCTTCCCGCTGTGCACCAGATCTGCTTAGTCCATCCCTCCCTTTCCACTGGTGCTCTTTTGCCTGGACACTGCATGGGTCTCTCTCTGCTTGCTCAGCTACCAGGGATTTCTCTCCGTTCATTCTCTCCTACCAACTGCTGCTTCACTCACCCTCTTCATCCTGTTCCTCAACTCTGCAAGTCTGTGGACAATCTCCAGTTCCCACAATGCTTCTGATGGTTTTGCAAATGTTTTGGCCCATGCAAGTGCAGGGAGAGGCACAGGGAGCCTTGCTCCGAACTCTAAGCAGTGCAGCACATGTCTCACAGGACGTGATTCAGCTCCAGTCTCCCCTGTCACTACAAATAACTAGGGCTGTAGGCAGCTCTGCATTGCCCAGACAGACTGTTTTGTTTCCCTCCAGTAATATTTTGTCTCCACGTTTAACTACTGTGTTTTTTTTTTGTTGTTGTTGTTGTTTTTTATTAAATCATTATTACTTTAAATTCTACATAGAAGATTTATGAGCTCCTATGTTTTTAAAAAACACATGGAAGTCATCTGGTGCCATTGTGGTTTAACCTGGCTGGAAGCTCGGCACCACACAGCTCACTCTCCCTCAGAGAGATAAGGGAGAAAATTGAAAAATAAGTAAAACCCGTTGTTTGAGATAAAGATAGTTTAATGGGACAGAAAAGGAAGGGAAAATAATAGTGATAATCATAAAATAATACACAAATCAATGATACACAGTGCAATTGCTTACCACTCGCTGATACCCAGCCAGTCCCTGAACAGCCCCGCATCAGCTCCCCCAGTTTTGTAGTTCAGCACGACACCACCCGGTACAGGACATCCCTTTGGCCAGTCTGGGTCAGTTGGCCTGGCTGCATTCCCTCCTGGCTCCTTCCATCCCAGCTCCTTGCTGGCAGGGCAGCGTCAGAAGCTGAAATATCCCTGGCTCTGTGTAAGCCCCGCTCAGCAACAACTTATACATTGCTGTGCTATCAACGTTCTTCTCATCCCACGTTCAGAACACTGCACCGTACTAGCAGAGAGGAAGAAAGTTGTCCCAGCCAAAACCAGCCCAGGTGTTAAAATTAGAAAATGAGAAAATATCATTGGCCACGTCTTTTATGGCCTTCAGAACAAGTGGATTGTGGAGACAAGTAACTCTAAAATAAAAGTGTAGGTTCTTCTTACATTATTATTGTCTTTTCATATGCCTGTGGGTTACAGTGGACTGTGAAAAAGTCCAGAATTTACACTGTTCACTCTTTGTGTGAATGAGAACAGTGAGAAAACTATAGTAGAATTTTCCTTAGTACCAGCTGGGTCCAGAAATGGCATAAAGAATAACGAGGACAGGGCAATTATCATCATCTCATTGCAGTTACCAGACCAAAATGTTTTTGCCAATGCCAGTGTTAACATGAGAGAACTTTGGCAGAGCAGAAGTCTGGTTTCATCTAACAGCCTTTCCACTTCTCTAAACCGAAGAAATTTCTACCTCACGGTCCCAAAGAGACAAAGCATAAGTAAATACCTCTGCAGGTCAGCCTAGGGCTGAGTAAGCTCCCATGAGCAGCTAGTGAAGACGGTTGCTGCTGTGGTTTTATCACCCTCTTGACCTTTTTCTATACTTCCCTTTAATCTATGGTAACTGATACTGGGTCAGATGAGGTTTAACAAAAGCAAGTGCAGAGTCTTGCATCTGGGGAGGAATAATTGCGTGCACCAGTACAGGTTGGGGGATGAGCTGCTGGAGAGGAGCTCTGCGGAGAGGGACCTGGGTGTCCTGGTGGACGACAGGTTGGCCATGAGCCAGCAGTGTGCCCTCGTGGCCAAAAAGGCCAATGGCATTCTGGGGTGCATTAAGAAGAGCGTGTCCAGCAGGTCGAGGGAGGTGATCCTCCCCCTCTACTCTGCCCTGGTAAGGCCTCATCTGGAGTACTGTGTCCAGTTCTGGGCTCTCCAGTACAAAAAAGACAGGGATCTCTTGGAAAGAGTCCAGCGGAGGGCCACAAAGATGGTGAAAGGCCTGGAGCATCTCCCCTGTGAAGAAAGGCTGACTGAACAGGCTCTGTTTAGACTTGAGAAAAGAAGACTGAGAGGGGACCTGATCCAGGTCTATAAATATCTAAGGTGTGGGAGGCAGAGTGGCGAGGCCAGACTGTTTTCAGCAGTGTGGAGACAGGACAAGGGGAAATGGCCAGAAACTACAGCATAAGAAGTTCTGCACAAATGTGTGCAAGAATTTCTTCATGGTGAGGGTGACGGAGCACTGGAACAGGCTGCCCAGGGAGGTTGTGGAGTCTCCTTCTCTGGAGATATTCACGTCTCGCTTGGATGCCTACCTGTGCAACCTGGTGTAGGGAACCTGCTTTGGCAGGGGGGTTGGACTCGATGATCTCTGGAGGTCCCTTCCAACCCCTATGATTCTGTGATTCAAGTCTGTTTTCAGGTGGCAAATTCACATAAGCTCTCTGAGATCTGAACTTTTCTCAAATAGCAGCAAGGATATAATCAGAAAAGATTGCCAAACAATAAGAAAACACCTTCTAGAGCAACCTCCTTCAGAAGACAGATAAAGAGTCCTGTAGGTAATAAGCTGCTTTCTCCCGCTCCAAAATAGTGAAAGTTCCTCTCAGCTGTGAAAAGTCTGTGAAATACTCTCACTGTACAGTGCTGCAAATGGCTGAGTAAACATGTGGATCCTCTTCCATCAGTGTTTCTGTCTCACATGTGCACAAATCAGTGCACTCAGCAGCAAAGACTCAATTCTACAAACCAAAATAAATAATAAAAAGGGTGTGTAAAAAGCAGCAACAAAGGCGGCAACGAAATACTATTTATAGAGTACTAACAAATGCTCAGTTACCCAATACTGCTTTGCTTTCAATTTACAGAAAACCTCTAAAGACCACAGTTTCTGCCACCACTATTGCTGCAGCTGTGAGTCCTTTCACTACTATTTCATACCCTGAGACAGGCAGCAAAACCCACATTGTAAATATAGCCAGGGAACCTTGCCTAAGGTTACTCACTGTTGTTAACAAATGTCCCTATGCCTTTCTTTGAGTTAATCTGTCCGATGTTCAGTTGGTACCAAACTAGAAGCCATCATAATGAAGGAAGTTACCAGCTGGGGATGTCAGTCACATCACACACTGCCTGAGGCTTTCCAGCAGCTCTACAATATGTGGTGAACATTTTTCCAAGCAACAGCTCTGAACATCAGCTCTGCTCTACAATAACCACAGTGATATGAGCATCGGTCTGGGTTTTTCATAAGAAGGCCAATATATTTTAGTGACCTTAGCCAGAACTCTTTGCTGATACAAGAAGACAATATCATATTTGAGCCCTTTATGTACTGATTCTGTAGGAACCTGTATGCTCTAAACCACTCCAGAGTGATATTGGTGATGGTTATCAGGATATGGGTTACCAATGATGGACTGGAGATACATTCCCTGTAGCAACATCTGGGGAGAGGATCTTGAGCCTGGAGGAGGCTGGGACCAGTGGTAATCAAGGCAGACAATGACAGTGTGCATATGAATGTTCACTTGTGAAGCTGGATGGGGAAAACAGCAACACCAAGCTATTAGGCTGAAAAAAAAAAAAAAAAAAAACTGCATTTCTCAGAGGGCAATACAGGCAGCTTACTATTAGGAAAATCCATCAGCTACACTTATATTTATTTAAGCAACAGAAACTAGCCCCAAACCCAGGAAAATTATGAAAATCCTTCTGTTATTTTCAAGTCATTTGCAGAGATCAAGCTGTAACCCATTCAGGTTGCCACTTCCTCTTCAAAAGTAACAGATGTTATTAGCCTATGCCCACAGCCACCTAATTTGTTTCAAGGTGCTGAGTCTTCCCTTCTCCCTCTACCAATGCACAAAAACACTGTCCATCACCACCTAAAGGGGACAGCTTTTGCACGTTGTAACCACAAAAGAAAGCTCCATCAGCAAATTCTGTGGGCTCAAGCTTGCTGCTTTACCTACTGATCAGGTATTTACTCTTGACAAGGGAAGTGTCAGTGTGTAAGACTGCACAGGACTGCCTCTTCTTATCTTGTAAATGACACACAAGCTGTAAAGCAAACCTCTCGCACTGTTTGTCTCTTTCTCCACCCAATTCCAGAATATTTTCATCTTAAAAAAATACAATCTCTTGCAAATATAACTACCAGCCCTCCTTCACTTCCATCTCTTACCAAAAAAGGTATTATATATTATTACTGATGCTTCCAATTGTCATCTTAAACCTTCTCTGGTCTTACTTTTAACTGGGTACGACTCCCAAAATACTGTCACTACAGTTTCTAAGTATGCAGATCCTCAGCCTTCTGATGTTGTTCTTTTTGACTTATCAGTCAGCAACAACATGCCTATCTTTGTCCATATTTTAATTTCCCTTTACCTGGTACCAAGCACACCATATCATCAGGTTAGCTCAGGGTCTGTGCTTGCCAGGCAGCTCAAACTCCCTGATACCCATGCTACCTGCCTCCTAACTCACATGCAGATTGAGTTGCAAACCAGTACCAAACCAAGACTTAAAGAGGGACTCATATCACCTCCCTCCATGATTACTGTTGTTCCCTTTTGTCCATACTGGAGAATCTGTTCCTCATACATCTCTCCCAAACACTACTGCAGGTCTTACTTCTAGTCCATTACTCACTTGTCCCTCTTCCCTTAGCCCTTTTTTCTCTACCAGCACAAATACACCCAGCTTACACTGATTTCATGGCTATTCATAGCCTACCTCCTATCTGCCTTCCAAAGCAAGAGCCAGAAAATCTCTGCTCCACCAGATCATTACATCATTACATCATTCTCCCATTCCCATGTCTTAAACTGTCAGCAGGCATCCTTTGAAGGTCTGATCACTCTTAAGAGAAGTTCCCTGTAAAATTCTACACAGCTAGCTCATTAACTACCCTAAATAGGAGCTGTTTTCAGCAGTTTTCTGGAGACAGTCCAGCTGCATTTAGGACAGCTAGTCAAAACCAGCAGCCAGCTTCTCAGACAGCTGGACCAATGATTTCACATTTAGCACTCTCCTGCGAGCCTGCTTGACCCTCCTGAGTTGGTCCGGAGGCTCTGGACTCTCTTGCCTTTCCTGCTGTTGTGATGCGCAAGCCCTCTGTGCTTTCCTGGCTCTGTCCACATGCTCTCTGCCTTGATCTCGAGACAACTGCTCGACTCAAACATTCACTGCCTATTGGCTTTGCGGTCCAACTGAACAGCATTCAGATAGCAGCCATGCTTTTGTTTTATGTCTGAATAACATCCAGTGGGACACTGTTCCCAATTCAGCTGCAAATCAGCTGATTGGGAGTTTGCCTGTCATTTACGTCTGCCTATGTATATATGAACAAAAATAAAACACCCGGAGACCTATATTCTTTCTCTAGTTTTAGTCTCAGTTTTCTCTCATTCTGCTTTCTCTACTTTTCTCCATTTCAGGTTTGGCTTCTCAGTGAGAAAAAAACATGCAAATTTTTACAATGTTGCACAGTCCCCTGGCCAGCTTCAGCGAGGCTGGTTATATATAACATCAAGTCTATTTTTAATTCCCCAGCATCTGTTCAGTATAGATAGGTACTGTTGTGATATAATATATGAATGACAGTGATGTTTCTCCTCTCAAGAGGAAGTATGTTAATTGTAGAATCACAGAATATCCCGAGTTGGAAGGGACCCATAAAGATCACTGAGTCCAGCTCCAGGCTCCACACAGGGCCACCCAAAATCAAACCCTATGTCTGAGAGCACTGCCCAGATGCTCTCTGAACTCCAGCACTGGAGGCCATGCCCACCGCCCTGTGGTGCAGAGCCTTTTCCTGACCCCCAGCTGCCCCTCCCCTGACACAGCTCCATGCCATTCCCTCGGGCCCTGTCGCTGTCACACACAGCAGAGCCCAGCGCTGCCCCTCTGCTCCCCCAACACCAGAATTAGAAGTGTGTCATATATAAGCACATGTACAGAAAGCGTACTTCTGTGAGGCCTGAGAGAGCCTCATAAAAAATGGCTGAAGCCGGGATGTGCGATTTGCAGAGCTCACAGTGACTGCAGCACTGGCTCCTGAGCTCCTCACCAGAAAGCAGAAAGGGCACCAGGGTAATATCTGCAAGCCAGCAGTGAGGGACAGCGCCTTTCAAGTAGAAGGACGTGGTGCCTGGGGACGTGATTTAGCTGTGGGCTGTTAGAGTTAGGGTAGTATGCTTAGCCTGAGGTTAGACTTGTTGATCTTGAGAGTCTTTCCCAAATCGATCAAAACTACGGCTCCATGACCTCGCAGTACCGGAGCAGTGCAGCAGCGAGGCCCCGCCCGCCTCACAGCCTCCGCCTCCCGCCCTGCAGTGCCGCCCGCCGGCGGCTGGCAATGCCGACCCCTGGCTTCCAATACAGGCAAACCGCAATAAATCTTCACCTACAGGTAAAGAATCTGTTTAAAAATTGTAACGTCCCCACAAAACTCGCCTGTCTTTCCCTCATATGTCCGTTTTATGGTATGGCCCAGTAGGCCTATTCCAGCTTGATTCCAGCTACCAGTGTGTTACTGCAACACTGATTCTCTTTTTCCATTACTTTTTGCTCAGACTGTGAAAGAGGAGTTGTACAGAAGCTTGTATCTGTCCCTCTAGTGCCATTTTGTTCCCTTTTAAAAACTTTAAATGTAACAAACATGCTGACACATATGCTTCCCATCTTTAAAGACAAAGGCTCTACAAACAGGCGAGCTAAAACCTCCAGTTATTCAGTAGTGACAGACTCATCAGAGCAGCAAAATATCCCTCAGTGGCATCAGACTGCAGCCTTCCCTCCCTTGTGTGGGAAAGAGAAACCGCGCCCCCTGCGTGGCAAAGCACACTGCTCCCTCTCCCGGCACAGGCCAATAGGGCAGAGCACTTCCACTGCAGCTAGGTTTGTTGCAGTCAAAGAATATTGCATCCAAGCTCACTCACCTAGGGAGAACTGCCTTTGGCCTGGGAATGCCCTGTGAGACACAGGCAGAGCCTATTGGCTCGGGATATTCTGATGTGGGATTTGATCTGCTCTGCACTTAGTGACAGCATGATTAAAAATATCTCCCTTGGAATTAAATGTAAGCAAACTGACTAGGTCAGCCTGTACAAGAACCAGCAAGGTGCATCCCCATAATCAGTTAAGAATCGCTCATTACAAGATTTGCTGCACTCCTCTCTGAAGGATCTGCAGTCTGTACTAAAGCAAAGAATCACAGAATTACAGAATGGCCTGGGTTGAAAAGGACCACAACGATCATCTAGTTTCAACCTCTCTGCTACATGCAGGGTCACCAACCACCAGACCAGGCTGCCTAGAGCCACATCCAGCCTGGCCTTGAATGCCTCCAGGGATGGGGCATCCACAACCTCCTTGGGCAACCTGTTCCAGTACGTCACCACCCTCTGTGTGAAAAACTTCCTCCTAATATCTAACCTAAACCTCCCTTACCTTAGTTTTAAACCATTCCCCCCCGTCCTATCACTATCCATCTTCGTAAACAGTCATACCCCCTCCTGTTTATATGCTCTCTTCAAGTATTGGAAGTCCACAGTGAGGCCTCCCTTTTTTCTCTGTATAGCAGCTACAGAACAAATGTATACAGGCTAGTGATAACGTTCTGTCTTTTATGGTGTGTTTAAATCGTCAGCCTGTGAAATAAACAGGCTAGCTACAAGCTGGGAATTCAACAGCTTCTACATAGTGCTTTAGATTGCATGAATATAAATTGACCATAGAAGGATTTGTACTAGTTTCCTTGAGCAAGTATAAAGGGAAAAGAGGCATCACACCTTCCCTTTCACACAATTCTGATAACAAAACTCTTACATGCTTTTTTATAGCAGAGGAGTAACAGGTGTCATTTGTCATGAAGTCATACATAGGATCATATAACTCCACATATCAGGCTATAATTTAATGCACATTTGATGCACATCCTTTTGTCCCACTTATAAGACCTAAGTTGTTAATAACAACTTACTCCCACGATTACAGTAGTTAAGGAAAATATGGAATGCAAATACTTTTCCCAAACTTTTGTAATAATCTTCCTGGAGCAATGAAAACTGTCTATTGCATCACCATGACAAACAGAACTGAGTTGACAAAATATATGGGAAACAGTCGACATCTGGGAATTAGCCTTTGATGTGTCTTGTCTCTAATATGCTGGCACAACTTGGAATAAATTTCCCACATTCTCACTATTGTATACAAGTGAAGTAAGAGAAATACTGCTCTCAATCACCGTTTGCATAGATCAAACACACAAGGCAGAGATACAACTAAGGCAAATCTTTAGTTTTTGATTTTGGTAGAAAGAAAAATGAAGCAGTCTTACAATTAAGCAGCATTTTTCCAGATTTCTTTTGCAGTGGAACTTTCACCAAGCCTCATTAAACTGATAGTCCTGCTCAATGCATCTTATTTTCAAGTAAAGCAGAAACACCAAATAAGTTACAAATAGCTGTACGGAATACTTCTGACCACAGCACCTGAACGTGCATTAAATACGGCTAACAGCACCACATCTTTTACATCTCACACTACACCAACTCTACCCTTCCAGTTGCTGCTCCACTTCCCTTTTCCACTTTGTGCAATTCTGAAAATCGGTGAAACTCTGCATTTCCATTAGTTTCACAAGTCAGCTCTTAAATGGCAGCACTGCATTCAGAAAGCGCTGTCCTCACCCATACAAGGTTGAATTGCTATATATCTGAAGGTCAGTACAATATACATATACATCTTCACACTAGACTTGCCTTTAGGGCAAAGGTAACATTACAGTGCTTAATTTTACTTGCACTCAGGTAAAAGCAGAACTCAATTCGTTTGCAAAGCAAGAGCTTTTCAACAGCATTGTGAATTACACATTCCATTTGTATGCAGTCTCACAGCAGCTGTAAGAATACACAATTTAAGCAATGACACAAATTTTAGCTTACTCTTTGTACAGGTCACTTGCTATACGCCCTAATAGTCAGTTACCAGAAAACCAAACAAAACTGCGTAACAGTGCTTTAATACTCATCTTTTAGAACTGCAGGACAGCCTTACAGTAGCTGTTAGGTAGTTACTGGTCTCTTCCAAAGACATGCAGTAATGAAGAAAAAGCTCTATCCTTAAGCAGCATCTGATAAAACAACTTAACGTAGCTGCCACTTAGTGGCAGCAATCATTCAGGCATTTTTGGTATTGATACATCTTTATCACATACATTGTGCATTAATAAAGAATAATGTAGGCCCCAATCTAGCAAATACTTGTGCAAATACTTTTCCTCCATGCGGAATAATTCAAGTTAAGACTCATCAGATGAGCAAATTTAAGAACTTGCATAAATCTTGATAGGGTGGGAATTCTTAGTGCTTAAAATATAACTACTTTTTAATAGGATTATGATTAAATTCTAGATTTAGAGAATATAGGAAATACTTCTATATATATGTTGCTTTAAGATAAATGGTTTCAAAGGTAACAAGAGCCTCTAGAAATGCATGTGCCTTCTCTCTGAACAACAGTCCCACTTGGGGAAATGAGGGCCAACTCTTATTGCCCTCACTCCTGGCTAGTCTTGCATTGCAGGAGGACTCAATAAAGTGCGTGTCACAGATTATGTAGTCATGGAATAAAATCGAATGCAAGTACCTTCAGAATGCTTTAGGAAGGGCAAATTGTGAATTCAATGCTAATGTCTGATCGCTTGAATTGACAACAAATACAATATTCTCCATTCTGAAGAAAAATAAGTATTCTTGTTAGGCCTAAGTACATTGCACCTTTGCCCTAGTGAAGTCATCCTCTGCCTCAAGGAGGAAAGCTTGTATGAATCCAATTTCAATGCAGAAGTTCAAGCCTGACTGAAGAGTGAAGTTCACACAATTTCAAAGGCACCAGCATTCAATAAGAAGTCAGCTATATTTAATCAAACATGAAGCACTTGATACTGTTTACAGTATGTGCACTCTGAACTGCATCCATAATTTGTTCCCAAAGGCACGAGAATCCTGAGAGGTCTTGCTTGCCCTTTCACCTTTTTCTTTGATTAGATATGTTCCTCTTGAATATAGTGTCTTTGATATTAGCTTTGATGTAAATTCTATTGATCTGTGTGGCATCTTCTCATTAACATACTTCTGAATATTTAAATTCTGAAAACTCGCTTTCTCTCATTCTTCTTTTGCTCAATTTCAAATAATTAATCTATGAGAACTGGCTTAGACTGTATGCCCTCCCTAGAGAACTCCTGTCTGCTATACCACCTCTTAAAGAAAAAAAAATATATATATATATATATATATATTTAACTAATTGAAATATTTAACCATGTGTTTGGAACTTTTTTTTTATAGGCTGAGGTGTTGCTTATATTTATCTTCCAGTCAGCTACAGGATAATAGCAACAGCAAACACGTTGACAATGCAGTTCATTGTTCGGTTCTCCCATCTCACTGTGCAGGTCCCTAGAAGAGATCATTACAATTTGTTACGAAACATAAAAATACAATTCCAGCCCCTTTATTACATTCATTTTATCTCAATGTAAACTATGTTCAATTAGGAGCAATAACACAGCTGTGATTTAAAGCAGTTACTATTATTGTCATGCTGGCTCTAGTTAGACTAAATTCCTCAAAACATTTGTACTAATTTAGACATAGTTTACTACCTAAATACCAGGAGGGGAATGCTCTGAGAATCTCTTTTTAAAAGCTGGATTATTATACCCTGAACTTTAGAACCAACTTAGATGTTAGAAAGCACATGAAAAGCCTATATATCACCTGACTTGATAGTTAGGTGGTTGAAAAACATGTTGTAGTCATACTGCTCCTATTTTTACCAAACTTTGTTCTCCTTCAGAGCATCACTGTCTCTTTACAGCAGACAGACAGATATGCTTAGGACAATGCACTTACTTTTACAGAAAACAATGTTTTATTGCCTCTTCAATTGATCAATGGTTACCCAAGAGGGTTAATTTATTTTCACATTTGTTCAAATAAGAAGGCATTTCTACATTTGCTTTGTAGCACCTCCAAAGCAGTCATTCCTACTGCAGACACAGATTGTCAACAAAACACTTTTCCTGGGATTGTAAACAAGGGTTTAATTCTGGAACCTACTGCTTCTATAATCACTCTTCCAACACTTCAACTGAACTGTTACAATTGAGCAACAGGTACCATTTCTTTAGCTACAACATTTAATCTGAGGGAGGAAGCCTACCATCAGTTGTAGTATCCCAGAAGCACGAGCTTGCTGTGTGGAGACCAGCTCCGCTTCTCTGCATCACTGCACAGGTTACTGAAAGATACAGTCATAAAACCACAGCTTTCATTATTGAAGAGGTGAATCGTTCACATTTTCTGAACTCCAACTCACATTATTTTTTCATATGGCTGTCAGGAGGCATTCTGACAACTAAGTCAACACCTATTTTGACATTCCACCACTCCCAGTATTTTCCTCAAGAACTCAGTATTTGATTCATGATTATCTTTAGTCGCGTAAAGACAATGGCTTTAACAAAATGCTTGCTAATAGGATTGTGCTTTCTATCTTTTAAACTGCTTAGATACAGCTTTTGTCAGGTGCACCACAGAGCTGGGTTTCAAGTGCTGTCCTCACCCATACAGAGCAGAAGTTACACTGGACAAGAACTGCTTCCCAAAGGTAGCATTGGCTGCTCTCTGAAACCACACTGTAGCAATAGGGAATTTCTAAACTGACTTGTAACTATTGTAAAAATGTTAAGTTTGAATTGAAGACTTTGAAGCACAGACCAGGGTGCTAACATTTGCTTTGGTTCTTTTGTGAAACATTGATGTAATAGCATTTTAAACATGCACTTTTCTCCATTTCTCTTCCATAGATACGCACAGAGAAATAACAGGACATGAAGTAGCTTAGAGGACTGAAAATCTTGTAAGAGTCTGTACTTATAAAAAGCATAATTCTAATAAAATGTTTTTATTAAAAAAAAAAAAAAGTATCTGTGTAGCAGAAATGCTAAGTCATGGCTTGAACCAGTGACTGAGCATCTGGTGGAAAGGCAGGGCCAACCCAGGGGAGCTCAGGTGCAGGCAATGTACCTAAGTGACTGGAAGGAGTGCAGCCAGGATCCACCCTTTCCCACACCTCATTTAAAGGTTGGCAGTGGAAGTGAGGGTACCTTGCTGGAGATCTCTGCCATCTGAGGCTTCCAAGGGGTAAGCAGCTTCTTTCTTTTGTTTCTGTGTCCATGGCTGCTGTGTTAGAGCTTATCCCCACTTGCTACAGCCTAGGACTTTGCTACTATGATATCACTGCTGTGCTTTCCATCATATTACAGCATTACAATCTATTTCCTGAACTGATGCCAAAACATTCATATAATTGTTCTAGGATTGCTTAAGAGTCAGGGAAGTCTGTGTAACATGGCATCTTCTGTGCTAACTGTTGACAGCATGCTTGGCCCAAGTAAGTGTTCTATAGCTTTACCACAAGTACTGTTAAACATCTCTGTAACGGAAGAGTTTAAGTATTTGCTCTGCTTTGCTTACAGTTTAACAATTAAACTTTTCTATTGAGCACAGCACTACACTGAAACAAACTTTTCAGCAATTACTCACTGTGACTGTAAACGGGTAGATGTATAGGTATTCCTACTCACCAATGTACTTATATGTTTTTCCCAGTTTTACCAAGTGTGTCAGCGACTGTTCCACTATAGCTGCAGTCCACTGGTTGACTTTGTTGTGATTGTAATCTGCTTTGCCTAAAACACTTTCTATGCACTAAAACAGAGGGGGGGGGAAAAATAGTAACAGTAAATAGAGGAAACTTCAAAATGTAAAGGTTCAAAATGTCTTGTATAATCTGAGAACTGTATCTGGCAACTGGCTTCCTTTGAATTACTTCAGCTCAACAGGTATCAACTGCTGAATGGGAAGTAAAATGAGCTTTCTTGGGAAATTACTTGTAGTACATATTTACCCCACTACTACATGGAGAAAAATGAGGCTTTGAGTGAAAATTTGGTGTAGGAATTATTAGCCATACGCTTTAAGTGCCAAGTGAAACCACAGGATCTATTTACCAGTGAAAATACTAACCCCCCCCCCCCCACCTTATTCTCAATGACTGCCTTCTCCAGCTTGGCTTTCACATGCTGCTGCAGTGGAAATTGTACTACTTTGATCTGGTCATCCCCTCACCGTTTCTGAGCAACACTCTAAAATCTTCAGATAGCTGGAGTCACTACAGCAGAACACAAACCCCAGCTTAAATGATGAGGCAGATGTGAAAGTAACAGATGCTTAAGCGTTGCATCCCATAGCACTAAAATTCCTGAAAACTGTATATCCTCCCACAGCTTTAGATTGACTAATCCTTGGTTAAACTTAATGACAGAACAACAGAAAGCCTGCTGTCCAACTGTAATTCTTAAATTGCATTCTCTGCTCCTATTGAAATTCAGCATTATGTACTTGTGAAAATTGTATTATCACAGTGTAAAGAAATGTACATTTGTAATAGGCAAGTAAAACAAAGCTATGATCTCCTCTAATTCAGTAACGCAGACCTCCCACTAACATGCCACGAGAGATTGGTGTTCCAGATCCTATAAAACCCAATTAGTTCTGATCCCATTGTATAAACCTAGACAATGACTCGATGCAAAACAGGACAACAGCACTCAGTGGTGCTACCGGGATTCTGGTCTTTTTCAGAGATGTATCCAATACCAGAACTGCTCAGATCTAGTTAAGCTTTAGGTCAGAGACAGAAAGGTTTGGCTTTGCTCCCAGCCTCAGATGTAAAAATAAAGAGCATCTCTGATACTGTATCTGGCCTCTCAAGACAGGGCCAGTTATGTAAGGGCTAAACTGTCGTTCACCTGACAGCTGAGGGCTTGCTGCTGTGACCTGGAGCAGCTCAAGAAGCACTGGCAGGGCAGGTGGGGAAGAACCTGCACAAGCCCTCTCGAAATCCCCTTACAAAAAACAGTATTTCCCTGTAAAAGGTGACAACATCAATATGCTGTATTCTCTTCATTAACCATGTCATCAGGCATTTTAGACTGGCAGGCTACTCAGCCTGCTCTTTTTGTGCAAAAGTTGCTGTATTTTTAAATGTTGACAGAATAACAAGCTCACATAGCCCAACCTCCAGCCAAAGCTACATTTCCAAGTGTGATCTCAAGGCTGCTCAAGACTTTCTTCAGGCAGCCTGCTCCAGTGATTGCCTACTCCCTAGCTAGATAAAAAATAAAACAATGATTTTCCTATGCAACCTGTGACTGTCCTCCCTCAACATTCCAACAAGCAAATTCTATCCCTCCCTCTGTCACCTTCTCCCCCTTAGACAGTTGAAGACAAGAACTAACTGAAGCTTAAAGTAGTTCCAAATGAAGGTCTGCTTTCATTTGATTTAAATAATAGTTCATATTTTGTATAAGCTCAAATCTCTCAGAGATGATTAATTAAAGTCTCTCTTTTCACTATACTGCAAGACAAAGTGTTTCTCTGAAACATGAGCCATGAACTAACACCTACCTCCTTAACTATGTTGTGGGCCTCATCAGCATTGAAGATCATCTGTAATAAATAAACATCAATTATTTTTTGGCACACCTGAGAAACTTTCCCTGCAGTTCTAACATACCCTATTTTCTACTCATTCCGATTCCTCAGAATTCAGCCTGTCTTCTAGAGGAGACTCGGCACGTCCACCTGTGCCATCTGCTTCTCTGCACCCATCGGTTCCGAACAGATGGGCAAGGGCACAAATCTGAAGGACGGTGATGTCCCTGCAGGTTTCCAATAGAAACGGGAGGCTACACATCCGAACACGGAGACCAAGGAGAAAAGAGGCCGCTCGGTTCCTTTCAGTAACGAGCCCCCGTCTCCCAGCGTAGCACGGCTACGACGACGGCTGCCGGGCGCCGCCACTGCCCGCTCAGCCCCCAAACGCGTCGCTCCGTTCCGAGACTCCGGGACACCGCAGAGCCCCGGCCGCGCCCCCCGCCCGCTGCTGGCCCGGCGCCAGGCTCACGTCCGGACGGCGTCGGCGGATCCCCACAGCGAGGCGGGGCCGGGCGGAGAGCCCCTACCTCGTCGTTGCGGGGGTGAAAGTCCTCCATGGCCACGACGCGGGCGGCGGCGGTTCCGGCAGCGACGGCTCCTCCGAGTCCTGCGCGGCTCCGCCTCCATGGGGAGGTGGCTGAAGGCGGGTCGGGCTGTGTGGAGCTGTGCATGGGCGTGCTCCGGGAGCCTGGGGGCTGTCCTGCTGGGAAGGATGGCGGTTTCTTTCGTGCTGTTGGGTTAGTTTCTGTGAATTGCCTGACGTACAGCTGCCGTTAGATTTTAATCACGGTGACTTGCTTTTAATTCCACTTTATTACAAAGAAATGGCTTGGGTTTTATTTGGTGTGCTGTAAAAATAGGTGTAAGGTAGGTATGATCTTCTCATTCACCGTGATGTTGCCTGGGAAATAGGAAGAACACCTAGTATGGAACAGTGCAGAGCTTGCCCGTGATTTTTTTTTCTTAATATTTTATCTGGAGAAAAACTCCCATGTTTTTCTTGGTTTGGATTATTGGTTTCTTTTTATAGTATTACCTCTTCGATAACAATTCTCCTGGTCTTTCTAAACCAGAACAATAATGAGAATCATAGAATCACAGAATGGTTTGGGTTGGAGGGGACCTCAAAGCCCACCCACCCCAACTCCTGCCGTGGGCAGGGCTGCCCCCCACCAGCTCAGGCTGCCCAGGGCCCCATCCAACCTGGCCTTGAGCACCTCCAGGGCTGGGGCACCACGGCTTCTCTGGGCAGCTGTGCCAGCGCCTGCCAGTGCCACTGCCCTCTGAAAAATTTC
Source organism: Meleagris gallopavo (assembly GCF_905368555.1). Lineage (NCBI taxonomy): Eukaryota > Metazoa > Chordata > Aves > Galliformes > Phasianidae > Meleagris > Meleagris gallopavo. The sequence continues at coordinate 111,325,573 of NC_139404.1, read as the reverse complement.
CCTATAACATCTAATCTAAATCTCCCCTCCTTTAGATTTAAACCATTCCCCCTTGTCCTATCACTGACTTCTCATGTAAGAAGCTGACTATGTTAGGTAGAGGAACAAGGCTGCCTCAGATAAGTATTAGTTGCACATATTTACATAGATGCATGCTTACCTTGCAAAAATGTCTGTTGATTGGTGTTAATTATATGCTAACTGGAAAAACTCTAGAAGAATGAAAGTACAGGGGAAGCAAAACAAAACACTTTTGTGTCATCTCTGAAAATAGCTTTAATGTTTGCAAATGGGTGTAGTAGGATGAAAAAAGTGAGTATGAAGACTTAAGTTTCTTTAAAAGCAGATCATTATGAACAAGCCCAAATGGATATAATCATAGGAAAAACACATTTAAAAAACCCTCAGTATAAAGTATTCTTTATACTGACCTGTGCAGTGTATTCCCGGACTTTCACACTTAGAAGCTATTATAAGTAAAACAAAATATCCTTTTTATGTATTGTAGTTCAAAGCTAGAGATAAAATTTCATGTTTATTTTTAAAGAAATAAAAGCTATTGGAAGCATGTGTTATATTTGCACTGGCATCTGAGACATAAAGCTAACAGTGCTAAAAAGAACTTAGCCTTGGATCTTGTTCATCTTTCATTCTCTGTATTTTCTGAGATCACGCATCTTCGCCTCTTCAGAATGCAATTATCAAATAAAAATAGTTGCTAGACCTATTTTTCGTTCTGTTTAGAAATATTCAAATAAATATTTTCTTTGAAATACTAGTAACCATCATCTCAGTGGACTTCATGGAAAAGGGGGTTCCTGAAGGCCTGGTATGTCAGTTGGAAGGTGGTGGTCCTAATGAAGGGGAAAAATAAAATGTATCCTTCTCCCCTACTGCCCAATATAGATGGCATAGCAAGAATCTCAGCTCAACACCTTAACAATAACAGAGAACTATTAGGTTCTAGAATGAGAGGTAATGGCTTTGAGGTAGCACTGGAGGAGGTTCAGGTTGGATTTTAGGGAAAATTTCTTTGAAAGAGTGGTGAGGCAGTGGCACAGGCTGCCCAGGGAAGTGGTGGAGTCACTGTCCCTGGTGGTGTTCAAAAATCGTGGATGTGCCATTGAGGGACATGGGCATTAGCCTGGTGGGGATGTGTTGGGCTTGAACTAGATGGTCTTAGAGGTCTTTTCCAACCTTAATGATTCTATAGTTCTATAAAACATCAGAACCTGTATTTAATCTAGAGAGTGTTTACAGATAAACACCCAGCATCACCTGTGAACAGCCAACACAGATGTGTCCAGAATCTATGTCAAGCAACCTGATTTTGTTATTCAGCAGGACCACTGGTTTAATGGATGAAAGGGAAATATATACTAGGCACGTTATTGTGTAGTAAATGTGTTTTGTTGTGCTCTCACATAACTTTAAAGTAAGAATACATAATCTAGGGGAAAAGTAACAAATTGCTCCTAATGAAGAGTTATCAGAGTAAGAGGAATAAACACAAGACGTGCCTTCCCTTCCTCCAAGAGCAAATCCATATTAGTGGTAATAACTAGAATTGTGGAATAAAAACGATGCTTATAAAAGCCTTTTAATGATGGCATGTTGAAAGAAGTTACAGGCATGCTGACTGACAGGATTAAATTATAAATACTGAATCGGTTGGAGAAATTAACAGGAAAAAATTTCATAAAAAATACAAAGTACTGTCTGTAAAAATGACATCAAATGCACAAATACAAAATGGACGCTAGGCAGTAGTGTTACAGAAAATTACAGAATATCAGTAAATAGGAACCAAAGGATGTTGTTATAAATAATTACACTGAAGAGTATCATGAAAGGCACAAAAGGCAATTATGTTGCTCTTGGTGTTTGCCAGACATCAAGTGTAATTCTCTGCCCAGTGTGGTGTCAGGACAGTGAGTAAAATTATATTTCTCCTGGAATCAGTAAGACCTGAAGGAAGCTTAGAAAATGTGATTTGTGGAGGAGCAGTGTTTGTTTTCTATCTGTCTCTTCCCCAGCCTCTTCACCCAGTACGTGTCTCAATGTGCAGCAGTTCACTAAAGGGGATGATTAACAGGCCAGTGCATGATAAAAGATAGGAAAAGAAATGATAGGTTTAATTTGAAGTAAAGGAGATATATTTTAAATATTTGTAGGAAAAAAAAAATCCAAGTATGAGTAATAAAGCACTGAAACAGACCAGGTGTTTCAGTCATCTTTGCTGGATCAATAACACATTAGATAACATCCACTAGGCATCCAGCTAGCCTGCACTCTCCTTTAGGGGAGCAGGAGATATTAAATCATCTTTTGAGTTAGTTTTAGACTTACAATAAGTTAGCTCCCGAATGGTTATTTTCCTTCTTTCCTTCTTTTTCTTTCTTTCTTTTTTCTTTTTTCCTTTTTCCTTTTTCTTTCTTTTCTTTCTTTCTCTCTCTCTTTCTCTTTCTCTCCTTTCCTTCCTTCCTTCCTTCTAAACAAACTCATTTTTGACAGAATTTTGATAAGCACCAATATATTTTCCTTTTTATATATACATTTTTATTTTTCCTGGGAATTAGTAATGCAACTACTGATTTCACAAGAGTTATGATAAATCAGAACAAGGAACCATATGCTTTTCAAGAGGAGTTACCTGACTACTTTGCTTTATTTTTTATTACATTGCTGTGAATTGTAAGCTGGAAAATGAAAATGGACTGCAGTTATAATTAGCTCTGTGTGCTGTAATAGGAAGTATGAAAAGTACTGAAAGAAGTGGTGCAGAAATACAACCCTAAATTCAAATGTAATGGAGGCTTTCATCATTCAAATGCAGAACACAGCTCTTAGAAGACTGAAAATAAACAGAGCAGCTCAAATCATTCCTTGATTAAAATGCAAATACTTGAAGAGGATTTGGCATACTGGAGAGATAGCACAGGTTGTGAAGATTCACCACTGCTTGAGCAGAGTAAAAATGTGAATTCCATGCAGGTAAAATAGTATGGCTTCTTTCTCGCTTCCTGTGTTTTTGTCCTTTAGCTGTTGCAAACATTTTAATCCTTCATGAGCTACTTAAACCATAAAGTCAAAATCAGTTCAATTCTGGTATTTAATTCTTCTGACTTAGTTCCTAAGCGACATGTGGCCACTTGTTGGAGGAAGAATCAGCGTGTGCTGCTTTTATTCTTGCTCTCTTCCTACACATCACTACTTATTACTGCCAGGAATGGAGCAGTGGAGTAGATGGATGCCTGGCCTAATCTCTACAGCAGTTTTTATGTTGGCCAGACCATGGCTGCATGCCTCAGTAGAAGCTTAAATGATTTACTTTCCTGATTTTTTTTTTTTCTTCCTGAGAGTTGTTCTAATATTAGTTGTTTTAATAGTCACTGCAGTGACTTACTCAAACTCCTCTGAAGAGCTAAATGCCCACTCAACAATTGTTTAAAAAATTATCAGAGATATTGCTATTTCCATAGCTACAAATGGTCTGTCAAGGCGGTTTCTGTATTTTTTGAATCATCAGAGTGCTGGAAAATCATGTTGTGATCATGATTGAGTTCAGCATAGAGATGTGCATTGTTGCAGCACAGTGGGAAAAGGTGTGGAGATGGCACTGCAGTGGATGCAGTGACCTGCTGCAAGTCAGCTGGACTGTGGAGAGTGTAGTGTTTGCTGGCACAGCTGTGCTGCCAGTGCCTGAACTGGAGTGGCTGCGTTGTAAGTACTTGCTGGCTTCCTTAGAGACTCACATGATTTCAGATAAGCTTTGAGATAGGACAGTGTACACTGTCAATTTTAGGGTTAAATTTGATGACTTCACAGTGTTATAAGTGCTCAGTTTTTGTTCTCTTTGGCTAGTATTTGAGACACACATCAAGATAGAATAATTTTCCAGTGCTAGGAAGTTTGCACAGCACCCACTGTACAGCCTTACTCATTTAAATGAACTAAAACAATAACAGTAGTGTTATGACATCACTATATGTGAAATCTTCATTCTGTTTTATGTTTAATTTTATCTGGATTTTTAGTCTTTTTTTCTTTTTTCTCTAAGCATAGCTTACATGATGTGTTTGAGATGCGAATGAAGTAGTAACTGATTACTCAAGTTAGCTATCTCTTCTAAGTACACAACATTTTCAGACCCTACACATTTTTTAAATAGGCAGTTAAAATATACTCAGTAAAAGCAAATGGTCAGCCATAGAATCATAGAATCATAGAATCATAGAATGGCTTGGGTTGGAAGGGACCTCAAGGATCAAGAAGCCAATCCCCCTGCTGCAGGCAGGGCCACCAACCTCCAAATCTAATACTAGACCAGGCTGCCCAGGGCCCCATCCAACCTGGCCTCGAACACCTCTATTGATGGAGCATCCACAACCTCTGTGGGCATTGAGTGATGTATCTTCAAAGGAACAAACTAAAAGCTCAAACTAAAGTAAACGCATCATGCATTAAGTTGTGCTTCATGAGCTGCTTGTCTTTGAAAGTATGATACTATAAGCTTTTGAAGGAATAAGAATTCCTTTCTTAATGTATTGCTATGCAAAATATTCTACTTTTTTAACAAATCATTTGGTAGCAAACAACTATTAGATTTTTAGGAGTTTCAGTTGTAAGACTCCATTTTGTTATTTAGGATGCTTTCAAGCTTGAGTTGAATTTCTTAAAAAGGCTTCTCTCAAACTTATGCTGCAGCTGTTGTAGTTTTGAAGATCAGAAGCACTTGCACTACATGACTATTCAAACAGAAATGACTGAGCTGTAAGGGAGAAAGGCACTTGCTTCCTTTCTGAGATTTCAGAGTTTTTCTAGCATGAAGTTGACAGAACAGTGTCATGTCCTGGTGCACAGGCAACTGTACAAACATAATGCATTTGGAGTACATGCTGATCAACCTTTTCAGTAGCTATTTTGTAGGAAAAGCTGACATTTCAGACTGTGCAGTTTGGGCAAAAATTCAGATTTCAAAATGTCATTTCTTGGAATGGGTCACCTGCTCACTAAAAGCAGTATGTTTCTTTTGGTGTGTGCGGCAGAACAAAACAATATGCGACCAAACAACTTTCCTTCGGGCCCTGTCGCTGTCATGCAGAGCAGAGCTCAGCGCTGCCCTCTGCTCTCTGTGAGGAGCTGCAGCCGCCATCAGGCCTCCCCTCAGCTCCTCTGCTCTGGGCTGAGCACAGCGAAGGGCCTCAGCCGCTCCTCCCACACCTTGCCCTCAGACCCTTCACCAGTCTTGCAGTCCTCCTTTGCATGCTAACAGCTTTGTGTCCTTACATTGTGGCATCCAAACCTACTTGCACACAGCGCTGGAAGTGGAGCCACACAGTGCAGAGCAGAGGGGACAATCCTTCCCCTTGCCCGGTGTCAATTGCTCCCCCAGGTACAGTTGGCCGTTTTGGCTGCTAGGGCACCCTGCTGGCTCAGATCCAACTTGCCATCAGCCAGAACCCCTAGATCCCTACCTCTGTGGGGCTGCTCTCCAGCCTCTCATTCCCTAGTCTGTATATAGATCCAGGGCTATTCTGCTCAGATGCAGAATCTGGCACTCGTTCTTGTTAAACTTTCTGTGGTTGGTGATTGCCCAGCCCTCAATTTGTTGAGATCTTTTTGCAAAGCAGAGAGCTGCCCATTTTCTATACAAGAGCCAATTCCAGACATATACAACAGTGATCTATCTCTGGCTAAAGCCAGAGCCCATCACCCAAGCTTCTTGCACCTCTGTGAAAACATACTAAGAAAAGGTAAAAAATGCTGTATGGCAGCTGTAAGAGAAGAAAATAGAGAATGTGACACCAAGGTCAGTGCAGAAGAGGGCAGGAGGTGCTCAAGGTGCAGAGCGTAAGTTCCCTACAGCCCAGGAGAGGCCCATGGAGATTCAGTTTAGATTTTATCTTGATCTGTTTGTTCAGAATTTATTAGATGTCTTCCTTGTACTCATCAAAATTTGCCACAGATGGCTCATGAACAGTGTGAGGTCCCTTTACTGAAATTCTCAATGTTTATTTGCTTCACACAGATACAAGGGCAGCCTTCTAAGCTGGAGAACCATACAGCCTTAGTAAAGCTGTTAGCATGAAGTCTCATAAATGTAAGTGCTTTCTGAGACAGCTGTTCTATTTGTCAGGTCTTCTGGAAAAGGTAATGTGTGATAAACATAATGACTAGTGAACTAATAATTGGGTAGACATAGAAGTCTAGTAAGACAGTCTGTTCGTATATTTCTAACTCTTCATTTACTCCTGATAAATCGTAGAACGATGTCTTAAAATGCATAGAATACATTTTTGTTTTTAATGTTATTCAAGCAATCATATTGCTGCTGTAGTAAATTATGAGTGTTTTTTGTCCAAAAACTCCTACAACATGCATGTTTGGAGGCTACAAGTTTTATGGTGTATAAATATTTAAATAAAAATAAGAACTGTTTTAAAAAGTATTTGTTTGAAATCATCTGCTGTGTGAAAATTTCATTGTGTACTATGCATAAAACACTCTCCATCTCAGTCTTTTATAATTTAGAAATGCTGTGGATCAGCTGCTAAAAGCAGGCACACTCCTATCCATTACTTGAATGGAAGACTTTAATTGTATGAAAGTTAAATAAAACATGTTGTTCTTTTCCATGACCAGAGCACTTATCTTCTAAGCTATTTTTTCCTTCAGTGCAGTGAAAATATCCATTTTAAGACTTCAGGGATGCATTCCTGATATTGGTTGTAAACAGTTGTACCACTAGAAAATGGTGAGTTAAATACTGTTAAGAATGTTACATGGATACATTTACATTTTAGTGATTTTATTATTTTGTTGTTTGGAAAAGAAAACAACAACAACATCAACAACAAAAAAACAGCCACCAAACCACATTACTTTTAAGGTGGAGCAAACACCACAAGACCACAGGACCACAAGACAGCTGATCTGCTCAGAAGACTCAGTGCCCTTAAGAACCTAAGGAGCGGCCAAGCCCCTCTTCCCTCTGTTTTTCTTCTGTAGCACAATCCTGCCTTCCCTGGCATGGGCTCTGCTGCTCCTTTGACTCCATTCTCTGAGGTTGTTCCTCACTAAATTGGCAGCTACGACAGCTGGGTAACTTTCTGCTTGTTTTCTAACTGAACTGGCTTGCTTCGAGGTCAGGAATCCAAAGAAGGGAGAGGGCAAAGCATCATTGAGGAAGAAAGAAAAAAGTCACGAACAGCCACTTTCATCTTTCAGTAGCTGCCAGTTATTGTACTAACATTACCTTTAAACCAATCATGAACTCTTTCCCCAGGAATGAGGATATATTTATTTTTAAATAACTTTCTATACTGTAACTATCTATACCTGTACTAGAAACTACTGTTAGGCAGCAAGAAATGTTAGTGATTCTTGTCTGTCACAGTCCTGGTTCAAAGTAAGGAACATTTACTCTATCTAAAAGGAATTCTGGCTGAAACAAAAAAGCCATTGTCCAAAATACTGTCCAAGATACTACAGAAAAGCATAGAAAGGAACTCAGTCTTTTGGACTAGAGGGCTTCCCTGAACTAGAAATACAGGAACCAAGAGTGGTCTTCATGTGGTAAGAAAGGTAGAGCCAAGAGAGATGTGATTGTGCTCTGAGGACTCTAAGCAGCAGAGCTCACTTTGGAAAAAGTGCTTTTCAAAAAGAAAAAAGTGGATCTTTGCATAGAGAAGTACCTACAAAAAGTGTTTTCTTTCTATAGAGTTCAAAAAAATACAGTTGGGCTGTGTTTGCAAGTCACGTAAAGCATGTTGAAGAAAGACTTAGTTCAAGATGACAGATTTCCTCTTATCAGAAGTAACCATGTAAGACTACAACTGTGAACAAAAGCTTTGAGCAAAACATAATGCAAATTAGAGAAAGTCAAATTTGTGACTCTCACTGTGACATTGAGCTTTCCAAAGGGTGAGGAATTCTTTTCTAAAGTAAATGAAAGTGTTGGGTTTTTGTTGTTGTTTTTTTTTTTTTTTTTTTTGCTGTAAAGATATAAGATTGCCTTCTAAGTTGTTTTTCCATACTCTGTTTCAAATGCAGAATGCAGCTTTTCACTTCCCAAGCTATTTTCTTGTCAAGGACAAACTGAACTAAATTACTTGATCTAAAAATGCCCTTTCAGTTTTTGACCAGAATACTTCTGTTCATTGTCTATTGGAACATTAAAGATGATTTAAATCGCTTCATCATCTAGAAAATTTCTAAATCTTATCTATTGATAGCTAGATGATCAAAAAGCATTTATGTTACTTGAGCTATCTTTCTGATAAACTTCACAAGCTTGGCAAATAAGTGGACAGGTTTCATGAAATCACTGACATCTTTCTGTATTTCCTAAGGTCCACGAAAACTATTTGCAACAAAACATTCAAAAAATATAGATATTTTACTGATGGATTTGCTAAGTGATAGAACTGCAGCTAGCTATTTTGAAGTAAGGTGGTAAGTAATTCTGAGCATTATCTTGGTTACACTTAGGATGAAATTCTGTGTTGTGCTACCAGTTTGTGTTTCACAAGTTTTTCATATTTTTAAGTTATTTAAAGGGTTCCTTCATTGTTGTCTCAAGAAACACTTCTGAACAGTGAAGCACAGGGTGCCTGGTTATTGACTTAATGTTTCTTTATGCAGGATGTTGTTCTATAGCTTTTATTCATTTTGCATTTTTCATGCTTGTGTGAAGAATGCCATAGGAAACATCAAATAAGAGTAGATGGCACACACAGTGCTCGGGGCTCCACAATCATTCCCTTAGTTTCATTCTGGGCAGTAATTCAAACACAGCCACCCATAACTGTATTCTGTTGTTCTTTTTTTTTTGTTTTTGTTTTTGTTTTTGTTTTGTTTTGTTTTGTTTTGTTTTAAATGTGCTGAAGCAGAAGCAGAGGAATGAGGTTCCTCATTATATGATGTGAGGAGAGAAAGTACAAATGCGTGGATGCATTCAGTATATCTCTAAGTCTGCCTTTAACAACTTCTTTAGAAAGAACAGCGGGCACAGTAATTACCCTGAAAAGCTTTCTCTAAATACCTCTCCTTCTAAGTCTTTTCACTGACTGTAACAGAAATGGCCTTGTCTCAGAACAGCTAATAACATCAGTTCACTCTTTTTCACTTCTAAGCCTGTGGCATGCAGTTTTCCTGTTCCTGTAGTAATTCATGTTAAGAAAAAAAAACCAACAACGAATAATTGCCATTTCAAAACATTGCTCTTGGATGCAATTCTTTTGGAATGCCCATCCTCTGCTTTTGACATTGCTTGCTTAGTATGGAGAGGAGGAGAAGAAGAGTAAGAATGCTGTGAATAATTGGAATGAAGCTAGAAAAGAAATCTTTTCCTATCAGAGGAAAGTTAATTGGCTTTGTAGGAAGAAGTCTCTACATGTCACAAGTAAAAACAGTTGCACAAGTAAGCCTAGGACACTGACTTGCAGCCTAATACTGCTGTTATAAAACCAAAACTGAAGTCCTAACACAGGTGAATGGGTCCAGATTGCACAGTTATTTGTCTGAATTGATCTCACAGACATTTATGATGCACACTGAAGAAACTATGGCCTACGGGGTGGTATGGAATTCCATTCAATCTTGTTTGTCACACGGTTACCAAGCAGGATCTGAGTGATCATCTCAAGTGAAATAATATGTGCTTTAATAAAATTAATGAAATAAGGCTTAATAACACTGCTCAAATAAATCTCTCTTCTTTCAGTAGGGAATACTGACAAAGCTGATGAATGACTTCAAGAAGCACAGTGGTGCTGTTGCTTCAGCAGCTGTTCGTACACTTCCTGAAATATTTTGCCTCATTGTTCATTAGTGCATCCTACCAGGCTTTTTTTTTTTTTTTCCCCCAAAACATAAAATCTTTTCCCCACCTTATGCTGACAGTAGAAAGAAGCACATCAGTGTCACAAGGGCCACTGAAAACTGACCAGGAACCTGTTTTTACAGAAATACCAAGAACATCTTCATTTAAAATACAGGATACAGAAGAACTCAGACCACTGGAAAAAATAGGTAGAAATAGGACACTTCAATAGAAGTGGCTTCTCTACCTTTCTGACCATTGGAAGGCATTGCAGAAATGTTTTTTTGTTGTTGTTGTGTTTTTTTTTTTATGAAGACCTGTACCAAGTGACCTTCAGCAATGACAGTAAAAGTCCTCTCTCTTTGTTAGAGGTGCAATTATACTTCTGGAAAACAGCCCAGGGAATGCTCTGCTGGATGATAAGTACTTGCGTAATTCAACTTCCTTGACCAAACTTTCCAATTTTTGCCTTGAATTTCTCCTTACATGTGTGTTTTTTAGGAGTGAAATGTATATAAGTTATCCTCGTGCACCCCTTGCTCTTAATAACTGTTGGTGTTTCTCAAAAATTCCCTTTTCTATTTCATGCTACATTATTTCATACTCGAAACTTCCAGATTTAGCAAAACTGCAGCAGAAGTGACTTTTCTGATAAGTACTGATAGGCGACTGATAGACTTAAGTGAGAAATAACAGCTTGCAGAGCACTTCATATTGTTAACTGAAGTGCAAGCCAACTAAATTTTCTTCATTAGTGTTATTGAACAGTTAGTAATTTGTGCAAGTTCTGTGCATTTGGCAGATGCTGGGGCTGTGTGAAATGGGATATCAATAAGTGCCGAAGTCTATTGATGGCTGGTGTGTGGAGTTCACAGTTCCTGACCCAGAGAAGAAAACGTGATAGAAAACCTCTGTCCCAGAGGACAAGATTGCTGCCACAGCACTGTGGACAAGAGCTGTGAATACCTATAGTCATTCCTTGCAGAGCCGCAGCCAGGGACCCTCATGGGGTCATTCTTTACAGTGATGCAAATGTGAGCAAAAGATCGAAGTCTCCAATGAAATCATAGCAAGGATACTTCACCTTTCTTCTAAATAGGCCTCTTGGCCCATTTAGAAATCCATTTTATGTAATCGTGATTTATAAAGCCCTTGATTCATGTGGTCTGTTACAGATCTCAAAGGACTCTTAATAAATCAGAATATGGATTTACATGCACCAGTGCTACCAGAGTGCTATGGTTGTCCAGCCTTTAGAACAGCTGCTTTTTATTCCAGCAGAAACACAAACACCTGTGGTTTCTCAGAAACTCTTTTTGTACTTGGGTATTCTGGTTACTAGTGTTGTATGTGAGCCATCAGGATGCTTCTGGGTTATTTCCCCTTCTTTTCATTCACCAACCCTCCAGGCAGTATTTATAAGGTACAACTAAAAATTCACATGAATCTCAAGCTTGTGTTTTAGTATTTAAAATTAAGAATTACAGAATATATTTATTTGCATATCTCTATTGATACTGATGCACACTGTTATGGAGTATTATTCTGATATTAAAGACAAATGATAAATCAGAGCACTTAATATAGAGTGGATCCATTCAAGAGCTTCTATGTACAAGGGAAAGAATGCTATAGTGAGTTAATATATAGTATAACATGTTGCAAAATCAAATTAGTTTCCAGAGGAATTATAGTTTTCTGCCAGCTCAGTAAATGTTGTATCTCCTTCCCAACATATGCGTTAATTGGAATAATGTAAGTACTGCTTATGTCCTTCCCTTAAAAGCTACTTGAAGGGAGCTTATAAACAGAAGGGAGGCCCAAAAATTATGCTCGGAGTTACTGAAAAACACCTGAGGGACAATGCAATCATTGGTCACAAACAACATTTGTTCATGAGGGGAAAGTCCTGCTTAACTAACTTAATTTGCTTTTATGATGATGTCACTATCTAAATGACCAAGGGAAACCAGTTGATGCTTTTGGATTTCAGTAAAGCCTTTGATAGTGTTTCTCACAGTATCCTTCTGGACAAAATGTCCAGCATGCAGTTACAGAAACATAAGGTGATGAGTGAGCAATTGGCCATCAGGTCAGGCCCAAACGCTTATAGTAAATGGAGTTGCATCAGGCTGGTCACTGGTCACTAGCAGGGTGCCCCAGGCTCCATTTTAGGGCCAGTTCTCCTAAATGTTTTCATAAATAAATTGGATGTAGGACTAGAAGTTAATTTGCACAAGTTTGCTGACTATACTAAATTAGAAGGAGGTGTTAACTCTTTTGAGGGTGGGGAGGCCTTGCAGAGAGATCTAGACAAATTAGAGGGCTGAGCAATCACCAACTGCATGAGGATTAACAGGAGCAAGTGCCGGATTCTGCACCTGGGAAAGGGCAACCCTGGCTATACATACAGAATGGGGGATGAGATGCTAGAGAGCAGCTGAAGGGGATTTGGGGGTCTTGGTCAACAGTAAGTTGTACATGAGTCAACACAGTGCCCAGGCAGCCAAGAAGGCCAACTGTATGCTGGGTTGCATCAAGTATGGCATTGCCATCCAGTCAAGGGAAAGTGATTATCCCATTCCACACTGTGCAGCAGTTTGGGGCACCACAATACAAAAAGGACATAGAACTATTTGAGAGTGCTCAAAGGAGGGCAAAAAGATGGCAAATGGTCTAGAGATGCACTCTATGAGGAGTGGCTGAGGTCCTTTGGTCTGTACAGCCCAGAGCAGAGGAGGCTGAGGGGAGGCCTCATGGAGGACTGGTCCTCACAAGGGGAGCAGAGGGGCAGCACTGAGCTCTGCTCTCTGGTGACAGCAGCAGGGTCAGACCCAAGGGAATGGCATGGAGCTGCATTGGGGGAGGGTCAGGTGGGGCATAGGGAAAGGTTCTGTACCAGAGGGTGGTGGGCATGGAACAGGGAAGCGGTCACTGCACAGAGCTTGTCAGAGTTCAAGAAGCATCTAGACAGTGCGCTCAGTCATATGGTCTGATTTTTGGGTGGTCCTGTGTGGAGGCAGGTATTGAATTCCACAATCCTTATGGGTCCTTCCCAACTTGAGATACTCTCTGATTGTATAATTTTTACACAGACAGATAGTGATAGAAAAAGGGGAATGATTTTAAGCTAAAAGAAGGGAGAGTTAGGTTAGATGTTGGGCAGAAATTCTTTCCTCAGAGGGTGGTGAGGCGCTGGCACATTTGCCCAGAGAAGCTGTGGTGCTCCATCCCTGGAGGCTCAAGGCCAGGTTGGATGGGGCCCTGGGCTGCCTGAGCTGGTGGGGGGCAGCCCTGCCCACGGCTGGGGTTGGGGCTGGGTGGACTTTCAGGTCTCTTCCAACCCAAACCATTCTGTGATTCCATGATTTTCATTGCACGCATTGCAATGTTTTCAAAGTGATAAAAAATAGATCATTTTTAAAGTGAGTTAAAGCTGTGAAAAGGATCTGCTCCTCAGCATTTCCACATGGCCTTCCTCTCTGCACACTGCAGAAATTTCAAAGTCCCATTCTAATATGTTAGGCAATACACGAGTACTAAATTGGTTTCCTTATCTCCCTCCTCAGATGCCAGCTCTGTGAGCTCTCCAGAGGCTTGAGAATGCCCACAAGGGTAAATGAATCATTTCTTCTTCTGGATGAATCCAGATGCTCTTTTGCTTGGTTTCTTTTGAATTTTGGGATGTTTTTTAAGACTTGCAGCTATCTGATAAATCTAAAGACACTTGAACTTTGAAATGATGGTCATAAAACTTAGGAACCATTGCATATTGCTGTAGAGAGGGCAGCTAGGACAAGAGCATACCATTATGCTCCTCCATTGCTGTTCTACCCTTTGATCTCTTCCCTCAACCACTACACAGAATGGCTATCCCTCCTGTTTCCTAATGGCCAAAAAGACAGATGACCACAAACATAATTCTAAGAAACCAGAGCTGCCCGCTCCATGCAGCGAAAACACCGCTGAACATGAGATAGTTACGTGAACGGGGAAGGTACGCTCTTCCCAAGCCTTGTGGGAAGCGTGGGGCCAAGTCCCTGTGAGCCCGGGGGCAGTGAGGCAGCACAACGGCTCCGGCAACGGGGCGGCCGCGCTTCCTGCCGCTGAGGGGCGCTGCGGGGCGGCTGGGGCTCTGCCGGCGGCAGCTGGGGAGGTGCGGGTGGAGCGCGGCGCGCAGCTGCCGGGCGAGCCCAGGCGGGGAGGGGGTGAGGCAGGCGGGCTGCAGCAGGGCTGCACCTGCCAGAGCCCGGCTGTGCCCCGCATGTGTGCGTGTGCCGGGGGCTGCATCCCGCCGGGGCTGGAGTAGTACTTTGCTTCCCCGCCTCGTAGAGCTGCGGAGTTGACATCAGCAGTCTTTCGCCGTCTCGACTGCAGCGGGGATGCTGATAAATACACGCGCTTCTTCCCTAGCGAGGTACCTGGTGAGTCCTTTTCTCTTTATCGGCAACCTTTTAGAAACGATTGTTCTTATTTTTATTTTGCTTTCCTGGAGAGAGCAGAGGAAGAGAAAACCTGCGGCAGGGGTCCCGGCGGAGAGCTGCGCGGTGCCGGGTTAGACTGCGCTGCTCCGGTCGTGGGCGCCCTTCCATGCCCGGGAGCATGGGCTGCGCTCGACCCGCTCCTCTGCACGGACAAACCGAGCGCTGCTGCCGTCGGGAACCTGACCGGAGCTTTGCTTTGTTTCTCTCTCTCTCTTAACGCTTTTTAGCCCACGTTACTATGAAAACTGAAGGTAGTAGACTTCGCCTGACAGCGATGCTGCAGGCGGCTCTTGTTCGGCAGAAGTGACGATAAGAATGGGGCAGTTAATTGTCCTCTCCGTGGGTGAGTGGCTCCGTGGAGCTCAGGTGGAGAGCAGCTCTCTGTCGTGTGCTGCCCGAAGTTTTTTTCTAGCTTCTTGCTTTGCCTGGTGGCACTAAGAGGCATGGATTAACAGTGGGACTCAGTAGGTCGTGCTGATGTTGGGCTTAATGATCTTCAAGGTCTTTTCCAGCTTAAATGATTCTATGAAAAGCAACCTATTTTACTATTAACTGAAATTATCTATAATTTGCATATAGTCATCCGAGTTACTTGATAGTTATTGAGTGCCTCTGCCCAAATTCGTATTTCAACATAGTTTAGTGTTTTTCAACATCGAGTTTAGTGGGCATGGTGGTGATGGGCTGACAGCTGGACTAGATGATCTTAGTAGTCTTTCCAACATTAACAATTCAGTGATTCTATAAGTAGAAGTCATGCCATAAGGAAGAGTGAGTTAGAAGGTTCTGTTCCCCAGAGCTGTGACTTTAGGAAGGCTTTGGGAGCTTGGTGGGCTGTCAGCCAGGGGTGAGCTCCTCCTGAGTATGTGATGATAGAAGAGCAGGGAGTGCGAGAATTACCTGTGAAGTCTATAGGTGTTATTGCTTTGTTGTATGTGCTTCAGGTGAGAGATTTGTGTGCAAGATGCAGCCCACTCCAGTATATGAAACATATAAAAAGCCCTTGCTTTACAGCCTCTTGGAGCTTGTGGCCTTGAGTAGATCAAAAAGGATAAAGTAAGTGGTTAGATCAGTGTTTAGGAATGTAAAGATGAGAAATAATGAGCTTTTAAGTGAGGCTAGGAAAGGTTTAACAACATCCAGGGTTGGAAACTTTAAGTTTGACATTTTGAGAGTGGAAAGGCAGTTTTTTCAAATAGCAACATTTATTAGACTGCTTCCCCTCTCCCGCCCCCTGAAAACAAAACTTTTTAGAAAAGCATTTAAAGATTTATTTTTGACAGTAGGTAATATGGGGAAATCTTATGGGCTACGCACAGGTGGGGAGACTGGGACAGGTGATCATAATGAACCCTTATTCATCAAGCATGTGATCAGGAAAGCTGTGTTGTCTCAAAGAACATGCTCATACTGTCTTTCCTTCCCCTTCTTCCTCCAACTTTCTTCATGTAAAAGGGCTCAAATAACACTAATGGCTAATTTAGCTTTTGGCTCTATGCTTTTCTTTGCATTTCTGAACTAAGTTATCTCCCAAATGCAACTAGATCCAAGGGTTCATGTCTAAGTGATTCTAGTGGATTTCTGGAGAGTGAGAGTTGCAAAATGACAGCTGCTCAGAGATGTGAGTAAATTTTGAGGCATAGGCTTTGTAAGGGTTGGAGGTACAGCTATGCTTTCCAGGCAACATCAGTGTACTGAAACATTTTCTGGAGTCCAACATGTTAATATTCCTAAGTTGCCTTCAGAACTACCTCTGCTCTGAAGAGATACTTATCAATGTGTTCTGACTTCTTCAGGCATCATGGTAGTTGAAGGTCTTTCAGGATGGAGGAATCATAATTCAATTAAAATTCTATGTGAAAAGCCCTTTTTGTGTTGATGCTGTGTTTCTACAGTGGAAAGATAGTGGGTATGAAGGATCTTGTTAAACCCTTTGCAGTGTGAAGTTGCAGTCATCTACTTGTTTGAGTATCTACAAAACATGTTGTTATTACGTACATAGTGCTATTTGCTCCAAACTTCCCTATCAAGGGAAATGTGCATTTCAAATCTGATGATTAACTCTATTAGTAAGACATTCAGCTAATTGAGTGAAAGCTGAAGTCATCTGTGGTGTAGGATTGTGCACACTGTTTTCTCAGTTCTTTATTGCTACTTCCTTGTCTACACTTACGCTGCCTTCTTATCAAACTTTCTTGATAGCGGGGATTTACATCCCTGTGTGTTGTCCCAGAGCTTGCAAACACAAGAAGCATAAAGAAGCAGAATAAATAAGAATGTCTGGAAAAGTAAACCTTAAAGAACAATGTGTGTCCAAGGCAGGTAGTAAAAGGTGTATTCATGATAGCTGGTACACACGTATTTCTCTTTGGATCTTTAGAGCATTTTTTCCATCCATTTATGTAGAAGAACCACAAGCAGATATATACAAATACATACAATGTATGCCAATGAATGTGTGCATATATGTGAAATGTATACCAATGAAGTCTTCTGTTCAGAACAGCCTTTGGACTTTGCAGTCAGAAAAAGCTGTTTAAGCCTTTATTTTAGGTTGTCCTGGATGTGACCAAGTGGCTCAGTTCTGAGTGGGGTTGCTGTGTTGTTGTTTTTTTTTTTTGTTCTCCCCATGCACTGAGTGGTGGTTCAGAGCAGAACTAATTGTGCAGGAGCTGATTTTGCTTGCTGAATCAGCCTGTGCTGGAGTTTCTTCATTTACTCTAATCTGCACCTTTTTATTTTCACTGTAACTCTTCCCTGGGAAGGCTTTTTGTATCACTTAGAAAGGTAAACAGATCTCAGAGATGAAACAAGATTCCACTGTCATTTTTACTATATTCCACAGAAGTGTGTTAACAGGCATCTTCTTAAATAAGCATTTTCTTTATTAAAGAAACTGCCTTTGCCTTTTCACTTAAATGCATACCTGAAATATTTAAATTTTCAAGGGTATCTCTTGTTGTTCTAGTTTCAGTTGCTCCGAGTCTTACTTCCAGATAAATTATAGGGTTGTTCCTTTTTTGTGTGTGTATGTGAGAAATTACTCTTCACTGCATCTATTTATTGTAAGGAAGACTGTGCTTTTCGGTGTGATTGCATTATGCACTGGGTTAAATTGTGAACTGAATAATGCTCATCTTGTTAGTGTCTCTCCACTGGAATGGATACCGTTCATCTGTACAGCCCCACAAACAGTAGAAGTAGCAATGCATCAGCAGCTGAGAGGAAAGCAATCCAAGGTATGAATGTCTCTCTCTCTCTTTTTTTTTTTTAAATATAATGTGGAGATGGAAATAATATAGGAATTGTATGTAGGTTGCTCCAAAAGTAATGCCTTCTACTTATTTCCATGGAAACCGCACCAGCTACAAAGAATTCAACACTATTTGATAGTGGATATTTTCAGCTACAAAAACCTATTTTTCAGCATAGCAGGAAGGTTCAGCCTTTACTGCCATACCACCAATGTTCACCTCTGACATTGCAGGCCAACATAATGAAATAGGAGACATTACTTTCAGTTCAGCCTTTGTGCATAGCACCAATGTATTTCCAGGGCTTGAACAGCAAATTGGAGCTTGAGGGAATCTTTTTTTTTTTTTGTTCAGCATGTTGCTGTGCTTCTAGAATGTTATCTGAATACCAGCGAAGCAAATGTCCATGACCATGGGAACGTTGTTTCCAAGGATTCTGTTGTTTGACAGACTTCTGGGAGAAAGCACTGTTTGAAAGCAAGCCATTTGTCAGTGATGTTTTTCATTTGCAGTTACAACACGGCAGAGTTGATAGCTTTTTGAGCAGTTGAAAACAAGTTTAATCTGAACTTGTTTCCTCATTTCAAGGGGTATTTCAGAACCGGAGAAGAAGTAAATCAGATTTAAGAAGGGCATACTTCATATATCACTTCTGAACTCTGGTTCATTTTCCTGAATCTTTGCAGGAGGTAGGTAGGGCCTGATGGACAGAGTGGAGAGAAAAATGGAGGAAACGATTTCCTGTTCTCAGAATATTAAGTCTACTTAAGGTAATAAATATGGAAATGATGCCATGGGTAGCAGATGTTTACACACGGACACATACTCACGTATATGGCTTCAGAAGGATAAGAGAAGCATAACTCATGTGTGCTCTCAATTAAATAAATATTTGGTGTAGGAGTTACCTTCTACTCACTGTAGACAATAGTGCAGAAATAGTACCATTGTGGAGTCTGTTAACAGAGGCAGAGGAGAATGAGACTTATACTCAGAAGTTGGAAATCTCATCTTGGGAAAAAAAGAATGAAACCATAGCTAAGGATACAGTAAAGCTGCTGTTTTAACACTGGTTTTGAAACCCTCCAAAACCAGAAATCCACCAGAAAAAAGTGAAAAAGTAGAATGTGGTTAGGTTGAAAAAAGATTAGCGTGCTGGAAAACAATGACTTATCAGGTACAGTTGAAAACTAACAAGTGAGAAGGATATCCCTTCTTGGTATTTTCTCTTTCTGCTCAGAGGTGTGCATCCTTCTGTGGAATGCGTATAGCAGCAGAGAAAGGTGGAGAAGTATGAGTAACCTGTGCAAACACAGGTGTCATCTGGCTGGTGCAGCCATAACAAGTGTGCTGGAAGATGAGGGTGGGACAAGCTGAGAATGCAGTGGTGATGCTCGCATGCTCATAGATCTTATACTTTCTTTAGCAAACGTTTGTCTAGTTTCAGCTAAGTGAAGAACCTGAGTGGATGCCATTTAGGTCAACTTAACTGCATATTCTGCAAATGCCTGGATGTTGGCCTTGCATCTAAGAAAAAACATGCATCTGAAATTCCTTTTTATTTGAATTTCTTCAGGCAGGGGTTGTTTTGCTTATGGTTGGAATAATCTTTTAGGGTATTGTTCAAACAGTAGCATCCATGGCAAGCTACAAGTCCTTCCTGATCAAATCTCTTACTGATTGAGATTTGCCAGGAATTGGTGGCTTACCCCGAAATCACTTTGTTTGATTCTGTGATTCTACGTGGTCCATGACCTCACTGATGTTTAATTTCTTTTATGGAAGAGAGCAAAAACATTTTGAAATGTTTGTGGGAAATGAGTTTTGAGAGTTCACTGTCTCAATTAAGAGTTTAAATTACTGGTGCAGTGGTTCTTATACAAAAAATACTTTGAAATGAAACCATGAGCTCATTTCTGATTAGTTTTGAGCAAGTATATTTAATATTTTCCACACTATGAAGATATTGTGTTTGAAGCAAAAGCAGTTAAGCATTCAGCTTTAGGCTTGGTGGAGTACCTGAACCACTGATGCATGTAAAAGTCTTCTCAGTAACTCAGTGAAAATAATTCTGATGATTGCTACAGGTGTCTTTGATATTGTCATGTTTTCAGACATGGTGGAGCTGAGTTTTGAGAAAACGATGAGAAATAAATGTTCTAAATGATTTGTGTGCGTTGCCCACATTCTTCAGTTTCAAGTGAGGAAGCTTAGGTGGGATCGTGCTACTGCTTTCAGTGGTGTTTATGTGGCTGTGAACTTTTTGTATGTGAGGAAAGCAAACTCCGTTGTGGTGTGCCTGCCTGAATTAATTAGTAACCAGTAGTAAAACTGGTAAATCAGTCACCAAATAGTATGTACAACACTTTGTGGAACAGACTTGAGTCTTAGGGATACTTAAAAATACTGTCTGTTGGGTGGTCTTATGCTTAGGAGCAAAACATCCAGTTTAAAGAGAGTGGTGTAGAAGTTTCCAGCTTGCCACCTTCCCAAGATTGTTCTTTCCCTCATCAATTCAGGATTGAAGACTAGCACCATGCAGGATCACCCAAAAATCAGACTGTCTTTCTGAGAGCATTGTCCAGGTTCTCCTTGAACTCTGGCACTCAGGGCCATGCCCACTGCCTTGGGCAGCCTGTTCCATGCCCACCACCCCCTGGTGCAGAACCTTTCCCCGAATCCCACTTTACCCTCCCCTGATGTAACTCCATGCTGCTGGAGCTGCAGCCATTATGAGGCCTCTCCTCAACTCCTCTGCTCTGGGCTGAGCACACGGAGGGGCCCTGAGCTGCTCCTTGTGTCTTGTCCTCCAGACCCTTCACCATCTTTGTAGCCCTTCTTTGGATGCTCTCTGTATGCACTTGTGTCGTGGTGGAATAGTGGCAATTTTATGTGCAGTACATTGCGTTTTTTCCTTGATTGTCCTATGCTCCAACACTTGAAATAAGCATCCTAGTTTGGTGTTCTTGTCCTTTGATTTGGTACAGCTTATCTGGTTTTGCTTGTAAGTAGTCTGCTGCTCATGTATAAATTTGAGCTTGTTTTCAACTGTCTACGTTTTTATGTTTTTGAAACTGACTCTTTTTGGCCCTCCTGTTCTTGTTAATACTGAAGGAATGAGACCAGACTGAAGTTTTTTTTTCCACTGTACATATGTGGAAGGGAGGAGTGGAAGGAGGAACAGAACAGCGTTTCATCAAGTGTTACACTCAGGTAACCATGGATGTGGCCTTTTTTTTCTTTTTTTTTTTAAACAGGAACCCAAATGAAACAATAGCAGGTGACAAGACAGGGATCAGTAAATTAAGGACAGCTGTTTGTCTTGTCACTGTTACTGGTTTTCAATCAGAGATGCTTTTTACTTAAATATGTGCAAGTTAAACCTGAGGAAAATTGATAGTGCTTTTGACTTCAGAGGGCTTCTGACTCTCCTTACTTCTCATTACAGAAGATGAGGAGGCTGTGATAGCTGGCAGACAGTGTGCTTGCAGTAGGCACAAGTGGGACACTTGTGGCTTTCACCTGGGAGAGAGGAGAGCACAAACATGAAATGGATAAAGACAATGAAATACCCTCAAAAGCTCAACGTTGGAGTTTTACTGTAGTCTGAGTAGTATAAAAGCTGGAGATGCGTTGAGGAGGAATGAATATGTATAGCTTCATATACACAGAAAACATCTATAGAAAAAAGTTCTGTTAGGTAACTATGCAGATGCATCTTCAGACAGCTTATGCCTGGGGAAAGCAATGAAGTCATACTCAGTTATTAATGCATAAATTATGTGAGAAGGCTGAAAGTTTTCATTACTGCAGATCCTCTTGATCCTTGCTGTGAATGTGAGATCCCCTATTGTTTCCGCTTTTTTTTGGCTGTTGTTTTGGGAAGAAAATCAAAAGAACTGTGAATCACAAATGATTAAATATGTAACAAGGCATTCTACTTTTAGTAATAAGTAATAAGTAGATATTTGAACAGCATATTGGGAAGAAAAGCAGTAAAAATACACATATGAGGTTTTCAGTATGTTTATGTTTAGGTACTGGGGATTAATAATTCTGGCATCCTTTTAAACATTGTTAAGAGTTTCCCTTTACTATAATGCTAATATGCATACCCAAATAGCAGTTTTTAGGCAAAAGATAGTAGTAGAAACATTATGCAACATAGTTTCTTCTCAGTGGGCAAGGAAGGGAATAAATAGGTGGACTGTGACTATTAATAGTGTGTTTTGTGGTTTAGGAGGAGTTTGATTTTCCTCCCTGTGTTTGTCTGGTTTTGAAGGATCTAGCATACCTAAGTGGCTCATGGTTGGTTTCAAAGCTACAAAGCACAAAGGCAGGAACTCGTTCTGTTGAGAGATGATCTGAAAATAGCAAGAGAAAATGTATTTGAGGTTAAGGCATTGTCCCTGTGGTATGATTATTCTTTGTTTGAAAGCGAGTGTGGATGGCGCAAAGAGAAAATGGGCCTTCTGCACGACTCCCAAAAAATAAGAAGTCTTTCTGTTTGTAAGAGATGGCATTCAAGCAAATGTTTCTGAACTTGCTGGCTGCCGATTTTTTATTATGAAATTTCTATACCATTAAATAATGGGGCACAATCAAATTATTTGCAGTATCTATTAGAGCACTGGAACATTTTCTGTATTTTGAGGAATCCCACATGTTGATCCAACTCTATTTACTGCTGCTGCATCTCCCGTTAATACCTGTTTGTGTTTGAGAATGATGATTCATAAGCAGCAGAGTTGTAGCATTCCTGCGTGCGGGCTTTGTTGCACTACGGTAGTGTGATCTTCAGTAACAGAGGCTGACTTCTCCAGCTGGCTTATTTTGAAACCCTGTCACATAAACATAAATGTAAGATCAGCACAAGACAGTGTTTGGGAACGGTTGAGTGGTAATGATCACGACAATGTAGTGAAATGCTGTGCTGTGAAATACTTGATGTTCAGGATTATTTTTCTAGAAATAAAATTTTAACTATTATTCTTTTTTGGTGAACTTAGGCTGTAAAGGTGTCTATTGACTCTGGCAGAGGAAGATTTTGCTTTAATGTGCTATGGGAGCATGCTGATTAATTGCAACTCCATGGCTACGTAGGACAATCTTTTTTCTCTGATCATTGTAACGAAGAATTGTATTGTATGAGAGATATTGAGTTTTGAGGGAACTAAGAATGGAGCTAAACCCAACCAAACAATATAATGACATTTCCTTTAGCAGAGCCATTACAGTTACACTATCTGAGGAGCTGTATCCTTGCATTTAGAGCAACTTAAACTGGCTGCTCTGTTCTCTTGAAGAATTTTGTGTGATGCAGGGCTTGAAAGGCAATGAAAGGGGACCTTTCAGTATCCTTCAGGATACCACTTTATAATTCCCACATGTGTATACCTCTGCACATCTGGAAAACACCTGGTGGCAGAATTTTTCTCAAATTCTTCTAACCGAAACTTAAATTATGTGAAACTGAGATGTGTGTGTTTCTGAGGGCAGATTTCAATGACAAGCTTGAAAATCAAAGTAGGCCTTAGAAGGTTTGTAGTTATTTCTGGATTGGAATAAGCCTATACTGAAACCTGTAAAAATGACGTTGAGTAAGTTTTATTCGAGGCTGAATTTGAACAGAGTTATTGTTGCACTGATGATCAAATCCTGAAGAGAGGAACTGCCTCAAACTTGAACAAAATAGGATTATTTTTTGTATCTCTATATCACTCTGAGAGTCACTTTTCCCATTCTTCTATTCCACTGTAATACTTAGGACAAAATGACTTCTCTACCTATTTCCTTACTCTAAAAGAACACAAGGAATGAGTGTCTAGAAACGTCACAAGAAAACTGTGACTTGAAAATAAATAAAAGATAGTGTTACCCAGTTACAGGAGGGCAATCAGCCAAGCTGAAAAGAGCAGAATAGTATTTAGGGCTTATAATCATTAGCCATAATATTTTGCTGTGAGATTTCATGACCCATGTTCATGCAGCTTTTTGTGTTCTCTTAAAGCAAAGCATAATAGTGCTTGTGCTAGGTCAAAAAAACAAAAACAAAAAAACCTTTGAGGGTTGTTGCATCTGTCTCATCAGTTGGAAGAATTTAAGAAAAGGGACAAATACAGAATGTCTTCGTTTCCACCGCTGACAATTTTTTGTTGCTCTAAGTGAACTACTGCCCCTGTGTTCCCTTAGTTAATTTTGTATCTGTGCCATCAGTTAATACACCTGATAAAAGTGAAAATTAAAGCAAATTTTCTAAATTTAGTGAAGTCTCCTGAATGGTGTTGTCTCTATATTGGTATAGCCCAGGGCAAACCACAGTCAAAGGTTTTTGTGCCTCTTTTTCAATCTACCCATTTAATTAACTTTTAAACCATTTATAGTTTTTTATTTAGACAAGAATGTCTTCAAGTGAATTACATTTTTTGGTACATTGTGTCCTGTCTTTTTGCTAGGAAAATAGTTTCAGCTGTTCTCTGAAAATTTCACAGAGCGCTATATGAGCAGGCAAATTGATGATAAATTTTGAAAATACTGTAGTCTTTTATGATATATGTAAATGCACATAGTCTGAGTGTTATGTATTCCCCAGCATTCTAGCAAATTTGACAGTCTGAATCCTACTTACACATTTCTGCAGTGGAATAAAAAATGAGCAATGCTGAATAATGTTTCTAGCAATGAAATGGTCTCTTAATCCTGTTTTCTTATCTTCTTTTCCACACTGGAGAGTGTCTTCCACTGTCTGAAAGCATTCATTTATTTATGTTCTCTTTGTCTCTGTAGTATGTCCTGAGTAATCTTGTCAGGTAGTTTGTGACAGCAATAGGGCTTTTCACTCAGTGCACCTAGGGACAAGAATTCACCATTAAACTAATTTTACTCCAAACCTGAGGACCTGGAAATGCAAGTGTGCCTCTTGTGATTTGCCTTTAATTGGTTGAACTTCCCTATTTGCAAACATATGGAGTGTGTATAGACAATTAAGCATTTTTCTATTTAAACAAATTGTATTTCAGTAGCCTGGCTTACTCCCTTCACAAACAAGGTGAGAATGTTCCATGGGTGACATAATCACCCACTCAGACCCTTAGTGAGTAGCCAGAGTCAGCCTTTCCTTGCTCTTCCTGCACTCCCAGAGCGTTGCTTGTTCTCTACTCTGGCCTGGTGGAACAGCTCAGGTTTTGCTCCCCTGTAGGCAAGGTGTCCTGGGCCCAGGCCGTCTTCAGGACTCTGCTTTCTCCTGGTGCACAGGCTTGTCTGTTGTGTCATGTTGTAGGAGCGTGCACCTCTGCCTTGAGCCATGTCATGGATGCTTCCTGCGAACCTCACTTCTTTGGGAAGTGTTGAATCTGCTGAAGTCAGCAGCATCTGGGGAATGTGCCACCATGGATGGAAGGTGTGCTGCTGAGTTGTGGTGCAGCAGAGTGGGCTTTATTCTCCTCTGTTACCTCATGTGCCATTGGTTTATGAGTTCACAGATCTGGAAGAAGTACTTGTGCTGTTGTGAAGGAGACACAACATTAAGGAAGCCTAAGATGAGGGAATCCAACTTATGAGATTTGACAGGTGTGCTTCACTGACAGTAAAAAACAAAACAAAACATTGCAGTTGAGGAATAAAGTTATTTGTATAAAGAAAAAATGTAATTCCTTTCTTTGTGGGAGTTCATGTCATATATGCATTAAAACTGTATGCAGAAAATGTGATCTTATTTTGCTTTTTTTTTTTTTTTTTTCCCAGTGATACTGGGGGAATTTTCAGCAGGCAAACCTTACTTTAGAAGCTCCTTGAAAGTGTTACGGATTTGCAGAAACATGATAGAGTGCATTTTGGAACAACTTTTTGCACTGATGCATGGGAAGTTTTTAAAAGTGAATTCCTGAAGCTATTCTGTAGTACCTTTAGTTCAGCAGCATGATATTCAAATCTTATTGTAGCATTAAGAAAAGAATATTGCAGCACCAGCATTCTATGTGCATGGTGGTACTGCTAAGAGTGTGGGGTTTGATCTTTTTTTTTTTTTTTTTTTCTTGGAATGATTGTGGCAAGCTAGCAGGAAATTGATTAAACATGAGTATATTCGTGCACACAGTTTTAAAGTATGCTGCTAGTAAAGTTCAGCGATGTCATAGAGAGACCATCCAGTCATTTTCCATGGATTAGTGTTTGTTACTGTCAACTTTAAGTGTATGGGTATAGTAGTGTATCTGTTCTGGGTGTCATGGACAAAACATATCAAAGTTTATCAAGTCTTGGTCATGGAATTCAGTGATATAATAAATTAATTATTTTCATAGAAAAATAGCATTCAGCCTGCAGCACTTCTGTCTTCCATCTGCTGTGTACCAAAGAAAGTGTCTCAGCTCTAACTTAGTTCAAGGAAAGCTGAAAGTTTTTGTTGTTTAATGGGGTGGTGTTCCCTGCATGAGCACCACGTTTCCTTGTGGCAGGAAGCCTGACTGAGGATGTTCTGTGCAAACAGCTCTGCATCCTGTGGACTCTCTGCGAGTGTCTGAATTCATACTGTGTTTGACCTATGGAATGGCATAACTGCCATGCAGAGGTACATGATCAAACAGTAGCTGCTGAACAATACTGAACTCAATTAAAAAGTTCTTGCATCTGCCATTCCGTAGGATTCTGAAATGCACACTATTTCCTCCTTTGAGATATAGTTCGGTGTTCGTATAATTAGTTCGTAAGTGTAAGAGGGAAAGGAAGGGGGAAGGTTTCCAATCTAAGCATTTGCTGAAATTGACTTAGAATTTCTAAGATCTCTTCATTTAAAAGGGGAAGGAATTGGTCTTTCTAACGGACATCTGAACTACCATCTCTACAAAATCTTGCTGTTTTCTTAATAACAGATTAAAGTACTAATGAGAAGGATTTCTTTGGATAATATTCTTAAGCAAGTATTTAACCCTAAAATACCACTCCAGGGATTGAAGGTTTATAAAGGCAGTCAGACTAGCCTCAGTTGCTGGGTTTGGTCTGGAGATTTTTGGTTACATTTGAAGCAGTTGTGAAGAAAAAGCTTCAAAAATCTTTTACCAGGTAGAACTCTTGGTTAATTGGAGGAGTGTATTTGATATTCTTGATATGTTTTTCATAGCATGAGGTATATTCTTCACCAGACTGTGCTTTTCGTTCAGTAGATTGTGAAAGCAAAGCTATGTTATTTATTTATGTTGTTAGCCTCCGGTTATATTTTCTGCTTTCAACCATTGATTTGAAATTGTATGTTGTTAGTTGGATTTTACTACTTCATCTTGTACACTGTATGGCCCTAATAAATATTCATGCTAACTTTTATTTTGACTTGTTTTTGGTTTTGCATTTTAAAAAGCTTACAAGGGGGGAAAAGCTTTTTCTGTGAAGTGAAAGAAGTATTTTATATTTGAGGGCCTGGAATCTAAAAGTGCTGGGAGTTCCTAAGTATGTTTTAAATCATAAGGAATGTGGGTGTTCAGTATACTTGTAAAATCAGGCTATCTGTGAATGGAGTGTCCAGCCATTTAGATGAATTAAATTACT
This sequence comes from Meleagris gallopavo, assembly GCF_905368555.1. Classification (NCBI taxonomy): domain Eukaryota; kingdom Metazoa; phylum Chordata; class Aves; order Galliformes; family Phasianidae; genus Meleagris; species Meleagris gallopavo. Next base: position 111,298,472 of record NC_139404.1, on the reverse strand, counting down.
GAACTGTTTATCTCCCTTCCCATTTCTATCCTGCCTCCTACCCTAATGCTACCTCATTATGCAGATCACTGTTTGTGAGGTACTTGGATATGTATGTGTGTATATTAGGAAAAACTTGTCATCTATTAATTGTGTATTCAGGAGTTAGAAAATGTACCTCAGAAGGTGTATGGGCTTTATGGTGAAACTCTGGGCAGCTGCCTTGCTGTTATCTTTTCTGTCTTGATTGGACCACGAGTCCTGTGGAAATTACCATTTGTGGTTGTGTATTTGAAAAACTTTATGATGTTGCCAAGTGAGTAGAATAAAAGTTTATATATGCTTTTAAGGCGGTGGACAGTTGAAAGTCTCGTGTTGTACCAGAGGTAGTGCCTAACATTTCATAGCCTAGGGCTTTTTATTTGTTTAAAATTCCGGGAATAGAATTAATAGGCTATAGATTTTATGCATGTGTGAGCTTGTAGTTGGACTATTACTGATGTTCACAAGTGGTAAAGGCAGGAGTTACCATAGAATATTAACTTAGAATGACCAGAGTGTTTGTCAAAAATTTGTTTGCCTTTACTTTGCTTTCTGGAAAGCTTACTTTAAGGTGCTGTGCTTCAAGAGCGAAAGATGCGTTCAAATATGCTGATATGCCATTGTGTCTAAAAAAAAAAAAAAAAATTAAGGATGTAAATATTCAAAATCATGTGATTCCTTTTTTTTTTTTTTTTTTTTTAACTTGGAAGGTTTGCTCTTCTGCCATACAATAATAATTACAATCCTGACAGGTTCTTTCTCTAAAGCCTTGGAGAGAACCCAAAAAATGGCTACCAGTAGCCAATTGTTTACAGGTGGAAATGTGGGGAAATATTTACAGATGAGTCTTTTTTTCACTACTGGTGGAATGGGATCGCTTGATCAAGTGGGAATAAAGTGAGTGGAATAAGTCATGGGGGAAAAAAATCTGTCCTTTTCTCTTGCTTTGCTGCCTGGTTTTATCTTGCAGGAAGACATTTTTTCCATACTTTTTTAGAAAATAAGCTTGTCTGTGTTAATTCTGAGGATGTTTTCTGGGTTGAAGAGCATGATCTATGTGCCACAAGTTGATATATTAATAAGTAATAATAAAGTAATGAGACCGACCCCAAATGTCTGTGTGAGACAGAGATTGAAAAGATAAATCTTATTAGCTTTTCAGTAGTCCTAAAAAAAACCTGTCCTTATCACTTCTGTGTGCTCCCTGGGGGACATCTGTTACACTACAGTTGCTTGCAGGACATGGAAACAGGGCTGTTACTCTCTGTAAGGAGAAATGCTGAAGTGTGAAACTTGGGCATCCAGCATTTGATTGCTGGAAAAAAAAAAAAGTAACACTACCGATGCTGGTAAATTATTAACCAGGCTTACATAAATGTATCCTTAACTTCTCAAAGCTGTGTTGGTAAATGAGATATTTGGGTGGGTTGTGAGGGGTTGGCTATACTTCAGAAATAGAGGCAGCAGCAGTGGCAAGAGCTGTTACTGTTTGCAGCAACAGCTGCTGTGGCTGTGCCTATCATTGTGGAGAGCATGTGTCCTTCATGTGAGGACATGGAGGCATCATCCTTTCTGTGGTGCATACTTCAGTTACCTATTCTGTACCAAGAACCGTCTTTGAGATGACCTGTCCCTCTCTGAAAGATTTTTTCTCTCTTTAATAGATTTTCCTACTGGAAGTGCTCATCAGTTATGCTTTCCATTTTAAACCCAAACCAATGATTAGTTTGACCTTCACATAATGATATGTTTTGGTATTGTGTCAAATGATGTAAGGTGCATGTCTTGCAAATGCAACCATAAGGCAGAAGGCAGAATGTTTACTATGTGAAGTACTGGAGTAAAGCTTGGCCAAAAGAGGCAGAAAACTGCTGTGGAAATGTCAAGTTATGATTAATATCCTGTGAGAACAGCTCTGTAGAATTGTTCTGAATAATTTCTCTTTTGCCATTTTACCCAAAAGCTAGCATCCCCATAAGATGGTGTGTGTGCCCACTGTCTGTACCCAACTACTAAACGGTGGTTCTAGGGCAGGAGAAAACTCTAGAAGCCCACCATCACGTTTTTGAATTTTTAGTCTGTAGTGCTATTGGAACAACATGGCTAGCTGGAAAGAAGGAGAGAAATATAAAGCGTGATAATAAGTGGAATGTGAAGATAAATGAATAAGGGTCCTTTTTCTTCTGTGTCGGAGCAGAAGCAGCTTATTGAGGTGTTCTGTGCCTTTCTGTTGTTTGTACAGCACCCACTGGTATTAGATGATGGAGCTGTCTTGATGGGTTATGTCCAGAAGGATTTAGAAGACAGCTTGAGATTATTATTATCTTTCTGTACAGTTAGCATAAAGTGTCATAGTGTAGTATACTTCAGGTTAACCTTTACAATTGAAAAATTTGGATGTTAGCAAAGATGACTTGAAGCCTTGGGTCTTGAACTATTTCTGCAGTGGAAATCTACATTTTCTGTCATGTCCTATGAAGTCACCTTTAGCAATAGCGAACGCTTCTTTTCGCTTCAGAGCACTCAGATCCACTGAGCCACTTTGCACTTTACTCCTCCAGCCCTGTGTCTGACTGCTGCTTGCAAGGCACTGCTGAAAGCCATGCTGCTGAATCTTTACCACTGTTTTTTGTGTGAGAAAGGCAGGCAGGCCAGGCAGTCTGTTCAGCTCTGGCAACTTCAGCTGCATGCCCTTCTGTCAGGGGAGGTACAGCTGAGGCACAAAATTTGCTGAGGGCAAAGAGCTTGAAAATGGCCAAATAATGATTAAAAATATATATGTGTCTCACATTCTCCATGTGTTTGATGAGCAGGTTCTTTTGGAGGAATCTGTCACTTTAATTGGTTTCTTACGCAGTGTAGTAAAAAGGATGCTGATACACTTAAAAATGCAGGTTTCTCATCCAGCTCGTTTTGAGGTGGACGCCGTGGGATGATGCACTGAGCATTTCATGGCAAGGCTTACGTGACTGGTGAGCTTTGTGCTCTCCATAGGAAAGCATTGTGGCATTGTGTAAAGTGAAAAACAAGACAAGGCATCAGTCTAAGCTCACCACCCCCTTTATGATTTAAGCACTTTGTAACTTTTGGTAGGTTTCTGGACAAGTGTACTTTTGAACAGCTTAGCCATGCCTTATGCTGCTAATGAGTACATTTACTCATACATTCTGTATGCTGGTGTTTGAAGTAGTCATGCTGCATCCTCTTCACAGTCAGTGAAGAAAGATGGATGCTACCAGACAGGGACTCCTCTGACCTTTTGAAAATCTTCTCACAAGGTGAGTCATGCCCTAGAAATGCCTGTTTCTCTCATTTGCTTCTAGAGCAAGACTGGGATGACTAGGTCAGAGTAAATAACAGATGAATCTCAAGATTTTTCATGCCTCTACAGAGATGTCTTGTGTAATGTGTGATTATGTTTAGTATCTTTGCTGTGCATGAAAACAAATTTAATCTCATTAAAAAAACCTGTATCCAGTCGCTTTTCTAAATCACACTGTAATACTCTTTATCTGCTGCTCATGGTAATAACTATACCATACTGATGTTGCAGAAAGTGAGTGCTTAGCATCTAACAGACTGAAATAATGGAGGACTAGACCTCTGACCTCCTGCACATGCGCCCTTGCACACGTACCACACATTTCCTCAATCTTATACACCTTAGTTCCCTTCTCCATTGCCCCATAAGCCAGAGGGGGATTTCCTGTTTGGGTGGATGGTCTTCCAAACACTGGTTCCCTCTTCTCTAGGTCTGCAATTTGGCTGTGGTTTCTCAGGAGTCTCACTGCAGTCCTATTGCAAAGCTCAGAGATCATTTAATTTTCTTCACAGGGAAAGCAAGGTCATTGATATAATTTTATCATATGGACTAAACCTCAGGTTCAGAGTCATGAGTTTATCTGGAAAATAAATATTTTATAAAGTCAAAACTTTTAAGAATGCTCTTTGTAGTATTCTTAATTCAGCCAATTAGTGAAAACATTTGAACTTTTTAAGACTTAAGAATAAGCTTTTATTGAAATTTTTGAAGAATCCTCATTGAATTCTGCAGAGTGTAGCTGCTGGCATCTGCTGTTGAGGAGCTTTTCTCTTATGGGAAAATCTTGGTCAAATATATTGATGTTGCAGTAAATTACTTTTTGCAGCTAAAAGAAACAGATGCACCCTACTGTTTTACCATGTATCTTCTGTCTCGTGTTGGCTGAAACCTCCGATAGATCTGGCAGGGTTGCAGGTGATAGCTGCTGCCCAGAGCAGCCTCAAGGCCCAGTGGAAAAGAAAGAGGGTGGTTAAGGAGCAGGGAGGGTGGAGATGGGCTACGACTAGATCATGGAGCAGCAGCTGCTTGCTGGTAGTGGGGAAGTCAGTGCTTTCAGGGATCCTGGGTTCAATCCTGTACAGGCATCATGTGGTGACAAATGCAGTCGTGTCATATGTATAACTTAACTTTTCCTAAACTCATTGTATTTGATAAGTGTAGGGATGTACTTGCTGGTGTTGTTCTTGCTGTCCATTTTTAAGAGATTTTTCATATCAAGAGGTTCTTTTGCTGCCAAATTTCCCACTTGTTTTATTGTGGGGAAAGAATGTTAGAGGTTCTGAAGAGTAAGCAGTTGGTACATTTTCTTCTACTTACCTTAGTTAAATGCTGTAGATGTGATTCTTGGTTAAATTTATAATTTATCTAGCTATGGAAGAAAACACATGCAAGGTGGTACATGCTAGAACTTTTGCTTTAAAACTGTCTGAAGTTTTAAACTGACCTCAGTTCACTGTTTACTTTCTGTAACGAAATGGAAACTAAAAGATGAAAAGAATAACATAGAAGTAAGGTAAAGTTCAGTACTGTATGACTACTGCCTTTATAAACACTGTGAATAAGCCATAAGATTGAGATGAGTCAAGCCCTAGGTCATATTTTTACTGGTAATTTAGTATTGCACAATTGTTTTTGCTTAACAATAAAAATATATTTTGACTTCCTTCATTTCTTTGTTCAGGTCTTTTTTGTCTTGTTTAATTTTGCAAGCTAACGTACTGAGTTTTATTTACATTCCTACCCTGGGAGGTCTTGTGTTTTCTGGTTAAATGCTCAGCCAGGTCAGTGATCTTTATTTACTCAGAGATGAATAAAACAAAAAGAAAAGACTGCTACCTTGTTGTGTCATTTTATTTCCCTTCCTTGAATTCTACTCGTAAGCATATTAACTAAAGAAATGCAATATAGAGACGATTATTAGACATTTGTTGAATTTAAAGCTTCATCTAAAGCAGACATGTCCAACCCGTGGGCTGCATGTGGCCCAGTACAGCTTGCACTGTGTCCATACCCTGCCCTGTGCCATCATGGCAGCAGCCTGGCCCCTCAGCACCATCAAACATTGATGCACTACAAATCCCCTTAGGGCTGACGCAGGGCACAGAAAGGGTGCAGCATGGTGGTGACTCAAGTGATGGCAAATCACTTTATGCAAATGGATATGTTGGCAAACACAGTCCTGTGAACAGCAAAAAATATGCAGCTGTCCTTTCTTTTTTGATACAGGAATTGGAGGACAAGTTTCAAGGTCGATGAATAAATCATCAATTTTTTGGTTTATTTGCAATTTCAGTTCCAGTTAACATAAATATTATACTTGCCAATTTTCAAAGGGAATTTATATAGTTGCAATCAAAAGTCTGATCATGTCTCTTTGCTGGACTTTTATCAGCCCTCTCTTACCAGAGAGAAATACCCCTCGCTTCACAGTCATGGCTCATTCATCTCGTCACGTTTTGGCAGTGAGCACAACTTGTAAGCAAATATTGTCGTGGATGAAACACAAAAAGAACAAAATTTCATCATAAATCTATGTCAAATGCCTTGAGAGCTCATTGAGAGTCGGAACCACTGGCATGGAACTAGACTGATCGGTTAATTTCACAAACACAGGGTCACATATCCCACTAGTTTCTTATGTTTTAATTAAAAAAAAAAAAGTTATTTACGTACATTAAGTGCATTATGTATTTAGCAAGGACTGCTCTGAAAGTCATGCCTCCTATTTTATGATGTTGGCCCATGATGTCAGAAGCGGATGTTAGCTGTAGAGGCTGAACCTTCCTCCCAATATCCTGTTACACTTTGTTGCCATGTGACAGATGACAGAAGAAGAGCATTCTGACACAATGGTATCTGACATAAAAGTGCAGATGAAGAAAAGAGCTGCAATTGAATTCCTCCATTCAAAAAAAAACAGCACCCACTGACGTTCATTAATGCTTGCTGACTGTTGGTGGTGACCGACCAGTGGATGTGAGTGCAGTGAGGAGGTGGGTGGTGCATTTCAGCGGTGGTGACAATGATGTGAAAGACAGGCTGTGTTTCAGATGGCCATGCGCAGCTGTCACACCACAAAATGAAAAACATCTCAATCAACTCACTTGTGTGAATTGGTGATTTTGATCAGAGAACTGTGAATGGAGCTGAATGTCAGTTTCAGTGTGTTGGAATCAATGTTGGCAACATTGGAATACTGCAAGATTTATGCCGAGTAGATCCCACAAATGCTCGTACAGGATCAGAACTAACACCGTATGCAGGCTTGTAAAGAAATATTGAACCAGTATGAGGCTGAAGGTGATAGTTTACTGGATCGCGGAGTTACTGATGATATGTGTTGTCACTAAATGAAATGTAGTTAAAAGGTGGTCTGTGGAATGATGGTGTATAGATTTCCCATCAAAGAAAAGGTTCAGGGCTCAATCCTTGGCAGGTAAAGTGATGTGCACCATCTTTTAGTGTAGTGAAGGTGTGATACTTCTGGATTTCCTAGAAACTGGACTGCTACATTCTGATGCTGACTGAGCTGAAAGCTTGAACATCCAGAGTCAGGCCAGAGAAGATAACTTTTCTCTTGCAACTTGATAACACCAGGCAGCAGACCGGTTTGAAAACCATGGAGAACACTGCCAATCTTGGCTGGACAGTCCTACCACACCTGCCATGTAGACCAGGTTTGGCACCTCTTGACTACCATTTGTTCAGGTCAAAGAAAGATGGGCTGGACAACATTTTGTAGGAACAACATTGTGTAGCTGTGAAACAGTGGGTCACCTGTGCTAGTGCAGATTTTTCCAAGTGCAGTATTCAGGCTATTGTGCTTCTTTTGCTCATCACTGGCAAAATGCATAGCTAATGGTGGTGACTGTATTGAAAAACAGTGTTTTGTAGCTGAGAATTTGCTCTGTCAAGTAGTATTATTGTATTCTTTGTTGTACTCAAGCTTCCATGGAAAGAAATAGAAGGCATTACTTTCAGAGCAACTTACCTGTGCATTTACGTTTTTTTTTTTTTAAGTGCTTTCTCATGTTACTCATTTATTTATTTTCCAGGGCTGAAAAAGTAAATACAGATACCTATAGTAGGAACATGGCTTGAATGAATGACTAGCAGCACTGAGCCTTAAGTCTTAGCTCTCTCCTTTTACACATTAGGCCCTCTCCTTGTACACGTTAGATCTGATTTCTTATATGATGAGGTGAAATTATTCATAAGCTTAATGGACATCAACATTATCACTTCAGTGTTTAAACACTCATGGGTTTGGTTTTGAAATTCAGTTACAACAACACTGTAACCTAGATATAGCTTTGAGGCATTGACTGTGGTTGTAATAAAAAATGCAGTCTTGTAGTTATAGAATAACTTTGCTAAGTCATGAGAAAGCTGGAATTGTTCCTGACCTAAAAACTGAGCTACTTCTGAATCCACTGTTTTTGTTTGATAGATGAAAGTAAACACACTTGGGCTACATGAGTTTTGAAGGCTGACATAGAAGGTCAGATGTTTTGGCCTTTTTCAGCTTACATTCATTGTAGTGCTCTGATACAAATTTGTATGGTGGTATTCTGTGCTTTCAGTGTGTTGCCAAACAATGCTGCAGCCACTTGTATGTGTCTCTTTTTTATAATGCTGCAGTATATGACGTCCCAGATCATACATCTTCCAGTTTTCATTAATAAAGATCTTTCAAGTTTGCTTTTGGCAAAAGAAAAAAGAAAAAAGAAAAAAAAAAAGGAAAAAAAAAAAAAGAAAAAAATCAACTTGCTTGCTATTTGCATTATGATATTGAGTAAAGTCCTCATTCAGAGTATGTGCTGTTAACCAAGATCACATTTGGTTTTCTTTTCTTTCTGCTTAATTTCAGCACCTGCCAAAGATGGAAAAGGTGCTCTTTTTTACCTTGCATATTTATTCATTTTGTGCAACAAATATTTTGCGGTGCTTCAATATGTGCTGGCACTTAGCATACCTGGGTGTGTGTGCTGTGCAAACAGACCATTGAGAAGTGTAGCTGGTTTTTCTTGCTCTTGTATGTTGGAAGTGCTATGTTTGTGTTGAAATAGGAAGAGGGATGGATTGGCCATTATGCTCTGATCGTGGTAAGTTTTACATTTGCTAAGGGTTATTGATGTGATGTTCCTTTTTATGTGCCTTTTTATGCCTTTTTGCTGTTTTATTAGACTTGAAGGTGAAAGTCCTTCCCATCCTTCTCCCATTATAGATTACTAAACAGCTATGAGCATCAGAAAAAAATAACTGACATTGAGCATGTTTAGGAGGCTACCTAGTAATGCCATCATAGTTCTTTATTTTATTTTGGATCCTGTGTGAATGAACTCAAGCAGAACACAGCACTAGAGTGTTTTAAGCAGCATGTACATTTGATTGCCAAAGCTGGGTGTGATGGATCTGGGTTCAGCACACCATGATACAGGGTGCCAGCATTGGATTTGGAGTTGTGGCCTCTTGAAATATGTATGAGAGGCAGCAGTGCCATTGTGCCTGCTCATGCTGAACTTTGCTGTTTGCCTTGTGCAGCTTTGGTGTTTAGGATTGGTGCCTTTCTTCAGGAACAGTGTAACTCGACTGAGCTGACCCGATGAAGGTCAGCTATTGCCCACAACATCATCCTGCTCCTGTTGGTCAGAATTTCTTTGCCAGTATGGAAATAGTAGCTGTAGATGAAGGCTGCTTCACTTCAGTGATATGAGGTAATGCTGTTCTCCTACTGCTTCCACACACGTGGAAAATGCTCCTCTGCTGCTGCTGAGTCACCAAATGGTTCCAGTACCAGCTTCTGACTGAGTAAACATAATGGTTTGGCCGGGGGAGTAATTTCCTGCATCAAGCCTCTTGTTAATAGCGCTGCTGAAGAGAAGAGAATGATTTCTCTAATCTTGCTGTCTTCCAATTCTGCCTCTTTCTCAGGGGTAGGATGCTTCCCCTGCTTCCGGAGGAGATGGCAGAGATGGGTGGAAAGTGTCTCAGTGTGCCCAGGGGGGCTGCTGATCTGCTGCATTCACAGGTTGTGCTGATGAACAGTGTAGCAAATTGCAGGGGATTTGCTGTATTTCCTGTAGTTTTGACTAACATCCCTCACAAAGACTCAGTTTCAAGGGTGACGTGTTTCCAGTTGTCACAGGCAGCTGTACTAACAACTAGGAAAATCAAACAGCATATTCTTCCCCGCTGCAATGCTTTGTTGTTTTTTGTTTTTTTTTCCTTCCTGTTTTTAGACAAGCCTTAACTAATTATTTTGCTTTAGGAGAGTAAGCAAATGTTCTCTGGATAGACTTGGGACCTACATACAGTAGATACATAGTATACAGCAGAATGAACAGTGATGTCTCAAGAGCCATCCTGCTCATGAGAATCTGTTATTTCTAATGCACCTTCCCTCAACAACAGCTTCAGAGAGTGAGACTCCATTCTAGAAATACCATTTTCATAGGGATAACAAGTGCAAAAAGCATGTAAGGAGTATTAAACACTATCTTAAGTAGTTAACTTGGATTCACCAAAGGGAAATCATGCTTGACCAACCTGATAGCATTCTATATCATCACTGGCTGGGTAGGTGGGGGGAGAGCAGTGGATGTTGTGTGCCTTGACTCAGCAAGGCGTTTGGCGCCATGTCCCACAACATTCTTGTTATGAAACTTAGGAATTGTGAGGATAGATGAGTGGATGGTGAGGTGGACTGACAATTGGCTGACTGGCAAAGCTCAGAGAGTGGTAGTCAGTGGTGCAGAGTCTGTTCGGAGGCCTGTAACTAGTGGTGTTCCCCAGAGGTAGGTGCTGGGTCTGATTTTGTTCAACATCTTCATCAGTAACATGGATGAAGGGATAGACTCTACCCTCAGCAAGTTTGCTGAGGATACAGATCTAGGAGGATTGGCTGACGCACTGGAAATCTGTGCTGCCATTCACTGTGACCTACACAAACTGGAGATTTGGACAAGGAGGAATCAGATGACATTTAACAAGAGCAAGTGTAGAGTCTTGCACCTGGGGAGGAATAACTGCATTTAGCAGTACAGGTTAGGGGGTCACCTGCTAGAGGGGAGTTCTGTGGAGAAGGACCTGGATGTCCTGGTGGACAACAGGTTGGCTATGAGCCAGAAGTGTGCTCTTGTGGCCAGGAAGGTCAGTGGTATCCTGGAGTGCATTAAAAAGAGTGTGGCCAGCAGGTCAAGGGAGGTTATCCTCCCTTTCTACTATGCCCTAGTGAGGCCACATTTAGACAGTTCTGGACTCCTCAGTTCAAAAAAAGACAGGAATCTCCTAGAAGGAGTCCAGTGGAGGGCCACAAAGATGATAAGGGGCCTGGAGCATCCCTTGTATGAGGAAAGGCTGAGTAACCTGGGTATGTTCAGCTTGGGGAAAAGAAGACTGAGGGGGGATCTGATAAATGTTAATAAATATCTAAAGGGAGGTGAAAGGCAAATGCATGAGGCCAGGCTCTTCTCAGTGGTGTAGGACAAGGAGTAATGGCCTAAAACTTAAACATAGGCAGTTCTGTACTAGCATGCAGAAGAACTTCTGTATGATTAGGGTGATGTAGGGCTGGAACAGGTTGCCCAGAGAGGCTGTGGAGTCTGTGGAGATTCAAGACCCAGCTGGATGCCTACCTATGCAACCTATTGTAGCGTACCTGCTTTATCAGAGGGGTTGGACTCGATGACCTCTTGAGGTCCCTTTCAACTCTTGCGATTCTGTGATGCTGTAAACAGTCCCATCGAGCAGTTCTTTAACCCCTTCCATTAAGAAAGGGAAAAACAAAAAAACATGCTCAAAATACTCACTTATACATGGTTTCATTATATTGTGTTACTTCATTCCTTTCTCCCCCCCTACTAGTTTTTCTGCAAGTCCAGTGGTGGGTTGTTGCCTTACCCTGAATAAGGAAATTAATGCTCTAGTCCAAGCTGAATAGAGATTTAAAACTACCTCCATCCTTCTAGGAGGCTTTGGATTCTTCCATGCATTCTAGTATGTGATTTAGTATTCACAAAATACACTATTGTGTAAAATCTTCATTTGTTTTAGGATGAAAACGGTGTCACTTCCTAAACATCACCAAGACTACTTACTAAAACATCAAATGTCTGTTGAAAGGAGCATGTGCTTACATAGACATTGTCACTTTCTAACAGCTAGCTGGTTTGTCCTGTTTTAAAGCCCTAAGGGAGTTCAAATATTCAGTATATGTCAGCTGGTGCCTTTTTATCTGTTATATCTTAAAAATGGGCCTGCTCTCTAATCACATGTTGTCTAAAACAGGGAATTATTAAGTGCTACTTCATTTGAAACAGCATCTCATTACTATTAGCCAGTTTTTAATAAAGAAAATGTTCCTGCTGTTTTGTTGTTGCTATTCTTTTTGTTTTACAAATACATATATAATAGAAATGCCTACCACAAAAGGCATGTGAGCTCAAACACAGTCTACTGCTATGAAGTGGGTGATGTTTTGTGTGCATCAGTCTATGACGGAGGGAAGGCAGAGTTCTCACTGAGTTTCAGCACAGAATTGGTATCATCAGGCAGGACTGAAATAAAACACACTGACAAGGAGAAATTTTCTCTAGTTCTATTTCACATAGGGGAAACATACCAAATACCTAAACTAATCTTCAGACCTAAAAGATGTCCTTGACATAACATTGCATAAGCTAAGCTTTCCCTCTTGATTAAGCAGAGGTTATAGGTGTAATGACTTTAGAAAGAATCTGGTCTGAACAAACGTGTTTCTCTTGAGATGTTTGCGGAAGCTTCAGTGGTTAGACAGTTAATGGTTAGGATAATCCAATTATTTTTTCATCCTGTGTTGATTAGCAGTTTCATAGTGCAGAAGAAAATCTGGAAGGTAAAGTGGGTTCTGTGCCTTCATGTCAGTCAGCTGGTATGTACGGGTACGCTGGATAGCTGACAGGTAGAAAGCCTGGGTTATTTCAGCATCTGGTATGTTGTTGTAGCCCTGAACACGGCTGCTTGTGATGGTTTCAGACTGGTGGCAGCTGATCTCCACCATGCTACTTTCTCACTCCCCCTATTCAAAACAACTGCAGAAGAAAATGTGATGAAAAAGGGCTGAAGGGTTGAGAAAAGGACATGGAGAACACTTGTCAATTACTGTCACAGGCAAAACACATTTCTCTGCATGGAGAAATTAATATAATCCTCCAGGCGGCATAGAGTAACAGAATGGGGGCTGCAGTCAATCCATAATGCTTTGTCTGTGATGCTCCTCCCTGGTCGCTCTCTTTTCCTGCTGTATGTGAAGTCCTTCCCATGGGATCCCACGTGGACTTCCTACATGTGCAGCTCTCCCAGCACTGCTGCAGCATGGCTCTGTACCACAGGACCCACCCTTTGGACACTGCTCCACATGCGTCCCTACCAGCGGCAGCTCCAGCCTAGGCTGCTCCTGCGGGGGCTCTCCATGGGCTGTGCCTCCTTCAGGCCTCATCCCCTGCTGCCCCGTTGGTGCCTATATGGCTGCACATGGAGTTCAATTAGTGTCCTCTACATGTTTTTCCTGTTATTTCTCTTAAGTATCATCTTTTCTTGCAGAGGCTACTCCTGCACCTGCCACTACCAGAGCCTTCCCAGTAACACACAGCTATCATATGTTACCTTACTAATTCTGGACTTCATATTTGGAAAAAAAATGCCTAGTGTTGATGACAAAATCTCCCAGAACATCCAAGGATGGGTGTTATGCTTAGCCAAAGGAAATTTTCGAGGCTTTCAGGTATTCTGCCAAGAATGCTAGCTTCTTTAGAATTAAATGAAAAAAGCTCAGAATATGTCCACACATCAAGTTAAGGTTAAGGTGCTGTCAAAAGGGTCTGTTTAAAAAATCTTTTGAGTGTTTTTCTCTTCCCTGCTTCCCCAATACCACAATATATCTTACATAGAACAGTGTTCTTTAATCATCCTGCTTGTTGTACCACTGAATTGTTTTTCTGTAAGAACCCCAGTTATTTGCAGTGTATTATCAAGATAGAAATGGTGCTATCAGAGACAATTTTAACACTTTTGTTGTTCTCATTTTCAGTTTGTATTGCGCTTTCTTCACCCTTTTGGTTTTCTCTTTTTCAATAATTTTTTTTTTCTTTTTTTTTTTTTTCTTTTTTTGATAGAGAAAAACATAGAACCATAGAACGGCTTAGGTTGGAAGGGACCCCAAGGACCATAAATATCCAAGCCCCCTGGCACAGGCAGAGCTGCCAGCTGCTAGATTCTCAGAGTAATCTCAGCATAATTCTTCGTGTAAGTCTGGTGCCCACCTACGTTGTCCCTGTATGGTAAATTTGCAAACAGAAATTCCGAGCACCCTGACCCATCAAGCATCTTGTTTGTTCTCTGGTTGCTGGACTTAGCTCTCCATTTTATGCCAGAGCACTGTGCTTCCATGCACATCATGATTTTAGGACCTGACTGGGATGGAAGTACTGCTTTGCTGGACAGTTCAGGGAAGAATTTAGCTGTAACAGTAGCAAGATATGATTCACACGTTGGTTGTCTTACTTTGTTTACAAATAACTTGGCCTTAACGAATAGAAACTCCATTTTCAAGAGCCTAAGAATAAGTGTAGTGGTCCAGCAGCTTCTGCTGTTCTTTGTTTGTCTTCCTGTTCAAAAATAAATGCAAAGAAACAAAGTAGAATTTTTCAAGTAGCTTCCTGATGATTTTCTCCTAACAGGGTCAAGTATGGACCAAAGTCCCTCTTCTATTTTTGTGTAGTTGGCTTGCTTGTTTGTTTGTTTTAAGTTGTTTTTTGCTTAGAATAAACAAAACAAAGCAGTGTGAAATTTGTCTTATTTCCAAGTGGATTCACATTAGCTAGTCACTCTTCTTTCTCACTGTATTTAGTGGGCTCTTCTAAGATGTATCATCCTAAATTAAATCTGTAGTAAGTTCATATACCACTGCTAAAAAGCTCCTGTTTCTCTGAAGTGGTTGTGATTAAGTGTAACGGGTGACTTGCTGAAGTACGGATAGAGAACTTGTTGTTGAATGAGTCTTACTGTTAATCCTGTCCTTTGAAGTCTTTCCACTTTTTAAATTTTAACTAATTTTCTACTTTCCATTTTCAATTATTTAACTTCAGAAAAAAAGATTGATCATCCCACACCTGGTCCTTATTATTATGGAAGTATAACAAAGTGAATACAGTCATTTAAGCTTATTGCAGTAGGAAGAGAATTGCAAATTGTAATGCACTAGAGAGAGCCCTTGTGGGAATATAATTATCATCCATTAGAGTAAATAAACAACAACAACATAGAAAACATGAGTTATACTTATTTTCTGAGATAACTTGATGGTGTACAACTAAGTAGGCATTTATGATATGGTGGCTTTCAAACCAGTACTTGATTAAGTCTTTCTTAAATCAGACCACAACAGTAACGTCAAAATCACTTCCATTTGTTTCTTTTGACTTTCAGATAGTTTGAAGTAAATACACCCAACTATTCTGTGGCACCGAACTACAGTTATTCCAGGAATGATTCTGATTCTGCAGCTGCATATGAATGTGGCCTGAAGGCCTACAGCGTGTCAGAGAGCATCAGCCAGGACATAGGGGCATTCAGTAGCCAGAAAAATGAATGGTTTTTTCAAGGAAGAAACAAAGAGGAAACCTTTATGTCTCATGTAGTTGGAAGGCAGAGCAATACAACTTTGACACCTGCTTAACTTAAAGGAGCATTTTTTGAAATACCTCTTGACTGTGAATCCTGTAATTGAGACACAGAAGTGCTTTTGGACCTGTGCAGATAATCGTTGGAAAAATTGATCAGACAAAGCACTCACTGAAAGTGTCACTGAGGAATCATGGCGAAGCACTTGGAGATCATCAATCTGTCATTTTTGTTGGAACATGAAAAGGAAATGATACTGGGAGTATTGAAGAGAGATGAGTATCTGAAAAAAGTTGAAGATAAAAGAATAAGGTAAGACTTTTACTATTGTAAAGGTATATATATATAATTCTGTAATATGGGTATTTATATGTTCCTCAGAGAAGATTTCCTAAATGCTCTGGAAGAAGGATCAATGTTGTGAGATGGCAGAGTTAATTACAGATCAAAATGTGTTTTTTTTAAAAAAATCTTTTTTGCTAGTGTGGCCCTTTATGAATAGAAGATTTCGATGCATCCATTGCTTCAAAGCAGAAGAATAAGAAAGTGAATCTTAAACTTCAGTCTGAGGCCATTTGTTAGTGCAGGGAAATACTGCAGTAAATTTGTTCTAATGATCATTTCATATAAGACTTATCTACAATGTATTGCCTATTCATATTTCAAACTGATGTCATTTAGAACTGCAGTCTGCTTGGAAAGCTGCCATTTGATCTTTATAACGTTGTAGAAAGCTTAACATGTAGTGGAAATATGGTATAATGAAATTTAATTGCTTGCTCTATAAGTACAGCCACATTGTCTTGGCTGACTTTAGTACTACGTTTAAAATCCTAGGATTTACTTTGGTTATTAGATTTACTAATAAATAAAGAATCAAGCTGAAGGTGTGGGTCAGAACACGCTAATGAGAGAAGTAAAGACTCAGAGTGTTGAATAGAGTTTGTGTATTCTTTTCTGAGGAAAAAAGGCAAAATAAAAGTTGAGAGAAAAATGTGTGGAGGCAGCTTGAGATCCAGGTAATTCAGAGGATGACTTCAGCAAAGTATCAGCTCTTAAAGGTTTAAACACTTTTCCAGTATGTTGCTGCTGCTTCCAATTGCTTCTCTGCTGTCCTTCTGTCTAATGTTAGTTCTGAGAAATAGGCTTAGTGTGGACAACATGCAGCACTCAGTGTTGATGAGGCTGCTAAGTGCAATGGATTACAGAGGGAATATTTGCAGCATTTGCTGGTTTCTGTACATGTCCTCCGAGGCCAGGCTGCATTGTTTTTGACTTTGACTTGCCGAAATGCATTTTAGATGTACATTCAGCACTTGCTGAGGCTTCTTTTGTATTAAATTATTTTGAGAATTCATGCAAATTTACCCACTGGTTTTGGAAGGCTTTGTCTCTTGAGATAACCAAGTCCAAGTGCAGTGCCCCTTTTGGTTTGCAGCCCTTTTAGAAGAGTGAACATAGCTACTCGTCTAAATGGAGCGGGTTAAAGCTGGCATCTCTCTCCTAGTACAAGACTGGAAAGAACAGAGTATCTTTGTGGTGGAGTGGGCGAATTAATTGTTTAAACTTCTTCATCATTCATCAGACGAAGAAGAAAACAGAACGCAAGAAAACAGATGGAGCACTGTTTGTTCCAGGCATTGTGTTCTATTTTGTAACAGGATAAGCATTTCAGTGTACTTCAGTTTTTGAAGGTAGTGGCCTTAAAATGTGAGCTGTGCAGTAGTCATCTGTCAAAGGCTTTGGTATTAAGTGCAGAAGAGTAACCAGATCACTAGCTTCCCAAACACCCTAAACAACTTTTTGCTTCTGCTGTTGTGTCCCAATCTCATGTAGGACATGGCAGTAATTTGTAAGTTAAAACTCATATTGTTTGTTGTTGTTGTTGTTTCTTTGTTTTAATGGTGTCTTAAAAAATCCTATTCACCTGTTTTTGTTTTTTGTGATACTGAAAGTCATTTTGTCAAATCTACTGAGAACCCAGAGCAGCTCCTTAGGATGTGGTTTGATTAGGGGAGAGGTAGTATTAGACTCACCAGTGTTTTGGTACAAATGGAAAGAGCACCTTAGAAACATGGTTGACCTGAAATACAGTGCTAGTTAGGCTAACTCAAGTTGTGATGCTATACGTAATTCTGGCACCTATATTAACCAGTTGGCTTGAAATTCAAGTCATTTCTGAAGTACTGTCCCTAGACCATACTTTGTCTGACAATGATGGAATATTGTCCATAAAAGACTTTCAAGATATACAGCTATACAAAGCTGGGTAACTGCTTCCTGGGAAACGTCATCGTTTTTTCTTTCTGAATACAGCTTGGCAGGGATATCTTTAATTATGGCTCATAAGTGTACTTCAGAGGAACATGTGTTGTCTTTGGAATTCCATTTGGTGCAATCTGTTACATATTTTATTGGAGTACCTTCAAAAGAACAAATGCTTTTTTTAATGCATTTTTAATTCTGGCAAGATACTTGCTTGAACACTATACAGAAGAATGTTTATCTGTCTGCTCCACTCTGAATTTCTGTTGGTAATAATGGTGTCTTTTGTTTATTTCTTTGTTTTCTTTCTGTTTCTGTGTCTTCAGAAGCCATAATAACTTGAGAGTGTCTTTGGATTCAATGAGAAAGCAACAGTAGGCATAGAAGGATGTCCTAGTAATGAAATTGTTAAGAGTTAGATTCACAGTCACTACTCATACTTGCATTCTGAAATGCAGGTGGTTGTTCTTGTATTTTTATATCATGTGTAAATATTTCACCTACATGTGAGAAATACACAGAAGGCAGGAAGGACTCTTTCTGTGTTCAAGCTTTGATAGTATAAAAAAGCAACACATTTTAATAAATGCTAAGTTCTAGTTATGTTTTTACATCTGTGTGTTTTGTATAACTGAAAATTTCGTTTGAGTATAAATTTAAATTTGCAGATTAATTGTGAAAATAGCATTTTGTTTGTTAAACGTTGTATAATACTTTTAATATCAAATAATCATCATTGTTTTCAAATGGTAAGATTATTTTGGTAAAATAATTCATTGACAGATCTAAAATAGCTACGTAAAAATAGTGGAATTAATCATACTGAGGAAGCAAATGTTAGGGTTTGGTTTTTTTTGTTTGTTTGTTTGTTTGTTTTTTAATATATTATACATTTGAATTGCTAGGAGAAATTTGTATCCAGAATGTGTCAGTCAATACACTCTGAATTGTCTGTTCTTAACTGGGATATGTATTTCTTTTCAACTCTTTTACTATTTCTGAAGTTTTGTTCTTCTAAGACTCGTTTTAGGATAACCCTTATTACATAGATTGCTCCGAAAGCAATGCCTCCTATTTCTTTCCAACTACAACAAGTATGAAGAATGCAATAACACTGTTTAATAGAGCACATTCTCACCTACAAAACTGTTTTTCAACATAATCACCACCAGGAGCTATGTGTTTTCACCAACAATGAACATGAGCAAGTATGCTGCGCTAGTGAAGATTGCACTAGCGGAGATAGCCCACTGTCACTATTGCCACTGCTGAAACACACCACCCACCACCTCACTGTGCTCACATCCACTGCTTGGTTGTCATCAACAGTCAACAAGTGTTCATGAACGTCGGTGAGGGCATTGCTTTTTGCATGGAGGAATTCAATTGCAGCCCTTTTCTTCATCTGCACTTCCATGTCAGACACCACTGTGTCAGAGTGCTCCTCCACTGCCATCTGTCACACGGCAACAAAAGGGAATGGAATGTTGGTGGGACGGTTCAGCCTCTACTGCTATACCAATGTGTGCTTCTGATGTTGTGGGCCAACATAATAAAACAGGAGGCATTACTTTCGAGCAGCCCTCATGCAGTAGATGTGTGATATTACAATTCATGAAATCAAAACTAAATCAGAAGAATCTATGCGCAAGCTGTAGTTTATCTGTTTGTTGGTTTGTCTCTACTCCAGCAGCAGCTCTGCTGCCTCCTTCCAGGCCTGGTGTTACACAGTCACCTGGCTCTGATGGTCATGGCACTTTGCATTTGGAGCTAACTCTCCTCCTTGGTATTAATATGCTGTCACAGAGCAAACACACATGACATGCTCACTTGCTAATTTACACTGCTTTCTTACCTTGAGTGTATTCCTAGACAGCTTTGTTTACAAAAAAAAAAAAAAAAAAAAAAAAAAGCTGTGAGCTGCGAGTTGCCAGGCTTTTAGAAGAGAGGACATCAGTGTAATAATTGCTGAACTGAGAAAACAATTAAAGAAAATGCCAATTTCTTACAAGAATGAGGCCTGGTTGGGTAATTACCTTCATTGTTCCCACGATGTTCAAGTTGCCAAAAGTAGTACAAGCGTTGCATGGATTCTTGTCAGGGGAGGTTAGCATTCCTCTCTCTTCAGTTTATTAAAATGATATCTCATGAGCAGTCAGAACAGATCCACAGAAGCAATTTAAGGTATTATCTCCATTATGGTATAGGAGAATCTGTTAGCATGGATACACTGAGTGGTAACTAAAGGCAAAGAGTAGATCAAATGTTTAAATTTGAGTGACAATAGATGTGGTTTACCTGGTGATTATATATTTAGACTTGTAAGCACAAAATGAGAAATTAGTATATAGTAGATATGGTGTATGTTTTTTTGCAATGCTGGCTGTAAGTAATATTTTAAGGAAGGAGGTTTTGTGTTAAAGGACATTGTTGATCCCTCTGTGGATGGGAAGAAAGGAAGTTGGTTGTCTGGAGGCTGTGTCATTTGGAAATTGGGTAGTTCCATGTCATATATTGCTACTCTTTGAACCAAAGACTGTTCAAAATGAAGTAGCTCCTACTGCTAGGGACTATTAAGGATAGAACTGCCTGTTCTGTGCCCCATTGTTCCTCAGGAATGGAGATCTTCCATTTATGAAAGGATTTCTGAAGGTACTTTATTCTGATATACTTAGCAAACAGTTGATTTCATCAAAGCTTAGTAAGAAACCAACAGATAATTTGAGGTTTTGGATGGTTTTGTTTTTTTTTTTAAATCCTGGTAATAGTCATTAGATGAGAGGATAAAGAACTTGCTCAGAAAAATATTGATCTGTGGAAGCATGTGAATGTTAGTCTCCAATATGATGTCAGTTACCACATCTCCATTCCTCTGTTCTGTCCCCTATTCTGCTATTCATCACTCCAATTCTCTTCCCCTTTTCTTCTCTATCTTCCTATTTCCTTTCATTGCCACCAATATATCTGCATAGTTAAATATTTTTTATCATAAGGTACTTTTTATCATAAAAGGTAGTTTTTATCATAAAAAAATATGTTCCATAAGCAAAATGTGAAATGCTTATAAAATAGGGGCTTAAGTAGATAGGTTTTTACAATGAGAGGAAATGTCAATGTAAATTGGTGATAGCTCATCCTTTTGTGGATTGTCAGTAGCTGTTACTTTCTAGGTATCATGTCAGACATGAGTGAAGAGTTTTGTTTTCTAGGGAATTTTTTTTTTACAACTATTTGAAATCTGGAAGATTTAGAGCGGCAGAATAAAATTAAGGATACTTGAATTCTGTGCTTTGTATCTGTTAAGATGTAAGTGTGCCTGCCTTGCCTTGTAGCACTAAACTTGTAGCACTAAAACTATTCAATTTTTATAAACTTGGGATATGCATGTTCTTTAAGGTAAAGCATGCTAAGGAAAGAAATGGCTCTCTTAAGGCTTCTGATCACTTCTTTGTTTCTTTACAAGGGTATTAGGGTTAGCAAATATTCCATCTCTGGTGGCTTCATTTGTGTAGGAATGAGATGAGTGCTTGTGATTCTTGAAGCCACAAGGCTATCAGTAGGGGAGGGTGAGACTCCTTCAGGGATGTTTTGTGCCTCTTGCAGGTGCTGGGTGATGGTGTCTACAGCTATGACTTACTGGCTGTTTCTTGGCTTTACTCTTGTAGAATTGTATCTCTTGCTGCCTCCATGTTTTACCTCATCTTTACAGAGTGCTAGACTTTCATATTTACATGCTTGATGGACCTAATATAGGGTAATTTCTTAGATTTGCTTTAGTCTGTTTTTTGTTTTTTGTTTTGTCTAGTTTGGTGTTTAATGTGATACTTTAGGCCCTAGTGCTAGCTGAAGCACTAGTTACAACAAAACTCTTCTCCGATGCATGTACAGTATTTTGTCAAACAGAAGAGAGATCTTAATATGGATTCACAGTTAGAGAAATGACAAAATATTCCATTATCCTTGCCCGTAACAGTTTTCTTCTTAATAATATCTTCTGTCAAATGCTATCATAATAGATGACTTAGAAATCTCAGTGTATAACAGGATTCTTTCTCCAGAAGCTTATTAATTTGACTTCTGGACTTTATCTTCTCTTTAATATTAATAGGAGAATCGATAAAGACAAATTCTTATTTAATATTTGAGATTAAAATTGTCTAACTGTGTGATTCATTAGATTCCCTTAAAACTAAGGAGAACTCAAATGTTAGAATGGCAAAATTGGATGTTTACAATACAGCTGGATCCTGTACTGGGTGATAAAGGATGTTGATAAATCAGTTCAGGTGCGTGGTGCACTTGTTTTCCATTTTCCATACTGTGTAACTGGTACTACTAGGCTGTGATTGGTTAGAGGTTGTTGAGGTTGTTACAATGGCTTTTTTTTTTTTTTTCCAGATGAGTCACCTACTCCCTCCTAACCGTTTGTTTTTTGCTGTCTTAAGATAAAATGTGTTTGTTACTATCAGATAAGTTCCTTTTTTACTGTTGTAGCAGTAGTTGCACTTTTCAAACGGTTCTTTTCTCCTAAGGACTTAACTCATGCACCCATGAAATTGCTGTTTTTAAATTAGGTCTTTAAATGCAAATATTTTTATCCTGCAGAGTCAATGGTGGAGCTGGTAAGATGAAAGTTATGTTATTTAAACCAGTATTCTCCTTTAAGGAAAGAAAAAAAAAAAAAAAAAAGATGGTGTTATGCTATGATATCATTTGGTTAGCCATCCAAAACCTCAAATTATCTGTTGGTTTCTTAATAACCTTTGATGAAATCAACTGTAGCACAGTATAAGCGTATCAGAACAAACCACCATCAGAAATCCTTTCATAAATGAAAGATCTCCATTCCTGAGGAACAAGGGGCATAGAACAGGCAGCTCTGTGGTTAGTTGGTTTTGTTTCTTAAGATTTAAGAATTTTGAATAGCCACTGCAGAACTGCAATTGTATTTGTGGCAAACTCTACCATGTCACAGTCTCAAATGCTCACTAGTTACAGGAAAGATTTTCTTTTGCTAAGCTGGAGGCATGAAAAAATCTCAGTTTTGAGCTGCGTTCAACCTGGGCTCAGCATGTCATGAATTATTGATAACATACAGGTGAAGGTAGTTTGACAGTGGTCCAGAACTGTTCAGCTGCCTGCAATCATGTATACTGATCTACCACAAGACTGCATACTTTCTTCTTGACTGCTCATCTGAGAGGTTGGAAGACAGATTTATTCTTGTCATATATGTGTCAAAAGTACAATTTATATATTGAGCACGTTTTTCATGACCTTATTTGTATGTATGGACATATTGATTGATCTCCAAAAATTTTATCCGAATAACACTCAGAAATCAGTTGTAAATTAATGGCTTTTATTTTCTTCTTTGCAGGAAGTTGAAAAATGAGCTTCTGGAAGTGAAAAGAAAAGGTGGAAGCCGACACTGCCAACAGGACAACAGCAGGGTCTGCGTTCGCTGTCAGAAAGGGCTGGGCTTTATCTTTGATAGAGGAGACCTGTGCCAGACCTGCAAACTTCGAGTCTGCAATAAGTGTCGTGCAGTGGGAACTGATGGGCAGTGGAAGTGCTCAGTGTGTGCCAAGATTGCGTAAGTCGTGCAGCTTTCATAAATACATGTAGATATTACCTCTCTGTAGGTAATGGTATGCTGGTGTCACTGTTTTATCTCTCTCTTGTTTTATGCACAAGAGCATATGCATAGCGGTTATACAATGGAAGCTTTTCTGGTGTTTTTATTTGCTGCACTGTTTTCCAGCGTTATATGTTCAAAATCACTTATTTAATATATACTTGGAGGATCATTTCCCTAGATTAGTATAGTAATATGGAATTTTGTAGCTAGTCTTTGTAAGATAACCCTGAAGGAAAGTTATACTGTGCAATAGAGCTTGGTTAAATGCCTTAATGTTTTTACACCTCAGCTCCCATATCCGTGAGGAAATTACATATCTAAGAAAAAGACATGATACAAGGGTAAAAACTGGTAATTTCTTAGAAGGAATTTTTCATTATTTCATAGGGGGGAGTTGGGCTTGTTCTTCTGTTGTTGTAGGTTTGTTGGTTGGTGTTTTTTTTGTTTTCGTTTGTTTTTTACAGATCAGGAAATAAAGTTTTTTTTTCTAAATTGTATCAAAAAGTAAACCCAAAATGGTAGTTATGTCAGACTTTGGCTACCTAGACAGTTAATGAAAAACTAATGGAGCAGGGCAGAGAGTTTAAGGTTTGTGTCTCCTGACTTCAGCTTTAAAAAGCTAATGTCTAAATTTTTAGCCAAATTCTGTAAGCTCTGCATTGGTGCAGATGCATCCAGAGGACATCATTTCACCTCTTCTAAGACGAGTCATGTTCAAGCACTTGATTTTATGAAATGTTAAACTGTTAGAGGCGTGGCTGATCTCCTTGTAGTCTACAGCCAATTTCTGGGGTAATCTGAATTCTGTGCCTTTCAGACTTCGTCATTATAAGGTCTAGGTGAGATGACAGAGAGGAGAATAGCAAACGCTATTCTGCTGTTTAAAAATAAATGAAAGAAGAACACGGAATTTGTTGGCCCTGTCAGATTACCTTTATTTTCTCTACAAATACTGAAACAAATGATCACAGTACTGTTTGAGAGCTAAGAAGAGCTGACAGGATGATGAATAAGAGCTGGCTCAAGAACAGATAATGTCATAAACTGTTTAATTTCTTCCTTTGAAAGGGTGGCAGATCTATGGATAGAAGAGGATGCATAAATGTCTTGTAACTTGACTTCAGTGAACCTTTTGATAGCTCCTATTGTACTGTTCCTGTGAGTTTATAAAGAAGGAAGACTGTGCTCTGGAATAAATTCTATCAGTGTAATTGCAAACGTGTCTGGAGAACTACAAAGCTCTCTTGCCAAAGTAGTTGCTGGCGTTTCATTGTCTAAATAAATAGTGGTTTAGAGCAGAGTATTCCCTGGATTTTTACTGTACAATGTTTTAGTTTGGGACTTGGTGCAGCAGATGAGTTTGCTAGTTTTACTTGCCGGTGACATGAAACTGAGGGGTGTTGCAGACATGTTGAAGTACAGGCCTGGGGCTCAAAGTGATGCTTATAATTTAGATAAATGGTTTGAAGAGAAAGTAAATGGTAGCTCCCTATAGGCATGTGCAAATACTACTTTGACAAAAACAGCTGGAGAAACAGAGTGAGAAAAAAGCTTAAGCAGTTGTTCCTTAGGAAAGGATTGGGGTATTGCACTGAATGAAAAGCTAAACATGAGCCACATGAATAAACAGTTTTATGCAGCTGTGATAAGTCCGGCATCACTCAGGATGTGCAAACAGAATTTTGGCCTACAAAATATATGATACAGTCATTTTTTGTATAGAGTATTCTGCCTCATTTTGTGTAGGATGCTATATGTTGGTCAGCTGGGGAAAGTTGAACAGAAAATAGTGCTAATGAGCCTAGAACATGGTGTGTCCAGTGTAATGGATGGAGGCAGAAATGTTTGGCCTAGGCAAGAGAGAAGTTGAAATAACTGAATTTACAGAAGGCACCTGCATTGTGGATGCGTACAAGCTGTCCTACATACTCACTTTGGATAGGGAAAGTAATGTGATACTTGAATTGCAATGAAAGGATTTAGGGTACGTGGTAAGAAAAAACTATTCGTATAATTGGGAGAGGACACAGAATCTTGTTTTAAAAACAGGCTACATAAACCTATCTCAGGAATGATGACATCAGTAGTTGGTTCTGTTTTGTCGCTGAAAGGTGAATGTGTCCACCTCTCAAAATGTATGTGGTTGTGTTGCATTCTGCATGCCAAGTAATGGTCTTTGCAATCATCTTGAATATCAACTCCAACTGAAGCTTGCATGTAAGTTACTGCAAAGTATAGTATAAATTGTTTCAAGCCTTGACAACCTTAACGTTATGTATTTTTACTAAATTCAAATCTGTCTTAGTCCTTTTTGTTTTTATACGTTGTTTTTGTAAGACTATAAAGGCAGTTAATGATCTGTAAAACGTTTGCTATGCTGCTAAAAAAAACACATTATCTTCTGCATGGGTAATGTAGAGGTGATGCAGATGGGTATTTCAGTTAAATCCAAGCACTATGCATAATTCTACTTTAAATTCTTTCATTTTTGCTTTCCTCTGTTTTACTTAAGTGAGAAAGGTAGGGAAAATTAGGATTAGTAGGCTTTCTGAATTACATTTAGGAAGTTAATAGAAAGGCTTTGACAAGATTGAAAGGCAAAAGGCAAGGACAGAAAATGAGAAATGAGTGCTAAGAGAGACAGTTGTGCTGCGTGAATAAGAAAGACAAGATAGGAGGAGAAAAAACTTAGTTACGTAGCATTGATCTGCATACAGTGTTTGAGTCCATTAAACTGAGTTGTTATACCATGCTAGTGACTTAGCAAAACCTACTAGCAATCTTTCCTTTTTCTTTACATTTATTTTCTTTTAGCAACCTTCATGAAAGAGGTTTAAGACAACACTGGTATAGACACCAGCACTTACTGTAACAGCTGTATGTTGTACACACTGTGAGACTCTTAAAAGACAGGGATGGATTCTTGGCCTTCATGAACTCTCTTTGGTTTTATTGTGATACTAATTATTGGTTGCTCTGCCAGAATAGTTCACAAGAATGTCTATTAACTACTGCTTAATGTGATGGTAGTGGCAATAAACTGCACAGTATACTGTATAATAGTAATCGTGTTTATCTGAGGGAACACATTCAAAAGTAAGTCTTTCTTGGAAAGCCTGCTGCAATACACGTGGTGTCAGTGAAGAAATTTGTGTACTGAGAATCTACTGTGTTTAACAAAAGAGATGTTTAAGTACTTCAAAATGTATTGGATAAATCACTTGAACTACAGAAATAATAATACAAAATGGTTGCTGAAACAAAAGACATCTTAGGGCAATGAAAGAAAGCATTGATAATATCAGCCAGCTTTGGTCTATTGCTTCTTTTAATGCATTTTGACCCTTTCTTGTTTCTGACCGTCTTGAGTACAGCCTATCCACTCACTGAACAGGGGTTTGGGATTTCTGTCCTATAGCCTTTGATGAATAGCATCGGTTTAATATTTAGAGTGAGTTTGTGTCCAGCTACAGAAATAAAAAAATTAATAAAAATCAAGAAAAAGAGTGCCAATTTGCAAGCGTGTTGATTGACTTGAAGATCAGGTTATCTCAAGATACTCCTTTGGTAAAACACAGTATTGTTTTCTGAACAAATTAAACACTTGTATGGTAGCATAATGGTAGCTGAAAGGATGAGGTACAAGTCTGCTTAATAATAAAATCTATCTCTTTGTTCTTCTGTCTACTAGAGTGTCTTCATGTGGCAGTAAGCAAGTCTGATTTAATCTCTTCCATGCCTCCAAATAATCCTTACTACCTTTTAATACTATTTCACTGAAGTCAGATGGTGATGGAGAATCTCATTACAAATCATTAATTACATTCTAAACCACTTTCAGAGAGAGATTTAGTGAATTTGAGGAAAGAAATTTGGATGTAAAAAGTCAGAGACGTTTGTTAGAATTTTTAAGAATAACAGACTGAGAATTATTTGCAAATTGCCTTCCAGTTTTTAGTTACAGAGGAAGGATACTTCATTTGTATGTCCAGAAGGAGAAAGTAACTTGTTTTTTTCTGTTACCAGAGTTATTACCACCTAGAATATAAAGTTCCAAGATTAATTATTCAAGGGTCAAGAAGAGCTAGAGCCAAGTCTTCACCCAGATTCTATGGTCTGTTGTCACTGAGGATAGAGAATAAGATAGTCTTTATTAATGAGATGAGATGTTGTAGTGCTTAATGAGATAAAATGAGCCTTTGTGTAGCAGTGCACTTGGTGAAAGAGAAAGTTTTCTGCTTCATTCCTTGTGTACAAGGAACAGCTGAGTCATCAGCGCCTATCAAACACAGGTACTAGAAGAGAAACTTTCCATCAAGGTCACATTTTTCCTGTATCATCCTAAAATGTGATTCATTTGTGTATTAAATTTAACATTTAATTTAAAATCATGTCCTTCAAGCGATCGTCTGATTTTTCATCTTAATGCTGTGCTTTTCATCATGATTATGTCTAGATGTATATGAACAGGGACTTTATTTTTGAATTCTTCAGCAAGATAAAATGCCTACGTGGCCCAGGTTATTACAATTGAGTTAAGCAGTAATGGGAGACCTATCTTCATCTGTGCAATAACTATGTTTTCTCAAAGTGTCATGAAAACTCAGTATCATTGTGACAGTTACTCACATTAGGAGCCTAAGAATAGATACTTCAAATGCTTTAGAATAAAAACGTTCATCAGATTTCCCTCCACCCCAACTTCCATGTAAGTTTGCCTTCTTTTAATAGAATCACAATTTTCTATTTAATAGCCTCACAGCATATGAAAAATATTCTGAAATTAATTTATGTTTTAGAAAGTATTCTGTGCGATTGAATGCCTGCAAAGAGGGGTGTGTATGTTTTGGTTATTTATCTATAGGCTACACTTTATCCAGCTTTTGGTCCTGCTGTTTTTTTCCAATTTCACTTCCCAAAGAGGAAGTGAGATACTTGGTAGTGGTGTTTTTCTGTTGTTGCTTTAAAAAAAAAAAAAAAAAAAAGTAAAAATTGATAATTTCCATCTTAAATGGAGTGTTTATAATTGCACATTTAACAATGAAGTGTCTTCCAAAAATCAGAGTGGAAAATAACAAGCTGAGTTGTTGATAGGGACAGGCTACAGGTTGTATTGTTTGGAAGCTGAGCTGTTAATGAAGCTACTGTGTTTATTGGGAGATCGGAGAGGAAGAAACATGAAACAGGGAGTTGTACTCCCTCTCACACATGTGATTATCTGGCTCACTAATTAAAATACATGAGAAGTTTACGTAGTACCTACATTGTTTTGTATTAAATGTAGCTACTTGAACATGATTTTCTTTCAAATTTTCCTAGGTGTTTTGAGAACAGGGAAATGCAACCAAGCAACAGTTGCTGCTGTTAAAATTTATAACTCTAGTTTCCTTCTTTCTAAAGCTACTGGTTTTAACATCTGTCATACATCCAGGAAGGCCAGACTAAACATTTTTTTTTGTAAAACACATTTTTTTTAAGTTTGTATGCTGTGTGCTAACTGATGAGGGAAAGAAAATATCTATGTGTACCATGATTACAGTAATGATGGAACCTGAATCCATTTTAAAAACAACTGAGAACAAACTTGGGAGCACTGATTTGATGTAATGCTGTGTATGTGATCTTGATTCTCTTCCCACTGGAACAATTATCTAGATGGAAATAGTTAAGGTTTGGTATCAAAAATAGAAGAAATATGTGCTATTTTAGTAGGAAAGACAGCCTGCCTTCGTCATGATTATACACCCATGAAAATAATATCATTGTAAGATGGTTAGGTTTCGCTCTTCAATTTTTGTTTCGGAATGTCAAGTGCAATTATGAAATTCAAACCTCAAGTCAGAAACTTTGGCATGTAATCTGAAATCATTTTCATTCAGTAGAACAAGAATTATTTTTGTAGTTATTCCTGCAGTGCATGAATGATTAAGATTATATGAACACTAGCCTTCCTATGAATTGTTCAGCATACATGAAAAATACATTTGCACGTCTCATCCTGTATTAGTGTGCTAAAAAGTCAAAAGTACAGAGCTTTTTATTTTCCCCATATATGTCATTAAAATGTGATATTTTTATAGAACCTGTTATGTATGGACATTTTCACAAAAGAGTGCTACCAGAAGCTGAGAAGCCAAGGCAAAAGTTGATATTAAGGACAAAGGTCCGATGTAAAGGTTGAGGCCTCTATACTTGCTCCAAGTGACTCTTGCATTGGCTGACTACAGATGGTTTTCAGGAGGTGGATATCAGAGAAGGACCTCATACCTCTACCCACACATAAGTGAAGCCTGTATCCAAGGGGAAAATGAAACTTGGGGAGCTTTGTGGTCAAACCTAGGAGTAATTGAGGGAAAAGTGAGTGAATCACGTAGATCATATAATACATCATTTATATTGTAGTAGAATACACTGGTATAGTTGAGCGTATGACAGTTTTACAATGTGATACAAAGCACTAAACTTGCTGTAGACCTTGACATAAAAATAACTGCATAGGGAAGTGCGTGCAGTAAATAAATTGTGAAAATACATGTTTTCTTACCATATAGGTTCTAATACAATGATTTTTTGTATCTAAAAAAAAAGTAATTTAACATTTCTGAGTGGAAATGCAGAGATTTTATTTAACACCTTACATAGTGACTAAATGTGAATACAAAATACATGATGTTGACGTTAGAAACATGCAACAACGAGGTAAGGCAGTAACCTTCTACTACCTCATTTGTGTGCATGTTTTGGATTTGGAATTTTCATGCCAGGAAGGCTAATGATTTCTTTTCTGGAATAGGTTAGCAAGTTTTCTTACTGGACATAAAGTAAGTAAGAACATGCCTGGAGCCAAGTTATTTTTGGAGTGATTTTATATAGATTTATTTATTCATTCATTTAGAATATTTGTGATTAGTAGCATTTTGCCATCAACTGTACATGGTGGGGCAACAGAAGTGGTGATGCTATAGTATAATGAAAGTTGTTCAAAGACATGCTGGCAGTTAGCATCAAAAACTTACCAAAGGAAAACAGCAATGACGATGCAGGATTTCTTTTTGTGAGTATAGGCAGAAGGATTTGAAATCTTTCCAGTTACCTCCAGAAAAGACAGCATTATCCAAAACAATAGCAAAGGCACAAGTTCTGTCTGAACTTTGAACACACGTGTAGTTAATTCATAACAGTCCTGACACGTGGAAAAACTGCATTTAGTGGCTTTTTGTCTTTTTCTTCCCATACAGACAACTAAGGATAGTGACAGGAGAATGGTTCTTTGAAGAGAGAGCAAAGCGCTTCAAACAGTCAAATCTCGGAACCGATGTTGTCAGACAGTCCATCCTGCGCAAGTCCCCAGGTAGGGACCTCAACAGAGGGATTTGCTGCATATGCTTAGTACGTTCAAACCATTTTCCCAGGGTGTTTTACCTGTGTTGCACTTCATTCTTCACTGTAGAAGATGTAAGCGTAATCAATAATCAGCCATTTTTCATCTTTGTCTCTCTTATTTGTGATGGTAATGTGTAAAATGCATGATCCCTGATTTCCATTTTGGAAAGTCAGGTGAGATTGGAGAGGTACCTTTGGTTCAGATACCTCCAATAAGTTGCACCTTCACGCTTACATAAAGAAAGCATTCTTCTGTCCTGATTGAGCAGAGCAAGCATGTACTGTTTGTGAGCTGCTGTACTACCTTGCTGGTACCACTGCATTAAGAAATAGGAGTTCAGCCTGAATCCTTACGCTTCACTTGTCTCATAACTATTTCACTCTGATCACAGAAGTTGGTACTTAAGTAGTCTCTTTTCAGAGGTGGCATTCATGTCTTTCAGTAGGAATGTGGTACTTCAGAAACTGTCAGACTGATGTTTCTGGTGTTCTTTTTTTTTGATATTTTTGTATTTTGTGACTTTTTTTTTTACTATGTATTTATATTTGAAAGACACATTTAAAAAAATGAGCCATTTTTTTCCGCCATCTGCTCCCAAATGAACATGCATTTTAATTAAGAAAACATTATTTCATGCAACACAGAAAATGCGCTACACTGCAAAATTATATTTCAAGTCCTTTGATTATTAACTGTAGTGTCAGTGATAAATTCAGAAGCATAGTTCAACATTAAAGCTGGTAGGAAGAAACATTTCAAACTACTTGAAATTTATTTTTCCTCTACTAAACAGTAAAACTAAAGAATCTTCCCAGCTGTTTTCATATGATATTTTATCATGTGGTTTCATTTAATACTGAAAGATTGAAAACCTATTTTTGCAGTCTGTTTAATGTTTGCTGCCTTTACGTGTTTAAATATTGATTTTTTTTCTTGTTTGTTTTTTCGTTCCCCATCACTGAAGATACAGTTTCCAGTAAGGATGAAGAAAGAACATTCAAAGATCAACACCAAGAGAATGAAGAAAAAGAAATATCAACCTCCTCCCTAACTGGACATAAATCAATCTTTGGCAAACCTAGAAAGATAGGGTAAAGCCTTTTCTTTTTGGAAAGTGAAAATCGCATAACAGCTGCATGCGGTCAAATGGATTGTCTTTTGAGACTCTCCAACAGTCCACATCAGCCCCAAATTTTCCAGAGTTAGAAAGACTCTTCAACTGAGAGCTGCTTCCTATAATTAGACTGCTGTCTCCAAGGAAATGCAGCTGTAATTACCCTTCAGCTATAAACATAGCAGAAAAAAAAAGCAATTTAACTGCTGGATTATTCCTATTTATATTTGAAATAGCAGAGGGTCTCTGAAAGCAGGTTTGCTGAGAAAGCAAATTCAAGAAAGGCCTGTTTTCTACGTATACTCATTCCTCCCATTTACAAGTCATGTTTCCCTTTGGCTTCTAGCTGTGTAAATTTAGTCTAACAACCAAGCAGTGCTCCTTTGTTTTTTTTGTGTGTGTGACAGTGAATAGATGATAGTGGTCATTTTACAGCCTGTGAAGTGTATAAACCCACTTAGGCCATGGCCTTAGAGAAGCGCTCACTCATTCTCAGGGGACAGGAACAGATGCATTGTATATATGGTTGCATGTGTGATGTTCAAACGTAACTTGAGAAAGTTCAGTGAATGGGAATAAAATTGGATGAATGTTCATGTCATGGGTAGAGCTGTAGATCTCAAACATAGGGTAGGTAGATGGCTTTCTACACCTCTTCGACTGTTGAGGAGTAGTGGGTATGGAGTTCCTTCCTCCAGTCAATCAGGAAATCGATGTGAAGTATTTTTCTCTCATTAGTAATGGTGAAAAGAGCATCAGAATATCTCTGGCTTCTGAAATGAAGGTGAAGAAGGAACCAGCTCAGGGAATTTGTTGTAGGGGAGCCTATACATTGCTCAGAACTATGTTAATTGGTAGCTATAGGGAGTGCGCCTTAAAATTTAGTTTTCGGATCCTCCTTTACTTAAATCCATTGAACGTTTACTCATGAGAAACAAATTGTTTTGTTTTGTTTTGTTTTTATTTTCTACTTTTTTTTTTTTAGTAGCTTCCAGCATTTTTTAGTTTGTGATTTGGAACATTTTCCAATAGCGACATTCCCCATAAATTTATTTCTACAAGAAATAGGCCACTTCTCTTAGGAGTAAGTCATTACTTCTCCTCTTTCTTCCTTGCTCCTTTTTCCTCACTCAGGATCCACATATATCTCATGAGTGCATTTGCTTTAGCAAAGCCATTCTGGGGCCAACTCCTTAAACTTAGCATAATGGGAAACCTTTCTACACTCTTGCTTGTAAGTCTGTGAAGTATACTGTGACTATTCAGTTACACCTAATTTCATTTCCATCTTTTTAAACCAAGTATTGCGGGATTAGGTAGGATAGGGGGGTGGTGGTGTGTTTTCAAGAAGTTTGAGGTATTGCTATGTACAAGTATAGAAACTGCAAAGAGATGTTTAAGAGAAAATACACATGGTAATTTCCTACAAGAAAATACGCATTCTTGATAAAAATTCTTTGCTGTGTGTCTACTGTAAAATTCTGAGAATTTTCACGAAAGGCACTGTTAGTTTATAGCAAGTAGTTAACATTTTATTCTGTGATTCTGTGGTATTTTGATATTCTGTGTCCTAAAGTAGCTTATTGTAAATATGATGCTGCTTTTGTTCATAGGAATCAGCTTGATATTCAGATTTGGAACTTTGTTGACAATTATATCCCAAGTAGCTCAGACATGAATTGAATAGAATGTGCATTTTGCTGTTTCCAGGAAAGATATTGCAACTTTTACAACATTTTTTTTTAATTTCCTGTTTTCATCAGGAAGATAATCAGGGCAGCTACCAAAGGAGAAATCACAATTGCAAAAGATGAAGGTGGAAGGAGCATAGGCTCTGAAGCTGAAAGCCAAAGCCTGCACAGTAGCAAGTCAACACCTTGTTCTGAGAGGTGAGTGGCAGAAATCTGTTGTAGTTTGTGCTGAAATCGACGTAAGGGTGTGTGCCAGTCCAGAAATGGACTGTCTTCAATTGCCCTGAGTGAGCACAATCTGAGAAGGAGAGCTTGTGTTTAATAACTAACTACATAAAAATTACTCTGTCCTTCTCTTTTTTCTCCCTTATGTTTAGGTGGTGATTGCTGTCAGTGCATTGGTTTTTCTTTTCTGGCTTTTAATCCAGCAAGCTGTGTTCGTGTTGCAGAACTGAGGACCTTTTCCCCAAAGTTTTACTTTCGTAATGACATGTTGATTATAGTTTATAACTTTTTCTTTCAAAGGCTCTATTTTATCCCTCTCTTTCCATTATTATGTTCCAGTTATTTCTAATAGAGTTCAATTTCTAATTCTTTGGGTCTTAGAAAATCTTTGTTATTGCTTATTCTGATAGCATTATAAAATGTTGCATGCAGTATTCCTCTCGTCTCACCTTTAAAATAAAGTAAACAAACAGCTTCTTTATTTTTCTTGTTCACTTGGGTAGTCTATACTGAATACCCATATGTTTTACACATTGGAAATTTGATAATTTGGGTTTCTGTAGAGGGATGAAAATTCCTACCTTGTACAGATATTCAAGAATGTTTGTTGTAGTTCATCCATTGTTACCTTATAGGGCTGAGTAGTATTTATTAAAAATAACAACTAGCTCTCCCAGGCTGTCACTGTTGCTGCCCTATATTTTCCTGCATATTTTTTATTTTTGTAGTTGCCCTATCTTTTAGTGGCTTTGTCAAAACTCAAAATATTTCACCTACCAGCAGGGAGATTGAGAAAGAATAAAAATTTTTTCTGAGTATTTTAATTTAAGAAAAGCTGTACTGAGATGGGAAATGGGAAGGCCTGGGCCAGGAGTTCATCTCTTGGCCTGGTTTATTTCTACTGCTGCAGAAATGTTTACTGTTACTGCGGCTGAATAAACTGGGTTTGCAGCATCAGGATGCTCCTTAGATGAATGGTGTAGGAATTTCAGACTCATCTGTGCAAACACTACCCCCATCTTACTGAGGTCTTGTCTACCATGTGGAAATGCACAGTATGGTCACCTTATAACAACTTCTTTCATTGTCGTCTACATAATATATGTATAAAATAAGTTGGGCCTTTCTCTAAAAGCAGGCTGAAATAAGCAAAAATGTCTGGAGACGACCTTCTAGTATTCAAAAGGGGATTACAAACAGGAGGGGAATCAACTTTTTACAAGGGTAGATAGTGATAGGACAAGAGGGAATGGTTTTAAGCTCAAGGAGGGAAAGTTTAGATTAGATTTCAGAGGGACGTTCTTTACAGAGAGAGTGATGAGGTGCTGGAACAGGCTGCCCAGAGAGGTTGTGGATGCCCCGTCCCTGGAGGTGTTCAAGACCAGGGTGGATGGGGACCTGGGCAGCTGGTCTAGTATTAGATATGGAGGTTGGTGGTCCTGCATACAGCAGGGGGTTGGAACTTGATGATTCTTCCAACCCAAACCATTCCATGATCTGGTGTGCAAGTGCTCGTTCTGACTGATGACTACAGAATCTCTCATAACACATTTTGAAATCTTTGTTATCCCAGTCCTTGTGACTTTGGAATGCTTCTGTTGATTTACATTAGTTTACAGAGTGAGGAAAAAATCTGTAACAAGAGCTTTCATAACACAAAGCAATCTATCAAAAGTGGTGTGACATAGAATAAAAATGAAATTTTATTTTTTACTGATATTACTCGGTGCAGTTTGACAACTGACCATGTCAGGTTTAGAAATAAAGTGTGCACTGAAATACAAGAGCTTTGACAAAATACAGATGACAGCCAGGCGCTCTGATTTTGTGGCTTCATGGCACCAAAGGCACTTCTTTATGTGAGCAGATAGGACTAAAATTCAACCAGACCACATTTTTTAGGGTTTGTTGATCACTGATTCATCAGATTAAAAATTAGTAGTGCGATTATATGAAATGCACATGCGTGAGAGTGAGTTTATTATGAATAATCTACTATTGTTGATATAAGAAACGGAATGATAGTTGTTTAAAAGGTTACTGTATGACCACTAATGGACAAAATATTGTTGTGTGACATTAGTAGATAATCCTGGTTTTTGGAGTTTTCCTCTCTATTCCTTGTTTTTAATAATTCTACAAATGTGGTCTGTGTTCCCTGCTTAGGGTAGACAGGAACTGAGCATTTGTTCTCAGTTCAGTAGTAGTTCTGATACAAATTTTTGTTATTGTAGAGAAGATTACACTGCTGACTGATAACAACTGCTGTTACCCTAATGTGGTATGGCAAACTAAAGTGAAAGTGAAATTCAGATGTGTAGCACAATGAAGATGCTTGCAGATCTAAAATATTTATTAAGCAAGCTGAAAATATGCTTTAAGTTCCAAAATCATTTTCTCCAGCAAAATTGCACTTCCATTGTCCTTTGGTGCTGTGTTTTCTGCATGAAAAAGGCTGTGGTGCTTGCATCAATTGCTGTTTATCAGTAATTATTTGAAATAGTAACTAGGACTGTGTACAGAACTGTTACTGTCTGGAAAGGCTCAGTTACAGTTCCCTAGGTTATGAAGGAAAATGAAAATATCTGAACTGATGTTTGCAGGGAAAGAGGGAAGAACAGATGAGTCAGGAACTTGGATTTTTGCTCCTAATCAAATTTCAAATGGAAATAGGACTTAAGCTGGAAACATTAAAATAAATTTTAAAATCATTTTCATTCTTTCAAGAGTTAAAAAGTGATAAAAATAAAAAGTACAACAGCTTACCCTTCCTAGCACTCTAACGCATGGACTGATCAATATTTCCTAATAGAAAATGTCCCCTTTGTCTGTTGCAGCATTAGATAGCAATTGGGCATGGTGACTACAGGTTATTTTTTCTCACTTTTCAGTCTGGGTGAAATGATCTGCCAGCTGGGGTCACAAGTCATTGTCATTATATAAATAGGAAAGCGCTCTTCTAGCAGGAGAGAGGATAATTGTTTTTCTGGAGAGGAAGGAGAGTGCACAGCTGAGGATTTTAGAGTTCCTGGGGATAGTGCTGGCAGAATTGGTCAGAACTGTCAGATCCTGGTAATTTTTCTTCAAAATGAGGAGCAGCTCATTCCCTGTGTGGGAAGTCCCACTGGAGGCCTCACACCTTTTGCTGAGATGCTCGTGTACTGTCACATGAACATGTGGCAATGCAGCAAGTGGAGAAGAGGCGCCTGCTCGGGCTATTCACACTTCTGGCAGAGATGCTGAAAACAGGTGTATGCGTGACATAATTGATTCACCCCAGCTTATGTTTGTCTTTCCAGTTGACCGTTTCCTTGCAGTGGATGACACGGTTCATCCAGAGCAATGTAATTCTAATAAACTGTTATCAGTGATATTTTATTCTGTGGTTTGCTGGAAACAGTAATGCTTATTTACTCTTATCTCCTTCCCAGAGGAAGCACTCT
This sequence comes from Meleagris gallopavo, assembly GCF_905368555.1. Classification (NCBI taxonomy): domain Eukaryota; kingdom Metazoa; phylum Chordata; class Aves; order Galliformes; family Phasianidae; genus Meleagris; species Meleagris gallopavo. The sequence continues at coordinate 111,261,705 of NC_139404.1, read as the reverse complement.
TTCCCTGAACAGCAGCGATACCGAAGCTGCTGCAAGCCATCTAAGAGGGGCCGTGGGCCCTGCAAACAGAAGCAGTACTTCCATAGCTTCCCTCCTGAGGTCGCCGGCACTGAGCACAGACAGCATGACTGCGGATTATAGCAGGGTAAGTTCCCTGATGTAGAGCTGACACCAAACAGGGCTGGCGCTGAGGAAGACAGCTTGGCTGGTGTCTGCTCTGTTAGATCAATTTGTAGCTCAGGAAGGACGAGCCCGGTGGAGAAGATTTTGTTTCTTCCGTAATTCTGCTGGGACCAGTGAAGGTCTCTACTAGAGCAAGATTTGTCATGCTCTATCAGTGATGTGGTTTTTGGTTTGGCAGGCATTTTTCTGTCTAAAAATTGCTGCTGATATCCAGAATTGCATAATGACTTACAGATTCTGCAGTGGGAAGCACAGGGGATGAGTTTACATGTTTTTGACACTGTAGGGCCTTGAATAAGTGCCGTGAGCTAAGGATGTGACTCTCCAGCATGCAGGGCCCAGCACACTCCCCTTGACTTCTGAGGGAAAAGATTAGCACTTGCAGAAAAGCAGGCAGTACCTATTCTAACTTTTTTCTGGATTTGATAAATTATGACATAGCACACAATGTGTGCTGGATGCTGTCAGAATGAAACATCTGGGATTATTTGCTGTTATTAGGCCTCCAGAGGTGTAGATGGCCATGTCTGAGTCAGCATTCTTGGCTGCTTCATAATAAGCAGGATTTGGCTCACCTCAGCCAGAAGCAAACACTGTCTTCATTCCTTTATCAGACAGCTGCTCTTGGCTGTATGCTGGGCGGAAGAACCATCCTGCATTCGTTTTGGTCATCCCTCCTAAGAAATCAGGCTTGTTCCAGTGAGTTAGTGGGCATGGTGGTGATGGATTGACGGTTGGCCTACATGATCTTGAAGGTCTTTTCCAACTTCAGTGATTCTATCATTCTAAGTTGATCCAAGTTGCCACAACACAAGCTGTGTAGAAGGAAAGGCAAATTTATAGTCAGAGATAATTCTTTTTATTGCTGGAAAGAAGTAGATGAGCTTTTGAACTCTATTTCATTGAGAGAACACATCCATTTGTTCCAGCTTCCAAGTACTTTGTCTAATTTATAATCTTTCATAAAAATGAATTAGTATTTGTGAAGGCCAGTTATGAGTGCTGTAAATAAGTTAATACTTGTTTTATTTATATTCTTGCTAGCACACACATTGACTTTATTTCAAGTGCATTAGATGTCATTGAAAAAGACAAATCCATTCAATTAGGACACAGTTGATGTTGTTAGCTATTCCTTGTACAAGAAGGCAAAAAGAAAAGTAATAATATCAAGCATACTAGCTTTATTTAAGGAATTATGCTATCATAATTTAATTAGTTCAAATCCATTTACTTCTAATCTGACTTAAATTATGCTGGTATAAAGCCAGTATTTCTTAGTATTTCATAGTATTTCTTCTTCTTTTTTTTTTGTTTTTTGTTTTACATAATTTCTAGGCTAAATTAGCATTGAATAGTTTGGTTTTTTTTTTACTTTCCTTCCCTCACTCCTGATGTATTACTCTGATTTTTCAGTTGCGAGCTCAGACTGTACACATGAATTGCAACTTTTTGCAAATTTTATGCATGATCTTCACTAAGCAGCATAGAGTAAGTTGTAAACTAAATGTATTCAGTTATAGTCCAGGTGCTAAAGAAGCTTTGGATTTCTGGAAGTTAATAGAAATGGTGCTTTTGTACACTGATGGTAAGTAAGTTCAATTTTTGTATTTCTGGTATGTGCTTTTTTCTTACTGGGCAGGACACTGGCTCAGAAAATGGCATGATTATTCCAGTAAGTGAAAGTGTACCTGAAGATTTAGTAAAGAAGCACCATAGGAAAGCATCTGGAACACCTTCCATTGCAGTTTCTAGAGTATCTTTGTCATCAGGCAAGTATTAAGTCTTCTTTATTTCTGCTAGCCCTTACCATTAGAAGATTATGGCTATTCTTGTAGGTTTGTGATTTCTGTTTTTAGTGCACATCAGAAAATCAGGGATAAGAGTCATGTACTTGTTGATGTTCATTCTACTAATTCATCTTTTTTCTAACTAAATTTATGCCGGTTGATAAGTTTCATGTTTGAAAATATGGTAATCCTTACTGGCAAATTACATATTCTTGGACTTGCTACAAGATTTTATTCACAGTTTCACATTGTTAAATCAATCCCTCGGTGGTCAACCATATAAATAATATCTGTGAGCTATCTGTATAAAATACTGCAATTGCATTTCACACCTTCTTTGCTTGGGAACAAATCACACTGAGAAACAATGAGCTGTCAGATAACAAGTCCCTTACAGCTGTCACGTCGTTTTGGTTTTTATACATGATGCACTGAACCACTTGGTTTAGCTGTGATTTACCTCATTTCATTGGAGGCTGCTAGGTAAATGAGGCTTGCACAAGAAGATGCTGTCACAGCCTCTTTGCAGTGGTGGGTGGAGATCCTCCTTTCCTACCTGAAACGGGAGGCAAGAGTGTCGTGCACTCTTCTCCCTTTTACTTTGCTTCTTACAGGCTAACAGAGTGGGTTCAGATTCACGTTTCTCTCTGAAGAACAGCGCAGGGCTTACTCTCTTTCATTTGAATTTAGCCCAAAGCAGAAACCTAGGGACATGTCCCACTGAGCTAACCAAAGGAGTTACAGTCCTCATCTTAGATTTTTTTCACTTCAAAGCATCAGGATTTCTTTGAGAATTCTGCATTATGCAATTCCTGGCAGAGGCATTTCTGGCTATTACTTTATTTCTGAAACAACTGTTTCTTCTGCTTCTGCTGCCTTAGAAATTAAAGGCTTTCTGAGCAGCATTTACGAGCTGGCCTCATTTTACCAAAGTATATGCTGAGCAAAATTGCAGGCAGCATGGGAACATCCCTCAGACTCTTCATTGTCTTATTTCTGGGGGATTTCAGAGGCTGCTGGCACAGCTGCCCAGAGAAGCTGTGGTGCCCCTTCCCTGGAGACGCTCAAGGCCAGGTTGGATGGGGCCCTGGGCAGCCTGAGCTGGTGGGGGGCAGCCCTGCCCACGGCAGGGGTTGGGTGGGTGGGCTTTGAGCTCCCTTTCAGCCCAAACTGTTCTGTGATTCTGTGGCATAAGATCAAAATGCAGACCTTTCCTGTCACATCTATAGACCAGGAAGAGGATGAACAGCTGAAAACTTTATATAGATTCTTATCTGCAGGATGTAGAAGTATTCTCTTCCTTTATTTTTTTTCTCAATTTATTGAACAGTAGCACAAAAATTTAATGGGGAGAACAAAGAAAATATTTCTCTAAAATATCTAGCATCTCTTGTGCCTTTAAAGAGGGGATGAGAAACTTGTGGAAATGAAAAAAATGTAGAGTCTGAGACTTACTTGCTTTGACCCTTTCTGCACAGTGGTGGCAGAAATGCTTTCTGTGCCCAGCTGTATCTCAGGCTGCTTAAATCTGAAGGAGATACTGAAGGGTGTTTGGTTATGGTAGGTGACGTGATCGTCTCTACAAATGCTTGGGCGTTATTCCAAGTAATGCAGTATTCCAAGGTCTAACATACAAAGTAAAAAGCTTGATCTGTCATGTCATCCACAGGAGACAATTACATCAGATAAAAAGTGCACGTGAAAAATGTTGGCAGAAGGCCAAATAGCACCGTAAAACGTTTTTCTATTTTTCCTCTTGATGGTCATTTGTCATAGAGTCTGTGACCAATATGTACAGAAATGCAATTCTAACATTTTTCCTATAAAAACAGTCTGAGACAGCACTCAGTAAAGAGTAGCAAGGCAAAAGTGGCAGTATTCTTTACGCAAAATTGTAATGAACTGCTTTGTTATTTTCATTTTCTAGACCGTAGCCGATCTGAGATAGATTTGAGTGAATCTTACTCTGAAGGAAAACAGGATACCTTGAGCGTAAGAAGCAAATCCGTACCTAGCGCCTTAGATGAGGAGCTGGTGAGTTGTAAACATGTGAATGTTTATCTGGCAGAAATCATGTTTACTCAGTCTTAGAAAATCAGCACTGTATGTATAAGTGATGCAAAATGTAAGTTGAGGGGTATTTAATGAGTTTTTAAACAGTTTCATTTTTCTTTAGTCTGTTGGCTGTAGAATGATTCCAGTGAATAACAGCTTGCTATTAATTTGCTACTTTTTGAGTTTTCAGGTGAATAAAACCGAATTTCAGGCTCTAGATTATAGATACTCCAAAGTGCTGTTGACTCCTACTTTCTTCATTTTTAATTTTTATACTGAAAAATACTATACTTTAACAGCTGTAATCTTTATCTGTTTCTGGTTTTTGTCCTGTTTCTTTGGAAGATGAAGCCCTCCCTATCTTTCCTACCACTTTTCCCAATCTCTTCTTTCTGTTAATCAGTTTCTTACATACATCTACATACCTCTTTTTGTGTGTTCTGTAAAGACTGCCTTTCCTGATGTGATAGCCAACTTCCCTCTCATTATGCACATATTCAAGACAGACACACAAGTTGCAGATGTGCATCAATGCCATGAAAAGAAAAAAAAATCCTAGCTTGTTGAGTATGCATGAGGAAAAGAGTAATTTGAACATTTTTTCATCTAATCATAGTTGTTTTTAAGTTTCCAAATGCAAATGGTTTGCTTGAAAAAGAAAAAAAGAAAAGAAAAAAGAGGAGAAGAAACATTACCTGCTGCAGCAGTCTTTTGCCATAATACTTTCCTACCCATCTGCTCTTTTCAGAGTGGCATTGGCCATGGGAGATGTGTCCCTTTCTTGTAATGTCTGATAGTTGGGGATTTGTGGAAAACAGTATGTTGGGATTCCCATCTGTTTCTTGGATTGTAACTACCTAGTGAATTTGCTCTGTTTGATGAAACATTTAGGAAATAACAAGCTATTTCTATGCATCAGATTTATGTTGAAATAACCTTCAAAAATTAATGTTTTATTATTTAATTTTAGTAAAAAAAAAGAGTGCGTTCTTGATTTAGAAGTTGGAAAAGATGGCAGAAGAGAACCATAAAATAAGAAAATAAGAGCTTTAAATATTTTATGTTGGTTTCCTGCTCTAGTTGTACGGAGTGTGATAGTTGTCACTTGGAAATTTCTTTAAGGCATGCACCAGAAGTGTCTTGTCTAGAGTAGTTTTAGGTTATTTGATTTTTGCCTTCCTTGTACAAAGAAGGGAGTTTTTGCTTACTCTAAATGAAATGTCAGATTGCATCTCAGCATATTTTTTAGGGTAGTTTGACTCATGGGACTACTTCAGTATCTTGCCTTAGATTACATATGAATGCTGTGTTTTGAGATGAAGGTTATACTCCTGCTGGAGTTTGGTTTTGTGGTGCTTGATATAAGAGACAAAAATAAGAATATCTGATGAAAATAACAACAGTTCCTTCAGTCTGAGAGGAATTATGACTTTCTTCATCTTGATTGGCTGGTGGACCTAGCTGAGGTCCTTTAGTCTCTTGTAGGTGATGGGAACTGATGGTAGTGGTGTGAGAGATGCCACACATTAATAAGATAAGCAGATTGCCAGCTGGAAAGGTGGAAAAAGCATTTTAGCTGCTCTGCTCCCGGCTTTATCAATAGCACCACTTACATATAGAGGTAGAGATTGAGTGGTATTTTTCTTCTTACTCTTGGAAGTGGGAAGGGACCAGAAAGCTGCATGCTGTGGTATTTTTCAAGGAATCAGCTAACCACGTAGTGCTGCACTCGGCTGTGTGTGCACCTTATCTTGAGAGATGTGCGTTGAATTCCTGACCAAGTAGTGTTCATTACATGCTCAGCTGCTTTATTAGAAGGAATTGGATAATGTGCATTTTATAACCCCCTCTGGAGACCGCGAGATTAGTGTTCTTCCAGCTCTAACTTTAATAGGCTTATATAAGCTAATAACACTAACCAATTATATAGCTACTGTTCTGTAACACCTACTGAGAAACATAATCATTGTAGTGGAAAAGGAATTAAGCGCTTACGTTAAATGGTAACCATTTGTTTTAAATTTATATATCCGCTTGCAGACAAAAATTGGTGATCACCTACTTACCATTAGGACTCAGCGCTCTGAGAGTTTGAATTTTGGGTGGTGCTTTGTGGAGCCAGGAGTTGATGATCCTTATGGGTCTCTCCCAACTCAGGGTATTCTGTGATTCTACAACTCCCTGTCATGGAAGCACTGTCAACACTTGAGTGTCTAAACCCTAAACATCCCTCTGCAAAGATGGTACCTCACTGTCATTTGTCCTGTGTATAATTATTCACCAATCAAAATTCAGCACTTGATTTTTAACACCACATATGTGTATACAACCATGTAAGGGAAAGAGTTGGGTTGTATTACCAGAATTGCTTCTCTTTGATGCACTGGCTGGAAGAACACCTTGCCGGTGTCATTTTCATATTTTTGTGTCGCTTGAATTCTAAAGTCAGTAAGGAGAGTAGAAGTGAAGAGTGCTTGTTTATTTTATTTTATTTTTTGAATTAATTAATTTATTTACTTTTGAAGGATTCAACAGTGTTTCTCATGAGAATAGTGTACTATGTTGTGCCTGGGTCTCCATGGACATTTTCTTTACGGTGTGAAGTATCTATGACATTTTGTTCTGCAGTGGACCCCGAATAGAAAAGGAAGGAAACACACCATCAGAGGAGGCTCACTGTAAAAACATGAGGCTAAGAGGGTTTTTTTTTTTTTCTCTTCAGTATGTAATTTTTTGTCCCAAATAAAGTGATGGCTTGTCCTCGTTTCCCTTTGCTCAACATTAAATGTGCACGATTGTGGTTGGAAAGTAGTAATAAAAAATTTTGCATAGCTTTCAGCTGATTCATTTCAGTAACTGGAGCAAAGGATTAGAGAAGTAACAGCTAGTTTTATGCATACTAATAATGAACACTTTGCGGATCTTTAAATAAACAATGACAGTTCAGCTCTCCAGAAGCATTTCTTTTCTGCTCTTGTTCCTAATTAGGATAGAAGTCTGTGTGATCTCTGTTTAGTTTAGAAGGTATAGAGAATGGTTGTGCAACAGTGAGGTAGGTCGCCACATGAGACTTGTATAGTTGCAAAGCAGATATGAAGGATTTGTACATTTGGCTTCCATAAAAACATACCTGCCATAAGGCTTAAGGAGATCCTTGAAATTTCCCAGCTGCTCTGAATAGAATGGAAGATGACTTTTTTCCCTGTAATTTTTGCTTCAAGTTAAGAATCCTATTAGGATTATCAGCCAAATACTAAATTTCTTGTTAGGTTTTATTTTATTGCTGTACTTAAAAAATAATATATTTTTCCTGGATATGACCTAAGGATGTTGGATTTCAGTCTTGCTTATTAGAATTCATCCATATATATATATATATGAAGGTGTGCAACTAATGATTTCTTTGTATTTTTTTCTGATTATTATTGCAATAATGCATTATTTTAAAGCAAGAATTTTTTTTATGTGAACAGTTATTAATTATGCAAAATTATATGTCTACAGAATAAGATAATGAGTGTGTGTCATTTCTTCCATTTTTTAAGCAGTTGAAACCTGAAATCTAATGACCTCTTTTTTTTTTCTTTTTTTTTTTTTTTTTTCTGTGTACCTGTGCAAAAATATGGAAAATGTTAGTCAAAATTCCTCTGGAGATTAGAATTCTCAATGCATCCTTGTGTCATCTTGCCAAAGCAGAAAATATGTGAAACAATGTCAGGGGACAGAGGCTGACCAAATACAGTGGAGAACACAATGACTGAATTGCACATTTCTTTCTCATTTAGGATTCTCTGGATGAAACAGAAGAAGATATTGATGACATCGTGGCCTCTCGTTATTCAAGGAAACATGGACATCTGACAAGTGGATTATCAAGAGTAAGATCTTGAGTAGAAAATTTGCTTTTTTCCTTTCATATCAGACCATTATTTCTTCAAAATGGAGATAAACATTGTACCACTTAGAAGCATTACAGTTTATATTTTTGTAGCTTTCCTGACTATTTCATCCTACAGTCGAGGAACATGCTTTAGCTTTTAGATAGTGTTCTGACTACTAAGATTTTTCCACTGTTCAGAGCTAAGACATTGATCTCTGCAGCACATGTGGGAAGCAACAACCTTTTTTCATCAACAGATTTGTCCACACATTCAGATTACTGCCAAGCTAATATTTGGGGAAGGCAAGCCATAGATGTTTGCAGCATATGGTGACTCTGCTTTCCAGAGGAGCATTTAATTTGTTTGAAATAAGTAGAACAAAGCTGTGGTCTGTTCTTCCATCTTATTTTGCTTTCTGAATGCTAAGGTTCTTGGGACACAAATATTCATCCTTCCATTAACTGTGACAGGACTGTTACGCCACCTCAATCTCAAAAAGTATTTCTTTTTACAGTGAGAAAGGAGACATTTGGGGGGTTCTGGTGGGTGCCAGCTTTTCTACCTCCTAAAATAACTGTGGTAATTTTTTTTGTGTCAGTCATGCCCACAAACTGTATAATATAAATCAGATGTTTGAGTCTTTTGGTTATCTGTTGCAACTTGGTGTTGGTTTTGAATGGTTGCATTTTCAAGTTGTTACAAATGCTTGGTATGCAACAAAATTAGCATAACAAGTCTTATGCAGCTCTTTTTACAGTCAGTTATTCACTGTTAATAGGAATAGTCTTTAACATGTCTAGTTTATAAATATGTAGTATGTACTGCATTACTGGTATCTGACACTTAGGATGTGTGCATCTCATCTCTAGTGATGTCTTGGAGCATTATCTAGCCACTGTTTTTCATGCCTTGTGCTGAGAGTAGCTCTGGCCAGCACACAGAGTAGCAGTAGGTTGCAACAAACAACAGATTGAGGGTGAGAGACTTGAAGAGAACAGATAGCTGGGGAGTCTTATGCTAAAAGAGAAGAGAAAATATGGTCCATGACACTGATTAGTGAACTGTTCTTTTCAGACTGCATTCCCATTAGCCTTCCTGTAGGCATAGCTGTGGGAATACACATTTAAGTTCTTGATCCCAAAGAGATGGTGTTGGCTGAACCCAAACTTGGCTTATCTGAGAACAACAAAGGGCTGAGAGAAGTGTCCCTGGAGAACATTTTGGTATCTCAGCTCTGCCTATGTCCAGACTTTTTTTTTTCCCTTTTAATTTGCGTAATTTGAAGAAACAGCTACAACAGAGATATGTGGCATGTCACACCAAATCAGACCTGAGGAAATGTGGCTTGTTTGATATTGGTCTAATAAAACCCACTTCTCTGAGGCTGACTATGACTCATTGTCTCCATGCCTTGCTGGCCCAATGATTTCACAGGCAGAATTGTTTTTCTTTCCTCTGAATATTGGTAGGTAGGTTGCAAGCACTTAAGTGCTTTCTCAATTCATCCCATTAATTGAGGAACTGTATTTAGAGATCCTTCCCTCTGTGTTCTGTAGGCAGAATTCTGCCTGTACATTGGATTTCATCCATTTTATGTAGAGTCCATTTTTGACCTTTTCCTAAGCAGACTGCAGCTTTGTTGCTGCTGGAGATTTGAGGTAATCTCACATCTTAATGCTCTTATTACTTTGTACTCACCCTAAAGTGATTGTTAATGTTAGTGCATGCAGTGCTAATGGAGAAATTTTGAAAGGCCAGCTACTACTTTCTTGAAGAACGTATCAGTATTACAGGTTCACTGTGGCTTCTTTGTGTTTGTGTTATTAGTTATTAACATTAATTCTCTCTAGTATTTTTTTTCCTTTTCTTATTAAATGCTTTTGAGCCTTCTGCCTCATACAATTTTTTCCCTGTATTTTACTTGTCTGTCAAATGACTATGTACTATTATTATGTCACATTGCAGTAATGTTGTTAGTGAACAGTAGGCTTCAAGTGCATTTTTTTTTAATATGAGAATTAAAAGTATGGCAAGGGTACTCTAATACTAAACATTCGAAATAAAAGAAATATTTCAGAAGGTAAAAATGCTTTATATCTACTTATATGATGGGCGAGTGAAAATAGGAATGAAAAATGGCATTGAACAGGAATTGTAGCTTAGCATTATGATGTTTTCTTTCTGTTTTTCCAAAACTAATACGTGAACAGTTTATTTAGTTTTCCCCGCATCCTTCACTGGTTCCTTTCCTAAGCACATCAATGTGTGGCTGTCAAGACCTATCATGTCATTAAGACTGAGTTGTTCCTGTGCCTTCCTGCTCCAGTAAGATAAGATTCAGAACAAGTGTAGTTCATAGTGATGGACTAAAATGAGGCTAAGCAACCTCCATGTGCAGTGCTTGTTTACTACTTATGCAACTGGAAAATGATTAGATTTCCTAGGGACATTGCGTTTAGCGTATGTAAAAGCTGTTGTAATTTCCACAGAACAGAATGTGCAGAAAGAAGACAAATGTGTCATACTGTGGTTTCTAAGCAGTTGAGAAATTGCATTTGCATAGACTCTAAGGTCAGAGATCATCTATGTGTTTAGGATTTCCCAATTGTTTTTCCCTTGCTGCCAGTGTACCTAAAGATCAACAAAAAGGATATTTGGGTTCAAGAGAACAGATGTTCCCTCTGGCCACATTGGTGTAACCTTATTAGATTTTTGAGATGGGTACACGGATGGTTATTTTCTTTTTTGTTTCTTCTTCTGGACTCTGTTCTTTCTTCCTTCCTGTAGGTTCCAGGGAAGGATGTAGTTTCCCATGAATTAATTGTTGAGATTTTCAGATATTACTCAAATAAGCAGACACTAGAAGGAGTTTTCCCCAGTATTCTGTAACTGTATTTTTCCCCCCAGTGACATGTTTAAACATTTATGCATATTTTTTCCATCTGTACTTACAAACTCCTCTGAGAAACTGCTTTTTTGTTGTTGTTATTGTTGTTGCTGTTTACAAAGGCACCAGTGCTGCAATACAGGGATGCTCACCTTTTGACTAGCCTAAGTAAGAACTGAGTTCACAGAGGTGTAACTGGGGCACATCCAAGGACAATCTGATAGGAATCTAAATTTTTTTCTTTTTGAGACAGCAGATAACTTCATTTCTATTTAATCACCTTGAGCCATGTGTCCTTCAGCACTTGAAGTATTTGGAAAACACTTTGCATGTCTCTGCAATATCTTTTCCTTCTTTCTTGCTGTGGCTTTGTGAATTGCATTTACCTGTCTGTGTAGGTAATGCATTATGACTGCATTTATTCTTTCTTACTGCAGCTATCTAATGCTCTTTTCTGTTGACCTTTTGCACTGCTTTCTTTAAAGAACTTCCCAGAAGGCTCTGACAGAAAATGGAACTTCTTAAATGTGCCTGAAACAGACGGTGATACTGTGAGTTCTCTGCAATCCTCTGCTTAACTTACTTTGAAGATTTCTCTCTTTTTTCCCTCTGAATTGAAAACTGTATCTGTATGTCTTGCAAAGTGGGATTTATATTGTTATGCATCTCTTTGAGTGGTCTTATTCAAAGACTAGAAATCTGTCAAATGTTTTCTTCTGAGAATGTCTTCGCATATTGCTCCAATTTTCTTTAAAAACATTTAATTCTTTTCTAAGTGAAATCTTTTGGAAGAGGATATTCCTGTTGCAATACTCCATAGGACAGCAGCAGGAAAAAAAAAAAAAAAAAAAAAAAAGATCAGGTTGTGATATATTACACAGTGGAAGATTTTTTGGGATTTTTGCTAAATTTTTTTTGGCTTTAGGAAAATTGCACTAATGGTGAGTATTGAATTTTGCTAATTCTTTTAGAACTGCAAGTGAGAGGCTGGTGTCGCTTTAATCAAGTGTGTTTTTATACCATTTTCATTAAGGAATCATCCTTAGAGCTTTTTCTAATGGTTCTGTCAGCAGTTATCTCATGATATTCAGTAAGAACTAGGTGGACAGCTGAGTTGATTTTTATCTGCTTGGAGCTTATGTGAGCTTACAGTTGATGTGGATTGACTGCTCTTTAGTTCATGCATGAATTCAATGGTGATAATTTACATTTAGTCATGTTTATAAGTAGGTTTTGAGACTTGCATGCAAAAAACATAAGCTGTCTAGATAAATAAGCTATTATTAGTTATAGTTCCTATCCCCTTTACATCAGATATAAGCCAGAAGAAAGAAAAGAATACCACTATCTCTTTTCAAAGCAAGGCTTAACAAGTGAGACAGTATCTGTGACCCTATGAAAAGCGGATTCTGGAAAATGTACTTTGTTTAAGCTTCTAAGTCTTTTTTCTCTCCCCATCCAGACCAGCATTAACAGCATGCTGAGTGTATACAGTGAAACTGGTGACTATAGCAACGTGAAGGTCAGTGGTGAAATCCTTCTCCAAATCAACTACAGCTACAAAACAGGTGCTCTCAACATCCTGGTGAAGAGTTGCAGAAACCTGGCCATTGTGGATGAGAAAAAACAAAGGACTGATCCGTAAGCACACAGAATATGCTTTTTATGCTCTGCTGGAGCTGTTCTCCAACACATCACACACTGTAGTCAGCAATGACATAGCCTGCTACAGGCCAGCATTTTGGATTCTTTATGGGAAATACATTTTCATTATGTTTCTTAGTGTGCGCATATTCTGAGGAAACAAATTATCAACTTATTTGCTAGTATTCTCTGCAAAAGGGCAAAAGCAGGAATTAATAGGGAGGCTGAACTGATTTCTTACTCCTAGGAGCAAAGCTGAACTATAGAAGAGGAGCAATGTTTCGGAGGGAGTGAGGGGAAATAGCTTTGTGCTGTGCATCAGTAGATTAACTTTGCTTGGACAGTGTTTTCTGGGATTCACATTATAGTTTTCAGTATAATATGTCAATTCTCATAGATTAAGAATTAATAGTATATTTCATCATCTCTAATCCTGTTGTATGTCAAATATGATTTTTTTCAATCTCAGCTATTTTTTGGATGTACATTGTGATATATAACCAGTCAAGAGTCATAATACTGCACAAAGGAAAATGTTTTCTGCGTTTCTCGAGAATGATCGAATTGATTTAGCCCTGCCATTGGGTTATTCTGATCCTATAAGACCAGCACTGCTGTGTTTGCAGAGAAAGACCATACCTTACCACATATTGGCTGTTACATACATACATTGTTTAGACTGCAGAAATTCATTTCCTCATACTTGGTGCTCATGCAGCAATGGAAAGCCCTTGCTCAGATTTTTTTGTTTTTATTCATTAATAACTTACTACTTGGTCCACAGATACGTCAAAGCATACCTTCTGCCTGATAAGTCCCGCCAAAGTAAACGCAAGACCAAAATTAAGAGTAACAGCACCAATCCAGAATTTAATGAAACGCTGAAGGTGAGAACGCCATCCCTCCCATAGGCTGTGATGAATGTTCCAGTTGTGCTCATAGGCATTCTCTATAAATGCTCCGTACAGGAATTAGGATTTGAAAATGATGCCTCAGAAAGAAAGTAAAGCAAAACATATAGTAATTGTGTGAGTTGTAATTTCTGACTTTCAGCACCGAGGAACTGTTTTTGTTTGGTTCTCCTCTTCACAGGTAAAACTTCTGTTAATTTCTGTAGGTCTCTATCAAAACTATTGATGTTCCCATCTAATGTGATCTCAGAGTTAAACACACTTTAGAGATTTTACATCAGCAACTGATGCTGAGACAGAGATAGCTTGAAACTTCCTAACTGACTTCTAAGAGAAGATAACCTCTTTCAGTAAAATGTGATTTTCTGTGGAGATTTTTCTTTGTTTTTAAAGCAGAACTGACTTCGGTAGTAAAATGCTGACAACAGCTTCACAAGCTGCATCCCTAAAACATTCATTTTATGTTGCAAAAGAGAACAAGAGACTACTCCCTGCAGGACTGGTTGAGCAGAGTGCCCCTTCTCTTTCCATCCCCACCTCTTACTCATGTCCAGCCTACACAGGCTGGAAAAGTTTTGTGTTCCCTATGAGCCACTCGGCATCTGGACCACAGGCCCCTGGTGATTCTGCTTCCTGTCAACTGACTGGAGTCATCCCAGCCAGCTGTCATAAAGCCAGAGACTCTTTTCAGATTCTCCTGAAAGAGTTTTGAGGGAATTTTGGTGATGCTTTAAATAAATTTCTTATAAGAGAGGCTAATACATATTTTCTGGCTTGTACTCTTGGCCTAACCTGGCTACAAAACCATTTTGTAGACTTACCTTGGTCTGTCCAGACAGCTTGCCAGGGGAGAGTCTCCTACTTAGCTTCATTTTTAAATGGTTTATAGTAAATTCTTGCCTGAAGTGGAGAGATTAAAAAAATAAAAAATAAAATAAAAAAAAAGGATGTGTTAGACTCTATTTGGCAAGGCTCATAGTTAGTGCTAAATGTTTGTTAGTAAGGAGCTCTGCAGGGATAAGACCTAGCAGCTTGCTGAAAATGGAAATTGTGACACAAAGGATTTACTTGAATTGCTGGAAGGTAAGCAAGAGCTAGATTTATTTGCTGCAACTGTTACTGTCATTAAAAATATATGTATGTATGTATCTGTCTTTATCTTTTGTCTTGGATGTTTATTCCATTATTGGTGAATATTGCTGCTCTCATAGTTGGCATCTAGGAGGAAGCAGTGTAGACATATCTATACTTTAATAGCCTACTGACGTGGCTAGCCAACCAGCTTCACCATTTCAGATTCTGGAGAATATATCTGTGTCCAGACGTTGCACTGAGAGCAAACAAAAAAGAAGACATCTGGGTTTCCTCAACTAACAGTTCAAGAAGGGTGAACCTCATGGAATTAATTGGCTTTTTACTAAAAGCAGAGATAGAATTCCAGTTGTTTATAGTTTTCTATATATTTGCTAGAATATGATGTTTCCTCTGAGGATTTTTAATAACTTTTGAAACAAACTGTGTTGCTGAGACTGAGACATTTTGGTGAACATGTTACAGATACAATTTTACTTGTTTTCAGAACAATTATTCCAAAGTTACAAAGATAGAATTGAAGAGAACACAGTTTCTAGAATGCAGTATCCAGCAGCCTCTCCTTAGTGATGAAAGAACCAGTGGGGTTTCTTCTTACAAACTAAACTTTGGTATTGAACTGGTATTGAGCTGTAAGGAATTAACAGGTTGATGGTTTTAAACATTGCTGTTTACTTTACGACCATAAATATGCAGTAAGTAATACAGAGAAAAGAGGTTTAACAGCTTCCTATGAGATTTCTAGCTATTGAAGTCTTCTTTGCAAAGCAAACAAATCTCTCTTTCATGGTTCATTTATTAGCTGCTGCAGGCTTCACAAAACTTAGCTATTACAGTAAAAGGCTCCATGGAAACTATTATTTATGCTTATTTTGAGGGTTTCTTTTACTGTTTTTTTTTGTTGTTGTTGTTGTTGGTAGTATGTCATCAGTCATACACAGCTAGAAACCAGGACCCTGCAGCTTTCTGTCTGGCACTATGACAGATTTGGACGCAACAGCTTTCTTGGAGAAGTGGAAATTCCATTTGATTCCTGGAACTTTGAAAATCAGGGCGATGAGTGGTTTGTGCTTCAGCCCAAGGTAAGGGTTTCCAGAGACCAATGAAACCACTGAGAAGCAAATTTAGTGAGGCTTAGTTATTTTTTCTTTGGAACATATTTATAGAACGATGACTTTACGATTGTTTAATGTGGAGGTGAAAATCATGCCTTTGTGTTTTATTCAGTCAGAACATAACATTTTCATTTTCATGAAGACTTCAGGAACAGTATATGTTGTTGGCTACTTACAGAACAGAACAAAACCACCAAGAAACACCTTTTAAATAAACTATATGTTCATTTTGCTGCAAACTGCTCTGGAAAAATGACTGAGTAAAGGATTTAATTGATTTTTCTACCACTATCCCAGTCCAGCCCTCAGCAGTTTAGTAAGGAAAAAGACTTTTTCTGCTTCAGTTCAAAGTGCTGCACTCTTTTCAGATGTAACAAAATGACTTATAATCTCTCAGTCACCTCACCCAGGAAGGTATAAGATGAGGCTTCTCAGCAGGTAAATCAGTTAGTTTATGAAATAGGACTTTTGCTGTACTTAGCTACAGACAGGGTGACTTCTATCTTTCGGACAGCCCTTCTTTGGCAAGGGCAAAAGTGTGCATTTTTGGAAGAGATTCAAATTGTTATTTTAAGGTTGAGAATTAAAGGCTTCTTAGTTGCTTGCTTCTGCAGCAGCCAGAATCCCCAGGAATTTTAGTGGTTTAGATTGCTATTTCAGAAAGTTTATTTTTCTTGATACAGAAAAATCTGAGGTTGTATTGCAGATGATGCAGAGCCAGACTCAAATAACTTATATGTTTCATTCTCATTTTACATTAGTGTTGTATTTAGGGCTTTAGGAGAGACTGTTTGATTTATTTTCCACAGTTTAATCTGATTGCTGTATAATTTCCAGGCATGACCTTTTGTGGGTCTTACACCTAAGCCATCAAATGTATACTTCAGAAAATAATAACACAGAAGATACATAAAGAAATTGATTTCTTCTTAACATGTTGACAGCTCAAACTTTAGAACCAGCAAGGAAGATCACTTCCAGTTTGCTAGTTTAGCTTTGTTAGTAAGAGTGATCAGCATCTATTCCTTCGTAGCCCAAATGGAACAGAAGATACCAGGAAAAGAAACTGCCTTATGATGGCAAATGTGCTTCAGTCAGCTTAGCATCCAGGCCAGGATTATACTGTCCTTCTTACAAGCTTGCATGACCCTCACCCAACTTGTATCATATAGTTTGCTCATGTTGGCTCTGCTCTTGTAGTAGAATGAACATCTGCCACATCTCTGGCGTATCCCTTGCTGATGTTAGATCTCATTTAGAACCAACTCCTCTGCTACTGTAAGATATGCATCCTCTATTTGTTTTGCTTAGTTTGATTGAAGTTGAGAGGTTTTTTTTCATGCAATAATCTCCTTGTTTTCTCGTTTCAATGTCTGGGGGCCTTGTTTGGAGATGAAAAAAAGTCTTCAGGAACTTCTGCTTGGGAAAAATAGTAATGAGATGCTAAGCACTAAAATGTTTCCAGCTAGAAGGTCTTATCTGATTATTTCCAAAACCATTACAAGGACTTTCGAATTTGTTCTTTTTTTACCAAAAAAATAAAATGCAAATTGGACTTGTCTGACTCCTAAGTTGTTATAAATAATGTTTCTCAACTTAAAATGCTGTTAAGATTGTTGTTCAGCAAAGATAATATTTTTTCTGAAAGCTAAATTATTGTATTTTGAAATTAAAAAAAAAATGCACAGGTTAACACACAAGCAAGTTATGTGCTGTTCTCTCATATGAACTGCATGATGGAGAAAGAAATGGCAATGAAATATTCTGTGGGCTTTATTACAAAGTATTATTTGTTTTATCGTGTATCTTTTAGCAGCTTTAGTGAAAATGCTGGAGACCTTAAGACCTATATCTTCTGTGAGTACAGCATCACCTATTTTCAAGAGTAGCATGATTAAATCAGAAAAGGAACAGAAAATAGTTCTGTGGTTAAAGAGGGAATCAGAGTCTAGAGCCACATTGTATGTAGGGAAGGTTGGCAGACTGTTGCTGATGTGAGAATTTATGCCATCAGTTGTCTCCCAGTATAACAGAAAAATAATCCTCATGGCCTTGATGGGGAATTGATGCAAAACCTACATAGTTGAGACCTTAAGTGAGCTGCCTTACTGACTAAATTTAAATGATGATTTCTTGTTGTTAAAATTATACACCAGCATTTACTGCAGGTTTTTTTTTTTGTCCTTTGTTGTAGCAACTGGCATCAGACACTGGTGCCATTTTGGTGCTTTTTAAAAGTGTCCTGGATGTGCTCTTCTTAGGCAAGATCAAATGTTTTAAAATAAAAAGATGCAGAAATAATGTCTGAGTGGAAAAAGGACGCTGGGGATAACCTTAGTTTTCAGACTTTTCTGTTGGAGAGCTGCACTCTGTTCTCTTCCCCTGCCATGGTTCCCCACACTTCTGTTCCAGCAGTGAACTCAAGAACGACTCTTGTAAAATGCATGAAATCTATTATGGATTAAAAATCTCGTTGGGATAAGTAAGGGCAAGAGAATGTCATCTTAAATTAGCAGATTATGTCCCTGTAGATGAGTTTGAGTTTTCTCTTTGTTTGTTTCACTCATTCATGCTAGATATCTCTCTGTCCTGTGTATGTTCACTCTATGGGGTCTACTGCCATGTGACCTTGATTTGTTCAAGAAGCAGTTCAAGCGCTATCGGTACAACAAAGTTAAAATCAAACAGCAAAAGTGAGTGATTAGCTTTAGCTGGATTTATGTTTGGGGCTATTCATTTATTTATTTTTGCTTTCAGGTGGAGGTTGCAACAGATGTTGGGCTTCAGTATAAAGGAGAACTGACAGTTGTTTTACGTTACATTCCCCCAGAGATAAACTTGATGCTTCCTCTAGGGCACTTTCAAGGTAAAACAATCATCATTCACAGTTTACAGTAACATCCCTCTGAGTATTGAAAATCCCCAGCTAGTACGAAGACATGAAATTAGTGAAAATTTAAATTAGGCTTGAATATATTAGTTGTCTTTATCTGTGTACATTGTGAACCATAAGTAAGTTTCTCCTCTGTCCTTTTGTGTAACATTGGACGTAAGGAGAGGGAAGAGAAAGAGGAGTGTGCACAGTAAAGTGTTGATGTGTGGCTATGTCCTAGTTAGAAAAGGCTAAGTCATTGAACCAGTGACCAGTGACAGCCACATACACATAAATCTTCTGAACTGTAGTCCTTGTGTTCTTTGTTCAACAAGTTGTGGAATAGTGTTATAGCAGATCAGAGTAGTAGACTTCCCTTAGTTCTTGCTTAATTGGCCAGAAGCTTGCCTATATCATTTTAAGTTTACCTTTGTTCAGTTTTGCTGCATTACACCAGTAATTCAATCTTGTAAAATGTTGTTTTAATGGTTTAGGGTAAATCATTACTTTTATTAGTAATGAGTGAGGGATAATTTTCTGAAGAGACAAAACCCACTAGATTGCACCTGAGAATACATGGTCTCTTTCTTAGTGACAGTGCTGCTGTATAGCATTAGACATATTAATTAGACATATTAATTAATAGACATATTAATTTTTTTATTTTTTTTTTCTTGACAAATAACATTCCCTCTGTTTTCAGTAATGCCAGGGTTTTCTCTCTGAAAGCTAATTGCTGCAGTGTAGATGTACTGTTTGCATTTTTTTTAATTAGTAACAGTTTAACATCATTCCTATTCTTCTTTTCCTTATGTTTCCAGTCCTAATCAGTGTAAATGATCCATCCTGATACATACCTTAAAATCCACAGCAGAAGCAAGTAACGTGTGTCCTCATGTAGCTGTTTAAATGCTGTAGTGTGTCAGCGAGCACAAGTCCTTCCTCACTGTCTGTGAGGAACCCTGTATCCTTACAAGAGGAATGCACACAGTATATTAATGCATTTTAAACTTTAGGACAGATTTTTTTTTTCTTTGTTTGTGATGTTTGGCTTCCGTAAAGTCAGTGGTGGAATTGGATTCTGAAAGGAGGATTGGAATTGTGGCACATGAAGGTCCTTCTGTTCAGCATAGTAATCCACAAATAATTACATTCATGAAGGCTCCCCTCACATAAACACCCTGCCCCTGCCTTTTCAGTTTCTATACCCTTAGAGAATCAGAATCTATAAGATTTCTATAAGAAATCCTTTAATCCCATTGAAGGAAGTGAGTAAAAGAATCCAGCCATGAGAATTTAAGTTTCCAAATCAGTTTTGTAGTGTATGATTTCTGCTGATGACAATATTGCAACTCTTTCGTGTGTGTAGGAAAGAAGAGCTTTAAGAAAGGAAAAAAGGGAGAGAATCACCCGCCCTCTGGAGGTGTATTGGAAGTCGTCATCAAAGAAGCTAAGAATTTAACAGCAGTGAAATCAGGAGGCACATCAGACACGTTTGTGAAAGGGTCAGTAGCTTTTTCTGCCCTGCTATTTAATGGCTGCACTACATAGTTCTTTCACCTTTTTCCCCCCAGTGTATCTATGTAAGTGTGTGTGGAAAGTCAATACTGAAAAACAGCTGCCACTTTGAAATGGGATGGTGAAGGATGCTGTTGGATAAGGACAGAGAGGTCTCAGTTGTCCCAGTGCTTAAATACCAGCCTATCTAGACTTAGTCAAAAAACACTATGTAATCCATATCACTTACTACATTAAAGCATATTCATTGTCCTCATGTGCACACTGTTAAAGAACAAAGAATATAAAGTTTGGTGGAATAAACCACTTCCACTGAGTCAGCAGAGAGAGGTAGGGGAACGTTCATCACTCTTGGAGGTAAGAACATGGAAAGTGAGGTCCATACACTGGAGATGATACCTGATGTACCAGTGACCTTTACATTTCCAGCAAATAGAAACAAATACTTTTAAAAGAGGAGCTGAGAATTTGCTCTATCACATAGTGTTATTGTACTCTTTGTTGTAATTTCCATGGAAATAAATAGCAGGCATTACGTTCAAGGTGACCTTTTAATTCAGTAAGCAGTATTTTTGGTGCACAGTCAGACTATATAGAAAATGCTACATACAAGGTGTACTTGTAATTGAATAAAATGAGCATAATGTCTCATTATGCAGGTCTCGTTATACTGGATTTTCAATAAACTAAAGAAATAATGGATAGCTTAATACATTTTTCTTTCCTGGTTTTTGCTCTCAGTGGTAGCTTTCAGAATTGCTAAATTTTAGATGTATAGTTCACTAATGATTATTTGAGTCTTGTTTCTTCAAGTGTCCATACAAAAAAATCCTGCCCTTGGAATTCACTGCTGAGAATTTGTCTTGATCTGTCAGTCTGATTTGAACTTTTACTTAGCTCATATACTTTGTATTGAAAAAGTTTGAGCTATTCTTCATAAGCATTTGTTCTTCCGTGCCATCTGTTTTCCTGGTATAGTTCCTTTTTCTGAAAAATAGACTGATCCCATTATGGCTTGTTTCAACTTGGAGCCTGCAGCAGATCTCAGGGAGAAAATATTGTCAAAGTTATTTTACATTAGCAGTAGCAATGTGTGGCCAATGATTATGTGATGTATTCTTAGTTAGGGGTGTCAGCTCTTGCTGACAGGGATCATTCAGTGTGGTGAAACTGGCCTCTGTTTACCTTGCACTATTGACTGGTTGTCTGTCACCTGTCAAGTTGCCGTGAACCAGTAGAGGTACTGCAGTAGTCTGATCTGCACTGCTTGTTTCACTAAAGAAATTCTTTACTAAAAATAAAATGTGAAATGCATTTCAGACTTCACCGTGCTGATGTTTCTCAGTAAGGCCACATAGGTATAGGTGATAAACTTCTGGAGTTCCTTCTTTGTCAGTCATTTCTGTTTCATTTGAGAAGACCTTCTTTTCTGCTTTAGGAGGGCTGCTGTGAAGCCACCTCTTCCGTCCTCCTCTTCTAGTCAACGTTTTAATGACTATATGTAGTCACATGGAAATAAAAATTATTTTTATATAGAAAAAAATGAAAGGCATGGGACAAGGAGGCTTAATTTCATTTTCTGATGGTGATAACTGAAATTGTAACTGTAAAGGCAGTAAATGGTGCAAAAATGGAACCAACATATGCACTTTGGATGTATATTTAATTACAGTGGGAAATGAGTCTCTGACCTTATTCAAGCTGTGTGTGATTGTAATTCTTTATAAACATTGTGAGACATCCTATCTACATCTTCAGCTTTCCTTTTCTCTGTCTCTCAGGTACCTACTCCCAGATGACAACAAAGCTACAAAACACAAGACTCCCATAATAAAGAAGAATGTGAACCCCCAGTGGAATCATATGTTTGCTTTCAGTGGCTTGAATTCACGGGATATACATAATGTTTGCTTAGAATTGACTGTGTGGGACAAGGAGTCACTTTCCAGTAATATTTTTCTGGGAGGAGTTCGTTTGAGTACTGGAAGTGGTAAGGTCCCATCTTATTGATGATTGCCTTCCTTATTCTGCTCTCCTTCTTTACTACCCTAAGTGATTCATATATATGAGGTATAGAAATGTTACTGAGTGTATGAAAAGTATAAGAAGTTTTGGGAAACTGGAAGGGGAGAGGAGGCAACATGTCATCCACTGATGATTTAGTTCTTTCCTTCATTGGCTGAGACACAAAAACGTGGAGCCCAGTTGCACTTCAAACTGGTGCTATCCAGAAGCAGCTCCCTACACGGGCAGTAGTGTAAAGTGCTTGTCATCTTTCTGGAGGCTGTTGGAGTGAATGAACAGTGATATTAAGTAACTGCTTACTAATAGTGCAAAAATGTGTAATGTTTTTGCAATTTCCAGGCATAAGTAATGGCAAGGAGGTTGACTGGATGGACTCTCAAGGAGAAGAGCAGCTTCTCTGGCAGAAGATGATTGACAGTCCTGGAACTTCTGTGGAGGGGATATTAATGTTGAGATCCAGCATGGGAAAACGTAGACTCTGAAAGACTCTCTACTACTGAGGGGTAGCACAACTCCTTATTTCAGTTGTGTTCAGCTCTTGTCACTTTGCCCATTTGAAAATGGGTAAGGGTTGTACTCTTTGCCTTGGATATTAAGGCTTTATGTGAAATTTTAATGCATTCTGCACTTTCATGCACTCATTTTTAACTCAGACTTCTTGAACAGATTATGTTTCTCCTGAAACCTGTGAGAATGTGACCTCCTACAGAGACTGGACTGGCTTTCTTTGTCCCTTGTGGTGGCTGGTGGTGTATAGCTGATGGACATTGCTGGCAGGGGACATGGAGTGAGCAAATTCTCTGAGTAGCCATGGATGTAAAGTGTGTTTTACATATCTCCTTTTGGGTCAAAGATGGCCTAGAAGACAAGAGTGATTCAGATTCCAAATGAATCTGTGCTTTGTTATTTGAAAGACAAGAAGCCATAATGTTCAGAAGACTAACATTAATTTTTTATGTTTGCTCATTGGGCTGTGCACTGTGCGAGATGGCAGGCATGGAACCAAGTAGCTCACCAAGGGCAATTCACTGGCCAGCTGCACAATGGAAATAGTCAGCAGATGAAGGAGTATGAAGTGCCAGTGTTCAGGCGTTCTCTTGGTTATTTAGTGCACCATTAGTGCATATAAGAGGTAGACTTGGCTCAGTGTGATCAAAGAATCTCTAATGAAAATAAATTACAACAAATCCTAAATAATTTCCAGAACTGTGTGGTATTACCACATTTTTCATTTCAGTTGACAGCTCTATCTAAGATCTTTCAGTGTCATTGAACAGAAGGAATTACATGCCTGTCCCACTTGATGAGTCAGTGAGTTGAGATACATTCTGGTGTGGGGCAGAGCTAAGATCTTGGCTCAGCAGGGTGTGTAGTAAAGTAACAGGATTAATGCATGTTCCAGAATGCTTTGCACAACTGTGGAATTTTTTCAGAATGGGATCCTATTCAAGTTTGCCCATGCATGTCACTTATTAAACAGAGCTGGATTTTTCTCCTCAACTGTCCTCCATAAGTTAGCAGTAGATTTAATAAGAGTGGATTTTAGCTGATTCAGTCATTAGTCTTACTAACCACAAGCGTTTGCCATTTGGTTTCCTAAAGTGATCTTTATAACTGCTTAGATCTTCCTTGCTTCGGGGACTTGCAAGGTTGTATGTGAAGAGATGCTGTTTTGTATCATTGTGGGCTACCACAGCATTGCAAACAGTAGTAGTAACATAATAAGATAGAATTATAATCTTTTCCAAGGACAGAAAATGTCTGTTTGCAAGATTGGATATTAATATAATTGCATGGCTTGTTATTGCTCAGGGTGTGAAACAGAGGAAGACAAGTAAGCTGAATGAACAACATTTAATTTGAATCTCTCAGAATTGGATCACTGCTTACTATTTGAACTATTTGTAATCAATCTATAAGTACATTTCTTATGTATTTTTCCCCAAATACCTTATTTTGGAAGCAGTATCATATTAGTAGTAAGGAAACAAATTCAAATATTGTGAAACATAATCCTTACATAAAGTATCTAGGGGGAAAAAAGGCTTCCAGAGATGTATCTTTCCCTGCAGGTCAAAGCAGCAGTATTCAAAGATTTCTGTGAAGAAGGCCATAAAATCTAATTGGTGAAAGAGAAGGAAATGCTGTTCCTCGCAGAGTAAAAGTTGTAGGAAATCTAGATTGAACTGAGTAGAAAACTGATAGTTGAGTGTAGGTTAAAATTTTTTCATCTGTAACAGTCCTGGTGTTAGTCACCTAAGTGTTTTTTTGGGGTAAATCCAAAACCTTAACTTCTACTTCCATTCCATTCACGTCCATTCCTTCTTGCTGCTTCATCTTCCCACCCCCCCAGAAAAATTATACTGGTTTTGAGGGGCTTGAAACTGCAGGGCAGCTTGCAAGCAGTCTTGAAAAATACATATTTTATTTGAATTTGGTTTTATATATTTTTGTTAAAAATAGAATCTCAGTTTTAATAAAAACCAATCTGTTTAATGATATGTATTTTCTATTAAAATTCTGATGTGAATTTAAGCAGTCATTGGAAGTAATGCCTTTTCTCAGTTTGAGACCCCTAGTTTTCAGAAATTACTGAGTCATCTTTAAAAATGGAGTTTGCATTTTAAGAGTTCCATGTTGAATCAAATGTCGATGTTTTCTTGAAGCTTGTTCAAGAAAACCAGCTTCATTTTCCTTCTTCAGCTATTCTTTATTTCCTTCTGCAGTCCTGCTCAAACTGGGCAGTGAAGCAAGCTCAGTTCAGGTTTAATCTGCTTTTCATCTTATGCAGCTGATAAAGTAGAGCACAAATATCAAGCACACACATTTTATGATCTTCCTTTTATCATTATAGTCTTTTTTTCAAAATTAGATTTTTTTTTTTTGTATCTGCATCCTCAAAGGGAAGTAAAACCTTACCTTTGGTACCAGAACAGCCTTCTATTTACTGCTCCACAAGCCAGCTGATGTGGGAGCACAAATTTGATTTTTCACTTGCTGGAAGTTGGCTTAAGAAGATAAATCTTGTTAAATCTAAGGATTCTTCAAGGTAAAATTGCAGGTAGGGTTAGTGGGGAACAGTGGGCAGACTGATGGGGTTGTTTCTGTTTCATTTTGGTGTCGGAAATAGGAAAACAGTGACACAAAAAATCTACCGAGATGGACCCCAAAATTGAAATCTTTTTCTCTTACCAAATTGAAAACCCTAAAATAATTGGAAACTGAGCTAAATCTTTTACTTAACATGGAGCAGAAGATAGAGTGTAAACATTTATATAATTTTCTAAGGTATAATGGTATTTTCTAAGTAAGTGTTAGCATTGTATCTAAATCTAGTCTTGTTTTGAATGGAAGTCTGTGTTTTACTACTTCAGCTTCTACCAACTTCCCTCCCATTTTTAGGGCCTGTGTTAGAGTATGAGATAAATAGACTCATCTGGAAAGCATCACGTCTCCTATAGCTTTTGGAAGGGACAAAATTTTACTCTGAGCCTGCATCTGAAAACATAGGCCAGGCTATAAATAGTCTCTAGGTGTCAACTGCAGTTCAGTGTATGAAGGGAACAATTTCAAGTGGGAATTTAATTCAGCCAAGGCAGAGAGTGTTGTTGGCCATTGATGGGATTTGGAGTAGTGCAGTGAAATTACCTCCTAGGTTAGCAGTGGTGATTGTGCATTATGGTAACATACAGGGCATATCATGCTCTGTCTCAAACGAGCCTCAGAGACAGTCATCAGTAGAGACATTGGAACAATTTGGCTGTTCTATGATGTTATCGACAGGTTTGTAGAAAGCATTTATTTGTGGAAAATGTCACATTTAATTATCGCTGTTATATCCTCTTTCTCTTCCTTTGCAAAAATAATTTATGGTTTGGAAAAAGCACGAGATGATTAACTGCAGATGTGATTTCTTGTTTCTGAGATATTGGAGCAAATAGCCTATGACTGTGTGTCATCACGTACCGTGCTTTACTAGGCTGAGCAGAAATAGAGAAAGCCAGGAGCCAGGCTAAAGCATTCTGTATGTATAAATGTTTGTGATATAGAGGTGCATGAATGGTATAACTGAAACCAACTTTAGGAAAACAGAGTCAGTTTTAACCTGATTCACTAACTCCTACCTTGATTAATCAAACACAGGAGAGCTGATGTTTTAAAAATATTTCTCCATGCAGACTTGAATAACTAAAGATACTTCAGTGGAGAAGAGATTTTCACTACAGTGTTTTTTGTAGATACGAGACATGATTCTACTAGTGGTGTAAATACAAGACTTTCATCACTGTCTTTCCCCCCTTGATTCTGATGGCATAATTTGACCCATTAAGGCAAAATAAAAGTACAACTTGGGCTGTAAAATTTCATGTGAAGACAGTAAATACATCCCTAGATAGTGTGGTTATTGCCAGTATCTGTCAGGAAGAGCTGATGCTGAGGGCTGTCCAAGCCCTGCCAACAGACTTGATTGTCCAGACCTGTTCTCTGGATGTTTCTCTGTTCAACTTATTAGTTACGTGAGGACTTGAGGCTTCTAAAAGTCAGTGATCTTGCATGTTTAGATGCTAAGACCAGTTCAGATGGCCTCTCTTTCTTCTCCATCTCCGTCACATTACTGTCTTCCTGTGCTAATCCAAGTGCCATTGCCTATCTTAAATGCCTTTTAGATAACACATTTTGACATCTCTCTCCCAGCTGGATGCTCGGCAGTTGGTTTATGAGAGAAGGCAATGGGATGGTGAGTATGCTTTATCACAGTGCATTAGACTGGAAACTTAATGTTCTTTGTCTCCTCCAATAGAGATTTTGCTAGGGTAGCATAAAAGAAATCATAGAATCGTGGAGGTTGAAAAAGACCTTCAAAGATTGTCCAACCATTAGCCGAATCTGCTGAGTCCTATCACTAAACCATGTCCCTTTGTGCCACATTCGTGTCTCTTCAATACCTCCAGAGATGGGAAATAAGCATTTTGAAGTATTGTGCTTGATTTTTCTTTTCCCTCCTGGTTAGGCCCTGTGATGTACAAGTAGACAAAGTTGTATTCTGCAAAATGTGAACTAAATTGCAGCAGCAGAGCAACCATTGAGCATCCACTGGTGCTAACTGATGGGATAACATGAGGGATGCTTAGAGGCTGGCATTATTCTGGCTTTACGAGGGGTGTGCACATTGGCCAACTTCAGGCACATAAAGCTTTTGATTTGCTCTAGGGTCAATGAAAATACAGACTGAATCTTGTTTCCATAACTGTCTAGTCTGTTGTTTCACACAGGACAGTAAGGATTATATCTGAAGCATTGCAGGATCTCTTCCCTCCATCCTTCCCTTCAGTTCAGCAGCCCCTCACCAGGAAACTGTTCAAGTTTTTGTCGAGTTTGTCCAACCAGGACCCCATGTTCCACTTCAACATTAATCTCTGGTACCCAGAAGGAGGCAGTGTGCAGTAGTTAAGGAATAGCTTACGGTGGCTAGGTGAGGTAAAAACTGAAATTGCCCTTTCCTAACATACAGTATTGATTTTCAACAATGACAGAAATAACTCTCTTGAGAGATGGTATGTGCACTTTGTAAACTCTTTATTTTTTTCTTTTGAAACAGTTTTTGAAGGTGGTTATTATTTATTTATTTTTACATGTAGAAATATGAACGTTAGAGGACCTTAAGAGAAATGATGGTAGGAACGTGATTAAATCCAAAATTGGATGCAGGCTTTTATTTGCAGAGATGTTTCTTACCTTAACTCAGTATGAGGCACTGAGAATCATGCTTGTAGAGCCTTACCACTACGTCCTGTGAATTTCCTGCCTGGTGATTGCATGTTTGCAGGTGCTGTTTGATAAGTGATAATAAGACAGTGTTAATTATACTGTGTATATTGACACTGGAAAGGGAATCTCAAACTTGCTTTTATAGGTGTTCCTTAGGTTGCTTTTGAGACTCATCCTTGCTGCATCACAGCCCTTTTTGTAGGATCGCTATTTCAACAATTCTACTCTGTGGCAACAACCTACCTACAGCTTTGCACTACTGCTCATGAGAGCTGGCTGTGTATTTTTGAGGGTTGCTGTAATTGCTGGGGTTTGCTTAAAGCCAAATGTAGTCCTTCGATGTAGTGAATTGAGAATGCTACATACCCCTCTTGCCACCTTTGTTCTGATTAAAAATCTGTCGCACGCTGTTTGTTTGGTTATTCTGCTGGATATTAACAGTAGTAGCAGTAACTGGCATTGCAGTATGTTAAGTTCTGTCCAAGTTTAGACGAAGCATTTCCTGCCCAGAACATTTTTTTACTGTGCACTGTATGTTCAGTTTTGTGGACAAAAGTGGCTGGTAATACATTTGCAGCAGTTGTTAAGAGTATTGTTCTGTCTTTTAAAATTAAAATTATGGAACGTTGCCGTGTCCCTGTCTCTTCAAAAATGCATTATAGTGAACTATTAAAATGTCTTTTCGGGATATCCAGTTATCTCTGTGAGGCAAACTCATTATTCACTGCCTATAAATGAAGTAATACTAGAGGACTGCACTGATAATCTTTCTCTCTGTTTTTGTCTTCAGTTCTACGCTTACATATTTTTAATACTTATTTTTGTTTCATATGCATTACACCAATTTTGTATCTAAGAAACTAGGAAATGCACTGTTCTTTTCTCCTCTGCTAGAGGGTTATTTTGTCTGTGCCTTAACACTGTGCATTCAGTTCCTCCCCTCTGTCTCCAAATCTCTTCCCTGACCCCCTAGTTCAAGGTGCTGCCCGACTGTAAAAGCCAGGTACGTTCAAAACACAACTTCTCTGTAATTAATGGTCTGGATTTCGTAAGATAAAAGGCACAAAACCCCTTGGATTATTCTGTCCAACTCATATTTGGAACTGAGTCATGCTCACTTCAACTTAACCACTCAGCGCTGAGGTCTCTTCACATCCTCTGAGTGTACCCGTTTCCCAGGTTTGTTACCTTGTACCCTTTGTTGTCATTAATTATGTTATGCAGTCTGACTCAGGCTCTTAGGTAAGTACTGAGCTGTGACAAAACACCACACTGCAGTCATTCAGCACGGAGCTGCCAGGGTCAGGAGCGCTGCCATCAGAGCTGTGAGGTTTTCCTAGAAGGGATGATCTGAACTTCAAAAAAATGGGACGTGCAACTTTTGTCTCTCCCCCTGCAGATGGAAGTGATTGTGAGGTGTGTGATGGCAGGGAGTGTTCTCATTAAACATGTAGATTCTTGTGTAGGTTTGGGGGAAACCTATAGGCCATGCAGAGGATTGTTTGGGGCTCCTGAGAAACCGCAGCAGTCTTGTTGCGAAAGATGTCACATGGTAGAAACATGAATAATTTTCTGTTTTAAAATGATGGAAGCTTTTTGCTTGTTGAAATCACATTCAAAACCAAGACGTTATCTCCAGACTGATGCAGATGCCTCCAGCCCCTGGCTGGGTGCCCAGAGTGATCTGGCAGTTCTGGAGCAGGAGAGGAAAGGAGACTTACTGCGGGTTGTGCTCCTTGGTTGTGCTGCCTCTAATCCTCTCCACCCAATTTGTGCTTTTAATAGGATTTGCAATTTGACAGCAGTGGTTGGTAGGATTAGCAGCTATGCCAAGAAGAGCCATGATGGAAGTCAAAGGAAGAGTCCAGCCTGCACGATTGTGAGGGAGGTAAGGTAAATTCTATCTGAAACATTTTTTAATCACTTTTTATTTTTAAAAAGTGGAATGGTGTAGGTACCGCACCTTGCTTACACAACATGATTTTTTTCTAGAACCAAAGCCTACTGGAATATATTTGAATATTTAGAATGTATTTGGACATACAAATGCTGGGCTAAAGCCAGTAGTACTAAGTCTCTCATTCATTCTTCTCCAAAAGGCAAATCTGCCTCATACCTGTAGTCCATACCTGCGTGGTGATCTGACTCCAGGTCAGAGATGGCACGTGGGGTTTGTCAGTCTCCCATTCCTCCCCACAAAAATGTTGCACAGAAAATGCCAGAAAGCCTGTGTATTTAATCAAGAGCAGCTTTTGCTAATCACAGGACTTTAGCAGATGTTCTATGTAGAACTATAACTGGTAATCCAATCACTCATGCACTTCCTTCCACTTAATTCAATTTCCTGTAGAGGACTGGTGATTGCAATCACTTTTCTGGCTGCAGCAATCATCAAGCCCCACTCTTATTCACCCAGACATGAAAGATGGCTGCATGCACCGATTCTGCACCAACAGATTGGAGCTGCAGAAATAGAACAATCAGACCCAGTAGACTCCTGTATTTATTTATTATTAGTTTGAAAAAAATCATTGGAAATCGTTGATGTGCTTTTTGACTGAGTAAAAGGGCTGGTGAAATGACCTGGCCACCTGTGCATTCATGTTATGCATATAAATGTACATAAATGTGTCCTCGGGCTGGCTGTTCTGCAGGTGCCACTTAAGGCATGAAGTGATTTGGCATGCTGTGTCTTAGTTTCTGCAACCACCAGTGTTCTTCAAACAAGAAAGGAAACAGCTGTATCCATAAGCATGTTGGTTCTTACCCACCTTGCTCCTTTTATAGTTGATCAAGGATGACTTTCTGGTCTGGGTAGGTTTGGAACAGAAATGCTGTTTATTTCTGTGATTTGGTCACCCAAACAGTCCTTGCATCTTAGAAACACTTGGACAGCTCATTCAAAGGAAGGCTTCCTGCTCCTCCAAGTGCCCATCCTCAAAAACCTGGCAGTACCCCCTGGCAGCGTGCATCTGAATCTTCTTTGCCTTTGGCATCAGCTCTGAGGTCGGTTTTTACCTTGGCTGTGCCATGCTTCCATGCCTCCTCTTGGGTGTTTGGTAAGGCTCCTCACCATTTCAGAAACTGCCCATCTTCTCCACTCACTTCAGTGCTCCTGCACTTGAGTATTCTGTTAGCTTTTGCTAGCAACTGTCAAAATGAACACTTTGCTTTACAGTTAAACAAGCATTTATCTGAATCAAAAAGGGCCATGCTTTGAATGAGCAGCACAGACACTGAAATGCTGTTCAGTTGTGAGGGATTACCCACCTGACACTTTAAGCAAATGTCTGAAGCTGTAACTCATATTTTTCAACACTTTTCTCTCCTTTAGGGTTTGTATTCTTCATGCACAGTATAGATTCTTTGCAGAGGATATGCAAGATTGTGGATTTCAAAAAAACACTGGAGAACTGTATCTTTTTTTTTATTGCCTCCTAACACTTTTCATTAGTGATTTTTTTTTTTTTTTGTTATTGTTAAATAATGAGTTGCAAAGAACTATTTTCACAGATCTGGAGATAATGAATCCTTAATGAAATTTCCCTGTGGGGAATGTTCCACTGCCATCAGACCAGCAGCCTGAGCTATCTCTGGGATGAAAAGGGAAAAGAATCTATTACTCCAACTCACTGGACATGAAACACAAGGTAAGAGCGTGTCTTTCTATCGAGCATATGGCCTTTAGTAATTATCACCCATTTTCTATATTGCTCACTGTTCTGTTATCAAATTCCTCCTGGCAATGACTCCTGTACACCTGCCATGAGCTGTTTTCTCCTGGTTCTGCTGGAAGCAGTTACTTGTGTCACCTTTGGCTTGTGCTTTGTGTCTGTGATGGACCTTATTATAATGGATCTGACATAAGATACAAGTCTTATGGGGAGTGGCTGAGGGAACTGGGATAGTTTGGTCTGGAGAAGAGGATGCTCAGGGGAGACCTTATCGCTCTTTACAGCCACCTGAAAGGAGGATGTGGTGAGGAGGGGGTCAGCCTCTTCTTCCAGGTCACAGCGATAGGATGAGAGGGAATGGCCTCAAGTTGTGCCAGGAGAGGTTCTGGATGGGTATTAGGGAGAACTTCTCAGGAGGAGCAGAGGGACAGTGGCACAGGCTGTGTGGAGTCACCATCCCTGGAGGTGCTCAAGAGCCATGTGGATGTGGCACTGAGGGATATGTTTAGTGATGGCTAGACTAGATAGATGGTCTTAGAGGTCTTTTTCAGCTTTCTGTTGAAAGCTGGGTTGCTGTGCACTCGTAGCACAGACATTGACCTCTGATTTAAATTGTTGATAGAAAGGTATTTTGATCCAACTTCTACGTTAATCACTAAACAGTATAGCTAAGAGGACTTTTAGAGCACTATTTCTTTGCAAAACAATATTTTATTAATAAAAGACTTATAAAACGGAAGAAAGAATTTTACACTGAATGAAAAATCCAAAATAAACCCCAGGAGACGTACCTCAATTCTTTGATGTCTGTACAAGAAGTTCTATTGGGTAGTAATCCTACGTACACATTTCTCTAAAGATACTCTTTGAAAGTACAAAAAAGC
Organism: Meleagris gallopavo; assembly: GCF_905368555.1. NCBI lineage: Eukaryota > Metazoa > Chordata > Aves > Galliformes > Phasianidae > Meleagris > Meleagris gallopavo. The sequence goes on along the minus strand of NC_139404.1, from coordinate 111,229,405 downwards.
ATCATGCATACGCCCATGCAGAGCAGCTACACAGACATAATGATACACACAACAACTCTGTACATCAGTGATTAAAAAGCCATGCTTTCTGTAGCACCGAGGGAAGAATTATCTGGGTAGAAAATAAAAAATTCACTGGCAAAATGCTGGCCCTGTAATTCTGAATTAAGGACATGACTGGCCGATTTCTGCTTGCAGTTTCATCTCTTCTTTTCTCAAGGGAAAATTGTCAATAAGTGCAAAGAGCTCAGCTGGTGTTGCCGGGAATGGGTAGCGTTCCTTGTCCATTCCATGCTTGTCCATCACCACAATGTTGAAATTATAATGGGGAATCCTCAGCAACAGCCTATCCAAAGAGCAAAATGAAACAAGACAAAAGAGTATTTTCAATATCAGATACAGATATTGATTTTAACAAAAAAAACAAACAACCCAAACCATTCTATAATTCTGTGGTATGATTCTATGATGGTGATGGAGCTAAAGAGTTACAGGTAGACAATTCTGTTTCTTTGCTGCCATGTAGTACAAAACCATGATGAGAAAAAGCAGAACAAAATGACTTAAGTCAGTTTTTGTTTCTTTCTGATAGTAACTGATTTACCTGTTGGTAGCTCCAAGTTAGGAAATCAAAAGCCAGCACTAATCAGGCCAGATCCCTTTCCTTCACAGTGGTAAAAATGAGTCATTTAAGCTCCTCAGTCATGCAGACAGTCAATGCCACTGCTGTGGGGAAAGGCATCTGTGAAGGAATGAGGTCAGCACAGGAAGGTCTGTCGGGCACTGAATGGCAATAAGGTTGTGAAACATAAGAACTAACCTTCCTGTGCCTTTCACTACCCTATAGTCTTGTGCCACTCAGTACTCTAGGTGTTGTTGCAGTTAGAGAGCTTGGCTATTGCTTTGAAACTAAAATAATTTTTGGAGCTAAGTTGTGGTGATAAGGGAGATAAGGACTGTGGTTTCTTAAGGAATCTTAAGGAAAATGCTTACCCTCTGCAAATGCTAATCCTTCTGAGTTTGGCAAAGTCTTAACCAGGGTAGTTGTGACTGGTTATTTTACTGAGTGCTAATGCTGGACAGCATCTGTATTCAAGATTCTTAAGGGTGTGTTTCATTTGGATTAAGTGCTTCCTTGGACTGGAATGCTATCTCATGCTCTGGTAGCATCAGAGTCTAGAACAAAAATCAAATTGAACACTGGCTTCCACCAAGTGGAGATCAGGTTGTAAATTGTGTCAATTTCTGAAATTGAAGGTTGAGGTGGGCAGCACAATGAGGCAGGAACAGGAGTGTTACCAGAGCTTATTTTGTACAGAGCCACAAGAAAATGTCTTCAATCTAACTATTATATAAGGTGTGGTGTTTTTAGGTTTGTTTTTTGTTTTAAGGAAAAAGAAGCTGGCTCTTTCTTTTATGGGGAATATTTGTTTTTTTGAATTGGGAAGAAAAAAACCAAAACTCAGACTTGTCAGAAGACTGAAAAAAGAGTATTTTTTCTTGTCCCCAATTAGAGCTCACACCATTTTCTCAGGTATAGTACAGAAGATGCTGCCTAAAATGCTCCTGGACTTCTTTCCTTAAATTACTACCACTTACCCTACCAAACAGGCCTTCACTTTTAGCTCTTGGAGTCTTCCCATCCCTAGGCAGTGCTGACACTTGAAATCTCCCTTTCAAGTGAGAACCAACTCCCTGCCAGTTCAAAACGAAGTCAAAACAGTTCAGACACCTCAGTAAAACTGATGAATGTCTGTCAGGCTGAGGAGGCTAAGGTCATTTGTCCTTTGAAATCCTGTACATATCACATGGGACTGCACATGGGACTTGAAAGAGCACCCACTGTTTACCTTCAAGCCTGACCACAGCATCCAGCAGCACTGCATATATGAGGGGCTGGTGATCCTGCCTGGTGCTGTCCTTGCCAAGTGACTGCAGGTGGCTGGAACTGCATCAGCCCAATTCCAGCACAATACAAATGTGTTTGTAATCAGTGTTTTCCAGTGACAGTACCCAAAAACATAAAGGCATAATATCCCTCCATCCCTGGAGGCACTCAAAGCCAGGTTGGATGGGGCCCTGGGCAGCCTGAGCTGGTGCTGGGCAGCCCTGCCCACAGCAGGGGTTGGAATAGGTGGGCTTTGAGGTCCCTTCCAGACCAAACCATTCTGTGTTCTATGATAAAGGGATACACAGAGAGCTCACCTGAATTAGCATCATTCACAGAGCAAAGAGGCAAGGAAGACACAGCACTTGAGCCATAGCACATTTAAATACGAAACACACTTTTAATTTCATAAATCTCAAATGCCTAGCAATTTGTTTTAGCTCTTGCAAGTTAAAAGAGAGTAAACACTGAAACTTACTCATGAACATCTACTTACCATCCAGTGTCTAGCTCAGTACAGTAAAGATGCCTATTTAGATAATAAAATGCAGGAATTCAAAAACAATATATTATATATGCTATAGCACACATAACAGTAGACAAATCTTACTTTACCTGAGTTGCAGTGCAAGTGAAGGGGGCAGCAGCTTTACACCTATTCTTCCTATTTGTGCTGGGAAGATACCAACCAACTCAACCACAGTAACATGTCGGAGGTCTAAGCCACACTGTGCTGGCTGGAAGAGTTGAAAGAAGGAAAGAGATAGGTTAGCCATCAGAGAGAATGCAGTTGGTTGTTTGGCATGTGCTGTGAGTGTTCACACAGAATCTGAACTTCTCAAGTTAGTGAGATGGTTTAAGCTGAAATGAGACCAGGGGCTATTAGATGAAGGATTCTAACACCACCACCACACAGAGTGGTGTACGTCAACTTGTTTTTCCAAGCAATGGAAGAGTAATATTGCCAATAAAATTAGTATTTTAAACTACATCATTTCAATCAAAATATTTTATTTTCTTGCCCAGATAATCTTCTGTGGGGAAAAAAAAAAGCCTTTCATTTTGTTTTTAATACAACTTACTTTAAGCCTGCAGTTAGAAATATTATCACACTCATATCGAAATGACTGTTCATTCTGACTTTTCTTCCAATTGTGGGAACAGAAACAAAGCATTTGCCACTGTGAAAGAATACAGAACTGGCCGCTCTCCCTGAGGACACACATACATTTCTGAGCTGAGGTGTACTTAATCTAGCAAGAACCCAAGTAGAAATATTTATAGAAATACTTCTATAAGAAAAACAAGTGCCAGAATTTTTTTCTTTTTTATTACAAAATACCAGTGATATCTCCAGCATTCGGGGTGATTTTTATTTATGCTAAGCCTCTGGTCCTGTCTGCAGTACGCAAGTTATTTCTAGAGCTGGTCACATTTCTTCACACTGCAGCTACAGACCCCGTAAGCCTGGTTTGCATGAACTGTAACCACTGAAGTGCTGGATGTTTCTTCTTAACTCCTTTAGGAACTGAATGAGGAAACGATTATTAGAGTACGGGTTTAATATTAATGTTGAGAGGATGGAAGAGAGCCAGAACTGCCTGGATTGAGTAACTAGTCAGTCAGAGGCAGGACAGTCCAGAATAGAGTTGAACTGGAAAAACAGGGAGCTCAGGCACACATAAAAAGGATTAATCCAGAACCACTATCACTTCTGCAGAATCCTCTACTGTTCAAAACATAGTAGCTGAAGTTTGCTGGTTTATACCAACAGCAGAGCTTATCCTATCATGTGTCTAAAGAAAAAAAAAAAATAGCTACAACCCTCTGCAACCAACCCTGGACTGCATTTTACCTGCAGCATTCCCAACTGCATCCTGTAGAAGAAGTTGGCTGCAGTAGGAGTTGAAATAATTAGCAGTCTCCGCTTCTCATAAAATTGATCCAGAAGTGCAGCTGCAGTCCTCACATTCACATTAATATTCATGGCTAGAATTAAATTTAAAAGAAAAGTTACAGAGAATAGTAAAAACAGATCTATTTCTAAAAGGATGAACAAGTGTCAGATACCAGAAGCACAGGAACAAGAGAATAATAAAGAAATGGGTGAAATAGTCGCCTCGTTGAAGCCAACTATTTTATCTGAAGCTGTAATCTGGCTTACAAAATGGTTTGACTGCAGTATGTGAAGTTTTGTATAAAGAGCTGGGTTGAAACACACTATCAGTGGTAAGGCACCATCATTATCCCAGGAATAGAACAGCCAAAGGTGGCACATGCTTCAGATCTAAGGGTGAATTGGCAAGAAACATTAAGATGTTTTTTTATCTGAAGGACATAAAGTTTGTAGTTGTGTTTGATCCCAACCCTCTTCTCCAATTCCTACTTCTGTGAGAACCACCTTAGCCCTTTCAGTACAGCAGCAAAATACTCACTTACGTGCACAGGTTGGCTCCACTCCTGACCACCCTAAATTGTACTGGCACACTCTAGCTGGGCTGCCTTGTAGCTCATAGCCTCCAATGCAGGAAAATTCACACATAGCACCATAGTTATTTCCATCACCTGAACACTTGATGTAGCCATTATCTGGAGCATTTAACTTCACACAGCGCCTGACTTTAAGAAAGACAAGATATGGAGGGGAAGAAAAAAAAGGCAGGGCACAAATCACAGCTAACAGAATACCAATATGGAAGATGTATTTTTTTTTTTATTTTATTTTTTTTTATTGTTAAAGTCAAGTATGTAAAAAGACTGACCAAATAAAAGCTCTTCTTAGTATCATATGTAAACTAAAAGGATGCAGATATCGAGGTGTGTGTATGGCACAGTGGTAAATGGTAACAAATGGCCACAGAGCACAAAGAGATCTCATCATATTTACAGATTCAATTGCAGATTTCAAGACCTGGACTTGTGAAAAGGCAACTCTTCTTGACAGATGGGAGGCACAGCTGAAAAACTCCTTCAGCCTTGATTCAGCAGTTGACATCTTCAACAGTATGGAGGAGGGTGAATCACTAGAGCCTCTCCTTGACTTGCAGCATGCCAGGTGCACACCCTGCTGTGGGTCTGACCATCAGGGACTCCAGCAAGATGGTACACTCAGTTGCATAGTCAATATAAATTTTAAATACATGTTTGTGTGCATAGGCACAGATAATTACAGAGATAGGGACATTTCTCAAACTGCCTACTAATCCAGGTGCACATTAGTAACTGTATCTGTAATGTAAAAGATCATTCTTACCTCTGACTTTAACAAGGAATTTGCAAGTGCCCTTATTTTCAGCTCTGTCATACACAGTATACTGGATTTTGTGGTCGCCTTCTGGAAAATGTGACCCTGGTGGCAGGCCTTTCAAAATAACACTAAAACAGGAGATAAAACGGGACAGGCATCCATAAATTTACTGGTATTTTCCTACTTCCAACAATGTAAAAGCCTAAAGAGTGAAGTCTGGGGCATGCTGAGCTTGTCTGGCCATTCTACGTGGCTGAATAATGAAAGTAAGCACAGGAAGAAGCTGCATAGCAGGGACCAGGTGAGTCATACATGCTGCCACCAGCCCCACTCTTTAATGAAAAGAAAGATCCCATTCCATTGACAAAATGGGAGCAGAGAAGTCAGGACCTGCTTGCTTCTTATAAGACAGTTCATAGTGTAGCTGAGCATAACGTAATGCCCAAAAAACCTTAGGTTTCCATTTCTTTATACAAGAAAAAACTGAAATGGCTCATCCTATTTCTTTTCTTCCATGAGTAATCCCCAAAAGCCAAGACTGTAGTCACTCATCTGACAAGCCTGTATGGGATATTTGCCACAGACAAATCTATGGATTTCTACCTACTCTGTCAAAATGCCATCAGCGGTGTCCCTTCCCTCCGGGGTATCCCAGAATACTCTGGCTGTCAACTTGTTGGGCTCCGCAGTTTTCTCCTTCACACTTGGGCACTGGATTCTGGGAGGTTCTGTATCTGTTAAAACAAACCTCAGAGAAATGGGCACCTTTGCATCTGTTAGAGCTGCTCCTTTTCTTCACAATCACCAGAGCTGACCCAACCAATGCAAGTGAAGCCTGTGCTTCTCATCTTTTTGGAACAAGAGCAATAGACAACAATGACCCTCATCCCCATCACTCCCCTCCCCACCCCTCTAGCCTCCCCCCCAAAAAGCCTAGTGAAAACTTAGTTTTATGTAAATTTATTTGAATAGCGATGAATTAAAACTTCATTTAGCCTTGAACTGTAAGGAAGGCTGCTTAAGACTGTACCCACAGAGCCTGGACCTTCTGTTCATCTGCTCTGCCTTTCCTTGTGCAGCTATGCAGAGGCTACTGTGATTAAGTACATACATTAAGCACTGAACAGAGATCTGTTTCTGTGTGTTAACTTTGCATGTTACCATCAACTTGTTGGTTATTTTTTCTGCAGCAGTGACTAAAGAGAAATAACACAAAACTGATAAAATTGTCATTTCTGTTGACAATTACTCCTGCATTTTATTGAGTAATTCTTATAATAATGCCTTACTGGTAATAAATGAATAACAAAGCATATCAAGTACATTTTGAAAGCTTGATTATGTGCTACCAGAACACTGTGACTATTATTAAGGAGTACAAGAACAGTGGTGATGATAAAGAATCCTGATGCTGGATAAAGGTGACACGTAACTGCTTGCCTTTCTTTGCTATTATTACTATACCAGCAAACCAAGTCTAAACATCGTAACAATTATTAAAACATCCACCTCTAATTACTTAATCTTTGGGTTTTTTTATCATCTCTTAAGCTACGCCCGAAATGAAGTCTAAATACATGAAGTCACACTTAAAAATAAGCAACAAAACAGGATTGCTCTTTACTTGCAAGTGGATGGCAATCTCTAAAACGCTGCTCAAATTTAAAGGGTGGCAGGCCTTGATTTCTCATTTGCATGACAAACACAAAGCAAAATCTTTCAATTAAAAGAAATGAGGAAAGGTTTGGGTCTTTATAAAGCAACAAATACATAAAATAACTCTACAGACCTTCACAGAAAACACTGTGTGTTGCTTTAGTATATCAGTTTAATGAGGTCAAGTGTAGAGTTGCTGTACTTCCTTCAAGCTTTAATAGTATTCCAGGAACTTGACAACATCCAAAGCTGGCTTATTTTTCTTCTTTTTTTCTTTTTTTTTTTTTGTAAGAAAAGAGTATTCCTTCAACCCTGAATGCTTTGTGAGACACCTCCTCTACAAAACTATACTGCTCTCAGTAATCCACTGCCAAATAAAGGTGAAAACTAACCAGATGTTACCAAGTCCACTTTTGTGCCTGATAACTTTGCTGTGGCTACAGCTCAGCACCATGGTATTGACAGTATAAATTAAATACAAGTAGTGATGGTACAAAAGTCAGAATGGCATTTAAGACCCAATGCTTTAAGCACTTAATTCATTCAAAAGCTCATTCCATTATTTAGCACAGAGCAGACCAGCTGGCACAAACCAGCTCAGACTTCCACATCATAAAGACAAACAACGCAGTTACTGCAGGAACAAAACCACCAGGCACCCTTTGGAGGAAGCTGTAAGACTGCTGACTGCTGGGGAGGGTTCAGCAGAGGGGAAAAGAGACCCTGGAAGCTGTGAATTGTCACAGTCTCTCTTGAAGCAAATATCCTGGGCAGTGTTGGAGGCAGGATGCTTTGCGGGGCACTCTGACCTCATATGGTTCTTCTGTGTCACTACTGAAAGAACAATGGCACTTCAAACTGATTTATTTAAGCTGTGTGGCAGGGCAGTGAATTTAATGGATGAGTCCTGCCAGAAAGGTTTACATCCTAGCCAGGGAAACTGAATTTCCACACAAAAAAATTGGAGCCATTCAGCCACTTCTCCTCCTATATTCTTGTCAATTGTTGCTTTTCTCAGCTTCCCAGCAACGACTGGTTTGCTGCCCTATGCTCGGAAGAGGTGTTGCAGAAATCATAGAATATCCAATGTTGGAAGAGATCCATTAGCACCAACTCCTGGTTCCACACAGGACCACCCAAAAATCAGAGTTGCCCAGACCTTTCTTGAACTCTGACAGCTTAAGTGGTCAGTTAGCAGAGGAGTATTCAATTTTGAAGCTGCCTTTTGAACTTCGTTGAGAAAAATGTTAAGTTTTCAAACAGCTTTTACATTTATTCTCTACGTACGAATGGCCGTATTAGCAATATCAACAACGAAATGAAAAGATCTTGTTGACTGCATTTCTCATAGTCTGCTATTTGCTTGTGAGCAGGGACTTAGCAGGACAGAAAGAAAAAGGATGGTATTGAATGGCCAGTGTTCATTCAGGAGTCTGCTGTTGCATACAAACCCTCTTATTAGTGCTTGATGGCTGGAAGCTACCTCAAAAACATTATTGTGTGTCAGAAACATAAAGAGGGGAAAAGACTGGAAATCATGAAAGGGTAAATGAAAAACACTGTTCTGCCTTCCACAAGGCACTGCTCTGTATTTCAAAACTTCCATTATCACTGCCTGTATAATTAATGACTCAGAGTGCAAAGCTTGTTTCAGACATCAGTAGTTGAAAGCTGTTAGTTAACCACCTATCAGTATAATCTTCCTAGGATGTGAAAGGAATGACTTAGCATGGTGACAGCCATTTACCACAACCTCTGGTACAAAAGAAGTAGGAAATGAAGCCTTCGTTGAAGGAAAAAAAAAAAAAAAAAAAAAGTGACATTTTTCACTCTTCGAGAGGAAAATCCCTATTTCAGACTATGTTACAGTGAATTAAAGACGTAATGGAAAAATTATTCAGTGGCATTTTTAGCTATCTGATAGCTGAACCAGCTATACTTTGGGCTTTTTCCTTCAGTTCAGCATCATGAAGAATGTCATTCCTCTTATAGAAGGGAGAAGGGACGAGCTGCTTTGTTAGAAGTTGATATCCACTGTCTATAAGGGCTCCCATAAGCAACTGCTAAAACACACCTAATTTTCTTGAAGAAAAACAGTCTCTTTTTCCTCCTTTTAATGAAAAAGGTACTACAGGCAACGATACTTGTTTGATCTTACACTGACCTTCTGTATTGCTGTGAACTCCAAGTATTTTTGTGCAAAATCGCTTAGCAGTGCAATTACAGTATTAAAGCTTAGGGGAAAGCCTCCTGTGTTTTCAACCCTAATCCAGCTCTGTGGTAATTCTGCCACACTTAATGCCAATACCTACAGTGTCCCCAGACCTTTTTGCCACCCAGTAATATGAACGTAATCACAGGCATGGGATGGTAACATCCCTTCTGAATCACAGAACTGTAGAGTATCGTGAGTTTGAAAGGATTCACAAGGTCCTCTCAGATCAGGAAGAGCATCTGTTCAGCTGGTTCTCTTCTGGCCCAGTTCACTAACAGCTTTTCTGTACTACTGAACCACGCTAAGGTACACGTGTTAATCGGACTCCATTATGCTATTAAGGTCACGTCTGGTCACAAACAATTCCTATCTTACCTGCCAAGAAGTTAAAAGATAATTTTGTTAAACAGCTTGCTAATTGCTTAACTCACTATGTGAATGCAAAAACAGTGTGCACACAAGGTTTAAAAGGGTCTTCTCCATGCCATGTGGTATTACCAAAACTTAAATAATGCTGTTACTTGGTTACTTTGGATTTGCAATCATATGCTACACAATAACCAACCTGCATTTTTGGAATAAAAAAAGAAGTGGATGTGCAACCCTAAGCTTCTCTTATTTTTGCCTAAGGTAAACTTAGGCAAAAATTTTCTACAACGCCAGTCAGCATCTTCAGCAATAAGCATGCTGATGCCAAAAACAGATGAGGCTCTGAAAGAGCCAGGAAATACAGAAAGCATTTAATGATTCCCAAACTTAAAAGGATTTTTCTTCCTCCGCTCACACCACAAAGAAGGACATGGCTCATTTTTGTAAACAAAAACGACACCACAAACAGGCTGGACCTAAGCAGCAGGATTATTCATACATTTGTACAACAAGTAACAGGAAAACTGAAAAAAAAAAGTCTCCAAATATAAAGCCACAGTGGAGAGACTCCAAGCCTATTTACTAACCTAGAGTAAGCAACAGGAATTTTGAGGAAAACCAAGACACCATACACAAAAAAACACCGAGCACAAATATCCTGCCACCCACAAGCTCAGATTACTGGTAGCCAAGTCAGATAGCTAAACAGAGCTTTTCTTTGTGGGCGGCTGCTGAACCTTCCCAGAAAGAGCAGCAGCTGAGACTTCACTGCTTATCTGCCAAATCTTGTCAGTTGGAAGAAAAGTTAACTCCTGATATTTGTTTCTGTCCTGACTGATTTATGGATATAAAACCAATTGTACCAGCTGAGATTCCCAGGATACTGGTGACTAAATAATGGAAATTGCTAGTAAAACTCATGTGAACTACACAGAAACTAAGACTAGCTCACTGTAGTCACTATCATGGTGACTACAGTCCATCCATATTCTCTGGGTATAGCCAGAAGACTGTGATACCAAGAGACAAAAGCAAGAGGGGACGTCAGAAAAAAGGGGTCAGTGTCCAACCTGTGTAGGGAACTATCATAATGCAGACAGAGCATACTACTTTGAGGCACTGGCACAGTTGCCCAGAGAAGCTGTGGTGCCCCATCCCTGGAGGTGCTTAAGGCCAGGTTGGATGGGACCTGGGCAGCCTGAGCTGGTGGGGGGCAGCCCTGCCAACGGCAGGGGTTGAGTCCCTTCCAACCCAAGCCATTCTGTAATTCTACTTACCCACACATGAAGCTGGCCGGCCGCTCCAAGCTTTGTTGTCCATGCATGTCACTATGCGGTCGCCTTTCAGCTGGTACCCTGGTGAGCAGTAGTACTCACACCTGGAGCCGAAGTAGGCACCATCCAAGCACTTGAAGCCCCCATTGGTTGGCATGGAAAGCGTGGGGCAGCGCTTCTCTGAAACAGAGAAGAGAGAGTTCTGAAAATCTGTTAATACTCCCTTAGAATAATGTCTCTGAGGTGTTGCAGAGAAATAAAGGCGCAGCTACCAAGCAAATCCCCACATGAGGTTTTTGCACTTTTCTTCTTTAACTTATTTATCATCTTTCAAATTTAATTTTACACACACATTAGCCCAATGCAGTATTTATATAAGAGAGAGATAGCACGTACATGTCTTATGTATTACTGCAAGATGTTTTACTGCAAGAGCTCACTTAGGCACCTGATAAAAATTGCATCAGCTTACAAAATCCACAATGTACAATTTTCTAAAGAAGTTTTAAGCTTCTTTTCATAAAATTCTTCCCACAAATAAAAATCTCACACTTGTAACATGTTGTCCTCTTTGTTTTCCACTTCACTTGTGATGCTTATTGCAGCACGTACCACTGCAAGACAAACCAGTCTATTTTGCCCACAACTAAAACAAAATAACCACCAGAGATGACTGTTTCTTCTTGTTAGTGCTTAGGGCTCACAGGTTTCAGCTGCACCAAGTACAAAGATGAGCAGAGTACAGCGTCTGCTGCATCTGCACTACTTACGTTTGCACAGCACTTTCCCAGACCAGCGTTTGCTTGACTGACAGATGAGCTGCTGAGGGCCATGCAGTTCATAGCCTTTCTGACAACGAATCTCACATCTTGTCCCCAGGACATTCTTGTAATATTCCCCTTGAGGTGTCCTGCAGTTTGCATAACCATGTTTCACCTTAATGGGAGAGCACCATGGTGTTTCTAGCACAGAGAACAACAAAATTATATGTATGTAGTACTTCACAAAATGTAAAAGGTCAGACGCGAATGTAAAAGCATCTTCTTCATACAAGGTCACAGAGAAGAAACAGATGAAAAATGTATCATTTAAAAAGTCACCAATCCTCAAAAGTGGAGACGTAACAGCACAGCAAGGGGCACTCAGTACTTACACATCTGCAGGTCAGGGCTTCAAAGACTGGTGGCTCTTTTTTATTACAAACGTTAAAGATCATAGTCAATAGATTGGGGCAGGAGCTGTTGGTTTTTTTTTGTCCATGGAATAAGTGTGCCACCATGTGGACATCTTGATGACAGACAGATCTTTCTCTCCTTTTTAAACTGAGAAATCTAACATTGTGACACAAGTTTGCATCAGTGACTGACTTGGTCTGGCTGTAGCTGTAATCTTTGCAACATGTAGCTCTCCTGCTGCCCACAGAAACAGTGATTTGTGCGATAGAGAACATTGCCTTGGATGAACTCTGCTACAGTTAACCTCCACAACCTTTAGAAAGGATGTCACCTTCCTAAATCGCATCATCAGTGAAATCAAGCGTGCATGTATACACACTTCTCACACCAGATCAACCATTCGGGGTTTAAGTATGGCTCTGGTTTTGCAATATTAATTTCCAAGTTAGCACTCAGGGTTAAAGCTGGAGTGAAAAGCATGCTACACCTTTACAGCCCTCAGTGTTTCTCTGGAGCCACACAGAAACATTTACATACTCACTGGATCACTAACATAAAATAGACTTCTACCAGCAAAACTGGGCACAATCACTACCATGATCAAACCAGAAGGCAAGTGTCCAATCCAGCAGATTAACTGAAGAGCTCTCAAGAAAGATCTAAACGTACTCTGCTCTTTTTGGTAGAAATTTTCAGCATCCAACTGCAAAGTGTGCATTCCAGCACAACGCATGTATTGGGCAAGACTAAAAGCTGTACCTCTTCCTGTCAAATTCTTCAGAGAGTGTCAGTGCTTGTTTATGATCATACACATAGCACACGTGCATAAAAAAAGGAATGCTCTTCACCTCAAAGATGGGGGAAAGACCACCTTTTCCCTAAAGCAAGGAAACATGGCTCTGAGTACATGAATTGCCTTCTCGCTGCTCCTGGAGGCAGGACAGCTGCATGGATGCATCTGCCAAATGAGAGGAAAGATGGAGTTGTGCTGGGACTTGGTGGCTAATGCTTCTGCCAGAGTTGTGGGAAAAGGGAAACACAAATGCAGATGAAACCGTATTTTTAGTAATCGATCAGAACTTCAAAGTAGTCACATGGTGTGGAGGATTTATCCCCATACTGGGATACTGATGGGTGCAGTATCAAATAAAGACTTTCCCTTCACAGGCAAAGATTTGGAACCTTTGTTGAGCTTTGACAGCAGCACAGATGAAGAGAGCACTGGGTTTTGTGCTCTGGGCAGCTTTTCAGTCACAGTTTCTGACCCAAGCAGTGACTAAGTCTGCTGCTTCTCAGCTCCAAGGCTTGAAAAGGACAGACCCAGAGGGATGGAGGGACTGTAAGGCAAAAGAGCTGACAGCTCCTGAAGTCCTGTGTGACGTGCAGTGGCAGATGAGACATGCAAGGACTTACAGAAGACTACAAGAGATACAACAACAACAACAACAACAACAACAACAAGATCTAGAGAAAGAGTTTTAGCCTTCATCCTCACCAGTTCACAGCAGACACTTAAAAATAACTTCTGGAAAAAAAAAAAGAGCACTTTGGCAGATGTTCACTTCTAGCTCTTCACTCACATAGTGGTTAGATACATGTTCTACACAACTGGGATCAGCTTCAAATACAAAAACCAATACAGCCTGTAATAGTTTGTATTCAGTGTAGAATGTCTCCTGGCCTTATTTATACTTTCCCAACGGAAACTGCATTTTCCACCTACATTTTGCTGTGTCAGCCCTGAAGAAACAGAAAGAGCACTTTGAGGATGGGCATCACAGACTCATTATCAGACTATTGCCCTGTCCAACAGCGTTGAAGGGACACAACTTGAGGATTGTTTTCATCCCAGTCAGCAAGGCAATTTGGGGCAAATCATGATATTTAAGAGGTCCTACTGATATCGAGTACAAATGAGCACGACTGATTTCCTTCATAAAGGGCATTAAGATGCAATGCAATCAGGTGGCCAACCAGAAAAGCAAAGCAGCTGCTTTGGGTATTCCAAACAGCCCGAGCTTTTCTTAGAAACACTGTGGCTGTAAGTAGACAGCTGCCTGTATATTTAGGAAAAAAAAAAGAAAAAAGAATGGCTAGCAGCTAACAAATGCAATTTACTGCACAAAATGAAAACTGAAAAACAACACCAACAAAAAATCTCGATGCAGTTTTGTGGCAGTTACGGTGGTCTACAGAAAAAAAGCAAGGCTCCTAGGGAGAGGTAGCACATCTTTTATCAGAACAAATAGTACTGTTAGAAATAAAAACAAAAACAGACCTGCTTTTGGATGCAGATAGCTTGAAGAGCTTAGAGGGAACATCTCTTTGATCTAAAATATTATTATTCCTACTCCAGAACTAAAAGCTATTAGAAGAAAGTCAGTGAGGCAGGAGAAGGGGACAAGACTCTGGGTTTGGAACAACTGATATCGCTGAATCAAACCCAGTGAACTTGAAAAGCTTTTGTGCCTGAACGCACATCAAACGATACAACAAAGTTTTACATCAAAGCCTGTTTATTTTTAAATGAAAGCACATACTGTTTTTCAAAGGCTAAGCAGCTACATGTAGTATTTAAGGAATATTAGGGTTGGATAGGGCCTGGAAAAGTCATGCATCTCTCTCTTGAGACAAGACCAGCCCTGTTTCTGAAGACTCTGGAAATAGAAGAAGGCATCTCTTCAGGAGTTTCACTGGGGCTCTGTGCAAGCAAATGAAATTAGAGTGTTTAGGTACTAGTTCTGATGCAGAGTTTTTATACTCAGTAGACAGCTTGCACAGCTCCTTAGCAATAAGATCCAAGCCCAGATACAGATTGGGTGGAGAATGGCTTGAGAGTAGCCCTAAGGAGAAAAAACTGGGGGTACTGGTTGATGAAAGACTCAACATGAGCTGGCATTGTGCATCTGCTGCACAGAAGGCCAACTGTGTCCTGGATTGCATCAAGAGAAGCATGACCAGCAGGTCAAGGGAGGTGGGTCTGTTCCTCTACTCTGTTCTCATGAGACCCCACCTGGAGTACTGCATCCAGGTTCAGCATTCTGGGGCTCCCAATGCAAGAAGGACATGGGATTGTTGGAACAGGTCCAGAGGAGGGCCATGAAGATGATCAGAGGGCTGGAGCATCTCCCCTATGAGGACAGGCTGGGAGAGTTGGGGCTGTACAGCCTGGAGAAGAGAAGACTCCAAGGAGACCTCATAGTGGCCTGCCAGTACCTGAAGGGGGCCTACAGGAAAGCTGGGCAGGGACATTTAAGAAGGGCAGGCAGCTACAGGATGAGTGGAAATGGCTTCAGACTGGAAGAGAATAGACATTAGATACTAGATATTAAGAAGATATTCTTTACTATGAGGATGATAAGAGACTGGAACAGGTTGCCCAGTGAGGTTGTGGATGCCCCAGACCTGCATGTGTTCAAGGCCAGGCTGGATGGGGCTTTGAGCAATCTGTTCGAGTGGCAGCTTGTCCCTGCCTATTGCAGGGGGGTTGGAACTAGATGATCTTAAAGGTCCCTTTGAACCCAAAGCCTTCTATGATTCTGTGAATAAAATACCCTGCATTATTGCTTAGTAGTAAAATACTTCAAAGACTCAATTGTGTTTGAAGCCACCAAAAAAAGGCAGCAAGCAGAAATGGCTGAAACCACAATGTTACCTCTACAGCTGGGGCTACGGTTTCATCATTATAGGATTTGAGAAAAAAATGTAAAGAAGGAGGATCTCAGAGCAGTTGGCATTAGGGCAGTGATGAACACAGGAACTGCTGTATTCAAGGTTTTCCTCGTAAAATATGATCCAAGGCAGCCCTGCCAAGTGGCAGGAATGAAAGCATTTTCTAGAGCATCATTTCCCTCAGCCTCTCAGTGCTGTTTAAACACCAGTCTGTTTTCCTTCATAATCTGCATGCAAAATGCCCTGGTGCACTGGAGGGTACTCCAACCAGCAGAGTGGAAGGTTCGTTAGGGAAGGAGGAAAAAACTGTAAAAACACTGCGGACACAGACAGTCTCAGCAATGTCTCTCTCTGGAAAGCTGAGCAAGCTGAAAAACATCCAGATGAAGACAAAGAGGTTTGGTAGGAGGTCAGTTCCTCCCCATAAACAGCAACGTTTTGTTTGCATATGAAAATAAGGGTGAATCTGTGTGCTTGCTCACACTGCTTAGTGTGCAGAGGGCAAAGAAAAAACACAGCGCTGCTTGCATATGTTAACATAAGCTAAGCAAATTTAGCTACTTGTTACTGGGAAGTTTTACTAACCAAGTGATAGGCCATAATGAAAATGCTGAACTGCACATACAAAGAGCAGCTCAGAACATGGCTCCTTAGCCTGCTTTTCCCCGCTTTGTCCTTCTCCACCCCCTTCCTCCCCACTACCAACTTAAATAAATATGCTAATGAAGAGTGAGCCTTTTCTGCTCCATGCTTTATACTCTTAGATTCACATTGTTTGATCCTCAACATGTGGCAGTGGAGTTTCCAAGCTCAGGGTAGTTTTTAGTGTCTGTGTGAATGAGTCATTATGTTTCACTTACCCTCGTGACATTTTGGCTGACATTAATATAATCCATGTTGGATCACCATAAAAAAGGAATTTATTCAGAATCCACATTTTAACTACTTGCCTGCCCTGGCATTAATTGGCATTCATTTATCTTTGTGATCTTTGAGATTTTTTTTCTAAGGGTCCACAGAGGGTTACATGTTAAAAGGCAAAGAAGAATGAGTTTACACAAAGAAAGCTTTGGAGAAACATTTCTGCATGTGTTTAAAAGCAAAATTTTATGGAGGAACATGAGAACTTTATGAAAATAGCAATATAATCATAGTATCATTACTGTTCATAGGTGTCTGTGTTAATTTATGACTTACCTCTTACTAAGGCCCACTATTTCTCTGCAAGGTATCAATAACATGAAACCAAGTCCTCTGTTTTCAAGTAATCAAAACAAGTACACAACTCTAACATGTTCACCCATCAGTTTACAAAAAAAGCAGCAGCTACCATTTAAAGTGACAAAAAATGCCATGTTCCATTATTGTTTGGGCTTTTGAGGAATTTGGGCAGGGGAGGGGGGCTATTGAGACAGACTTTAAGAAACTGACGTAGTAAATGGAAGATTTACTAGTACTGGCAAAAAGCTTCTCAGCCTTGCTGAACAGCAAAATCTTCTACAATGTGGAAGAAAACCTGAATTTGCTTTATAAACATGCATGCCCATCAGCTCTTTCCTCCAGCTATGTTAATTGTTTTAGCATGGAAATGTTGTTTCATTAAACACACTTAGCATTTCAGACAGCAAGTTAGCTTAAAATGAGATCAATTTTATGAAAAAAAGTCATGAAAATCAAGTTCTCTTGCATGTACTTCTACACATTACCATCAATGGTCCCAAGCTTTGAGTCAGCTTATCATTGATGGTTTTGTTATAATGTATGAAGAACAAAGAAGAGAAGCTCCTCATAGATTTTCATGATCTTGCAAACTTGATCTTCCAAGAGCCAAGGCAATGCAAGAGTTACTTACTCAGGTGCATAAGAGTGTGGTGACTGAGATTTGTTTAACTTCCATCATTAAAAAAAAAAAAAAGGTAAAAAGTAAACCTTGATCTCAAATCCATGGAGGGGAAAAAAAAGCAGTAACAACATGGAGCTGGATCTGCAAGATTTCACAATCTATGAAAAAAAAAAAAAAAAAGGAGAAAGCTTTCGCTCAGCAACCAGCTGATCCTTATTGGCATATAAGCAAAACATTCACCTTTATATCTACTGCGTGCATATGCATCTTCGTCATCTTCAAGGGGTGAAATTCCAGATCCTACAATAGAAAAATAAGGAGAAAAAACTGCAGCAAGAAAGGAAATATAAATTAATAAAAGAAAGCTTTGCCAAAAGACATGCATGATTAGAATGCAATGATCTATGCAATGGCATCAGTATGGGCTTCTCTCAAGCTCAGATTCATAGCAGAACCAATTTATTGTGAATTTGGAAGGGGTAAATTGATTTAATAATCAAGTGAAATAAAAATCTTTCTCACTGCTCCTAGAGCAATGTTGTGCAATGTCTCGATGCACAATTTCAGTCACAGCTCCTCTGCTATGGAAAGCTCAGCTTCCATGATCTATTGAGCAGCAGAGGAACAAGTGAAGGGACACTCCAAAGAATTCACTATAAAGTGGTTCCAATAGTGTAAATGGCTGTTAAAAGCCATAAGGCCCATCAGCAGAAGTAAAAAGTGTGTAAGTCGAGAACAAGCCCCAAAATCTCTGTGATTTTCATACCAAAATCAGAGCACACAAGTTACACTCATACCAAGAACACAGTTTGGTATCAAGCAGTCTTCTGCCGAAAGACTCCAAGACATCCAGACTGCTCAGAAACCACTGAAACTTTACTTCCTACCCTACCAACCTCTGGAAAACATACTTTGTTACTTCAGTATTTTTTGTACAACCAATGCATCCTTCCCGCATCACAACTTTTTTCAGCTTCCTTCTCTCTATACATGTTTCCATCTGTGCCATTGGCTCAAAATTCCCAGCTTAAGTCACCAGCAGAAAGGCAGCACCTTTCCTCCACCCCACCAGCCAAGGCAGAGGCAATCTCTCTCCTCCTCATACGACAGCACAAAGCAACTGGTAGGCTAAGCCAATGAGCCGAAATCCATGGCAAACGCAGGTGCCCTGATCTACTTGTCTGCCATTTTATTCAAAACCCCAGAGAGAAACTCAGCCTAGTATCTGCAGCTGTTCCATGGAAGAAACTTGCATGCATTGGGTCCTGCTGCAAAATGGCACCTCCCCCAACTGCGGCACTGCTTTTGAGAGCTTGGGACACCTGAAGAAGAGACTCTGTGTTGCCCATGACTCATCTTGCCTTACTACAGGCACAGGAACATCAGGCACGAGCACCCAGCACTCAGGACCAGTTTGTGGTGTTCAGCAGCATCTCCTGGGAGCTGCAGGGAAGAGAGGGACAAGTGCACCCCACTTCAGACCTAAGCCTTACACCAATACTGCAGTTATGTGAACCTTTTAGAATCCCGCATGGGAAAGAATAAAGTCATACATTCAATAAAATCAGCAAAAAATACATTTCTTCTGATTCAAAGCTTATTGTTACCACTGGGCACTCTTCCACCAATTTTCAAAGGCTTTGAGTTCAGTTCTTATGAAGCTAATTTCTAGTTCTCCCATGAAATCTGAAGTTTTATATAGCAGACTTCTTACCACTTGAGAACTGTCTCTCTGGATTCCTTCTTTTTGTTGCTGCTGTTGAATTTTTGATGTCATCTTAAAAACTTCTCAACATAAACTTCATTGCATTTGAAATCGGAGCACACGATATAAAAAAACCACACTGGGATCCCCAAGGGCTTCATGAAAACCTTGATATGTAAAATGAAAACCCCTCTAAGCATCAATTATTCTGTCAGAAATTGGGATACTCTTAGCTAATTACTTAGCTTGAGAGTTAAAAATGAAAACAGTGAGGTAACGTGCTTTAAAGTTGTCCAAGTTTTGCTGTGCAGGGACTTAAGCATTTAAAAATCAGTGCAAGTTAGGTTTATCTCAGCTTCCCATAGACAAAAAAAATAATTAAACATTTTTGAAAGTCCTCCACTAAAAATTGGTCTTATAAAGATGTGCACTGCTCTAAAATAAGGCTCTGTCCTTCAAGATTTGCCACAATGCACTGTGGATGAAAACAAATAAAATGAACTCACCCAGAAAGGTATTATTTGACAACTTCCACTTCCTGATCATTTTATTACTAGAAAGTAGTTGGGCTTCTCTACTAACAGGCAATGTTTCATTACTATTAATAACCATAACAGACTTGGCTCATGGGAGCTGCTGAAGAGCTTTCCCTGCTTTCCATTTGGTGGGTCTCACTCCCATTTTTCCTGTGATGTCTTCTCACATCGCCCAGCAGAGTTGGGGCTGTGCCATGAAGAACCAGCCCCAAGCACAGGGCCCTAGGCAGATGCATCTACACCACCATACGTTTACACAACAGTAGTGCTGGACCTTCACATGGTCTTCTCCATGTTCATGCTGCCTGTCCCCCACCCAAGTTGTTTGACAGAGGCGTCCTTACCTGGCTAGATGTGCAAACGCAGCAGCCCACTAGCAAAGCTGGCTCACATCAGCAGGCAGCCCCTGCCTTGGCAGCCATCAGCCCTGACCTGGAGCCTAATTCCTCATTGCTACTACCACAAGAGTGACACTGATTGCTATTTTAGCTCTTATTTAGCCTTACATACATTGTATGAGCTTACACACATTCGAAATCGACCACCAAATCAAGAAAGGACAAAGTATTGTTCTGCGTTCCGAGTGCCAAAATGATCACAGTATAAAAACTGGGTCTTCCCAAGGAAAACAAGCAACAAGCTACTTGCTACCCTGCATCATGGGACATGTAATAGCAGAATCCTACAGAAATTGGATGTGGATTTTGTTCTGTCAGACTACAAGAAAAACCTCACAAAATAACATTTTAACATGTATCTGCTATGAAATTAATCTATGGAAGTTGATGATCCTTTTAGAAAAAGGAAGAGAGATTTCTTCATTCACAGAATAATCACTAGATGTTTGCAACCAGAGGTCACACAAGGAAGCATTCTCTTTTCTTACATTTTATTAGGGTGTTTTAATGCAACTGCAGGCAAGCTAATAGAAAATCCCCAGTACTGTCCATCACTGACCACCCAGTAGTCTGTGCTGAATTAAAAAAATCCATGGATACAGCTGCAAAACAGGGCAGGAGGAGTGGTAACAGTGTTTAAGCATGCTGATGGAAATAAAAATCCCTGCATAAGTAGAACTCATTAAAAGAAATTTGATCCTTCTCCAAACATTTACATTTAGTGTTCAACCTGGCAAACTAATGAGATGCTCACCATGCAGTAGTTGCTCATTTGTACTGAGCTTCAATCTGAAAGTTTCGAGATAAATTTTGTCTGTGTTTTGTGCCTGCTGCATTTCCTCCAGAAGTGCTGATGTCTGCCTTAGAGACTTCACCAATTCCTGTCCAACAAAACAGTTACATTTCTCCTTAAGTGGTCTTCCCGGGCTTAATTAGGCCACTTATTTGACCCTAAATCCACTCAAAACTGTATGCAGACATTGATGTTTAATGTCAAACATATGATGAGGTACTCTGCTCTTACAGTACCACAGCCTACACTCAGTGAAGGCAGCTTTCTCATGATGACTATTTCCACACACACCAATATTTGCTCTTCTGGTTTTGGTCCTCTGAAAAAGAAAGGGAGAGAAGCGGAGCATGTAGCTGCATTCATGAATTAGCACAGATTCCAATGTCAGGTCCATATTTGCAAACAATACAAGGTGTATTAATTAAACAGATGAGCCAAACATGCACTGAGCAAAATACTGTATTCCTTGGAGCTGATCACCCTTCTCTTTCCCTATTGATAAATCAGCAAAAGCTTTGAGATAAGACTACACAGTCTGACAGTCAAGAGCGACGATCAATTTGCAGGGTTTGCTTAGCCAAAGAAGGAAGACATGCTATCAGACAGCAGAGGGAGTTTTAAGAGAACTTCTGCTGTCCCTCCCAGTTTTGCTCAAGAATTCATTTGTCTTAATATATTACTTCTTTGTGCAATCTCTTAGCAGATAGAAAGAACTGTTCCAGGAAACAAGATCCCAAATTCCACCAGATTTTTTAGGCACACCATTTCAGCCTATGGCAGGCATATCGTTCTAATGGGCAGGTAACTTCCACAAAAACACCTTTTGGTTACTGTACAGTAATAACCTGTAGTAGGAAAACAAATTTCTCATTCTGTCTACCACAACACTTGCCAGAATTGGAAAAGCTATCAAGAATTGCTTAGCCGTCTTGTTTCTACAACAAACAAACAAAAACGTGGCACCTTCTCCAACCTAAAGATAGGCATTTTCGTTTTGGATCATTTAACTGAAGGCCAGGCTGGATGGGGCTTTGAGCAACCTGGTCTACAGGGAGGTGTCCAGGTCTATAGCAGGGGGTCAGAACTAGATGATCTTAAAGGTCTCTTCCAACCCAAACTATTCTATGATTCTAGTTCCAACAAGCACTCCCACAGAATGGCTTAGCTTAGAAAGGACTTTAAAGATCACTAACTCCAAACTCCCTGCCACAGGTTGGGACACATTCTGCTAGACCAGGTTATTCAAAGCCTCATAAGCAATGCAAAGACTTAGAATAATAAAAATGCACAAAAAGAGAAATCAGCACAATTTCGGTTTCTTTTGAAAAGTTAAACAGAAAAACAAAGTACCAACAAACAGTAACAAGAACATTAAGGCCTACATCTCTATATAACTATTAGTTGAGCTATTCAGCACAAGTATATGCCAAGGTCACTGGGATTATCTGCATGGGCAAAGGGAACGAGGCCTTGTGCCCCCACTGTCTGATGTCACTGATTACACGAGTGGCTCCATGTGGGCAGACTTAGGGATGCACACAAGAATGTTCACCCATGAGGCAGATACTGCATACAGGTGTGCACAGGAACAGCATTTAATGTCCTATTGTGTTATAAATCCTGTATAATTGACGAAAGGAAGGAATGTGGGCTGTAAGAGGCAGATTAGCCAGGCAAAGTTGTTTTTCCCATGACTAATAAGCAAATTTCTAAACTTTCAACTTTGATTAATTGAAAATATGCTACAGACTGCAACAGTCTTCTTCATGAAACAAACACAAGCTTTTTTTAATGTTTACTTCCCTGAGATATACAAGCTCAGTCACTGAAGTACAAGAGACTACCACGCACTGCAATAAGGGCTTTATTCAGAACAGAGGTATATACTCCTCCCTTGTTCAGTATTAGGCAAGTTGAAACTTACAGTCCTTCCCATTGGTAACAGCTCAGATGTTTTCAAGAAATACTATTTTGCCACTTTCCACCATGGAGTCTCTAAAGCTTTCCCCCCCCTCCCCACTTTATCACAATCTTTTGTTTAAGGTTTACAAAGATTACCTAAAATTCACATAAAAACCAGCAGCTAAAGTCAACGTGCCAGTTGTAGCTTTATGTTATACTCAACCTTGAAGTCTTAAACATAGCACCACTTCACTTAAACACGTAGTTCAGAAAAGATCAGTGCCTTTCAAATTTTGGAACTCTGCTGGGAAATGTAAAACAAACAAAAAAACCAACCCTAAAAATACAGTGCTAAGGCCAATTTCCAGCGTCAGTTGTAATGCAGTTACATTGCACACAGAGAAACAGAGCTAGATAAATGAGCCTAGATAGCCTCTTGTCTGGTGTGCAGACACGAGCAACACGTTACTGGGAGGAAAGAAAAGGCTCATTCCACATGTTCTCTATTCTTCTTCAAAACAGGACAGTGATTGGGAAATCATTCATAACCTTCACTTAAGAGAACTTCACTTTGCATGTAACAACACTTGCACTCATTTTATGATGGTAGTAAAGATGGAAAGCTGGGTTCTTAATCTCATCCTTTACTGGCTGAATGTAACATCCCAGTTCTGCAAAGCTCATATGTAAATGTTATCAGCTTCAGAGGCATTTCAGTATTTGTTTAAAAGCCAACTCACAATCAAGTGTGTTGTAGCATCTGGTCTGTAAGGCATAAAAAATCCCCCACAATAAATGTAAACTTTATTTTGATACAGGCATCAAAGCACAATACATAGCAGCAGAAGTGCCAGCTGATTCAATAGATACTGACTAGCACTGAACCTTCCTACAGGTGGGTTGATACAGAAATGCAGTTTTATTAAGACTGCTCCTTTTAAGCAGTCTTCAAGATCCTCTTTCCTCAGAGGATGTTCCCATTGGCTGCACTTTTCATTCTCCTGCCTGACTCAGCCAGTAGTCTTAAGTATCTTTGCAATGCAGACAAAAGCATAGAAACCCAGCAATCCTGCATTCAGCAGGAGCTGTGATTAAATGAGAAGTTGGATCCTCAGTATATTCCTGAAACCAAATGCAGCTCAATTATCCAGACCAAGTTAACAGGTTTGCCAGTAATTCTACATGTTTTAGCCTGGATGTTCCAGAGATGTCTAGCAACTTCCCTGCCTGTACTTAAAAAATACTCACATGGATAGCTCAGACCTGAGCTCCCATGCACACCCACAAGCCACTTGCAGGTTTCTTGCAGGTGTAAGCTCTTTAAAGGCACAGAAAGAAAACTCGTATCAAGAAGCTGCCCTCAGGGCTATATATTTCCCTATTGATTAAGATGCAAACACCATGTTTTAAAGCACAGGTTTCAACTTGCTTCAACAGACATGCCTCCTATAGGATTCCATCAAAGTACAGCTCTTTCAAAGAATTATAGCCCAATTGAAATGCAGAACAGAAAGCCTCATAATTAGCAAGTTCAAAAGAGGTCAGTGATGTCTGAAGTTCATGAGCCAGCAGTAGCTTGTGCCTTGTGGAATAAAACCACCCAATTACTCAGAAATCATGAATCTGATTAGGAAAGTGCAGGCACAGGTTCTCTTCCCAGAAGACAATCTCTTTCCTCTTTCCTTGCCATCTGTGACCTAATGTGACTATGAAGAAACTGCAGCTGACAGCAAGAACTACAGGTGTTTCAGAATGTTTCAGAGTATGTTTCAGAATTTGGATGAATTTCACATGTTGAGAGTACTACTGCTGTACACAGTCAGCTAACAACATAGAGCTTGTTTCACATGCTGGCAAACGCTGTGTGACACAGAAAACAATACTACTAGCATAATTTCCCACTTACTTCAATGAAATCACATACTCAGAATAAGGCAGGCTTTGTCCATACCCTTTACTCTCACAAAAGTCACTGGTGAGATGGAAAGAGCACAGATGCAGAAGTTAGTGCTTAACCAAGAAATGCTCTTGAAAATAACATTAAGCTTCACTCCCATTTACGTACATCTGTCAATATCTTAGATACAGCAAATCCAAAGCAGAACACTTTCCATCACTGGTTTGTGTTATTTCTCTCCTCCCTGCAGGCTGGCAATAGGAGTGGAAGTTGTTCAGGTGGCTCCGAGCCAACCCAGGCAGAAGGCCGTTAACACAGCGTTCAAGGAAAAGCTGGCAGACTTCACAAGAGGCTACAGACTCCCTTGCCAACACATGTGTGCAGCCCAGGGAATTTAATGCAGCCAGAGGCTGCTCCCTGCTATCTAGCTTCATTGCAAATGTATAACCACAGGTTTAGTGTCAGGACGAGGAAGGCATACTGCTTATAATATACATCACATTGTGCTTAATATAGACTTGTGAAATATAAGAACTAGATAAAATAGCTTCTGCTATTGAAATGAAGTGTTGATTTCTGTTAAAAAAAAAATATCTAAACTAATAAAGACATACTTGGGAGCTGACATTGGTATGTCTGCAACAGAAGTGTCACTCATCTTAACGTTGTGCTTCATTTCCTTCCACATGGATCACATTCCCTTGATTGCTGAGCAGCACAGTCCACAAGGTACCACAATGATTCATCAAACACATGGGCGGTGGAGGTCAAGCTGGGAGCTTGTCTCAAAGAGAAAACTCAGAATGCTATGTACATGAACATCATGAAATACTGGATGGTCAGATTTTGTTTAGTCTGTTTAATCTGGCAATGAGTCCAAAAACATTGAAATAACTAGGTGCAAAGAATGAGGAAGAAGTCAGTTTCAGTGCTGGGTCTTTTTTTTTTTAATAATCTGTCAAGAGAAGACCCAAGAGCATATGCCCTTTCCTTTTAAAAGGTTCCATCTGATGGCAATCTTGCTAGAAAGCTGAAATACAGCAAAACAAAATAAAAACCCAAAAGGGACGGATGAACAAAACAAGTCCTTGAATATTTAGAATGGCAACATATTATGCCAGCAGGAAGCCAAAAGAGAGAGAATGGAGAAAAATGTTCTTTTTATTCAGTCTATGAGGAACTTCAAGTTCCATTTTTGCTTAAGAAACTCATCAATAAATAATACTAGAAAAATAAAGATAGCATTTCTCTTCCTGATCAGGAACAGTCACAATATCACAAACTGCTAGCAAAGAGAGGAAAAAAATGCATCATGAACACTGAAACATAGATCAGTTCAAATGAATAGAATGTACATTCCTTAACCTATATATTTAAGAAGAGTCAACACCCTCCATTACAGCTACATAATATAGAGCTAATGTATATTATTATGCAGCATGAAGCTATTTGTGATTCTGAGCACACAGAGACTCTAAGCCTAAGTCTAAGAGCGTAAGTGTAACAGGAAGGCAAAGAATTCATTATTTACATCAGTTACAGAGTTGCGCATGGAAAATATAGACAGCTCTTGATACAGAAAAATTCACACAGTCTGACAAAATAAGAAAGGAGGCTCTCTGTCCATATGCTGTTTGTGGTCTGGACATGGACAAGTAGTGCTCATTTCTTTGTTGCTCTCATATTTGCCTACAGATCAACCCAGATTCTGCCCCATCCTGGCAAGCATCAGCTCACCTCCATCATTTACAGCTTTGCTGCTGCTCAAACAGACTGCAATAATATAACCTAAGCACAAAGTTCCTGGCAATCAAGGAAACTCCAGCTGTTTTATATCCCTGCTGCATGCCTTCACCTATCCTATTTTCTACACTGGCTTGTCACAGCAATTCTACTCTTCACATATGTATGGCCCTGTTTTCCACAGAGGTTTCATAGCTTGACCGAGAACTTCTCATCTCCATCCTACTAGCAGACCCTCTTCTTCTGCCAGGACTTCAGAGACTGGTACTATCTACAGACAGGCATGACCAGTGGCACTCTCTTTTCTAAGGCCTTTTCCTGATGGGTCTTATTTACAAACCCTAAAAATCACAGCGATATATAAATTTAGAAATTTGGAGCCATGAGAACAGGCAGGGGCCTTA
Organism: Meleagris gallopavo; assembly: GCF_905368555.1. Lineage (NCBI taxonomy): Eukaryota > Metazoa > Chordata > Aves > Galliformes > Phasianidae > Meleagris > Meleagris gallopavo. The sequence goes on along the minus strand of NC_139404.1, from coordinate 111,202,688 downwards.
TTAGGTTTTGTCTTACTGAAACAAAGCAACGTAGTTGTGCTGCCAGTATCGCTCATATGTGAGCATCTGATCTCATTTAAGTCTTCCAAGAGCTGGGCTGGCTGGAGCCCCCCAGGGCACTCAATGGACTGCGTTCTGAGGTCAACAGCCACCCTCAAGCAACAGCTGCTTGACATGAGCCAGCAGTGTGCTTACAGCCCGGAAGGTCAACTGTACCGTGGGCTGCATCAAAAGAGGGGTGGCCAGCAGGGTTAGGGAGGGGACTGCTTCTCTCTGCTCTGCTCTCACCTGGAATATTGCATCTGAGGCCCGCAGCATAAGAAAGACTTAGAGCTGTTGGGGCAGGTCCAGAGGAGGCCACAAAGATGATCAGAGGGCTGGAGCACATCTCCTGCAAAGAAAGGCTGAACAACGCTGGTTCCCTCAGCCTGGAAAAAAGAAGGCTCTGGGGAGATCACATGCTGCCCTCCAGTACTTCAGGGAAGCTTATGAACAGGAGGAAGACTGACTTCTTACATGGTCTGATACTTATAGGACAAGGGGGAATGGCTTCGAATTAAAAGAGGAGAGATTTAGGTGAGATACTAGGAAGAAATTCTTTCCCCAGAGGGTGGTGAGGTGCTGGCACAGCTGCCCAGAGAAGCTGTGGTGCCCCATCCCTGCAAGCACTCAAGGCCAGGTTGGATGGGGTCCTGAGCAGCCTGAGCTGGTGTGGGGCAGCCCTGCCCACAGCAGGGGATTGTAATTAGATAGGCCTTAAGGTCCCTTCCAACCAAGCCATTCTATGATTTTATGACTAGTCTGTCCCTAAGCTATCTGAAAAGGTGAAGAACTATGTCAGACTTTGGATGAAAACCTGATGGCAGGGAACTTCCCAACATGACTATCATATTTTCCATCATATTTGAAATGTCATGGCTATCAGGTGAGGTCCTGGATGACTGGAGGAAGGGTCACGTCACTCCCATTTACAAGAAAGGGAGCAAGGAGGAGCCGGAGAATTACAGGCCAGTGAGTCTCACCTCTGTGCCTGGGAAGATCATGGAACAGACCCTGCTGGATGACATGCTTGATCACATGAGGAATGAGCGTGTGATCCGAGACAGCCAGCATGGCTTCACCAGGGGAAGGTCATGCTTAACCAATCTGGTGGCCTTCTATGATGGAGTGGTGGCATTGGTGGACAAGGGAAAGGCAAACGATGTCATTTACCTAGACTTGAGCAAGGCCTTTGACATGGTCCCCTACCACATCCTTATCTCCAAATTAGAGGAATAGGGATTTGATAGGTGGACCACTCGATGGATAAGAAATTGGTTGAAAGGCTGCAGACAGAACCATTAATCACCATCCTCTACGTACAGGTGGAGACCAGTAATGAGCAGCGTCCCCCAGAGATCTGTCTTGGGACTGGTGCTCTTTAACATCTTTATCAATGACATCGACAGCAGAATAGAGTGCACCCTCAGCAAGTTTGCTGATGACACCAAGCTGAGTGGTGCAGTTGACAAGGTGGAAGGAAGGGATGCCACTTAGAGGGACCTCAACAGGCTTGAAAGGTGGGCCTGGGTGAACCTGATGAGGTTCAACATGGCAAAGCACAAGGTTTAGCACTTGGGCTGGAGAAATCCCAGGCATCCATACAGACTGGAAGGAGCGGCCCTTGAGAGCAGCCCTACGGAGAAGGACTTGGGGGTCCCAATGGATGAAAAACAGAACATGAGCCAGCAGAGTCCCCTCAGAAAGCAAATTTATCCTGGGCTCCATCAGAAGAGGGGTGGCCAGCAGGGACAGGGAGGTGATTGTCCCTCTCTACTCTGCTCTTGTGAGGCCCCATCTGGAGTACTTTGTCCAAGTCTGGAGCCCGCAGTAAAAGAAAGACAGAGAGCTGTCGAAGAGGGTCCAGAGGAGAGCCACAAAGATGATCAGGGGACTGAAGCACCTCCCCTATGAAGACAGACTGAGGGAGCTGGGCTTGTTCAGCCTGGAGAAAATAACTGTTAACTTTTAAGATCCAGAGAAATAATATCTGTGAGTATATTTCAATATGCACTTTTTTCCTTATATTAAAATATTCTATGGTATAGAGTGATCTTTGGGATAACTTTACAAAGGAATTGATTGAAAACTAAGTTTGATCTATTCTGAACTGGTGGCAGATGAAAGAAATTTTATTTACTTTTAACGCAGACATTGGAAACTGGCACACCTCAATATCTAACCTTTAATATTGTAGCAATAGGTACACTGCTTTTTTTCCTCTTCTATCTGCAATTCACATAAATAACATGTGAATGTTATTTGGAAGTTCTGCCATTTTACAAATATTTTTCATATTTTACACGGAGACTAAAAGAAAGGTTCCCTAAAAGCAAACAAAGACAAATCCCGATTTTAACTATCAGACAGTAATCCTGATACTTGAAAGCTAGCATCAGGAACTATCTATATTCCATAGGAAACTCTTCACAAGATCCCAGGAAACAATAGGAGAGTGGAAAGATGTGAAGTTACTGACTCAAGTTCCTGTGTGTGATCTCATCTAACTCCTTTATAACTGGAGTCCTGCTGTGTCTGAAAGCAACACAGAGCTACTGTACATTCTGTGCTGGCACTGAGCTCCCTTAAAGAAAAGTCGTGCAGGGGAAGTCTTCATCTTCTCTGCTTAAGTCACCACTTCAGAAAAACACATATATACGTGTAACTTTTTAAAAAATCTATGTAATGATCAAACATACATATATATACACATACACACACACACACATATATATGTATATATATAACTGGTTCAAGCAGAACTTCCTGGCTTTGTTAGCTTGCATTGTCTCACTTCTTATGCATAAATGCTACTATAGTATAGAAGTCTATACAGTTTACTTTAAGTTCCAACTCCATGCAAGTGAATTCCTTTTCAGAGAAATATGAAGCATAAACATTGGTTTACAAAATTCATGCTCTAGAGAACGTGCTATTTTTAATCCATGGCACTTGCAAACAGATGAAAGCATTAAAGCACTTGGTATTAATACTGCAGGACCCCTTGGAAGGAAAAGAGACTTCTAAGGACTCCAGGACTTCCCATCCTTTGCTACTGCTTAGCAAAGGTAACATGAAAGCAAAACCACAGGCATTGCACCAGGGAGGAAGAGCTGAAGAAATGACTCAGAGCCATGTATGGCAGAGACCAGGTCAAAAACCAAGCAAAGAAGATGGAAAAATAGATGGAACTCGAAAAGAAAAACCAACAAAAAACAACCAACCAGGTACAGATTTAATAGCAAACTAATCATCAATAGAAACAAAAAGAAATAACTGCTGTCAAAACTCAGAAGGTAGGAATTTAATTTACCCTGAAGACTAGCATTAAAAATTACTTCAAGGCAAACAATACTTAACATGGAGTTCACAGCCAAAAGCACAGAAGTCATATAAACCAACTGGTGAGAACTGGCTTGCTCATTTTGTTTAAATTAATGAATGTTAATTATACCCTAAGGGAGATTCAAAAGAGTTTGCTACAGCCAGAATATATTATGCAGATTTTAAAGGAATATTTGAGATGCTCCCACCAAACCTTAACTCATTTTTCATTAATATTCCTTTCAGTGGGAATTCCCAATCGAGAAGATTCTCCACGTTCTCATTTACATTGCTAATAAGAAGACAAACTTGTTTCTTTCTGAAATTGCTTGCCGTGGCCATTTGTGAGAATATGGATGAGGAAATCTCAGTTTCACTAATGATAGATATACACCACAGAAGTCACAAGAGCATTACAAAAATACCAATAGTGTATTGATGGCTTTGGATACAGCAGGCTTGGATCAATCGGTGATTCTTTTAAAATATATCTGCTGGAATTTCATGACTTATGAGAAACATTAGCTTTATATTAAAAATATACAGAGAGATTTACTGACAAAGTCAATGCTTAGAAAACCTGCATCTTCAAATGCCCCATGCTAGATAAATCAGCCAACATAAAATAAATTTCCTCAATCTCTGGAACCCTAATTGCTGGTTTAAGGCAAAAGAGAAACCTGGAAATACCAATACAATCAGTTAAACAAATGCAAGAACTCAATGCATCACAGCCAAGGTTCCAAAATTTATGCCCTACTTCTTCACGTGGCAGAAAAGGGCAGTGAAAACTCACTGCAACTACCAGAAACAGCAAAGATGTCCAGAGCAGCTAGAGAAGGACTGTTAAGAGCAAACTTAGTGTGGAGAAATGTGTACAAAGCCAGTCCATGTGTTTTTCAAAAGGTATGCACTTGAAAAAATGGAAAATTATTTTTTTCCCAGTCCTTCCAGTAGATGCTGTGGACTTCTCATCCTCCCTTCATAACCATGCCACACCTTCAGCAGCAACCTGGAGTCCTTTTGTTAAAGGGAGGCTGACATCTACTATTAATGAACAAAGTCTGGCAGGAATGACCAACTCCAGCAAGCATGTTGGCATACAGCTTCAAATTACTGAGTTCACTTATTTAGGATATTGTCCTTTAACAGCTACTTCCACCAATATCAGCTGCCAACAGATACTGTTTAGTACAGAAAAACTGCTCAAGCTCCATAAACATCCTGAAGACAGCAACTAGAGGCTTTTAGAAAGAAGCAGCCAAACTCGGAGCAAGAGAGATGTTTTTTATATAACAGATTTACAGCTTTGTTTGAATTCTAGTCATATCACTCACATTTCTTCTTTGAGCATCAAAACATTTCACTACTTCATTAAAAAGGGGGCATAAACCAAAGACCAGAACTTTTAACCTCATAAAGACAGTATAAAACTCCACCATATTTCACACTTAGAGAAACATCAATGCTTGAAAAACTCTGTTGTGAGATTTCAGGTCTTGTTAAAGACAGACAGACAATCTAGTTGTTTCTCACACAGGCCTGACATATGTCTGCAAAAAGGGAGCATGTAACACACTAGACAAAAAAATCCATTAAAAAAAAAAAAAAAGGCACAATGCAACTAAAAATTCTCACAGAAAAGGAAATAATCATCTAAGTTATTATTAAGAATTAATACATCCTAAATGAGATGGAACTTAACCCAAAATCCAGCTGGAGGTTAAAGACCAAAGACACATCCCATTCTCCATAACATTCGCACCAGCCTGCAACCCTGCCAGGTCCCTTTGCTCCATCGGGGAGCTGATCTGCCCCACAGCCCCTGTGTCACAGTGGGCTCCATTCATCATCCTAGCTCTGCTCAGTACCTGGGGACAGAAGGTGCAGCCACTGGGGTAGGCCTTGCCCCTCTGCCAGCCACTGTTGCACAAGTCCCAGCAGAAGGTGAGGAGTCACACAAGCTATTTCCTGCACACGCCCCTTGGCACTAAGCGGCTCTCTGGCATCTTTTGCTTGCAAAGCAACCGGTTCCATAGCAGCCTGCCGCATGCCAACATCTGCCAATGTGAAACTCGGTGAATGCCTCAAGCATGATGTGACAGAAAAACATTGTTTCACCAAATCCCTAATTCAGCTGGCTTCCCAGAAAGGAAAGGAGATACACTGGGAAAATTAAGATACATTAGGAGTAAGTTTCAACCATTTCAAGAGAACTCACTTTCCCAGCAAGAACTGTTAGTAAGAGCAACCCACCACCAGTGCCCCTATGTAATACATGCTCCAGAGTTCAGTAGTCTTCAGGAGACTGTTACAGAGCCAAAATATATGTATGGCAGATGTCTGAGAACTACAAGCCTGGAGGACATGCAATCCTGTATGAACTTGCAAAATGCAGTGTGGTGGAGCCTGTCAAGTCTTTCTTCTCCCCTGATCATACACAGAGTATCTCACTGATATGGCAGTGATTCCTCACAGCACTTTCCTCAGAAGAAACTACAAGTGACTTACATAGCGTGGTTTTAAAAGAACCATTCAAGCAAATATAAACCATAATGCAAGTTACTCGATCACGCTCTTGTTGAGTTCGTGATCTTGAGGCATGTGGGCTGGGCAAAGAGTGGTGTCAGGACCCTGAACTTTGGAAGAGCGAACTTTAAGCTGTTCAATGGACTGTTGGCCAAGATCCCCTGGGATGCTGTCTTGTTTTAAAAACAAAAATGTTGAGGAGAGCTGGCAACTATTCAAGGATGCCTTCCTGAGAGCACAAGAGCTCTCCGTCCCTCTGAGTAGGAAAGTGGGCAGAGAAGACAGGAGGTAGAAAATTAGCATGGCTTGGCAAGGACCTGCTGGGCACACTAAGGGTGAAGAAAGGAGCATATACGCCCTGGAAACAAGGGTGTGTCACCTGGGAAGAATACAGGGATGCCGTCCAGACTTGCAGACGTAGGATTAGGAAAGCCAAGGCGTAGGCAGAACTGAACTTGGTGAGAGACTTGAAAAACAAAGGAAGACTTTCTACAGGTACATTGGCCAGAAGAGACAGGCCAAAGCAAGTGTATCTCCGCTGGTAAGTGTAAAAGGAGAACTGGCTTCGAAGAGAAGGCGGAGGTACTGAATGAATTCTTTGCCTCGATTTCCACTGAAGGCCAGGATTCCAGTACTTCTCACATCCCTGAGCCCCGCATTCCTAAACCCCTAGGTGGGGACCGGGGCGGTAAATCCCCCACCACTGTAAGGGCAGAGCAAGTCTGAGACCGCCTCATGAGAGTGAATGTGTACAAGTCTATGGGGCCGGATGGTGTGCATCCCAGGGTTCTGAAGGAGTTGGCTGAGGTGGTTGCTGATCCACTCACCAACATATTTGAAAAGTCGTGGCTGTCAGGTCCCAGATAAATGGAGGAAGGGGCACATCACACCCATTTACAAGAAAGGGAGCAAGGAGGAGCCAGAGAACTACAGGCCAGTGAGTCTCACTTCTGTGCCTGGGAAGATCATGGAACAGACCCTGCTGGATGACATGCTTGATCACATGAGGAATGAGCATGCGATCCAAGACAGCCATGGCTTCACCAGGGGAAGGTCATGCTTAACCAATCTGGTGGCCTTCTATGATGGAGTGGTGGCATTGGTGGACAAGAGAAAGGCAAACGATGTCATTTACCTGGACTTGAGCAAGGCCTTTGACATGGTCCCCTACCACATCCTTATCTCCAAATTAGAAGAATAGGGATTTGATAGGTGGACCACTCGATGGATAAGAAATTGGTTGAAAGGCTGCAGACAGAACCATTAATCACCATCCTCTATGTACAGGTGGAGACCAGTAATGAGCGGCGTCCCCCAGGGGTCTGTCTTGGGACTGGTGCTCTTTAACATCTTTATCAATGACATCGACAGCGGAATAGAGCGCACCCTCAGCAAGTTTGCTGATGACACCAAGCTGAGTGGTGCAGTTGACAAGGTGGAAGGAAGGGATGCCATTCAGAGGGACCTCAACAGGCTTGAAAGGTGGGCCTGGGTGAACCTGATGAGGTTCAACATGGCAAAGCACAAGGTTTAGCACTTGGGCTGGAGGAATCCCAGGCATCCATGCAGACTGGAGAAGGAGCGGCCCTTGAGAGCAGCCCTACGGAGAAGGACTTGGGGGTCCCAATGGATGAAAAACAGAACATGAGCCAGCAGTGTTCCCTTGCAGCTCAGAAAGCAAATGGTATCCTGGGCTCCATCAGAAGAGGGGTGGCCAGCAGGGACAGGGAGATGATTGTCCCTCTCTACTCTGCTCTTGTGAGGCCCCATCTGGAGTACTTTGTCCATGTCTGGAGCCCCCAGTACAAGAAGGACAGAGAGCGTTGGAAGAAGGTCCAGAGGAGAGCCACAGAGATGATCAGGGGACTGAAGCACCTCCCCTATGAAGACAGGCTGAGGGAGCTGGGTTTCTTCAGCCTGGAGAAAAGAAGGCTGTAGGGTGACCTCACTGCACCCTTTCAGTACCTAAAGGTAACCTACAACCAGGAGGGGAGTCAACTCTTTGAAAGGGTAGATAACAGCAGGACAAGAGGAAATGGTTTAAGTTGAGGGAGGGAAGGTTTAGGTTGGATGTCAGGGGGAAGTTCTTTACAGAGAGAGTGGTGAGGTGCTGGCATAGGCTGCCCAGAGAGCTTGTGAGGAGTTGTTCCAGGCTAGATTGGATGGGGCCATGGGCAGCCTGGTCTAGTATTAAATGGGGAGGTTGGTGGCCCTGCATGTAGCAGGGGGGTTGGAGATTCATGATCCTTGAGGTCCTTTCCAACCCTGGCCATTCTGTGATTCTGTAAGTTGTTGCTGTTGCTTGAATAGTGCTGGGCTTTTCAGTCAAAGCTTATTTAAATAGTGCAGTAGCTAATTCACCCAACCACAGGGTTTTTGTTACACCTTTCCCTGACATGTTTCTGCCTTTTGTCTATCTCACTTACCATTGTGCCCTCATTTAAATCACACCCAAAACGTTCTGGAGAACCCTTCTGGATGTGAAGTGGCACCCTGAGAAGCATCAGCCTCCACACCACAAAAATCATTAGCAATACATTATTTTATTGCATCATGTGCCACAATACAGAATTATTCTTTTTCCCATCCTCCTGCTTTTCAGTGTCTTTGTGCAACAAAGGATAACTTTGTTACAGTCGAAAGAGTACACTTGGAACTGAGTTGTACTTCAAAAACAGCATCCATCAGCAGCATATAAATCAGAAACTACTTTCATTGTGGGGGGCTTACGTATATGAAAATACTTTGTTACTGAAATGAAGGACTTATTTTTAATTCCTTTGTACCGATTCATTTTGGCAAACTGGCTTAGTTTTCCAGCAGGAAAAACAGACAGTCATAAACCAAATGTGTTATCTTTTAATGAGCTCCAACTTGCTTTTTATTGCATGCAAGCAACGTATGTGTTTTGATATATCTTATGCCTAAAATGTCTAAGGCATTTTTTAAATATGCCACACATTTAAGATCACAGAATCATAGAATAGTCTGGGTTGAAAAGGACCACAATGATCATCTAGTTTCAACCCCTTTGCCACAGGCAGAATCGCCAACCACCAGTCCAGGCTGCCCAGAGCCACATCCAGCCTGGCCTTGAATGCCTCCAGGGATGGGGCATCCATAACCTCCTTGGGCAACCTGTTCCAGTGTGTTACCACCTCTGTGTGAAAAACTTCCTCCTAATATCTAACCTAAACCTCCCCTGTCTCAGTTTAAAGCCATTCTCCCTTGTCCTATCACTATCCACCCATGTGAACAGCCACAATGAGTCTCCTCGAAGCCTTCTATTATCTAAGCTAAACAAGCTCAGTTCCCTCATCCTTTCTTCATAGAAGAGGTGCTCAAGCCCTCTGATCATCAGTGTCATCAGATGTCCCTAAGCAAACTGGCAGGCAAAATTATTGCAAAAGAATGATTTTGAATAATAATATGACAAAAGAACTTCTGGTGCTGCTGTGCCTTCTGCCATTACTAGTATCTAAGGGGTGCAAAATGCCTTGAAGCCATTTAAAGGCACTGTTTAACATTCTTGGTTTCAACACCCAGTTGTAGACAAACACAAAATCACCAATGAGAAGTACAAAAAATAAAAGAATTCAAGTGCTCGTATTTTCTGAAGAGACCATTGGACGCATCATCAACGAGTTCTCAGGCAGTGAACCGCTGCAAAATGTCAGTGCACTGGTGGATAGGATAAAAAGGCAGTGGTGATACGCCAACAGCACTGCTGTCATTTATGCAAGCATTGACCTCTCTTATTAGAGAACTACACAGAATTTGACGAAATTCATCATACATTTTCTTAAACTAGAAGTCAGTGCATGCTCACAGTGAAGGTTACCTCCTATTTCTCACAGATACAAATTTCCTGTGTAATTATGGCAAGTGTCAAGTACCAGAGAGAAACTCAAAATGTGATTCCTGATAAAGGAATTTCTGAACAAGGAAATGCATCCAGATGTAACCAAAGCAGCAATGAGGCAGATGGAAAGACAAGTCAGGAGAGTGCATAGGTTTACCCCAAACAGCAACCAGGCACAAGTCGTACTGTTTTTTAAGTCTTGAAGAGCTGCAGGAGCTTCCTGTGGCAGTTCCCTAACTAAACACACTCACCCATTTTGACTTAATATGATGCACCGGCACACATAACAGTAATAACAGTACTTCCTCCTCATATGAATGTTTTCAGCCACAGCTTTCCAAGTGTGCTCTCTCACCAGATAAATTATCCCCAAAGGGGATGCAGACAGAGGTTAACCACCTCCCTTAAAGACATGAAAATCAGTGATACAAAGCTGAAGCAAATTACCAGTCAGATGCCTTCATAGAAAACACCTTCAAGAACTCATCTTTCTTTCCTCCCACACTAATAAAGAACATACCCCCGTTTCAACATGCAGTCACCTTCTGTGCCACTCACATCCACTCCTTTCCCAGAAAAAGTAAATTAGAGGGAAGACCTTTTTGTCATTTGTTTTATTATTTATTATTATTTTTATTTAATCATTCCATTGCCAGCACATCTGGGCAGTTTAGAGCAGTGAATGTCCGCAAGCCAACATACTTTCAATCTTCAGGAATAATTGGATAGAGTCATGTTAACTCTGGTCTGTTTTACCAGTGTGACACACTATAACTAGAAAGCCACAGTGCACAGACCCAGGATGGGAAGATGCAAATTAAGTCATTATTTTAAGTGTACCATGCAAAAATTGAAAACTTTAAAGAGAACTGTAACTGGCAGAGACTTACAACTGTGTAACAGCTGGAAGCAACATCTCAACCTATCTGGCCAGCCGTTGTCAGGAAGTCTGACAGAAAGACCTCAGTGGGACACCAGTAAGGCCCATAGACCTTACTAGGTTACAGCTTTCCTGGGACAGCCACAGAGGAGACAGACTTTGCAGAGAGACTCCCTTTGCCAGCCCACACTGGTTAAGTGTAGGCTTTGGGTACGCCATGCAGCATGACAAGGCACTGCTGGAGAAGCCTGAATACACGACTACTTCCAAACTGCAGTACTATTCTTACTGTACAGATGTACGGCAGGCCTAAATCTGGCACCTTAAAAAGCAGTAACATTTCCTGAAAAGAAGAAGGGGGCAAAAAATAGGAAAGAATGAAATCAGTTGCCTTTAATTCCATCTCAAATTGGAAGAAAACCTGTCTATTCAAAGCTGTGTGAAATTTAAGATTTGACACAACTGGGAAAAAAGGGTTTCTTTCTTTAACAGCAACATAGTAATTTCAGAAGCTTCAAAACAAAGTTTCGCTATAACACAAGCTTCCAAATCATCCAAATTACATACATGAAATATTCTCACACATGCATATTTTTATCTACTTGCACTGCAGCAAAAGATAGCAGTAACATAAAATTTATCGCCATATGTTTTTCCCAAAATTGCAGAAGTTTTGTCTGTGCTTGCACAAGAGACACAGCTGCTTGTCACAATCTGAACACTGTACGAATCGAAGAAATACATGCATGCATGCAAGTATTTACTCAGCAGTTCCAAACAAATCAATACAATCAAGAATTACTATATGTATCTTGCGTGTTTTGGATACGGCTTTTTACTCCTTGAAAAAAGCGCAAAATGACCCTCTGGCATCTCACAAAGGCAATCCAGAACACCCATCATTTCACATATTCTCACTAATTTATTTTTAAGCCCTAAACATCAAGCAAAACTTGGTATCTGAAAGCAGCTTCTAGCCTAAATCCCACTTATGTCATCTGTTCTCAGACACAGGTTTTTATCCACTAAGCAGAACATGAAGTTGTATGAGTGGTATCTGCTCAAATGGCAAAAATCTTTGCCAAAAATGCCTGGTTTTCCCCAACTGCCATCACACAAGTTGGCAGAGGCTGGGTGATCTGATACAGCTGGGAGCACCTCCATCTCCAGGGATGTGCTGCAGAAAGCCAACTGAATGGCACGGCACCATTCAGCACCAGTAATAATTCACATCCCACCCCACTGCCTATTTTGTATCAGTGCGCACTACTGGGTGAAAGAAAGCAGCTCCCAGCTCATCAGCCCCAGTGTAGGATGCATTGGATATCACTTGGGTATGCTGGTACCAGGTTCTGAATGTGCTCTCATGCTAAATGCGTTCTCCTTCCACCTTCACAGAACTTAGGAGGAAGACGTAATTTTAGACATTTCTCTCAGGAAAAAATCTGCAGCTGCCAAGAAACACTAGTTAAAGAATAATGTGAGGAGGGGGAAGGATTTCTAATCATCCTTATTTTGCACTTGATAGAACTTTACTTTCCATATAAATGTTGCTTTCACGTTTCTGTGCACTAGGTACACAGCAAAGACACCATTTACTTCCCTAAACACAACAAAATTTGTATTTCTGAACAACAAAAAGTGTTGCTCAGAAAAGCTAACAGAAGACGTCAGTAAAGATAAGCTTTTCGTATTCATTAAATTTGAGTAAATTTAAATTTACTTCTTCATTGAGAGATATGCAGAAGCACAAGCTAGAGTTGTGCAGCAGAGCCCTTACGGAGCTATTCTTAGTTACAGGAAACATCAGAATCATTACAATTGAAACCTCTCATTTGGAGCTACTTTCAAGACATTGCAGCATAAATCTTCAGTCTGAACAGCTTTATTAGTGTTCTTTTAAATATAATTAATAGCTAGAAGCAAAGAACTCACAGCCAGACTGCAGTATTCTGCATGCTAAGCTTTTAATTTACTGCTCTAAAAAAAATAAATTGAAGTGATTGCCTTGTGAAACGGACAGCATACTGTAAGGACTTCACATATCACATCTCTTGAGGCATCTAATCAAATAAAACAACAACAACAAAAAACACAGCCATTTCAGAAGCAGAAAACTTAGCAAAATATTTTAAGGAAAACTTAATTTGTTAACTCTGTCAGCAAAAAAAAAAAAACATTTGTACTTTCACAAGCTTCACAGAAGTAGCATGAAAGGCGTAGACTCACAATACTAAATTACAGTATATATTACAACTTCATGAACTATGAGATTACACTTCACCTACAAGTCTGAAATCAAACAATCCCTGCTATCACCAGCATTATTTTTGTCACCAGAGTATAAGAAGGGCAAGAAACTATGAGATAGCATCAAAAGGAGAGCTACAAAGGTGGAGAAGGGTCTAGAGGGGAAGACATATGAGGATGAGCTCAGATCCCTGGGTGTGCTCAGCGCAGAGCAGAGGAGCTGAGGGGAGGCCTGATGGCGGCTGCAGCTCCTCACAGGGAGCGGAGGGGCAGCGCTGAGCTCTGCTCTGTGTGACAGCGACAGGGCCCGAGGGAACGGCATGGAGCTGTGTCAGGGGAGGGGCAGCTGGGGGTCAGGGAAAGGGGCTGCACCACCGGGCGGTGGGCATGGAACGGGCTGCCCAGGGCTGTGGGCACGGCCACCAGTATCACAGATGAAGGAGCGTCTGGACAGTGCTCTCAGTTTGATTTTGGGCGGTCCTTGCGAGTCTCTTCCAACTCAGGATGTTCTCTGATTCTATGATTACTGGTAAACTTTCTGGACAAAAGACAAGCAGTGTGATCAGGGTGGAGGTATGGGATGGAAGTGCGAGTGATGGGGTCCCCTCATTGCTCTCCACTCCAGTTACACCAGTAGGCTGTGAAGCCATCCTTTGGAAATAATCTTTCCTGATGAAAATGCTCTCAGGACCCTTGTACTGCCTAATTTCTTGTCTGGCAGCATGGGATGGGGGTTCAAGATGTAGGACTACCTAAAAATGTAAGTATATTTGTAGACGTAATTTGTAAGACAATCAAGTAAAGAATTATCAATTATTTCAGCGACCCCTCCAAGATGGCCTAGCTGAATTGCAATAAATTTCAACATGGAGTAAAAAATAAAATAATACAACAAAGGAAAACAGGATTCATCACTATATCTTTACAGTACAACCCTATAAATGGTGTTCCTCATGCACTCCCTGGACTTCGGTCAGTTATGGAAATTTTATCAGCAGTGCATCAGGCATCTGAAAGGACAACATGATGTCCATGTCTATCTCCAAACTCTACTACTATAAATCAGTATCTACATAGTAGATGTTTTACATAGGTATTTCCAATTACTTCACAGTGGTGCATGTTTCTGCTATTTTCATTTACAGAGGAGGAAAGTAAGGAAGATCAAAGCAAGCCTACAAACTTGCCCGAGTGAAACACATGAAGAGTCTGAATTTCCAATCCAATGGTTCATTAAACAGAATGCTGATATAACAGCATGCCAAATGTCTTTCCTTGCACATTCATCAGCCACAAACGAAATCCAGTTGTTATCCATTCTGTTCATATTTGTACAACGGAAGGAAAAAAGTGTATTTCATTAATGCTACTATTCATGTGTATTGCCTTCAGCTTTCAGAGAGTTGAGAAGGCTACAGACAACACAGAAAGAAAAGCACAATGTTTTGACACCACTTAGTGGTGTGAATTTTCAGTGGAAAGTACTACAGCTCATGAGGATGGACCACTTCACGTAAGAAAATGAAAATGCAGCATCAAGAGAAGACAACATTCTTGATGGATATAAACAAGACATCTGCTGATTTTAAGGTCACTTACAAATGTTATTTCTGCTGGGTTTCTCTGCTGCTGAAAGTCTTGCTTATTAGTGCACATGCAGTCATCCAGCTGCATCTAGAACTTATTTAAGAGTCGCCAACTGGTCCAAAAGGACAACTCTTTGGATAAAGTTGTGCCTTAGGACATACTTATCTGCTTGCATTCATGTGATTTTTATTTTTATTGTGTCTTTTATTTGGCCTGCAAGCAACCTGAGAGCAGCCAGTGCCTTTCTGTTGTTTTTAGACAGCCTATGGGACATCCAGGTCAGCCTTCTCCACACACACAGTATCGGTGCACTTGGCTTCAGAGGACCAGTACACACAGAACTAAGGACAGAAGGGGATCTTGCACATGCTTCTACGAAAGTAGTCACCTAGGGTTAAGGGGCAGACAGCAAGCTGCATTAAAAAAAAAAAAACCAACAACAACAAATACCAAGAAAAACCTCAGCTGACACAAGAGGCCCCACCCTTGGCAATACAGGACACCAGCTGTTTTAGGGGCTTGGAGATGGCTCCCTGCCTGCTCTTCAGTCCTCTCTAACAGAGAGGAGCTCTGAATAGGAATCGAGGCATTAACTGCAATGCCAAGTTTATTACAGCCTGCCATACATAGGAGAAAAGTGACTCTTGCCTAGTTACAGCATAAGCTCAAATGGGCAACGACTGTCCTTCTCTCAATGGCTGCAGAACCAGGATGTCTCATTCACCAACGGACCCCTCACCCCACAATGACATAGCTACTCTTCCCACAACCAGACTTCCATCTGCTCATTTTTAATACCAATACATATTTATGTTTCAAAGCGTATCACACGTATATGTTGTTTTTCATTTACTTACATCTCATACAGGTTTTGAAAACAGCTCTATAAAATCACATATGCTTTAGGTGACCTTAATGGCATCTCTGCGCCCAACAATGTCCTATTCTAATACAAAGCTGCTTTTTTAATGCAGCATAACCACTTCCCATTACTTTTGTTATATATTGGCTTCTCCTTACAGCTGTCTACTAAGCACGTAAAAACACAGGTACAGCAGTCTTACACCATGCAGTGCCAATGGATTTTACTTCCACATACCCAGATCACTGAACAAGCGATATCCCTACATTCAACTGTAGACTCATCTGGCATTACAAAGTCACTGGTGCTCTGCCTGAGCTACACAAACAAGAATTTATATGATTTTTCACAGCTCTGAAAACCAGAAAAAAAAAAAGAGATGGGAAAGTCTCTAGGGGAAGGCAAGAGGAATCTGAGGAGGAAGAGTCAATAAAGAATCTCTTTAGTGCCTAGAAAAGAAAAAATATAAATTTGTACTACACTTCTCCAAGCTAGCTTTAGGGTTATGGTGCACAAACATTCTGCACTAAAAATTCCAGTTGTATCAAATTATGAATTCAAGAACCGATTAAACTACTTCTGGTGTTTGAACAACAATCCATTAATGAGAATAAGCATTCTGTGTGGCTCTAGAACAGATTCTTTGGCTTTGTCTACAAGAAAGCATTCACCTCCTAGTAACAGATGATTAAAGTAAAGCAAATATCATCTGTATTCAAGGCAGCGACACACACATGCGTCCTACTGAAACTATTTTATGAAGCTATTTGAGTTTCCTTATGGACTTTCTGTTACCCAATGTGCACAGTTACAGATGGTGACAACAAGAAAAAAAAAAAACTATTTACAGTTTCACTAGATTTCATAGCAAGAATAAAGATTTGAACAAAGATCACATTTTCTTCTATTAAAAACAAAACCAAATATCACAAAAGAAAGGGAGCGTGAAATCTTAACTTAATATTAGAGTTCATAAATAGAGCTGTTGATAGTTTAAACTGTTTGGAGCCTCTGACATTAAGCATAAGAGGAAAATTGGACTTGCAAATGACTGAAAGCTGAAACAAGCAGACTATTGCGTGGACAGCTTGAAGATGATATGCAAGAAGCGCGTTTTTGAGACTGGAGAACTTCCATTTGGCCTTTCAGAAAAAAAGAAAAGAACAGGATATTAGCATCCTCTGCAAACTAATTGAAGACTAACATTGACATAAACCGCAAAGTAAGGCATTCAGTCATCTTCCTAAGAAAATAAAGGGAATTTGGCAGCACAGTGGTCCTCCGAGAAATGCCAGGATAGAAACCTCTGTTGTCTTTGTTGACTTAGCAGCTGATGTGTCCAATACCTTAATGTTTTGTAAAGAAAAAACACAAATGCGTGCTCCAGCATCTTGCACGCTGGAAAGCAGCTAGCTGCAACAAGCCAGCAAAAACAACAAAAAAACTAACTCGGACTCAAACACCATCACCATGCCACCTCATGCCCCTGCACGGCCAGAACTACCGCTGCAATAAGGATGGCTCTGGCTGCAAAGCACAGCACCACAGTGAGCACAACTGCCGCACAGCTGGGAACTGTTTGACACCTTCCCCACCTGCCTGTTTTCTCTGCAGTGCCAATCTGCCATAACGCACCTGCACTTGGATCCACACCTGACCCCCTCGCAGGCTCTGCTCTGACCACAGATCTCTGCTGACCACACCTGCTGAATGATGACAGCATGCCACTGCTTTATACCGGCTTCACCTGCACAGCCTGCCAGGACAGCAATCTCTAACTTGACGAGACACAGCTGCTTTAGAAGAGCGGGTACAGATAAACGTGGACTTTCTTCTGCCATAAAAGCGGGCCTATGTTTCAGCTTATTTCCAGTCTTGCTAAAACCCACTCAAACAAGCAGAAGTAAAACAACGTAACGTTGTACCCCAAGCACCGGGCGCACAAGGACCCGGCCCCATTTACTCTCCCAGTTGTTACACTGAGACGAGCCTTCTCCTCACACAGACACCAAATCCCGACGAAACGCTTCACCGCAGTCCCGGCGCCGCTCTGTGCACCCACTCAACCCAATCCCCATTCCGCGACGGACGAGACCCGCACGGCACAAAGCGCTGCGGCCCGGCCGCTTGCGCGGGGTCAGCGCCCGCCGCGGGCTCCGCCGCCCGGGATCCCGCTCCCCCGAGCCGCCCGCTGCGCGCCACCCCTTCCCTACCCTCGTACTCCTGGCTGGGGCAGGCGGCCAGGGCGAGCAGCGCGGCCAGGCGCAGGCAGCGGCTCGCCATGCTGCGCGGCTGCGACGGCCCTTCCCGGCTGAGGGCTGCGCGGCAAAGGGGCAGGAGGAGGAGGAGTGGGACGGAGACATCCTCGGAGCGGGCTCCCGGGCTCCGCCGGAGACTCCTCCTCCTCCTCCCGCCGCCGCCGGGGCGTGGAGACAGCTCCACCCCTCTCCGTCCCGCCCCGCGGGGCCCGGGGAGCAGTGGGGATAGCGGGTGTTCAGATGGGGTCGAGAATCGTGAGCCGAGCCTTGAATCGTGAGGTTACGAAGAGAAAGGTTGGAGTCCTTGAACTTGCCTTTGAGCTGCTGGGGTGTTCGGGGTCACGCTGTCAGGCTTCCTTTCGTAACCACAAAAGCTAGAGGCATTTTTTCCCCTTCCAGATTAAAGCAAATTCCCTCAGCAGCCTTAGCCTACAGAAGCGAGGGCTGTCTGCAAAGCATCAGATGTCCCAACGCTTTTGATTAAAGTTTGAGTTCTGTCAGCCCTGCAGCTTTACTACAGCTAGATGTTGGCTTTTTTTTTCTTTCCCATCTCCCCTTCCCCCCCCCCATTTTTCCGTCTTGTAGAAGCAGTACATTTTATATCCCAAAGCAGCTGAAGGTGCAGTAAAGCTCTGGCCTAGCTAAAGCACTTCTGGGAATTGCACAGCAGGACAGGACAGAGGTATCACAGAATCATAGAATCACAAAGTAGTTTGAGTTGGAAGGGAGCTCAAAGCCCACCCACCCCAACCTCAACCGTGGGCAGGGCTGCCCCCCACCAGCTCAGGCTGCCCAGGGCCCCATCCAACCTGGCCTTGAGCGTCTCCAGGGATGGGGCACCACAGCTTCTCTGGGCAGCTGTGCCAGCGCCCCACCGCCCTCTGGGGAAAGAATTTCTCCCTAATATCTCACCTAAATTTCCCCTCTTTTATTTTGAAGTAGTTCCTGCTCATCCTATCTCTATTAGACTGTGTAAAAAGTCAGTATCCATTCTATTTATAGGTTTTCCTCAAGAACTGGAAGGCCACAATGAGGTTTCTCCAGAGACTTTGCTTCTCCAGGCTCAGCCCAGGAGGGCTTCTTGGGACCCACCATGGGCTGCACTATCTGCAGCAAAGCACAGGCACTAAGTAATGGAACGGTTCTTTAAAGACACAACACATGGATTTTCAGGGGAAAGACTGTCATCTGAAGGGAAAATGGTAGTCTGGAGACTGAGGAGGAAATAGACATTGATTTTGCCTACTTTTGAGGCTTAGACAAAAGCAGCTTAAGAAATGGACGCTTACTATTAATAACAACAAAAGTCTGGATGGGTGCTGCATTTGGGAGCTTCCTCCCAGATGTTTTCTTCTAAATTGCTAATCAGAGCAAAGCATTACCCCCCACCCCAACTCACCCCACCTGGTATCACACTGAGCCCTGCCCCAGGAATGCAGTCCTGGGCACAGTGTGGGCGCTGGAACCCCAGCACCAGCTCTTTTCCCACAAGACCCTGCTCTGCCAACTGCAGATGCAGTTGGAGTAGGCTGGTCTGTGATATTCAGATTTTAAATTTTATCACTTTAAAACTAACTAAATGAATGAATGAAAGGAGCAAAAATGATGGTAGTGTCTTCTAGTTTATCAGCCTAAGGAAAGAAGAGATCTACATAAAATGTGACTAAAAAAAACAACGTTACTCTGTTTGGAAGTGGAAGAATAAGGAAAAAGGATCACTTTAGGCTATTATTATTGGCATAGATGTCATAGGAAAGATTAAAGGTTAGAAGTCTGTAATAAATAGTGATAATCTCTACGATTTATCTATGCAGTGAGGTAGCAATTCAGCACAAGAAGATACAATTTGGAGGTGTGCATTCATTCAGATGTGTTTTGGCTCCAGAGTTCTCTGTGCAATGTAACACTTATTTTGTGCCTCGGTCAGGACGGCAGTTATGAAAAGTCTCCCAGAAGACTGGGCCTTGAAAGATAAGTTCAAGACAGTTTAAAAAACCTTTTTTTTTTTTTTTTTTTTTTTTCCTAAATTGTAACAAATCAGATTTTTGTAAAGTCATTTTCTTAAGGGAGCTTTTCATAGGAGAAAATGTTTGGTACTGGGAATGTGTTAAACAAGCGTAACATTTATTGAATTTGAAAGTATAGACTTGGTCAATTTTTCCCCTCAGTTCAGCTTTCAAAGAGTCTTAGAAAAAATTCCAAATGTTTAAGCTTGTGGTTATATGGAGTCCCAGGTACTACTAGCATTGCACAAGAAGTAACCACCATGCTGTTCATTGAGGATTAACAGCTTTTGGCCATTTAGAGGCAAATGAAATGCAGTCCTCAATTAAATAAAGCTCCTTAAGAATAAAATTAGGTGACAGTACAGGATGAAGGTGTGTGAGAATGTCTTAGTTTAATATATAATAAATCCCAAAGCAAAAAGTTCTGTAGGAGACTTACAGATGTATTCTTAATATGCCTATGAGTTAATTTAGGCACGTAGCTTCTCTTTCACGCTTTTTTAAATAGAGGTTCAGAGGTATGATTTTCTTAATAATACAAAAGCAGCATTTAATGGAGGGGGAAATTCAGTGACATACAATTTTTAATAAAGTTTAACAATCTGATTAAACTTCTTCACCAAATAATAAAGAATGATAAGAAAAATAAATGGAAAAAATAAACAACAACCAAACAAATCCAAAGCAACAACCCAGCTGCATGTAATTAAGCTTTGGAAGCCCCAGTAGGACTCTGTTAGTCATGATAAGAAGATGACAAAAGGAGGGCCTAATGCAGGTTTGGTGCATTCCAGTGCTGGGAGGTTTCTGTGACTCTGACGTAGAGTCCAACAGGAGGAAACTGGAAAGGAAGGAAAGGTTGGGATTTGACCTGTGTTGATAACAGGAAGGAAGAGAAGCTCTGGAGTGGGCACTGCTGTGGTGAAGTAATGGAATCGCTGAGAGGAAAAAAATGCAAAGAAAGGCTAGAAGGAGGCAGATGGATGTGTGTCACATACAGCTCAATCTTGGGGATGAAATATGAAATTTCTCAATCTTACCATAATGCTGCTGTCAACAAATACCTGTCAAACCACGCTGCCAGCACATGTGTTTCAGTTCAGCAGAGCAGATGCTCCATTCAGTGCTGTTTTCAAAACATCTCCACTGAAGATAGTGTGTCTGTTGAAGAGGCTTTGCTCATTTTGCATTTTCTACTAGAAAGCTGTGGGTTTTTTTCTAAGATATGGACAGAAAACACTGAGGATGGCTCTGGAAGGCTTCATCAATGGATATAAATATCAGAAAGATGTAGTCCAATGGAAATTCTTGTTCTGTAAGTTTGAATAACAATGATAATTATCAAATAGTTTATTTTGTGCAGCGGTACCCTTCATTTAATGAGCCACACCTCGAAAAAAAAAACCAAAAACTTAACAATACACTGCTCTGGCTGTATATTTCAGGGAAAAGAAATGTCCCTTAGGACAGAATTCTTTCAATCACAGAATCATAGAGTTATTAAGGTTGGAACAGACCTCCAAGATCATCTAATCCAACCGCCCACACACCACGAATATTGCCCATTAAACCGTGTCTCTAACTGCCACATCTTCACATTTTTTGAACACTTTCAGGGATGGTGACTCCACCACTTTCCTGTGCAGCTTTGTTACTCTTCTTTAGAAGAAATCCTTCTGCTCTGCTCTCCATCTATGTGGTGTGATCCACTTCTCTTTGGGTCTTGCCAGTTATTGGTGGCCTCATGCTCTCCCGTCCTGCAGCGGCACAAGAAAAATGGCTAGACTAACATTCCCTCATTTTCTCCACTAACAAAATCTTCACCATGGAAAATTTCAGCATGAAGTCTGCATCAGTCACATATACATAGCATACATACCCAGCAATTTTGGGGGAATATCAGTTGCGTGTTTCTTTTCCATCCAGATGACTCCCAGTTTGTTGTCCACTCCAGTGACAAAACAGAAATGGAGCATGGAGGGGAAAGAATACTTGTAATAGTTTAAGAATATTGCGTGGTGCATCAGGAGATGCACAGTTTAATCTACGATAGGTATGTTGAAGAACAAAAGCTCTGTATGTTTTATTTTGTTAAAGCTGTTAATACAACTTGAATTCTAGCTGGTAAGATCTCAGCTTTTGATGAGTTTAATTGGAAACAGCTGTGTCTTAAACTATTTCCACATAAAATGAGAATGATCTTAAAAATGAAAGATTTCTCTGTACACAAATAAAAGAACAGCAACTCAGCCAGATTTAGGTTTTGCAATGTTTTTGTTGAGTCATTACTCTCTGAAAGAGGCTGGTAATTATATTTTGTGATTAAAATGCAATTCCAGCACTGCCTTAGAAGCAAATAGGCTGAAGTTTGATTGACATCTCATCACATAAGAAATTAGGCAAAGCAGATCTGCTATTAAAGCTTTAATTTCCCCAATTCTCCCCTCTAAGTGGTCTCATCACACTTCACTAGGATGTTATTTATGTTCTTGAAGGAGTTTAGATGTAACAAGGTGTGAAACTGTAACCCTTGTGAGCAGTGAATAGTCTAAATTACATAGCTCTTAAAAACACTCTTAGGAAAGTTACAGATTGTTATATTTTAAAGAGAGAAAACTGTAGATGTTTATCGTTTTCTTATACAACCCTGGGGTACTTTTCAATGTGCTCCATGCTATTTTTTAATATCTAATTCAAATAGTTTTCCTTTCTGCTGCTTATTTGCATCACTTAGATTTCTTGGAACTTTTCTGTGTTGTCAAGCAGCTATGCTGCAAGGCGGCTGTCATAAGTCTAAGCATTGTTCCTTCATGTGGAGGTACTGGATGTAGAGTGCTGACAGTGATATCAGGATTGGTAGTGTAACTCAACTGCTATAAAAACCACCCATTTCCCAGTCAGCAGGGCATCTGGCCAGTGGTTTGAATGGAAACTGAGTACAGAATGAGCTTTGGGTGTTAGAAAGTATTTCTGATATACTTAAATATATGTCAAAATTGTAGATGTCAAAAGACACTGTTGATGGACTGGTTAATGTTGTATTCATAAGTACATTTCAAGTGAGCTCTTGCTAATTTTATTGATAGTCACATAAGATTAGCTTGTGTGCGTGTGACTGTCAGGACTTACGTTGGTTTATTATTATATTAATTCATTTCAACTACTCTGATGTCAATAGCATGACTTAAAATCTTCCTTAGGGACAAAAGTTGGACACAGCTTGCCTGTTATGTAACTATTTCCTGGAAGAAAAAGGAAAAAGTTACACAAAGTTCATTTGATATATTTTTATAATCTTTGAGTGTATAAAATACTGCCTAACAAGCATTTTCTCCCCTTTTCAATTTCAGCCATCAGAAAGCTGCTTAGGAATTGTAGAGATAGAAATAAATCCCGTGCTTCTGGAAATCACTAAGCAAACATATGAGCCCTTTCCTTGTAGGAAGGAATAATTCCTAAGACCAAGGATATGGAGTAAGAAGAGCATTACAGCAGTAGGGGTTAGATTCAAACCCAATGAAATGTTCCATGCATCTGGAACAAGTTGTCCAGAGATGTGCTGGATGCCCTGCCTGATTCCTGGAGACACTCAAGGTCAGGCTGGACGGAGCTCTGAGCACTGATGTAGGTGTCCTTGTTCATTGCAGGGGAGTTGGACCAGATGACCTTTAAGTGTCTCTTCCAACTCAAACATTTCTACGGTTCTGTGGTTCTATGTAAATATATGTATTAAATGGTATTTTCAGATTGTACATCTTTGATTATGTATGAACAAACACACACAGATACATATATGTATGCATAGGTCTCTCAATATCTATATATGTACATATGTATATTTGTCTACATCATAGAATACCCTGAGATGGTGATTGCTCAGTGCTGCCATTTGTCAAGACCTCTCTGCAAGGCCTCTCTACCCTTGAGGAGTCAACAGCTCCTCCAGTTTAGTGCTGTCCTCAAACTTAGCATCTGCTCAAGTCCTGCATCCAGACATCATCTCCAGATGCTTTCCTTTACAGATAAAGCACTTGATCCTCTAGAGAGGGGTGTGGTTTAAAAGGCTTAGAGAGCATCATTTATTTTGTTGGATTGCTTTCTAAACTTCTAAAATATCAAATAAAAGCATAGGAACTGAAGAGAGCTTGCAAATCTCCTGTTTATGCCATTAGCAAAATGTACTTAGTGACTTTTTCTGGTTAGACCTCCAGAGCTACCTCTAGGAGACTGCTGATACTGCAGACCATCACCTCTGTGCACAGCTACTGCCTTACAGAAGCCGTGCTACTAAAATCATGGAGCATTTGCAAGAAATAGTATCTGTCTATCTATATATTTGATCCAAGGGATGGAACAGCTCCTATGTGAGGACAGGCTAAGAGAGCTGGGGCTGTTCAGCCTGGATAATAGGTGGCTCCAAGGAGACCTGAGAGCAGCCTTTCAGTATCTAAGGAGGGCTGTAAGAAAGAAGGGGACAGACTCTTTAGCAGGGTCTGTTGTGATAGGACAAGGGGAAATGGTTTCAAACTAAAAGAGAGGAGATTTATACTGGATATAAGGAAGAGATTTTTTACAATAAAGCGAGGCACTGGCACAGGGTGCCCAGAGAGGTGGTGGATGTTCCATCCCTGGAGACACTTATGTCAGGCTTGGAGAGAACTCTGAGCAACCTGATGTAGCTGTAGGTGTCCCTGTTCATTGCGGGGAATTGGACTAGATGGCCTTTAAAGGTCCCTTTCTGCTCAAATGATTTCTATGATTCTGTGATTTATCTATTTATTTATTTAACGGTTCTGGAAATAAAATTTTTGAGTAATTTTCAGTTGTCATGTCCTTTTAATCATTCATTCATTCCTTTAGTGATGAAATCTCAGACTGAATTTGTATTTCATCTCCCAAAGGGAGTAGAAGCAATGGTTCTACCATCAGTTCAATGGTTTTCTGTAAGAATCAAGCTCTAGATTCTTAGCTGTACAGATACACAAACAAATAATAATAATAAAATACTGTTAATTTCAAGAGATAGCTTCCTTTATGAAGTCTTTTCAGTGCTATCATGCATGAGTTGTTCTATGGCAGCACTGATCCTGCCCTATGGGAATCTTTTTAATATATTAGGAAGATCACATGAGAGATGCAGAACATGAGCTGTATCTTCTTGACAGGCAAATTCATACAGCAGCTTGTTTGGGATGCAAATCATAGTTCAAATTTTATCTCTGGAGTTCACATAAGAGAAAGTTTCATGAATAGACTCGTGAAAAAATGACTCGCAGAAAAATCCCTTACTGAGAGAATCAGTTACTCATAAAATACCATACCTAATGCACGGTACACTTCAACTTAATTATAGATTTTTCTGAATGTGTGCATAAACCATCAAAAAAGATGTCACTTTTTCTTAGCAGTGAACAGTTGCTTGTTAGATTCTGCTTCTCTCCACTATATATTAAAAAAGAGGATAAATGATACATTTAACAACTTTTAATACAGCTGAGCTTCATTTAGAAGTTTCTTAAGCTTTCATACTCTTAGCCAAACCTAACAAACAGTTGCGTGACAGTTTCATAGAATCATTAAGGTTGGAAAAGACTACTAGGATCATCTAGTCCATGGGTGTCCAAAGTTTTGGCTTGCCTGTGCTGCACTGAGTGAAGAGGAATTGTCTCAAGCTGGATAGATATTGGTCACTCCAAAAGTAAATCCTTCTGTTTATTTTCATGGAAAATACAACAGAGTGACCACATCAGCTCTATTTAATAGAGCAGATTCTGTGCTACGAGATACTGTTTCAGCACAGTCACAACCATTAGCTCTACATTTTCACCAGTGATGAAACAAGAGCCTACATGCCTTGCTTATAAAAGTCTGCACCCACTGTTGCTGCTGGCCCTGCTGAAACACTCCACCCACTGCTCCACTTTGCTCACAAACAACCCCAGAATTACAAAAGTTGGAAAAGACATCTAAGATCATCCAGTGCAATCATGCACCTATCACCAATATTTCCCACTAAACCATGTCCCTCAGTACAACCTCTAAATGTTTCTTGGACACCACCAGGGTCGGTGACTCCACCACCTCCCTGGGCAGCCCATTCCAGTGCCTGACCACATCCACTGTTTCATCTCCATCAACACTGATCAAGTGTCAATGAATGTCAGTGGGTGCCATTTTTTCTGCGTGGAAGAATTCAGTGACAGACCTTTGCTTCATACGCACTTCCATGGCAGATACCATTGTGTCAGAGAGTATTGCTGTTACCTGGAAAAAGAGGCCAACCCCCACCTTGCCACAGCCTTCTTTCAGGTGTTGTAGAGAGCAGTAAGGTCTCTCCTGAGCCTCCCTCTCCTCCAGGCGGAACAATCTCAGTTCCCTCAGCTTCTCATAAGACTTGTGCTACAGACCCCTCACAGGGGTTGCCCTTCTCTGGATAAGCTCCAGGGCCTCCATGTCTTTCTTGCAGTGAGCAGTCCAAAACACAGCACTCAAGGTACAGCTTCATAAGAGCAGAGTACAGGGAGACAATCACCTCCATGGTACTGCTCTCTATATAATCTCTGATACAAGCCAGGATGCCATTGGCCTTCTTGGCCACCTGGGCACACTGCTGACTCATGTTCAGTCAAGCAACAAATAATACCCCCAAGTCTGTTCCCTCTACACAGTCTTCCAGCCACTCTGCCCCACGCCTGTAGTACCACCTGTTGTTGTGGCCAAAGTACAGGACCTAGCACTTAGGCTTGTTGAACCTCATCCCATTGGCTTCAGCCCAGTGATCCAGCCTGTCCATATCCCTCTGTAGGGCCTTGCTACCCTCAGGCAGATCAACACTTCCTACCAGCTTGGTGTCATCTGCAAACTTACTGAGGGTGCACTCAATGCCCTCCTGCAGGTCATCATTAAAGGTACTGAATAGGACAAGCCCCAGTACTGACCCTGGGGAGCACTGTTCATGACCAGAGGCCAGCTGGATTTAACCGCATTCACCACCACTCTTTCGGCCTGGCCATCCAGCCAGTTCTTAACCCAGCAATGAGAGTATCTGTCCAAGACCCCAGCTGCCATCTGCTCTGGAAGAATACTGTAGGAAACAGTCAAAGACTTTGCTGAAGCCCAGATGGACTACCATCAACATCAACAGCCTTTTCCTCATCCACCAGGAGGATCACTCAGTCACAAAAGGAGATAAGGATGGTTAGGCAGGACCAGCCTTTTGTGAACCCATGCTGGCTGGGCCTGAGCCCCTGACTGTCCTGCACTTGTCACACAACTACTCAAGAAAATGTACTCAGTGACCCTCCCTGATACTGAGGTCTGGCTGGTAGACCTGCAGTTCCCTGGATCCTCCTGATCCTTCTTAGATGGGTGTTACATGTGTAAGTCTCCAGATATCTAGGACCTCTCTGGTTGACCAGTACTGTGTAGGATATAGGAAGAGTTTTTCAGATCAAACATTTATCTGAACTTACATATTGAAATTTGCACACTGAACATCTATACATACATTTAGAAATACAAGTGAATTCACTTTTAAGTTTGTATAAATGTATATACTATCTCTCTGTGAAACTTATGGAAAAAAAACCAACAAACTACTACCATGTGCAACTGTTAAGGTACCAGAGGACCTTAAAGCAAACAAATAAATAAATAAATATTAGAATCTAGAAGAGATAGAGCTTTCAGAGAATTTTGAATCAGAAAAAATTGATAGAGTGAGTATTTTTAACTGCTTTTTGGAGGCCATCATAAGGAAAACTGCTGGTTTCAGACTGACATGATGCAGCTGTATCTTCGAAGAACACAAACTCCACCTAGTGGTAGTTTTGCTGATGAAGTTTTAGAAAACCTGGAATTCTGAAGCACCATCTGTTATAAGATAAGGCTGTGAAATCAAGGAATAAATATTTAAATTATCTTTGGGAAAGTAACAGACTATATAGAAATACACTACAAGCATTTCTACAACTTCCTCACTATTGTTCAGTCAACAAATGCCTCTTAATAATAATTTTTTTTTTTTTATCATGACTATGATCTTGTTGAAGATTTAAATTAATACACATGTACATGTAATTTATTTGTTTAATCTTTTTTATTATCAAGGAAGAAACTTAAAAAAAAGATATTTGAACAGATTAATCTGCTCCTGCTTTTTCCTAAGCAAACTGAATCATCTGATGCGGACCAGGTAAACGTGAGTCCCTTAAACTAACTTTGGTGTACATCAGTTTAGATTTCATTACATGAACTTCAGTAGCATCAGATGTAACAGTAATTACCACTCTAAAGTAACATTTTCCACTAAAACAGTTCACATTTAAAAGAAGAAATTGTCCTTATGGTAATAATTTTTGGCGATTGAATTTTTTCCCCTAAAAAGTAACTGAAGTTGATTCAAATTTATGAAGATACTGTTTGGTCTGTCTCTCCTTTTCCACTTCTTTAATATTCACAACAGTATCCAAGCAGAACAGATACAAAATGTGCATTCAAGAAAATAAGAAAAATATGTAAATAGAGTGAACATAGGGAAAAGGCTCATGTAAAGTTCACTGCAGAACTTACGAGGAAAATAACAGATCAAAATAAAAGGATCTTAAGTAACTCTGGTAAAGATGACCAAATCATCCAGGTTTTTAGTGTGACACTTTGTGTAGCAGAAAGGACCCCATGAAAGCATCTGGACATCTGACGTACTTACAGGAACGAAGCGTTCAGCTGCATCAACTTTCCAGCTAAATGTAACTCTTGTAACTCCTGACACTTATGATTCTGTTATATACAGTTTAAGCAACTTTGGAACTAGAAAAAAAACAAAACAACTCATTATCCAAAAGCAAACATGGCCAAAGGCAGAATATATTTGTATGCCACTGAAATAGGGGAAAAAAAAAAAAAAAATCCTAGGTATTCTATAATGATCATCTGTCCCTTGCAAAGTATTCTGACTAGCACTCAGTTTAGCATTAATCCTTTATACTTTTTTTCATAGAGTTTGTGCTTATTCACAAAGCTTATGCATATTTGAGTAAGGGGCAAGCAAATACTGGATCAGATTCACCACAGTAAGAGTTATATTTCTTATTTATTTAACAATGTTCAGAAATCTAATTCCTTGTAGAGGGAGTCCTGGCAACAGATTAGTGGGGTTGTGACTTTTCCTTCTTGACCTAATTAAAAGAAACCATCCTGTTCATCCATGTTATACTATGGATGTTTGAAGACTATACAACTGGAATCCAATTAAAATTACAACACAGACACCCACTTCTTATCTTGCCTGACTCTGTGAAAAGAGAGTCCTGTCATCTCATGTTGATTTCAGCAGAAGTGAAGGCATTCAGCAACTCCCAGAGTTGAGTGGTTTCTGTAGTTCCAGGTCTGGCAGGATACTGACCCACACACCTGTGTCACTATTATTGATATAATTTCCAACTACTGTCATGTTGAAAATCAGGCACGTACTAAATCATTTCCTCCACAAGAGCCTCAATGTTAAATACTTCAGGCATTTATTGCTCTTTTTCTAAGTGAAAACAGAAAAAGGCATATGTATTTCTAAGTAATGGAGCACCCTCTTTAAAATGTGAACTTCAATGTTCTTACTCAGTTTGGTAATCTTACATCAAACATTTAGAGTTTTGCAAGAGCATCATAATGCTTAGACCAAAACAGAATAAAGTTATTTAGTAAAAAACATGAAATGCCTGTATCCAACTTCACATAAAAAAATATATTCTGTTTTACAACACTAACAGTTAAGGCCGCAGAACTCCAACAAGATTCTGATAAACATCAACTCCAACTATTAAACTTACCAATAAATACCAAGAAAATGGTCTGCGTGTTTAAAATGACAACAATTAAATGAATAAAATCAAACCGTCAACAACTCCAGTAACTCATAACTGTTTTCAAGTATAAACTGCACTACGTGCTTTCAGACTGTCACATTCTTACATATTGTCACAGTGTTAGAGTAATACACAAGTAGAAGATTTTATCCTTCCATCCTGGTCAGTCACAGTTTCCTTAGAATTCTCCAATGTATGATTCTGATTCTCATCTTTGCTGTCTTCAGCAGCTAAATCTTCCCTTTCTTTTTCTTGTTCGCTCTGGAGTGGCTTTCCAGATATGTCTTCCTTTCTGTTACATACATTCTTCTGGCCTGTCAGTGGTTTTCGTTTAAACAGGGAAAACTGGCGTAACAAAAAACAAACAAAAATCACATAAATAATATGCCCTGAACAGTTAGCTGTGGAATTCAAGGTTCAAAAAACCAAAATAACCACAAACTGAAAGCTCAGGTAGAGCAAAAAAAGGCAAAAGCTCACTTGATCTTGATTTTCAATCAAAATGGGGCCTCATGATCCTTCTTTTTGGGCTTTAAGAATATATACACAGTCTTAAAATCAGAGCATGTTGGAAATAGATACAGGTATAGCTAATCTGCTGTTTTCAGAGGGAAACATGGTGGGAAAATTGTTTAACTAATCTCTCATAAGAATAAACTCTAAGTTGTCAAAAAAACCTGATGTGACAAGCTGACTGTCTGTCTTTTATGGGCAAGCTATACAGAGCCAGGTGATAATGGGCTTTATCTCATTTCTATGGACAGAGGTACTAAGACCTATTTTAATAGAGCATATTTTTTTCTAGTCATGCCAACCCTCACCAATACATACTAGGCTTTTACTGTTCAGAAGTACTCACTGGGCTCATTAAAGCAGTGTAGGAGAATTTGCAGACTAGATTACACACTTGCCTTTAGAAGAAACCAAACTAACCTAACCATCAGTTGCATACACAAAACAATAATTCCTGGTATATAAATACGTAAATAACTGAAACTCATTAAATAGTCTTTTTTAATCAGAGGATTTCTGATATGAGAAGGTCAAGCATTGCATGGTTATTCTTTAAGAGCAAGAGAAATAACTCTGATAAAAATATTTTTAAGACATCAGAAGTATAGAGATATTACTTACTTTCAAGCTAATTATAGGAATACCTTATTTTTACTTACTGCTTTTTTTCATCACAAAGTTTACCACTGTGCGTGTTTTAGAAGACTCTCTATTAAAAGCTCCATCAGAGCACGATGTACAAATAGAATATTTCAAGTCAAGGATATGCACCGTACTTACATTTTTAGTATAACAGGAGTTAGTTACAAAACTGCCTCTCAACTTTTCATAGTTCCACAAAAAACAGTATTTACTGCAGTAACGTAATACCTAAGACAGTTACTCACGTTCTGTGTTTGTCATGAAGAATATACTAGCTTCATAACTTCCATTTACATGCCCTATTAAGAAATGTAACCTATTTTCAGCCTAATATTATTTCTCCCTTATATAAGCTGGTATAAAACCAGAAGACATCACAAATATATAGATGACAAGTAAGAGTACTCAAGATTTATGTGATTATTTTTAACAATCTCGTTACCTTCAGAATATAATTGTAGTGTCGCTTCCCAGGTATAATGAGAGTAGCTATTAAATCCTGTTAAATTACAGATAACATCTATTTTTACCTGTTTACTTAAATCTATTTATTATCTGCCTATAGTGTTATACTCCTGAATCAGATCCAAAGAACCTGTATGGGAACTGTTGAAACAGCCTGAACCACTGATTGATCACCTGAGGCGAGAAATGAGTCAGCCCTAGGAGCACAGGTGAAGGCAATTCACCCATGTGACCAGAAAGGGTGGAACCTGGCTGCACCCCTCCTAGACCCCCCATTTAAGGGCTGACTGCCACCAGGGATGGGTTTCTTTCTGGAGATCCCTTTTTTTTTTTTTTGGAGTTTTCTACCATGAACCTAGGGTATGGGTGAGCATTTCTTCCTTGACTTTTTTTTTTTTTTTTTTCCCTTACTATGATAATCTTTCCAACTATAACACCTGTAACATATCATCCTAACCACGCTACTTTTTCAACTGTACATTAGCTTACAAAGTCATAGTTTTGCCACAGTTGGCCACGTTGCCTATGGAGTTATGTAACTGTTATGGTCATTTCCCATCATTCTGCAATGCAGTTCCTGTGAGGTTGTAGTCACTCACAGCTTTCAATATGAATATCTTCTCCCACTAACTGTACCTATTTGTCATCTTCATTTTGGAGTTAAAGAGCCAGGAAATATGTGGCACATAGAAGGCTATAAGACCCTCTATAACTTTGAAGGCAAGGAGAAGAACTATTAAAAAAACATATCAACCTGCATGTCAGACAGCCTCTATTGGAAAATACTGATATACATGTTTAATATATGTAAGTATAGACAACAGCAGATAGAGCTGTTTTAAACCAGTTTTGGATAACCCCAGAAGAGTAGAGGTCATAATCCAGTAATAAAGAAGGAACTGCTTACACCTTTCCAAGGATCAGAACTCACCAAACGCTTCAGAGGAGGCAGTCTCTAAGCAGAGATGCTTCCCTTGCAGCTGCCAGCCCTTAAATGAGGTTAGAGAGGGGTAAAGCCAGGGTCCACCCCTTCTGGTCACGCTTGCTTCCACCAGTGCTCCCAAGGCTGACTACACCCCTTTAGCATGTGCTCAATCACTGGTTCAGGCTGTGACCTAATGGTTACCATACAATATGCAAGCTTCTAAACTCTCTCATTTTGATCCGTGGACAGTGCATAATAACCAGCTCCTCCACAAAAAGCAACATATTCAGGGATATCACAAAATGAAATCAAATTTTAAACAGAAATAACAGGTTGCTCAGCAGTTTAACTGTTTATTGCAGTTCAGGTAAATTTGGTTGTTTGCTTCAGCTCAGTAACTGCCCAGCGCCTTCCTGGTCACTGCTGAAACGAAAAATCAGACTACATACCTTTTTTCTTCCAACTGTTCCTTCAGCTATTTGGTCCTCAGTATTCTCTGAAGAATCGTTCACGGTGTGATTGTCAGTACTTTCTTTCTCTACGATAACATAAAGCTTTATATTAACTTCCTTCTGATTCTCAGAAATTAAGAGCAGAAAAAAGCATTATTCAAATGATTTCTGAATTGAAAGCCACTAAATGCAAATGTAGATCTTAAGCAATCAGAATCTTCAATTCAACATGATGCCCAGCTTCTCTATACTTCTCTACCTATTAGCCTTGTATTATTCTCCAAATGCTTGATTTTCAGGAAATGAGCGCACATGGCAGTAACATCATGTAAAATGTTTTGACTTGGACATCGTAGTTTCCTCTTGTGGACAGAAGACAATGTCTTGCAAACAGATTTTTAAAATATAATCTAATTTAGAAATGCTGACTTTAAAAGCAAGAGTTATTGTTCAGCATTAATCTTTATTCCATAGAATTTCCTGGTAAAGGGAAAGCTTTCCATCTGAGTCACTGTTTCTGTGTTTAAATTTTCCCATACTCCCTGCGTGAATGATATAAAACAACTTCATATCAAAACTTCCACATCAATAGATGATGGGAAAATGTTTAAGCATCCATTCCACACAAGCTATGGCAATTATAATAATGAAGATAAATGGCACAGCTTCATAATGAAAGCAAGTGGTCTTTTTTATACCATGCTTGTTTTTTTTCTTTTGAAAGAGCAATCATTGATCATTCTAGAATTTCTGAAATAAAGGAAGCATTTTTGACTTGTCTTGCAAATACGGCACTCAACTTCACACTCTCAGATTTTCTAAAGGAGCATGTGTCATCAGTATACTCAAACTATCTTCAAGACTGCAAGCAACATCTAGACTCACATCTTAGCATCTTTGAATAGCACTGAGTAATTATCACATTTCATGGAAAATAGTCTGTTGTGAACATAATGAGGGGACTTTGGCTGACAGGGAAGGAAACAACTGACAAGTTTCTCTGCTGAAGAAACACGGCACCTAAAGAAGTAGCTTGAGAAATAATCCAATTGCTATCACTTTGTCACCTTAAAACTAGAAATGCTCATTTTAAGGAAGATAATCCTGCTAAGAGAAATTCTATTTTTCTGGGCATCCTCCAAAATATAACTGTAAAAAGTGTTTTTTAGTTCCAACACATTAATAATTAGTAATAATTTTTCCCTCTCAAATTTCATTCTCTCAATAACTGCTTTACCAATCACTGATGGTATACTATATTGTTAGTATATTGATAATATAACTATATTGTTCA
Organism: Meleagris gallopavo; assembly: GCF_905368555.1. Lineage (NCBI taxonomy): Eukaryota > Metazoa > Chordata > Aves > Galliformes > Phasianidae > Meleagris > Meleagris gallopavo. Next base: position 111,168,940 of record NC_139404.1, on the reverse strand, counting down.
GTATTTTTATAATAGAGATTGTTTAGAAATCTTTTGAAATGTTTCATTCATTTTAGAATGTATGTAACGGTCCAATTCTCAGGAATTGTATTCTTACCCTGCTGAATGATGGTCTCTTTCTGAGTAGTCTCTTCTGTCTATAGAGACAAAACAATGAAATTTCTACTTTCAAACTTGCTAAAAAATAAATTGTTTAACTATAAACACCTACATATGTATTTTTCCCTCTATCAAAACCACCCACAAAAACAACTTTACTTTTCCAAGCCAACTACACATACATTGAAATTAATGCAAGTTATAGAACACCAAATTGCACCACAGAAAATAACTTAAAAGGAGCAAAAGCTTTTACCTCTACAGTTTCCACTGTGCTATCATCATCTTTCTCTCCCTCAGGTGTTTTACCATGGCATTTCTCTTTGTCATGTTTTTCCTCCATTTCCTCTTTGACTGTTTCTTCTGCTTCTGTTTCTCCATCTTCTCTCTCTTCTTCTTCCTCTTGTTCCTCTTCTTCTTCGACTGCTTCTTCCACATCTTCTTCTACTGCTGCTACTACTTCATCTTCATCATCATCTGTTTCTTCACTTCCAGACAAGTTCTGTTCCTTTGACAAGATGGCCAGAAAGTAATTTTGAAATGCATGCTGCACAGTAATATCATAGTCCTCAACCCAATTCATCATACATTATAATTTTACTAAAATCAAGAAAATTCAAATGAAATTGCTCTGAGGTAGATAAAACAAGTGAAAGGCAGGTGTCCTTATTTGAGGTTTGTTCTTAAATAAGGACTCTCAAAAATCTGACTATGAGTTAGCTCATGTTAACACTACTGAAGTCTTACATTTTGATATACTAAGTTTAAAGGCTTTGTCACTATGTGATCACTGCAGAGTGTTGTCTGCTGGTGTTTGGAACAATGATGAGGAAAATGACAGCAGGTTACTGGAAGGGTGTGAACATTTCTTTTGTTTTTATTTTTCTCTTTTCTGAGTAAATTATGAAGCTAAACATGCACTCAATTCTTCGGTAATATTTCTATGAAGAAAAGAAAACATGTTTCTGTGATGGAAAGCAAAAGCAAATCCCACCTCTCTAGGAGCTGAAAATGGTTGTTTATTCCACTTTACAAGCACGCATAATTATCTCTAGCTCTGCTGATACAAGGGATACTGGTCCAGCAATCAATGAGAAAAATACTGATGTTACATAGAGCATAGGCACTGTGGTAAGCAGAACCATGTGGACATGTTCTGTGCACTTAAATGAAAAAGCAGAGCATAATCATCCACAGCATCCATTTTAGCATAGAGTACTTCAGAAACCGAACACAAGATCCTACGATAGCTTTACAGAATATAAAAGAGTAATGTATAACTCCTATGTTTCCAAAAATCACTGCTCTTTTACAGATGCAGAATGGTTGAACTTCATTGAATGACTCCACAGGTACACAGCAGGTTTGGATCCCGTCATGAAAACACTTCCTATAAGCCTAAAAACAAAGCTATCTAAATCTAGGAGTCTACATAGGAGATACACATAAGCTGTCAATGTAATCAGCAGATTGATAAGCACCACTCAGTTACCATATGAGTTTAAGACATCCTTACATGGGATTTACGGAGACCAGTATCATTCTAAACTCCAATTCACATCCATATAGGATATCCTGTAGTACCTGATGTGGCACTAATTGTGTTTGTGTAACTGAGTAAATGCTCCTAGACAAAGCAACCAGTGGAGCTAAAAAAAAAAAGGTGCTGCCTACTGTTGTTAAATTGAATAATTTTCCTGACTGACCAGATTTCCACTGACTAAACTTGCAGCTTGGCAGAGGTGTCTCTGGATAACACCTTATCTGTTCAACTTCTAAAGTAAGCCTTTTTGAATGACAACTCTGATAGCACACTTTATTACTGTCACATTCACATGCCCACTTACAGGCATGTTTTGGAAAGTTTTTACCAATGGTAGTGAAGAACAGATGAGAATGCCATACTACAGATATTCTTTTTACTTTAAAAGATGAATCATCAGTTTATTAAAAGTCATCTCTGAATAATGTGGTGCTACTAATTAAAGCAGGTGTTTAACAGTATAAGCTCTGCATAACTATCCATCATCATGTGCTGGAGGTAAATTTCTTATTCCACTTTATATTCCCTACTCATAGAAAGATAATACTGTAAGAACAACTTCAATAGTTTTACCTCTGAAGTTGATACACAGAAAAGCTGATTTGGCCAATGACACATACAGCAAGTCAACAGTAGCAAAGAACATAAAAGAAAAGACTTGAAATGGTTTTCATTTAAGCCTGAGATTCCAGTTTCTTCAAGGTCAGTAAGGAAACAACCTTTCATGTACCACTTCTCACCTGCTGTCATGAAAAACAATCTCAGTGAAGCATGAAGACGTTTCATGGTAGACCTTGCTCAAATGACTGCAGGGAACCAGGTTTCTCTAGATGGACTTAACTGTTTCATTATCAATCGATCCTACATGACTTATGGGAACTCTGGCAGCCTGGCTGTCCATAATTTGCATTTCAGAAGGGAAAGCTTATGGATTCTCTCCAAGCCTCTCTCCAAGAAGTCAAAATATTTTTTGTTTGCCACCACCAATTTATGTTGCTAGGGAAGAAAACAGCAAAACCACTGACAATTTATGTCTTCTCAGATCTTCTAAAATCTTGTGAAAACTCAATGGCAAAGAGAAATCTGTAATTTCTATGTGTACCACTTTGAAACAGAGTTCTGGGAAGTTCAAGTTTATAGAAAATATATTTGTTTCTGTTTGCCCTGGAAATTGTTAATAATCTATAGAGATTATTAAAGACAGCTGAAAATAAGATAGTCACATGCTTCTTCCTTGGCTACCTTCTCCCAAGTAGCCACAAATTTGCAATTGCTTAGCAGAGCTTTTAATCACATGAAGAACAGATTCCTCCCATTACCAAACCAGCCTGTTACCTTTAGATACCCAAAATCTCTCCTACATGCATGTGACTGCTTACATGCCTATACAATAGCTGAACTGAATACACACTTAGTAGAAGTTTCACTATGAAGTAGAAGACATGTAGTTGATTAGTGTCATCTCTACTGAGGTTGACCTATGGGCCACAGCACATAATGCTGTCAGATGGGAGTGAACAATGCTTCCTCTGTAGAATACTGGTAAAAACAACCACAAAATACATCTCTACAAATCATACTTTTTTTTTTTTGGTAGAGGATTGAAAATGAATCATAACTTCCAAAAATCCTCATTTTAATCTCCAAAATACTAGCACAAGTCACAAGCACAATGCCTGAATTGTCTATGAAGGAAAAATATACTGCTATCATTTTATTAATACAGCATTTAAAGTAACAACATTAACCATTAATTTACATACAGATGAGAGAAGACAATAAAATTAGCTCTATTTATCACTTGTGGGTTAGAAATACATGAACTGGTAGACATACAACATTTTGTTGATACTGTTCTTTTAATGACGTCAAGTGACTGGAAATACTGCCTTACAAAAGTCTTAGTAAGGCTAAAATACATATCTTGTAGTTGCTTGAAGGTTACAATGAAAGCTTAACATCATTTCATCAGGAATTTGAACTGGATTTCCATTTTATAGCTATTAATCTAGAGAAGTTATTAGTTCAGTTAATCTAACCCTCAGACAAATGTCTTCCACTTTAACAATTACTAATGAAAAAGCTGAACAGTTTGATAACTGACAAAATTTAAATATACAAGTACTCAGATGTACTCAAAAGTATTCAAATGAGGCATTTAAAAGCTTATTCTTTCACTTACAAGCAGTGAGACAGTCAACAAACTTTGAAGTTTATTTTAGATATCCAACTTAATCTATTCACTACAAAAATAATTTAAATGGATTTACCTAAAGGATACTCCTTCCATCAAGTCAGAATTTTTATTATTTGTTTCCCAAGACTAGTCAGCATCTGAAATAGCTCAGATAGCTTTCATACACAAAACTGTATCTTCTTCCAAAGGTCTGCTTTATTTGGAAAGTAAATAATATAAATGTCCAAGGTGAAAAGGAAAAAAAAAAACAACCCTGACAGACATAGAATGATTTCTTAAGCTGTTTGTGAAGAATCGCAAAACAAATAGGAAACTATTTATATCAAATATAAACTCTTAAAAGCCATTATACAAAAATACCCTTTAATCTTTAATCACTTAGAAAAGGCATACCAAAATAAATCCTGGACACTTAAGCAAAACAGAGGAACTATAATGAATAGTTTCAAATCAAAATATATTGTAATGATTTTAAAAACTTGTGTGTTTGGAAGGTAATGTGCTACATAAAAAAATGTATTCTTAATGCTAAAAGACTTAAGAGGAAAACTAACTTGGGAATACTGGCCCACATGTGGATGCAGTTTCTGCATATTCCAAATTCTCACAGAAAAAGGTTCTAGCACCTGGAGTTGGTCATACACCTCCCACTTACTTGCAAGTGAATTTGGACAGTCACTGGTTTCTGCTTTTATTGTGTCACACAGCTTAGAGTACTTCATACCTCTCCAAAATATTGTCCTTTTTGTTGGAATTCTGCCTTAATAACGCTGATTATTATTCAGCACTTTTGTAAAAATATGGGCAAAGACAAATTTTTATCAATAATACTACTGCATACAGAAAGGTTTTATAAGTTTCTATTCTCCATACATTATTGAAGAGGATGCCCCATGAGTCACTATTAAAGTTTCCACTCTCCGCAAGACTGAGTCTCTCCAGGGAGATCCACCATTTCAAAATACTCTGATATAAAACCAATTTCTGAACAAGCATCATCAGTCTTTAAGCCCATTCTCATCTTGCAGCTTTTCCTGTATGGGTTTTTAAGGCACACCCAACTCTGTAACAAAAGTCCCACTGATTTTCAAGTGCACATCATGTCATACTGTTTTTTTTGAAAGCTACTGGAAGGCCTGCTCTAAAACAGAGCTTAACTTCTTTCTGTACACTTCATACTGGACACATTCAAGTTTGCCTTTTTTTTCCCCTGAGAAATGACAATGAAGCGTCCAATAAAACAGATTAAACTTTGCAGCATTACTGCTCTTGTGTTTCTAATTATAAGAGACATTTTGTGACTTGGCTAGACACTGGATAAAATGAAAGTATTTTAGGCTCTCTTTTAAGAAATCCAGTTTCTCCTAGGGTGGCTTACAGTCCCAAATTTGTATTAGATTGAAGACTCTTGCTGAGTTTCCAGTTGAACAGCACATCATCAGTATAAAGGAAGTAGGAAATATTGCTCTTCAGCACTACTGTGATCTAGGTATAGGAGCAGATAAAAGCTTTGTTTAATATAAAACTCTAATTGCTGCTAACTTTGTTTAGCCCTTTCTCACACTCTCAATATGCAACCACAAATACTTTACATTTCACACAAACCACAAATGCAATTCTGTGTGAAAGGAGGGGTTACTTTACAAGTTATAAAGCTCTGAACTCAGAACATTAAACTCAGGACACTCCTCAGACTGCCCCACAACTGACCCACCATCCAGAGACAGAAAAAGCACAGTCCATGTCTGATGTTTCAATGTTGAGACACTTACGAAAGGCAGAATAACAAAGTCTACGTGACAACTCAGGACCATGATAATAAACTATTTTCATAACTTATAACTATGAGTTTTTGAGATAATTATGTTAACATTTATCCCTCCTATCAGGAGGTTGCCAAGGAAAGAGGCAATAGAAATAGCCATAAATCCTTAAAAAATACTGTCATTAAGTGTACTTGCATTGTTTTTTTTTTGTTGGTTTATTTTTGCAATAGAAAAAGCAGTGCAATTTTTTTAAGTCAAAGATATCAAAATGTTTTCACTATGCAAAAGCAAACCTCTCTGCATTAAAACATGTAGAAGTGTTATTAAAATACTGTAAATCAACGAGTGCCTTCAGATCAAAAACACATTCAGAAATTAACAGATGACAGAAGTACAGGCCTGCCATTTGTGCAAGCATAACACTGATTCAGAAATGATTGAGAATTTGCCCTCATATGTCAGCTACCATAAAGCGCATTGCAGTCTACAGATCTGACAACATTCTTTTGTCTGAAGATTCTATTATTTTTGAACTTGATTTGGCTTCCCATAACACTCATTTGAAAATTAAAGACACACACAAAAGGTCATCTGAGTTCATAGTCAGACTGTTAAACAAAATGCTTTGCCTTTAATCTTCTCCTTTTCTTCTTTTTTTTTTTCTTATTACTAGAAAGGGTATCTTAACCATGCTTTTGTCAAATGGCTAGATTTGCACACACTGCAAATTGAATTTGCTACTCTGAGAAGATCAATGGCATAGCCTTTTATGGAGAAAGTAGGCTAAAAGTTATCCTAGCTTGATGTTCTTCTGGGTAATAAAGACAGTAGCTGATGGGTTATAGAGAGGGGTTCACACAGAAACGTGCAGATGCTTATTAACGTTTTATGAATGTCAGTACTGTTGTTACCGGCTGTATTACTGCTATTGATCTTTAATCTTTAATGTGGAATTCATTGATTGCTGGTTAACAGTTATTAGTAAGTCAGTAAACCACTTTGATTCTGACTTGATTTAAATCACAGAGTTAAAGAGCTTTTCTCTGTGGCAACCAAGAGGGAATAAATCATGAACAGACAATAAACACTCTTTTTCTTCTTTAATAAAGAGAATACAGAGACAAAAAAAATGAAAGTATCAAGACAGATTTAAGACAAAAAGAGGAGTTACTTCTTCACACAATATTTAATGTAATCTAAGAATTGTTTTCTAAAACCTGCATTGGACAGGAAGTGCTTCAAAAACTAAGTCAAAGAAATTATGGGCAAAAAATGCTATTAAATACAACACATACATATTCTGAAATACAGGCTATTGAAGACTGAGGGATTAGAATTACAGAATCCTTAGAGCTGGAAGGAACCTTTAAAGGTCATCTAGTCCAACTCTCCTGCAATGAACAGGAACATGAACGGCTACATCAGGTTGCCCAGGGCCTGATCCAGCCTCGTCTTGAAAGTCTCTAGGGACAGAGCATCCACCACATCTCTAGACAACCTTTTCCAGTACTTCACCATGCTCACTGTACAGGTCTTTTTTCCTTATATCCAACCTTTATCTACTTACTCTCTTTAAGCTTGAAGCTATTTCTCCTTGTTCTATCATCACAAATCCTGCTAAAGAATCTGTCCCCTTCTTTCCTGTAGCTCCCCTTTAGATACTTGAAAGACCAGCATCAGGTGACCTTCGGACCCTTCTCTTCCACAGGCTGAACAGCCCCAGCTCTTTCAGTCTGTCCTTGTAGGACAGCTGTTCCATCCCTTGGATTATTTTTGTGGCCCTCCTCTGGACATACTCCAACAGTCTCTGTACTGTACTCTCTGTACTGAGGACTCCACTTTATTGTCCACTGATGCAGTGAAACCATAAAAGGTTACTAGGTTGATCAAGCAGGATTTGCCCTTGGTGAAGCCATGCTGGTTCTCCTATAAGATCTCCCTGTATTCCATTTGCTTTAACATAGCCTCCAGGAGGATCTACTCCATCCTGGTACAGAGGGGAGACTGACAGGTTGATAGTTCCCAGGGTTATCCATTTTACCCTTCTTAAAAATGGCTGTGATTTTGCCTTTTTTCCAGTCACCATCAGCCTTTGTCTGATTGCCATGATTTTCAAATATCATTGAGAGTGGCTTGGTGACTACATCAGCCTCAGGAGTCTGGAATGCATCTCATTGGGACCCATAGACTTGTGGATGTTCAGGTTCCTCAGGTGGTCATGAACCTGATCTTCAGTTGCAATGGGAGAAACATTGCTTCCCCAGTCTCCTCCAACTAAACCAAACATTTGAGGGATGTGTGACAAGCAGTTATCAGAGAAGACCTAGGCAAAGAAATTGTTAAGTACCTCAGCCTTCTCCTTGTCTGCCTTTATACCAGCCTGCCTGTGTCACTCACTAGGGGGAATACACCCTCCTAGACTTTCCCTTTCTGATTGAGGTACCTGTAGAAGCCTTTCTTGTTCTTCTTGGTACCCCTTGCCAAGCTTAGCTCAAGCTGGGCCTTGGCTTTCCTGACTCATCCCTACACAGCCTAGCAGCTTCCTTATAGTCTTCTCATAATACCCATTCCTGTTTCCACTGCATTTTCTTCTTGCTCTTCAGTTTGACCAGCAGGTCTAAGTTCAGCCATGCCAGTCTCTTGCCTTCCTATCCTGACTGTCTGGGGATGGAGGAGCTCTTGCACACTGAGGAAAACTCCCTAAAAGATATCTGTCAGCTCTGCTCTGCACCCGTACCCATGAGGACAGTTTCCCAGGGTGTTTTGTTGACTAACTCCCTGAAGAGCTGGAATTTAGCTTTCCTAAAATTTAGTGTCCTAACTTTACCCTTTGCCTGTCATAAATCCCTCCAGAGTATGACTTCAACCATAGCATGGTCACTCCAACCCAGGCAGCCTCCAATCCTGATGTCACCAATCAGTTCATTTGCACTGATGAGCAACAAGTCCCGTATTGCAACCCCTGGTGAGGCCTTCTATTACTTGACTCAAGAATTTATCCTCAGCCATTCCAGGATCCTCTTGGATTGCTTACAGCTTGCAATGCTATTTTTCCAGCAGCTGTCTGGGTGACTGAAGTCCCCCAGCAGGATGAGTGCTTGCAATCGCAGTGCCTCCTGTAGCTGGAGGTAGAAGGCCTCTACTTGATCAGGTAGCCTGTAACAGACAGCGATCACAAGGCTCCCTTTGCTGCCTCAGTCTCTGTTACCCACACTTTTTGAACTTGTTCAAGACTATTCTTAGGAACAGCTCTTCACATTCTATTCCTTTTTTGATGTAGATAGCAACACCCCCTCCCCTCCTTTCTTGTCTGTCCCTTCTGAACAGTTTGCAGTCATCTATAGCCACACTTTCATTATGGGAATCATCCCACCAGGTTTCGGTGTCAGCAACTATTTCATGATTTTCTAGTAGCACAGTAGCTTCCAGCTCCTTCTGTTTGTTTCCCAAGCTGTGTGCACTGGTGTAGAGGCACTCCAGCAGGGTAGCTGGTCTTGTCACCTCTTTAAAGGATAACTCCTTAATTCATCTTAAGTATTTTCCTTGATTTTCCCCATAGCCTTCTCCTATTGCTCCAGCAGTCACTGCCTCATCATCACAAGATTTTGTATGTGCTGCAGTGTTGCCAGCACTTCTCAAGGCAGCAGGTCCTTCAAGGCCCCTGATAGCACCCTGTCCTTCTAATCTAGTTATGTTATCCCACATCTTACCAAGGGAAGGCTCGCTATACCTTCCGTAACCCTTTAGACCTACTTTAAAGCCCTCTCAACGGGCTTCCCCAAGGACCCTTCTCCCTCTTTGAGGAAGGAGAAGTATCACACAGAGAAGGAATATCGGTGCTAGACAAACCTTTGGTCTGGGTAGTAATGTCTGTTGTTTTCTCTAGTTCTGGATTTTTTTTTCTCTACTAAAAACTAGTTTGAGAGTGCTTCTGCCATGTTACTTAAGCTTACTTACTGCACATAAATCTTTTTCTATCCCATAATAAAAACCAAGGACATACTGAATTTCCATAAAACCACAGCTACCAAGCTTTATAAATCAGTATGAGTCAAACTAAACAAAATTCCACTCTAGTTAATGCTGATGAAGTTCCAAATTCCCCCAAAGCCCAGAAACATTGGCATAGTGAACAATTTATGTAACAGTTCTGTGGAAAACCCTTAGAAGAACTGCAGAAATGCTCTGGTTTTCCCTTACCACAGGAATGATGCACAAAGCAATATAAAATCAATTTTAATGTCAATGAATTTTTTCCAGACAGAATAAAGAAGAGATGTCCACACTTGGCTTCTTTAAGACTCTTGGGAAACCTTGGGAAGCCTTATACTATCAGCGTTTGCTAAGCAAGAAACAACAAATGGTCCCTATTTGCCTAAAAATTTAGATTAAAAGCTACACCCAAACAATAATGAACAATTTATTCCTGTGTGGATCTGAAATCAAAGTGCCCACACTTTTTTTTTCTCTCTCTCTCTCTCTTTCTCTCTCTCTCTTGGAAATATTATTCATAACAACAGAATATTCTTACACAGCTTTCTTCCAAGACTGACTTTCAGAATCAGAAGTAGATTATATTCCAAGAAACACAATTTTAGACCTACAAAAATACTTTCCACTATTGCTCCAAGTTTAGTCACAGTAACATCCTAATCTTCCTAAGAAAGGTAAAATAACACAGTTTAACTCTACTTAGTTTTAGAAGTAAACGATTTCACAGTACTTCAGTGAAAAAGCAGTACGTCTATAGAAGAATTAAGGACTCCATTGTAAGAGTGAGCTGTCTTCTTGGGGAGTGCACTTAACTGTTACAATATTCCCCTCTATCATAATATCATTATACTTACCTTTTTTTCCAAGACTTATTCATCCATACCCACGTTAAGACAATGTATTCCAGAAAGTTATAAAGGTTGAAATTAATTTCACAGGGACAAAATAAAGTCACTGGACTAACTATTTTTATTTTAGTTATTACATACAGCATGCAACTGAAATTGATCTTACCTTCAAACATAGTATATGGAAAGGGTGATTCAGATAGGAAGGATTGAAATGAACTAGAATGCACTAGCAAAGCATTAATCTACCAATGCCTTCTTAGAAAATAAATTCTGGAGACATTGTGCCAAAGACAGTTTAATGTTAATATCTTACAACATAAAAAATGTTTCATAATCTCAACATAAGTATTGATTCTGTTTTTTAATTTTTATTGAGTGGCATTTACTCATTTTGTTTTCCTTCTTCAGTATCCATTTTAAATAACGTTTAAATAACAATTCTTCCAATGAATTCCAGTGAATACTGAGAGATGTTTACAAAATTTCCTCAGACAAACCATTAGCATAGTACTTAACTAATAATGCTGAATGACAAGAGTTCATATCCCTTCTTTTGCTGGTTCAGATTCTAATAACAATAATGCAGCACCAAAAATATCTTTCAAGATTTGTTTGTGTATAAGTATTAGCATCCTTTCTCTTTTTAAAAAATAATTTAGACTTCCGTGCCACTTTTGCTACTATTCCATTTACTTCCCTGGTTTGTTACAGCACCTTCTTTCAGAAAGGAAGGGAAAACACAAACCTCCTCAAATGAGGAGAAGCTTAAGCTCTGATCCTGGAAACACATACGTAATTCACTCTGCAACAAAATATAATCCCCTCCTTGAGAACCTTAGAATTAGGTGACAATATATTTTAGTCTTTTGTAGGCAGCTATTGAGTCTTTTCTGTATTGCACAGTATACACAAGTAAATCATGTTTTACAGGTGTATATTTTCAAATTTCTTAATTATGTCAAATCATAAAAAGTAGCAAATGAAAATTATCACTAAAGAGAATGTATTCTCATTATAATGCAATCTAGACAAAATTCTGAGGTTTATGTTCAGCTTTTATGCACATAATTGTGTGCTGACACCAAAATACAAAGTGAACCTTTAAGGCCTTTGGAAAAGCCCAAGCCATCTTTTGCCCAGGCTCACATTTCCATTTTCCTCTCATCTACTGACCCATCTATACTTGGCAACTTGTGCTCTAACTTACGCTGAGTATTTGAACAAACATTCTGCCTATATAAGAACAGAAGAAATGTAGGGGGAATGAAAATGGAGTGACATCAAAATTTTAAATTATGTATCCTTAATGATTTACTGACATTCTTTTCAAATCAGGCACATTAACAAGTAAGCTGCTACTAAAATTCATGTATTACCTCAGGAAATCTGATTCAGATGCAAAGATTACACTGTTACAATGTATAATTCATGTTATCAGCATGAAGTTATAATTGCAGGCAAACACATCCTGCCTCCTTAGTAGTTCTTTTAAATCTGTGTCAAATATGATAAAGATGATTATTTAAATGATTTTATCAACAAAGTATATGATTTATCTCATAAAAGCTTCTCAAATCCATGCATCTTCTTTTCCAATAAATAGGCACTTAAAATATATGTATAACAAATTTTTGGATACTTTTAAAAATCAATTTGCTGTAGTTTCAGATTTTCCTGAGTAGACTCAAGATGAATCTCCACTAGTCTATACTATTTCAGTGTTAAATAATGAGGCAGCACATTATTCCAAAATTGTTCTGAATTATGCAAACCATTTGCCACGCGCTGCTTTGACTTCATTTTTTGTTTGGAGCTGTTTGGAACAGCAGAACTTTCTGTCCTCCCTGGTTTCCTGGTTATGCTTTTCTTTTGTTGAAGCTTATTATTAACAATTTTTCTTTCATCTTTTCTTTTTTCTTCTTCTTCCTCTCCTTCTTCTCCCTCTCCATCCTCCTCTTCTTCCTCCTGACCCTCATCCTCATCCTCTTCATCTCCTCCTTCTTCCACTTCCTCTACTTCTTCCTCCTCTTCCCGTCCTTCTTCCTCTTCTTCCTGTTCTCTTTTTTCTTCTTCTCCCTCTTCCTTTTCCTCTTCTTGCTCTTCCTCTCCTTCTTCCTCCTGAGCTCCCTCTCCCTTTTCTTCCTCAGCTCCCTCTCCCTCTTCCTTTTCTTGCTCTTCTTCTCCTTCTTCCTCCTCAGCTCCCTCTCCCTCTTCTTCCTCAGCTCCCTCTCCCTCTTCCTCCTCAATTTCCTCTTCCTCTTCTTCTATTCCTTCTTCATTCTCTTCTTCTAATTCTACTTCCTCTTCTTCCACTCCTTTTCCCTCATCTTCTTCCATCTCTTCTCCCTCTTCTTCTTCATCATCTTCTTCCTCTTCTTCATTTCCTCCCTCCCCCTCTTCCTTGTTTTCATCTTCTTCTCCCTCCTCCCCTTCAGTTTCTATCTCTGCTCCTTCCTCTGCCTCCTCTTCTTCTTCTCTTTGCTCTTCTAGTTCATCCTCCCCCCCTTCTCCTTCCTCTTCTACTCCATTCTCCTTCATCTCCTTAGCCCTCTTATTTCCATCTTCCTCCTCCCATTCTTCTTTGGATCTCTCTTCTTCTTCCCTCCCTGACAAGGCTTCTTCTAACTCCTCTTCACCATCTCCTTCAGTCTCCCTTTCTTCTTCTTCACTTTCCTTTCCATCTTCTCCTTCCTGTTCTGCCTCAACCCCTTTTTGTTCCTCCTCCTCTACATTTTCGCCTCCTTCCTCACTCTCATCTCTTCCTTCACTTTTATCCTGTTCCTCCTCTTCCTTTTCAATTTGTTTCTCTTTTACATGCTCCTCCTCTTCTTCAATATCCTCTTTTTCTCCCTCACTCTGTATTTCTGCTTCCTCTATCAATCTGCCTTCTTCATCTTCTTGAGCTGTGACATGTTTTTCATAACTCACTTCAACCTCTTCTGCATCCCCATTTTCACTGTCTCTTTCAATTGGTGATTCATCTCGTTCATTTTCTTCATTATCTTTTCCCTCTTCATCTTCATCACTTTCTGCTGAAATGACTTTGTCTGCATCTTTTTCAATCTCAGCCTCTTCATCTTCCTCCCCTAATTCAACTTCACTGTCAACTGTTTCATTCAGTTGACAGCCATTTTCTTTTTCACTTTCGTCTTCTTCACTGTCTTCGCTCTCCTGCTCTTCATTAGATTCCTCATCATTTTTTGTTTCTAACTGTCTGTCTTCATAAAATTTAGCTTCAGAGTATGTCTCTTCCTCATTCAGGCTTTTTATATCAATGGCTTCTACATACTCTTTTTCATTGTTTGTAGCTTGCATCCCTTCAATCTCACTGCCTTCTTTTTGTAATTCCAGATCTTTTACATTTTCTGTTTTTATTGATTTCTGGATCTCTCCATACTCATAGCAGTACCCTTCATTTTCCCCACTTTTAAGAACATATTTTGCAAGATCACTACTATTTTCTTCACTTGAAGACGATGATGTAGTTACAGCTATTTGTTTAAATAATGGGTCCTTTTTTTTAAACTCCCCCTGCTTTTCAATACTTTGTTTCCCTCTTTCACATGTATTAGATTTTTCAACAGCATTCTTTATTTTGTTTCCACTTTCTACTGCTTCTTGACTTCCTTGCTTTTTAACAAGATTGCATTCTTCTACAATTAATGAACCACTATGGGGCTGATTATTGGCTGCAGATGGAAGTACATCAATTTTAAGGGATTGCTTAGACCTAACAACTTTTAACTTTTTATCTGAATCCTTTGTTTTTTCATTGGGAAAACCACAGGTTATTCCCTCTCTGATAATTTCAGGATTTTCTGAATATTCTTTTTCCCTTTTACCTAATTTGCATTTGTCCCTACTAACGTGTTGAACACCACTTTTTGAAGTACTAACACTTTCTGTATGCTGAGATTTACTTTTCCTTGTATTTGTTTTGGCCGTGGACTTCCTGACAAAGGCATTACTGTTTTCTAAATCTGCATTTTGTTCTGGTAACTCTGAAAGTGAAGACTGCTTTTGTAAGGAACCAGAATCTAATTCTGATCCTTTCTGCATGAAATCAAAATCAACAGTTTTCAGCCCACCTTTTCCATCTCTTTTCAGTTTCAGATTTTTATTGTTCTTCTATTCCACATGAGAAGCAGAAATTAAAAAGAAAGAAGGAAAGCATTAAGAACAAGTGACAGCAAAAGAAAATACTACACAAACAACTGAACAAGAAAAGAAACAGTTTATGTGATGTAACTAAAAGATAGCATAAAAGGTGGAGTATTATAAATGAAATGGATTTAGAAGTACACATTAGAAGAATGCAACATGCTTTTGATGGCAAATCTACTGCTCTTTTTTCACTATGCAAGCATCCAAAGTGAATGTAAGAACTCTGTAGCCATGATCATAACTAGAGTACATGCAATGTGTGAAGAAGGAAGTGTGAACAGAGGAAAAAACTAAAGTTCTATTACACTGTCCTCTACTTGGGAAATCTGATTTCACTGTTATGCTTTTTCTAAAAATTTTGAGAATCTGTTGACTTTCTGCTTTAAAACTTGTATTTACTTAGAAAATTCTTCAAAATGTTTGTTTTTTAATATAGAATGAAATGGTAATGAAATATACCAAAATGCTGGAAGATCGGTATCATTTTAAAAGTGAAACAGGATAGTAATTCAAAAATATTCCAATTTTATAACTAAGACCAGTATTATTGCTCCTTTAAATATACTCTGGTGATTTTCTGTAAATAAAAACTTTACTTATACTTTGTCCCAAACATCAATTAAAATATTTTGCTATGAACAAAGCTACAAGCATATAAGTTACTACCAGAAATTATAAAATCAATGACAAGATTATGATAGTTTCCTTAGACTGGCAGAGTATTATACTCTGTCATCTCAGACAATGCTGGCACTGCAAGTTGTATGTGTCTGCACAAATCCACTCCCACTTCAGTTAGCCCCTTAGAATTTTACATCAAGGAAAATTCAAACAACAGCAAGATGGGCCTATAAAATTTGCCTACTCTTCGTTAAAACTCAAAGCAAAACACAGGTCATACAAGAACTACAGATCTTTTAAACATCACTGTAAGTGTCTGTATACATAATTAGTTACAGTACCTTTTGTTTTTGAATTGGTGATAATTTTAAGGACTGGTCACTGGAGTTCAATCTCATCACATGTGTCTGCAAAGAATGAAATCTCTGTTAAAGAATGAATATAACAAACTACGAAAGGCTGCATAATGACATCATTTCAACATTCTGAAAATACTTTTTCATTGGAGAACATAAAAATATTTTTCAAGCAATATAATACCTATTAAATTGCTAATTAAATAAATAATATCTGCTACTGCTTTCATATAGTAACTTAAAACATCATATTATTTCAATTGAAAAGATGGAGGATAACATTTTGAAAGGTTTCTCTGTATCTCTATCAGTGTCAAGGAACACACGTTCATTTATTCATTTATAAACTATGTCAATACATTTGATGTCAAATATGAAGTTTAGGGCCAGATAAACATTCTTTACTAGAAACTGAATAACATGACTTAGCTGCTTTGTTCTCCCCATGCACAACAATAACTGAGTCGTAGATTACTTAGTAGATTATCTTACCATATTTAGGATGTCAGTTGTCTCTCCAAGGTTTCTGTCATTATTTTCAGCATCTGAATCTTCTGGAGAGCTTTCATCAGGTTCATCTTTTTGATGCTTCTTTTCTTTAAGGTAAATGTAAACAATTAGCATTTAAGTACATGATATATACCAAGCAGCATACCCCACTCTTGTAAAAGAGATTATATTATCCCTGTTTTACTGACATCAGGCTGAAGTTTGGAGATTCCTATTTCTCCCAGTCTAAAACACGCAAAAACACTTTCACCTCATTTTTATCAGTATTAAAATTAGATGTAGCTCAAAAATCTAGTGTCAGTGTACTGATAATTTTTTGCAGGCATTTGAAGCACAAATGTTACATGGGACAAAGCTTTTTTTGCCTTTTTTTTTTAATTCTCTCTTTCATACCAGTGGAACAATTAGACTAAATTATCTGCAGTCATATTATCTACATTGCATATTACCTATGTAATGGATGGAGATACCAAATTTAGTAACTCCAATGCAGCATCATAAAAATGTGCCTAGAACATTTTCAGATTCATGTCAAGTTCACTAGGTTTCATATGGTACAAACCCCAAGGTTTCAGATCTCAGAATACTCTAAAGGCAATTCAATTTTCACCACAACGTTTAACCTGGAACCAACGTGGACATACTAGCAGCTCTACAAATAATCACCTTAATTCTGGCTGAATTAATAACTTTCAAATTGAATTTGACTGTCCAATGAATCTGAACTAACTTTTACATGGAAACACTGCATACTGCAGTCTTCTGCATTCCTCCTTCCAGGAAATCACACATGGTATAGAACTTAGGTAAGTCCAGAACCATACTGGAGAACCTGTGCACAAGTCCAGCCCAATATCACTGTTGTCCAGATTTTGGCATGAGACTGGATACTCTGAATCCTGATTTTCTTCGATATCAGAGAGTGAACAAGTACTTTTGCATTTCCAAAGGAAGAAGAAAGTTCCTATAGGAATTAGTAGACCTCTTTTCTTAATCAAGGTCTCCATTAGACATTGCTGAGTCTTTAAGATTTAGTTTCCTAATCACTTTTTCTCTGTAATTCTTTTCCTTAATGAAAACAGAGAATGTGGTTATTGATTTCACAGTATTTTATGCAGTCGCATTTCTACAGGACTGAGGAAACATAATTTAGCCATTGTTTTTCTTTCGATTAAACCTCTAAATCTTAAAGCACACTTTCAAAACATGATCCAAGTTTAGGCCATTTCTTTTATGCGCTTCTCAACTTCTACGTTCTCATTCTGATACATGCCCATGAGTTAAAGCTGAACCGGATCCTTCTTTTGTGTTCAAACTGAGCATTCATTTATGCTTAAGCAAAGCCAAACTACACAGCTCTCAGAAAATAACTGGAAAATGTGGGGACAAAACACCTTCTTCACGATGTCTCTCTTTCACAGGCTCAGATTTAGGAATATTTATTGTAGAAAAACATATTGGGCTGGTGTTGCTAGTGACAAGCAGTGAAGATTTTAAGAAGCGTTCTCCCAGTGGAGGCAGAGTTCGTGCCATCTGAATACACTGTTCTGGTGACCGTTCCTTTAGAAAATTAAAAAAAAACATTGAGAAAATTCTGAGGATAAGAGTAGAAAAAATAAACATAAGTAACCTCCTATACTTGACAGTGGTGCTTTCCTTTAGTTGATGATACAACATTGTAACTTTGTATAAACAAATATATACTGGATTTCTTGAACATTTTGATTATTTATAGTCCTAAAAACTGGACAGGTATATAATGGGATATTTCAAATGGATTTTACAGAATAATTTTAAGCAGTCTTAAAATATAGACAAAGAAGAGTTGTAATTTACACTTACAAAACTACATAAACTAGAAACTTGCTCAAGCAATTTAAGGCTTCAGAGGTTCTTTTTTTTCTATTAATTTATTTTTACATTTCTAAGATATTTTGAAAAATGCAAAGGAATAGATGGTATTCTAGAATAAAGAAAAATATAAAACCAATTTGAGCCTTTCTCATACACATAAACAGCTAAAATCTATTCTTTTACTCCCATCAATTTTGGGAAGAGGGTGCATATTCATTCTTTTTACAAATTAACATTATACTCTTATTTTAATGAGATATATTTATGTAGGTGTTTGCTATCACTTCAATTTAAAAAGTGTTTCCTGTAAAAAGTTTGGCAACTCTCAACACCTCTGTATTTACCCTCTCTCGACGTCGTATTCGTGCTGATGTTAATTGCAATGTGTTTGTTACTAGTGAATCTCCGCTCATTTTAGAGATGGTAGAAATCAAACGGCTCTCATATAAATCTTCTAAGAGTATTTCTTCAGATTCTTTTGGTCTTGGAGTAGCAAAAACCAGCATGTGACAACCACCACAAGCAACCTACAGCACAAAACAAAATTCAGTTACTTCATTTGCAAGTATCAACACAAGGATCTTACTTTTTTACCATCATCACCAGTGATATAGATTGCAAGAAAACAGAATCAAAAATAAGAGATGTTAAGTTACTTCAAATCTAGTTTCTACTGACTTTAAATAAGAGTACATAATTACTATTCCTAATAACTAACGATCTCATTAATTAAATTAATCTTATTTGCATTCAACAAAACATATGATAAGGCTAAGAAACTATAGAAACTGGATTGCTGGATCAATGGGCCAAGCTAAACTGTATGAGTTTCAATAGGGGCAAGTGTCAGGTCCAGCATTTTGGCCACAACAACCTCAGGCAACCCTACAGCTTGAGGAGGAGTGGCTGGAAAGCTGCCTGATGGAAAGGGACCTTGTTGTACTGATGGACAGTTGGCTGAATATGAGCCAGCAGTGTGCCCAGGTGGACAAGAAGGCCGATGGCATCCTGGCTTGTATCAGGACTGGTGTGGGGAGCAGGAATAAGGAAGTCATCCTGCCCCTGTACTCGGCACTGGTGAGGCCTCACCTCGAGTACTGTGTTCAGTTTTGGGCACCTCAGTACAGAAGGGACATGAAGGTGCTGGAGCAGGTCCAAAGAAGGGCAACAAGACTTGTGAAGGGCAATGGCTTGTGCCCTATGAGGAGAGACTGAAGGAACTGGGGTTGTTTAGTCTGGGGAAAAGGAGGCTGAGGGGAGGCCTTATTGCTCTCTTCCAATATCAGAAAGGTGCTTACAGTGAGAGCGGGGTTGGTCTCTTCTCACTGGTGACAGGAGGAGGGGAAATGGCCTCAAGTTGCACCAGGGTAAGTTTAGGTTGGATATCAGGAAAAACTTCTTTACAGAAAGGGTTGTTAAGCAGTGGAATAGGCTCCCCAGGGAGGTGGCTGAGTCACCATCCCTGAATATGTTTAAAAACCATTTGGATGTGGTGCTCAGGGACGTGATTTAGTGGAGCGTTGTTAGAGTTAGGGTAGTATGGTTAGGTTGTGGTTGGACTCAATGATCTTTAAGGTCTTTTCCAACCTGAGTGATTCTGTGAAACAGAAGAAAGCAAAGCTATTTCCACTGATTTTCAAACAATTGTAGCAAATTATTTTGCTGCAAGTCAAATGCAAGCAACAGATAACTACAGTGACATCTAGAGCAAACTGTTGTCCAGGACCACATCCAGGCAGCTTTTGAAAATCTCCAAGAAAGAGACTCCACAACATTGCTGGCAACCTGTGCCACTGCTCTGTTAACCACATTGCACAGAAATGTTTCCAGATGGTCAGATGGAGCCTCCTTGTGCCCTTGTTATGCAACTGGGCAACACCTAATGGTCTGGTTACTTCTTCTTATGCACCCTTCCTTTCAGGTATTTTTAGGCATTGATAAAATTACCTCCAAGCCTTCACTTTTCTAGGCTAAATACTGGTTAAAAGTTGTAGGAAAAAACATTTTATAATGAGATTTCAGCTCTTGTTAATAATATTCTGTAAGAATACAAACATTTTAATGTCTATGAAGCATGTAAAAAGTTTTACCAAAAGAACCGTGAAACTCAAAAAATTAGAACACAGAGCAGGATCAAACTGATTTGCAAAATTCTCTTCTCCAAGGCCTAACTTTCCATGTCGCCCATCTCCAAAAGTAAACATGAGGCCATTTTCTGTATGTGGAAAAAAAAGGATGTTATTAGTAACAGAGATTCAATACAAAAACAGGACAAAAACATAAAAACATTACAAAGTAACAGGCCAAGCAAGTAAGGAATGTTTCTCTCCCAAAAGCTGAACAATTATTTTTAGATTCCCAACAGATGAATATACTCTAAAAATATGTATGCTTTCAGACAAAGGACTGTCTAAGATTAGAGTTAGTCTAGACAATTTTGAAAAGAAAAAAAAAAGAAAGAAACAGTAACACTGAAACTGTGCAGCAAAACAAAGGCTTCTAAACAAGACTACTTGTTAACAACACATGATTATGAGGATACAGTTCCCTAGGAGATATCATATGCAGAACTATGCAGCAATCCCTTAAACTGATTCTGGCTTTGTCACAATCTTAGTTAACTTTTACAACTAATACTTCACATATGCCTTCTTCTACTCCTTATTTTATAATATATACTTCAAAAACACATTTTATAATGTATACTTCAAAAACACTTCAACAGTATAGAGAAACTAAGAGAGCATTTCAGAATTTTTTCACTTACATACCTGCTATTACAGCAGTGTGACTCTCCCCGCATGTAATGTTACGTATTTTACATTTCCTCAAGTGTTTCACAGACTTTGGTACAGAAGTTTTAAAAAGTAAAGTGCCATGTCCCAGCTGCCCATACTGTCCAAGTCCAAATGTATACACACCTGTTTCTGAAAATGTACAAGCAAAGTTAGCCACAAATATGCCACTATCTACATAATAACCCACTTTTATTAGCCAAATGGAAGCCAAAAGATATCAGCATCAAAAAGCATCGTTTCATCAATTTAAAAATGAGCAAAAAAATGAACTTATCAATTCACTAAAAAACAAACAAAAAACAAGCAATGAAGACCCAAAATATACACAGAAAAGAATTATGAATGGTTCAATATGTAATATTTCCAACATAATTGTAGAATAAACTACAGATTTCATGTACACAATATATTAGCTAACACAAAATGTTATTGAGCTTTTATGTACTACAGTTAACTCAAGACTACAATGTTGGCATATATATGCATATTCAAGCCTCATCTTAATTTCTGGTTACCTACATATAACTCCAAATTTAATAGTGTCCTTTAAACTACCAACCAATTGGTGTGGAAGATCCTGGAACAATAACAGAACAGGATTCAGTTATCTCTGTCTCTATCAAATGAACCCTGCGTTAAACACAGACAACACTATAATTGTGTTATCTTGTTACAGAATGATAAACTTTCCACATTTTTTTTTCATTCAATGGATTGTCTTTGTCAGGAAAAAGAATGTGGTGCTCTACAAGGCACTAAAGATTCTTGGTGCATCCATCCTTGGCAATCCATCACAACAAAGGAAGACTGCAAAGCTTATAAAACTTGATGAGGTCATGACTGAAAAGAAAAATTCAAACATGAACTATTTTTGGAAAAATAAATTTTCTTGGAATTTTACTCCCTTTTTTTTTTTTTCCCCCTGTGATTAGTCAACAGAAGAAAAGTTAGAAAAGTACTGATTAAAATTTGCAAAAAGTTTCATCTGTGAAAGATGGGGAAGGACAAAACTTTTCTACCTCAAGAAAAAACAAAAACAAACAAACAAAAAAAAACCCTGAAGCCTGGGAGAAATATATAACTATATTGATACCATAAACATCGTGTAGAGTAGTCATCGGGTCAAAAATCTCAGTATCTTCAAGACAGGAATGAGCATTCAAAGCTGAATGTGTTGAACAACAATTTGAAGGAGAATCTTTGTTTTTTAAGTACTTCTTTCTGCCAAGGAAACAAAGTAATTGGTCCTGCTATGCTGGACGTTGTCCTCACCACCAAGGAGAGGCTAATAAACAGTAAGTTCATGGGCAACCCTGGCTGCAGTGATTACAAAATGGTGGAGTTCAAGATCCACAGTGGGTCAAAGAGGGTGTGCAGGAAGCTTGCTACTCTGGACTTCAGATAGGCAGACTTTCAACTCTTCAGGGAACTGCATGGCAGGGTGACATGGAATAAAGCCCTGGAGGGAAAAAGGGCCTAAGAAGGCCAGTCAGTTTTCAAGGACCATCTCCTCCAAGTCCAGAAGTAGTGCATCCTGAGAAAGAGGAAAGCAGGCAAGAATGCCAGGAGGCCTCTGTGGATCACCAAGGAGATCGTGGACTTACTTTGGTTCAAAGTCTATGGGAAGTGGAAGCAAGAACAAGTTACCTGGGAGGACTGCAGAGAAGTTATCTGAATAGCCGGAGATCAGGTTAGGAAAGCTAAAAGCCAGAAAGAATTAAATCTACTCAGGGACATAAAAGGGAACTAGAAGAAATTCCATAGATGTATCAGTAATAAGAGGAAGACCAGTGGAATTGGTGGATGGTCACACACAGAAAGTTGCGGTCAATGGCTCAATGTCCAAGTGGAGACCAGTGATGAGTGGCCTTCCTTATTGATCAGTGCTGGAACCGGTGTTATTTAACCTATCTTTGTAGGTGACATGGACAGTGGGATGGAGCACACCCTCAGCAAGTTTGCAGATGACACCAAGATGAGCAGTGCAGTTGACATGCTAGAGGGAAGGAATGCCATCCAGAGGGACCTGGACAGTCTTGAGAGGTGGTCCCATGCCAATTTCATGAAGTTCAACATGGCCAAGTGCAAGTTCCTGCACCTGGACCGGGATAATCCCAAACACAGATAGAGACTGGGTGGAGAATGGCTTGAGAGTAGCCATGAGGAGAAGAATTTGGGGGTGTTGGTTGATGAAAGACTCAACATGAGCCAGCAAGGTGCACTTGCTGCCCAGAAGGCCAAACGTGTCCTGGGTTACATCAAAAAAAGTGCAACCAGCAGGTCAGGGGAAGTGATTCTGCCCTCTACTCTGCTCTTATGAGACTCCACCCGGAGTACCGTGTCCAGTACTGGGGCTCCCGACAGAAGAAGGACGTGGGATTGTTGGAACCGGTCCAGAGGAGGGCCATGAAAATAATCAGAGGACTGGAGCATCTCCCCTACAAAGACAGTCTGAGAGAGCTGAGGCTCTTCAGCCTGAAGAAGAGAAGGCTCCAGGGGACCTTATAGCAGCCTTCTAGTACCTGAAGGGGGCCTACAGGAAAGCTGGGGAGTGACTTTTTATAAGGGCATGTAGCAACAGGATGAGGGGAAACGGCTTTGAAGTGGAAGAAGGTAGATTTAGACTAAATATTAGGAAGAAATTCTTAACCGTGAGGGAGGTGAGACACTGGAACAAGTTGCCCACGGAGGTTGTGGATGCCCCCATCTTGCAGGCATTCAAGGCCAGGCTGGATGAGGCTTTGAGCAACCTGGTCTGGTGGGAGGTGTCCCTGCCTATGGTGGGTAGGGTGGAACTAGATGATCTTAAAGGTCCCTTTGAACCCAAATCATTGTATGATTCTTTTAATAGCCAATTAAATTCAATGCCACAAAAGTAATTTACTCAATGTGACTCTTCTGTTGTTTCTCTTGAAAAAGTCACAAACTGTAGAAATACTAAAAACAAACTATGTTACTATTCCCTCAGACTAATCTTTCACTACTGTCAGGGAAAGAGAAAGAAGAGAATGGGACAGATTTGATATTATTACCATAGTAACACACATTAATTTATATTGAACTTCAATTTCAAAGGAATCATAACTTCATAGTATAACAGTAAATACAGAAGTTTTCCGTCTAGAAACCAGATTGCCATTTCTGCCTCTCTCAGAACTGTTCCAATCAAAGATATAATGAATTTACTGCATAAAAAAGAATACGGACTCATGCTATTTTAGACTGGAAATGCAAAATACTTTATTAAAATCGTTTGTCTACTAAATGTAATAGTAAAGCTCCCTCTACTGGAAATATCGGTGCACGAAGGTAACATCTGAAGGAATCTTTATAAAAAGTAAAACAATGTACTAGAATTTTTCTATGACATTTAGACATTCTGAATAAGAGCCAATAAATGACTCCTGAAAGATAGTTCAATCTAAGTGAACTGAAGAAGCCTTATCTTCAGTTTAGTAAACAGCTTTCTTGGGATGGCTAATTCTGTAAATCCTATTTAAGATATGTTATTTGTCTTAACAGCAGATCTTGTCATCTTCAAATTATCCAGCTCCATTTGATTAACATTATTATTTTGAATGAACTTACAGTTGTTTCATCCTTTAATCCTATACTGCAATGTTTTTCATAAGAAATGTCTAGTCCTCTAAAGACATTTATGTTTAGAGAGATGCTAAAAGTACAGGAACTTTCCCCAGATGCTACTGACAATGAGAACAGAGCAATCCAAAACCAACTTAGATTGCCTTTATAAGATGAATGAATTTTTCTTCTGCTTTTCTGCATCATGGCTACCTACATTTTTCTCCTAACATTTTCTATTAGTCAGTTATCAAGGTATAGAAAGACAAAAATTTTACTACATTCTTAAATGAGGCCAGACCTCAGTAATAACAACACTTAGCAGAAACAGGGATAAACAGAAGCCTATTGCAAAGCAATCTCAAAGACTTTGTGACAAAAAGACACAGTTGAACTTCATTCTGAGTTTGATTTTGCAAATAAATTTGCAAATAACATGAATCCAAAAAGGGATACAGTTGCATTGTTGCCTCCCTCCTGTCCTCAGTTTTAATAGTGATACGGTAAGATGAAACAAGCGGAACACACTGCCACCAAAGGGGCAGATGTCACTTCTCTATTAAATCCCTGCTTACATTTTCTCTGCAGTTCACCTGGCCGCAAAGAAAGCCTGCTCAGCTCAGTAAGCCAGATTTGTTTTGATCTGCATTTTAACTGATACGGTTTCCTGTGGAATGGTGAAGACAGTACCAAAGTGATACAAGGGGACAGGAAAGACACGTGACCACAGCAGCATGAGGGGAAGATCCAACTCTTCAGTGAGCAATGAGGATGGCTCAGTCATATTAACAGCACTCAGAGGAAAGAAAGTGAAAGTCCTTGGCTTCTTGAGCACTGGGACTGCTTCTCCTTGACTTTGAATATATATAAATGTATATTTGGCAGAGCAGGGATATTTCCAATTAACTGTGTTTGAAAGGGTTTAGTCTACCTTTACAGGCATCCTTTGGATTACATAACAACTCCTTAACCTCAGTGACAGCTGTCACTATACATGAAATTTTCCTAATCAAGAATATAGTTTTCAGATATATATTTTTTTTAACTTGGACTATTTACTGAGAGAACTGAGGGCACACCAAAAGTCTTTTTCTTCAGATCCATGCATCCCTACTTACATATTTAAGGTTACACACAAAGTGACGAATTTTCAGAATAAGAGAAACACAGATATGCCCACAGATCTCCATATATCTTCATTTCATTTCACTTGAACGTTATCACTGTCAATGAGCCATTCGGCTATACTACAGCTTTAGTTTTGAACAGCTTCTGGTAAAAAATGTTACTTTAAAAATCAGCTGTTGACGTAATGCTCAGTTTTACCATAGCTAGTAATAGGATTTGGGGATTTCAGTATAAATAGTATACAGACCTAAGAATAGTTTGAAAAATCTAGATAATCCTATATGGTCACTCCAATCACCTTTTTCTTCTTCCCTTCTAGATTCAAAAGATGTTTTTATTCTAACTTCTTAAAAGCTTTAATGAAAAAGTACACAATTTGGATTGCTGCTCTCAAATTTCTTTTGAAAGTGATGATACCCAAAGTTTTCATTTTCAGTAGGAATCGTTTGCAAGAATCCTGTTTAACAAGTTTTTTAGTATCTGAGTAAAATAAATCATCTGAGATGAGGGTATGATCTTGAACTGATTGACAGACTGTCATGAAATGAGTTTGTCCTCTGATAAAGACAGGGAGCTTTTGCAGCAACTGAATTTTTAACTGTTCTTTCCTTTTCTCCCTATACCAAATACGAATACTAAAGGCAGAAGTAACAGTAAGAGTTGTAGAGATGATGGTTTCCAATACCATATTCAAAATTTCTAAAACATTGTATATTTTAAAAAGTTTGCTGTTTTTTTTTTTTTCCTTATTATGGCTATCAGTGATAGCAATATTTTATTTTTTATTCTCTGGGGAAAAAAAAAATTCTCATTTTGTAATTTCAGACTAAAAAAATGGAATTATTTTCATACTTATATTCCACTATTTACTCTGACACACTGTTGGAGAGATTTCCAACAGTAGTTTGGTCAAATAACCCATGTAACAATGGTTCTTACTATATAAAAATTACTAATAAAGTAAAAATGACAGTCATAAGAAAGAAATCAAATGAAGTGCCCTGGAACAGGCTAATTATGTATGACGGTCAGGAAGAAACTTGTCTCGTACTCAGTAAGATAACCGGATTATGCTTTCTTCTAATTTGATAAACCCAAAGTAGGACTGATGACAAGAAATGAACCAGGGTGTACAACAGTTTCTACATATCACATTTTCTCCTATCCTATTCCTATGTCAAATGAGACAAATGAAATGGAGAAATACACAACAGCCAATCACTTTTGTTACTTAAGAGTAAAATAACACACCCAGGAAAATCTGGAAAGACCGACCATAAAAGGATGAAAACTGTATCAGCATACACAGTGTTACTAAAAAGCCAAACAGCATCTATTTTCAAAAGATACATGAAATTCAGAATTTCTTCAAAATTGTACTAGTTTAGGAACTCACTAATTTAATAAGTTGAGCCTAAAAGAGATATGAATGTTTCCAGTTCTCTTTGATGTTATATCTTTCATCAGAACTCTGAACTTATGGTCACGTCACTTCATCTTGGGATGCAACACATACTTCAGTACTTATTCAAAGTTATTTTTCTGATATCAAGCATGTATACTACTCTCATTTTTTAAAATCAAGGAATCACAGAATAACCCTAGTTGCAAGGGTCCCACAAGGACCATAGAATCCATATCCTGGCTATACACAGGACAACCCCAAATCAGACTCTACGTCAGAGAGCACTGTCCAGACACTCCCAGAACTCCAGCACACAGCCCTGGGCAGCCCGTTCCATGCCCACCGCCCTGTGGTGCAGCCCCTTTCCCTGACCCCCAGCTGCCCCTCCCCTGACACAGCTCCATGCCGTTCCCTCGGGCCCTGTCGCTGTCACACAGAGCAGAGCTCAGCGCTGCCCCTCCGCTCCCTGTGAGGAGCTGCAGCCGCCATCAGGCCTCCCCTCAGCTCCTCTGCTCTGTGCTGAGCACACCGAGGGGCTTCAGTCGCTCCTCATACGTCTTATCCTCTACACCCTTCCCCATCTTTGTAGCCCTCCTTTGGATGATCTCTCATAGCTTTATGTCCTTATACAGTGGCATCCATTGCTGCATACGCTGCTCAAGGTGAAACCACACAGCAGAAAGCAGGGCAGGGAAACCCCTCCCCTCTCTGGCTGGCCCTGATGCACCCCTGGGTACAGTTGGACCTTTTGGCTGCCAGGGCACATTCCTGACTCAGATCCAACTTGCTATCAATCAAAAATCCTGGATCCCTTTCCATAGGACCGCACTCGAGTCTCTCATCTCCCATTCTGTACACGAACAAGAGTTACTTCATCCCATTTGCAGAATCTGGCACTTGTTAAAATTCATGTGGTTGGTGACTGCCCAGCCCTCTAATTCATCAAGATCTCTTTGCAAGGCCTGTCTACTCTCAAAGGATTCAAGAGCTCCTCCTAATTCAGTGACTTCTGCAAACTTCTTTAGTATACGTTTGATTCCTGTGTCCGTTTTAAAAAACATTGAGAAATGCCCTGAAAATTGAGACTGGGGAACCCCACTAGTGACTGGTGATCCCATTTAAATGTAACTCAATTTATTATAACCCCTTCACACCCATCCATCAGCTAACAGTTTACTGTAGCTAGCTGTATTCTGAACATTTTCTCCAGAACAATATTATGAGAGACAGTATTGAAAGCTTTGCTGAAATTCAAAAAAAAAACACACCTACTGGGTTTCCTTGGTCAACTAGGTGGGTAGCTTTGTCATAATGGAAATTAAGTTTGCTAAACAGGACTTTCTGCTCAGTGTTGGGTTTTACCAATGACTGCACTGTATTTCAAGTGTTTTTCAGTGTCTCTCAGAATAATCTTCTCCATAATTTTACTAGGCACTGAATAATAATAATAGCAGAATTACATTAAAATTCTCTATTTGACTTTCACTCCTAACACAACAACTATCAATCTTTAGGCATACATATTTTATCAGAGGATATTGTTTTCTTCCTCTCTTGACTCAAATGGATCCATTGGTGTTTGACACTGATCTACTGCCAGCTAAGCCAGCACTGTATTTCTTATATACCTTCCACTACAGCATCTATTTCCATATGTAAGTGAATTCTACATAGTAACACACTGACTTACAACGTATTTTCTTCACTATATTTGTTCGTTGGTTTTTTGTTTTGTTTTGTTTTGCATTTCGTTTGCCTCTGTGTTCCACTTTTAGTTCCTGCAAGATTTAACTATAATGCTGATGTCATCTAAGTCTACAACTTCCTACAAAATCTCTGTAGAAGTCATTTGTTTTAATGAATTTTTATCACATGAAATACCATTAAAACAAAATATCTATTGGTTGGCTTCAAGTTTATGGTTAAAAAATCAATAATGATAATCTAATTCTTTTTGCTGAACTTCACTTTATAACTCATAAAATAATGCTAGGATTTATACACATGCTAGCCTCAAATTTATGGTAATATTTTTCACAATAATGATAATCCAATTTCATGCAAAGAAATTTATTTTATGGCAGAATACTGCTAGGGTGAGACTGTATGCTGGAGACAAAAGCTTCAAAATGTAGACAAATGTTTGCATTATTTTTTTGGATTGACTACTATTATTTCCTCCTCCCAAAGGAGCTTTGATTTACTTAGAATCTTGCAGCTTCTCTCATCATTACACGTAACCTTTTCCAGCCCTTTGCTTCCACCTTTATTCTCTCCAGTGGCTTGCTGTACAATATCACATCAAATTACTTAAAATTCCGCTCAGTTAGATTTTCATTTTATATTTTAGAAACTTTGCTTACATAACCATTAAGGCACTCTGTTAGGCTCACAATAGATGACTATTTAGCATTTCCAAAATACAGATTTAAGGACTCATAAAACCTACTTATTTTTACAACTTTTGCATTTGGGTAGAAAATTACTTGCAAATATTTTATACAGTCATGGAATTCATCACAAGCCAAAACTAATAATTTTGAAATCATCTGCACATGAGGTCAAACTCCCTTTTTCCGCTTCCGTAGTATTTTATAGTTATCAAATCTAATGAAAACAGAAATTCTGATGAGCAGATGAGCTCATATAGGATGGTCAGGAAAGCTGCAGAAGAAGGAAGGAGTCTTCTGTTTGAATTACTGGAGCTTCCAAAAAATCCCAGAAGATATATTAATTAGATTTAAAAAAGGTGTTCACAAGGAAGGCTGTTCAGATTACTGAAAAAACACAAACTGCTTTATAGAATGGCAAGGCACACTGACTTCTCTACTCTTCCCTGGGTCCTATAATGCAATCTCTTCCTTGAACACAATGATACCACCTTGAACAGAGTGATACTACCATGTCTTTCCTTGCAGACAGAAAATTCTACTTAACTCCCACCTTAACCTGTATTGCAACCAAAGTCCTACTCTGAGGTCTCACACAGAGAACAGTTGATTATTTTTCTCTAAGAAAGAATTTATGTGATTGAAGAGAGATGCCACATCTCTCCTTAGTTTTCTCTTTTTTAGTCTCATAAGTCCTGTTTTAAAAGCTTTCCTCAAAGACAATGTTTTCCTAGCCTTTGATATTCTTGTTTTTCTCTGGACTCAGCATTCCAACAAAATTATGACAAACAACTATTTCTTAAGAGTTTTTTGTTGTTGTTTAGAGATTCTCATTAAAATCTCTAAAAAT
Organism: Meleagris gallopavo; assembly: GCF_905368555.1. Classification (NCBI taxonomy): domain Eukaryota; kingdom Metazoa; phylum Chordata; class Aves; order Galliformes; family Phasianidae; genus Meleagris; species Meleagris gallopavo. The sequence goes on along the minus strand of NC_139404.1, from coordinate 111,138,833 downwards.
ATGCTAAATTTTTAATGCATTTTGTCATATGGTATTCTAGTTTACTCACTCATTCAAAACTTTAAAAAGTATTTATTATATACACAAAAAATTAGTTAACTAACAATTTTTCTGGTACTTACTGTACCAGGCATCACCCCAAAGGCATGAGACAAACCATTTTACACAAGCACCCTGATACCCTCTGTAAACTGATGGAAAGAGCTCTAATCACGCAGGAAACTTCCCATTCACATCTGCTGATTGAGATATTTCAAAATGCACTGAAGGATTTGCAGTACAGTAATACATGTCATATTTCATCTTCCAAGTAAGACAAACACAACCTTGCAAAATAATATACGTAAGTTTATTTGATGATTTTTGTATTTTTTTAAATGTTCAGTGTGCTGTATCGGTTCTAGTTTTATATGTACGTTAAAGATTCTGCTCAAAGTCACAGATAAATTCTGTATTATAACAATAGATATTTAAACTATTTAGGCATCCATTAGGGTATGCATCTCTGTCATTACTAGCAGACGGCTATTTGAAAAATGTTTTCTAATTATCACATATTCTGAGTCACGCAAATTTACTACAGAATGGAAGCTTCCCTCTAAAACTTTCTCCTGACGCTCCTGATACCGCTTTCAAGCTCCTCAGACATAAGAGACATTGATCACTGTTGTTGCCCAAGGAGATACTAGCTTGTTACAATCACATTAAGACACTCAGAGTTTGTAAAGTATTTCATCAATGGTATCTATTAGAGCTAATACTATACATAAAAAGAGGTTATCATAATCTTACATTTCTTCATACTACAGGAATCCTGAACTGTATGGAACTGAATGGGCTTCCAACCATGCATGGCATGCTATGCTCTTCTTTTACAATTAGCTTGTAAAATTGACCGTCAAGCAAAAGGATAAGCACAGCACAGAAGGTCAAGCACAGTGCAGCACAGACCTGTACTTACTCAGGTTAGCCATCACACGGACTTTTACCTCTTTGATGTACAATAGTCTTCTGCTTAGGAGCATTACAGAGGTCTACTTTTTGGTAGAACGTAAGTAAGCTCTTCAAAGTAGATTGAGATTACTAAATTATAGAGCTGTTAAAAAAAAAAAAAAAGGCATTTAAATACCATACCTGTAAGCACCACTGTGTGTTCTCCACCACAAGCAACCTTATTAACTTTTTCCATAATTCCCAGTACTGGCTGTGGGACTCTACTGTTCTTTAGCTGCTCAGGCAATAATCCCAGCTTTCCATTCTCAGGTTCCCCAAAAGTATAGAGTTCACCATCTCCTGTAAAAATGCAGAACAGAAAAGCAGAAGCAAGGTTACATTGTCAAGACAGCTGCAGACACAAGTCAGTAATACAGAAAAGTATATGAATGTTACAGGACAGCTGAACATATTTGTAGAATGATTAAACAGTTGTGCAAAGCAGTATGCTTTAATGGGACATGGAGGAGCAAAATTTTAACACAAATCTCTCACCAAGATAAGAATCTTTAGTCTGCAAGAAACACCACTAGAGAAAAATAAAACCACATGCATCCTTTTTGGAGAGGTTATTATCCCCTCTGTAACCACTATTTTTATCAGCTGAGATTGTCTGCAAGTGTTTCAATTAAAACAGAAAATCACTTTTTTCTTGTGAGATATAGAAAAAAAAAAAAAAAAAGAGTAATTGACATGAAACTGTGTGAGGTCTAGACAACAATAAATGAATTACATGTCCAACAACAGTAATTCCATGGCATGAACTCCACCAAAATTAAGTTATAAAATAAGAGAATACCGAGAGGTCTTTACAAATATATTCCTGCAGCACCTTTCTGATCTTGTACATAATTACACAAAAGATCCTTGTCATTTACCCAGACTTTCTAATCATTCAGTTCAAAATCAGTCCAATCCCAAGTTTGGGTAATTTATTGTACATTCAAAGTTTCCTCTGTTTCATCTTTTCCAGTCACCTCCTTTATTTTTCACTGCTATGTAAGTCTGAATTACCATGTATATCCTTCTATAATAGTTACAGAACTAACGTATAAAATGTACTTTCCATTGCAATATTTACAATTTATATATTCCCACCTCTATGTACATTTCTGACTTCCTGAGCTAAGGAGCCTCTCGCTATTGTAATAGGCCAGAGTGAGGTTTTCGGGGAAAATGCTTCCTTACTGTCAGGAAAAGATTCAAATTAATAGCTGAGTGTTCTCCAGAGAAGACTAATGATATCTGTGGAATGATAACTTCAAAGCAAATCATGGCCCACAGTATTAAAAAATATTTACCTGCCCCAAAATCATACAGCACGATTTTGTAAGAAAAAAATTATTTTTGTAATCTCACCTGGATATGAAAAACCACAAGGATAAACAGAATTCTCACATGGAGTGAATCTAAGACAACAAAATGTTTAGACCAGGATAGGAGCTGCCAGTTCAAGGAAAATTTGAAGAGAAAGCTACATGATAAGAAACCACATACTTACACTCAAGTAATAAAACTCAGTCATTGGAAGCATCCACATAAAATATTTTTGGGAAAATGTGAAATTGTGAGTCCATACAAAATGCATTTTTGCTATCAGAGGGATACATTTAGTATTCATAAATTTGCTTTTACAGAACTCAAGAGGCATTCCTATTGCACTGTGTACAACAAATGCTTGAGAATTTCTTATTCAAAAGCTACAAATTCCTTGTTGATATGAGAGTTTAGAAATGCTGTTTCTTGTCCACAGACAATGAAAACAAATGAGCTCACAGTTTCAAAGCAGAAACCTTGCTTAGATGTTCAGAATTGCCCAATAGAGAAGTCCAGCTCTCCACTGAACAATGGTGGAGCCTAAGAAGATAAGCTTTTTTTTCATAGTGTAGCTCTTGAATTTGTTGCTTTTCCTTACACTTTGTGAGATCAAAACTTAAAAGTTTGGGAATCAAAGTTCACTGGCAATGACCAAAAAATAAGTTTACATGGAAATAGAAGACACAGAAGATTTAAAAGTAAACCAGATGTTTAGTAAATGTAAAGTAGAAAGAATGAAGCTATGCATACATCCTAAAAAGCAAAGAGATCAGCCAAATGAACAAAATCAAGTTAATAAAAAAGAAAGTATATAATTCAAAATAAAAGGAGTTTTATTAAAATTTGGATGTAACAAGCCAAGACAGGTAAGAAATTTTACCTTTTCAAATTTTTAATTCTGAGAATGAAAAAGTTAAAATTGGTGTAATTTAAAAATGTGTTTTTTAATTGAAGTTTCCTGAGCTTTACTATGGTAATAGAATCATAGAATCTTGGGTGGTAAAGGGACCTTGAAGATCATCTAGTTCCAACTCCGCTATTGTGGGCAGGGCTGCCCCCCACCACCTTAGGCTGGCCAGGGCCCTATCCAACCTGTTCTTGAGTGCTTCCAGGGATGGGGCACCATAGCTTCTCTGGCAGCTGTGCCAGGGCCTTATCACCCTCTGAGTGAAAAATTTCCATGTAACGTCTAACCTAAATCCTCCTCTTTCAGTTTAATGCCATTCTCCCTTGAACTATCAATATCAGACAATGTACAAAGTTAGTCTCTCTCCCGCTTATAAGCTCTCCTTAAGTACTGGAAAGCTGCAACGAGTCCTCCCTAAGCCTTTTATTCTCCAAGCTAAACAAGCCTAGTTCCCTCAATCTTTCTTCATGAGAGATGCTCCAGCCCTCTGGTCATCTTTGTGTTTTTCCTCAGCATTCACTTCAACAGCTTCACCTCTTTCTTGTGTTGAGGAGAGGCTTCCTAAGGTCAGAATAGAGGTGGACAATCACGTCCCTCTTCCTGCTGGCTACCTCTCTTCTGATGCAGCCCAGGATACAATTGGCCGTCTGGGCTGCAAGAGCACACTGTTGGCTCATGGCCAGCTTTTTGCCCACTGGAATCCTCAAGTCCTTCTCTGCAGGACAGCCCTTAATGCACTCTCCTTCCAGTCTGTATACATATCTGAGACTACCAACACAAGTGCAACATCATCTTGTACTTGTACTCATCAGGTTCTTGTGGGATCACTTTCCACGCCTGTCTAAATCCCTCTGGATGGTACTCCTTCCTTCTATCATGTCAAGTGCACCATTTAACTTGGCATCATCAGCAAACTTGCTGAAGGTGCACTTGATCCCACTATCTAGGTCACTGATAAAGATATTGAATAGCATCAGTCTCAAGATGGACTCCTGGGAGACACCAGTCATCACTGGTCCCTACAGATCTGTTGACCATAATCCTCTGGCTGTGACTATCCAATCAATTCTTTATCCACCAAACAGTGCAGCCTTCAAATCCATATCTCTCCAATTTAGAGGATGTGATGCTTGACCATGTCAAAGGTCTTACACAAGACCAGGTAGGTGAAATCAGTTGCCCTTCCTTTGTTCACTGATGCTGTGACTCCATCACAGAAGGCCACCAGGTTGGTCAAGCACAATCCGCCCTTGGTGAAGCCATACTGGCTATCTCAGATCACCTCCTTATCTCACATGTACCTTAACACAGGTTCCAGGAGGATCTGCTTCATGACCTCTGCAAGCACACATGTAAGGCTTGCTGGCCTGTAGTTCCAAGGTCTTCTTTTCTCCCTTTCTTAAGAATGAGAGTGATGTTTCCCTTCTAGTCATAGGGATTTTGCTTGGCATCCACGACTTTTCAAATATGATGGAGAGTGGCTTGGCAACCAATATGCTCATTTAAAATTATCTTTGGCACAACTGAAAACTGAGCAAGAATTTCAGGCAGCTTTATTATGTGCAAGTATGAGACAACTTGTTACTATCATGTTTTCGTTAAAGTCATCTGGTAAAATCTAGTAGATAAATTAAATTAAAGTTGTTTTTCCTGGAAAACTCTTGTCAGTGACTTTTTTTTTTTTTCTTTCAAGGCGCTTGGCTCTTGACTCACACTCTTGCAGAACAGTGACTACAGCAGTTGGTGTGTAGACAGCAGCACAGAAACTGCTGTTGCCAGGACCTTCCATAAGAAGAACAGCTTAATTCTGTTCCCATGTGTTTTGTCATCAATTCCCAAGGAGAAAAGGCCAGCACTTCCCTTTCCATTTCACCTCCTTTGGAAGTTCCTGAGAGCAATGAGGTCAACAAGGGGCCTGATACATTCAGAAAAACCTCACGCTACCATGTGTTTTAATAAAACAGTGCTTCTACTCAAATCCTCTCAGAGGAAATAATTCTGGAGCCGTTACTCTGATCTCTGATATATGTTACCTTTGCTGGTGGCAGTCCAAGTAAAGCAAAAAAAAAAAAAAAAAAAAAGAAAAAGGTCAAAATTATGATCTATTTTCTTCAAATAAAGCCTAAGGATATATTTTCAATGAATTTTATCAGTAGGGGGAATCTGATGTCTCTTATTTTATGGTTGCATTCATTCAGGATGTATTCCATACTGAAAGCACAAAAACTGTAATAAGGACTTTTTTCATAAAAATACAAATTCCTGCCTTAAATGGAATATCGGTCCAATCATCAATACAAAGTTGCAACCCAGCATTTTCGCAAAAGATTTAGAAGCAAACTTTGATGGCACAATATTTCTTTCTAAAGCTTACAAGACCTATGAAATTAGACCTCTGCTTTAGTAAAAAAAAAAAAAAAAAAATCAGATTACTTTGTATGTTTCCTACATTCTCCAAGACCATTTCTGCCTCTCACGGTGGCATGGATTCCTAGATATCATGTAACCACTTGGCTGAGGTTGGAAAGGACCTCTGGAGATCATCTAGTCCAATCTCCCTGCTCCAGCAGGGTCCCATAGAGGGTATTATCCAGGATTGTGTCCAGGTGACTTTTAAATAACTCCAGGGAAGGAGGCTATACAACCTCTTTGAGCAATCTGTGCCAACTCTCAGTCACTCTCACAGTAGCTTTTTCTCTTGTTCAGATGGAACTTCCCAAGTTTCAGCTTTTAACTGTTGCCTTGTCATATCACTGGACATCACTGAGATGAGCTTCGCCCCATCTTTTTTTACACTCTCCCTTCAGATACTTATATTCATTGATCAGAACCCCCTGAATTTTCTTTTATCCATGTTAAACAAGCCCAGCTCCATAAGAGAAATGCTTCAGTTCCTCAATCATTTTAGTAGCCACTTCAAGTACCACACTTGTGAGCCACTAAAACACATCCTCCCAGCTGTTTTTAGTTTTTCTTTCATTCCCAACATGTTATTTTTTCTCCTTCATTAATGATATTTTTTCTTTCCTGCACACACAAATTATTTTAAATGAAATCAATAATATTACAACACTTCACTTATCTGCATGCATCTCTGAAAAAAAATACCTTTGTTGCATTCCTCTACACTGTTCTAAGAGGTGGTTTGTAGTCATTATAGTCTGTATTTTTTAAATAAAGAGCAGACTATCTCAGCTGCAGAAAAGTATATTTCATTTCATTTCTAAACTAAGCATACTGTGTTTATGGTTCTCTGTTCAGTCTGATTTTCTATTTTAATCCTGGTTTTCATTCTTATGTGCAGAAACACTCTGAATAGACTTCAGTAACTGATACTTTACAGTTACGTGCAGTTTTTTTTATTCTAAAATACTAAGCCTAATTAACAGCAAAAAATCAACCACAGTGTGAGGTTTACTGTAACCAAAACATTCAATTGATTCAAGAGGTGTCAGTGCTCCTACTGTGAGGTTTTATTAGATGTTGTAAAAAACAAAGAAATAAAAACAACAACAAAACAAGTACTTTTGAAGGTAAGTATGAATATTTTAATACTCTTGGACTTGTCATATAAGGAAGTCACTCCAAGAGAAATGCCTCCTATTTATTTCCATGGAAATTCCAACATACACAAAGAGCACAACAACACTATTTGATAGAGAAAATTCTCAGCTTTGTAGCTATTTTTTCAACATTGTCACCACGAGCTATGCATATTCAGCAGCGATGAACAAGAGCCTGCAGCCCCCCCACACTTATAAAAATCTACATTAGCAGACACAACCCTCTGTCACTGTCAGCACTGCTGAAACGCACCGCCCATCATCTCACTGCGCTCACATTTGCTGTCTGGTCTCCATAACGTTCAGCAGGTGTTGATGGATGTCAGTGGGTGCATGGAAGAATTCAATGATGCACCTTTGCTTCATACACACTTCTACTGTGTCAGACTGCCCTCTGTTGCCATCTGTCACACGGCAACAAAATGTTATGGAATACTGGTGGGAAGATTCAACCTCTACCGTCATACCACCAACATCTGCCTCTGATATTGTGGGCCAATACAATAAAACAGGAGGCATTACTTTCAGAACAGCCCTCATATTTCTAGGAACAAGTGCAGGAACCCTGAAGAGCATTTAGCTAACTACGTATGCAACTCTCTTCAAAGAGATCACAGCTTTTTTTTTTTTTTTTGAACACTACTGCACAGTAAATATTAATCCAATCACAATCTAATTAACAGGATTAGAGATTTAAATGGTCAAACTACCATTGACTTCCCAAACTAGTCAAGTTTATTACATTTTTTAAACTTAATAATCCAGCTGACAAAGAGAAGGCCATTTACTAAGGTAATTCTGGAACGTATTACACATCATTTTAAGTCATACGGTAGCCTGGAAATTATGGAGAATAGCTATCAGGCACAAAAAAGATTGAATCAAACAGATAAGTTTTAAGTACAGTTACACAAGTGCAGCACACGTGCACGTTAAGGACATTCCATTCAAAGTAAGTCTACTGGTTGTTTCATTTTCTACTCTCATATGAGCCCACTGTCATGCTCACATACTGAACTTTCCTTAGTGAGGTACATTTCTGCTTTCACTATCCTTTAGCTCACAGCAAGATGTCAAGAAAAAGAACACACTAACAGAAAGCTATCTTTGCCCATCAAGACAAACGTGCATAGTGCTGGAATGCATACACCATAACTTTCTTTTCCTTAACTGTCTGTTATTGATGAACATCCTGCCCTGGAGAGGGCACTCTGTGACCACACTATGTGTTCTAGTGTGCCCTCATTAACCATCCATTTTAACCCAAACATTCCTGTGATCCTATCAGTCAGCCTAGCCAGCATACAGTTTATATCAAATATAAATACGTTTAGAAAAGGAGCCCTATGGTGCCACGCTCAACAGTTCAACCTGGCAACATATATCAAGTTATATATCCTTCAACCATGTTTTATTAGATAGTATACTATCTATGCTATATATACTATATAGATTAGATAGCATATTTCTCAAAGCGTAAGTCGTGTTTAAAAAGACAAATTGTAGTAATACTACAGTACTGCAATAACTGGTAAGTAACAGGTATTGAAAGCTCTCTATTAACAGTTTCTTCCATGTCTTCCATAGTAATAACTGTGGTCTAGGAAAGTTCTTTGCACAGATGTCGAGGGAACTAATATTGATTACATACTTACTTGAATTACTGTTAAGTATTAAACACCAGTTACTACCAACTCTAGTGTACAAGGTTGAATTGTACATCTAAAACACATGGAAAACCCCTGCTATGCAAACTTGTAAACCTACTTCAGGGCATAATTTGATGACTAACTGGAAATTTAGGGAGAAAACCCCATATCTCTATTATGTATGAATATTACAGGTACTACATAATTATTCATTTTGCTATGTTTTACCACCCCTGAAAGGCAGAATACTGAGGATGTCAGCCACTGTTTGGAGCTAGTCCAGCAAGTACACAACAAGCAATTGCAATAGGAAATAAAAAAAATCCTGTAAACTATAAAAGCATCTTTTTCCTTTTTCACACAAAACTCTTTAACAGCATAATGCCTTCCTAACTAGGCTGTGAGAAAAAGAGTAACTACATTTGCATTCAGACTCAGCTCACAGAATTTCCAAATAATTTTGTGGCTAGCATCACAGCTAAAATAATGTGTAATTATGGTGCATTTAAATAAATGCATAAAGCTTTGTTTTTAAGTTCTGTCTGGCTATATACCTACATTTGTGCAACAGAAGATTATTTCCATTAAAGTCCAAAACTAAACTTCTATTTATTTAAGGTATCAGTCAAAGAAACTGTCAGCAAGGGCACAAAGAAAAAATATCAAAAAATATTTCTCCTTTCACCATAAGAAAGGTGAACAACAAGGCAGTCAGGCTTATTTTTTCTGAAGGATTTGCAGATACTAGAGGCTGAAAATTAAGACTTCCCACCTCAGAACGAGGCTTGTTTAAACAGTAATGCATTCAACAAGTTCCTGTTTTCACAGCTGAAAACCAGTTTATCATCTTATTAACATTTTAAGAGGCTCAATTTCTCTAATTCATAATTCCTTTTTTTCAGGACTCTCCATTAAACATTTCAGCTCTCTCAGAGCATTCAACACATGCCATCTCCTTGCTTTTAGATGCTTGCCCTCAGCCCTTCTTTTAATGAGAGCTTTTGTCACATCCCACTGCAGTCTTCTAAGAATGACAGAATCACAGAACTTCAGTTCTTGGCTCTAAGGCAGAAAAACACACCTTCTTACTCTATCCTTGAAGTAAGGACATTTTTTTCCATTTATTTCAAGTTCAGGAAGCTGTGGAATTTCTAGCAGTTGCTGACCTCTTGACCAGTCAGAGGTACTTAAATGCTTTACAGTAATAAAACATCTGTAATAAAAGTTGCATACTACCAGCATAACATCTAGTTAATACTTAGTCATCTTAAGAAGGTCTCATTCTGTTAACAGTGCGTTCTCTGAGAGCTAGATATTGTATGTAGGAAAGTAATATTTATCAAGTAAGCTGAGAAAAGTAGCTGATGGAATGGTTACTGGGTACCCATTAAAGGCTTACAATGAATACTATTGATCCTTTGAAATCTTCAATTGCTCTGAGGGGACAAAACTGTATATCTTAATAACGTAAATCTATAAGGCTGAGAGGAATTCATAGCTGCACGCTTCTAATACCATCCATACTGACTGACTAATTCAATCACATTAGCATTATTAAAAGATGAGTGGCATCATCACTTTGTAAAGGAAAAAAGAGATGAAAAAATACAGGGGTGGAAAGCAGTCAAGAGGTGGGTTGGCCTGGAGATCAGACACCAGCTCATTGTAGTGTATGCTTCTTGTATTGTATACTGCCTCTTTAATTGACTTCAAAACTTAAGACTTAACATCAAACTTTTACAACGATATTGCACTGCTAGCAAACAAGATTATTTTTTCTCCAAAATATAGTAATTCTATTCCAAATTTTTATGTCTAGGAAAGATGAAGATGATTATTTGATCAGCACAGGAACAAGAATAATCTCAAGAAAAGCTGGACTACTGAAACCACACTATTAATCAACATTTGTCATAATCTTCATGAAAATAATGCTATATGTGATAAGATAGTAATTTTTCCTAATATTTTTTTGTAAATCATTGTGCATAAGCAAAATATTTACAGCAATATTTTTTTCATGGAATTTCTAATTAAATATAGAGTACATTATAGATCAGATGAGACATAACTTTTCCAAATAAGTAATATGGAACCTCATTTTAGAGAACATCTCTCTGTAAAATCTCCCTGTGTGACATATAACCACATAAATGGCTTTCTCTTCTACCTATTATTGCTTACATAGTTTCAAAAGCAGCAAATGTCTCACTAGCTACCTTTATAAAGACAACAATCTGAGGACCACTGACTTGTCTTCACTAACCTCTATTCTCATTAACTTACCTGTTATGAAGGCAGAATGATAATATCCACAGGATATAGAGGAAATGGGTTTTCCAACATCTACTTGACAAGGGACACTGACGTAGGTTTTGTCAGCCAAGCCAATCTGACCTTCTGAATTATCACCCCACACAAAAAGCTGCCCATCCTCTAAAGTGAAAACACAGAAAGTTAATAGATTTAAAAGCAAGACTACACCAATAAAAAGTTAATTTAACTATTCAAGAAGCATTTCATAAACTCTATGTACAACACTACTAAATGTCATTATCTCAGAGACAAAAAGTGATGTTTAGCACAATGCAACACAATAGTCTGAAATATGAGGCTATCCCCTAATCTTTTCAAAAGTGACTCAGAAGTGATCAAATCCTCTTACACAATAAATAGCAAAAGTAAAAACTACATAGAAAATTTCCTTCAAAAAGAGAAAAAATGAGAACATAAGACAACTCAGTTGCCAGATGCCAGCATTAAAACATAGTGAATTGAAGACTTAGTGTCATTTCTGGTAGCACCTCACTACTTTTTGTTCTTCCAAACTTATACTTGGTTCTGACTTTGGTACACATCTCACTTTTTTTTTTTTTGTTATCTTATGGTTCTTTTCACAGGTTATATTGGCCACCTTTATTTTGTTTTCCTTAAACTATCAGCTGTTCCAAGTTTCTTAAGATCAGCCTCTGCTGACACAAAGACCAAAGGCAGCAGCAAGAACCAAAAAAAAAAGTAGTGAACAATATGAAAAATCTTAAGATTTTCTAGGAAAAGTAAGGCCTTCTCTTGGCTTATTTCCTACTGGGGGGGAAATAGGCTGTGAGTAAAGAACTATCATATACAATGTTACGATGTTGGTTGGAACCACACTCATTCAAAGTGCATTTACAGATCTTATGAGGATGCTAATTGTCACAAAAAATACAAAAAAGAGGAGCAAGCAAAGTATATCTTTTTTATACACTGATGCTTTGCCACATTCTGAAATCACAGCCCCAGTAACTTATCCTAAACATATACAGAAACAATTCCTGTTAACAGGACTGGAGAAATAACAGGTTAATAAACGCATACAACAGCCAAATGTATTCTGATCGTGTAGACTTCCTAAGTCATCACCAGGTAATTTTGCCATTGAAGAAACAGCTCAGGCTGCCCTCAGATTTAGTAATGACACAGTTGTGTAGCCTCTACCAGTAGACCAAAATAATTGCAGTAAGAAGTGGAATTAGAGAAGCTCAGTTTCTTTTTTTAGCTGGCTTTCCTAGAAATTAATGGATTCTTAGTAACTAGTACAGACTGAGACCTCACTGTACATCTACAAAATCCATAGGATGCTATTCAGAAGCAACCTCTCAACATATTGTACTGAAATATGCAACTGGCTATAAAAAAAGTTCCAAGGTTTATTGGAGAAAGACGACAGGGAGGCATAGAAAAAACACACGTGCATGCAGACAGACGGAATAAATGTTTCTCTGGAACACCAAGCTCGAATGCATAAATAGATTTTCTTAGCTTTGCTCTTACCAGTTACTGCTGCTGAGGTGTATGATCCAGCAGCTAGCTGTTTGATCTTGTGCTGGTTGGTAAAAAAACTAATTAAATGAAATGTGGTCCTTTCCTCTGTGTCACCTAATCCCAACTGACCTTCACCGTTACCTCCAGCGGCATACATATTCCCATTTTCTGCATACAGAAAAGCACAAGTAATACACAGAATGAGGATATTCTCAGTGGCAGCAAAAAGTCAGAGAAATTGCAGCAAGTCATTTAATTTTCTACAGAAAAGCTTTATGAAAAGTACGGGGTCTATTGCCCTCAAATAGTCTGGAGTTGACACTGAATGTTCCTGCTGTAACTAGCAAGGAGGCTTTCCTGCAGGCATTTAGATCAGAACACTCTAAAGGCCTTACACATCCATAGACTGAGCATGCTTCCCAACATTTTGGAGTCTGATCTGAAAAATAAATATAATTTTAAGTATTTATTTAATTTAAAATAAAATGAGGGGAAAATGGAGACTGATGACACGGACAAGAAAATTAAAGAGATGTGTAACTTCACAGTTCTGAATAATAGGAATGAAATATATTTTTACTTACATTTTTATTAAAAATATTTCACTCATTTTAATATTTAAATCACTTTCAATTTAATTACCTTGATCTTACTTTTTCTTTAGAATCTTACAAGTGAAGTTAAAGTTGATGATTAATATCTTTCACCTAAAAGAACTTCCAAATTTATACTTTTAATTTTAGTGTGTTTCACATTTAAAGTAATCATCTATGATGAAAAACACAAGGTCAATAAATAACATAAATCCAGACACAAAAGTGATAACAAACTGACATATAACTTACAAATGGTCCCTGATATAAAAATGGCCACAAATTACTCAGCTAGAGTGTATACTAAAAGTGACTAATATTTACCCTGCGCATTCTAGCATATTCAACTGCTATTAAAATGTTCTGTTTTATTCTAATAGTCTTATTTACTGTGCTCTGGGTCTCCACATATGTATGCCCCATAATAATCAACAATTCTCTTTATAACATTACCTCTAAAGCATTGCAAGAACAAAGATGGCTATTCCATTACATAAATTTTAGAACCATGACGATAATTTGCTCTCTCTCAGAACATTTTTTTGGTTTAAATTTACAGTTTATTTATTTATAGTATAATAAAGTGATTTGTCAATGAAGTAGCAGACTGCCGTGACTAAATAAAATGCAACATACTTCGAAGGCTTCAAAACATAATGTTCTATTGCTTTTACTTAAATACAGAACTCCATGCTCATAAGAATGCATTCCTTGTCAAAGGTAAATTTGAGTACAGATATATAAAAATACTCCTACGCACACAAAGGGCTTCAATGAAATATTGGTAATTGTTAACCATACCTCAAATACAGATAAAAAGATAAAAGTACAGATAAAAGCTAGTGAATTCCTATAGAACATGAACACATTTTCGAAATGCGTTGCAGAATAATTCAAGCATTCAAAGATCTGGATATTAAAAAAAAAAACAACAAATTTTAACAGCATATTCTTCTCCTTTTTTTTCATTCATGTGCACTTCTAGGATTAGCAATGTAATTTTTGCATTTAAAATAAGGAAAAAAATCTACCTTCAATATGTACATAATTTGTTACATACCTGTGTAAACTAAAGTATGATTTCTTCCACAAACAGCAAGTTTTGTTTTTTCTGGTTTTAAAGCTATGAATTAAAGCGAAAGGAAGAGGGAAGTTACAAACAAGCTGACAGCTGGCTCAACAACACAATGCTCAATGCTCAAGAGAAAACTGATTTTTTTTCATGTTGTTACCACAGAATGACAAGATTGGCTGGCCATTTGGTCTTAGCACATGACTTAGTAACCAGGATTAGGGTTAGGGTGATGGTTGGGGACTTGATGATGGTTACTTTATCCTAATGCCACACTCCACAGAATTTACTATTTTTAGCCTATGCCTCAAAGAATACATCAATTTGTAGAACAAAATGCATGCTTGAGCTTTTTTCAATTTTCGTTAACAGTAATATTTTTAATTCATTCTTTTGCTTCTCTTGCTCATTAAAATCTTTAAACTCATTCTTTTTTTTTCTTTCTTTCTTTTTTGTCTTATCATCCATACCTTCATCACTGTGCACAGCTACTTTTCTTGATAGACTCTTTTGCTCTACGCTGCCATTCTATGAATTACTAAATTCACCGTTCCTAAGGCCAGTGCTGTCTATAGGTTTTGAATATATCATCCCACCTCAGTGGTAGCTGAATTACCATCCATCCATGCAGTCTAGTCACTATGAAAGACTGGAAATGTACACAAGAGGATGTATCAAGAGTTATTTTGGTGGGAAAGAGAGAACAGTGTTGGTTTTACCCCATGGTAAGTGCATTCCAGCTCAGAAACAGTGAAAAAATAATCTCACTGACATTTCCATCCTCTCCCCAGATTTTAATCTTTGCCAACATTTTTTCTTTACTCAGCCATGTCCATTTTCAATATACAGTACTCAAGCTATTAAAAAAGCATTATGTTTACATAATATATTTTTATTTTTTTTCCACTGCATTGGTCCGTGACAAAGACAACAACATAATTCCTTTCACAAAATCCTTTTCAGTCTCTTCAAATCAATCTTCGTCAGCACCATAACATTCAGATTAAATTCCTTTCTCTTTCCTACCAAGCCACTACATAAATCTATTTACTTAAGGATGAAGACTCTGATGCCAAAAAGACACAAATAGAAACTGTCCAAACTCAGAATCCTACATATCCTGACACCTGCCCTCAGCACGAGGCAGGAATCACGACATTTCCAATATTGGTTTCTTCTTACAATATTAATTTGCTGTTTCATATCCCAACGTTCTGCCTCCTATACCAGCAATAATCTTGATCAACTCACCAAAAGCTTGTGCTCCCTAACCTTCCTTCCACTTAGGCTAATCAATCATATATATAGCTGGCAGTTTTTCATAACCAATTTCATTAGTCTCCAGTTAAGTCCCAGAATGATTTTGTCAGAAAATGAGCAGCCACAATTATTACAGCTGGAGCAGAAATGGAAATGCTGCATTTGCAACTCCATTCCCAAAGCTAACTAATGCCTGAAAGCTAGTGAGAAAAGCTCCAGAACACTCTTCTGCTGCCTACTGCCAGGAAAAGAAAGATAGCCCCCTTGTGACTTTTTTTCAGTGGAAGCCAGGACTGTTCTGAATTGCTGCCATCTTCTCTCTGTCTTTTATTGTCTGTTGCAACCTGACAGTAAAACAAAACTTGACACCTAATCCATTTGAGCCAAAGTAAGAATTGGTCTCTCATATGGCTGCCAGAAGATGTGAACCTGAGAGTATTTTCATTCTCCCTCTGAACTGAGAGAGAAGCAGATAAAGAACAGTAGAATAAAATAAATCAAGAAGAAAAGTTTGAACAAACACGGTGAATTCATTTTTAAACAAGCTAACTGACTGATCCTCTAAGAGAAAGGATGAGGATAAACATGTAATGATGAAAAGGGATGTGTTAATGGGACAGGTATTATTGGACATACATAAGGAGGCAGGGAAAAAATATTGACTCAGTTTTGCTTGACAAGATAAAACTGGCGAGGAAAGATTCAAAAGGTAACAGAATACAATGAAAATATTTTAAAGAGTAAGTAAGAAGATGGGCATTTCTACTGCTTTTTTATACTTCATACAAACGTATCTACGTTTATCACCACTTGGACAAATCACAGACTTGCTAAAAAGAGCTAAAAAGACTGGATGCTATGTAGCTGAAATGGTTTTCAGACACAAAATGACCCAGAACCTGGAACTGAGAGAAAAGCAGTTGGGCTTTATTTTAAACTATCTTTAAGAGTTTAAGCAGTAATATGCTACACGTGATGAGCAAAGAAATGGGAATCAGTTATTTTGGAGCAGCAAATAAAGCACTTTTTCACAATGACAAACTTCCAAAAGGACAAAAAAAATTAAACAAACCTTTAACACATGTTGGTTTGTGGACAGTATTCTTTGATCCTAGTCCTAATTGGCCCCAGTCGTTACTGCCAAACATGTAAAGTTTACCATTCCCTGAAAGAGAAGGCACAGTCAGAATCCACGAGCATTTGAATATCTCATACAAGATGAGGTGCTCATACATACATTATGCTATTTATTACAAACTTTTTAATGTAAGATATAGAAGTAGGCAATGCCATGTGTATGACCTGATTTGTCCGCAAGTACTGCATTGTAGATGTACTTAGTAAGAAATAGGTACACAGAAGAAATGACAAAAGAGGAGAACAAGCACCCTTCCCTTAAGCTACTGCTCAGATAAAGCACTCATCAGAAAATAAAAAAGGAGTGCTCTCAGACAGACTTAGCAGTCTCTATAGACATACTGGCAAAATAACAGTGCATTTAACTGAGCACCCACACCTCTACCTCAGACACGGACATCAATAATGCAGCAATATAATTAATATAAACAAACATTTGCCATTCTCAGCTTATTTTGTTGTCTACTGGGGGAAAATATTTAATTGCTAAGTGTCCTGTCTTAAAATGACCTGCAAATTGTAGTTCCTCACAACATAATTTACAATACATTTTCTAATGTGCTCACAAATTAAATGGGTTTTCCTTTGGACAAATGTGTCTACGACAAGAGCCTTTCTTCTTCTTTGCATCTCTCATCGTGGATTAATCTGGTACTCTGTCTATAAAGAAGGAATGTGTAAAAACACCATGCAGTCAGGGAGTTTTGTGTGCCTATATGAAATCTTCAACAGGAATAATGCTAAAGTTGTATTTCAGAAACTTGTATGACATGTTTTTGAATTTGCAGGTTTGACATCACAAGCAGCGAATTGTTTTCATTCAGAATAACCCACTTTTCTAAGAGGATGAAAAATGAGCAGATAAAAGTTTTCTCATTGGGCATGCAGATCGGAGTGTCACATCACACTATTAACAATACCTTAAATTTATTCATATCACTTCATTTTTTAAATTAATGGCTCTTGTAAAACTGCGAACATCTTATCCAAAAGTAAAATCCCACCTCCAACAACAGAAGCTGGTTTGTCAAAAAAATAATCCAAAACCAACCAACCAAAATCCCCTTCATAACTGTTAAAACAAGACCATTTACTTTTGCTGATCCTCTGCATTTGTGAGTTAGATTCCATCATGGTGTTGTTATGTAAATAAACTTTCAGTCACCCTAGCCATCAGTTATCACATGAGCACAATGCATAATAGCAATTCCACACAATAATACCAAAATATTAAGTCTGCACTTCCTTAGCATTGGCTCCTTGTGAATGTTCTGAATGTGATTTAAAGAGACTTTGAAATATCACAGAGTCATAGAATGGCCTGGGTTGAAAAGATCATCCAGTTTCAACCTCCCTGCTATGTGCAGAGTCATCAACCACCAGAGCAGGCTGCCCAGAGCCACATCCAGCCTGGCCTTGAATGACTACAGGGATGGGGCATCCACAACCTCCTTGGGCAACCTGCTCCAGTGTGTCACCACCCTGTGTGTGAAAAACTTCCTCCTAAAAATATGATTTTTGAGATTTTTAAAACATAGTAAGAATAGTTACAAAAATCCATTTGTTTTCTCAAATACTACCAGAAATTTAAAATAAAAATAGTAATTAAAAAAAAATTTGAACAGTAACTACTACCTAACATCTCAATCAAATTGTTAGATTTGACAATTACATGTCAACACTATGTCTTTCCAGTAAAGCTGAAATGGAGGAAAGCCTGAGGTCAAGGCTACGCTTACCACATTTCAGTAATAGCATTTATATCACCACCCTGATTTTGGTAATGCAACCATGCCAAAACATATGCAGAGGTATATCACTGAAAACAAAACACATCTTAAGGGGGAGAATTTTTATTAGCAAGTGGCATCCAACACTGTTATATGCATGTTTGTAGCTCTATTACATATATTTTAAAGGCCGACCACTGTAAACTCATGTGGGAATACGATATCAAGTTGCCATAATTCAATTAAGTCACATTCTCTTTTACCCATTCAGAATTCCAGCAGGTCATGCTTTTAATCCCATAATCTGCTGTTTCTTATAGCAATCTTTTAGTTCTCAAACATTGCTTTATAAGACAAGAAGCTTAACAGACGAGCAGAATTCTGTTATATTCTTTACCAGCTGAGTGACAGCCTTTGATAATTTCAGGCTTTCAGCACTCAGCAGTGTAACAGAAAAAAAGAAAACTGAGAACTAGGTAATTCAGACAGTGAATAAAAACTAACAGGCACTACACACAAACCCTACCAAACACCTATAATGAAGCAACGTTTCTAGGTCTGTATAGCAAAACAGGTTTAAAACAAGCATTTGATGGAATCTCAGCAGGCCAAGAAACACTACAAAGCTTTGCAAAATGCCCTATTTTCATAATTGAGTACCAAGTTATCTGCAGTCATCACCACAGACATTCTGAAGTGAGAACGACTTTAGCAGCAGACAAATAGGCAAGGATCATTTAAAAACCTCACGAACTCAAATCACTCTTTGGGCAGCCTGGTCAGGTGGTTGGTGACCCTGCACGTAGCTGGGGGGTTGAAACTAGATAATCACTGTGGTCCTTTTCAACCCAGGCCATTCTATGAGTCTATGATTCTTGCATCCACTTTGGTACAGATTGTGGCCCCCTGGTAAAGCGGGCAGAAGACAGGTACAGTACAGTTAGGGAAAAGAACAGATACAGCAAGATATAAAGAAACTACTCGGACTGTTTTGGTGATGTAGACATACACCTAACACTAGTCTGCACCTCCCCAGATGCAAGATTGGGCTATCTCCCCAAAGCATGCAGACATAAGCACATCACCAGTGGATGTTTCGCCAACACTAATTTGGATATATTAACAGAAGCCACTAGATGCTTACGTCTTTCAGAACAGAGAATTTTGTGAGACTTCAGAAAGAGAGCGTCTCCTAACTAGTAAATAGCCCATATGATGGCTGCTATCACAACCACGATTGCTTACGACTCCATTTGTCCTGTGGTGCCCCGGTCCATGAAGCCAGGCTAAAAGCAGTCATACAGCAGTTGAGGAATTCAGAGGAAGCTGAAATACTCAATGATAATAGCAGACAGCCATCTGTTTATATCATCTGTGCTCCATGCATTTTCCCTCTGGGTTTCTACATGGTATAAATGTGCAAGAGAGCTAAAACAGGTAGAGTAGACAGCGACTTCAAACAGTTATTACTGGATTACACCGTGAAGTTTTTATCAGAAGAAAATTTTGAATATATGCCAAGCATCATGTTGTTTTTTTTATTTGTGCTATTTCATGAATAAACAAGAATTCATATACAATTCAAATACAGCTCATGAAAATGGGAATGATATCAGTTTTCTTAGACAAATCATAATATTCTGAAAAGTTTTACTGAGAGGTAAGAACAGTCATGCTTCAGATATTTAGCATCGTACAAACCAAAACAGTGCAGTATGTTGCTTGCTCCTATGCACACTAAAAACTAATGCAAACATGCAGTGATATTCTTCATTTTCCTCTTGCAGCTAACTGTAAAAGGTTCTGAACCATATTGTAATGGCTTGCCAGCAGGTAGAGAGAAGAGATGGAGTTTGGTGTCTGAAGACCCAGAGAGATTCCAATGTTTCTTTGGTCTACACTGTTGAATATTTAGTGCTTTACATAACTTGAAACTATGCACATATAATCTCGTTCTGTGTCCACATGAATCTCTTTCCTTCTGCCCTCTTGCACTGGGAGCTTCAAGTCTCTCCAGAGTTCTGAGTCCAGAAGATGCACCTTCCACCACTTCATCCTTGTGAATAGAATTGGTCTCTTCAACCAAATGTGGGCGATCTGCTTAGTATGCCCTAATCAAGGCCTATAAACAATAAGACAGGTGTTAATTTTCAGAGGTTTGTAGAAAATTATTAATAGAATGACGTTAGGAAGAGATTCTTAAAAATATGGTTAATGTAACTTACTTCACACTATCTCCCAACAGGATGAATAAACTGCTTTCCAAAGCCTGCAGTTACAAAAGATGCAGGAAGTAAACAGCATTCTCAGGCCAAAAAATATAGGAAATGGGGGCAAGAAATGTGATCACTGGTTCACTATTCCAACGCATAGCCACAGTGAGTCAATAGAACTTATTTTGGACTGTAACTCCTGACATGGAAAGCCAAGGACCAGAGGTTTTTTTATGCTTAGTTTACATTTTTCTTTCTAAAAGCCATAGGGGAATACTGGTTTTGGATTACATGAAAGAAGTATTTGAAATGTTCTGAATATTTTATCAGAATGCTGCGTATTACCTCTTGCACATTTTCTTCATTTTCATTTTAATGAAGTGCTAGATACAGCTGTCTTTCCCATCCCAAACATAAGGAATGCTTTGAATAAGCTTGCATGACTGTTTTACCTATGACCACTGAGGCATGTTAGTATAACACGTTAGTGTAAATCTGACACACTTCTATTGTTGTAATCTATCTTTATCCCCTAAATTCACACTTCCCACCATATCCTCCAGAGGAGGAGAAAAAAAATGGTGTGGAAAATGCCACCTGTAAATAAAGACTGAAATTAAAATGAAGTATGCATTAATACACACCTGCTTGAGATACTTTTCTCTCTTCCAGTCAGGTTCAGCTGGATTTCAAGGAGCTCCTTGTTTCTCCCATAGTCTGCATCCTTCCAGCAAACTCATTACCACCACGCACCTCTGGAGCTCTTTATTTCCAGGTCTTATTGCAGTTCAACGACATTCACAAAAGGCTTTAATTCCACTCTATCATCCAACTCCATCTAACAGCAGAAATGTGTGGTGCGCATGCATACTTGTGAAGAACAAATGACGGTCATAGATGTCTTCTCTTCTGTCTTTATCATTTTGCATGACTTGTGCAGTTTCTCTCATTTTGTTCAGTTTTGCACAATATCTTACCTCAATTTTGCCTCTACTTTACAATGTTCCAAAAAACTGTTTGGTATCGAGGATTTCTTTATTTATTTTATGCTTATGCAGTTCCTTCTCCACAAACGCTCTGGGAAAATGAAGCACTTATTACCTAGATGCACCCCTCACAATTTATCTGCATACCACAGTACCAAAGGCCTGCTACAGAGACATTTTTAACATCTGAAGAATATACTGAAATACTAGGGAGAACGGATAAGAGTTAGTAGAGAAACAGTGCTGCATGCAACCCTATGCAACTTGACCTCTTCCAAAGCTTTACTCCAGCAGCAGCCACTATTATAGGGATACAGGAATTAGAGGATTGTTGCTGATTAGGTTAACAGCTGATAAGAGTGTGTGCTGGGAGAATTCAAGGGGGCAATTTCAATTGACCAGTCTGAACTGAGAATATACTGGTGTGGACGTATGAAAGGATACTTGAAAAAAGAAGAAAAAAAAAAAAAAGGAAAATTTCCAGTGCCCCAGGTTATGTTCTGATTAATTTTAAGCAACAGGCAACTCAATAGAATAGGTTCAATCCAAAAAGAAGTGTGAAGTTTTGTTCAAAACATAATTTATTCATGCATAATTCATCTCCTGTGAAGTTAGGCTTGAAAAATTCACTGTATAATTTCAGTACAAATTGCACTGCAGTCCATGAAATCTGTATTCTTTTACATGTTTGGAATTATTAATTGTAGAAAATCCAGCATTTTCAACTCTTCTTGGAGACACAGCAAGAAAACGTTAAGAAATTATTTAGTAAGCAATGTCCAGGATACAACACACAGCACTGATGAAGAGTAAATGTACTTCAAGAAAGAAGTCTTGGAAATATGCACAGGAATTTCAAGATAAAGTCTAATTATCTACCAGAAGTCAGTTGTCAATATAATTAACATGTTTTCATTACAAAAGAGTAGTCTCATTCATGTAACAAACAAAGCAAACTCTTCAGTGAGTATTGCTTCCAGCATTTCAAAGAGATGAAAAGGAACACGCAGAAAGACTGCTCAATGTATTGCATTTGAGCTTCTCTGAATACTTTTGCAATTTATTTCTTATTTTAGTAGCATTTTTGAAGTTGTTTGTGTTATTTTTTGCAAGGGTTATTTTCAATTGACAGTAAACCAATTATTTAGAACTTCCTTTCAGAGAAACAACTGTATAGATGGTTATAGGTATATTCTTAGTGAGCTTGTTGACTGAGTTCAATAGACACTGTTCACTTCCACAATACAAACCTGTATATTTAAGATTGTCCACTGGACACCATCAGACTTACAGGAAACACTCAAGGTGAACAAAGTCGGGCTTATTTTAAATCCAAGATGCTACATTCAATTATTACAGACTCACTCACGACAGCTCCTGGATCTCACATTTACTACAAAGGCATCCAGCAGCCCCAGTATAAGCAGTCCCTTCTCCTCTCCCCATTTTACACGTTACCTCAGAATTCAAATACAAATTGTAGCTTTCCAAGTTGTCCAAATGCATAAACATGTATTTGTATATATATGTATAATCAAATATGCAAATATATCCAATACTGACCTGTAACAACAGCAGTGTGTTCATCTCCGCATGATATATGGACCGGCTTGTCATTTCTGAACCAGAACTTGCTAGGAATGTTTTCTGCAAAGTTGCTTTTTCCAAAAGTAAAAACAGCCCCTGATTCTAAAAACATAAAAAGCCAGTGGTGATTTTAGCGAAAGTAAATTTCACCTCGTACCTTTTAAAATATCAATTTCCTATTAATCCAATTGTTTTAGTTACCCATCTTTTTCTTTTTAATAAAATAATAATGGTGGAAGTGTTCTGTTTCACCACGACTACTTCATTTTTATGCTCACATTTTAGTCCTTCTGATTCTTCCCAGCCTCCATAAATTTCTTAAAATATCAGGTGTTATTGTGTTCTGAGGACGATACAAATTCATTTTAAAGTAAATGCACTTTCTCACTCCCTCTAAGAAAAACTACTAGGTACAGAAAGGAAGAAGAAATGTGAAAAACTACCCCCAAAAAGTAAAATAAAAAGCACATCCTGAGAGCAAGCTGAGACAAAGGATTCTCACTTATGTTTATACTAAAATTCTATCAAGTTTTCCAAATTGAATTAGAGCAAGACACACACACACTGCAAAGAAGTGGCAGCTCAAAGAACTGACCGCTCTTCCTGACACTCAAAAAGATACGTATGTTCTAAAAATGGCCCCTGAAAATCAATATCCTCAGCCTTCAGATCAGCAGTTGTCCCAACTGCCTTTGATCATAAGGCTATCATAGAAACAATCAAACAAGTCCCGCAATACAACCTGGAAGGTTTGAGTGCCTCCAGGGATGGGGCACCACAGCTTCTCCGGGCAGCTTTGCCAGCACCTCACCGCCCTCTGGGGAAAGAATTTCTTCCTCCTATCTAACATAAACCTCCCCTCTTTTAGTTAAAAGCCATTACCCCTTGTTCTATCACCATCAGACCGTGTAAAAAGTCGGTCCTGCTCTAAGCTCCACTCAAGCACTGAAAGGCCGCAATGAGGTTTCCCTGGAGATTCTCCAGGCTGAACGAGCCCGGCTCCCTCAGGCTGCCTTCACAGGAAGGATACTTAGTTTTGATTCTGCAGCCTGCCAGCCGGCCACGTTCTGCATTTGAGCACACAGCAGTCCGCTTCACACCGAGTCACCGCTTCACACCGAGTCACCGCTTCACGCCGGCGAGGAAACGAGGCAGCCCCAGCGACACCCTCACGGCAGCATTACCGCGTCCTCCCCTCACGGGACGGCAGCACACGGCCGAGACGGCGGGCAGGCCGGAGGGACGGCCAGGAAGGGCACCGGCCGAACGAGGTGTCGGTGTCCGTGTCCGTGTCCGTGTCCGTGTCCGTGTCCGTGTCCCCCCCCCAGCCGGCAGCAGCGGGCGGAGAGGCCCATCCCCCGACTCACCGGGCACCGGCAGGTCTTCCTCCTCCGCCTGTTCGGCCATAGCAACGCGCAGCCAGCGCTCGGCCCCGCGCCCCATGCAGCCGCTCCGGCCTGCCGGAAGTAAACAGAGGCCCTGCCACGGGCAACGGCCATAGAGAGCGCCGACGAGAGGAGCCGCCGGCGGTGGGTGGGGAGCAGCGCCCCCTGGTGGCCGGCGGTGGTGCGGCGGCGTGGCCGTCCCTCGCTGCTACCGTCCCTCGCCGCTACCGTCCCATGCAAACCAGGGTTCAAACGCGATCTTCTTTGTCTGCAGCGCCCGTCACAGGGCACGCAAGTCTGTAGTTACAACGTAAAGCAGACAACAAGGACATTGATTTGGGATTTCTGTGTTCCAGGGCGCATGGGTTGAGAAATATCGGCAGAGTGAAAATAATGTGCTGTAAACCTGTATTGATAGAGAGAAAAGTAGATTTGGATAAAGAAATCACGTCAGTATTGTCATCAAATACAAACATGAACTCATCTGTTCTATTAAACTGTGCGTTCCTACTCCTTTTGAATACCACTGGAATTTCTATTGCTACAATTTCATCATAAAATCATAGAATCACAGAATTATAGAATGGCCTGGGTTGAAAAGGACCACAATGATCACCTAGTTTCAACCCCCTGCTATGTGCAGGATCACCAGCCACTAGACCAGGCTGCCCAGGTTTGATGGAATCCTTTGCTTTTTCTTCTTTTTTCAGTTTTTATTTCTTAAAATCATCAACTAAAATGATGTCTTAAGCTAAAGCCAGACTTTAAAGCAGTGAGGTTCCCCTTCGCCCTTATAATTTTCAATGTTCCTCGAAGGATTCAGCAGTAAAGCTTTTTACGGAAAGTCACTCAAACGCAGTAAAGAAAGGAAAAGCAATTGGTATCATGGTGAACACATTCGTAAAAGATGGCAGAGAAAGTCAGTTGCCAACTGAAATTCAGTTCAGTTCAGGGTCAGAGTATGTCCATTAACTTATTTTAGTCCTGTTTTCCAGGTTTCTCTTCCCTTCTTTTAACCATTTCTAAAATAAAAGTAGATGAGGGAGTGAAGGCATCCCCACTAGTGAGAGGAGATAGTGAGGGGCTGAGCTTTGGAGATGAACTTCTGGATGAAGAGCTGGATGCAAGTCAGCAGGATTCAGATTGTCAGCAAAGATAAGACTGTGCATGTTGCAGTTCCTCACATTGGCCACCACAATCACAGAACCATAGAATCATTAAGATTGGAGAAGATCACTAAGATAACCTAGTCCAGCCATCAACTCATCTCCACCATGCCCACTGCCCACATCCCTCAGTGCCACATGCACATGGTTCTTAAACACCTCCAGGACAGTGAATCTATCACCTCCCTGGGCAGCCTGTGCCACTGCCTCACTGCTCTTTTGAAGAAGAAATTGTTCCTAATATACAATCTGAAGCTCTCCTGGCACAATGTGAAGTCATTCACTTTTGTCCTATCACTGTTGCCCGGGAGAAGAGGCTGACCTCCACCTCACCACATCCTCCTTCCAACTCCAACTCCTCCAACTTCCCTCACGATCCTGGTCCCCAACACCAATCTATTCTGCTCTTGCTGTGCTACGACAATTCTTTCGCCTTTTTCTCCTAGGACAAACATTTCACAAGCAGGAAATTGCTGCAAAATGATATTGACACAGTGGTAATATGATGGTCTCACACAGAAGGGCACAAACTGAAAGTTGTGTAATGGACCCTGTGAAAAGTCTTTATCTGTAGAATTTGACCAAAGAAAGATTCAGTTTTGGCCCCAACCAGGCTCAGCCCACACTGCTAAAATCAAATGTAAGACTTTCTGTTCTTTGCACCCCACTTGTTTGCACAGCAGCACAACTCATCTGCTCCATACAACTTCATTTCTGTAAACTCTATCTGCAGGTCTGAGAGAAAAGCTGTGCAAGAAGATGCTTTTCAATTTGAAGAATTTTTACCATATTACAAAATTAACACAGAACAGCAAACATCTGCCACGGCATTTTTGGTAAGCTTATCCTTTAGTTTTGTCTGGCATTTAGTGACATTTAATCAGAAAACTGGAGACAAAAGCAATTTAATTTTGTGAAGGAGTGACAGTTTCAGATAAAGGTTTCTGCTAGCATTTTGAGTGCCTTTCTTTCCTTCTGAGGCAGAAGTGCTGAGACTAGAGGATTTTTCCTTTTAATGTTTGTGAAATTTTGTTAATTCTTTCCATGGGATTTAGCTGCACCATTGAGAATAAATGTTTCTTCTTGAGTTCAGTGTACATTGCAGGTACTGCAGTTGATAAATATCTGAATGAAGTATGGAAAATCCTTATGTATTTAAGCAATTTTTATAAGAAGTGGGAGGAGATTATTTCCTTGAAGCTACAAGGTGAATTTCAGTTTCAGTGTGTTTTCTTGGATTGTTTTTGTTTTGTTTATTATTATTATTACTATCATTATTATTATTATTACTACTATTTCTACTTAAACTTAAGTCATGCAGGAAAAGCTTTATGTGATATAACATTCAATATTAACCAGATATTAATATAGTCAAGGAGACTTGTCTATATAACTTGATTTTTGATTCTTCAAGGGCATCAACTTGCCCATCCCTCATGGCTTCAGATAAGTACCTATATGACAATGTTTCTGAAAGACACCTCTAATATTTGTCACATGTCAAGAGTCAAATTAAATTAAAGACTTGAAATCTAATTCTCCATCCACCTATATTTTCATGTTGGTGTCAATAAGAATAGAATTAACAGCATTATGTAACAAACGATTAGCATTAGAAAGTCATACACAGGAATTTCACATACTCAGAAAACCTAATATGCAGAGGCATTTTTATTCATTATTTATACATTGGTTGCCTCCAATTAAAAAAAAAAAAGTGTTTTCCAAGTTCTTATCTGTGAGAGTCTTAAAGAGTTCCTGAAGCCCGGTAATAATTTTTTTTGTGGATTTATGGATTTTCACTGCTGGAAATTGGTGCAAACTTTATCTGGTTGGTAGCGATGATAGAAAGGCAAGTATGGAAAACAACTGCAGTAAACCTAGATTTCAAATAGAATAATCTGATTTACTAAGCTTTCTATATAACACTGTTATATAATTCTTAGGGTTTTTTTACACTATATTGTAACACTGGTATGAGCTATCTATCATCACTGTTTTACAAATATTATAAGTTAAGCACACTGTGGTTGATACTACAAGATAACCTAATATTTATCAAACTATATGCTAGTAATCCAAAGTAATTTCTTTCCCTGGTCAGAATGAAATATGCCAACTACTTGACCTTCTGCCTGTTATATTTTAACTTCAGTGTGTTGTCTCATGCTTTTTCTCTGGAATTTATTTGTCTACTTCTGCCACTCTTGCTGAAGATGTGAAGATGGGAAGGGAACACATTTCCGAAGGTCATAGCAGCAAAACAGAATTCACGATAGGAACACGGAGATCAGAAAGGGATCCATAGTCCAGTGTTCTTGTAGCCTGACAAAAGCAGATCAGATCAGCTGTAATTTGCTTAGCCAGGTCTTGAAAATCTCCAAGGATGGTAATTCCAAATCCTCTCAGAGTAACCAGTTTTAGTGCTTCACTGTCTTCTCGTGCAGAAGTTAATGGGAGATGACAATGGGTAGGTGGTGTAATTGAGCTTAAGAGCTTAAGAGGCACCCACCTGGAAATACAGAACCAGTAGCTGCAGAACAAGCTGTTTGCATTGGTTTGTACTCCATTTCATCAGATCAGTTTAAAAATGCTACCTTTTAAAAAATATAGTAAGCTTGTACCCATCCAAAGCTTTAGCAAGAGTGCATTGCAAAGTGTGCTATGCTAAGGATGGCCATCAGTATGGTGCAAAAGAAGGGGCTAATTAGTCACTTATCTGTTATCTTAAGCCCATGGAAACACGAGCTTGGACTCAACCGTTTTATTAATATACCTCATCTAAAATAGTGAAAATTGTACTCTGGGAGATCATCAACATCCCATTTCATGTGGTTTTAAAGTCATAAATCTAGTTGCAGTCACTGTGCTCTCCTTGAGTAAATGCACTGTGTATGCTTTGAATGTCTCTGGTGTGATAGGAGAAGGGCCAGAGCACACGGCAACACTGTGATTCTGTGATTTGGTTATCCTCTTTCCAGGTCCCTTAAGTAATCAAGAAACATATATAGGACTGCCATGATTTTTGTACGTGGGAGTGGAATGCAGTCTGTGTCCCACCCATCCACAAAGCACTTGCCCGTGTTCTGTACCTCAAAGGGCAATTTATAGCCTACTTATATGCAATTTCACCGGGCCCTGTGTGGCTATGCATTTGGTTTTGTTTGATTAGTCAGCACACAGTCGAGCCATACACACATGAGAAGGCCTACAGTGCAGTGTGATCAATATACTGCATTGTGGCATGTTGTGCCAGCATGACCGTGAAAGCTAGCGAAACCAGTTAAAGCAGTCCATCAAGCTGATCCAGCTGGGTCAAATGAGGGGAGTGGGACAGATTTCAGCTGCTTGCTTATTGACTTTTGCATGAGTACAATTTCATGTTCGAAGCCAAAAATGTTTTTTTCTCTTTTGCCGCAGCCGTGGGCCACCAAATCAAATGAATGTTTGTCTGAAAGGTCGTGACTTTCTTACTCTACAGAACTACACAGCAGATGAACTAAAGTATTTGCTATGGGTGGCCTCAGATTTGAAAAAAAGGATAAAGGACAAAGGAGAGGTAAAATGCTTTAACTGATATTTAAGTACTCAGATGATGAAATATTGTTCTGAAAGATATTGGGAGTCAGCAGTTTAGCTGTTTCTCTCTAAATATAATCACTGCAACTCTTAAATCCTGTATACCATGTACTGTGGTCATGGTTTAGTGGGAAATATTTGTGATAGGTGGACAATTGGACTGGATGATCTTAGAGATTTTTTCCAGCCTTGGTGATTCTATGATTCTACGCTACAAAACAAAGAACCTTCCTGTAAAATGTTCAGTGGTATTCTTTAAGTAATACAGAGGACTACAGAAATGAAAAAGTTAAACAGCTTCGCACACCTAACTCTCTGTTATTGACCAACCCCATCCATTCACACGTGGTGTATACGCCCCATTACATGTAGAAAATAGAAAACAGTTATCTGTTCTGCGTAGGAATAAGATTAGCATCAAAGTTCTACTTAATGCTAGTTCAAATCATCTGCCAAAGTACAGTGACTTTTTGTCATTAGAATTAGTTATTTCTCTTTAACCTTTTTCATTGTTAGTTCTCCTTGAGAAAGTTGAAACAAAGTTATGGTTTAAAGAGTAAAAAAACAAGTGTAACTTTTCTAACGCTGAATTAATATGTGAAAGAAGTATTTCACACTGGAAATCATGTAATGATTATAAAATTGAAATTCCTTCCATTCCCGTTATCCAGTATTTGCCTTTGATGCAAGGAAAATCGTTGGCCATGATTTTTGAGAAGAGAAGCACAAGAACAAGATTATCTGCAGAAACAGGTACATTGGAGGAATAGCACAGTCACATTTTATTTAAAATTGTGCATTGGGAGTTTGCACTTAAAAACACTATGTAATTTTCTATTTAGCATTTTTTACTCAAGATATGCCTAAAGTTTTAAAGCAAATATAGGAAAAGGATGATAGCTGTGTTTCACCTTGCATATTAATGTCACATGAACATCCCTTTGGCCTCTGAAATATCACCAGATCATTCCAACATGGTAGATCATAAATAAAGTATCAGGCCAAAGTGTTGGTGTTGTAAGTTCCCACCATGATACACATCTGCAAGTTTGTATTTTAGCAAGCATCGCTAATTTAATCTTGTGCAAGCCCTAACAAATATCTTTCTAATGTATTATGCATTACCATTGTCACATTTCAGAGTATGTGTTTAGACTGGGAATCATAGTAATGCCTTGATGTAAATTAGGGAGAAAAGAAATTTAACATGATTACCTACACAGGAAGATAACTTGATGGAAACTCCAGGGTATTAGCCTAATAAGATCAGAAGTGGAACACTATTCTTTTAGGATATAGTCTTACAAACACAGGGAACACATGCATATCCTTAATTACATGGAAGTTGCTCTGAAGTCAATGAAACCACTGAAATCAATTATTCGTGTGTTTGCATGTTACCAAGAAACTCAGGAATAACTATGAATTGGTGACTGTCTTATGGGTACATTTTTAATCAATGGGGGAAGGAGAACCTTCTCCCTGGTTAAGTGACAGAAAACCTGTTGAATATGCACCTTTTTTTACAAGATGTAAAATATGTAAGGGAAAAAGTAAAAAAAAACAAAACAAAACAACAAAACAACAAAAACAAAAAGGCAAGGAAGAGGCAAATAGGCCATCTGCAAGCATTTCTGAGTTTGCTTTCATATCCTCTGACACAGTCTGCTGATCCTGGTCTTTATACAGACTTGTTCCTTTCCATTTCTCCGGATAAAGCAGCACTTATGAATGTGTTTCTATCTTGCATTCTCTCTTTGTTAAGGTAACCCACCTCTTAATACTGGAGTTTTTAGGCCATTTTCCAGCTGCCTGCCATATTCCTACATGGGCAGGTACACATGAATTCTCTGGATCTGTTTATCCTTCTTGCTTCTGTTTTCAAAGGCAAGCACTTTTAGTCCTTGGTTGTGAAGGCTTATGGAATGGGGAAGCTCAGGAAAGTTCAAGTGAATAAACTTAAGGATGGGAGTTAGCGCACATAAATTCATCCAAGAGGGATTACTCTCCAATGAAATAAAACAAATTTGTTTCCGAGTGAGAGTGCTCACAAGGGAGTTCAATGCAAGTTAACTCCTGTACATTAACTTCACACCTTCAGTTATTTGGTAAGTCCTCTAAGTCTAAGGCTTATTTCAAAGGCAGACTCAAACTTTTTATGTCCATGGAAACTCTATATATTTCAGCTGCTTTTTAATATACACAAATTCTCCCTTGGAATTTATAACTCAAAACAAATGTGGGGTCACACACGGTCCTTTTAGCTGAATAAACTGATTTTGTGCCAATTTTCTAATGTCCAGGGAAAGTGTACATTGAAGCAGATTGGAGTGTTTGCTTATAGAATCCAGGAGTCATCTCAAAGAGTATTTCCCAAGAATTGCACCTTCAAGACCTTGAAATAGGTCACTTCTGGGACGTGGCTCTGGTGATCAGATTGATGTAAACAAGCTTTGCAGCTCTCAGGAACAATTAGATAAAAATCAATGTATTCCAGTTTAAAGGAGACTTGAAAAACGCTGTTTACAGCATCTGCTCTGTGCAGTGCCTAGGAGATTGCTGCCACATATGATCTCTGTGGAAGTCTCTTCCCAAGTCCTGCCACATGATTACACAAATGCTGAATGCAGACAGTACGTAACCAGGTAGAAATGGAAATGGAACACTGCGGGTAGAGAAGCTCTGTCTATCTTCTTTCCTTGTGTACCAAAATACAGAAGATTCTGACAGGTTTACAGAAGTTCACAGCCACTGGCTTCAGCAGAATTACTCCCAGCTCACTCTTCTTACCACAGGGATGAGGGGAAGAAGAAATCCTTGCCTGAAGGCTACTGCCACCGAAATAACTGCATTACTTTTCATGTTCTAATGTAGTGGGTATGGCATCACATAACTGGAATAAAGAGGATGTTTTATTTTCCTTGGAATTACTAGTGTTATTTAGTTTGCCCATATTGCAGAGGGGCAAGAGCACTTTTTTAGCTTATCTCCCCTTAGAGGGGTAGCTTTAAAAAATGTTTATGAACATTTAAGGATTATGAACATTAAGGATTGCTCCTTTGCCTCATTTGCCTATGAGTGTTCTTTGTTGCCAGCCTAAATAAAAGGATACTTTATACATTATACATCATGGCAAGCAGTAAGGAAAACAAAAAATCCAAATCCAGATATACTGAAATATGAAACAAGATCCTTTCTTTGAGTTTGAGAAGATGTGTGTGTATGCATGTGTCCTGGTTATGGCAAGGCAGCCCCATAAATGTGCAAACTAGAGGATTCACTTTGGCCTGCTTACCCAACATACCAGAAACAGACTGGAGTAGTGATTTAATTCAGATCTGTATAAGCACCAGAATTCACGTCCTAAATAAGAGAATTTGTATAAGAAGGATAAATAATGTGCCAAAGCCAGAGATCCATTTATTAAAAAACAAAAACAACAACAACAAAAAACAAACAATAACAAAAAACAACCTAACAGGAGTGAAACCTGTGGTAATGAGATAGTAAACTATTCTTTCTTTCTAGTATGAATGTCCGATACCGTTTGCTAAAGATACTAGGATTGATATGACTTTTAGCATGTGGCTTTGGGAATCACCAGATTCTGACAACAAAGAGGATTACATCTTCCAGTTTTACGCTGTACTCCAGTATGCACTAATTTGCTGAGTAGGTGCTGCCTGCATATCTTCAGAAGTCACCAACTATTTTTTTTTATACTGATAATCTGGATGAAATAATCCAAAACACAGATTCTTCTCCTGTAACTGTACACAAAGCTAGAGCACATGGATGGAGAGTCTGGAATGGAAGTACATTCCCAGGCCCTGCACAGATGGCCAGTTCATGAGCAGAAAACCAACACATTAGGACCTTGCTGTGCACACAGACCCAAGGTGGTAGCTCCAACTAGGCTGCTTGACATCTTGCAGTTCTAAACAAATGGCCATATTCCTCTTTTTTGTGCCTGGGCATTTATACGGAAAAATAGAACATGTCCGTGGGAGTCTGTCCAGAGTGTGAAAGACCTATTGAAGCACCCATATTTAAAAGCCTGAAGTGAAGAGCTGCTGTCTTGTGTGGAACTTCACGATATAAATACTGACATAATCACATAGAACTTTGAAAATAAAAGGCATACAAAGTCTGACAGGAAACGTTACTACAAATGACTATTCGTCTTTGAAATCTTGACTTAAAAATGATATCTGCAGCAATCATTTGCACACAGTAATCAGTGCACACGCATTCCCATCAATGCAGTGTTTGTGGCAAAGCTGCAGAGAGGAGGTGAAAATATCTAGGGAAACCTTAGTATTTTTCCTGTCATAATACAAAAAAGCTTCTGAATAACCAGGAAAGAAGGGTGATTCAACCAGCATATTGGTTGTGGTTTTTTAAATAGCAATATTAGAATAAGAATCACAGAATGGCCTGGGTTGAAAAGGACCACAAAGATCATATAGTCTCAACCCCCCTGCTATGTGCAGGGTTACCGACCACCAGACCAGGCTGCCCAGAGCCACATCCAGCCTGGCTTTGGATGCCTCCAATGATGAGGCATCCACAACCTCCTTGGGCAACCTGTTCCAGTGTGTCACCATCCTCTGAGTGAAAAGCTTCTTCCATCTTAGAAGTTCAGAGTGTGAATCTGGTCTCTCTGAAACTTGGGACAATCTCTAATGATGGCAAAGGGAAATTAAGAGCAGGCCCGCTCACTGAAATGAGTATACATTGGCTGGATGGAGCAGAGAATTAACTTTCAGGTGGGGTTTGAACCATCATTATTTTTTTTAATTCTACTTCCAGGGAAATAGAGGCAGTCAAAAGGCAATGAATTGTTGGTATTATTTTTATCTGCTTCGTTTTAAAGACTGAACTGATCCAAAGTGGAGAACCTCACCTCAACCCTGGTGCCCACACAGGACGGAATGCGATAAGGGCTGCTCTGTGCTCGGGGCCCATGAACAGTGCCCACACCTGCAGTTTGAGCTTCACTGCTTGCCATTAGCTCTGAAAGTTCCAGTGTTCCTTACTGGTTTGATCATTCTTTGAAGGGTAGCTGCAGGATGAACTTAATAATTTTCGAGGGGCCTTTAACAACGTGTTTGTTGAAGCTGCACTCCTCGCGATGTCTGCAGTGCCATCTAATGGCTGCAACCAGCCCAAGCAGCTTTCAATTTTCTCTCTGCTTTTTTCCCCCCTTCATAACAACAGGAAATTTGTTAGCACCACGTCCCCGACTGCACAGTAAATGCCTTACAGGGCTACCTATAGCCCAGTTCAAATCCTCTGCTTCGTACTTTCCCAGGTGTGGGATCCATTGCTAAACCATCTGTGAAAGTTCATAAGACAATCCCCTCATGGCTCACCTTCTTGATATTTGGACACGATGGACTTTACACAGTTTTTGTGGAGGGAGGCTTTACAATTAAACCAGGCTAAGGCAGGGAGACTCAAGCGTGGTGAAAAAAGATCTTTGCTTCTCTGTTTGTGTCGGCTGGTTGCCTGTGTTAGCTTTCTTGTGGAGGAGCAATGGAAATGAGTCAGGACAGAATCTGAGATTTGCCTCTAGTGAGAAGTTTGTCTGTCCAAAATATCCATCAGGCAACTTTTAAGTTGCACCAAATGTTTTGTATTCTTAAATAGTGCTCAGATCCTTCCCTGGTTTCCCATTCAAGAAATGTATTTCATTTTTCAGACCTAATCCATTCAGTACATTGAATAACCATACTATTTCCTTACTATTGCAGGTTGAAAGAATACCAACAGTGCCTGAGATCATTCCATCTTTCTATGACACACTGCAGTTTTTAATACACCTGGTCATTTGTGACCAAGCTTAAGTTGTTATGATGTGTGTGGAAACTTGGAGTCTTCTATCTGAGTGAATATCCCTGATGCATCTTTGCAAGGATGTGGAATTAGACTTAATGACTCAGATGATTTTTTGTAGTTCTGTGACACTAAGTCCATTAATGTAAATGTTGTAGAAATTCAGCATGATAAATGGGTTACCTAACTTAGCAGGGAGCCATGCTTTCAACAATATGTAGTCTTGCAGCTTGAATGGCTGTTCCTATTAACAGAGATCACAATTCACGCCTAAGTATTTCAGCAAAGCATCATATTTGAGTGGTTTTGTCCTATTTATTTGCATCTCGTGGTGTCAGACTTTAAGCATTTGAAACATTTGGATGCCCTGCTGAGTTTTACTGCATGAAAATTATTTTGAGTCTTGGTTGTAGAGGCAGGTGCTTAATTTCCTTTTTATTGTTCTCCTTGCAGGATTTGCTCTCCTTGGAGGACACCCTTCCTTCCTTACAAAACAAGATATTCACCTAGGCACTAATGAGAGTCTCACGGATACAGCAAGGTTGGTAAATGTTATTTAACTGATTGCTACCTATTTAGTAGATGCTTAAGGAAATAGTTGATCAGTCTGAAACCTGTCTTGAAGATTCTTGTAAAATAATATTTTCCTTATGGAAAATGTTAGAAAGCACTCCAAATTTCTTAAATATTTACAGGTCAGCTCACAGAATCCATAGCTCTGTACACCAGATGAATGATGTGTTTCTCTGATGAAACACAAGGAAAATGTAAGAAAAATAGAAAACATTTGAACATTTTAAGTTTTCCTTCCCTGTCTTTAACTACTGAAGTGGAGGACATATGGGTATTGATAGCAGAAAGTCAAAAAACTTCAGTTTCTTGGAGCTTAAAAATGCTGTCTTCCTGTTAGATATATTACACTGCCAATACCAAAATAAGCTGCAACTGTAGCATTCAGACGTTTCAGAGGAAATGTGTCCCATTTCCTTGTTTCAGTAACTACATGTTTAATAATGATTGAAAATTCATGGAAACTCATGAGCCTAAAAAGGACCCACAATTAAACAAAGAGTCTGAACCCAATGTGTCCACCTTGCCAGTTCAGCAGAGCTCATAGACAGCCAGGGGATTGAAATACTTCCCTTCAAAAGAGATTCTTCATATTTCATGACATATTGCCCCAGTTCAAGCAGAATAGCTACAGCTTCATCAAAGTGTCTATCCAAAAGCTTCAGAGTACAAGCATCCCAGCTACAACTGGGATAGGGCAACTGCAGGATTTTTTCAGTCAAATATATATAATGATTACTATTAAAGACAAATGGAAAACATATTAAAGATATTTCCCCCAAAGTGATGTAGGTAAGTATTATTCTCCAAAATTTTCCCTTTTCTTCCTTTTTCACTGGATCATTGCAACACAAGAGTCTCTTGGCAGAGAAGAGTAAGAGAGGATGTTGATAGAGTGCAGTAACAGGGAGATGGGAGGTTGGGACAGAAGAGGTAGAGCTGCATTGTGAGCAAGCTCCTGGCAGTGCTGACTGTCAACCCATTCCCTCTAATATCAGAGTAATGAGGGGCAGCTATCGTCTCTTGGACCCTGGGCACCATCAAGCAAACCTTCAGGAAGAGGAAGGATGTGGTCAGGGCCTTTATGCAGTGCTGCCCTGCAACTTCACCAAGCACCATCCTACGAGATGTGCAGCACTGTTGTCTGAAGGCTCTCTGCTATTCAGAAATGGATGCTATGGCAAATCCAGCCATCTTCTGATCCACAGAAGGACATATTTTTTGTAGGTGCATTTTTACTCCTTCTTCTCAAATAAGATAATAAAAAGACAGTAAGTCTGGTTTGCAGTATCTTGAATGATCTTTGCTTGTGCACATGAAAAGGAAAAAGAAAGATGAGAAATACAAGAAATAAGGCAAAAGGCAGAAAGAAGCACTCTTATAGCCATTCCAGAGCAGACTGCGTTCTGTGGAGAAGATTCTCACAATACCAACTTTCCATGCAAGATCTCATCCCAAATTCTCTGGCACAACTTCCTCTTCCAGATCAAGCTTCTTTCAAGGCCTTGACCTGGGGAAGGGATTCTGCTTCTCTGCTGAGTCACATCACTTGTGTACTGCAGTGGAGTGAAGGCTTTCCAAAGTCATTACAGAACCCCACGTGCTCTGCTTCACTCCTGCTGTCATTAGAAGAATTATTGTTGACTTTGCATAACCAAGACTGAGTAGTTTACCCAAAATAACAATCTGTTATTAATTCCTTGGCATTTCATGTGAATGAAGGATGACATGTCAACCTTGTTCAGTTTAGGTGATAATGATAAAAGAATGCTTGTAGTAAACCCAGAGAGTATTTCAAATATCGATGGTTTTGTGTCTAGGCCTCTGAAGGCCTTCAAAGTACTTAAGATTGAGACTTAAAGCAAAGGGCACACAGGACTTTATAAAAGTCCTCAGTTTTTGTCATAATTGCTGCACATAAGAGTGGAAAGCGTTTCTCCTGTGAATATATTTTATTCATTTATTAGTTGGCATAACACGGCTTTTCCATGCTTCACAAGATGTTTACATTTACACCAACACAGTAGCAATTACCACCCATTAAGTATCTTTTCAGTGCTGTTTAGCACGTCTGATATCCTAGGTGAAATGAAATACCTAAGTATTGTATCTGTATTTTCCACTGTAGAGAAGTTCCATTGATAAGTTCCACTGTGCACCATGATAGCTCAGTGTCCATAAGCTTACCTTCAGTAAATACTTTGTCCAGTTTCTTCTTTTCACTCATGGCTGCTATCAGCAGTCTTCAGAGAGAGGTCTGCGTGGTATCTTGTAACATTTTATAAGAGGTTTGCTTGTATGAGGCATGTCTGATGTCAATAGAAAAAAATTGTTACTGATTTACTCCATCGGGAAGTTTGTGTGTGTAAAGGATGTGCCATTAACAGCCATATTTCTACAAGAGGAGATATCAGAATCCTTTCTGGCTAGTCAGAAAGTGATACTGTAGTGTTTTTTCACACTCTCCTATCCAGTCTCTTCCTTTTTTTGTTTTAAAGTCCTATTAGAGATAACATTAAAGCACACAAAATGCTACTTCAAAGTCATGCTTCAGGGCCTGATTAAAACAGAAATGCAGAGAAATGCAGAGCCCCTATCCATATTTAATTTATCTAAAGAATTCAGGGCACACTAAGTATGCTATGCTAATCCACCATGCTAATCTCTGAGTCTGTCACACTTTGGCAAATGGGGCTAAAGCCAGAGTGTCACAGTGACTCCTGCCTGTCCCCATCCATATACTGAATTTCAAACTCAGACATTACTGTAATTCTGAGACCATGTGTGTCAGTGTGCAGCTCTGCAGACAGGAGAAAGAACAGGCTGGTATTGTCAGCTTTCTGTTTCTATCTTTGTTAAGATCAATAAGTAATTGTGGTAATCTAAGACAAATCTGTAGTCCTAATCCTCACAAAGGTCAAGCTTTGTGAGACACACTCAGAACATCTTTTCCTTTGGTAAAAGACTCAAGAAATCTTATTCAAACTTATCAAATTCTTCAAATATTACAATATTGCACAATCTCTTATCCTAGTTCATTTACTTTAGCATTTATTGATGCTCTATCTGTAGCTACAATCAAAAGCTAAGAAGAAATATCAGGAGCTTTCATTTACTTGCTATAGTTTCTTAATAAGTAAAACTGCTTACTTTTTGCA
The DNA here is from genome assembly GCF_905368555.1 of Meleagris gallopavo. Taxonomy (NCBI): domain Eukaryota; kingdom Metazoa; phylum Chordata; class Aves; order Galliformes; family Phasianidae; genus Meleagris; species Meleagris gallopavo. The sequence continues at coordinate 111,100,326 of NC_139404.1, read as the reverse complement.
CCTCGTTAAATATCTGCATTTAAGTGTGTTATGGGGGCATCATAAATAATTCAGACAGCTGAACATTTTTGATTCATTACCACTTTTCATTAATATTTATATGCTGCATACTGAAGGATGCACGGGGGATGTATTTATTATGTTTGACTTGGATATTTTCTGCCATCCCCCAGGGTGCTGTCCAGCATGACAAATGCAATCTTGGCTCGAGTTTATAAGCATAATGATCTGGACCTAATGACGAAAGAAGCCACGATCCCAATAATCAATGGATTGTCTGATTTATACCATCCTCTCCAGATTTTAGCTGATTACCTAACCCTTCAGGTACCAATATAATTCCTGCTTGACATCACTGGAAAAATTGGGTTCAAAACTATTTAGTGGCACGTTTTTTTAAGTGGTAATTACATGACACTTGTTATTTAAAGAGATCTTTATCCAGGAATATAATTAAGAACCTGCTTAATTTAAAACAATTACTTTGCTCTATCAACTGTAGTGGGACTGAAGTTAAGCATAAAATTAAATACTTCATTGGAATTAGGCTGCAATTCAGAAAATTTGCAGGGAGGGTTACATACAAAGATAAAGGCAAGATGCTAGCTCAACTGATGCCAATGGGGATTTTGTCACTGGCTCTAAAAAACTCTTGATTCTGCCCTAGCCCATGAACAACTTAAAAGGAATCGTTATCTCCATATTTTAGGAAATTGATCAAACTTGTTTTTCGAAAAGCCAGTTAAAGTTATAAGTGCAAATCCCTAATATTCAGGCTCTTAAACCTATTTAACATCTGCTCACATGAAAGAATAGATAATAAAGATCATATTTTTAGTTCTAATCTAATAATATATTGGCTTGACATTTTGCATGTAGATAGCATTTTACACACAGAATGCCAGATGTTTATCTGTGAATGGAAGGACTATGGTGTGTTACAATCAATCAAGGAACAAGCTTATTAAAACAGATTAGTGTACTACAGGGCTGGTTAACAATTTTGATGAACTCTTCCGACCTTGTTTACCTTCTGAATGAACAAAAATCACACTGCTTGAAAAAAGGACAGTTGGGATAATCTTGTGATTCATTCAGCTGTGTTTCTCAGCTCTGCTATGGGACATTTGGTATGTGGAAAAGATCTTATGATAGAAATAACGAGTTATTCATGCCTTAAACTGTGGATACAGAAACATTCATACGTTTAGAGAAAATTACTTCTTGTTACTTCGATTCATGTCTTACAATTTTCAATACTAAAAATGAAGAGACCAACAAAAAACAGTAAAATTGAGACTAAAATTCTTTGTATTCCTTAAGATATGGTACATCTTGGAGATCCTATTAGGCCAACTTCAGTGAGCTGTTCCAACTATGTAAGATGGTAAACCATAATGAGAAATTCATCATTAAACACCATATATCATCTTTTTATTTCAACATTGTGTGCAATTATAAACAAGGTGCACACTATGGCTGTGTTTTGGGAGGTTTCTATCTTACCTTGCTTATTAGCATTTATGCCTCGGTTACTAGCATTTACCCCTTGGTTATTAGCATTTTCACAATTATGAAAAACAGATTTCACTCGTAATCATGACTCATAATCTACATAACTACTGATATCTGCCTACAAACCTAGTTTCATCCTACATAGCTCCAAGCCACTGACTGCGGCACCAAAGTACCACATCTCTAGTCAATGAAAAGAGACTGCTGAGCATCTCAATTACCCTCCAGGGATGGAACTCTTTCTCCACTGATCTTTCTCTACTGATCAACAGGGAGAAAACTGTTGAGATTAGCAGAATAAGTAGATGCCCTGTGATAACCATCCCCGGCTTCTCTGTTGTGTCCTGGAATGAGGCAGCTGTGATAGAAACTCCAGTGAACATTTCCCTGCAAGCTGGATTTTCCCCTGGTCTAAATACCCAGGGTGGCAGCAGCGGCAGTGACTGTCTTTATTGCATCAAATCCTGGGGAAGAAGTCTTTGAACAGTGTTTCTGGCTATTTGACATGATATGAAAACAAGAGTTTAACAGTTGGTGCTCAAACAAAAGAAGTATCCAACATGGACAGGGATGAATTGAGCATTTGCAGACATAGATCTCAAGGAGTGATTTAGCTTTTGGCCCTTCCATCATGTTCTTTAGCTCACGGCAAGAGTTCTCCAGTGGACAACTGCATGGCCACCCCACTTTGCTGTGGGCATGCTGCACTGCTGGCTTAGGATCTGCTTTCCGCACTCACTCTGTTATCCAAGAAGGAGAGGAGAGGGGAGACAGGCCCTCTCAGCAGCACACCACGGGTGTTGGCACTGCATGCCAACTTTGCTCTTTTCTGCACGGCACACTGAGATGTAGACTGGTTTTACAGCCAGCTGCACACAGTAAAACAGCATTTCAGCCATATAATGAACGTTACCAGTTCACAGAAGCAGAATTAACGCTTGAAGAAGCAGGAGTCATGGGGTCTGGTTGTTACTTACGCAATCAAACCTCTCATGTGATTCTCTACAGGGTAGAAAGATGTTATCTGAGCACAACCTGCAAGAAGATTAATATGGGGATGTTGAATAGTATGCTGATTCTTTAAATCAGTTAAAAGTTCACATATAACATTTGGAATGCTTTTCTGTGATGCAAAGGCAATTTATTTGATTTATGCATACATGCAAAATGCAATAGTGACACAGACTGATAGCCCCAAATTTACATGTTACTGCAGAATTTATGAAGCTTATTTCTTTCAAAAATCTCTTCCTTCCCTTTGTTAAGTACTTTCCTGCCTGGATCTGACCCCCCTATGCTGTCAGTACCTACCCCAAATGTAATTTTTTCTCTTCCTTATTATTCCCCTGTATTTCTTACCGGAGCTCTGCGTGCACACTGACCCTTTTCATGGTTAGCACATTTTTATTCTTCCATTTCCTAAATCCTATTAATTTTGCCACGTGCTTTCTAGAATCCTATGGATGTTTTCCTTACCATACCTCTTATTGCTTTCTAAAATTTTTGGTTGTGCTGAGTTTGCTCTTGAGTTATAGCCCACTAGAAATGGTTGTGAACATTTTGCAACCTGACTGGGAGAGTGTGGGGATGTGGCTTTTAAAGCTTATGAGTTGACGTGCTGTTGCTGTGCACCTGGAGAGTCATTTTATGCCTGTGACTATGCTGAAGGGGTGAACCAGCCTCTTCCTGATCCTGCCTGCTGCCACTCTGTCTCCTGGGCAGAACCCGTGACTCACAGTTTCTGTTCTGCAAAGCTTGGCTTGCATGCAGCATCACACAGTTTGTATTCTGGGGACACACCATACATTGACATTGATTCAATTGATATTAATGCCACTGGCCAAATCAGCTAACTTGTAGCTGAATGCAGGACAGCCAGTCTGGTAATTAGAGTGGGTCTGTATGCCACTAGCTTTTATGTCATTGGTTTGAAGGGAAATTTCTTTTTCAGAAAGAAATGGTTGGCATGGAGAAACATTTAACATAATAAGTACATCAATGGCTCCTTTTTAAATACTGTCACAAATTGCAGCATTGCCCAGTTTGAAGAAAGATACCATATATTCTCAGCCTTTTCTCAAGCTGTAACACAAAGAGGTCTAGTTAATGGAGTTTTCAAATTCATCACCATTCATCATAATTATTCTCACAATTAGGAATCCCAACTAAGATCCAGACTGATTCTCTAGAGTATTCTGTGCCAAACACCAAGGTAAGAATACATAAGACAACTGACGCAGCATCTGCCTTCAGCTCAGTTTGAGAGCCAATAGGCCTGGCCCCGTTTTTCATTCAGTGGATCCCAAAGGGCTAAAGCTCTGACAAGCTTTCCATTAAAAATTTTGACAGATTATTGATTCATCATTCAAAAGCTTGTTTTAATTGAGGATTGTTACAACTGCTGAAGCCAAATGTTTCAGAGATAACTTAAAATACTGTCAGTTTCAGTGCAGCTGGAAGCAATTCCAGGTGGAGTCAGACATGAAAGTCTCTCATTAATTAAACTAGTCTTCTCTAAATATACAACAGTGAGCATGCTTATGTTTACCTCACGGTTTGATACAATGATATACTGCAACTATGGTTAAGAACAGAATGAAACATTGTAGAATAAGCTTGAGAGTGAGAAAACTGACTGTAAAATGGACATTAATTATTTAGCAGGGGTTTTCCTTGAGATTAACAAAGCCAAGTTTTATTTCACTGCACAAACAGTCACCAGTTTGCTGAAGAGTCATTCGTAACAGAGAGGAGCTCCAGAATTTCTAATTATTTCTGTGTGGCTTTACTAGAAGTCCAAAGTCCGGTTCCAAATATAAAGAGAAAGTGTAGAACACCCAAGCAGGTAAAATGCCTATATCAATATAACACAGTTTGGAAAACCTGGGGAGTGATGCAAGGGAAAAGTACCTTCAGAAGTTCCGGTGATCTGAGTGTATTGTATAGAGCATGGCTTAACCTGGATCATTATGGTCATGGCAAAACTCTTTTAACAGGATTTCCTCTGTGTGGTTGAACAAGTCTATACTGTAAAATAGAAAAACAAAAGGTATGTCTCCTATACAGTAGTTTTTGTATTGCCTTAAAGCTTCCTGGTTTAAGGCAGTACAATTATTTTATCTTTCTCACGTTCTTGGTGGCTGGGGATGTATGCAATATAGGATGTGTGCTCTGAGGATAAGCATCACAGTCACAGTCACAGTGAGCTGATTTCAAATGAAGAGGTTGGAATTGCAGCAGCAGTGTACAGTGGCAGCATAGAGCTTAGTATGGGATGTAAAATAGGCTCCACAAGCACACACACAGCTTGATTCTGCCTGGGCTATGACTTTCTCCATTAGCTAAACATCTTCATTATGATTAGCTCGGCTATGCACACTCTGTGTAGCAGTCACTGCAGTTGTAGATTTGCAGTTTACAGTACAGATTTTGAGGGTTGTTACACAGATATCTTCAGTTCTTCATATTTCATCCATAACAGCTAGTAGTTTGGGAAAACAGAAAAGTATTTAATATGCATTGTGCCTCTTTTAATTCAGGGTAGCAGCTGGTAATAAGGTGGAGGTTATTTAACATAGCCATATATTTGTGACTCACTACTCAGTGCTTTGAGCATTACAGGCTGTGATGTCTATTTTTAAATAGTGAGATCAGAAGAACTGAGGGTTGTCTCATTTGCTCTTGGCTGTGGGTTTGTGTCTCAGCTATCGCTAACCCCTAGCTGGAAACAACTCCTTAAACAAATGCCTTACTTTTGCCTTCTCCTGGGAGCATCACTGATAGGAGATGTGGAAAGATTTTGAAAGATTCATAAAGACTTGCAGAGCTGTTATGCTATCACAGCTTCCGTGTCCATTAGTTCTTGCTTTTCTTTTCTATGAATGCCCCTGCATCACAGCTCTGCCCATCAGGCTGTTGCTGTCTAAAAACCTGTAAATGAAGAAAACCTATTGTTTTACCATACAATAGTTTTATCTGTTAAACTTCAGGCAGCACAGGACTCAGATGTAGATCTCAACTAAATTTAATGTCATTAAATATTTCACATGCTATTTTTGACTCAAGATTGTGCTCACCGGCAGAATTGACAGTAAGTTTGTTCTGGAACAACTTCACAGCTATTTGTTTAGGAGAAGCTGCTGCCAGGAGAGGGGAGTGCAGTTTCAGCCCTCTTCTTGTTCAGCCATTTGGCATTTTTGCTGAGTCTGTCTGCAAGGTAGCCTGTCATTACAGCTCTGCAGTGTGGATGCTTATCCCAGCTGACAGCCATTGAGCTATGTTACACAAAGTGCTGAAACACTGTCTGGCTTCCAGTTCATACAAGGCAACGGTTTCATGGCCCAATTTTGAGCTAAGAATAAAAGGATCTCCATCATGCCTTCAGTGTTTCACGTTGAGGTGGAGTAGTACAGAGCCAGGTATATAGAAATATTTGGTTATATCTTCACAATTTTTCTGATGTTAATTTAAGTACATGTAAATGTGCATATACAGAACAAGCTTTACTGAAAGGCTTAGATTATCCTAGTCTGGAAATGCGAGCTGCTGTTACTCTTGTTCCTCCTTAGGCCTTATCCATTGGTGACTGAGTGCCGGAGTAGCCATACATGTACAGGCTGTGAGTGCCATTAGGCAAAGCTACAGCTGACACTGTAGGGCTGTTTCAGGTGAGGGTAATATACACACTCTAAAGATCATTGTGTTCCTTGGCTGTACAACTGAGAGCAAACCCCTGAATTTCTAATGTTCACCAATATTTACGAGCACTAAGCCATGACTATACCACTTCAGTGCTGAATTTACTGCTCTGCCTTCCAGCCTGGGCCCATACAGCGTACATGTCAACGTGTTCTTCATCAGAGAAAGCTGCAGCGCTTCTTCTGAGACATGGGGAGCATTCTCTCACCATCCACCTTTTGTGTGTAGCAAGTTCAATTAAACTTATGGTTTTATATTAACAGCAGCTAGCATTGAAACAGTCTTAGCACCAGACCAATTGTACCAACTACTCCTCCCCATGGCATCGCCTTGCTCTGTTCTCTTAGAACATAACACCAGGAATGTGTGATTCTTTTGGCAGGAGCACTATGGTGGTCTGAATGGGCTCACCATCGCCTGGATTGGGGATGGAAACAATGTCCTCCACTCCGTCATGACAAGTGCTGCAAAGCTGGGAATGCATCTCCACATTGCAACTCCCAAGGTACGACAACTGCACACGTGGAGAAAGGAGGGCGAACTTTGCCTATCCCATCTCTGCCAGCTCGATGCTTCCCAAGGGCCTCACCTAGCAGTGCTTGTATCTCAAGTGTCAGCTTGCAGAACCAAGGTTCAGAATCGTCATTCAGTTGTTTTGATGCAAAACAGGAGTAATTCTGACTTCAACTTCAGAAGGACTGAGGGGAATTCTTGACTGTAGTGGAAGTTGCAGAGGATGATCATTCAATTTGAGAAAATATTACAAAGGCACCAAAATCCCCTTCCCGCCACAAATGTGAGAGCCATTTCAGACTGATGGAAGTTTTGCGTCTTGGTTCAGATTGATGGTGCAGCTTTTTAGAATGCTGCATTATAATGCAACATAGAATATAAAACAAAGAATTGGTTTAGAGCAAAAAATCAAACGATGCATAGGTATTATATTCTGTAACCACTGAAATATATTTTCCTTACATTATCAGAATAATGTCCACCAGTTTATCTCCAAAATAAACTTGCAATGAAGTCGAACTAATTTCTTGAAGCTTTACAGTGCTGAAAGTCAGTCTCTTCTGACAGAAAATATTTCAATCAGTACATTCCTAATCAGTTTTAATGGTCATTAAAGATCTTATACATGTTCCATGGTGTAATCTATCATCTCTTTTGTCAGGGTTTTGAGCCAGACCTCAGAATAACAAAAATAACTGAGCAGTACTCCAAAGAGGTATGAGCCTAAGAAACAGCCTGGCATGGTAGTTTAAATAGTTTATTTTTTGCTATGATTGAAGCTTCATGATTTCCTGATCGTCTTTATTTTATTCACATTAGTATGGTACCAGGTTGCTTCTCACCACAGATCCTTTGGAAGCTGCAAACGCTGCCAATGTCTTAGTTACGGATACATGGATAAGCATGGGGCAAGAAGAGGAAAAGAGAAGAAGACTGAAGGCATTTCAAGGTTATCAGATTACGATGCAGGTAATAATTCAGATTACATTTTTGCTTCATCCATTTACAGATTTGTAAGAATCAGCGTGGGCAAAACATGGGTTTGGTATTTCTTTGAAGGGAGCTGCAGAAAAACCACATGCAAACACCACTTCAGCCAGAAAATTCACAAAAATAACAAAGTTAACTTGTATATGTCACATGTCCTAGCCTCTCTCAGAGCTTCCCAATGAGATCCAGCTCCAGTGCAGGTGAGCTAATCCTTCACTTCTTTCTTGTTTGGCATTAGAAAAGATTCTTTGTATTTTACTTAGGATGACCAACTCACAGATTCTGTCTTAAAGTCCGTAACCTGGGCAGCGTTTCAGGCAATGCTGTGTTTATCTGCCAGTGTATAAAGCACTGATTATATATGTTTAAAAATCATCTCATTGAAATGCTTGTCAGAGCAAAAGCAGAGAAAATGTAAAGTAATAAATCGTCCAAGATAAAAAGGATATTTTCCTTGCTGATAGAATTACTGGTTTAATTGACTGTATTTTAACATAAGTTCATAAAATACTATTAATGAGTATGTCTCTGAACTGGCTTAAAACTTCATTGTTCATTGATATTAGATCACTGTGTTATGAGGAACAATATCAAAAGAAAAAATATCATAGCCTTTTAAATCATAGTTTAATGTGCTCTCATTGAAATTATCAATAGTATTACATTATTGTGTGGCACTCAAATATAAATTGCACTTTATTGATCCACGAGGTCACTAGGGTTTTTACTTCCTACTACTGGAGCAAGAGAAATAGGAGTAAAAATTTGGCTTTTGTGAAGTCAGCACTGACTTAAATGGGGATTTTCCCCTCTTATTCACAGATGAGCAGGTTTTTTGAAGTCAGCAGAATTATTCTTAGTTCATCATCAAAGTCACTAGAGTGGAAGCTAATATAAATTTTCTTAACTTTTTGACCAGTTAAAGGTTTCGTTAATTATTAGCATATTTCTTTAATTTTTTATTCTTCTTGATCTACAGATTGTGAAATCTGCTGCTTCCAACTGGACATTTTTACATTGTTTACCAAGAAAACCCGAAGAAGTTGATGATGAAGTATTTTATTCTCCAAGATCACTGGTTTTCCAGGAGGCAGAAAACAGAAAATGGACAATTATGGTAAAAAAAAAAATAATATATATATATATTTTTTTTGAGGTTAGGGTCAGCTTCTGTTCTGCCTTACACTACAGACTTGCACTCAGTATAGTCCTTCAATAAACCATAAATATGAGTTTTGAAAACATAAGTTTTGAATGCACCCCATGGTACATCACAGTTTTGATTGTAGGCAACATACATTTGAAGAACAAATACTTCTGGACACAAATATGAACTATTTTGATAATAATCTGCAATTGTTTGTTCCAGTTTTTATCACTAAGGCAAACCTTCAGTATGAACTGAATTTTATTAGTACTTTTTTTGTATTTGAAATGCTGGGTTTACATAAACGATGAACTTAGCTGCTCCATTTTAAAGCATCTTAAATGCTGAGGTCCCAGAGACTGGACATACAAACGGCAGTTTCCCAAGTACTTAGAGAAGATAGTGCTAGAGATTTTGCTGTTTTCTCTCAAGCAAAACTGCCACTGAAAACAATGGGAAATTTCCCTGATAAAGCACTACAAGAGCAAAGCTCTGAAGGAGCCTGCAAAGTTATGGTGTGGGTGATGCTGTGTGATCCATGGGAACCATGAGGGTACACTTGACATTCAACACAAGCCATAACTTTTTTTCACAGCATTCCTGGAATGTCAGAAAACCACTTCCAGATCTCAGTAGCCTGTTATTTACTGTTGGCTTAAGAACCATCATGTTGACAAAAGCTAGTGAAAACTTTGAGATGAAAAAAAAAAACAAAACGGAAATGGCATAATCATAGCTCTCAGCTGAACTGCGGGCGTGCTCCAAGTGAACATGTAGTTGAGTACTGTATGTACCAGAACCTCAGATTTTGGACACAGTTAAAGTTATTGACAATTTTTTATTAGAATCCGTGCATGATTTTTAGCCTTAAAATTAAGAAAAGTGGTCGTATTATAAATTTTTTTTACAATATTTAATTACCCTGAAACTCTAAAAAGCAAAACAAACAAAAAACGCTTTTACTTTGGGTTCAAGCTACACGTTTTGTTTGGATAAGAGAAGTGTCACAATTATAGAATCACGGAATCATTAAGGTTGGAAAAGACCTCTAAGATCACCTTGTCCAACCACCAACCCATCATCACAATGCCCACTGACCACGTCCCTCAGTGCCATTAAGCCACATCACTCACTTGTATTTACAAAGCTAAAAAAAAAAAAAAACAACCCAAAATGTATGGGCTTTGTTTATATATTATTTTCTACCCATTTCAGCTCACCTAGCAAACTGAAAAAGGAATTATTTGCTCAGCTGTAATTCCAAACCAGGCTGAGAGCAGCTACGAAATGGGTGGCAGTGGGGGCTGCACGGCTGTGTTCCATCCCCACTGTGTGCCTGAGTCTACCTGTCACACTGAGCAGTGCTGATGGGATACAAAAAAACCATGGAGGGCCCTTGTAAATCCAGTTCTGGGCCAAAAGAATGATTTATAGTTAGACATGGCTGTGAAATCTTAACAGTGTGAACCAGGTAAGACCTTATCAAAACTAAGCCAGCACAGCAGCTTGTGGAGTATGCAGGTATGAGGAGCACAACAAAGCTGCTTCATCACTGTTTTATTTACCTGATGTTCCCATTTCTCATTTCACGGCCATACAAAAGGTTTGTTGGAATGTATATTGAATATAAGGGGAAAAACAGGAGGAGTAGATGACATGTTTTAGTGCAGAACGTATAGCTAAACTGGGATAAATTTCCAAGTCCTTATTCAGGTATGACTGTTGCTGATGCTAATGGAAGTTCTGCTGAAATATGCAATCAAACCTGTATGTTTTTGGGGTACCTACTTCATTTCCGAAGTGAAGCTGAGGATACAAGATAGCACAACAAAAAGGCCTCAGATTTTGCTCTAAGTGTGCTTTGTCTGAATTTTTGCTTGGCCATCCATTAATATATTTTGTCTGCACTGAGAAAACCTATCAGCTGCAATACAGGACATCCTAAGTGATTTTCAGCTCTTTCCTGATTTCTCATCAGAAATTCTAGCAAATAAATCTAAGTGTGCAGTTTTTGTCAGGCCAATAATTCTCAACACAAAACTCTAGAGCTAGAAAATACTTTTTCCCTTATTTATTTTTATGGAATATCTGTTTCCAATGTGATTGCATTTTTTTTTTCTTTCTTCCTTCTCTAGGCTGTCATGGTTTCCCTGCTGACAGATTACTCACCACAGCTACAAAAGCCTACATTTTGATGCTTGGATCCCAGCCAAGAAAAAAATATTCCTCACTGGCAGAATATTCTGGTCTGCATATACATCGATCTTCTTCAGAAAGGATCAAGGCGACAAATGATTCTTTAATAAAATTGTAGGGCTAGCTTTGCTGAAGTGTGCAGAATTGCATTACATTTGTGAAAATGTTTGAGGCAATAAACTCCACTGCGAAAGTCACTTCTCATTTAGACTCATTTAGAGCCTTTCGGATACCTTTCCAGTGATCAGCATCACCGAAAGTTTTTTGGGTTCCACTTTAATGATTGGCTCTGCCAGCATCATGGATATATTGTAGTCCAAAATGTGTTAGAGCTAGCATTGTGTAATACGAAAGATAAACTCTTGAAACCTTTCCACATAATTGCTGATCTGTGGGAGGGTGCACAGGCCAGCAGTGCTTTACTGTTGCCTTGACTACCCACACTTCTTGGGTGCTCTGGCTTCTGTTTCTGTCCTCCAGCCAACCTCCAAATCCCTCTGCTGTTTGGCACTGAAAATGTACAATTCCCATAAGCATCACCTTCCTCTGTGCCATTCCTGTGGGCTAGCACAGGAGGATACTGCTGCAGCACTAGGAGAGCACGTTCTGCAGAGTTGGATGTGGCAAAGAAAAACGACTGGGAGGAACTGTAGTGAGGTGGGGGTCAGCCTCTTCTCCCAGGAACAGCAATAGGACAAGAGGGAATAGCCTCCAGTTGCACCAGGGGAGGTTCAGGTTGGATATAAGGGAGAATTGCTTCTCAGAAAGAGCAGTGAGGCAGTGGCACAGGCTGCCCAGGGAGGTGGTGGAGTCACCATCCCTGCTTGTGTTGAAGAGCCGTGTGGATGTGGCATTGAGAAACGTGGGCAGTGGGCACGGTGTGATGGGCTGCTGGTTGGACTGGGTGATCTTAGAGGTCTTTTCTGACATTAATGTTTCTGTGATTCTGATTCTATCATTCATCTCCTTTAGACCATCACTCTTTAAACAGAATTTAGGTTAAAATATGAAGTTCTCAGCTTACTTTTTCTAAGCAAAGATCACCGTATGATGGCATTGTATACTGCTCCTTTGTGGAAAGAATTTGCCGCATTTCACCTGGTGGTGGAACATCGCACATGTTTCAGCTAATCTCTCTTGGCAGTGAACAGATTCATGATGTTTGTAGTTTTTATGGTGGCTGGATGCGTGTATATTGCAGCTAATGCTTTGTGCACTTTAAAAACACCTTTGTTGTCACTTAGTTTCAAGTATATGTTGGTGTGTTTCTTGCTAAAATACTCGAACAATTATTGTGATTTTTTAAAAATTGAGAAATTGCAAATTAATTCACTTTCCTGATCAGCTGCAAAACACTACTTATTCATTTCAAAACTGGAATTCACTGCTGGGCCCTACATAACACTGAAATAAAAATAAAAATGCATTTGTTTTCTCTTATAACTGATTTGTGGTTTTTGCAAGTATTCGTATGTTACTTGTTAATGTTTTCATTCACAACATCACAAATATTTCAATAACTCAAGTGATCATTTACACTTCAGCAGAAATCTAGCTGCAGCAAGGATGGAAGAGTAGGGGATTTGGTAAATATCAATATTTTACTCCCCAGTTTAGCATATGAGGGAAGGTGTATGCAATATGGTGTATTTCTTGCTGTATTAGACCCTGCTTTATGAAAGACTACATAGCCTTTTTGGAGCCAATGAAACTACTTCCAGTGCTTAGACTTGTAGATAACATTTCTAGCCTGAGTTTAATGCTACTTGAGAGTGAGACAACTTACTTTATTAGTCCTCTCATTAAAAAAAAAAGACATTAATGTCAGTTTTATTGTGTTGATTAATGTGCTATCAGTGAAGTCTGGCAGATTTATGGTAACAGAGTTGCTATGTTATATGTTTCATAGAGAACAGATTAAGAATTATCTGGCACTCTTTTGCCTTTCTCTTCTCCAATTAGAGCTAAAGTTCATGGATGTTACCACAAACTCTTAAACCCCTATTATACTAAGGAATGTGAGCAGGTTACTGTACATCTGAATCCTCTTGCAATTTTTAAAACATATGTATATTATAGATCTACTGCATAGCACATAAACAATGGAAACCAGTGTGCAGGGAGCATCAACTCTTTGAAAGGGTAGATAACAGCAGATCAAGGGGAAATGGTTTAAGTTGAGGGAGGGAAGATTTAGGTTGGATGTCAGGGGGAAATTCTTTACAGAGAGAGTGGCAAGGTGCTGGAACAGGCTGCCCAGAGAGGTTGTGGATGCCCCATCCCTGGAAGTGTTCAAGGCCAGATTGGATGGAGCCCTGGGCAGCCTGGTCTAGTATTAAATGTGGAGGTTGGTGGCCCTGCATGTGGCAGGGGGGTTGGAGATTCATGATCCTTGAGGTCCCTTCCAACCCTGGCCATTCTGTGTTTCTGTTATTCTGGGAGTGCATTTCATGTCATTCTATTCCTCCATAAACATCTACAGGAAAGAATGACAATCCTTGCTCTGTCTTGCACACACCACTCCCACCCCAAGCTATTCTGATAGTTTTGGAAGTACTGGGCAGACTTTGTGCACATGTGCAGAGCACCTACTGTCCTGTAGAAGCACTGAGCTCACTACACATTTCTGCACGTGCAATATAAGTCACTGTGATGGGTGCTGGGAGCCAGCACATCCCTATGGGTCAAATTTACTGTACGCGTGCAGACTGTCTGCATAGTGCATGCTGAGTAGTTCTGACACTCCCTAGAGGTGTCAGGTTGGCATAAAAAAGGCATGCACATTTCTGCTGCAGCAACCCAGAAATATGGTGCCCTTAAGTCTTCCTGTTCTGCTTGAAGGGTCTCACACTGCTTTGTTGAGCATCAGAACATCTTTATGGGGATTAATCCACCTGCACAAGTCAATCATTTGGGGATTGACATGTGGTAGCTATAGTAGCATGTGAGGCACCATTATTATGTCATCCAGACTTCTCCCAAATTCATTACTTGAATTTACAAGAAATGACTGCAAATGCAGTGTTTAAAGGAATGACTAATAATGTGAAAAGATTTTCCAGGGAAAAAAAAGAGTTACCAGCATTCAAAAGGCCCAAAACAAATGCGTAACTGGTAGCAGCCACCAATAGCTTACAGTGTTTTTCATTACATTTATTATACTTTAATCAGTAGAAGTGCCGTTTTGGTTGCTGAGCACACTTGGAAGATAGGGTGTTCTTTTTTTCTCTTTTTACAGAGTCTTGTGCCTGTCTCCTGATAGCCCAAAACCTCCTTCACCCAAAGCCCCTCTCTTCTGTTTGACCTGGATAACAGTCCTGGGCCAGCAAGGAGAACTTACATACAACATGAGGTTGGATATTGGGAAAGGTTTCTTCTCAGAAAGAGCAGTGAGGCAGTGGCACAGGCTGCCTGGGGGAAAGTGGAGTCACTGTCCCTGGAGGTGTTCAGGAGCTGTGTGGATGTGGCACTAAGGGACATGGGCAGTGGGCATGGTGTGATGGGCTGCTGGTTGGACTGGGTGATCTTAGGGGTTTTTTCAGCTGTAATGATTCTATGAGTTTACCTCAAGTGGCTCCAGAGTTTTATACTTTTTCACCCGACACACTCCTGCTATATCTTCATGCTCCTTTAGAGTAAATGATTATTCCTCTCCTACACCTAGAGTTAGAAATAGAATATTGCTTGTTAGCAGTTTATGCGCTGTAAGCACTTGTTCTGTAGCTTGTTACCAGTAGTGTTGGGATTCTTTGGTCACTTTTACATCATCATCTGAAAATGATCTAACATTAATTCATGAGACAGTAGGGAAAGAGAGAAAAAATGCTTTTTCAAAGAGTAAGAACACTTTTTTTCCTGTTCTCTCCATTACAAAGCTGACACACAGCACTGTAACAGCAGGCCTATGGAATGCATTTACAAATAATTAATATTTCTAAGAATACGTGGAACAGTAAGCTTAGAAAGGACTCAGTGGGGAGCTTGGACTATCAGGAGGGAACAAAGAAAAGTAAGGATTCTGAACCAGAATGAAGTATTTTATTTGCATCAGTTTGCATTAGAAATGACACTAGGAAAAAGTCTACATCTGACTTATGTGTTTTCTGATAGCAAAAGCTGTGAGAAGCTGAGTTGCTAAAAAGATGCAACTAGATGCATTAAATAGCAGGATTGGTTGCGTGATGACTCCAGAACTCAGGAGTTATGCTTACCCTTCATAAGATGGGACAGTGTTAGACAGTTAATTATTTCACTGCCTTTCAAATTCTCTAAGAAAGGGAGGATGAGCTGCATGAAGATTGGAGTGATGCACTGAGCTGGTTGCTCTGTTCGAGGACAGCTTTCATAGCTGAGCTCCAGAATTCTGAGCTTAGTTTTGTTTTTCCAGGAAAGTGTAATACTGGTGGAAAGGCTGAAAAATGCTGCTCTGCACACGAGGGGAAAGGTTTCTTCTTTCTTCCGTGTTTCCCATTACTCAGTTAATCGCTTGGTTAACATATTAAGCAAATAAACATTTCTTTCTTGATTATTTTGCCACAGCTATTTAACCAGCTGCTTTTCAAATGCAGAGACTAAAATTTCTGGGTCTTGCCCAAGGTTGTGTTTTCATAGACACTTCCTAAGCCGTAAGAACCATTTCACTCAGCTCAGCACTTACTATCATGACTAATGAGATACAGCCATTTGCCAGGTTGTTTAGTTCTTACAGTCTTACAGCCCTTTGAAGAAATCTCAAACTTTTGTGGCCTCTGTAAATGCTGATGACCCCTTCCGTGCCTATGTCTGTAGTGGATTTTCTCTACGGGCAAGCAATCTGATACAACCACATTCAGAAAGCAGATCTTTCACAACCACAAAGACGTGGCCAAATGCCTTGGAAAGCTCCTTGTCATGTTAGAAGACTATTGAATTCAACTGCTCAGGGCCTATAAACATAGTATATCCAGAAAGAGGGATGAGCATTGAAGTTGCAACCTTTGCAGGCCAAAGTTAATGAGTTTAGCTGAGACTTAAGTCAAGCTGTGAGGAATTGCAGCAATAGCTGTAAAAGAGTGGATTGGGTGGGGGGGTGCAGGCGGAACTTAGCAATTTAAGCACAAAATAATGTTCATTGGAAGAAGAAAGCTAAACTGCTCACTAGCACAGACTATAGAACTTACCATAGAATCACAGTATCACAGAAGGGTTTGGGCTGGAAGGGAACTCAAAGCCCACCCAGCCCCAATCCCTGCTATGAGCAGGGCTGCCTCCCACCAGCTCAGGCTGCCCAGGGCCCCATCCAAGCTGGCCTTGAGTGCCTTCATGGGTCCCTCTCCAGGTCAGTTCCAGTAAGTTCAATGGTTTTTCATCTGACTGACTTCTGTCTTCCATGTCCTCATCTGAAACACTCAAGGACTAAAACATGAAGTACATGTTCTTCATAGAACATCACATGCTCCCACTCTTGGACAGTCTAGATGATGGGATGGAAAAGAGCTTAGTGTGCCTACCCCATTGCTCACATGCCCTGACTCATTGCTGCTGGCAGGGATGCATGGAGCATAGTATGTGGTCAGCTCCCAGACAGAATTGTCCCAGCCCTTCCCTGGGAACGTCACACAGCACCCACCACCCCTCTGTGTGGGCACCCATTTCTGAAGGTAATTGATATCCTAATTGATATCGCTGGAAGGATATTGGCTTACTTTGGGGATTTAGCTAACTGAAAATAAATGCCTCCCAGCACTTCAAAATCCTTGAGTGAGTCATCAGCAGATTTCAAGGCCCACCCTGCAGCTCAGATTTCTGATTTAAGTCCCACAATTCTTTGGGAGGGATTTCTGAGCACCAGGACCTGTGGGAGAATGCCCAAGCACGTTCTCAGGGTGTTTCTCCAGACGGCTCCTGCAGGGCACGGCCACTTCAGGCAGGAGCAGGGGCAGGGACTGCAGCAGGAATTTGGAGCATTTTAAAGTCTGACTGACAATAACACATCCTAATCCCAAGTCAGCAATTACATAACACACCTCATGTTTCAATCGATCACATACACCTTGTAGGCATATAAACCTACAATACAGAGTTGCTGATAGCATAATCTATACAGAGAGAACTTTGAGATCCCCTTCTCTTGCTCCTTTGTGCTGGGATACAGCTTGGCCTTTTTCAAGTCCATTTGTAATCCTGAATTTCCTGTCTTTTGCATAATTGCAGTGCCCCTATGTTTTACTTTAAATTACTTCTGCATTCATGCAGTAGGAGAAATTTTAAAAAGTATAGTCAAGTAATTTGATTTTAAGAAGTGCTCTGGAGGAAGGTAGACACATATAATTTGTCTCCTGCCAGTTTTATGAGTCCCTCTCTCTCAGGAAAGCTAACAATTCCATCCAGAAATAATTCCATTAGACACAAAATATCAGAGCTGTGAATCACTGGGCATTTCAGAGCATCACTTCACAGCAGGAGAGCAGCTGAATACTGCACTAGAGACAGGAGCTTAATCCTTACTGTAGCACCAGGGAGGAAAATGCAATCAAAAACAGTTATAGGAAGTTGCAGTACAGTAGAACTATCTATTTTACTCGTTGCCTTCTTGGGAATAAGAAACCAGGAAATTATAGTTATTCTTCCAACAATACTGTTGATTTAGCAAAGGTGGTAACTAGGATTTGCAAGACTGCAATCAAGGGCTCCAGAAAAGCATTAAAATTTTTTTCTCTGAAATACTGCATTCTATGGACCACACACACATTGATTTTAGGTATCCACATAACAGAGGAATAACAGGTTCTGCCCAGGAAAAGCTTTTCTGGCAGTCTGAGAGGGCAGTGAGACCAATCCAAATCAGAGCTACACAGTGACAGAATGGATTCTGAATTTCTGAATGGTGGGGGCAGCAAGCTGTCGCCTATTTGAAGTTTTTAGCTCTGACTACATCAAGAAGTCGCCTGTTCTGCATTCCCTTCTCTGCAGCAAGACATATCAGTGCTGCTTTGGTGCAGCTGACTGTGAGAACTTCCCACAACAGTGATTCTGTGCGGTTGTTGCTGGTCATCCAGACTAGCTGCTTCACTTGCAACTTTTAGAGCTTGTCCCATTTTGCAACAGAATAAAATTATTTCCCTGTGTTGCTAATACTCAGGAACACAATGGATTTTTTTACTCTTCCCTTTTGAAAATCTCCAAGGAAGAGACTCCACAACCTTTCTGAACAGCCTGTGCCAGCACTCTGACACCTGCAGTTCTTCCTGGTGTTCAGTGGGAACCTCCTGTGTACTGGTATGTGCTCACTGCCTTTTATCTTGGCACTGGGCACCACTGAAATGAGCCCAGCTCCTGTCTCTTGTTCAGCTTGGTGTCCAGCAGGACCCCCAGATCCTTTTCTGGTAAGCCACTTTCCAGCTGGGCAGCCACCAGCATTTACTGTTGCATACATGTCCCTTAAGATAGGTGTTCACATAGTGAGTGTACTGAGAACTGAGAGCCTACAAACCTTGGAGATTCTCCTCAAGCATCCAAGTCTACAACTGCCTGGTACCCTGGGCTCCTGGCCTGATCACTGGCCTAGAGCCATTTCTAGTCTTTGCCACCGAGCGCTTGTCAAGGGACTGTCCAGTAGTCATGATTTTCTTTCTGGTTTTGAGACATTCTCAGAATGGTCGGAATTATGAAAACTGTCAGTCAAATGGACTGACTTTTCTTCCTCTGCCCATTCCCACCTCTTAGTCTCAGCATCACAATTCATTTCTCAGCTTTTCAGCACACTGGAGTGGAATACAATGTGGAACAAAAGCCTCAAATGAGTGATTTAAAATATAAACAATTCTTTAAAAATGAATAGAAACTGTTAGCCCATTGTCTGTAACCACAAGAACAACATTGCGTTCTCAGATGAAAATTGAAGAACAACTCCCTTCAGGTCTCTGAATGCCATTTTGTGTTTGAAGTGGCTGGTTGTCATCGACAAGTGACATGAAATGCTCCAACCATTTATTCAAAAATCACTGTGCACTAATCTACGCAAAGATCTCAAAATTATGAACAGTGACATATCATGCATGTGCACAAGTGCGGAAAAAGAAGGATGACCTTGAGAACTGCTGCGTAAGAACTGAAATGATGTATGTTCTAGATAGAAATTTGTTGATTTCAAAGAGGCTGGGCAAAAATAACTAAGGGGGAGAAAATTCACTGGTTGCTCCTAAGAAATAAATCACCGAGGCTCTCCATGCTTCCCCTGAGATAATTACTTGCTCAGCTCTACCCCCCAGCCACAATGAAAGGGGCTTTTCTTCCACTTGAACTGACCTTTGGCAAACATTTCCCTTTCAATTAAGGTCTGAAATCTGCTCTTGCAGGAGACAGCGGGGAGAAGGCTTTCTACAGCCATTCACACGAGAGTCGGGACAGAGAATAATTACCTGAATTCATAAGGTTAATTCCAGTCTAGACTAAAGCAAAGAGATGTCATCTATAGGTCTCCATAGGAGAACAATATGTTTGTCTTTCTGGACTCTCCAGTCAGCTCGTGCTGCCTGCTCTGCTATATAGTACGGATATTTTTCTCATGGACTGTAGCGCAATTACTGTGTCTGAGCACTAGGCTTGCTTTTCTCCTGTCATTATCAGTTTTATAACCAGTGTGAGCCTCCGAGGAATGAGGCTTTGACAGTGGCTTGACCTGGCTCGCTGGAGTGAGTGGAAATTCTCCTGCAGACAGCGGTTTGGGTGTAGGTATCTGGCACTGGGGAAGTTGTTGCCTGAGTGAACTAAAGAAAATGTATTAAAAACATGCATCAAAAACGTACTGACTGCAAATTTGAAGGTGAGGCCTAGAGTAAATTAATGCATGGTTCAATAAGAAGGAATGGGATAACTAGCAGAAGTAAAAGAAGTATATCAATCACTGCAGGAATTTCAGTGGCTGCAATGGGCAGAGCAGATGGATGTGATGTTCCTGTCCAGCCTAAGCTCTCCAGACATCTTTGCAAATTATTGCTAATGAGCCATTATTGCAGGCTTTTCTCTCCCTATGCAGCCTGTGTGAGCAACTCTGCCTGGTATGTCTTCGGACAGTTTTGTGTTCAGTAAAGCCACACTACAGCAGGCAGATGACTGACTTGAAACTGGCTAAGTAACATGCCATAGTGAAACACATGGATTTTCACTGTGCAATTATCTCAGTTTTATGGCACTGTCATGTCAAGACAGCTGTACTAATGGTGGTGTCATTTGGGATGGTTAAAAGATATCATAAAAGCTTGGCTTGTGAAGAGAAATAGCATCCTTCAAGTCAAGGCTTTTACTGTGCAACTAAAAATTTCTCTTCTGTTCCTGTGAAATGTGAAAAACAATGGCTGAGTGCTCATACATTTCTTGGAGGGTGGCATCTACACTAGATGCTATCACTTCTTTCCCAAGTACTAGCCCACATCTTCCTTAGATCCTAAGCCTCCTAACCAACTTTTGTTCCATCCATTTTTGCACCCCTAGTTGAAACAACTTATTTCTTTTGCTTTGGCAGTTCTGCCTTCCTCAAGATTTCTTTCTATTCCTCTGGCTATTCCTTTAACGCTTGTAAACAGTTTCATCTGGTTTTCTCCCTTCTGCTGAAAGGACAGTTCTGTAATACTCCAGTCACCTTTGTCTGCGTCTTAACCCTGTGTACCCTTTTGTGGTCATAAGAGCAACTCATTAGCCTGGAAGTCATGTTATTAAATTAAAAATTTTAAGTCCTTTGTATCTTACTCTCAGACATCACCAGTTATTGACTGCCTTATTTCTGAGCCTGTATGAGGTGAATTCCTACAACATGAGTTACTTTCTATGCCTAACATGGTGTTCATAATAGCTCACTGTGGCAGACTACTTCCTCCTCCTGGTCTTCTTAGTATCAAAAATAATTAAAGATACTGCCTGTGCATTGATAAGGCAATTTCCTTTCCTGTCTTATCCCTTTCTGCTTCTATCTTCATTATAATTAAGCACAAACATTTTCTGCTCACTTTCCAGGCCTCTGTTTATTTACTTTAATGCCTTGTTGATTTGCATCCTCTGCTGTGCCAGAAATTTCAGCTTCGTTTGCCTGGATATCTAGTTTTCCACTGACTGTACACATGCACTCCTCATCAGGGAAGGGAGGTCTTTCTGATACTAATCTTTAAAATCTGCATCTCATCATTTTGCTAGGAATTTTTCTTTTTATTGCAGTGCCTGTACAATGATGTCCATTAAGCATGATTGTGCAGGCAGCTGAGGAAATAAAAAAGCCTGTTCTGGTGTTTTTTTCCCCCCACATATTTACATGTGTGTGACTGAGCTATTTGTGGTGATCTATTTAAACAGGACCAAAGTATGTGAGAAAGGAGGCAGTGAGAGTAGGTACATGACGACTGTGACTTGGGAATCTGACTTTGGTTCCAGCTCTGCCACCAGTTTGGGGTGCTCCAAAAAGTTACCTGCTTGGGCCATAGTTTCCCATCTTTGAAACAGGGATAATTTTGTCTGTTTACAAAGTGCCTTGAGACCATGTGATAAAGTGCAGTATGTAATAACCATACAGTGTCACTTTTCCTGTCCCATTCTTTCTCATTATTTATCACACCAATGGGTTTCAACTGCTGCTAAATTAGATCACGGGCATCTGAAGGAAACCTACATTTTTCTCAGTGTGCTGGTAGAAGCATCTCAGGGCTCCCTAACACCCAGGTAGTAATGCAGGACAAGCAATTACATTAAAAGCACCACTCCTGGAGCTATGGACAATGCTACAAAGGGGAATGCCAAGTATCTGCACTATACAATGTGGATCTAAAGCAATTTCTCATGACATTTTATAGTCTGACGGTTGCCTGAAAGAGACCCCATATGGGATGTAAATTGCATGTGTTGCTGCCATATGCTTGAGGAAGCAAGATGCATTTGTACTCTTAGAATAGAGAAGCCTGCTGAATTCAAACAAGAAATCAGATACACATCACATTCATTCCTGCTTGTGTTAGGTCTATAGCATTTTTTATTCTTTTTCACTGAGCACTGCAGAAAGCTCTATTTGGTGTAGCAGATCTTCTACTGCAGGGAATATGTGTACTATTTTTGAAGGGATGTAACAGATCCCAGTTCACTCCAAGAAAAAAAAATATGAACAATCCCATACAACACAGGAAGCCAAATTTAGGCAGAAGTCTCACTCCATGAATTTCCTGACTTCATGAGTTTTCCAGTCACTTATGTGAGAGCTGAGTTTGGCCTGGGATACACATTAGTATACTGGTTTGTTATTGGAAAGCTAAGACGTTTCTATTAAATCTTTTCAAGACTTCTATTCTTCTCTAATAATTCATAGAAAAGATAGAAGGGGTAGGGGATTTTATCTGAGTCTTGCCTATGTTCTCTTTCTTTCTCTGTTTCTCTATTCTGACACTCTGTAATTTTTAGGGATTCTTGTTCTTTATGTGAGCCATGTGGTGACTTTGTGGCTATGCATAATTATGAGAAACAGCAACAGAGAGATTGAAAATCTTCATTAGTAAAACGTACAAGGCACCCATATTACTTGACCTCTGCTGTAATTTAAAAAACAAGACTATTTTTGTTTAAGCAAATGTGTACTCAAAGGAACAGCACAGTGGTTTAGGCCCTCAGCAGTATTTTTGCAAGGTCCATGTACTAGATCAAAAGGAAATGGTTTTGCTTCCAAAATACGCATTACAGATGTCACTGTAGGCCGGCTGGGTTTGCCAGGCTTTTCAGGCGGAGAAGTGGTAGGGCAAGCCCCCTCACCTGGTGGCAGAGTCCTGCACTTCTGGCACTGGGCCTTGTGTTAGCCATGTCAGCTCCTGTGGTGGGGCAGAAACACGGACTTCAGCAAGAATAATCATAGAGACATAAAATCACAGAAGGAAGCTCAAAGCCCACCCACCCCAACCCCTGCCGTGGGCAGGGCTGCCCCCCACCAGGTGAGGCTGCCCAGGGCCCCATCCAACCTGGCCTTGAGCACCTCCAGGGATGGGGCACCACAGCTTCTCTGGGCAGCTGTGCCAGCGCCCCACAGACCTCTGGTGAAAGAACTTCCTCATAACAACTGACCTGAATCTCCCCTCTTTAAGTTCAAAGCCATTCCCTCCTACCCTATCACTATTAGACCGTGCAAAAAGGCAGTCCCCTTCTTGCTTATGAACAGCAGGGTTTACATGGCCACCCGTGACCATGGACATCTCAAAGGGAAGGAAATCCAGAGTTTCAGTTTGATCTCCATAAGGTTAAGGTGAAACAGTTTTTACTCTTGTCACATCTGTCTTTGACTCTCGCTACCTTGTACCCATCTCTTTCATTACTGATTTTTTTATAATGTGACCAAATGAACACTTTTACTGTGAATATTTGAAAGAGGTACTCACCGGATTTCATTTGCATACTGATAAAAGTTATAAACCATGAAATAAGCTAGTCTTATATCATCCATATTTTCACCTTCCTGCAGGGCTTTGAATATGTCTCCCGCAAAGATATCTGAGGCAGTCTACCCATCTCTAGGCAAGGGCAAAGCATCCCTTCTTGTTCTCTAACCTACATGTGGACCACCAACAGAGAGCATTTCACTCACTGAAGCATCTAAGAGACCAAAAAGCGAAAGCGAGCCAAGGCTGTGAAAAAAGTCCCTGGAACAGAAAAAGAAAAAAGATCATAAATTAAAAACATGAAAAACAATTGCAGTGGATTAAAAGGGCCCTTTCCTGGGATACTGCAGAATGGAGCTGTTGTGGCGCTTTCTAGCTGGGGTACAGTGTAGATATCTCAGGCCATGCCATACACCGTGCTCCTCCAGACCTGTTCCTGTGGTTTGCTCAGCAGTCACTGTTGTCTGTCTCATGACTGTACCAAAAGTAGGAGCAGCCAGGAACCAGA
Source organism: Meleagris gallopavo (assembly GCF_905368555.1). Lineage (NCBI taxonomy): Eukaryota > Metazoa > Chordata > Aves > Galliformes > Phasianidae > Meleagris > Meleagris gallopavo. The sequence continues at coordinate 111,076,382 of NC_139404.1, read as the reverse complement.
TATCTCATCCTCGAGAAGCTTCAAAATTTAGTTTCATTCAGACTTATGAATAAAGCAATTATGACACAATTTTTCATGGAGAGAAATACAAATGTTGAGGACAAGATGTTTCCTTTGGACTGACTCATTTAGGTTTCATTTTGCATTTACGTAAAACAGCAGTGTAACATAAAGGCTGTAGTAAAAAGGTAAGAACAGAACATTTCAGCATCTTCTGCAAATATTTTAATGAGAGCCATATGTACTAGTAGAAAACTTCAGTTCTGTCAAACAAACATTTTCTGATGGAAAAAAAGAACTGCTCTAAAAAAACCCCTACTCCGCACTCTCAATACATTCACGTAGTAGTTAAGATTGGGTATTAACCAGTCAACAATACATATTTGTCTTGCTACTTCTTTGATTTCCTTTTTGGCAGAAGGAAGGTCATTTAGTGATTTATGGCGGCTTGTGGAGACCAATAAGCTTTTTTTTCCAGTGGAGACAAGCCTGAAGATTTTTCATATCTGTCTCGTATAGGGCTTAGGCTTGAGGAACAAAGAGGAATGCTGGTAAGAGAGAGAACAGAGGAACCATAGAACAGCCATGCGAGTTTGTTGCAGAGCAGCAAAGGCTGAATTCCCTGTTTAAAACCAGGCAAAGCTGAACTTCATGTGTGTGGGCGACATCACTATTTGTCATTATTTCCTGATTAGTGTATTGTGGTACAGCCCTCCATTGCATTCGCATCTGAAAGAAGCAATGCCACACACAGCAGCAAGTAAAATAATTCAGGAAAATGAATATTCATCTGTCCGTCTATGGATCAGTCATTCTCTCCTTAGTGGTCTCTTTAGCAATAGGTTAATATAGTAAAATTATGCGTAGAGCTCAGTAATTACAAAACTCTAATAACTTGTTCGGGTCAGAAAATGAGCTTGTGTGCTCTTTGACAATATAGCAATTACTAACCATCATGCTAGATTCCTGTGGGAAGAAATAGTGATTAAAGGAAAGTCACACCACACTACTTAACAAAGCATTCAAAATGCTTTTAAGAAATAGATAATATTGTACACATAGTTCTGGGAAGGAGATTGAAATCAAGACTTAATTTAGGGAACACCTCTTTTGATTAAAAGAGTGTGTTCCCAAGAACAGCTGGAGTCATTTGCTGAGATAAATCAGATGATACTCTCAACTTTTATGGGTTGCTAAACCCATGAAATATATGGTATGTCTAGGATTTGTTGGCTGCATTTTTGTTCTGTGAACACCGATATTGTAGTTTGCTAACAAAGAAAAATGACGGAGGCAGCAGGCAGTGGCAAAGCCATGTCTTCTTTTTTTCATTTTTACTGATTTGAGCTGAGAGAAATCTGCTCTGGCAAACCCCCTTGAGCCTTCTTATTTTTCCCATATTAGGCATAGAATGAAAACAACGTGTATTTCCTATTGCCTCCTGCACCTCTCAAAAGGAAAGCAGAGGAAGTATCATTGAGCTCTTTTAAGATAGAACTGAAGATTCCCTAGGTGTCAAAAAGATTTTTAAAGATGCTGCCTCAAGACACAGTCTTGGGGACCACTAAGTCCCCATGCCTCTAGCATCTCTGAATTTATAATAAATATGTTCTTTTTTCTATTTTGTTAATGTAAACTAAATTATGTAAGAAGAAAATATAATAACTTATTCTAAAGATGATAAAAAAAGCTGCAAAAGATGAACTGTATTGCATTTTATCTTCTGCTTCCTCTCATCCCATGCAGAATAGAGCATCTGCAAAAAAAAAAAAAAGACTACCACAGAAAATTGTGTCTGAAGACTTGGCCAGGGAACCATGGAGACATGATTTGAATCACACAACAGTGAATTTATTTTGGGTGCTGGAGATAGAGATGACCAAAGATGAGGATGAGATAAGCCATAAATACAGGTGTAAATGAACAAATACAAAAGGCAGGTCTCAACATACAAGAGGTACAACAAAATATGTGATGAAGCACCACAAAAGACTAAAAAGATGCTTAGTTCCTTTATTCCTGCCTTTTGCAATGTAAGTTCAGAGCTCACAGAAAGCTCTGCTTCCTAGCATTGCTAGAAAAGGTGTGATGTAAATGATCTGCCCAGTTCAGATCTTGTTTTACTTTCTTGAACTGCTGTGATTCTTGGGTGTGGTGGCTACAAAGGTAACCAACAGACTGTTAAACTTCAAGGGCTGAGCTGTTTGCCAGTGAGATGCACAATGTTTTCTTATAGAGATTTTGTATCTTCTCCTTCTGTTGTTTTTCTTATTCTCTGTTACTATTTATGTTTTGGTGGTACTTCTGCTAATCTGTAAGCTGCTTTGAAATGGAAGTTGAACTATCAAACAAGATTCAAACTGTTGCTTTTGTTGACAGTTAGGAGGGAAATCACAACACTGCATTACAAAAAAAGCCTTCAGCTTTCTGTTCCCACTCTTTTCCTTTTTTTTTTTCTTCTTTTTCTTTGGCCTGGATAGGAAGCAATGACAAATATGCTATTAACTTATGGGGACAATATTTCCATTGCAAAGTCTGCAGGAGATATTCTATTCAATTTGTGATTTCAATTCAGAATTATTTCAGAATAATTCTCCCAGTCAGAAATTCCTGTAACGTAGTCTCAGGAGGAAGGGAATTTTTTCTGAAAAGCTTTTCAAAAGCCGTTTTAGGTGATTGAATTATCATGTGTGTTTTGGGGGTCGGGGGGAAGGGTATTTCTACCTTTTATCTTTTTAGTTTCCATATTTTTCTTCTGTAGTTTCAGCCTTTCACCAGGCAGAAATATAATGTAATTTCCAAGTAACTGAGGCAATGGAAAGTACCCCAGATGAGCTACATGACTCTTGCAGGGAGAACATGCCTTTCTCCCTTTCTGTGCCAAACACAAAGCATTCCCACTCGAATGTAATAATGTTTTGAAAACAAATACTATTAGTAAGCTAATTATAATTGATATTAGAAAAGGTTTTAAAAATAGCATGGATTAACTTAAAAAAATAATGAAAAATGACCCATTTGGAGAGATGAGCTATCCATCTGGTGGCTTGAGTCGAAGCCATTAGTGTAATGAAAGTTTCTGGAGACCCTAGCAGTGCTGATGGCACTGTGTAGGGTAAGCGGGTACCCTTGTGGAGCTGAGCGTATTACAGAAAGGATAATGAAGCCTAATGAAGACAAATACATACATGTATATTCATATGATTTTTTTCTCTCACCCACTTGATCCCGCTTTCATAAACCAAAATGCACATACATTTACCCACTGTTCTTTATGCACTGCACATTGACTTACGCTGATAGCTAAGAAAAGCCAGTGGTTCAAAAGGTCAGAGAAGTGGTGTATGATTTTCCACCAATGGAATGAGAAGGAAACTTGAGAAACGCTATAAAATCTAACAATACCAACATACTAACAATAGCAATGAGCACTAACAATAGGCTGTATTCTCTAAATAAGTCAAGGAAAGGGGTGTATGTGTGGGAAGGAAGAAGAAGAAGATTTTGTAAGCCAGATGATTTCTGTTTATCATTACAGAAGAGGTGTTTTTCAAAACTCTCAGAGAGCAAAAAAGGGGAGAGCTCCATACCTTTCCCACAGTTTCTTCTTCTTTCACTGGAAAGAAAGCAACATTCAACAAGTTTCTGAGGATGAGCTGTGTGCAGTTGTTCTGACATGGGTACAGCTACGGTATCAAAAAGCCCAGAGCAGATGGCAGGCATGTGGGTGGGGAGCGGATTGCTGAGATTCCAGGAGGAACAAAAGGAGAATCGCTGGTTATTGAGAGAACTGCAAATGTGAATGGGCATGGCTTTGTGCATTTTTAGCCACCCTTCCCTGCACAAGCATATGGGGCATGAACATGCTGGAGAGGTATCGGCTAGTGGGAGGAATGTGGTGGGACAATAATACTCTGAGATGATTAATCAGAGCATGGGGAGAGTTGCTGTTTATATCTAGATATTCTCTCCCGTGTTATGAATCATCTGATACTCTCAAGACTGAGAACAGATTGCAGTGGAGTATGCAGTACTCATGGCTGGGTATTTCCAAGGTAGAAGAGTTAGAAGAGCAGGCAAAGTGTGTCCCTGCTCCTCTCCAGTTGGCTCATCTGGGTTTTGGGAATATGGGATGAGGAGGAAGGAGGCTGGTGCATTTCCAAGTCATGACTCAACTCGGTCTGGAAGTAGGCAGAAGGCTCACACAGATACAGAAGCTGGGAAATACCTCCCAGTAAAGACATGAAACTTAAGTTAGTATTGGACAGATGAACTGGTGATTCAGGCAGTTTTTTGAAAGACTTCATCAGTGACACCAGTAGTAAATGTTTCCAGCAGTACCTTCATCAGAAACAATGCAGTTTGGCATACTGTACAGACCTTGCTAGTGAAAGATGCATTTGGGGCAAAAGAGTGGGCATCACCCAGTTCAACAAAAGGGAAAAAAAGTCATGTCATCCCTAATTTCAAGAAGTTAGTGCAAGTGCATAAGTCATAAACATTAGAAAGAGAGCAGAAGGAATTGTGGCAGTGTAATGTCCCAGTGAGACAACTTAAAAGGAAAAAGGACAGAGAGCTTAATCCTATTTTATACCTTCTGTTCTTTCTTCAACATCTAATATACCCTTAGTGGAGTGCCGGCCAGCATCAGCATTGTTGTGCCGCCAGGGACAGCAGGAGGCACTTACATACAACAAAGTAAGGGCTGCAATCACAACTTCACATACAAAATGCATTCTTGTAGCCGCACATCCATGCTCAGAAATCCAGCCCTGAAAATAACACTCAAAGTGAAGTCATTGTGAAAATGATTCATCCGAACATGTGCCAGCCGGCAGTGATGGAGATGAGGGCTGCACTCCATCACAAAGCATGGTAGCATCTGCGTTGCTGGGCATTGGCCCCACCAGAGCAATGGCCTCAGAGTGGACTCTCCTTGTCCTGGAAACCACCATTAGGTTCTGCAACATGAAACATCCTTTTTTTCACTTATATTTTTGCTAGAGGAACTCTCACTCCATTCTGTAAATCCTTAACACCAGACACCCATCTGTCAGCAGGTATTTGAGAAAGGCAGGATGGAGTCCCTGGGGGCACACTGTTGCTGATTATGCTATTTCAGAAGATCCAGGCATACATACCATATGCAGAATATTATTTCAGGAATGTCAACAGCACTAGGGTCATGAGGTCTCCCAGAGCCACTTAGAATAAAAAAAAAAGTACTTATTTTCTCTTGATAATCGTACCTAGTTCATGTAACCTGTTGTGGTCCCTCTTCTTTTTGTCTTTCCTTTGTATTCTCCTATCAGATGGGTCATATCATGTTAATTTGATTCCTAAGATTTCTGGGGTAGTGAATGCATCTTGCTGTGCTTGCAGTGTGTACATCTGGCATTCTCTAACTTCCAAGTGCTTATCTATGCAACCTAAGTAAATATCATTTTGGTATGGCTGTATTTGTATTGCCACATCATATTTATATTAATAATGTATCATTAAATATTGACAGAAAGTAATTTGTGATGCAAAATGGAGTGGATATGAAAAAATTGTAGTACTATAAACTCTAGAAAAATGCAATATATTCACAAGATGACTGAATTAGGAATTGTAGGGCTGGCTGTAAATACAGCACTTTCAATTCTCAAGCATTTGGCTTTGCAACTTGAATCTTATTTCTTAAAATGAAGCTTTAACTGTTTTAATTCTATTACCCATTTTTGTCGATCTCGTGATCAAGAACAAATTACAGCAAGCTGCTGTGATTGTGAGAAGGACTTTAACTCCAGGCACAGATATGTTGGATGGGATTCAACTCTGGACCCAGACCTCTAAATGTTGTTAGTATAGTTGTGAGCCACTTGATTATCCTCCTATTGTTGTCAGTGGGATCTAGAGAGCTAAAATGGGCACAGCTGCAGAAAGCCAATGCTGGCAAAGAGGCAAGTTTTTTCTGAAGCTGAAAATAAGCAAGGTATTTTTTTGCACAGTATACTATTTCACAACTGATCAGCCAAAACCTAACAAGAATTCCACTTTTCTAACCAAGAGGCTTTGCTCCTCCTGAAAACTCAATTCGCATAAAGACTGAGTATATGAAATTTTCTCATGAAACATCACAATCATCTTTTGTAATGGAAAACACTAAGCAATATAAACTGACAGGGCCCTTTTCCACTCCTCCAGAAATAATCAGTAGGTGGCATAGGCTTTTAAGAGAGGATAATGAGGATCGAGGTGCTTATCACACATACGATGCCATTATTTAAATGGCCTGAATGGGTGCCTGACAGGCAAATCATCTTGGAAGTCGCTTGTACCATTGTGCCAAGCCCTCATGTTGGCTTGCGTGATGCTCACTGAGTCTAGAATGCAAAATCAGCTGCTCTGACTGAAGCTGCAACTCTCTGAGCTATTGTTGGAAGGCATTAATGAGATTTTGCTTTGAGATTATCTGTACAAAATGGAAGACCCAAAGAAGACAGAAGGCACAGTAGGCATAGGCAGGCTGTGCTTGAGAAAACAGGTTCTGCAGATGCAATAGACTTGTGTTTCTGCTGCAGCAGCCTGGGATATTGGGCATTTTCTCCAAGCTCCTTTAGCATGCCAGTTACACATAGCTTTATTTTTCTTCATCCATAGCCTCTGCTGGAAAACAATTCAGAGGTAGCTGAGAGATGCGCTGAGCAGCACACTAGGAATGATCCACGTCCCTCTCTGTGTGATGCTGAACTGGATATGTGGCTGAGGCTCACTAATGAATAAGCCCACGTGGGTCCCGGGACAAGGACAGATATCTGTGCTTGCACTAGCTGCTCCTGGGAGCTCTTTCTCCAGGCCCAGCCAATGTCTGAATGCACTAATTTAGCCTTTTAAATGCTCTCACCTGATATCTCATCAACTATCCTAATGGACGTCTATCTGGTTCATATCCTGAAGCAATAGTCATTACACATTTCTACCTGTGCTGTAATTAATTCATGTCTGACTCGTCAGGAACCCTCTGGGAAGGTCCCTGATGTTCTGTTCATTTCTGCTTCACAGCTGCCAAGCTGCAAACTTCAGAAACCAAAGCCCCATTGTAATGGAGCAACTTAACTATACTGCCTATGAGCAAAAGACTGTCATGACCCCTAAAGAAAGATTATTGAAGCGCTACAAGAAATTCAATAGTCTTAGTCATGAAATATGTGTGGGATAAAAATCTGCAGTTCTTTGTTTGCATATTGAGTCTTGGGCAGAGTGCGGAGCTGCCTGTAATGTGCTATTAAAATACATTTATGCAGAATATTATATACTAGTAGAAAGCCGTAATAGTGATGGCAGAAGAGCTGCGGTACAGAACCAAAACAAATCGTGCATTTTGTAACAATTTAAATACATCCTGGCTCTAACTGATTACTAAATTACTGCTGTAGCTGATGCACGGACATGCTGGGAATACAGAGTCTTTCTGACTGCTGCTCAAACCCTTTCCTCTGTGGAATGACAAGTCCTCATTTTTTAGTTCCCATTACTCAGTTCACTTTGTTCAGATGTGTTCAATTATACAGATACATTTAATTATTTGTATTACTGGAGCAAAATTCATACACCAAGATTCAAGACTACAACTGTCATACCAAGGAAAAAAAAAAAGATGAAGGGGTTATCTTTTTCTCTCCCAGTATAAAACGCTTTTGCTTGATTTCATCCTCCTAGCAAGAAGTAAGCTTTGCTTTCTCAGAAAGTATTGTTTCTGTTCTGCTCCTTTCTCTAGTTGGCCCCTGTCCTTTACATGGATTTCTCCTTGCAAGCACAAAGCCAAGTCGTCTGCCACCAGTTTTCCTAAATCTATCACTATACATCCAATATGAGGACCCCACCCTTCTCATCCAACTATGATACTGTAGATATGCAGTATTATACTAACAGTTTCCCATTTTCACTCTCCCCTTCATGGCTACCTCAATAATATCTAAACCTCACTTCTCTTCCTGTGCAGGGCTGCCCCTTTCTGCAGCTGACTCCTCTTTCCTACATGACATCCTATCCTAAAGCTCCGAGCAAACATAGCCTCCATGGTGGCCTCTCTCCATATACCAAGACTGCCCAGGAGCCATGGATTTTTAGCTTCCCACGTCCTGGCCTCCCCATTCTCCAGGGAGTTTCTGTTACAAACAAAGACAGGCTTAGGCAAACCAGAGGTGCAGCTTCAAGAGTGCATTTGCCTACTGCTGTGAGTCAAGACGGGAACTTTCAACAGCTTCCTCCATTTGCTACTTATGCCCACCACTGTTCTGAGGGGCATGGAAAGAAGAAACAGGCTCACTGTGTTCTGCTTCTTGGGAACATTTCTGCCTCTTAAAAATTGAAGAGAATCATAGCATCATATTTGCCGAGAGCTGGGCACTTCCTGATTTTAACAGAGATCTGTTAACCCGGTGATGTCACACATGGGATGTCTCTGGCTAAATGCTGAGCTTCTCTATTACTGCTATCACAGAGGAAGAGGTGTAATAGCGACCATCTTCAAATAGAGTTTCCTTGCACAGCACAGACACTGCTTCTTCTTAGCGTTCCTGAGGAGGGAGGTCAGGACAAAAGGGATTAAGTGCTACTTTCTGCCTGTTTCCACTATCATGACTGCACGTGCATCTCCACACACCATGCTATGAGTTGGTGTAGGCAACCACAGACTGAGCAACATCTGTTCAACTGAGTGGAGAACATGGCCTTAAGAATCAAAGGCATTAAGCAAGTCTAAAATTGCTGCGGTAGCCAGCTTTAAGACCTGTATATCTTTTGCCATGAACACATTCTTTTGCAGACTGAAAGAAATAGGTGTTATTTCTGTATGGACAAACCAAAAGCTAAAAGTAGCCTACAAAGTAAAGTAATACTACATTTTCAATAATTAAATTAAATACCACTTAGGACTTGCATTAATTTCCGGAGAACCGCTTAAACAATAATTAATAGCCCTCATAGAAGTAAGGAGAGTGTATAAATATTGCATTTTTTTAATATGTGAGAAAAAGGAGTGGGAGAATAATAAAATACCCATTGCTACTGAGAAGTTGATCGGAGGGACGTGATGAGAAAATGTATCAGTGGACCTGATTCTCCACTGGTCAGCAAAATGGGTTGTTGCTCACACCACTGGGAAGCGAGCAGGGACTACCAACACTGGAAAAGGGGGGAGTGTTAAGCATACTGCTGCTTGTTTTAAACGGCTGCACAAGTTATTGCCAATTAAAAGTCACGTTTTTCTCCTCCCTGTCCCAAGTTCAGATAATAACATCCCAGAACATCAACAAAGGAAGTATGGTTCAGTTACCAGAAACACAGGACAGACTGGAGGTAATCATCTTCTAGTTAAAGTCTGGGAAAAAAAAAAATCCATGTTAAATATTAATACTGAGATTTAACTATTACACAACAACAGAACATGTTATGGAAGGACTTTATACACATGGGCGAGTTTGTGTGCATACTGTAAAATCCATGCCCCACTGAATTCAGCAGGATCCAGATTTTACATGCTTGGCTTTACTGAACTTTTCTGCAGACACTTGTCTGCAGGTTCTTGGTCTGAAGACAGTGAGGGGCACCATACAGACGACAGCTCTCATCATTAAATGTCACAAAGGACAAAGGAAAGGTCATTAGTTAGACCAGGTTAGTAATAATGAAATATTTCCAACATCCTGCAAAGATGCGACGCGAGTGATTCACCAACCATTCCTGCTAATCCACACCATTCTTCAAACTGTTTTGACAATATTTATGCTGCTCCAGCATCTCTCCCCTACAAACAAAAAGCAGTTACACAAGCAGAGAACATCAGCAAGATGCAACTGTGATCTCTTCCTCCTCACGTGTCCTCCTAATATCTTGTTTGCTGGAGCTGGCAGCTAAGCATCTCTGGCAAAGTCCTGTTCTCATGTGAACATGCTGCCAGCTCCATCACAAAGCTGAGAGTTCTGCACACACACCGTAGTGCTAATTGGTCTCTCTAATTTCACAGCCGTGCTAAATTACTACTGGTGCAATTCTGCAGAGCACTGAATTTGATCTCAGAGGTAAAAATGCACCCATACGTTCTGCCCACGTGACCTTGTTTAAATTGGAGCACCACAGAAAAGGCAAACAATTGTGACTGCTTTTAATCCAGTCTCTACTACAGATATTTTCCAGCCTGGTGTGTTGACAGGAGGGAGAAGAATAATCATTCCTGACCATCTTAGCTGTGTCAGCAGAAGCCTCTGGTGCAGATCCAGCTGTTCTGGCAAGAGTTCATGTTTGCTGGGATAGTTTGGTTTGCTCATAAAATACAGCTTAGCTTTCCTTAGCAGTGCAAAAAGCAGAAATGGTGACACAGCTACACCCCTGTGCACAAAGTGTTGCCTTCAGGTTAGTGTGTCTTGGTCAGTATGCAAGTAAATTACTCATAGGGCTGGCACAGCTTGTGATTGCCACACAGGATCTTTGAGAAACTCATGGCTACTGCTTTAATACGTGAGCAGCTCAAGCTGTCGCTCACTTCCAGTTGCAAAGGTTATCCCCTCTTAGCAGTGTGAGAAGATGGAAATATCACCTGTTTCTTGGTTGCTCCAAATTATGGTCCGTGGTGTTAGCTGAAGTCATCAATGCGCTGGAATTGTGAATGGGAACAGATGTAACTGGGTGATGTCCCCTACTACCGACTCCTACAAGGTCATAACTTTGAATGGGGTGGCTGGAGGCAATAACATCTTAAATTGCTACAGCAAAGGTTGCCATCTGGCAAAGCCCTTTGTAATAAAACGGTATGAATTGAATTGAGAAAAATAAATTTTAATATCAGCTACTAAAGCCCCAAGAAATAGGGGAAATGTGTGGGAAATTTCCTGTGTCTGTCAGTGGAGCTCCAGGATTCCTGTGTCATCTGAAAACAGGATCTGACCCTGCTGCTTTCTCTTTTGACTTGGTCTTTGTGAGAAAGGGGAAATACTTTTCAAACTCCCATGTGCTTTCTAGTAAGGAAACCTGCAGACTGGGTCTTTTCTTGTGCTCACACGGGTAGGCAAAGTACAATACACCTCAGGAACCTGTTCTGGTAGACACCTAAACATTTGAAGAGCCTCTCTGCCTATCCTGAAGCCCTGGTTGGAAGGTGAGAGTCATTGAGTGAGAAACAGAAGAGGCAAGAGAAAAATGACACCATCTGGCCTTCAAGAAGGGGTAGTTGATGTCTTTTCTTGGTCACTGGATTCTTCCCAGTGACCATTAGTGTTATTACTGATATACTACAGGGAGCAGAACCTTTTGCTACTTTCCAGACTCTCTCTTGTCAGCTTTCCTAAGCCTCTTCCCTGACTACAGAGATGTCTACTGTCAACAGTACCTCTGGCGGAACGAGACATCTGTCATTTCCCACTCATTTCTTAAATAATCGACAGAGAGAGAGGACTCTCAGTCTAAGATGCTGAATCAGTATCTGGAAGTTTCTAGGGACTGCTCTTTCCCTTTCTTTACTGTACAGAGAATTTACTTTGGGGAGGTTGGATTAAACATTTTTGTATTGTGGAGCAGAGAGCTAAAACGTAGGCAGGTGATGACCTAAATTGAGTGTTTGTCTGCTTTTGGACAGCAGTAAATCAGGACACACACCTTAGGAGCACATCTGCAATGCTCCAGCCCGTGACTGCAGCTCACCCAAGGGACAAGACTTGAATCTGAGACTGAAATAAACCCTCTTAACATCTGTGCAGCGATGCTGATGGATGCTTAGCACCAGAAGGCCACCTCTCAGTCTCCAAGATCTGCCTCTGCTGCTTCTCTTGAATGACTCATGTGAGCACAGCTCAGCTGAGCAATGCTGCTGCACTCTTCCCTTCCAGCCCATTTAGTTCCTTCTACCATCACTTTCCTGCTCCCCCTTTTCTCTCAGCAAGCTGTTTGTCTTCCAAAGATAGCTTTGCTCTCCAGGTCACAGAAGCTGATAGAAATGGCTTTATTTCTTATTAGTGTTTGAGAAGTTCCCTCCCTGCCTCGGTCTTCTGCTATGCGCTAAAGACATCTATAACATTCCTGCAACTCAAATCTAGTGACATAAACTAGATTTCAAGTGTACTGAACTTACAGCGTATCATAGCAACAATTTTTTTTTAATAACAGCATTTCTATCCATGTTAAACAAACAACTGCTGTAATAGAATGCCCTTTATCCTGTCCCACGACCCATTTTCTGTTGACTCATTCTCACTAAAAAGAGTTCTAAAGTTAATGCCATTGTCCCAGAGAGATCATTTTCGATGTCCTCACAACATTTTAGACTGCTATCAGAAATGAAGCAGAGCACTATGCTCTTACTAGCTACCCACACAGGCTTGCTGTAGTTTTCTCTGACCACCTAGATATTTCTGGTTGTTGTTTATGGTGATCTGCTCTGAGGAGAGATGTTGAACTGCTTTCTTGCACTGCTGTCTAGTGCACATTCAGAGACTGCAACAAGCCAGTCACTTCCCTAGCAATGAAAGGCAGGCTGATGCCTGCTGTCTTCAGCCAGACCTTGGTTGGCATCCTCACCATGAAGCTGTCAGGAAGCAGCATCTCTGCTATCCTGCTTGTTCAGACTGATTCGTTGTACTGGCCCAAATTATCACGAGGATCTCCATGCATTTCCTTTGGCCCTTAGAATTTGGAAAGGATTTTTCTTTTAAAGAAATGTTTCTCTTGAAAATTATGTAGAGTGGAAACATTCAAACACTGGGGTAATTGCTACCATAACCACCCCTCTTTGCTGTTCTATTGCCATTGTACATTTTGGAATTAACTTTTTTCTCCACTGCTAGCAAACCATGAGAATTCCTGTGACATCAAACCATAATTTGCATGGTCACAGGTATAAATATGTGAAAGCAAATAATAGTTTGTTCTATGGAATAATATAACACAGCATGAAATCATAGTAGCTTATCTTCATATTCCTTGATGCTCTCTGGTTGAAAGTTCTTCCTTTCGATAAAGCCCACTAGCCTTTGAACATTTCTAGTGAGATATTTTAGTAAAAGAAATATCCAGGGACATTTTTCTTAGCATATCTTTACGTGGGATAAATTCAGTCTTTCTCATCCCCTGCACTCATTGGAATTCAGCTTTATTTTGGGAAGGGCTACAGTCATCAGAAGGTGCAGCCTCTCCTGTTGGGTATTTTCATGAGTGAGCACTGCATTCTCCATCCCTCTCTAAGGAAAATCCAGCAGGGCAGATTGTTTCCCCTACTGCCTCCTATTAATTTGTGTCACCAGCAGTGAACAAAGAGGAGTCCCAGGGAGTCCAAGCCAGGCCAGACCAGGCCAGTAGTTCTCCGCTGGCTCCCACTGAATTACTCTTTTTCCAAGCTTACTTCAGTCCAATAATTTTCTCTCTTCCTCCCACCACCCTCCTTTCCTCATACAAATAAGTATTTGTTTATAGCCAAGGGAAAAACATCCTTCACAGTTTAAAAAAAAAAAGTTAGTCTGACACTGTGTTAGTTCTTACAAGGTGGGAAGCTGTTCAAAAGCTGCTGTCATGCATTATTTTGCAAACCTTCCTGCAGTAATCAAGTAGATCTCTTGTCCTACAAAGAGTGCGTCTGGGCAGGAGAGTTGGTAATGACACCCCACACCCTGAGACAGCCACAAGACCTGAAGAAATGCTATGGCAAGACTTATTTGCAACCTATGTTGATAGAGGAATACTGCTCACCTTTGCCATTCTTGCTTGTTAAGAGTCTTGGCCAAAGTGAAGGCTGTGGTGCAACCAGTGTGCCTCCTGAGCCAAAGGAGTGTTCTGGGTGGGACGTCAACATGTCTTGGTCTGAAGGCAAACAACCCTTACTCTGATTCTCACAGCACAACTTCATTGGCAACAAGGACACTGAAAGACAGCCTCGTCATGGGGTTTGATTGCTTAATTGTGTTAATTTGGTACAGAAGCACTTCAAAGGTATGAATCTATTGATTCACTCTTACAAGAGAACACAATTTGATCACCGTAATGTACTGGATTTTTCAAGTGCTGTAAATTATCCAAGTAGCATCATTGCTTCAAGTTATGTTTGCTATATATTGCATTTTGACAAATCCTAGAAAAAAAGGCCGCTGAGGTGATTTACTCTTTTAGACCACACCAAGGGAAGCCTGCCATGTATGTATGGCAAAGGCAAGCTGAGCTGCGTAAGGCTTCTTCCACACCACCTATATACCACATATGCAAGCTGTATTCAGTGCTCAGCAGCAGCATTCACTCCCCTAGCATACCCTATTGAGAAAGTGAAGCTGACTATGCCAAATGCATCAGAGACCCTTACTCTGATTTATGAGTCACATTTTTTGCAATTGCATTAACCAACTTCTGCCAGTATCTCTCTAAGCCTAGAACAGCCCCAAAATCTACTAGCATTCTTTCTAAGTGGAACACTTCTTTCTGTTCACCCAGAGTAACTGTGCATATGTAAGTACACGCACATATACATCCACATCAACTAGGGCAACCTGAATTCATAAAGGCAGACAGGCTGTTGGTGTTTTTGGCTGTTTTCAGTGCTGCTTTACAACTGAAGCAGGGAAAATGATGCAGAATAGCCATTTAGCTTCCTGCTTCCAAGCTCAAAGCAGATTTCACTACCACTGAGATGTTCATCCGGCCTCTGATTATAAAGCAATCTGACATCAGCTGTAGGGCTCTTGGGATAAATGAGATTTTGGAGACTCTCAAAAGAGAAAATACCATATAAACATCTGAGTGTTGAGTGCTGCTTTATAAACTAAGTTAAATCTATTTGCAGCTAGCACAGGAATGCATTTCAAAGCACTGGTCAGATTGTACTAAGGAAATGAAAGATGAAAGATCTGACCTTTAAAAATGTGACTTCCTTGTGTATTGAAAATACAGCCACCTCCTCTTTCTCCCATCTCTGAAGGCCAGCATTCACGCTCAAGGCTCTGCAATATTGTCACCTTCAGTTTAGTCCAAGATCCTGAAGTAGAATATCAGAATGTTTCCATCATAGACATTGACACTGGGTGATCAGTTAGGTAAGAAGTTAAGCATACAGATGGAACATAGCTGAGAAAATGATGGGGAAGTGTAGCCTAAAATAGTTGTGCCTAATTAGCCAGATAATCCAGCTCAGCCAGTCTTGCATCCCTCTCCTTTGTTTTTCAGCAAACATTTGAGCTGCACTGTTTGTTTGCAGACATATTTGGAGAGGAGCTGTAGTTCATCAAGGCTTGTATACAGACAAACACACACTGCAGGAATTAGTATCATCCAGGCTTAACCCTCACTGTGTGACGAAGCACAGGGAGGAGACCAGGAAACCAAGCAGCCAATACCCCAAAAACTGACCACAGACAGTGGTGGGGAGGAGAAGGAATCCTTGAGGTATGGCAAAGTCCTTGATCAGAGATGAGGTGTTTGTGGTCCAGCCTTAGAGCATGCAGCATGGTCTGTAAGCAGAAGCTGAGTAAAGAGAGTTATAGGACAGTCTGCAGCTGATGACAAAGTCCCTGTCTGCACAGTCCCACTTCAGCTTTGACCTTAAAGATAACTGAAATGGGCTTGTTTGGGTGGAAGAGTGAGAAACTGCCAACTATTTAGTGTGTGTTCCACATCTGACTGCACACTTGAATGAAAAGGACAGCCACCAGCTCTGCTGTTAAGGAGTAAGCATGAAAAGGGAAATGAGCATCTCGGCGAGATTTCTGCTGGAGGTGAATTCAAGTTGCAAACTGATGCATTGTTCAGAAGCCCAGCAACCCATTACTCTCTTTGCTATATTGAATCAATTTCCTTGTCTTCCTGGAGCTCAGTTTTTCTATTAACTGAGACATTTTATCTGAAGATCAGCTCTCCATTTTAGGGGCAGGCAAGAAATTAACAGAAATATTGGTATAAATCATCACTTGTAATTTGGTATAGCCGTACAATTATTTTTGCCTGAAAAGCTCAGCTAATATTTCAAATGCAATGCTCTGCCATGAGATTTAATTTACCCTGTATAGGGCCATTCAGTTATCTAAACACAGATATAGAAACAACTAATACCTATTAAATCACAGTGTTCAGATCCAACTGAGTGGATTTGTCCATAGCTAGATATTGTGGCAACTCCATACAGATGACTTTGGATGACTCTATTTAATTACGTTTGCTGTTCTCTTACTGTATTTGTTTTCCATTGAGCTATGTGTACTGTAGGCTCCCGCATGTTTTCCAGTTACAAGTAACTAATTAACATTAAGTGTTTTTTTTTAGTCATTTTATTGTCATTTCATTGTCTGGACATACTGCCACATCAATGACTGGCCCTATTTTCCATCAATCTGTACTGACTGCTTGTCAGTCCAGAGTAGGATGTACTCAAAATTGTCCTGTATTCAGTTACTTTAATTAAATTGTCCATGATACTACCAACATAACTCCAAGTAGTGTCTTATGTTTATGTGCGTTAGAAAGAATACTGTGCTTTTTTAAAGTTAAGAGTAGCTAGCAGTGTTTTAGGCAGTTTTATCTCTCCAGTAATCTCTTCATTTTATCCTTAGCAGTGGCCATGTTGAAGCTGACTTAACTGCGATTCTCTTTCGCTTGCACAGCCTTTGATTACGAAACCAGTCAAAACTGCCTTGAGCCAAAAGTAACTTGCCATAAAAAAATACAAAATAAAAAAAACCCCAAACCCTGTCAGTCAAAAAGCAATGGGAAAGCACCCACTGGTTAAAGAGAAGAATATAAATGGAACTGAAGAGCAAAAGTTAGGAGGGGAGGGCACCCAGCCAAGATCTGATGTCTTCTGTACCAGATCTCAATTTTATTTTGCTGTTTTTCTCCAGATAGGAAAAACTGATACACTTCTTGCTCTATTACTTGTCTGTTGTAAAGGGAGATAAGATTCTTCAATAAAAGATTAAATGCAAAGCTGTAGGCTTTCATAACTAAGCTTCATTACTTAAACGTAAACTCCTCTCACATTTGGGAAAAACAGCATGCAGTATTTCATCTTCAGACTTATTATTCTCGTGCTTCAAATTAAGATTAAGCATGAAAGAAGTGCTACTGGAAGAGAGGAGTAAACACCAGTGTTAGAGAGCCAAACCCTAGATGTGTATAGATTCCAGGATGGCTATCAACATTTGCTTCCTTGTTTCACAGTGCCTAAATAGAGGAAACTCCCAAATGTTCAGATAAGCTCTGGAATTGCCTAGTTATCTATCTTCCAGATTTAATTCCTCTCTGCCTGCATCCCCTTCCCCCCTCTCCTCCTCCCCCCCCCCCCAACCCCCCCACTCGCTGCATTTTAGATGAAACCAGGCTAAATAAGTTCTTTTTAATGAGTTAATTACAAAATGTCCTGGTCCCATCCTGCTTCGGTTGGTGAACAGCCCTCTGCTAGACTGCTTTGAACTTGATCCCCATTCTGCATTCAAATTCAGTGATACAGCAATTCATCAGCTTGATTTTGGCAGTGTTATACATGCCCTCTGAAACGTTATTTTTGGCAAGCTCCCAAATCCCAAATGACTTTCAGCATACACATCTCTCCGACTTGCTGCATAGTTCTCCTTCATGTTCCATGATCAGCATCAGCTGAAGACCTCAGCTGGCCAGCATAAACCCAAAAATAGTTCATTAGACAACTCAAGTTCAAATAACAATGAATACAGAAGCTTAGTGATAACAGTCACTCAGTAGGTTCATCAGGTGCTCTGTGGCTGCCTTGTTCAAGCCCTGTTTGGATGAGCTAGTCACCTAGGAAGAAGGTGTCCAAGAGGGGCCTGCATCTGGTCCTTAAATGAAGTGGAGAGCTCTCCTGTCATGGCCTTTTTGGTTAGAGTAGTATGACTGCATATTTCTGTATGCTTTGGAACATTGTGGAAAACTTTCTGGCTTTTTTAATTGCCTGTAGTTGAGTGTTAGTTGGCCATGATATACCAAAAGGAAAGTGGCAGCACTGCCCAGACTTAATGCATCCTCATGCTCCCAGGCTTCTTCTTAGATCTGTGGATCTCACCTCTTTAATCCACAAAGCTTCCAAAGAAAAGTACAAGATGTCCCAGGATCTTCATATGCAATCTGTGAACGTCCAAAGAACTGCAAAAGCAGCAGGAAATATTCTACAGTTACAGTGCTATAATCCAGCAACTAAATGTCCCTATGAGAAGACAACTTGCTCACCTATACCTGAGGTATGGTGGGGCTCTGCTAAAGTCCAGCTGGGCATAAACACCACACTCCAAACACAACCTTCAGAAACCCCACGGAGGAGCTGCCTGCACCCTCTGCTCCCTCAGGAGGAGCCTGGAAGTGACTCAGCAGAAGAGGATGCGGTGCTGGATTTGATTTGCCCGGCAGCCACCCTGCTTATTGCAACCTGGTTGGCATCGTTGTGCAACACCGCATTCACTGATAACAAATAAAGTCGAAGATCTTCCTCAAAAGGGAGATACGAAACTCACTTCAGTTCAGCTTCATTTCCTGAGGACAGCATCCTCATCTAGCAGACAGGACTCGCTCTCCACCACAGTAATCCACATGCCCTCTCTTGCAGCCTCCCTGCCCAGGTCTCTGTGTTTCTCACTGCCCAGGAGTTGAACCCAGCTCTTCCCACAATGGGCTTCGTGCCTCGAGGAGACAGAGAAGGCACGTGGGCTGCAAGCCTGATTTTTCAGTCAATGTGTGTATTTCATACCAATAAACAGCAGCAGTGAAATCTGTGTTGTTAGTGCCACTAACAGCTACTTTGTGATGATGAGGAATCAGGCTCTGTAAAACATAACCAGAAATTAAACAAGTAAAACTGGGACAGAGAGAACTGCTCTGGCACATCAAGGTAATTTATATTCTGTTAACCAGAGAAGCGGGCACAAGAGACATCTGGAAGTGAAAATTAACTAAAAGCAGACTAATGACATAAACAAGAGAGAAATACAGTTTCCACATCTGTGTAGCTGAGCCTGACGGGTGTCACAAGTTAACTGATAGGGGGTTTTATTTCTAAAAGAACACAACAAGTCAAGGAGGGAATTTTCCATATAAGGCCATAACTATTCAATGCAGAGATTTGTGGGGACATAAAATGCATGAGCACAGAGGAAAAAAATCAGCTGCCAGTCGGTTTAGATGCTTGTTGGAACCAGAATTAACTGAATAACAAAATGTTATTAGAGAAACACTTTTGTTGCCAACATTCACAACTACTATTATTCACAAACTGCTGCATGACCACCTGCAGATCTGACTGAATTTTAAAAAAATACATGCTCAGATATGCATGCAGAAATGGTCATAAATAACTCAAAAAAAAAAAAAAAAAAGATTGAAGAATATGCATTTAAAATGCCATTTAAGCAAGCAAAGTCTCCTCCTGATGCAACAGTCCTTCCACTGAGGGCAATTGTTAATGATGATGGAGGTATTTTCTGGGTTTGGTGCACCCCTGTGCTTGCAAGCCTAAGTATCCTGCTAGCTGCTGCCTACATAGTACTTCATTGCCTTTAAATGCACGAGGAAGGCTGTGCATGCAACAATTTTCACCTTATCTGTGACCTTGTCACCAGTTACTATTTTCTTGCATATCTAGCTATGAGGTCTTCTAAACTGCATCAGGATCTGCCATCTGTTTGATTCCCCTATAGGTCTGGGCAGAGCAGTTTTATGATCTGCATTCACGTCTATAACAGGTGGTGTCTTTATAAAGGTGACTACCTTTATAAACACTACCACTTAAAAAAAAAGAGTCAAGGGGAATGTTGGTTATTTGCTAACATAATGGTAAACAAAAAAGAGTATGGGGAATTAGATTTTGGGCTATATACCATGATATATCTTATCAACAATACTGCTTGCCAAAGTCAGAATCCACAACATTTCTAGACACAAAAGTAGTTTTTAAATCTCAGGCTAAGTTTGTAGTGCTGACATAAAATACTTTCTCCTAACTTAGAAATGGACCCAATTTGATATAAAAATCTCCAGAAGAACATAAACATAAAAGTCTGTATTTTATTTTACCAACTTTACCAATTACAGCAATTCTCTGAAGTTTAGTGGTGTTCCCCGGGGCTAAAAAACGTCCTGCATCAAAACACATCCCTGGGAAGCATATCTGCTTTACTCACTTCTTCACAGAAATGGCACCACTCCCACTGTGCATCCCTTTTGTCTTCCTCCTGCACAGTAATGCATTGTAATGCTCAGATTTACATGGTCCCTTTTTTATCATGAGATTTGGTATTGAATCTAAATGACTTTTCAATCATTAAGAATTCTTTCAGATGAGTCAAAAACTCCTTAATCTCCATAGAGTTATATTTCTCTTGGCTACCAGTAAAAAAAGAAACTAACAAATACACACCATTCAGGACAAACGTGGAAAAGAACCATATATTCCAAGGGCAACCAATAATTTACAAAGCATTACCAGTTTTGACTATTCTTAGAAAAGGAAAGCTATAGCTGATCCTATGTTAATTTAAAGTCTGAGTTTGTACAGTCATAAGGCTTGTTTTCATCCGTGTGAATGGCCAGTGATGCAGGTAACTTTTGTGCCTTAAGTGTCAGTGACAGTGGCACCCAGTTTGCATGATGTTCCCTGTGTTGGTGACTGACATACACACAAGAACTCATCTCCTTATCCTGAAGCTTGCTGCTGATACTGCCATCCACCCATTGCCTCATAAGGAGGGACAGAGAAACATGAAGCATCATGTCCTGGTATCTTTCCTGTGCAGCTCCTTGCCCTTCTGCTGTCTACTCACTTTGCCTTGAGCTCGTTCTTTCTCTCCTACTGCTTGAGCATATGGTGCTTCATTTTCAGAGCCAGAACTTTCAGAATAGGCTGTGTGTGCCTCTTTCATTTTTTGACAGGAGTCCATCAACAGTTGAGGAGCAATAGCATTGGTGTGGACATGGCTGCGATTTAAATGGAATGGAGCTCCAGCAGAGTGCACAGGTGCAGTACTCTTCTTAAAAGAATCTCCTGAGGAGTGCAGCCATTGCCACAAAGGCTTCTTGTAGTTTTCTGAAACACCTCTGATTCAAGATGTGCCACCTGCAACCAGTATCTCAGCTGGCTTGGAGCCCAAGCAGTCAGGACTCTAAGAAGGGTAGGAGGGTGTGCTAAAGGGCCTGACAGGTTGCTGACACTGCTAACTCACATGGATTGAGTGCCCCAGAGTATGCTGCTTCTCTAATTAGAGGATTGGAGCTCTATACACAATAGCTTAGAAAATTGTCATGTGGTTGTGCTCCCTGAAGGATCCTAAGAAGGATAAGCAAAGGGTGTCTCTGAGATTGATCTTCCAGAAGGAAGGGATGTAAGTGCAGAGTGAAAAATCTTTTGCAAGGGAAGAAGAGTTGCTCTCATCCACCTCTTGGCTCTATAAGAGACCAGCAGTGTCTGAGTGAGGAGTGTGCCATTCCCCAGTACCACCATGAAGGAGCCTGTTCTAGAAACAACAGCCAGGCCTCTAACACGGTGCAGTATCTTCTGTTCTGTTCAAGTAACAGATACCTATATTTAACAAGCAACATCCTGTCCTTAAAAATCGAGATCTCCACCTACACTGGCACTGAGGTGGGCACAAAGCATGCTCTTAATGTCACTCTTGTTTTAAGATCTGTTGTCAGTATACTTTATCTGTAATGAATTGGTTGGTTTTTAAATGTTATTGCTTTATTTAATTTAGCTTTATCTGCCAAAACTCACTGGCTATATAACTGTGGTAATATTTTCTCTTTTTATTATTTTATGCTGTTGTAAAATAAATGGTACTTTAAAAATCAATCTTTTTGTTTTCTGAGTGCATGAAGAAGAAACATCGATTGGAAGAGAAGAAAACCTGGGCCCCACATCAAAACACACTGGCTTAAAATTCATGCGATTGTCTTGGGTTTATATGGCAAGGTTTGGTAGCAGGGGGCTGTGAGGGTGGCCTCTACGATCAGATCAGAGCCAGTTCAGCTGCTTCAAAAGTGACCCACCAGTGGCCAAAGCTGAGCCATGAGAGACTTCACAGTCTGTGAGCTCTCTTATCCTGTGCATAAGAGACACAACAAATCCGAACAGTTGTAACTGGTTGGAGTGGTCACTGCCAAGAGGTTTCTGACACAAATATGGTATACACAAGTATTCTGGTATCCATGGTTAGGTAGCTGGCTAGGAGCAGTCTACTGATCTGTCTGTCTCCTGCCCTGCCTACCTACTGGTGGCTGCTAGGACAGTGCTGGGCAGGTCTTGCAGGAGGCTAGGCTTTTTACCATAGAGAAGTCAGAGCAAACTCAGAGAAAACAAGTGATAGCTCAGCCAAGGAGGGAGAAGGAAGAAAATGCTAACAATTTTGAATATTGTGGTGTTGAAATTTTAAGGCTTGACAGAAGCTAAATAACAGAAAAAAACAGGATAAGGGGACCTTAGAGATGCTTCTTAATCCCTCACATTGATATTTCCAGAAGAAGAAACTGTGTAATTCCTACATTACCTACTAAATTTAAGGATATTTCCAGGTATTCGAAGGGTACTAGAGCAGAATTCATTGCTGGCATTTGGAAGTACAAAGAAAGAAAGTAAATTAAAAAAAAAAGAGAAAATGCAGTGTGTGATAAACCGATCTGAGTAACTTGGCAAGTGTGCAGGGTTAATTGTCACTTTATTGCCAAAGATGGAGATTATAAAACTGAATGGCTCCATTTTTCTTGCTTTGTGTCAAAACTCATATCATTTGGAGATGTAATAATGCTTCTCCTGAAGTTTCATAGATATGTTCTTTGTGTATTCTTCTGCTTTCTGACCTCTTATCTTTTCCAAGGACCCAAAGTTCTGCATAATTTCTCTCTAAATGCTGGTGATCTTCAGTCATCTCGTTACGGCAGTTATGTTCAGTCAAAAATGTATTTTTGGTCTGCTCACTTCAGACAGGACATTTTGCATATCTTTGGGGTAATCAGGAAAGTCATCACAAGCTGTTAGGAGTGCCTGCCTACAAAAAAGCTAGAATCTTCCCTTTTTAAATCAAGGTATTTGCTGAGCTAGGAAAAGCAGTGAAAAGCAGATCTGAACCAACATTACTGAAAATAGCCAGATATTACATGCCTGCTCTGAAGGGAGTAGAGGTGAAGGACTCCCCTCCTACAAAACACTCCATTCTGTGTTGGCACGTGTGTGCGCACAATGGTAGCAATTTGTCCCCCAAAATTGTGTAGCACAGCACTCCTATGAGTAAAGGGCATAGAAACATGCAGAGAAAACAGGCAGAGGAAGAATAGGCCATAGTTTCAGCACCGAAAAACATATGTGGCCTTTAAAGAATGGACAACCTGGGCAAACTAATCTAGTGCCTGATTTAGTGGTTGGTAACTCTGCAGAAAGGAATGGAGGTTGGAAGTATATGATCTTTGAGATCCCTTCCAACCCAAGCCATTCTATGATTCTATAATTCTATGACATAAGCACTGAGTGCTGACAACTGAGAAACTTGCTCTAGAGAAACTATTCATACCAAAGGACTCCAAAGGACTTAAAACTTTCCTAAGACTTCACAGTCACAGAACAAAGGGGGAGAGGGGGAAAGAAAATAATATGGTATAAATCAGAAAATTGAATTATACTAAAATTAATAGAAAGACAAGGCTACTTATTACTAAAAATGCGTCAGTTCATAGGCATTACATAGCAGCAATTGGTTGCCTTTGGAGACAAACCTGCTTCAGCTTTGTAAGCAGAGCTTCAGAGTGTAACCTTTAATACAGATTTGCTAATCTCTGTAACTATTTTGAATTTATAACTGGTTACTTCATGTTGTGAGAGGTGTAAATTTCACTCCTTTTACTGTTTTTCTCTCCTAAAACTACTTCTCTCAATTCTTATTCCCCCAAGATATCTTTTAGGTGCAACATAATGCTTTATTTACAAAGCATCATTCATAAAGGATGACGTACATTTCTGCAAAGCAGCTTTCTTAAAAGGCCCAGGAAAGTTTCATAGTGACTTCAACTTTCTCCATAAGTATATACCACTTACTCAGTTATTTTAGGTGGCATTGTGTCCTGCAGTAACACAATGCCATCCCACAAACCCCTTTTCCAAAATTGTTGCTCAGTATGTGTTTCATCCTAATTCATACCTGTTGCCAAGCTACTGAAGTGGATGTCTGTATTTGCTCCCTTATCTTTATGCTGCAGGAGGCTGCATCTTCATTTGTTGTTTTTCAAGTGAGGCGCCTCAGCTGGTTTCATCAACACCACATTTGCTTATTTACAGGGTCTCTTCCAACAGATCTTTCTCTGAGACTGGCCACATACCCTTCATGGATTCCTTTGTAACACACAAAGCCCGAGGCTTTCTTATAAGAGACATTTTGAAGATCAGGCCTGACAGCTTGATCCCACTGATGCACTTGCCAGAATCATGCAGCTACAAGCCATAGAGAGCTACAGCTGCTGTGCAGGAGCTCTGATTTTTAGAGTCCAAAGTATGGCCCAGAGGTTTCTGTGGGGCCTACCTGGAGCTACCCTGAAGTCACCGGAGACGAATGAGCACAACAGCATTATCAGACTTGTATTTTTTTCCTCTGCTTTCTGCATTCTTCCCAAAAGCTGCTCTTTAATCAGCACTGGACTGACCTAGGATGTGGGTATGTTTGGCTGAAGGTAACCACAAGTGGGAACGAGAGAAAGAGAAATAACAGAACCGCTGGCATCAGAGGAGGCCTAATCAGGTTTGGATTATGAGCTCAAGTGCCCACTAACAAATGGCAGAGACTGCAGGCAGAAGTTGCAGTCTTTACCTTAAACAGTACCACAGGGAACCTGGGGAAGGCCAGAGTGGGGACAAGGAGAACAAAATACAGGTTTCCCTGACACCTTTGAGGCACTAGGCCTTACTACGCTTGACAAAATGGCCGCTTACATCTTTGCATCAGTTCTTCCAGTAACCTTGTACTTAACCATCAAATAAACAATGTTAGCCTTGGGTGAGGATGAAAGCATTCATCTTCTCTGTCTATAGCATGATGCTTCCCTGTTGTGGGACGAAGGGGCTCTTTCTGGACAGAAGCACTGCAGAAAGACTTATGAAGAAAGAGGATATTCCCTGTGCATTACGAAGAAAAAGGAGCTCACAGGCACCGACTTGTCAGATGAATCCCCTGCAAACCACCGGTGTTCTAAAGAAATATTTTTCAAATGACACAGTTAGACAAAAATGTCCTTTTTAAAATAAATACAAGAATGCTCTCTCTACAGGGAGACGTAAGGAGCAATTACATTCCTAACTTTGCAAACACAGATTTCAGTACTGAAAATGTACCTCGCTTTAGAAAGTGTTGCTTGACTTTGTTTAAGAAATGCTTAGCACTCCCAAATCTGAAAAAATAGGATAAAATAATTTTAAAAGGTAAACTTGTTTTGAGAGCCAGCACTTGCTCAGTAATTCCATTTAAGCCTAAAATGTTTTTGATGGTTTGGTGCTTCTGTCACATTTTAATGGTATTTACTGTAACTAGACAGATTTATACCCGGTTCTGTTCAGACCTTCTCATTTTTAATCCAAAATTTGCATCTACATCCAATAAAGTTTATGCTGTTTCACTGTATATCAAAAAGCAATTCAGTGTTTTTCCAGTCTGAGCAGGAGGCTGCAGTTTGGGGTGGAGGGAGCACAGAGTCTCTGCTCCTCACTGCTCAGGACATCTTCACTCCAAGGACAATTCATGAATGAAGGAACCACATTTCCTGAGGTGAACTTCTTACACCTATGCTTTCTTTCTGCTTCCCAGGTGCAAGGGTTTGAATCCTCTGTAGGTTTTAACAAATTGGGAAAGTGAAGTGCTGCAAGCAGCAGAATCCCTGACATATCTTTTTGTGAAAACTCAAGGGCTGATGTTTCTTCTAAAAGCAGCTTGCCCTTCCCCCACATTAGAAGTCAATGGAAAATCCTTTACCCAGAGGGTGGTGAGGCGCTGGCACAGCTGCCCAGAGAAGCTGTGGTGCCCCATCCGTGGAGGCTCAAGGCCAGGTTGGATGGGGCCCTGGGCAGCCTGAGCTGGTGGAGGCAGCCCTGCCCATGGCAGGGGATGGGGTGAGTGGGCTTTGAGGTCCCTTACAACTCAAACCACTTTGTGATTCTATGAAAATGGTGAGCCTATGAAAAAATCCACTTCCACTAAGATAACCACATGTGCCTTCTGTTGGCTGGATATTTAAATTCTGGTTGATAATATGCTTTCTTTGTGCTTTATTAAAAGTACTTCAAGGGGAGGGGAGATACAACCACAGCTGCTGAAATAAACAGTGACTGTCCCCCAGCCTGGAACAGCAGCATTTATCATTTCCAAAGCCATGTGTGAGGGGCAGGAAGATAAGTTTCTCTTGCTCTTGTTTGGCTATTTTCTGTCAAAAATCTTACAGTAGTTTTTATACAGTGAATATTTTTAACTGTTGTTAGTGTCAATGTAATTTTTTGCAGTTACTGCACTTATTTACATTTTAATGGCCAAGTCAATAAAGATTTATGCATCTGTCATATGAATTTTCCACAAAAGTGGTGAATGCCTCACAAAACAGTAGCTGCCGCAATATGCTCCCCCTCTGAGCATCCTTTAAACGCTTTCATTGTTTCTGGAAACAGTGGGCTATCCATTAAAATAACCAACCCTTAAAGTCATAAGTCAAACCCAGCAGAATGTGTTGTGGCATTTTTTTCCTCACAAAGCTCCTGCATATTGCAAAAGCGCTTGCTCAGGGATCTTTTTTTTTTCTTTTTTTTTTTTTTTTCCTCTCTGCTTCTAAACATTGTCCCTTGAATGGCAAAGCTCAGTTTATCACCTTGGTATGTCAGCTGCACGAACTACATTGATTTCGTAGCCCGAGGACATGCTGCGCAGGTTGCCCTTGATTCGATTTTAATGCAGTAAAAGGTATAGTTTGGAGCACCACCCCAGCTGGAAGTTCCATTCTTCTCTTCAGCTAAGACAGTTATTTCTCAGCCACCCACTCTTGTTGGGTACAGCAGTGTGCTGATCGCTGCTGTGACAATAACTAGAGGCAGGCTCTCTCCTGAGGGCTCTTCTCTTTCTCTGGGATGGAGATGGGCTGTGGATCTCAGAGGCATGCAGAGGGAAATGGCTTCTGGTCAGCTTCAGTTGGGGTTCAGCATCAAGATGAGTTCTTGGATAGAGTTCAGATTTGATGATATGGCAAAGACAAGGTTAGGAATCAGTCTCCAGCAGCATCCCAGAGTCATGACCTGCACTTCCAAGGTAAAATTCATACATACAACTCATAGAATCACAGAATCACTAAGGTTAGAAAAGGCCACTAAGATCAACTAGCCTAACTACCACCCATCACACCATGCCCACTGCCCACGTCCCTCAGTGCCACATCCACACAGTTCTTGAACACCTCCAGGGACAGTGACTGCCCCACCTCCCTGGGCAGCCTGTATCAGTGCCTCACCGCTCTTTCTGAGGAGAAATTTTCCCAGTATCCAACCTGAACCTCCCTAGAACGTGAAGCCATTACTTCACGTTCTATCACTAGTCACCTGGGAGAAAAGGCCAACCCCCCTCCCCGCAATCTCCGAACGCTATTCGGGACAGTCTCTCTTCAGGCACAGCCGGCACAGGGGTGCCGCCCCCTGCTCGCTCAGCTTCTCCACCTCCGAGCAGGGCCGTGGCGGCCTCCCCGAGTCCCGGCGCCCCCTGGCGGCTGCAGTGTGCCGCCGGCGGTTCGGGGGCGGCAGCAGGCGGCGCGGTGAGCCGCGCGGCGGGGCGAGCCGAGCGCTGAGCTCACCTCCCGCTCCCCCCGCCTCCCGCCCGCCTCCCCGCCTCCCGCCCGCCTCCTCCCGCGCCCAGCCTGCAGCCGGGAGCTCAGTATTATGGCATCGAGGAGAATGGAGACCAAACCCGTGATAACGTGTCTGAAAACCCTTCTCATCATCTACTCCTTCGTCTTCTGGGTGAGTCAGCCGCACTCCGCGGGTCACCCCCGCGACCCCCACCTGCCCGACGGCGCGGCCGGTGCCGGGAGCCGGGGCGGACTGTGCGCGGGGCTCCGCGGGGCTGACACCGCCGTGCGTGGCGGGGGTGCGCGGGTGGGCGTACGTCCGTTTATACAGATGTCTACGTGTGTATGCACAGATATATACGCACGTATTCTATATGTATATACACACACATACATATATATATGCACCACACGTATACATACACACATACATATATATACACATAGGCATCTATATATATGCACATCTGTGTGTATTTTTTGGCTCTCCACCGCGGGGGAAAGTTACCGGCACAGCCCCGGAGCGGGCGGAGGAGGGATGAAGCCGCGCCTGCCGCAGCCCCACCGCCCCCCGGGAAGCCGCGTGCCCCCCCGGCCCGGTGCTGCGGGCACCGCTGGGCGATGCTCGCCCGCTCGCAGGCAGTGGGGGGGTTTCCTGGGCTCTGCTGTCCGCCGGTGTGAAGGGAGCGTTTCGTAACGCGGCTCCCGCAAACCGTTTTTCTGACCCAGATACATTAATTGAGTGGCAGCGATTGAGTGCCGGGGAGCCTGGATTTGCAGGCGGCTCCAGAGGCTGGAGATAGCCGCGTTGCCCTGGCCTGTTATTCAGCAGATCACTGACATCAGCAGCATATTGTGGCAGCAATCTGGAGATTAAAGACCTTTTAATGGTGCGCGGTGACAACACAGGATAATGACCCCACTGTGTACTATTAAAGACCGTAATCTGCGCATCATTGATGCGATACGCTGGAGCGAATTTGTCACCGGCTACTGAGGAAAGCTGATTGTGTTTGATCGTTGTAATGGCCTTACGCTGGGAGAAGCGTCTGCGAAATAAGAGTAACTGATTTTCATTATTCTGCTTAAAAATGTATTCTAAACAAAGACTTGCTTATTCATTGCAGTAATACTTTATGTCTTTATTGTGAACGTGTGACTCTTCCTGTTTGACTTTGTAGGCTTTTTCAAAGTGAAAACCCGAAAACAGTACCAAAAGCCATTCTGCTCCCAGCAGGACTATGGCTGTGACCTACGCGTATTAAACATGCCCACTCTCCTTATTTTAACAACAGTGGTGGCACCCAAAGCAGGTCTGTTTGAGACAGATAGGGAGCCGGTGTCTTCTGCTGGTTTCCTGTTGACAAGTGACTCCTTCGGGCCAGTCTTGAGGAGGTAGGTTGTGAAGTTCATGCACTTAACGCAGTGGAAGGATTTTCCCCTCCCTGATCTGCTCTGTTCTTAGCAGATCCACGAGAAACCCTTGCAGGAACTCCGCTGAATTCATGGTGCCTTTTCACACGAGGTCTTTGTGAAAGCGACCGCAGTTATCTGTTACATCCTGACCAAAGAGGTCAGGCTTCCATCAGCATGCCCATTGAGTTAGCACATTTTGTGAGCGCTGATCTCATTAAAAAAGAGAGAACTGTGCACCGAGCCAAGCAGCTGGCCGAGGGCTTTGTGCTTCAGGCTGTGCCGATGGCAGGCCAGGTTGGCAGCTGGGACCTCTCATTGCAAGCAGGACAGCTGAGGTTTGGCCTGGGCCCTTGCAGTGGTGGGATGCTCAGATGCAAACCCTTTTCCTCCAAACAGGCTGTTCCTGTGTGACCCAGTCTTCTCCAAGTGCACGGCTCCTCTGGGCACCTAAAGCCTAGCAGCTGTTGGTGTTTGTCTGTGTCCCCTTCCTTGAGCCTGAAGGAGGAATATAAACAGCTGGAGACAGAATCCAAAAGAGAAGTGATTTTATTTTTCCATCATGCTCTATGTTGCATCTGTTCTCCCAGGGCACCAACCTAGGGAAACCCAGGCTGATCTTAGTGAGGGGAAGTCAGCAGAGGGCTTGGTGAAGGAGCAGGGTGGCTGACAGCAGTCTCTAAATCTTTGTCATTTGTTCCTCCTTTCAGGGTACAAGAACAAAAACTAATTTATGTATTCTGGCCTTTTTCTGGGTTTGAATCAACCCTTTAGTATAAATCGGAGCAAGCTGCACCTCTTGCCATAAGGGACAAAGCAAGAAGGGGCTTCTGTTCATCCAGTGAGCTGCTTCAGAGCATGGAAAAGGAGCTCTCTCTTGTTTACAGTGGTTATAAAAGAAGAAAACCTGTGTATGCCGATTGTTCCTATAATACTAGTACTAGTTTATCGAGGTTACATCTGAATTGTGTTTTCTGCCAGTGGGTGAGATGTATGTGGCTGAAGGCTTTTAGTATAACTATTAAGCAAAACTCCACTGACTACATAGGAGCGTCAGTGTGGTATTGAAGAGACATAGCTTATTTGCATTTTGTATTGCATAGCTTGTTCCTTTCCAGACAGGCTTTATTTAACAGTATTTGTTACTTTGATAGCCTTCTCTTCTCTCCTGCACTGTGTTTCCCTACTTCTATCCATAAATGCATCAACATGGTAGAAAAATTCCATAAACAGATATAACAAGCTTTTTATGTGCTCGTATGTATCGTTATTCATGGTGCACATTAATGCCTGGGGTTACTGCTTTTAGTCCTTAAGGGACAAAGTAATAAAAATTCAACAGCCGTTTTTTTTCCTAATCAGAATGCTGCACTGAATGCATCTGGTTTGGAACCAGTAGATTAAAAAAGGCAGTAAAAATACTGCTGGGTTGTTAGCTTTTCTTTTTTCTTTTTCTTTTTCTTTTTTTTTTTTTCCCTTTTGGGTATCATAAATTGCTTACCTGGCAATCTGAGATATCACCTGCCTTATTTTTAAGAGAAGGCAAACTTTGGATTAAAATTCAAAGTGCATTTTCTATACGGGGGTGAAATGTTTAAACCTTTTATTTATCCAGATTTTTTGATATCTTAAGATGTATGTATTCTTAGTTTTTATCATTGTGAGGGCTTTGAAATGTATTCTGTTACCAAGTTAACTGCCTGCCTTGGAGTGTTTTCAGGGGGAGGTTCAGGGGCAAGTCCACTGGCCCTGAAGTCAGAGGGCTGCAGAAAGTGGCTTTCATCTTCTATGCAAATGTTACTGTTGTCCCAAACAGACCTCAGAGCATGTTAGCTCTGATTTTAGGTCCTATGAGACACTTGACACTAGAATGAGTGCTTTGGTCATGCAGTTCTGCTAGTATGAGGGATTCTTGAGGTTAATTAACGCAATAACAGCATATTAATAGAGTTTCAGGTATTTTGCAAGGCATATCACTGACCAAGATTGATGTTTGAGATACCGAATGAGGTTTTTAGAACCTGGTTTGTCCTTTGAAATGTCACAGAATTGAGACTTGAGATATTTATAATAGCAGTCGTTTTCCAAGTCTTCAGTGATTGGGAAATGACCCTGTGCATCCTTGTACGTTCCTGTGGAGCTTGGTGGGCAGCAGGATTGCTGCAGTGTGTGACAGGACGGGTAACCAGCTGTAATTTTAAAATTACCCATTGGAATCACCCCTTTTTGAATCATCAGCCTTCCTTGCAGGCAGTTCCTCTGCTTGCCACAGGGATGCTCAGTCAGAACATGGCCCTGTGACGTAAAACATACTCAGTATCATGAAGGCTGGGGTGTGGGGCTTCTCTTTGGAAGAACAGCCCTGCTTTTCCATCTTCTTGCAGACTTCCAGAAAAGGAGGGCAGCAATTGGAGGCTGGCAGAAGTAGGGGTCCATACTGCCTGCCCCAGGTCAGCTTCTGGGGCTTCCTTGATGTTGCTGCGATGACCTTGGTATGGAGGAGGTGGCATTTGCATCTGGTTTTGGGAGCTTACCATGGCATTTTCTGGGAAATGCCTGAGACAAAGATCGAGTGTGATGGCCTGCCCTGTAATGTGAATTTATGGCTGAATTGCTGGCCCATCTTCAAATACAGAAGTTCAAACTCTTTGTTATAATTTCAGATTAACTTTGTGCGTCTCTTTGAGTTACCAATGGCATTAGTAATCTTCACTATGGATGTCCAACTGGTTTATTGGAATTACCTTTTTTTCTCCCCAGAACTTCTTTTCAGTGCTTCTGAATTGGTTTCTACGCATATCTGTTTTTTTAAATCTCTCCATGCTTATGTTTTTTTTTATGTTTGTTTATTTATTTTTTAATAGCTGTTTAATAACTGTTAGTAGTTGTGAAGGAACTATTCTGGGAAATGTTTTAGTTTTCCCACATGGTTTGGACTGCTGTGTCGTTTGGTGGTTTTGTTGACTGAGAAGTCATCAATGCCGTACTTTTGGATAGAAATTTCATTGTTTGCACTCGATTATTTGAAATCCAGAAAAATTTCACTTTCAAAAGTGCATATTATCCCCCAACTTGGTGGATTTAAAGTGCTCTATTGTTTGGGCACAAACCTCAAGCCTTTCCTCCTTAGGTCAGTTGTTTCCCCTTCTGTTCTCATAATGACATACGTGAAAGATTAAAGATAATGGTGATATGAGCACTGCCTAAGGTGCTTTCTGTTGGTTAAATAAATAACTGGATTTAAAAAAAGAGGATAGATGGTGTTCAGAAACATAGCTTCAGATTTGACTTTCTAAATTTCCTGCTGAGGTACTCGCCCAACTGGTCTTCTCTTCGGAGTGGGATTTTTTTGGTTTTCATTGAAACTATGGTATAAAAAAAACCTTAATTGCAGTCCTGCCTGTGAACACGTTAACTCTAAGTGAGAGAGAACAGAGTAGATAAAGTTGTGACATAGGTGTGGGCTCTGCAGCGGTCGTCCCGTAGTCCCCTGCCTGGGTGAGGACTGGGGGGCGTGAAACTGCCTTGTTGTGTCTGCAGGCTTCAGATACTGTACAGACCTAATGCCTTTCCCCTTGGCAGTGAATTCCTTTTTCAGCTTTAGTTGACTTGTATATTTTGAAGCAGACTTGTTGGCAAAACCGTATAGCTTTTGCATTGCTGATGTCCATTAAGAGAATCATACAATAATTAAGGTTGAAAGGATCACTAAGGTCACCTAACCCAACCAGCAGTTCATCACATCATGCCTACTGCCCATGTCCCTCAGTGTCACATCCACATGGTTCTGGAACACCTCCAGGGACGGTGACTCCACCACCTCCCTGGGCAGCCTGTGCCACTGCCTCACTGCTCTTTCTGAGAAAAAAATTTTTCTAATACCCAACTTAAGGCCATTCTCTCTTGTCCTGTTGCTGTTACCTCAGAGAAGAGGCTAACTTCCACTTTGCCACAGCCTCCTTTGAAGCAGTTGTAGAAAAACATAAGGCCGCCCTTGAGCCTTTTCCAAAGGAGTTATGTTCCATTCCTTTCATGTTTTGTTACAATTAGCATTGTAGAAAAGCCTCGTTTAGGGATGTAATTGATTTTACTGTTGACCAAATGCTTCTTCTTACCTTACCATCCATGTCACTCAGATGATGTTTCAGTGATGTCCTTGCTACGTCTTGATCTTGGAGTTTGTATCAAGGACACTTCCCTAGCTTGAGGATGGTAATTTTTTGCATAATAAATCACTTTGTACTGATGGAGAGAGAGTGCTCAGCTTACAGTGCTTCAATTATATTTGGGAAGGTATAGGCTGGATTTGTAAACAAGCCGTGGTAGAAGACTTTGATCTTTCACAGGTGGTGTGTGATAATGCTGTCTGTATCGTGATCACCGCTTAGTGTTCACTTCTTCTCTAAGCAAACTGTGGCGTGGTCTAAATAATGCCAATAAAAATTCTAAGAAGAGTTCTCAGGAGGTCTTGTTAGTACTTTTTGTTCAAGAAGGCAGTCAAATCCTTTTTCTTGGATGCTGGCTCCTGGTAGCCTCTCTTATCAAGGAAATGGAGACAATTACTGTAGATAAACCTAGGGAATTTAAATGGATCCAAGAATCTGATTTGATCTCTCATTATGTGACTATTTGTCAATTCCTCGTACTGCCAGGAAGGTAAATTAGATTACATGGTACCATTAGTTGTCTCAATCTCTGGATTTTTATCGTTTCTTCTAGTGTTGCAACTATCCTACAAATTTATGTGCAAATGAGTTAATAGATGAATATCTGGAAAGCTTGTTTGTGCATGCATATTCTACAAGCTTACACTTGTAGAAGTATCTCCTTCAATCTTTCACATGCTTTTAAGTCCAGTGCAATTTGTTACAGTGATGCTAGCTTAAGCATAATGCTGAATGTGTTCAGCATTCACCATGCCTGCAGGTGAAAATCCTGTTAGCTTCTCTCCAGTGCAGTCATGGAATGTTTAAAAGAACGACTACGGAGGTGATGATTAAGAGCAGGTAACAGTTACAGTAAAACCACTTTTATTTGCATGGCGCCATTTCTTAAGGGTCATCACTATTAATTAGCATGTAATAATCTCCTAGAGAATAGATCCTTCCTATGTATGGAGGAGCCCTCTTTTCCATTTCAGCTTTCTCTCACTTGAGTGGGCAGATGGCTTGCATGTTCTGCACAGCGCCTTTGTAGCAGTTCTGGGTTACAAGAGGGAAGCATTTATGTGTCTTGTGTTCTGAAGGGCCTCTGAAGCACACTATGAAGCATGGCATGCTTGTGTCTTGCTGGATTACTGTTATTTCATAGCATTGAGCTGAGGGAGTAGGGCACGGACTTTCAGGAGCTATGATAAAGGAATGCAAGTGATGCTGTTAATATGCTGTTAATATTAATTTTGCCATAATTTCTATGTTGCATTTTGCAATATGTTTTCCAGATGTTCTTTTTTTATTTTTTTCATACGTATTGTTTTGGGGAGAATGCTAAAAGCCTTAAAAGGAGCAAGTGCACCACAAGAAGCCTGGGCTGGGGCAGAAGGCTGCAGTTGTGTCTTGTTGTCGTTTCCTTCTAGGAGTTACTCTTTGGGAGCTTTGAGCAAAACAAGAATATGGGTGAATCAGGGTGAATTTTTTTTTGTTGTTTGTTTGTTTGTTTGTTTTATTTGCTAATGAAAAGTGGTGGCATGAATGATGAGGTGATGACCTTTATCTACAAGAGCCTGTGAATCTTGGGAGTGGGCCTAAAGCATGAGTGTATGGTGCAGCAGAGGGAGATAAGAGAGGTGGATGGGTTGAAACCCTGTGAACATCAGTGTAAGAGGAATGCTTACATTTCCCTAAGACTCAGAAGTGCAGAGAGCCCCCTGAAAACCACCTGGGGCTTGAATATAATTTGGACAGTTTCTTGTGGGTGCTTTGAGTGGCAGTGACTTTGAAGTGTTTAGAAGATCTCTTTCTGCACTTTTTTGTTTGAAACAGAATGTGACAAAGCAGTCATTTTTGTGTGACTGTAAAAAAAAAGTGAATGGGAGCTATATCAAAACTGAAAACTTTGGTGGAGGTCGTCCTCTCAGGGATGGAATCAGTTTGAGAAAAAATAGACCTGAAAACCGCAAAACTTTTAAAAAAACAAGAAGTTCTGGAATATGCCAGATAATGTTGATGTTCTTCTTTGGACCCTGATGTTAAACTTAAGCCAGTTTATAGCATCACCTGTTGTCACGGGATGAGTTGAGTCAGTCCAACCAGGCGGAACCAAGACCCTCCCTTTTGGTAATGTATGGAGTGTGTTGGCTTCAAGTTGTGACTGGGGCTGGGGCTTGAACCAGCACTGAAAGTCACTGGTTGTGGAGAAACTGAATCCTCTGGACACTTTCTAGACAAGCAGTTACAAAAGAAAAGATAGGAACTCAATCCTCTTGTATGCTCTTCACTTCAATAGTACTTAATATCTAAATTGCTCTAATTAGGCTTGGAATGATAACGTAATTAAGTATGTGTCATTTCTGTTTCCCTTTGAAAACAAACAAGTAACCAAAATACCAGTAAGTTAGCCTCCATATGTTGTAGCTGGGTTTGATTTCTGCATCTCAGTGCAGTGGTCATTGCTGCTGCTGCAGTTGCTCCAAGCTGGTTGAGGTGCCTTCTACTCTGTGATATGCATTGATTGCAGTGTGGTTACATTTATCATGCCATTTATGATATTATTTTATGTTTAGATTTTTTTTTAACCTCCTCTGAGTTTACAGTTCATTGATACTCAGAAGTTGGACTCTGATCTTTTATGGGTCCCTTCCAACTCGGGACATTCTGTGATATTATGTTTGGATTTCATCAGAACATTTTTCTGTAGCTGTGTTTGTAAGTCAGTTATTCACAATTTGCAGTTGTTAGCTATTGTTGAGATTGCATATTATTTGGGACTAATTTTCTTTTTCAGGTATACTTAGGGGAAAGTTGTTGAGTTAAATTATATGAGCAGAACAACTTAGAAGCTTAAATCCATCTCCCTCATCCCGGAAAAGCTTACAGACTATTTGTGCTTCACTTTCAAACCTCAGTTTTTATTTACAGGCAAGTGCAGTTTAAAGACTCTCAAAGAAGGAACCAAGATACTGGGGCATTGGGAGCTGGCTAGCAGAGTGGTTCAGTACTGTTTCCTGTAACAGAGAGGCCAAGCCCAAGTTTATTCCTTGCTGCCTGTTCTCATAAAGCAAGGAGCAATAGAGAGCGGTTGGATCAGGAAGTACTGGCAGAAGGTCACACCTTTCAAGAAGAAAAAATACATGTTTTGCAGGGATGACATTGCTAGTTTATTTTTGTCGTGACTGGTGAGATCAAGGCAGCTCATGGCCTCTCTAGGAAGCAGCAAGAGGTGAGCGCTTGCTGGGTGTGTGTGGGATCATAGAATCATGTAAATGGCTTAGGTTGGAAGGGACCTTGAAGATCATCCAGCCCCAACCCCAGCCGTGGGCAGGGCTGCCTCCCACCAGCTCAGGCTGCCCAGGGCCCCATCCAACCTGGCCTTGAGCCTCCAGGGATGGGGCACCACAGCTTCTCTGGGCAGCTGTTCCAATGCCTCACCGCCTTATGGGGAAAGAATTTCCCCCTAACAGCTAACCTAAGTCTCCTCTCTTTTAGTTAAAGCCATATCCCTGTGTCTTATCACTATCAGACAGTGTAAAAAGTCTTTGTGCAGCTCAGTGTTTGGGCAGGATGGTATAACTGGCTTCTTTGAGTGCAGGCTTCTACATAAACACATTTTCTTTATGGAAAAATATTCTTGCTTAATACTTTTCTCATTGTTCTCTCTGCTTCAAAGCAATGCTTTTGTTGTGTGTCTTTCCACTGTGGAATCACAGAATCACAAAGTGGCTTGGGACCTCAAGGATCATGAATCTCCAATCCCCCTGCCACAGGCAGGGCCACCAACCTCCCCATTTAATACTAGACCAGGCTGCCCAGGGCCCCATCCAACCTGGCTTTGAACACCTCCAGGGACGGGGCATCCACAGCCTCTCTGTGCAGCCTGTTCAGCACCTCACCACTCATAGTAAGAACTTCCGCCTGACATCTAACCTAAATCTTCCCTCCCTCAACTTAAACCATTTCCCCTTGTCCTGCTGTTATCTGCCCTTGTAAAGAGTTGATTCCCCTCCTGTTTGTAGGCTCCCTTTAAGTACTGAAAGGCTGCAATGAGGTCACCCCGCAGCCTTCTTTTCTCCATGCTGAACAAGCCCATTTCCCTCAGCATGCCTTCATAAGGGAGGTGCTCCAGCTCTCTAATCATCTTTGTGGCTCTCCTCTGGACCCTCTCCAACAGCGCCCTTTCTTGTACTGGGGGCTCCAGTTCTAGACACAGTACTTCAGATGGGGCCTCACGAGGGCAGAGTAGCGAGGGACAGTCACCTCCCTGTCCCTGCTGGCCACCCCTCTTCTGATGGAATCAGCAGCTCTGTGCTTCGGGTCCCCATGCATGTGTTTGGCAGTGGGATAAGGCTGTCCCTGTCATTGCCCAGGTGCTTGCTATCCAGAGGAGTGGTGTGATGGAGCATGGTCGTAAACAGAGTGCTGCAT
Organism: Meleagris gallopavo; assembly: GCF_905368555.1. NCBI lineage: Eukaryota > Metazoa > Chordata > Aves > Galliformes > Phasianidae > Meleagris > Meleagris gallopavo. Next base: position 111,038,592 of record NC_139404.1, on the reverse strand, counting down.
GCCACAGTTAGGGTGTTGGTTTTTTTTTTTCCAACTGAAACTAGCAACAAAAATAAAACCTCCCACCTCCAGGAGTTTTGTGTTTTGTAGACAACAGCTCCTTGCTTTCTTCTGTGAAACCTAGTTGTCCTTAAAATAGATACATCTGTGGGAGAGAGAATTTCCAGCTGGTGAAATTGTCCAAAAGAGTACAGAAAAGTTGCCTTAGTTTCTGTGAGCTGGCACTATATACCTGCAGTACTTAGAGAGACTTATGCTCTTGAGCTTAAAACAAACTCGGTCCCTGTTTTACCGAAACCTGAGCATGCTGCTCCATAGCTATTTTTTAACAGAAGTATCAGATTTAAAGTATTCCCTCCTCCCTCAGTTGCTGACCTCAGATTGCCAGGACCAGAAGGGATTCACCCCTGTGTCCTGAAGGATATCCAGTGTTACAGTAAGAAGCTGGGCTGCTTGCTAGAACAGTGCAATCCCCAAATGAACAAGGACATAACCGAGCCACAACCGCTGAGCTGATTTATCCTTTTAATTTCATGAAATGCTGAGCTTTGCAGTTTCACACTAGGTGTTAGACCAAAATGTCTTCCTATTTTTCCCAGCACTCTTGAATATATTGAAGACCTAAGATGGCAGACCTCTCCATCTGAAGGATACCAAGAAGAATTTTAAAATTATATCCGAATCTTTGCTTTTAGTTACATTCAAGCTAGTAATGCTATTAAAAAAAAAGAACCATTTCATCAATGAGAAAAAGTTAAACAGTTTTTCTTCAAGTACCATTCCCCACCAAATCAGTTGTACACCCAAGCCAGATTTAACATAGCAGTAATGTTTGCCTTCTGAAAGTTTATTTGCTCTATATACTCATGCAGTACTGGTAAGCAAAAGCATATGATGTGAAATGACATTTTAAGAAGTATTAAGTCAGCTGAGGTTGATGACTGCATGTTGGTATACTGAGCTTTGTCCATATGAAATGTATAAAATATCTTGCAGACTCATCTTTCTTTGCTTAAAACTAGTGAGCAGATTGTCCTATGAAGATAGTTGATTGTTTTTTAACATTCTCTCATGCTTAATATTCAGGTATGTTGAAACAGAATGTTTCCCTGACTTGGATGCTGGAGTTCCCATAGCTCACTCTTGTTCCTTTTTTCTTTTCTGCCTTAAAATAAACCTGGTAAATGTCATCTTAAACCTGCAGTGCCATTGGTACCTGATCTTTTCCTAACTTGGACTGTTTGCTATATCTATGTTGTTTCTGGGGAATATAGGACTTCTTTGTCCTGCTCTTCTGTCCTTGTATGACTTGGAGGTGACAAAGCCATTGTATAGAGGGAAGAACATCACTCATTTAAAACAAAGCAGGGTAGAAGTAGCAGGCAAAAGCATGCAGTTATTTATCCTTGACATACTGAGCGGTTTCTCAGTTTGCTGGAGCTTGTGATATTAAGGCCCATCTGCCCAAAACTGATAAATTGCACTGGAGAGCCTGTGGCTTGCCGCAGCTTTGCTCAAGTGTTAATGTCAGAGTTAAGATTGAGGTTGGGAGGGTTTATCACTTGTTCTTGTGATGGATATCACAGCAGGATAAACTTTTTTTTCTTTTTTCTTTTTCCTTTTTTTTTTTTTCCTTTAATTGATAAGATGGAAGACTTGTAAAGTTCTACCTTGTGTCTTTGGACTTGCCCTTTGATTCTGCAGTGCAGTGTCATTCTGCAGGAAGATGTGGGCTTCTCCAGGGGCTTGAATGGACACCAAAGAAGGTAGAACTGTGTGTAAAATATTGCAGCTTCTATAAAAACAAAGCCTAAACTAAAGAATGCAAGAGCAAAATACTTGATCTGTATACGAGAGATAGCGTGCTGTGAGATCACACACAAGTCAGCTGATAAACGAATAAATGCTGAGTATTCTGACCAGAATCAGAGGGCATTGCAAAATGAATGTTCTTTGTAGTAAAATCTGGGGAAGAAATGGAACCTAACTGCTCCTGATGGATTAATAAGGTGGGGACTTTTTTCAGCATTGATGGTTATGTCTTACATGTTTTCTTTTCTGGTCATAAAAAGCATTGGTTTATTACTAATGGAGAATCAAAATCTTCAGATTTATTCACCAATGGTAGTATATAAAATATAATAATTGTTACACTCATATTTAAGAGGGAGATAACGATGCAAGTCAAGCAAGATATCTAAGGAACAGTTTGACAGTCAAAGTGGGCACAATTTTGAATCAGTTATTTTAAGCCTCTGACTATAATCATTACTAAACAGTAGCACTCCCTTTGACATCTTATTTCAATTGCAGGAATAGCAAGTTGAAATAAAAATTGAATTTTCCCTGCTGTTAAGGTAGTTTGTAGACTACAGGAAATATTTCTGGGAAGTCTAATGAATACTGCTTGTGGAAAGAAATTGGATGGAGCAGTTGGCTGTTCCTGAACTATGAAATTAGTAGGCTGTAATGCTATTTTATTCTAAAGTTGCATACACCATGTGCTGCAAAGACCGTATCACGCTGCTTAGTATCTTGCGAGAGGGAAGAGCTGCCAGTGAATGGCACTAGGCCCTCAACTTAGTGGACATCCACTGCTGGGAACGACCTAGGCACCTTTCCTGCCCTCACAGATGCAGCAAGCCCTGTTGTGGGTAACAGAATTGATTTCCCCTCATGTAGAAAATAAGAATGGTTTCCTTTGGGGAATGAAGTGCACAGTTCTGTACATGGACATCCACCTCTATTCTGAAAGGTGACTTGACTAGTGACTAAGAAGGGTTTGTTGACATGCTTACCCCAAAGGAAGGAAATGGTGCGCTAACTTAAGAATGTCCTTATCCTCTTCATACCAAATGTCTGTGATCTGTTATCTACATGGTACGTACCAAGTGTGGCAAGCGAGATCAAGTTTAAATGTTGACCTCAGAACAAGCTAGTTTGCATATTTTATCTTCCTGTGGGCATCAGTGGAGAAGGATTTTGTTAAAATGAAGCTGTTTAAAGTTCAATGTACAAAATTTTGTGATTTGTGTATTCTGTCATGGATTTTCTGAGTGAGATTGCCAAATGCTCCTAGGAATTGGGCTGCCTTCTTAACTAATTTGTCTCTAATTTACGTGTGAAATGCCAGCTATGACAGCTGTGAAGACTTCTTGGCAGTTTTCATAGATGAATTGTAATTGGACAGCAACAACGTACAGTCTTCTTGAGGACGGCAGCTCTCTCTGGAGTCTGCCTTAGTGCAGGAAAAGTGCATTAGTATCAAGCTGGGCTTAGGCTGAGTTCTGCTGAAATGGACAGAGTTGGGCTCCCCAGCTGCTGCTGAAAACCAGAGCAAGTTGTGAGAATAAGGCTTTCAGACATTGCTCATGGGAAGCATTCAGTTTGGGGATTTCTTCAAGAAGAACACTGTCTGTTTGTACGGAGAGCCTATTCTGTAGCCTATGTGATAGATCTTTGCATTTCCCCACATCCACAGAGAGACCTGTTGGGAAGAAATGCATGGGAAGTGCATTTGATTTTATGTCCAAGTTAAATTAAGGTCTCTCACTATCTACAGTGTAATGTGTATTTTGTTGTTTTGTGCTAGGTGGGTGTCATAGTGACAGCTCATGGAAAAAAGAGGTATTCATGAAGAGGTATCCTGGGGTTCATGTTGAAGTAGATTTAGGGGGCATAGCAGGCTATTTCTGTTCTGAGGGCCCATTCCTCCATCAGTGCAACTTTATCCTAATGTTGCTTGTGATTACTATTGCTAAGTTGTTGGACTAAGAGCAAGGCGTGATAGTTTAGAGCAGTCACTGTTTTGTTCTTATCTTTATGTATAGGCTGGTGAACAAGAATTCCTCCAAATTACAGGGATTCAGTATTTTGCAAAAGATCATTAATTCCCATGACATTTTTGGATATTACTGTCCAAACCACAGAATTATTAGGTAAGCCCTAGCGTGATTTCTGTTTCCCACTTCTTCTCCATGAGTGGTACCATATAGACAGTGAAACTGTCCTATGGCTTAGTTCCTGCTTTGGTGTCCTTTGTCACTTTATTTGGCATATTAAAATTATACTTTTCAAGTATGTAAATTACGAGCAACTCTTACAGTAATTTAGGCAAGGCTTCATAATGGCGTTTTTGTTGGCAGTTTATTTCATTCTTTTCACATAAATGTTACCAATCTACTGTTCAGTAGGACTGTCTGCTAAGTATTAACAGATGGCCCACGTAAGCTAGGACAGGGAGGATCATAATGATAGGAGCCAGTGATTCCTACATATGTGTTTTGAGTCTCAGCATGCATGTTTTGCAGGAGGGAACACTGCTAGCACTGAAATTGTGGCAATCTGATTTTTGGTGTTCTTTATTCCAGCACTTGGCATGCTTGAAAATTAATGTGAATGGTTTGTGTTGGACTATATCAACAATATCAAAATTACATCCCTGCTTGGGTAAAACTGCTGTGCTTGCTGTTTTTACCCTTTCTTGACTTATCCTGTAATCAAAAGTACTTAGTGACAAAGTAAGTATATAGAAGAGAGCAGTCAGTTCCATTATGTAATCTCACTTCCATTTGTGCTGTGCCACACAGCCTAAAATGTAGTAACTGATGAAAAGCTGCAGAACAGAATTAGTCATAGCTGTTTTGGACCAGCTTTCCCCTACTAGCCTCTCTCCTTCACTAAAATGCTTAAATACCATGGTGGGCACAGGGTGAAAGAGGAAAGGGAGTGTGTTAAGGATCAGCTGCCTTGAAGTGTTGTTCTGGGACCTTATCTTAATGTGGTGAAGGCAGCATTGTCCACGCTCTGACTTGGTTTTCTCGTGTAGCAGTAAATGTATCTGAGGCAGGGAGAAAAGAGTGATGTTAAATATAGTGTGCTGAGGTAAATCTTTGATTCTGCTGAGGTAGCTGAGGCTTAACTTGGCCAAACCCAGTAGCCTTACAGATAGGTTTGCATATACATGATGATGCTTGCTTGTGAAGGAGTGGCATTACCAGGCAAAGGCTGAGAGATCCTAGATAACAGAATTACAGAATCGTCGGTATTGGAAGGGACTGTGGGGAACAAGTCCAACCCCCTGCCAAAGCAGGTTCCCTACAGTAGGTTGCACAGGAAAGCATCCAGGTGGGTCCTGAATATCTCCAAAGAGGGGACTCTGAAGGAGATGTGGCTTTGTGATTATGATTTGGTAGATCAGGCATCTGTCTTCTCTTGACACTAAAACAAATCTCTGTGAGGAAGGAGACTGCTTTTTCAAATGAATAAAACAGACCTTTGGTATGGTGTGAGTCCTCTTGCTGTCACAAAAATGGCATTTTGAATAGTATTTTCCCTATCCTTTTGCTTTAACCTGGCTGGTCTCAGACCAGGAAGGGTGTGAGCAAGGTCATTTCAAGGCTTATTCTGCCTGAGGAAGAAGGGCCTTTGTTAAGAATGTTTTCATCCTGGGCATAAGCAAGACAAGTGTGTGATCTTTGTACAGAACATCTACAAAGCACTACTTCTGAGGGTAATTCTGTGCTAGCCTATTAGTTTGGCAGAAGCTAACTCTAATATAAAAAAGGATCCAAATTTGTAAAGAAACCCTTGTTCTTTGTAAAGACAGTTGAGCAACATCTGAGCTAGCCTGTCCTAGCACAGTGTAATATTGTTCAGAGGTACCTAGATCTTGGAAGAAGCATGGTCAGGATTCAAGATGTATTCTTCCTCGTTTCTTTAGAGGATCTGGTTGTATTGTGTGCAGTTGTACAGCTGCTCTGCACTGCTGCATAGTGTGCTGCAGATGTAGATCTAGATGTGCTCATTCGAACTCTCCAAAATATTTGAACTTGTGGTTTCTGTGCAGGTGCCTAATAGATGGCTTGGAATCAATCTCTGGGGTGTTGAAGTGATATTCAGCTATTTGGATGGATGTGTTATTCTTATATGTATTTATATTCATATACACACTTATTCTGATGAGCAAATCATTCTATAATTTATCTAATCAGTGAGAGGATTTTTATTTATATATTTGTCTGTTTTCAATTTATTCAGAATCCCTCAATGAACATTTGACACAGGAAAGGTGAATTGCTGTTCTCAGTGGGAATTTATTTTTGCTTGCAGATTGAGAACTCCAGTGAGTTTCCTTCTCCTGTGAGACCTAGAACTCAGCTTAAGTGGTTGGCCCAGTCCTATGCCCTGCATTTTCATCACTGGTCTCATTTGTGGAGATAGAACTGGAATTATTACATGATTGGTCTTTCAGGGCAAGAAAAGAATAGATTATCCTCACGTGCTCCAGGAGCCACTGAATACATGACTGTGCAATATGGTCAGATGCACTTACCCTTGGTGGAGGTTACAGCTGAGCCTTTTCTGGCTCTTTTATTGTCTACTAGTTATGATAGATATATAGTATACCTTCTGGAGAACAGCAAAGAAGAGAGCATCAGCTTTTGTACCTAAGCTCCTGAAGGGATAAAAATATTTAATGATGACTCTCCATTGCGCTTCCCTTCTTAAGCTCTGCTCTTGAGAAATTGCTCACTAATTGGCTAGTGGCCTTCCAACCCTTCCTTCCAGGTGAGAAAGGAGGGAGTGCAAGGCCGCTCACAAATGAATTTGGGCCATATTGGGTGTCTCCTGAGCAGTCAGGAGTGAGTTCTTTCTCTCACTGCTACAGTGGGGAGATCTGGAGCTGGATGGAGTGGAAAGTGCTTTCTTTTGTGCCACATACTAGCTTGCACACCGTGTGTAAAATCTGTTCTTGATGGACATGAGAAGTTGCCTAAGAAATAATGATAAGGGCTGTATACTTTACATAAAATTCTAACTTAATCATCACCTTCTTCCCAAAGCTTAACTCCTGAGACTAAATGTAGTACCTTTCCTTTCCTTTCCTTTTCAACAACCTGTATGTATATTAGGAGTTGACTGTCAGAAAGATCTTTACAATTATACTCTGACCTCATGTGTCACCTTTTTGGTAGATGGAGTTGGCAAGTTTCTTTTGTGTGGTCTGTCTAACAAGCACTGCTAGAGGAGAATACAGTTCATTACCTGTTTAGGAAAGAGAATATTGGTGTCCTAACACTGCCCATTGCTGATCTTTTCTCTAGCTCACTGGTAAGTGTATTATGATGAACAGCGAGCTCTCTGCTTGACTTTGAAACTGGCATGAAAACCACAGGAAAACTGTGAAGTGTAAATATTTGCACTTGTTTCCTGTTGTGGGAAGATGCTGTGGATTTTGAAATTATTAATGCATTCAAGTTGAAATTAAGTGCAATTTTGGGCAGAGAAATTTTGGCCTGTAAAGAAAGATTCACTGCGCTTTGTATTCCAGCAAACAGTACGTGAAAGATAAATTATCTTGAAAAGAGAAAAGAATTTTGGTAGCTTCATCTGTGATGGGATAGAAAGATATTTGTTGGAGGAAAAGCCCCAGCATGGCTTATTTTGAAGTTCTCTTTACGGAGTGCCATAGTTCCTCAGAAGAGTTGTGCTACTGGAGTTTTAGATGTATTTGTTTCTGATGGACCTTCTCATGGTTCTAAAACACACCTGAGTTGCAGCTTTTGAGGCTACTCTTTTTCAGGAACGCAGGACAAATGGCAAACAGTTTGAGCTGGGTAACCTGACAATAAAATGTTACTCATGTACATCTAACCTTAATAATAACAATGAAATCAATAGCAATATCGGCAATCCTAAAGGTGATTTTGAAGTTGAAAAATCACTCTGAATCTGATACTGTGGATACCTCTAGCTGATGATATGAAAAGTTACCTAAACATAGAAGAATAGAAGAGACTGAACCCCGCCTTGCCACAGCTTCTTTTCAGATAGCTGTAGAGAGCAGTAAGGTCTCCCTGAGCCTCTTCTTCTCCAGACTGAACAATCTCAGTTTCCTCAGCTGCCCCCCGTAAGACTTGTGCAGCAGACCCCTCACCATCTTCACTGCCCTGTAGACACACTGTAGGGCCTCAAGATCTTGAATGCTGTGTTTGTACACTTCCTGGTTATCTGGGGATTAAAAATTCCTTGTAAAATAATCTTTTTTTTTTCCCCCCCCCCCACTCAGTTTAATGAGTTATCATCTGGTGGTGGGTTGATTTGAATGAGCCTGGCTCCTCTCTCATTGCTCTCCCAGAGTCCCAGCTTTGCAGTGGCTTTTGGGCTGCTGATGGCCCAGGCATAGTGCGCTCACTGGAGTCTCATTTTGCAGCCTAAGGTTTAAGGAGAGGTACTGGTATGTGTGGTTGTTACCAGCCTTTTGGATGCTGCTGCTGGTGGGCTGTGTGCACGGCTGTGCTCAGCTTTGCCAGGCAGTGCGACCGTTAGCAGTGGAGGCTTAGCCACGAGGGAAAAGAGATTTATACAGACACTGAATAGGACAACCACGCTAAATCCATCCTGTGCCAGCTGCATCTTGGATCTGTAATGCTCCCCTAATGAGGCCGCAGTTATTTACTGTGCAGACTAAGCACAGCAGCCAATCCTCCTACGCACCTGCAGCAGGGTGCAGGGCCGAGATGCTCTGCAGTGCCAGACGCCCTGCTCCAGCCTGCATTTTGCCCTTGGGATGCATAGCCCGCATTTTGCCCTTGGGATGCATAATTTGTCTTCTTTTTTTTTTTTCTTTTTTTTTTTTTCTTCCTTCAGCATTTTGTAAAGGAAAAATAAAAGCTGCAGTGCACTAGTAAGTTGGAGCTAGAAAGAATGAGATGTGAAACAAATGAAAATGGTAGCATAACGGGGAGTTCAGAACCATAAGCTTCAGTGCAGTGCATGCTGATGCAGGTGGCAATGGCACTGGATGAAGCCACAGCATCCACAGGGGTGCTAGGAGTGCAAACTGGGCTGCAAGACCCTAAAAGCTTTTGTGTCATTTTATTTACAACAAGTTCCCCAGGTAGTGTTACCTCGTCACTGTCCTGCACCATATGATATCAGCAGCTTGCCCTGGGGAAGGGTCCCTGCCCCCTACCCTCAGGTGTTTCTGGAAGCGAAGGCAGAACAGCCCAGGCTATGCCTCCTCCACTGTGGGAGAAGATATCAAGTTCCTTGAGGGAGCATTGTTACAGGTCTTGGAAAGGGGAGTTTACCCTTAAACTCCCTCAACCCTTTTTCCAAGTGGCTTTGTCACATAGTGGCTCGCTGTGGTATGGTGGTCCATGGTGCCTCCTCCAAAAAAGAAAGATTTGAGAAGAAGACGCTCAGGGGAGACCATATCACTCTCTACAACCATTTGAAAGGAGGCTGTGGCGAGGTTGGGGTCGGCCTCTTCTCTCTGATAACAACAACAAAAAAAAATGACAGGACAAGAGGTAATGGCCTTCAGTTGAGCCAGAGAAAGCTCAGGTTGAGTATTAGGGACCATTTCTTCTCAGAAAGAGAGTTGAGACATTGGTTCAGGCTGCCCAGGGAGGTGATGGAGTCACTGTCCTCGGAGGTGCTCAAGAGCCATGGAGATACAGCACTGACAGATATGGTCAGTGGGCATGGTGGTTGGACTAGGTGATCTTAGTGGTCTTTTCCAGTTGAAACAATTCTATGATCCTAAGTGACATCAGCCATTTGCAGTGTAAATGTGAAGGCTGAACCCTGTGCCAGGCACCTGTGCTGTAAATCAATCCCCGTGCCTTTCGGTATGCCCTTGTCACAGCACTTGAAACCTGCATTTTATATCCTGACTGCACAGGGAAGAGGGGGTGCCTATCAAGGATACTTAGCAGATGTCTCCGGCTGCAACTACTTGTGTCACCTTCAGAATGACACGTCACAGTGCCACTTACAGCAACATCTTCAGCTGTCGGTCTTGGGACAGTGGGTCATGTTGCCATTAGTGAGTGTGAGCACGCAAGCCCCAACATGCCAAGATATTGCTGGCAGCATGGTATGTGCCTGTTTGATCCATTGCTTCCAAATGTGTTCGTGCTGCGGAAATGGGGCCTTTAATCCAATCCTATAGTCCAAGGATCCCTGGTTTCCAATTAGCTCTACAGGTGTGTAGGCTCCCAGTGTCTTGCTGTCTGCTGCACTCTTGTAATAAATGCTATTTTCCCATACTTCTCAGCCAAGATCAGTAGTAATCTTGTTATTTTTAACTATAAATTTCAGAAATGCATGAGCTGCCTGGGGGTGATGGAGCATCCCTTTTGTTTATGGAGCAAACTGTGAGATTTGTGCCAGAACGTGCTTGATGCAGAGTGGCTGTAAGAGGCTTTTCTGATGACAGCAAGGGACAGAATATGTTAAGACAGCCGCAGCTTCACCATTACTCATGCTTATTGCTTATGGGCGGCGAGTCTGTGCCGACAGCCGAGTATTGCTTCAGAACATTCGTGCTAATAAACTTCTTTTGTGCTCCGCTTGTTTATCTGCTTTGTCCCCTGAAATGATGGTGCATTTGTGGATAATTTCCTCCTCTGATGAGCTACCCCCATCCAGTTGAAAGTTGTCTATTTTTAAAATGCCAGCTGCCTCGCGCATAAAAAAGCCACCGCTGATGTACTGTTGCTTGCAATGCATTATTCAAAGTCCTTTTTAGACTCCCTCATATAAAGAGCTTCATTAATATTGCAGCAGTCACTGTGATTCTCTGCAAGGGGCTCCCTTCCTTTTACTGCTTGACACCCCTATGGGTTTTTGCATGTAGCAGAGATGCTTGGACTTTGAGTTACTTTTGGTGGAGCAAGCTCATCATTTTTGGAATGAACTGACTCTTAAAAGAAATGCTGATCTTGAGATTTGTGCTCAGCAAATTGCTGGTGTACCCAGCTTTGTCCAGCAGCTTTGGGAAGTGGAGTTGTGCAGGATTGGGAAGGGGCTGTTTGTGTATCCCTGGAGGCGCTCAAGGCCAGGTTGGATGGGGCCCTGGGCAGCGTAAGCTGGTGGGGGGCAGCCCTGCCCACAGCAGGGGTTGGGGCTGGGTGGACTTTGAGATTCCTTCTAACCCAAACCATTCTTTGATTCTATATTAGGTAATAAATCTGCGGTAAAGCTGAGCTTTCAAGAATGAACAGATTTATTTCCTCACCTGAGGTCCTGGTAGAAAATAAGTAGCAGGCAGGTCTGGGAAAAAGTGGCTTTGCCTTCAAATAAGAAAGATTGAGACAAAACTGGCCAAAACTGAGCTCTCTGTGTGAGAGCAGCTCTCTTAATCCATAAGGACCTTACTTATTTCTTTCTCATGCCAAGATAAAAGAGTCTTTTGGCTTGATTGTGCGTGACATGTTTGTACGCTGGATGATATGATAGCAGTCTGGTGATACTGAACTGTGTAATAACTGTACAATGTAGATCTTCAGTACATCAAGCAATTAAGTGTGTGATAGGAAGACAAGCATGGGAAGCCGTTGCTCACCCGTGAAAGGGGAGGAAGGGTGGAAATATGTGCTAAACACCAGTGAGGAAACAGGGCAGCTGCAGGCTGGCAGTGTCTGCACACTGGTGGAGAACAGGACCTGGGGTGTCACCTCCTGGTTTGCATGTTGGCGGCTTCTGTATGGTAAGGATACAGGGAGCACTGTGCAGAGCTGGGCTTTGCCTGTGGAATCCTGGAAAGTGGTGATGTGAGCAACAGTGGCAGATCTTCCAGAAATGTGAACTATTTTCTGATGAAGAAAATAGTTGTGAGCAGCTTTAAGAATAACCTAGTATTTCCTTGCTGAGTCAGCAGTGAAATGAAATTGTGGGCAAGAAATACACTTGACTTTTCCCAGGTCCCTGGAATCATTCATGACTTTCACACGATGTGTGTAGTGTGAAAAAAAGGAACTTGGTCTACAAGCTGCTCAGAGGGTGCAGGAGAGCATGTTGCACAGTGCTTGCGTGACACGGATGCCAACATGCTGCAGATGTATTTTAACAGAACTGTTGTTTCTCACTTGGGGAGGGCAGCAGGGAGCCCATGGATGTCCTGCAGGTACTGGGGACTTGTGCTGCAGCATCCTATGGGAGGACACCTCAGCTTCGCATCTCTACATCAGCTTTGCATCCCCCCATCACTCTGGCACCTCTCTCTTCTCTGGCTGCATGTGGGTGTGGAGCCAGGAAAGAAGATGGGCTGCATTTCTTCCACAGCCTACTTGGCATCTGCGGGAGATTAGCATGTCATGCGCTCACTGGTTGACCTTAATCTTCATAATGTGGGATCACCCTCTGTGAGAGAGACAATAAACAACCCAGATTTTACTGCTGATGGTAATGTGTCGAGTGAAGCTACTGCTTCAGGGCAGAGATGCTCTTAGAGGTCTGCAGTGTGGATGGACAAACTGCCCTGGGGAAAACGAATGGGATGCAGAATTTCTTCTGACTTGCCTTTCTGTGTGTCCAGCAGGGCTTTGGGGATTAGCAAGTTCCTTCTTCCCAGCTTGCTTTTCCTGGCCAAGCAATCTTCTTCCTATTATGCCAGCTGTCCCTAGGAGCTTCAGCTGGCCTCCATCTGTTCTTTCAAACCACCGGAGACCTCTGTTACTTACCCTGTATCTCCTCCCCCCCAGAAAAGTGGAAGCCACTGTGCATGTTGTTCTGTGCAAGATTTAGTGGGTGGCAGCCCTGCACATGGCAGGGGGTTGGAACTGGATGAACTTTAAGGTCCTTTCCAACCCAAACCATTCTGTGATTCTGTGACTGATTCTATGATTCTGTGATTCTGACCCTGCTACATCTGCCTTCCATTCAGCAAGCTTAATTAAAATTAAATATCTGTTACCAGTGAACACTCCAAGTGTGGAATAGGTAGCTAGCTTGCTTTTACCAGGGCTGTATAAGGGTCCTGGCCCAAGGGACTCCTCCAAAAGCTGTTTGCTGCTTGTTAAGTGTTCCATGCTCGTTATTTAATCCAGATGGAGGCTGCTGGAGAAATTGGTTCCATTGTGTTTGAGGATTGACTGTTGTAAGAACAGATGCCCCAGAAGAAGTTTGGTGCTTGTGTCCATTGAATTTAGGAATGGCTTAGCTTGGGAAATAGAAGCCAAATTTGTTTTAAAAGCTCTTTAAATCTGTTAAATCCATTTTTCCAATTTAGGAAGCGAAGGCTGTGTGTGGAAGAGGGGGAAAGACAGTGACCAAAAGCCGTAACAAGTTCAACTCCTCTGGGCAAATCTTTGACCAAGTGTCTTAATGGAATGGGTGAAGACGTGAAGATTTCTTTTTGTACCTTTAGCCACTTCTTTTCAGAGTGATGTGTTTTCTGACAACATACTTCAACAATCAGTGTTGGCACTGGTTAGGTTTTTTTTCTCTCAAATTGGGAAGTTTATGCTTTTTGTAAAGGCAGGAAGATGTTAAGACTTACAGTGAATTAGATGTCTCTTATTTCTTTTCTTTTTCCAAGTCGGCTCTGAAAAACGCCTCCGAGATTCGGTTGTTAAGTGCCTCTCCTAATGGGAAGAAGGCTTTCAGTACTTAAAGAGACCTTATAAACAGGTGGGAGAGTGACTTTTTACACAGGCAGATAGTGATAGGACAAGGGGGAGCAAATTTAAACTACAAGAGAGGAGATTGGAACAATTTTAAACTAAAAGAGAGGAGATTCTTTACCTGGAGGGCCCAGGCCCAGGCTGCCCAGAGAAGCTGTGGTGCCCCATCCCTGGAGGCGCTCAAGGCCAAGTTGGATGGGGCCCTGGGCAGCCTGAGCTGGTGGGAGGCAGCCCTGCCCATGACAGGAGTTGGGGCAGCATGGGCTTTGAGGTCCCCTCCAACCCAAACCATTCTGTGCGTTAGTGATTCTGAGGCTTTTTGCAGTCCTTGTCATTCTTGTTTGCTCAGAAAGGGACCAGGAGGTTCAGTCTGTAAAGCTGGTTTGCTTGGAGGCCAGCCAAGCAAACAGACACTTACACAAATCAGTGGTACCGATAGAGTAAAACTCTGAGTGGAGTGACTCAGAGGAATTGGCTAATACATCGTGCAGCTACAAAGAAGTGTACAAAGCAAAGTGTTGCTGTCAGCAGAACATTTGATGATGCAGTAGGTAAACTTGTTTTTAATGGAAAGTAGGAAGTGATGCTTGGAAAAATGTCAGGCATAGCTTGCTAGGTAGAAATTGAATGCAGTGTTTTTGGATGTTTGTAATGCTTATTTAAGAGAGAAGAAAGTTAATTTGTTAATTGAATGTTCTATTAGCATACTTCTCAGTGCCAGCACATCTAAGTCACCACTGATCAGCTCAGCCTTCCTTCCTACACGTGTCATAGAATCACAGAATCACAGAATGGCTCGGTTTGGAAGGGACCTCAAGGATTATGAATCTCCAGCCCCCCTGCCGCATGCAGGGCTACCAACCCCCATATCTATTGCTACACCAGGCTGCCCTATGTCACGGGCTTCAGTTTTAAATTTTTACCACAGCTTGATCTACATATACTGGAAGCTGAACCTTGCTCCATTAAACCCATGCAGAAATCTAAGTGGTGACCTAGCTAGTATGGTTAAGCTTACCTCTTTTGTGGGAAGCATATTAGAATAGTAGGACTGGCTCACATTTTCTTCTGTGAACAACCACTGCAGTGCTGCTGGTAGTGCAGAAATAACTCACATTTGTACCGATGGACAGGCAGGAAAAGGAGAGCATTGGCAAGGCTCGGTGTGCCTGTCTGAGCTCTCGAGAATCTCACTGCTGTTGTGTGAAGTGTTGGGGGGGCACATGGCAATAACTGGTGCAGCATCTACATTGCCTCCTGTTTTTTCCCTACTTGCCATGACTTGGCTCAGTGCAGCCTCTTCACACCTCCCAGCAGTGGAGGCGAATGGGAGACTCAGAAAGGTAACTCAGAGCAGTGAGAAAATCAATGAGAAGCGCCTGCTGAGCTCTCCCAGCTTTCTGGTGCTTTTAGGATGGAGCTCGAAGTGCTCCTTGCTTGTGCAGAGGAGGGCAGGATTTGCCTGGGAGGTTGACCAAGCCCAGGGACTCTTGCAGAAAGATGCTCAGGATTTCTCCTTCTGCTGGCTTCCCACTTCTGGTTCCTCTGTTAAAGGATTAGCATTTCTCCAAAATAAAAAAGTGAGCCTATCCTGCAGTTTTTTTTGTTATCTCCTGAAATGGTGCATTTCACTGGTAGGAAAAGAGATGGCTCTTTCTACTGAGTACATTGACAGCACTAGAAGTATATACTAAATCAGTTTTTAAATTTGAAATTAAGCTGTTGGGACTCTTTTCCTTTGCTAACAGCAGAGATTCAAAGCTGTTTTCTTGCTTTCTTTATCTGCTGTTTCCCCCCTCACTTTTCTGCTTTTAGATCTGAAATAATTTAAAATTGTCACCGTGTGGACCTTCTGAGAGGGCATTCAGAATTATCCTAAGCTATTTAAACCTGGGCAGTAAGAAGCGTATTTCCTATTGCTTGTACCAATTCATCGTTTGTGAATTATTAAAGAAAAAGGGAGGAAATTAACAATTCTAGAAGACCTGTTTGTTGAACAAGTGGGAAACCCAATCATACAGCTAGGAAGAAGGAGAAAATAGGGAGAAAAAATGCACTTGCCAGCCATACCTTTCTCTTGGTCTGTTTGGTTCACAGCATCCCTCCTTTGTCTCTGCTGTCCCTGGTACCTGAGGTGAAGTGGTGGCAACACTGCATGATTTGGCTGGGCTTAGGGTTGCATCCCCCACTGGATGCTGTGCTGTAGCCTGGGGTGCACTGCTGGTCCCCATCCTGGCCCAAATGGGATGTTCAGGAGAGGACTCCAAGCACTGGGCACCCCTCTTGGTCATCACCTCCAGCTCCTGTCCATCCTCCCTCACATTTGTGTCGTGCTTTTCTTCCTTTCTAATTTTTTTTTTTTTTTTAAGCTGTGTTGCTTGGGGAGATTTTCTGCCACTTTCCCCTTGCTTCCTTTTGCAAAAGCTGCAGTTGCATCCTGCATCATATCCTGCATCATTTGCAAAATGGGCTGCCTTGCTTGTGGTGGCATACACCTGGCTGGGAAGTGCCATTTATCCTCAGTGCACTTTTCTGCAAAGCCATACTTGCTGCCATAATTTGTCCTCATATGACTAGTCCCATTAACTTTAATGGCTTGCATAATCAAGTTCTCACATTATTCTACCCTTCGCTGCATTTTACTTTCCTTCTAATTCTCATCCAGGCCCCTGGGGAGCGGCACACAATGCTTTGCCTGGGGACGCTGAGGACTGTGTTGCACCTGAGCATGTTTATCCTCTGCCCTAAGCAGAGGATACCTCATACCTCAGGAATCGCACTTTGCATTATAACTGATTTTAGGGTGCATATTTTGATTTTCAGGCACTGTCAACACCAATTTAATAATAATAATAACAAAAAAAATCGTGACCAGTAGAAGATATGTGCTATGGGCACCCAGCATTGGTAAATAACGGGAGTGCTGGCCTTAGCCCAGGAGAAATGTGACCCAGTAAACTTCTTAAAAGACCATTCAATTGTCTTCATTATTATGGAGGAGAGGCAAGCTGTACATAGGATGAATAGCATTTTCTTAACTGCTGCCAAAGGAGACATTTTCTACACCATGTATAATAATTTTCTCTGCTTTGGCATCTTAGCCCACAGCAGAAGAGAGCTGCTGCACACCTTTCCGCAGGGGTAATTTGTAATGGTGCAGCCTGAACTAAAGGGAGGCACACAGGGACCCGTCATGAGTACTTTCCCTCCTACAAGTCTAATAAAGCTCATCTGGGCAGTGCCTTGCAGATGGATTTCAGTAGTAGTATAGATCAGGAATGAAATGACATAGGAAAAAGGTATTTTTCATGAAAAGTAATGTTGCCAGGGATGAGGATGGGCAGGATGGAGATGCAATAATTGATGCTGGGATTGTTCAGTCTGTAGGAGGCTCAGGGGACACCTTATTGCTCCATACAAGCGTCTGAAAAGAGGTTGGTGACAGATGAGGGTCAGCCTCTTCTCCCAGGTAACAGTGATAGAAAGAGAGGGAATGGTCTCATGTTGTGCCATGGGAGGTTCAGGTTGGGTATTAGGAACAATTTATTCTCAGAAAGAGCAGGGAGGCAGTGGCACAGGCTGCCCAGGGAGGTGGTGGAGTCACCGTCCCTGGAGGTGTTCAAGATCTGTGTGGATGTGGCACTGAGGGACATGGGCGGTGGGCATGGTGGGATGGGCTGCTGGTTGGACTGGTGATCTTAGTGGTTTTTTCCAACCTTAATGATTCTATGCTCATTCCCCCTTTGGCCATCTCTGCTGTGGAAGTTTGCTTGGTGGGTGGAGGGCTCTGGCAGGGAATGGAAAGCATCGTCAGACTGTTTGTCTGTGTTGAAGCCAAGTTTGTGTGCTTGCCATCCTCGCATCAGCACGAGGCATGAGGAGGAGCCTGCAAAGCACTGAGCCTTGTGTGGGACTTGGGACACATGGGCCTCGCTCTTCACTGGTGTTGGGGGAATTAACCAGTTTTGGCTGCTCTAGGGTGGTCGGGCACTGGAACAGGGACTAGTCACAGCCCCAAGCTGCCAGAGTTCAAGGAGCATTTGGACAACCCTCCCAGATGTAGGGTTTGATTTTAAATGGTGCCGTGTGGAGCCAGGAGCTGGATTCAGTGATCATTGTGGGTCTCTTCCAGCTCAGGATATTCCATGAGTCTATGAGTCTGCTGTTGTTGACTGTTTGATGCCTGCAGTGATGAGGCAACTCAACAAAAAACCGCAAACATGTTGGGAATAGTGCAGTGTCCTCAGGTGTTTGTTTTTTTTTAAGGCCTCCAGCCTTTGCCCTTCTCAGAGGCTTGTTACTTTCCCTAAATAGCTTTCTTAGGAAAAAAACGTTCCACTAGATTTATTCCCAAGTCAGAGTGACAAACTGTTTATTTATTTAATTGGTTTTATGTCTCAAGAAATAAATTAATCTCTGCGTCTGATTTTTAAGCAAAGAGAAGGGAGAATGCATACCAGAGTTGTGTTTTTTGTTCTTTGGTGGTTTTTATTTCTTCATGCCCTTATCATCTCTTTATTTAAATAAGAAGCTTAATTAAGCATAGCTTTCTCCTAACAATCTATATAAAAGTGGAGCCTAAAGAACATGGAGTGGGCTTAAGAGTAGCTTACTGTTCTCATGCAGCCCATCATTTTCTTTACAAAAACATTCCTGAATATAATTATTTGGTTATTCCAATATATTTATCTTTTGCAACTTAATGCATGAGTCTTGCAGATTTTCCTGGCGCTCTGACAGCTTGAGCTTCCCTTGCACTCAGACTTTATTTTTCCCCCAAGCTTCTAAAATTGCATTAGAGTGGAGTTTTCTCCTTACTTTTTTTAATCTAAATTTGTTTTTTTATGCTTCATAGGCCACAATGCTCACACTTGTGTGTACAACCCATCTGCACACAGAACAGGAACATGCAGGGTTCATTAGTCAGATAGGGTGAATGGCTTGAAATGTTTAATTAAAGAAAAAACACAAAATGCCTAGTGAATCAGACGCTCACACAGTAGCAGAAGTGGGGAAAAGACTGCAAATAATTTTGAAATGCAAGGTCTCTTTTTTGCATACTGATAATTTCCACCAATATCTTTATTCAAGGAAGATCAGCTAATAAAATACATGTCAACTGCAACATGATATATCTTACGGAAATTTTGTTCTTTCGTGTTACTGGCAGACTTATTATTCCCAGTCTATTCTAAAGCGAGGCATTTCTGGAGTTTACAAGGTACCTTTGTTGAAGACTGAAATATACAAATCTTTCCAAACAATGGCCCTTGTCTGAGAACTGAGAAGCCTAAGAAAAGTCTATTCCCACTTACTTTTTACTGAGTAGCTTGTACAGTCAGACTTGAGAAATCCTTGCTAATTGGCGCTTACGATATTTAAAAAGTACACAAAGAGATACTCCATTTATCTAGTTGTTGCTGTAAAACTACTGCGTATTTTTAAACCTGTCCTGATGCACGCTTCTTGTGAGCTTTGCATCAGTAGAGAAGTTGAGCAGAATATAGGTTATTTTAGATAATTACAGGGTGATGTGATAGCTTGAAATGAAGGACAAAGAACGAACAAGCACTGCTGAGTGCTCTGCCCGTATCTCATTCTGTGCAAGCACGTTAGTAGCTGTATCCGTTGGCACATTTTAAGTTTGTGTTAGTCTCAATAGGGGGATGTCTGCCTGTGGGCCTCCCTTTTACTCTGTTTAGGGCCAGTGTGTTCCTGACAATGCATGCACTGTCTCTGTGCCCTGAGCCGGACGGATGGTTGTGAGGGGGCCTGAGATATTACATAGGCCTGTCAGTGATGCTCGTCATTTGTATTCTGGTCAGGGGCCACGCTGCTGAGGAAGAGACTTGCCAGCGTGCTTAAAGATCCTTTGCTCACTCTAATTTTTTGCTTGGCCTGTAGTGAATTTTTCAAGGTACAGCTTTTTCTGCAGCTCATAATTTGGTTTGGAACAAAAAAGAAATTCTCCCTTCGTCTAAGATACAATTTGCTGTACCTATAAACGTGTGGGCTGCTTTGGGACTCCTATTTTTCAAGTGCAAAAAGCTTATTCTCCTCGTGGTTTGAAGACGTGCACGTTTTAAGGCTGATGTGCTAATTCACGGTGTTTTTGCTGAAGTGGTGCAGTGCTGTGTCTTGTTGTGGCACTGGCTCTCACTCGTGCTCCTCTGCACACACTGGTGGGATTCTTCTCTCCTCCAGCCTCCCCACAGCTCCCTGTTGCCCTCTGCCCTCGAGGACTCCTATGTAAAGGCCATATCAAACCATCACCCTGGAAGGAAAATGCAGAATAGAGAAAAGGGAATTTCAGTTAGGCCTGCAGGTCATACATCAAGTCAAATCAGTCCCTTGTTGAGTCTGAGAAGAAAATGTAACATTGCAAGAGCACATGCCGTTCACTGAGGCTGCTTCTGAGGACTTTGGTGTCACCTACAAACTCTCTCAGCAGTTAAGCTCCTGAGGGCGGTGCTGCAAGGTCTTTGTGCTGAGGAGG
Source organism: Meleagris gallopavo (assembly GCF_905368555.1). NCBI lineage: Eukaryota > Metazoa > Chordata > Aves > Galliformes > Phasianidae > Meleagris > Meleagris gallopavo. Next base: position 111,018,681 of record NC_139404.1, on the reverse strand, counting down.
ACAGTCAGAATCAAGTGGCTGGGCAAGGATGGGTGCCTGGCTATGTGCATGAGCCTCATTAGAACAGGACAAAGCAGTCCCTGTTGTGGTATGCCAGGAAGTGCCAGGCCTTGGAGTAAGATGTTGTTTCTTGTACTGGACTGATAATTTCCTCTGAGGCTCCGACTGTCTACTTGCCTGTCATGTGAGGCAAAGATCTAATTCCAGCATCAGAGAATTACAGGCCACAGCAAGGCTCATGCAAAATTCCTAAAGGAAGCTGTCTTAGGTGTCCTATTTCCCAGTCCTTTTGCTATGTATGGAAGCAAAGCTTGAGCTTTGGTAGCTTTTGGAGTGGATGCTGATAGAAGGAAGAGAGAAGTTTCTTCTTGAAGAGCAATTTGGCTGAAGGCCTGGTAACCAAAAGAAGGCTCAAAAAAGTTCAGAGAATAACATGTCCTGGATTCGTGCTAAACAAACACGTGATAGCTGTGAATGTATAAAAGTGGTTCCTAGTTTAAAAACAGGTCCGGAAAGAGAAAAGTGCAGCTGCAGGCGAAAAGCTGCAATTATTTATTGTGTCCCAGCAGGGATATGTATACCCAATGCTGAAGCAAACATGCAGTGTTCTCAGCAACCCCTGCCCAGAAAGACTGGTGGAAAGTCCTGGCACCTCTTTTCCTTCATCACCAATGGATGACAGGAAGCAGATTGAAAGGAAGGCATGTCACGGTGAGGCAGGAGTGGGTGAATGTAATGGTGGACCTGCTTAATCCCCGATTCATTTGGAATCAGGACTCAGTGAGCTTGTAGCACTCTCTTAATGGAGTAGAGTGGTCTGCTGAAGTACTGAAGCACCATTCTTTTCACATATTACAGGTTTCTTCTTGTGGCAATCGCCATCTCAGGGAGTTTTCATATCTTATTAGACAGAACATGATTGCCTTGAACCCTAAGAACAAATTGACAACTGCAGGAGCAGTTCCCATGTGGGGGCACAGCACACAAAGGGGAAAATGGCTGCCATGGATGTGATGCCACTAAGCAGCACACTGTGCACCTGCAGATGTCACTCACTGCAGAGTAATTCTGTGTGCTGCTGACTGGCCATTTTTCGCTTGGAATGAAATGTCTCTTAGTCTGTGTGTATATCTTGATTTGGAATGATGAACATCCTCACAAATCTGTGCATCGGCATTGGTGTACATCTTCCCTTTCTGCTTCTCCTTGTGCCATTTGATGGCAAACAGAGATCCTAACTCAAACCATTAATGTTGATCCTTTTGGTTTTCTCTCATATAAGAATTTTCATGTTTCAAAGCTAATCTTCCAGTCACAACCAGACAAATACAGATTTGATAACAAGACAAAGCAACCATCCTGCTGACCATCATTTGTCCAACAGCAGTAATGCGTGGTACTGGCTAAGCAAAGTCTGTGAATTAACTGCATTTTAAGGAAGTGAAATGTAGCTTGGGATTGCTCTGAGAGCTGGGCATTATACTCAAGTGTTTGAGTAAAGGATTGGTTCTTTCCTATAACATTTCTAGCAGGCTTAGGAAGCAATCCTGAATTTAAAACAGCTTCCTGCAAATGCTCTCCTCACTGCTCTTCAAGGCCCTGTAGGATGGTCCTGCCACCACCTCCTCATACTCAAGACTACTGACTGCACTGAGCCTCTGATGCAGATGTCAGCATGTTTCCAGTTATTGTGGTAATGTCCTTGAGTGCAGCCATCTCTGATCAGATATATCTGTATGGATGAACATAGCAAAGTGTTATTTCAGACCCAATAAGGACTTCTTCCAGCTGACAATGCATTTATTTCTAAAGTCAACTCCAGAACAATTTTCCTTCCCTTCCCTTCCCTCCTTCCCTTCCCTTCCCTTCCCTTCCCTTCCTTCCCTTCCCTTCCCTTCCCTTCCCTTCCCTTCCCTTCCCTTCCTTCCCTTCCCTTCCCTTCCCTTCCCTTCCCTTCCCTTTCCCTTCCCTTCCCTTCCCTTCCCTTCCCTTCCCTTCCCTTCCCTTCCCTTTCCCTTCCCTTCCTTCCCTTCCCTTCCATTTTTTTTCCCCTTTCTCTAATCCTTTCTCCTGGAGACACATAAGGGTTGAGAAGCCACATATCTTATATTGGCATCCAAAAGATACAGCTGAATATGAAGTCACAAGATTTCTCATGGTTGTTTTTCAGTTAGTGTCACATGCCATTTTTGGCAGAAATGTTTTCCATGGATGGGTTCATCTGTGGGAGGAGAGGGGCTCTCTGATCACATTTTGTTTGGGTTGTTCACATTAAAAAGTTTGCCTTCCTTCCCATTAGAGCTAGATGCTGAGCTTCCTGCCTGGCTGCAGAAGTCCTGTTGAAATATATCTGTTGGCTTTATTACCCTGAGAAACAAGAAAGTGCCTCTGTGTTCGTCTGAAAATGTTCTTTTGTTAAGAAGAAATTTTGCCAGATTCAGCCCATCTTTTATTGCCATATAAAGTTTCCAAAATAATAATGGACATTGACTTCCAAATATTTAGACTTCTCTGATTAAAAGAAATGGTTGCTGTGCTCTTGAGTAGGGGAATTTTATGTGTCTTCCTCTCCCTCCCACCCCCAAAGGGGCTGGAATGAATATGTAACATAAGAAAAAAAAAAATTGCTAGATATTTATGAAATCTGAATTCTGATGAGTATGGCAGGCTGGTGCCTGTTAGATGCTCAGATTCTGCCCAGGGTTTGTCAGCACCGTGAGGGGCTGGTGGGACCAACTCAGTGCTCTTGTTACTCCATGAAATTAAAATTTGTTTTAAGCATGTCCATTTATCCTGCGCTGGTATGTCTCATAGAATATGGGTTGTAGCATGTAATTAAAAAAGGGCAGATTTAGACTGGATTTGAGGCAGAAATTCTTTCCCCAGAGGGCGGTGAGGCCCTGGTACAGCTGCCCAGAGAAGCTGTGGTGCCCCATCCTTGGAGGCACTCAAGGCCAGGTTGGATGGGGCCCTGGGCAGCCTGAGCTGGTGGGAGGCAGCTCTGCCCACAGCAGGGGTTGGGGTGGGGTACGCTTTGAGGTCCCTTCCAGCCCAAATCGTTTTGTGATTCTATGACAGCTCTCCAGTGGAGAGTGACTTCATCTAACACTGCAGCATCACCAAGCTGCATTGTCAATTCTGACAAGAAAGAAGAAGCCCAGTGAACCAAACAGCTGAATTTTAGCATATGGTCACTTCTCTGATGTTTAAGTCATGTGGACACAAAGGTGGAGGCAGACCCCAGCCCTGAAACATAATCTGAAAGATTATGCTTCTCTTTTTTGCAATAAGTTAGACCTGATGATTCAGCAAAGATACAACATGAAGTGTTTTTGTCAGATAGTGTCCTAAATGGTGTTTGGGGGCAAAAAAAGAAAAAGAAAAAGAAAAGCTCTAGAGCTAGTTACATGGCTTCCAAGAAGGTTTCCTCTTAAAAATATGGTGACATTCCATACAGACTAACCTCAGTAAGAATCCTGAAGCACATTGTGGTGTTTTCCTTTCATATATAGTAAAGGATGCATGCAAAATCCTTTAACAATAGGAATATGAAATCAATCTAAGATTTTGTGTGCAGGTGCTACAGAGCTTCTCTTTGTGGTCAGTTGCTTTGATGGGGAAGTGGGTGGAACTGCAAGTACCTGAGCCAGCTGGGCAAGGCCCCCTTTCCAGCCATGGGAGAGCACTTCTCTAGCATAATTTACTGTTTTCCTAAAACAGAAACCAAGCATGGGCATTTTTAGAGCGTTTTTCCCTTCATTGACTTTGCTGAGAGATGAAGGTGATACTGCACAAAATTTTCTCTTGTTCTGTTAAATTAATGTCAGCTGAATCTGGTACTCAGTAAAAAGCACTTTCCTGTCATCATATTGGCCCAGGTGGCATAGACTACTTGACTTAATTTTTAGTGTTAAACAGGTACTTTCTGCATGTACACTTCATTATGCTTTGTTACAGCTCATATGGTTATTGTGTTGAATTCTTAGTGCTTACATTAAGGTGACATTCACACAGAACTAGGAAAAACTGGTTTGTACATCAGGAGTTTATAATGTTCTCCCAGAATCCAGGTGTTCTTCAGCCATTCTCTACCAATATTAATCTAGTCCGTGTTTAAAGAACACAGCATGAAATCTATTCCTGTACTTCCGTATCATCAGATGTGCTTTTTATGATGTTTAATCTGAGTCTTTTTTGCTCAAATTTCAGCCCATTGTTCCTTATCTACCTGGTCATTGTTCCTTATCCTGGTTATGGAGAACAGATTGTTCTATTTACTTTTGTAACATGCTTTTATGTACTTAGAAGTCTTTTACCAGCCCACCCATCACATTCTCTTCTCTGGATGAAAACAACATGATTCCTCACAAGTCACATTTTCTAGATCTCTTTGTTGTTCCTTGACTTCTCTTTCCTTGGTCTTCATATTTTTTTTAAGTGCTTAGAGCAGCAGATAATACCTCATCTGGGTCTTCATAAAGCCAAGCATAGCACAAGAATGACCTCTATTGTAGGTGACATGTGCTCCTTTTTATAGATCGTAGTGCATCCTGTTTTCCTAACAGTAAGACTTCACTGAATCGCTCACCTCATACAGCCTGCTCCACCTCAAATCCTGTGTTTATGTGGTTCGTTATCTCTCTCTCTGTTACAGCATGCTTCTAGGCGTGTTGAATTTCAAAATGTGTTTTCAATATAATATAATTTCATATAGTCTTGTCTATCAGTATACTTGCATTCCCTCCAGATTTGTGTTGCAGATTTTAATGAACATCTCATAAAGTTCATCCTTTCTTTCACTGATATCAGTATGGAAGAGAACCAAGCATAGGAATGTAAATTCATCATAAACTTAAGGATTTTGAAAGCTGTTAAGTAGTATGGTACAGCCATATTGGTTTTAAAAGCTCATGAGTTCACAGCTGTTGAACAGTGGTGTTTGGGAATGTTGGCTTTCAAAGTCCCCATGTCAAATGGCTCCACAGACATGGAAACTAATGTAGTTCATAGACTGAAGTCGAATGTAGGTTCAAGTGCTATAAATATCTCTGATCCTTTGCCAATGTGTGGGATTTACAGTAGGTACTTTTTGTAGCACTTTAGCACTTCTATGTGTGTCTTAGATGAGACATCTGAGGAGAGTGGAGATAGCATGTGTGGCACTGACAGATGCTCAAGTTGAAAAATCCTGAGAGTTGCTGTGGAACTTTGTATTTGGGTTTCTGATGATAATAGCCGTGTCTGCAGTGAAGGAAGATGCATGCTCCTGCTGTGAGAGACTGTAATAATGCGATGCATTTGATGAGCTGACTATTTTGTTCTTACTGATGAGTTGATACTTTTAGAGTACAAGTAACTGCAGCACATTTGATAAAATTTAGTTAGGTGCACCTGGAATTGATTCCATGAGATGAGGCTTGTGAGGACTGAAAAGTAATTAAGATGTGATATGGCTGGGTGCGTATCTTGGCTTTATTTGTCAACCTTTCTCCATCTCTTTTTACTCATCTACTTGGAACTCAGTTTATGCTAAGAATCTCCTTAGACTTGTCCTCTTCAGTCTTTAAAGTCGTGTGGCATCATTTTGTTTGCATGGTTATCAGAAGCAGAGGTAGAGCTGACTTGTCATTATATGTTAGTCTCACCATGCTTTTTTGCCCGCTGCTGAGTGTACCAGAAGAAACCTGGGGGAGTTATATGGGATGAAAGATTTCAGTGGCTGAGGCCAGCTCTGCACTTCATAGCAGTCATTCCAGCCTGCTGGACTGTTATATTGCCAGTGAAAGGGGACTGATACTGAAGTATCTTCACACATTGCCGCTAATCATGGCAAGGAAAGTGCCTGGGGGAAGGACAAAACTCTGTAAACAACTCTGAGATGGAAATATGCCTGGCAGTCCTTGCAGTTGTTTTGACGGAGGGCAGGCCAGCATGAGGTCTGTAGCAAACTGTTGGTTTTTCCAGGTTAAGAAAAACATTTTAGGAGTGCTCTCCCTCTGCTTTATTTTGCTTTCTCTTCTTGCAAAACATTTGGAACTGAAGCGTAAATGGCAGCAGTTTGGAACCAGCACCCCAGGGAAGCGTGTGCAAGGGACTCAGATCTGTAGAGGTTTGAAATAAATATCCCTTTTGCCCTCCATAAGGTTTTGCATTGACTTTGCCTACATGGAGAAGAGGGCTGTTGCCTTGCTTGTGCTGCGTGTTTTTCCCTTGTGCTTTTAGACGTGTGCGCTCATCTTCGTGCTTCATTCAGAGCTCGAAGCTTCCTACACACTGCAGGCTCGAAGAACTCCCTGCAGAGGAGGGGGAACAATCAGTCGTGATGGCTTTGCCCCTCACCACTCTCTCTCATCTTGTTAGTGGCTCTCTGCTGTCAGCGGAGTGCAATCACCAAGATGCGAGGCTAAAAGAAACCGAAATTGGCTGCAGCGCTGGGATGTGTGCAGGTCGTTACTCCAATTTATCTTCCATGGTGGCAGTCAGCAATTAAATGGTGGCTGTGAAATTCAGGCAGGTGAAAGCTGGTCATTTTTGGAGCGCGGCTGGTGAATGTGTCACAGAGCTGTCTGCCTTCACACGGCCCTGCCAGCCAGGCTTGATAGCAAAACCAGCTCTATAATTAGCTGGGTGGCAGTCATTAACCGCTTGCTTCTGTCCTAGGGGGTCGGAGGATCTGAAGCAGGAAATAGCAGATGTTTGGGGTTTTTGCTTTAATGACTGTAAGTTTATTCCCAATGCCAAAACCAATCGGCTTGCTTAACCTGGATTTCAGATTGATGTGTCTTTTTTATTTTTGTAATTCAACAGTAGATTGGTCTTTGCGCTCCCCAAGTAAATTGTAGATGTGTTGAAACATCAAGAGGCCTTATTGATGTTTCTGCACAACCCCTTCAATTTATAGTGAGCTCCCATCTAATTAAAAAACCTCACTGATTAGAATATGTGCAGATCTCTTTCTGGAAACTGTCTCAGTGCTTCCCTTTGACTCATCTCCTTACCACGCTTTGCCTTTGGGAGCAGAAGAACTTTTCTTAGGCTTGAAGTTCGCTGAAGTCTTTTTGAGGTAAGACTTAGGACCAATTTTTTGCTAAAATTGACTTCCATGATGGTGGATGAATAAAAAAATGTTCCCCACAAAATCTGACTTGACCCGTGCCTATCTTCTGGAAAAGACTGTGGTAGTATATGCTGCCAAATGTTGCTTTTTCGTGAGCTAAAGCTAGGGGAGGGCATCACATCTTATTTGCTCTATTTTTCCTTTTATTTATAACACAGTATCATAGAATCATAGAATAGCTTAGGTTGGAAGGGACCTTGATGATCATCTAGTTCCAGTCCCCTGCTGCAGGCAGGGCTGCCTACTACTGAATCAGGCTACCTAAGGCTCCAGTATGCCAGTGTATCAGGATTTGTGCTGATGTTTAATAGTTTTTTGGGGTTACAGTTAGCTTAAGTGATTTGGTACCTGCCTCATCTGTCAAGTTATCCATTCCTCTTGTTTTTTTCTGAGGTGATGGGAAATGGTCTTCAAGATGGAATTCAAGTTGGTGCAAACTGCTGGCTTCACTCAAGGTTCTTCAGTACTAAATCTGTGTTTCATTTAGTTCTTGCATCTAAAGTTTTCAATTTTTAGAAGCAAAGGAAAGCTTTGGGAAAGTCCATCAATTGGGAATGGATATGTTTAATTTTAAAACAGCATGTTCATGTAGATCTCCTTACTCACATGAATTATGTATCCTCTATAAGAATTGGTTGCCACCTTTCTGGATTTTTTAAAGCATTCCTGTAATTTACAACACAGCTTTTGAGAATACTTTCATTTATCTTCCAAAGATGCAAATACTGATTTCTGTACATATATACATAAGCGGTTATATATCGCTTGTTCTAAGAAAAGAGCAGCTCTTCTTTGGAACTGGAAAGCAAAGGTTTGAATTTAGTGTGGAGCAAGATGCCTTGATTCCTCCCTCTCAGTCTTGGTGTCTTGTATCGTGACCCCAGCTGTTCTGTTTATTTTCTTAGGCAGAGCTAATAGGTTATTTTTTTTTGTTTGTAATGCATAAGCCAAGAACTGGCCTACCTTCCCCTGCCTGCAGTGAAAACATTCACCATATTTCAGGGGCTGTTTTCCTGTAACTGGCATGTCATTCTACAGCACTAGCAGGTCTCTGACAGCTTTTAACAACGTAATGCAGGGAAAGGAGAATGAGGTCTCCCATCTTCTTGGTGAGCAGGGTAGGATCCAGAAGCTGCATCATAGCAGTCTGAGCAAGGCTGGCTTTGACCTCGTTCTATCAAACTCAAGTGCTGACAGGAGGAGCTTGAAACATGAACTCCTTTTCAGTGTCTGCAGTTAAAGGGTGTGATCAACCTGCCCTGCATTTGCTCGAGATATGGACATTTTCTCGGAGTAGACTGGCTGTGAATGACCTTTATGGTGTTTTTTTTTCAGGGTAGTTTACTTCAATCTATCAAATGAAGTTTCCAGGGTTGCGTGTTACGGAATTTGGATTGTGCTCAGATTTGCAGGTGCATCGAGCCCTCTGTGAGAGTTAGAACACAGCTCTCCAGGCTTTGCCTTTAATCTGTGAAGTCTCAGCCCACATCTGAGTGCTTGGTACACCCTCCTGCTCTCTTACGCAAGGGTAAGTGCACAGTGAGCTCAGTGGGTCTGTGTCCGGATCTCTGTGGTGCAGCTTTGAACCATTAATCCCTCCTGTGGCTGCTGATGTGTGTTTGGAAGCATGAAATGACATCACGAGGCTTAAAGCCAGCGCTGTCAGATAACTTTGCAGTGTTATCTTCTAAAGTAAAATGTTTTTTCTTCAAATCTGTACATATGTTATAATCCTGAGCAACTCGTTTGTCCCTGTCTCTTTCCTTTGTCTGCCCTCTTCCATGAATTATTCACTGTTTCATAAATAAATAAGGATGCAAGTACTTTTTTGGAGATTTTGCAAATGCTGTTTATAGAATAAATTTGAGGAGTATGAAAGATAGCTCTAGAAAGCCTTGGGCATCAGATAACAGAACTGTAATCCAAAACACCTGCTTCGCACCCAGGTTACCATAACCCACGGCACCAGTGGATAGACTGGGAATTTGTAGGAAGAAATACTGCTTGCTGTGTACCATACTGGAAGTGCCTGCTGCTTGACATATTGTGGAACTAATGTAAAGCCTCGGTAGCTGTATTTATAGCATGCAGCAGCAAGATACACCACAAGCAGAGCTGCTCTTCAGCATCATGGGAATTCCCTAGTGTTATATGTTAACAGAAGGAAGGAGCCATCTCATCGCTGAGATGTTTGGTGCTCAGCTCCTCTGAAGCAGTTTCCATTAGGCTGTGCCACATACCCTGCGTACTGAATGCTTCATGTTGAGGCTGCTGCAAACCAAATTTGTTGACCCTCTGCCATGTGCTCTGTGCTGTGCTGCCCTCCCTGCCTGAGAGAGGGATCGGGATGGGAAGGCGAGCATCCAGTGTGTGGTGACGCACTGGAACAGGTTGCTAGGGAGGTTGTGGATGCCCCATCCCTGGAGGCATTCAAGGCCAGGCTGGATGTGGCTCTGGGCAGCCTGGTCTAAGTGGTTGGCAACCCTGCCTGTGACAAAAGGGTTGAAACTAGGTGATCATTGTGGTCCTTTTCAACCCATGCCATTCTATGATTCTGTGATCCTCCTGTTGCCCACGGATCTGCAGCTCACACAACCAATAATCTCCCACATTCAGCACGAAGCATCCAGTGCAGGTGCTACCCATGCAGTTCTGATGCTATCCTTCTATTTTCCAGTCATGTGCTGATGTCCAGTACATCAGATGTTCTCATGACTGTTGTTTATCTCAGATGTCCCTCAGATACTGGGAATGGGATGCACGAGGAGTTGCCTGCTAACTCCATCTAAACACTTCCTCAGATGCAGCTCCTTAGGTTTTTTGCACTTGGGTGTAGATGTCTGCGTATTCATGTAGTGCAAAGCATAAAATCATATGTGCAGAATTTCTAAGGAAGTAATTTGTTTGCCATATGCTCTCGACTGCCTTGCCAGGCTTCGCTCTTAGCCGATGTGCACTCTCAGCCTCGTTTGAGTCCTTAAATGCCTCTGTTAGACACGGTTTTCATTTGCTCAACTCGCCACAGAAACACTGTTCTGCTCTGGACCTCCAAATTTCTCTTCTTGAAACGATTCAAAGGTGCTGTTTAAACAGCCATAACTTTAGTCATGTTCTTGGACTGCTCCTGGACAAGATTTACTCCATACGGGAAGTGGGAATTTTTCCTTTCCAGTGAGACTTGTATCACTTCCATCTTACCTTGGAAAGGACCCAAGAAAGCAATTCTTCAAGTTCTTACTCTCTTTACAAGACAGTGTAAGCATTCTACATCGCGTAAGAGACTTCAGCATCCTCCAAGCTTTGTGTCCATCATATTGAAAGGATTTAAAAATAATAATAATAAAAAAATTACTTGTAATAGGATTTGGAAGCTGTTGGGTACATTTCTAGAAAGGTAACATATGGGGGGAAACAGGGCAGTGGAGTGTAAGGGTACTTTTTTTAACATTTCCACCTTGTAATCCAAACCCAACTGTGACTTTGCCACCTGTGAGTAATGCAGGACTTCAAACTCATGCTGAAATCACCTTGTATGCCCTCCTTCCCCATCGTGTGTTACCCATATTCTGTTACAGAGCGATTTAAAGGGACGCTTTAAATTTGGCAGGAGCACCGTGGCTGCCGATGAGCCTCTGATGCATCCTTCTGTGTTTTATTCATCACTGACTGAGGGTTTGGAGAGGGGTGGGGATATGAATAAAGCGTGTAAGATTTGCTGCCAACAGCATGATAATTAAAGGAGAGAAGATACCAGTATACGTAATAATATTGTTATACATGGAGAAAGCAGAGGCAATCATCGCGTTGGGAACCGTGTATTTTGGAGCTGTGTGCCTTTAAGACCTACATACTACGGCTGCATTACCTCGGGGTTTTGCTTTTGAATTTCCAGCTTGAGAAAACCAGGATGGCTTTTTTTTTTTTTTTTTTTTTTTTTTTTTTTTTTTTTTTTTTTTTTGGTAATTCTCCTGACGGCACTCTCAAGACCTGGGGGTGTTTGTGTGAAAGAAGACTTCACTGCGTATCAGATGTTACGGTGTGATAAGACACGCTGTAATAAATAGGGCCCTCGCTGTCACAGACATGGCTGTTGAGCTGCACTTGTTACCTCCCCTCTACAATGCAGATTGTGACTTAGGGCAGCTACAGCTGATCTTTCTCTGTTGCTCTCTGACATCTGGTGGCAGCATCAAGTAATGCAGTGCTTAAAACCGTACTTGCTCAGAGGTTGGGTTTTGAAGCCCAGAATGGCATAAGCCTGATGATAGCAATACTTCAGGATAGTTTCTTGCTCTATTAATGTGCCAAATGAGCTGGAATTTAGCTCGTGTGGTGAGCTCTGAGAAAATGGCCAACTCTGGAAACAAAATTGCGCTGCCATTCTCAGCTAAAAAAGAGAATTCTAGCATTTGCTTTTGCTAGAAACCATCGGGCCCTTTCTGTTCCCTTCCTTCTCTCTTTTTCTCTTTGTGAGCGCTGAGAAGGAAACTGATAAAGCAGGCAGAATGCCCGTGTGTAGCAGGTGCAGCAGTGTATGAACTCACTGCAGTAAGCACAGGAGGTTGAGCTTTGTGTGCGGCTGCTGAGGAGGTGTGAATGAATCCCTCGTGATAGTCAGGTGCTGTGCTACTGACAGGTACCACGGTTTCTTTTTGAAAGCCAGCAGCAGGAATTGAAAGTGTGCTGTTAGCAGGAAGGGCAGCTTGCTTTGTGCTGGTTTCTTTTCTGTTCTCTGGTTGCCCTTGTAACACTTGCTGCTGCCTTATCAGTGGGTACTGAGACATCAGTGGGAATGGAAAGCGATGGTGATTAATTTCATGTGGCGTACTACAGATTGCCACTCTCATTCCAATTTTAGGCAGCATGCTGGAAAATCTGTATTTCTTTTCCTCCCCAGTCTCCAGTTATAAAAGAAGAAAGCAGCCAGCTAATACTCAGGAGCATAATCCCCACAGCTTCTTTGCTGTGCAGTGAGATGTGTTGCATTCACGAAGGGGCTTTTCTGCCATGGCTTCTGGTTTTGCACACTGTGCTGTATTGCCTGTTCTTGTATGGAGATACCACAGTATTATCAAAAGCTTGTTCCACGTTTCTCTAACGTAATCAAATGAGCCGTTTGGCTATGAGTAACTCCTTGGTTTTTTCTTCATTTTTTTTTCTTTTTGTTTGCTTGCTCCAGAACCCCTTTATTGCTGGATTTTGTCTAAGAGATTTCACAGTTCTTACTTCTCAGACATAGCTGCCATTTATTCACCACCGTGACTTTTTTGGCACAGTAGATGGCTGCATATTCCAGCCCTTGTTGTTTGTTGGTAGACGACCTGGGAGCAGGGCAGAGCAGGAACAGCAGTGGTTCTTTGAACAGTCCTACTGGCTGTCCTCAAAGGAAACCTGAGGGAAGATTTATGTCCATCAGCACTGCGGGGATCAACTCTGCATAGAAGATACTTGAGAAAAGGCTGACTGTGTTTAGTGGATGGGACAGTTTTATGGCAACCTAAATTCCACCAGAACTCATGTGCTTGTTTATTTCCTACTGAAAGCCCATGGAGCTAGTGCCAGCTCACAGAAAATGCAAGACAGAGGGACTGAGGTGGAGGTTAGGCTGCTCTGAATCTGCTCTTTGATAACTGGCTGAGGATGCTGTCGCCAGCACCCTGAGCTCTAACGCACTCCGGCCGTGCAGGATGGGTGGAATCACAGAAGGTGCTTTGAGGAGAACAAAATTGCTCCAGTGCAGTAGGAGTAATGGTGCTTCTGGACCAAGCATCTTCCGCTGTGGGGCAACCCCACGTTGTCTTGCTCTGGCAGAGGGAGCCAAGCTGTGACTAAAAGAACTAAGAGTTCTGGAGAACAATGTCAGGTCAGTAAAAGAAAGGAACATCAGGATACCTTGAGTATGTCATATCCATCCTTCATGGTCTGCTTTTGAAAGTTGTAACAGAAATCACACCATAGGAAGGTAACAGAATTTGTACTTCCTTGAGCATAATTTCAGTGTTCATATGCTGGAAGAAGTGAATGGTGTAGCCCGGCGTGGCAGGCCCGATGTGTCTGTCAGAGAAGCCCAAAGTACAGCAGTGTTTCAGCAACCTGGCTTCTCTCAGTGCCTTCAGGGGATGTGTCATCCTTATGAAGGGGAGAAACCAATGCCCCGTTCCTGATTATCTCCCTTGCTGACACTAAAAGACTTAAAAACGTGTCTGAAGTGTGTACATTATACAAGGAAGCTATGTCCTGGCTTGCTAACTTGACCATTTCCTGTAAGCAGTACTAAAGGCTCCCCCAAAATTGTATGCCTCTGTGGCTTATTCCCCACCTACCTCTCACCTCAGCTTTTACTTGCTTACTATTAGATGACAGAAAAAAAGTGTATCTTGTCTTGATTTTGATGAGCCTGCTTTATCCATTCATTGTAAAGACCATGAGTTTAATCCATTATTTTGGAAGTTCTTCCTGCAGAGACTTTGGTAACATCATCTACAGAGTAATTTGTTGCTAGACAGAAATCAGAGGTGTTTCATTCGTATTCATAGTGCCATCTTATAAACATCTTGCTAAACAAGGATGTTTAGTGGTCTGAATTGTGGCTGTCCATCCCTAGAGGTGCTCATGGCCAGGTTGGATGGGGACCTGGGCAGCCTGAGCTGGTGCGGGGTAGCCCTGCCCATGGCAGGGGTTGGGGTGGGTGGGCTTTGAGCTCCCTTCCAGCCCAAAACATTCTATGAATTATACCCAAGTCCATTATAGTTTATCGGGTAAATATTTAACAAACATAAAATGTTCAAGGCCAGTCTGGGTAGGACTTTGGGCATCTGAATCCTGGTAGAAGGGTGTCCCTGTCCCTGTAGGGGATTTGGAAGGATATGATTTTTAGTAGTCCCCTCAAACCCAAAACATAGTGTGTTTCCATAGTTTGTTTTCCCACTATGAAAGACAACTAAACATGTTTGGATGTTTTAAGTGCTAAAATAAGGAGTTGAGAGGAAGCTCTTGATTTGTTGCAGAGGCAGCAGGAGAAAGAACATGACCCTAAGAGCTGCTGCAAGATCTCCCAAGCAGTACAACTGCACTATAATCTTTCATGTTCAAGATGACGTAACTTATGTAACAACAATTTCCTGCTTACTAGCGAGCAAGCAATCAGCATACAAAAGTCTGCTCAGTCCTTTCATGGGAAATGAGCAAATCCATAGATTTTGAGAGTTCTGTGTGGAGTCTTGGACTGCCTCCTGCTGTGGGGAACAACATCCTCTTCATATTAATTACCATCCCTGCCATGTGCCTGACAACAGTTCCTACTCTTCTTCCTGTCTGCTGCCTTTCGTGTGGATGTAAAGAAACCTTGGTGTTCTGACAGGTTGGGTTTCATATAGTGCAATGGCTCCAAATTCTTCAAGACCACAAACCATACCTTTGTAGAGACATTGTTTCATGGTTACACCAGTCACTTCTACATGAAAATACAGACTCAGTGTATTTTAGCTGTATTTATTGCAGTTTAGTGATTGGCTCTAAGTAGGGGCAGCATAGGTCTCTCTGCTTATGCTGTACACAGTGCACAGCTTGCAAGCAAGTAGCTCAGCGTAGTTGTAGTGCTGTGTGCTTTTAGAATCACTTGGGGAATCAGGTTTGGGAACCTGCCACCACAGAGCTAGGAGCTGTTTACAATTGCAGGTTGTTCCTTATGTACGTAAAATGTCTCTGCATTGGAATAGAAGATTTTTATTTAAAAGCTTCACTTACCACTTGGGAGAGCTTTTTCCTGTCCGGTTAAAATTGTTAAAATAGGTCAGGGTTGAGATCCAGATCATCATAAATTACTCTCCCTTTAAAGACAAATGTTTTCCTATGTGGCTCAAGGGACCAAAATCAAGTCTGACAGGCACATAGGCCTGCATTTTATTCTTGGCTTTTCTGCAATGCCTCTGCCATGTTTTCATCCGTCTGGAAAGCAGTGCTTACCTTGCACTGCTGTTGTGGGGATTAATTAATCCCTCTATTTGCACAGTGCTTTGAACGTTCCCAGATCAAATGCTGTTACTTTAATTGCCTTGTGACTCTGTGCAGCATCCCATGACAACAGGCTCTGGGCCCAAATAGACCAGCATAGCAAGGGCCACCCAACATCCTTCCTTCAGGTGTCTGCCACTGTGTCCCCCTTCTAGTCAGCTCAAATTTAGGGGGACAGGCCCTTACCTCGTGTGCTCCATCACCAGGGCAGCCTCCAGCACCCTACTCCTCTGGGAGATGAGCTGTCTGTGCTGCAGATGCAGCTGCCAAGGGAAGGTTTTCTTGAGCAAGTGTGCAGGTTGCTATGAGGCATGACATGGCTTTCTAGGGCAATCTAGCATTGTCTGCTAGAAGCTTGGACCTGAATTTAACAGCTGCACAGTTGTAGTAAGTTTCCTGATGGCTTTTTGAAGCACAAGAGGACAGCTGGACTTTGCTTAGATGTCAAACCATCATAGCATGATGTTCTGCACAATATGAAATGTCTGAGAACAAAATGGGGTCCTAGCTGTCTTAAGGGTGGATTATCAATTTCATTTGCAATCTTTGAAGCTCTTAAGACCATTTGCTGCCCAGGGAGGTGGTGGGGTCACCATCCCTGGAGGTTTTCAAGAAACGTGGAGATGTAGCACTGAGGGACATGATCAGTGGGCATGGTGGGAATGGGCTTGTGGTTGGACTAGATGGTCTTAGTGGTCTTTTCCAACCTTAATGATTCTGTGATTCTATAAACCAGATCCCTAGTACTGTCCTTAGAGGGCAGCAGGGTTTGTGTATTTCTTTAACAGAGAGCAGTCTTACATACTTGTGGTCTCACCTCTTCAAATTTTCCTTGTTAAGCAGCTGACCACAGTGTATTTGGAGAAGGGAACTAGTTCACAGCAGAACAGGGGCATTTTAGAGGCACGGGAAGAATATTAATCAGTCGTAGTTACAGCAGTATTTGCATACCAATGACTGCTTTTCTTTACATCTCTTCTTACAAAAGATTTACATATAAGTAAAGCATATAAGACTTTACAGATGGGCTGTAAAATATGAATATAAACATTGTGGAGACATTTGCTGTTTCATTTCGTTATGTCTCTTCGTTTGCTGTCTTACTTTATCACTCTTCCTTTTTTGTCTTATCAGTCTGCATTTCCTCTGTTCCCTCTTGGCGAAGTTATTTTCAAGCGGCACCGGCTGTGAGTGTGCTGATGCTCATGCAGCACTGTCCCCACCAATTGCCTGCTGCCACTGGAGCATGTCTTGGCGCGGTTGGCTAAGCAGGAGCTGTGGGAAATGCAGCCCACAAATGGACAAGGGCTGGTAAGCCGGAAGACAGAATTTACTTTGCTGTCATCATGACGGTGGATCCTTTTCCAGCGATATATTTGGGACACTTGGATGCCAGTGGGAGGAAGTGCAGCATAAGAGAATGTGGAGAGAAAAGCCCTCCAGGAAAACATTGAAGATACTTTTTTTCGTGAGTCATGAAGCAAATTAAGGATGACAGTGCTGCATGTACAGTGCTGGCTGTGGTCAGCCTGTGGTGTCCTGTTGGACCGATAGTGCAGGCTTTTCCTTGCAGGGAGGAACAAAAGTTTTAGGCATGTTGCTTTTGTTTTTAAAAGCAAGTAACTGCTGCATTGGTGTAGCCCTCAGAAAATTCAGGTCTGTTGGGAAGTTCAGGCTTCTCCACTTCTCAGAAGAAAATCAAAACACAATTGTGCTGTGAAAATCCACCAAGGAACACCATCCCTACATATGCATGTTTCTGGTGCAAATGCTAGTCCGGCCATCGACATCCTTACTGCACACTGTCTGAAAAGATGTATTTTAGGCCCATGAGAAAGAACTGCATTCCAGCCATCTTTATTTTGTCAATTCTATACTGCGTTAAGTATTCCCACTAAATGGAAGGCATGTTTGTGACTCAGAGCTGTGGTAAATGTGGTGTTAGACCTGTATGTTTCCTGGAAAACCAGAGCTTGGAGTTGCCAAACTCAGCCAGGATCTCATGCTGGAGTGATACCAGCGTGTGATGAGTTGTGGATTAGTGTCATTTCCATCTTTCTCTACATACTTTGCCACAATGTAAAACCTTTATTTATGCCTTTTGACATAAAGTAGCATCTGTAAGAGGATGAAGGATAACGATTGATTAGCAGCCCAGCTGACTGTCTTTATACCTGTTGCTTCAAAATATATTGACCTGCTTGCTTCAGCTGAAGCTGCATGCTCTTTGCTTTCCTCCCTCCATGGATTACTTTTCACGGAACAATCCAAAGCCTTCTCAGAGCTCTCCCTTAGTAATCAGGTTGCTCTTGGCCATCCCTGGAGCAATTTTTTAACTTCTTGACAATGTCCCCTTTGCTAGCTGCTCTGACTCAAGCTCCTCCTCCAAATAAAATAAAATAAAATAATAAAATTAACACAGTAGCCTTGGGTAATGTTCATTCTACTTACCCATTCTGCTACTGTGCTTTGCTGCAATAAAAGGAATGACTGTCACTTGAAATAGCTGGAAAAAGAGATGAGGGATTTATTCAGCAGAGTTCAAACTGTAGTGTTTGAGTTTTCAGGGAGCCAGCAGGTACCAGTGACTAGCATGAGGTGGAAGATGGCATGGTATCAGAGACATGACTGTGATCCAAGCCAGGAAGATTGCTCCTCTTGTCCCTCCTTCCACCAAAAAGATGGAAGCTCTTGGCTCTTGCTCCTTGACTGGTGGAAGATGGCTTTAATGTCCTTCTGCATTGTGTCTTTGCAATTAAAACACTATGAGAGGGCCATCCTTCTGCCCCTTGTGCTGGGCCTTGAGCTCTGGGAAGTGGTGGGCTGAACCCTGAGAGGACCACAGGTGAGGAGTGCCTAGGCATTCCCACACGGCTTTACCTGCTGATTCAGATCTTTCTTTCTTGGAGTCTATCGTGTGCTTGTTTGATCCCAGTTTCCAGGATGGTCAGCTTTGTATGGCCTGGGGATATTGTGAAGAAGGTGACACATGAGTGTTACATTCAGGCAGTCCTGAAGCTTTCTCCAGCAAAGCGCTATCTTCACATGGAACTGACTGACCAGAGAGGTGGTGGAATCACTGTCCCTGGAGGTGTTCAAGAGCCGTGTGGATGTGGCACTGAGGGACGTGGGCAGTGGGCATGGTGTGATGGGCTGCTGGTTGGATCTTAGCGGTCTTCTCCGACCTTAATGACTAGGGACGTGGCATGGAATCTGCTTGAGGCTCCTCCTTGTCAGAGGCAAAACCATTCAGGCCAACAGACAGAGCCTATCTGGGATCTTGTGTGAGGTGAATTTTCATCAGAGTGTTTTTAGGAACAGGTAAATTGGCATATTTTGAGTTTTTGTTGTCCTGCTACGTGGTGCCATCAGTTATTAGAAGTGTTGCTGTTTTGTTGTTTTTTACTTCTAAGGTCCCTTCCAACCCAAGCCATTCTATGATTCTATGAAATAAATTTATTCAGAAATTCTGGTCAACTATTCACGTTGTTTTCTTGCTGTGTCTTAAATGCTTAAGGTTGGTTCAGTATTTGTAATTGCTCTATATTCACTTATTTTTAACTTGACTCTAAGCCCCAAAGCAACCAAGCAGAAAAAGTATTTAATAACAGAGAAATGTAGAGGAACAGTACACACAGCACAGGGTGGTTAGCATCCCTCAGCAAAACAGATTAAGCGTTACTGTCGTCAGTGAAGCTTTGGGAGGTGGGGGGGGGGAAGGGAGAGGGGAAATGTCTGATCCACTTAATGCAAAGTATAAATTGATGTCGCTTTAATTTTCTTCTTGTAAGATTTACTGCTTTACATGTAAATACCAGCCAGTGATGTTCCTATGCTAGATTTCCTATTCATAGGGAGAATGTGTTCATCGACTGGAACTTAACTGATCACACAGAGTTAAGGGGAGGATAATAAAAAGCTATGGAGTGAATAATGGAAGGATTTAAAAAATGAGGCATGGGGGGTAGGAGATAGAATACAGTGTGATTTTGGAGGTAAAACTACAGTTGAGATTAAATGTATATTTGTGGGTATCTGACTGATCTAATGTTTTTCAGAAAATTACCTTGTAATTGTTAAATCTGCCTCCTTTATGGGTAGGATTAGCTTTGTTAAATACACATGCAAAGAGGAGAACACTCACTGGTTCTGTGCAGCACCACTTGTGTGAATCTTAATTTGGAGTGAAATGCTTTTCATTTCTACTTTAGTTCATACATGTATGGTTCATGTTTTGCTTTTTTGCAAAAGTACTGTCAAAATACGAGCCTTTGTGAGGAGCTTAGTGGTGAGAGAGAGTTTAAGATAAGAAACTGTTACCATTTTTAGAGGAACTATTTGAGAAAGAAAGAGTGGCCATGCTATTAGGCTAAAAATGCATCTTCTGAACAGCTGTATGGAATTAGCGTCTAATAATTCTGTGTCTGCATTTAATCACTTTCACTATCACAGAGTTTTAATTAAAGGCTGACTTTGCCTTTTCCCCAATTAGTTTCCTATTTTAACCCTTGTGCTTAGCAAGATGTGGTCACAGGAGCTCTGTTGAACATCCTCAGCGCTGTCTGTAAAGAAAGAAAACAACTAGGAAAAACACATTAATAGCAGCTCTCTTAGAAACACTCAAGCATTTCATTAGTAGTTGTAAGCCAGAGAAACAATAGGGAGGGCCTTATTAGAGGAGAGATGGTAAATGGGAAATCGGTAATAGAAAACCAAAGTTTGATAATCCCCCCTAACAACGGCAACATCGTCTTATTATCTGTGTGTTTGCATTTCCATCATGCTCTGATCACAGGTTTCTAAGGCCACGCAATAAATAACAAACCAACCTTAACGAGCAAGAAAAACAATACGGTGGCTCAGCGCCAGCAAAAAATGCTGTGCAGCCATCTGCTCAGAATCAGCCCAACACCAACCGGTGCTTTGTGAGCGGGAAGTACAGATCATTCCTGAAGGCCTGATGGTCAAAATGTCACTGATTTTATGTTCTTTGCAGAGTGTATTTAATGTGACCTTTTCGTTACAGGAACAGTCTCCACTAGTGTTTCTAGTTACATATCTATGTTTGAAGTTCATTGTAAGCATATAGCGTCTATATTAAAAGGCTAAGGGTAGAGAGGTGAAAGAGTGTTTTGGTATGTTACCCTAAGACAACTTAAATGAAAAAATGAATAAATGACAGGAGATGTGGGAAAAGGGACAGGTTAATACAGGTATGAGTGGCCAGAAAAGGTGATGTTTATGTTTATGTAGGTTTCTGCAGTTGTTTAGTTACTTAAAGGTGCAGATGGGTCCTAGGGTTTTCAGGCGGACGGGCAGCTGGACCTCAGTGCAGCAGAAGACAGACTTTGGAAAAAGGATGCCTATTTTCGATTGCGTTATCCCTTCTGAATGCTTGGTGCTTCTGAGAACTTCCCTGTTCACATACTGGCCTTCTAATGATCTCTGATAATCTGATTTATAGTTACGTTATAGCTATGAAAGCTGCTGCCCCTGTATTTTATCTGTGGGCTGTGGTGCCCATTCCTGGGCAGTGCCTTCATGGTTCCATTGCTAGTTAATATTGACAGGCAAGCGCCAATACTGGGATTATGGGCTGAGAGAGCAACGAAGTAAATAGAGGTCATCGCTGCTTAGCATTTATATAACTGAAATCTGATAAAGTGAGTGGGCTGTAGTCCACCAAGTGCCTCAGTGGATGGAGACTTGTGAGCTTTTCTTTCAGTATTTCTGTATAGCTGGGCAGTAATTCTTATTTGTGTGTGAGTGCTCTTTGTACTTGGAGGAACTAAACACTTGCTTATGTATTAAGAAAGGGATAACAAGATCTGAAAACCGTTAAGTAACACTGAATGGATTTACTTAGATAGCCATACAAGCTTGATGATGCTGAGCTAGGGTTTGTAGGTTTAACAGGCATTGTTGGGTTGGAATGGAAAACCAGTAGACACGAATGAGATTTTCCTCACAGAAATACATGTGCTTGTTTTCCAGCCAGTTCTCATTTAACCTGGCTGTTATTGATAGTCACCTGGGCCATGTGTGCTTGTGAATAAGAGTTAGAGTGTGGCTGGGAACTAACTTTAGACCTTGCATTTGTACAGTTGTGAGGGTGACTCTATAGACAGTAAACAGATACGTTAGACTTGATGTCCAAATGCATGCCCAATGTGTTGTGGGCATTCAGTGCTGGCAACTCGAATGCAGAGTTACCTGGGCTCCCAGGTGGTACGGATTACTTCAAGCTTCTGTCTGCTTCAGGGTTTGGGTTTCTGTCGGTGCTGAACAAAGGCCAGAAAGAGCAGAAATTTCTTAGAGGGAGCCTGGTTTTGGGGCAGCCAGCTAGGTTAAAAGACTGATTGTATGTTATAGCACTAAAAGATATGACATTAATATGGCTTCTTTTTTTTTGTGCATAGGTGTTTCTAGGATTGTAGAAATGTTTGATGGAAAGCATCTCCAGGAGTGAGCAACCTGACTCCTTGCTGCCAGGAGTGTATATTGGCCAAGCTCTTCTCCAAGCCAACAGGCTGTTACCTTCAACAGTCCTGTGCAAAATCTATTCAAAATCTCATTTGTATCGGGTTAAACTCCTAATTTTATCTCAGTTTGATACTGTTGTAGTTTTGAACCCATGCAGTTCCCCAGAAGCATACAAGAGAAGCCAACAGATCTGGAGGACAGTGGGACTTACTCTTGGGCTGCTGTATTCAGCAGAGCAAGCCACGATCTTCTGGTCTTTCCTTATACAGTAGATTGAGCAGAGATGGAATAGCTGACCATTTCTTCCCTGGACCTTTCCCATTCTCAAATTATCATATTTCAGCGTAAATATCCAGAACTATTACTCAACTCTATCAATGCTTTCTTATGTAGCACTCCTATTTCCATGTACATGCTGGAAATGCAGTGTTTGTACAAGATTTTGTCACACCTGCATTGCATTGGTGGCACTTAATATTCATCTTCTGAACACTTGGTACAAGTCTTGCATCTGTAACTCCTGACTGCTGAGACCAGCGTGTGGCAGATACCTCTGTTCTTGTGCAGAGGACTCCTCTCAGTTCATTGTGTGCCTTTTGTTTTGGTCTCACACTTGTCCATTTCCTCCATCATCCTCTGTGTGACAGTATTTCTCACATTGAAAGTGCTGGCCAAATTACGTCGCTGGTAAAATTTCCTTAAGATCTTCCTATTTTTTTGAAACCTTCTGTAAGAACAGTCAGACTGAATGCCAAATGCCTGATGAATTTCTCCACTGATTCCAACAGTTTTTCCACCAACAAAAAGCTACAGCAGCTTTCCCCACTTTCCCAGCTCTTTTATCAGATTTTGTACAGCTCTGTCCTGTTTTCTATGTGGTGCTCTGTTGTCTAAAAAGTGAGTCAGCTTTTCAGGAAGATTTCTTGGGATTAGCTTGCAATAACTAAGCTTTAGTAAGCTATCTTGCATGGCTTTATACCATTTTGTACTTATCTCCATAGTTTCATTTAGTAGAGCAAGTCAGACAAACATTTGTTTTTGTTGTTGTTAAGAAAAAAGACATCTGTTTAAATTAATAAGGCTTTTTTCCCCTTTCATTTAGCAGCAGTAGTCCAGGTAATGTTGCTGGAGATGTACACTGGTGACCTTAGTTTGAAAATTATTACTGGCTTTAAGTTTTGAAAGAAACATGTTCATTTGTGCATTTTAATGGAACATGATCAGTTTAAGAAATAGCAGTGGAAATAATCCCTTGCTGATAATGTTGCTGCCAGGTGCCAACCATTCCAAATGGAGCAGGCAGCAGCTCTTACCAAATGGTAAGCTAAATTGCAAATGAAAAAATACATCTTTTTTTTTTTTTTTTTTTCCCAATAGGTAGCACTTATTTTTCTATTTCTGTTGGCACTTTATCAGTTTGAACAAAGAAAGTGAGCTCACCAATTTCTAGTAGGTTTTAATTTCCACTTTATCTTTGCTTTCTTAAATAGTGCCGTTCCTATAAAGATGCTGCAATGGGGCATTTCCTTGCACTGAGTTAAAAATATCCATTTGAATGAGAAAATTTTTGATCTGGAACCTGTGTAAATGTGTTTCAGAAGCCCTTCCAGATCAGAATTTTTCAGCAAATTTGATCGGGTGGTGTCCTTTCATTCCATCCACTACTTCTGTCCCTTGTTTTGCATCCTTGGGAGTTGAACTCACTATGTCAGGTCAGCACAAAGGGGAATTTGCCTGTGTCTGTGTGGTCCTGTTGGGAAAAAGGACAATGTATGTAGAAAGAACATTTATTCATGACAGTTCAAGCACAGATTGCTTTGAAAGATGCTCTAAGTATTCTTCATATGGTATCAGAAAGTGAATAATATGGTATAGTGGAAAATAAAGTACCTATGTAGGATTGTCCTTGCTTTTACAAGTGTGCCCTCTTATGTTTGGATTCAGAGTCAGGCTGTAACAAACTAAAATGAATATTCATTCTGAGTGTTTGTACTTTTGAAGGATTTGATTTGTGCTTCTGACCTAGGTGTTCGATGCTTAACATAAGGTTGGAGTACTTCACACTGGAGTCCTGCCGGTGTTTTCGTGTTTACAAGTACCCATTTGCATTTCTTTCCAAAACCAGTGTTTCATTTTAATCATGACAAACTAAGTCGATGTTTTGAGTCCTCATTTTCTCAGGTAACAGCACTGGTCTAACATCAGAGGTACTGTGTTACTGTGTACTGCCAGATCAAACTTCCCAGGGACTTTGAAGCTGATCAGGTAGTTATTGAGGAAAGAACAGATTGCTGAAGAAAATTATGAGAAGTTCATGTACATGATTGCAAGACAGAAGAGCCAGTCAAGAATAGAAAAAAAATCCACTCTTTTAACATAATCCTTGGTGGACAAAGGAGAAAGGGATGGCAATAATAGCTGTTTTTGACAAGCCCATTCTCCCCCTGTCACCCGCAGGTGCAACTCTGAGCAGCAGTTGAGACTCTGAATACCCTATGATTTTTAAACCCTATGGACAAAATTATTCTGTTCACATTAGGCAACTCACTTTCCTCCACTGAAATTTGTGTGTTTTAGTTAGGCAGTTGAGTGGGAGCAATATTTATTAATTTACTGTTGCCATCTCTAAGACATACAGAAAGACTGATAAAGAAACTTTGGGAACATACCTATGCATCAGGATAGGTAAGGACAAACTTACAGGTTAAAGGGGGAGAACATCTTAAACAGAAACATCTGAGGAAGGCGTTACCTTTGCTTCTGTGTAATAATGCTGATGATTTTCCGTATGAGACAATTGTCCAAGCTGAACTGATAGTTGAATTGGCTTTCTCTTGTTGGAAGTCCATGGAGTTGTAAGACAGAGGGACAATCTGGACATGTTTGTAATACTTAAATGGAGAATGCCTTTCTGGGGTTCATTAGCAGGAGAAAATGCTGCTGTATGCTGAAGTCATTCTGCTCTACCTTTCTCTACCCAGCAGACGTGGCTTTTGAGTGGACCTCTGTGGAAGGAGGAGGTCTAAAGCCATTGAAAGCTTGGGAAGCTCCTCTTTGTTGGGTTTTTTGTTGTTGTTGTTGTTGTTAGCTTTTGTGTGTTTTGGGCTAGCATTTAGAAAAGAATGAATGTACCTCTGAGTTGTAGAGTCCAAGTGCCTGTCAGGCATGCCCAGAGTGGATCCCCAGCCACTTCTGAGGAGTAAAACATGGCGATGGAGCAAAATAGCGGCCCAAGATGAAGGAGAATGAGGGAAAGGTGGCACAGCCTCCTAAAACAATTTTCATTTTCTTTTTTTTTTTTTTTCTTGAGGAAAACATATTTTTCTTTTGAAAATTTGCTTTGTTGTGTGCTTATCTCTGATATTTTCTCTATTTTGGTTTTCCTGCTTTCCCTCAGTATTCATCTTCTTTCCATTCCTACTCTCTAAGTAACTGAATGTACTGCTGTGCTGTCAACTGTAGCACAAAATAGCTACGGTAAAACTTCTTCCAAACATTATGTACTTTAGGGCCAAGCCTTGAACTGTACTGGCAATAATATTTATGTATAATGGGGGAACATGTTGTTATATTGTGGGAACATTCTCGTGTTCTGATTTCCCAATCTAAATGAACCATTTCAGTAAAAATAAAATTACCTATTGAGAACTTGATATCCTTTTATTATATGTATGGTGTACCCACTGAGTAGGCAGCAATAGCAGACCAAATACATCATCAGTATTCTAGACTTAGGAGGCTTCCTTCAGGTTTGCTTTCAGCCTTGTCTAGGATATAATGCTGAGGTCTAGTTTTTTTTCCCAGTGAGGGGTATGGGGACATCCATGTGTGCCGCAGCGTTAGAAGTACTGAGCAGTGCCTGCTTCTTAGGACTGCCATGCATTCGTCCTCTCCGGTGTCACAGGGCTGTGACTCCTGTCCACAGTTGGGGAACTAATAAAGGCAAGTCATTCAGCAGGAATCGAGGAACCTAGTGGTCTGAGAGTCACATCTTGTTCTGTGGTCTGTTGGGATAGTAAAAGACAGAAGGGGTTGGTTGTAAGTGATTTGTATCATGCAAAGTCATTTTTTTTTTCCTTCTTAATTACAGAATGCCACATTTTCTAATTGGCAAGCCATTCGTTTGGTATTTTATTTATGTTATACATTGTGTTGGAGTAACCTGTAGGTCAATGAGTTTCAGCCCATCTGTGTTTGAACTGCAGTGTATTTGAAGCAGCTTTTGAAAGTCTGGCCCTTTTGGCACAAGCAAAAAGCATTTGTTCATGTTAAATTGTCTAGCTCTTCATGTTTTTTGATGTGACATGTTTTGAGGTGCTTGCTACTGATAGAGAAAGCATCTCTGCAACTGCAGTACAGCAAAATGCAACATTTGCTGTGTCAGGTGTTTGTGGTGTAGAAGCTTGTAACAGAATGCCAAGATTGTTGTAAGTATGAATGGAAATGTCTATGAAACTGGAAAAAATGTTAAAGAGCAGCATGTGTTAACTGCTGTGGAACATTCTTTATATTAGTTCATTCAAGGAACCAGACAGCAAGAAGCAGAAGAAAAACCTAACCCGAAGATGGCATAGTCTTATGAAGAACAAGACTGGAGCTGTAGGATGCCTGGATAAAGAAAACAAAACAGCAGTGATATTCAGGAATATTTCTTACGATTTCTGAGCAGAATAAAGCAAAATAATGAAGCAGCAGATTCCAGGTGATATTCCCTCCTAAGTAGTATGGAGGATGAACCCTAAATCATTTGTTTTCTGTCCGATTAAGAAGAACCAAGATGTTGTGAGGACTAGATGTCCAATGTTTCCTGATCTCTGTAGTGCACACTGGAAATCCTGGCCAGACTGACCAGGTGGGCACAAGCATCCTGATGCTTATTTGAACATGAGTGTCCCTAAGAAAAATCAGCATAAGAGTTTTGTATAATGAAATTGTGTTGCTCTTCCAAAAGTCTTGCTCTGAGCTTTATTACATTAATCTCCTACAATTCCAGTGTTTATAGATGGAGAAGTGAGAGATGATGTAGATAGACTCTCTCAGCAAAGTTACTGTTATTTGTCTTCTTCTCAGCAGGCTGACTGGGAGCACTTGAATGGAAATAACCTGTTTTTGAAGAACTGAAACACAGGCATACCAGAATCCCAGGGTGTTTGTCAGTGGCTGGAAGGAGGCTTTGTTGTGCATTTTACCCCCTTGAATCCTAGGAAGATACATGTTTCCTGAGCTTTGTCCTCAGCAGTGGCCAGGCAGAAATCCCTGACAGCCTGGAATGCTTGGAAGCCATGACATCCATCTATTAATTAAAAAAAAAAAAAAAAAAGTGACAGGTCTTTGTATTTTTATATATTAATTAAGCAGGAGGATGTATACCTTTTCTATATGCCTGGAGTATGATGTGGAAGCACTGCAGCATCTGTCAGCAACATGATTGGCGACACAAAATTGAAGAGGGACATCTGGACTTCTCCAATAGCTCTTTGTCTGGTTTTTTCTTTCTCTCTCTCTCTCTCTCTTTTTTTTAATTATATGTGGGTGAGAGCAGCAACTTTATTTGCTGTGCTTTTTTGCTGATAGCACTGTTTTGTTTGCAGGCAGCCAGGCTGCAGTACCTTAAGCTTTTCATAGCCCATTTGGTAAACCACCATGTCAGTGGTGTGTCATCCCAGATTAAGAGTAAGCATCGACTAGAGCCAGATAGAATGGCATATTTGGGAGCTACTTCCCTGCCTGCAGCCAGTCACAGCATGGTCTTAGTGACAGCTGCTGGCAGTGTGTAGTAAGAGCTGCTGAAGTAAAGCAGGAAAGCTTCATAAACGTATGGGAAAGAGTAATGGGCTAGGAACCTGTGTGGCTCATGCCCAGCCTTTTAATGCCTTCCATTTTCTCTCGTTAGTAGGTGGCTCCCCAAATTGGAACCATTTAAGATCATAGATGAGGCTTGAGCAAGCATGGCTGGCAACCGTGCAGACGTGAATTTTACAACAACCGATCAAATGAAATAAAGCAGAATGATGTGTATAATGATGGGAGCATTAGCTTGTCTTACTGTTAATATGAATGCTAGTAAGATAAATATTGGATTTCTGTAAATAAACTATCATTATGCTAGCGTGAGACCTTCCTCCAGACTGTAATTCTTCCGGAAAAAGAGACGATAGTTTTCTTTTCAACGGGAGCCCCGCACTGAATCATTTCCTTTAATTGCTGTTCTAAAATATATAACAGGGTTTTTTTTAATGTCTACTTTTTATATTTATGTTTTTACTTTCCATTAATTGCAGTATTTCCATTCAAGCCTGAAAATGAAATTGCTTCCTCAATGTATTTCTTGTCTGCTCTATGTAAACATGGGCTTTTTTTATTAGCCTTGTTCCAGTGAAGCTGAAAGCACACCAGAGCTGAACGCACCGAGAGGCTTCTGTCGGCTGTCCTATTTACAGGCACGCAAGGGAACGCAGAAAAGCTGCTATGGAGGGCAAACCTCATCTCTTTCTCTTACGGGGAATTCCTCTTTTGTGTTGGGGACTGGTCTGCAAAAGCTTCAACATGGAATTTATCCTTAATTTGGTGCAAGTATCTGCTAGTTAAACCTCAGGTTTCCATTTTTTTTTTTCCTGAATGTGCCTCACTGCTCTTTCTGAGAAGAAATTGTTCCTAATATCCAGCCTTAACCCTGGCACAACTTGAGGCCATTCCCTCTCATGATATCTCTGTTACCTGGGAGAAGAGGCCAACCACCCCCTCACCACAACCTTCCTAAAGGTGGTTGTAAGAGAACTATAAGGTCTTCCCCGAGCCTCCTCCAGGCTGAAGAACCCCAGTTCCCCATAAGACTTGCGCTCCAGATCCTTCACAGATCTGTTTCCCTTCTCTGGACACGCTCCAGAGCCTCAATGTCTTTCTTGTAGTGAGGGGCCCCAAGCTGAACAAAGCACTCGAGGTGCAGCCTCACCAGTGCCCAGTTTTGGGAGATGTGGGCAGTGATTACATGAAGCTGCTTCTGCCCTGCTTTTGGCAGGTGGTAGAGAGCAGCACCAGGTGCCATGATGGCTGCTCAGCTCTGCTTTTAGGGTGCCTGCTGCAGGCAGCCCAGCCAGGCTTCCTAGTGCCTTGATTTGTAAGTGTGAGTCTGAATGGTGTGTGTTAGAACGAGGGATTGTGATAAAGTCCTTCTCTCCCTCTTCTTTTAAAGAGCCCACCTACTTCATTTATTTGCTTTGATTTTCAGTGCATTTAGTTAGCATGTTAGCATTATGTTAAAACCTGATAGGAGCTGGTGAGATGCTTAGCAAAAGAGTTGACTTATTTCAAAGTGAATCATCGTTAATAGCAGTCAGATGTGCAAAGCTGGGTACAATTTGGCCCATCTGTCATTAGGTACATCACTGTAGCTTTTTGAAGAAAAGAAGCCTTGAAGGAGAAATGAGCAAACGAGCTGCAAGTGCTGCATGTGGTGTGTGAAAGTTTGGTCCATACCTTCTGCAAACCTCTTGCTGCATCTCATGCAGAAGGAGTGTTCTTGCTCAGAAGTTTTTAGGTCTGTCGCTATTTTTGACAAAGGATGTTCTGCAGGCCATCAGTATCAGAGGTCTGAATGGTCTGCAAATGAGACTGGCAACCATTGCACCAACAGACTTCTTAGGTTCTTCTGAAAGGTTTCAGAGCAGCTCAGCTACAGTATTAGTGCCTGTGTTCCCAAAGATGCTGTGATAAAGCTTCAGGGTGGCGTAAACATGTGTCCCATAGCTTCTGGATCCATATCAAGATGTAAGATGAGTCACAATAGTGGGAGACCTCTGATTAAAAGCTCTTCTGATGTCCTTACTGTCTTTGTGGATCTGAGCTGCAAATCAGGTTATCCATTTATTGTTGACCATATCAGTATCTCTTGTAACTTACAATAGCGTTTTGGAGATGTCTGAGTATTTGCATCTCAGAAGAGCATTAAATACAAACAATATAGTTACCTGTGAGTTATCAGGTGCATATACCTCTGTGTTATACATATACATATACACAGAAATGTAAAACACAATTCAGTTGCTTCTTTTATGTACATAATAATAATTACATAATTGCAGGAACTTTTAGTGATCACTTTGCTTACAGACCATGAACTGTTGTGAAAGAATATTTATCAACTGTGGACTATTTGTCAGCTGTGGATTGTAAGATGTGGAGGTGATCATTTTGAATTTTGGTCCTTAGGGATATTTTTCCTTTAGTATTGTGCACTGCAAAGCCAGTTCACTGTAATCTTGTGCTGGATGCTCTGTAGCAAGGAGTATGCTAGGGAGTTGTTCCTTCTCTTTTTCTGTTCTATTGCTCTTGCCCCTTTCAACCAGTCCAGCTTGTGGAGCAGTTGTCTTTTTTTCTGCTGAGGATCAGTATATTCTGATAGCACAGCTTTACACATACAGCTGACCATCACCTGCTTGAATGACCAGCTTGCTTGCAGATGAAGAGGCGGTATCCCTGTTAAACCTGTGAAGATGGGTGTTGATATTCACTCTAGCTGAGATCTGATCTTGCATAGGAGAACCCTGACATCTGTGTAGTGTTTCAGAGGTGTGTACTCTGATTTGTGTGTAGGCAGTTACTGATTTTAAGGACTGTGCATTCTAAAAATGCACAGTAACACACTCTCACAAATGGCTGTTTCTTTAAGTCTTAGAAGTTAAGAATTGTCAGTACACGGTGTCCATTTGCTGTGCAGGCTCTGGAGGAACTGACAAATTGGAATTTCATCAGTCTTCTTCCTCCTCCTTTTTTTGCTGTTAGGAAGATGCGACTGGAGAGAATACTGTTGGTTATTAAATGCAGAGGAGTGCAGAAAGCATCTGCACACCACAGTTTGTGAGAATGCCTTCCTGATGGATTCAAGGCTGATATTTTCTTCCCCTCCCTTAAAAAGTATACGAGTGTTAAAAAGCACTGCTTCTGACTTTGGCTTTGGTTTCTTTAGTAGAAATGGCATGCAGAAAACAATTACAAATGACAAACAGAACAGTATGAAAAACTACTGTGTAGGTGCTAAGAGAGAGCACTGGACCTTGACTGGGACAAACACAGGTTATTTTGGAGTGGTACAAACCATGATTTGGCCCTCCTTTGCCTTGTTCGGTTATCTTCTTTGCTTTCTTGGATGCATTGCTACCTGACTTTGGGAGAGGCGGTAGCCAAGGTGTGGGTGAGAGCAAGTGTGGATAGCTATAGAGAACATTGCTTTTGATGAGCTGAATTGGGTACACTGAAATGAGCTTGCTTTCTCATGATGACTCATTTGAGCTGAACTGCAACGTGGTGAGGGTGCACTGTGTGTACCTCTTTCTCAAACAGTCCTGTATGCACCAGATATGCTTTATACTGCACAGTGCCTGAAAGAGCTGGAAAGAAAACATGGGTTGTGCAAAGGGAGAGAAGGAAAGATGAGAAGTCTTCAGTAGGAAAGAAATACAACCTTTCAGGAAGGAAAGGGTGTACAGAAAGAATGACACTTCTCCAACACTTAGATGTCCAAATCTAAGAATGATTAGGAGAATGTAAATAACCAGTGGTTTCCAATAAAATGGGATTAGGGGTTTAGCTGCAATAATAAAATCCTTTTTAAACTTTAAACAAAGCACTTACCAGATCACCATGCGTGCTTCCAAACTGATTTTTCATGGCTTGAACTGCAGTGCAGGCTGCAGCTGACAGCTACCTTGGCAGATGAGCCCTGGCACTGAGCAGATGGAGTCTGCTCGCCCCCCCTTTCTCTCACAGGTTCCAGCCAATCTGAGTTCATAGCAGACCTCCTGCTCTCCACTTGCGCCATTGCCCAGCAGCTCCCCTCCAACAGATGAAGGGACACAAGCTGCCCACCCACCATCTTCTGCAGGCAGTGACCCTAGGACAAGAGGGAATGGCGTCAAGTTGTGCCAAGGGAGGTTCAGGTTGGATGTTAGGAAACAATTCTTCTCTGAAAGAGCAGTGAGGCAGTGGCACAGGCTGCCCAGGGACGTGGTGGAGTCACCGTCCCTGGAGGTGTTCAAGAGCCGTGTGGATGCAGCACTGAGGGACGTGGGCAGTGGGCATGATGTGATGGGCTGCTGGTTGGACTAGATGTTCTTAGAGGTCTTTTCCAACCTTAATGATTCTGTGACTGTGAGTCTACCTTCTTCACCCTAGTGGAGGTTCCCAGCTTTTGGAGAAGCATCTCTAGGTTGTGTGTGCCTTCTTCTCACGTCTTTGTGCTGAGAGTGGTGCCTCATAAACCTGTGGTCTGCTAGCATGAAAAATCCTTTTCCTGCTCGACTATTTGCAAATTTAGGAGCTTGAAACTTCTGGCCTTGGTCCCGGCAGCATGACCTTGAATTTGCAACTACTGAATTTCATCATACATCTATTATCGCTCATTTCTGTGATGTAGTCTGCTATTTCTGAAGGATATTAGGAATGTGAGTGCCTGTGTAAGTGCCTGAATGCAAAGTGGTTCCAGGAGAGATTCCTACCAGTGCTGTTGTATGCTGTGATTAATGAGCTTGTTAATGAGTTTTTAATTCAAGTTTTCTTATTGCTAAATTTTAGGTTTGTAAGGACAGTAGATAAACAATCTGATAGATCTGCTTTGCCTCCAGTCTCCTCAGCCAGCAAAGAGAGCAATCACTCGAGTTCTCATGCTGCTGTGGATATCATTACTGCCTCTCGTTACATTTGGGAGGAAGCTGCGTGGGACTTCTGCAGCCCTAATTACAAATATTCAATTGGCATACTGGCAGCAGCAGATTAGTGCCTGGTTAGGGATGGAATGGGACCTATACTGTCCTGCATCTGCCTGACAGTATCCATGAGCCCAGCAGGCCTGGCTGCTGTTGTTGTTCTCTAGGCACATTGCTGAGG
Source organism: Meleagris gallopavo (assembly GCF_905368555.1). NCBI lineage: Eukaryota > Metazoa > Chordata > Aves > Galliformes > Phasianidae > Meleagris > Meleagris gallopavo. The sequence continues at coordinate 110,986,187 of NC_139404.1, read as the reverse complement.
ATGGTGCAACCGGGAGGCCCTTTTCCACATACGGACTTTGCACATGTTTGAATGGATGCAGTAAATGAGAAGGAAAAAAGCAAAAAGAAAAAAAGGCCAGACTGCTGGATTGTAGTCATGGCCCCAGCTCTCAAGCTCTGAAGCAATGTTCTCATCCACCCGTTGCTGCCTTGCCAAAGAGGGGTGCAAAGTGTTATGGGCACTGCCTGTTGAGAGCAACAGATCTGGACAGAAGTCATCTCTGATTATACAGGCCCAGGGGCTGGTCCGGAGGTGGGATGCTCTCCTTTCCATTCCTACAATACAAGGAATTATTCTGAAGGTTTCCCTGTGCACGCCATGCCTTTTGGCACGCACCACAGTCCTGCTCTGTTACATGGAAAACCAGAGGCACTATGTTTGGTGGGTTTGGTGACCACTGAAATACTATGAATCTGGTTGTCAGTCATGGATGGTAGGAATGGGCCCTCTTTTGAGAAAAGGATATTCAGGAGATAAATCAAGGAAGGAGCCGCTTAGCTGAAGATGGGGTTTTGGCCTGCAAAGCAGTACAGCACGTGCAGAGCAACCTGTAGATGTGCTGGCCAGAGCCCTGCTGCAAAGATGCTGCCTTACTGTTGCATCAGGCCTAAACCATAAAATACACACACACTACACTCTTTGTTAGTGCTTTTTAGCATTTCTTGGAACATACCCAGTATTTCATCCCACAGAAAATGGAATTACTCAGATTACCTTCCCCCAGTGAATTAGAGGAGCATTGGAGCGTTGGCCTCTTCTCTGGGTGTCAAGAAGCACTGGGGGAGTTAGGGATATGGACACACTCTATTTCCTATAGGGTCAGTGGTGAGCAGTCTGACTAGTTGTGTTCTCTGTGATAACCTAGTAGTCACTTCGATGCCTATTTGAGAGTTGTTATTTTACTTCTTTTCCATAGTATGGGTAGCAGCCCTGCCCACAGCAGTGAGGTTGGAACTGAATGACCTTTGAGGTCCCTTTGAACTCAAGCCATTCTATGATTCTTAATATTTTAAAACTAGATTTACTTTTTCAGCTCTGAGGATATGAGTGCCGCAGCAACTCACGACAAGCATTCATGCACTTGCAGTAGCATCTCAGCAAGAAAGAGCAGTGAACCTCACAAATATTTTTGAGAAAGAACTAAGAGTTAAGTCTGCACAGAGGAAGCAGGTTGTTAAGTTTGACGTAAGCATATCTAACCAAAATCTGCTGCACTGTATTTCAGGGCAAACTTATGACTGTCTGCTGACCCAGATGCTGTAGCTTGCTCCTGCTGGTATTCCTGACTGTTTCTGCAGGGAGGGTACGGACCAGTAGTTTTAATAAACAGGAATCACAGTTCAGTATGAACAGTGCTAGGTAATCTGTTTTGTGACAGCAGCTGGTAGTAGATGGATGCTCAGCAGTGTGGATCATAATTCAAAGAGATTGCTAGGGCAGAGGGACAAGCCAGGAGCTGCTGGACTTCCTGCCCACTAAGCAGCAGGAGGCAACTGTGAGCTCAAAGATTTGGGCAAAACAGGCAGTGGATTACAGAGAGGGACAAAATGTAACAAATTCAGGTTCCGAAACTCTTCTTTGCATCCTTTGGGCTGGATTTCTTTACAAAGGCATTGTTTAGAAGCTGTCAGAAAAAAAGAGAGGAAGGAGGGGGACAAACCTGAGTTAGAAAAGGTGGGAGACTCTGGATTTAAAAAAAATTAAAAAAGAAATTGTGACTGAAGCATTTGTTTCATCAGGTTTTTCTTAGCAGCTTCATTTTTTTGTGGAAACACTGGGCTATAACTTTAATAACTACACCTTTGGTGGTGGTTTTGTGTTGCTGTTTTCTGTCAGTGTGCATCCTTTATTTTTCCCAAAGCAGAGAGAAAGCATGAAAGAGTTGCCTTCTTCCAAAGACACAGCTTTCTTTTAGTTCCAGCAGCGGTCAGTACTGTGCCAAAGGTAATTGAGGTAGGTCTGTAAGGTACAGTGAAGATGCCCAGATATGAGGACAGAAAATTCAGCTGTGTGGCTGGCTTACGTGCATCTCCGCATTGCATCACATCTTCTCTTACTGCTTTGCTCCTGCCTCTGAAGAGCTCACGCTGACTCTCCAAGGAAGATTTACGTCTGGTTTAGTCCCCTGCTGCCTGATGAGAGTCCAGTGAGGGAAGCAAAGATTCAAAGCCAGCCACTCCTCTTGCTCGGCAGGCTGCAAAGCAAGAACATTTTGAATGTGATCCTTCACTTATTTTGGGAAACTCATAAAATTTTCAGAGGTAGGCCAGTTATTTTTAAGCCTTTCCAGACATGCTTTTAACGCAGAGTATGCTCTGGATGCTGTCAAGGTCGACCATTTCTTTGTGACAGTTTCCCTCCCTTGGGGAAATATCTGGTAGATGTAATTAGCTGTGTGCCTTAGTCCTCTCTCATTTCCTCACGGCCTGCCTCACAACCAATCACTAGGCCTTTCAGCTTCAACCATGGTGGATCACATGAGTTCTTGACTGCCTCGCCATGGCTTTGTCCATTTGATGTACAGACATTCTCTAACCTGTTTGAGAAGATTGCATCAGAATAGTACCGAGACAGCATACCTCTACTGAGGTACAAAGAGGCTGGTGGTTGGAAATCAAGTAGCTGACATGGGTATTTTTCCATTAACCTCTTTTCTGATGCTTTAGATCTCTTTTTAAGTTACACACATTTTGCATTCCTTTAGCAAGGGTGTGAATATGAAATAAAATAAAATTAAAAAAAAAAATACCAACAATGAGATCTTGATTTATGAAGCTCACCTCCTGTTTCCTGGTTCTGTGGGTTAAGAACTAATCCAGAGAAATGCTGAGCTCTCTCAGCTGCTTTGAAGTCAGTAGGGCTTGCTGCGTGCTCGGCATCAATGAGTATTGGGTACCAAGTCTTATTTTGCCAGAGCTTAGGAAGCAAAATAGCTGACATCTGTAATGAACAGGAGGACATGAATTATGTAGACAAATAAACTAGCAATTACCGCTGCACATTTATCTTCACCTCTGTAAATGATAAACTTTAATGTTCCATATGGAAGCCCTGTGTATAAATTAGTTTCTCTGCATTTGGGGCTGTTGAAATCTCTACGGATGTGAGATGGAGTTCCTTTTATATCTCCTATCTCAGTTTGAGGCAGCAGCTCCCTCTATGCCATGCTGCAAATGCTCTGTGAGATTTTGGGTGTGAAGAAAGCAGAATTCATTAGGATGCTGTGTGCGTCCCGCTTGAAGGAGTATGTAGTGTTTTCCTGAGTAATTTTGATGTAATTAAAGATAGAACACTTTCAGAAGTTATTGTCTGATTCTTTTCTCTTATTTACGTATTTCTTTCCCATTACGCAGGAAGAGGGAGTTGATAGTTTAATATTCATCCTGACACTATTAAAATAAGTAATTCCTAGGCATTTTTGTATTGTGCCTCATTGAGAAACTGAATGTGTTCAGTCTTACTTCTGATTTCAGAAATACATAGCATTATCAAATTATCATTCTCTCCGTAGCTCCTATAAAGCTGCAGCATATCCTTGTATAAAAGCTATTGGCCATGTCTTTGTCTGCATGTCTCCTAAAAGCATAAGGTTTATTGGACAAATGAAGTTACACCTAGCATTTAGTTTGGTTGTATTTCTGCCTGACTGAAGCATGTTAGCTTTTTCACCTCATCCAGTCAGCTCCAGGATTGGAGACGGTAAGGACCATGACACTGAGAACATCCATACTAACTCTGAAGGAAGGCAAACGAACTAGAAAGCTTGCTTTTGACTATCAGTTTTAAACTAAAATAGAGGAGGTTAGATGTTGGGCAGAAATCCTTTACTTAAATGACAGTGAGGCGCTGGCACAGCTGCCCAGAGAAGTTGTGGTGCCCCATCTCTGGAGGAGCTCAAGACCAGGCTGGATGGGGCCCTGAGCAGCCTGAGCTGGTGGGGGGCAGCCCTGCTCACGGCAGGGATTGGGGCTGGGTGGGCTTTGAGCTTCCTTCCAACCCAAACTGTTCTGTGATTCTATGAAAATCAGTGACTGGCGAAATGTATCAGTGATGATATGCTTAAGAAGAAGCCGGGCAAGATGCTTTGGTGGTCTCTGTGTTCTCCTACTGACAAACCCCAGTTTATTCAAATGCTGAATAAGAGTAACTATACATAGAGACATCAACTGTAAAGCAGCAGGAGAGGATTTAGATTGAAACACTCCATGGGTACTTCATTTCAGTGGAGTTTTTCTTGGAAAATGACCAGATTGCCTACCCGCTTCATTTCCTGCGATCTAGTCAGTCAAGGGTTTCTGAACTGTGTTTGCCAAGCCTGAGTTCAGAAGCAACGAAGTGTGAGACTTTCTAGCTCTAAACAATACAATTTTTAGTTGTGTGTAGTCTTTATAATCTTTGCCTTGCTTGGATATATGTTTGATTTTTTTTTTCTCCTATAAAATGTTTGACTTAATGATGGGCAGTCCTGGTGATGTTGTATTGAATGCTACATCTCAAGTTTCCATGCTGAAGAAACATGAGTCTTAGGGGTTCTGCAGTAGTGAATTTTTGTAAGGCCCTACAAGGCATAATCTATCTTCAATGAAATCCGGGATGAAATATCTTCTTAATAATGTTCAAGACTGGAGAAAAAGCACAGAAAAGAACCAGAAGTTGCATAGTGGTTTCTTACTCCTTTTTAGATCCTGAAGCACTGAGGGACATGGTTAGTAGGCATGGTGATGATGGGTTTATGGTTGGATTAGATGATCCTAGGGATCTTTTCCAACCTTAGTGATTCTGCGATTCTATGCAGGTATAGACTGCTATGGTTTAAACCCTGTCACCATGTCACAACCAGTGCCACATAAGTAAAAGCTGAGGCCTAGTGGCACAGCTTGGGCCATTCATGCCTCCCGTAGGCCATGGGAGTCCCAGTCTACCAAAGGACAGCTGCTGACCTTTCTCTCACAGTTCTTAATGTTCGGGCAAGATTTTCCCTATTGGCTCTTTTTAGAGGCAAATCTTTCTTCTTTTTTTCTTTTGTTTTGTTTTGTTTGTTTGTTTGTTTTCTTTCCAGTGTTTGTTTGAATGTGCCGCTCCAGATTGCTGGTCTGGGGCACTGCAGTTTCTTCTGTGCCTGCTGTAGAGCTCGGATCTGGTTGTGCTTTGAGACAGACATGGCTTGCTTTGTATTAGCAGGGACACCATGCCATTTCCAGGCCAAATCTTAATTCCTAGTAAGGCCACATGGAGGCCAAATTTTGCTGCTGCTCTCCTGCCCTGAGTGCCAGCTTTTGCAGATGCCTATTTGTAATGCAGCTGTGGACTGTGATCCATGGCTCAGACGGGCTCTAAAAAGCTTGTAGCAACTCTCCTGTGTCTGCTAGGAGAGCAGAAGTATTCTGTATATCTCCAGGGGATGACATGTTAATCATATGCATGTACGTGCTGCCATTTATCTTGGTGATTTGCTGATGTCTTTTCAAAGAAAGAAATACGTACATGCACAAACATACATGAGAAAGGCTCAGTATTCCAAATGAAAACATATATTTTTCCCCCATGATCTAGCATATATATTTCTATAGAAAGTCTGATTTCATAATGAGCAGAGCCTTGGGAAGAGTAAGGATAGCTCTGAGCACCCTCTCAACATTCTGAGGTCTAGTGACTAAAATCTAACAGAGCATCGCAATGTGTAATGTTTTTTTCCTTGAAGAGCAGAGAAGTCTGAAATCTGAATAGCCATTCACCACTTGTATTTCAGATTTGCTGAGGATAGGCGGCCCTTGGTAGCTTTTGAGTGGCAGAAGGAAGCTGCCATCTTTCACCAGGATTTCAAAGTGCTTCAGACACCGTAACTGCGCAAGATCCTTGTGAAGCAGATGGCGTTACCTGTTTTACTGTGCTTTGATGGAAGCACATTCAATCTTATGCCTCTTCCATTGAAACGTGTGAATGGAAGGAAAGGGAGTGGGGAAGATGAGGGAAATGAGGGAGAGGCTGTGCATTGCAGCAGGTACTTTAAGTTTACTTTCAGACCTTCTGTTGTGAACCTCCCCACTGCTTTTAAAGAAAGCAGACCTGAAAACCAAAGAGGCAGCTGGTACATAGATTATGTGATGGAACAGCGAGGTTGAGATAAAAAGTATATCTCAAAAATAAGGAAATGAGGTTTGCCTTTGGGTGGAAGTGGGCATTAGTCTGCCACTCATGCTCCGTTAAATAAAGGCCATTAAAAGGTCTGCAGGGAAATCTTCTGTTTTTTCCTCTTTATGAGTGCAGCCTGAGGGGCATCTGCACTCCTTCTGTATGGAAACTTCCCATATCTCTGCACAGTGACAGATTTGCTGCAATTTTAGCCCTCACCACCAGCTGCAAGATTTCCTTTCATCAGCACTCTATTAAGAAACAAAATGGGGATGAGCCACCAACAGACTTTGCTGTTTCTTCCCCAAGTCTTTCCATGTCATAAACTGGATAGGAACCCTTGAGATACAGGAAAACCAGACTCTTAAAATGCATAGTAAAGGGTTATAATTGTTTCAAATAGTGGAGCATAAATGCTTTTTATTGTAAGACCAGAGTTCTCTTTCCAGTGTGAAGCCGCTTGTTTGTTTTGGCAGCAAAGGCCACTTTTACTGCTCCTTGGGGGCTGTGGTAAAACTTTCAGCAGCTCAGCTCAGGCACAGAAACCAGCTCTTTGTCCAACCAGAGGCAAGAAACCAAGTTTTGCTCTTTGGATTTCAGAATCCTGTGTTGCTCGCTTCTTGGCTGAGTAAGGACTGAGAGCTTTTCATGATGCTCCACTGAGAGATGAACAGGAGTTGGATTTACTCTTACTCCCCTGTAGGCAGGAGAGCCGAAGTCTTTGTTAATCCTGATCTGGAGGTGTGGCAGAAATACCAGCACCTGCTTTGGCAGGTTGGGGGCAAAAGGGGGTGTTTAGGGAAACCAAAGGAATTGGTGGGTTTCTCCAGCAGTGCTGCATCCTGCTGTGCTCTGGGTAGGGAGCCTGACAAGGACATTTCTTTTCCTACAACTCAGAGGTGAGGTGGGAAGGAAGACAAGGAGCTAGGAAGAGTTAAAATTACCAGATGAGATTATTTTCTCTGTGTTATAGAAAGGAGGGTATGTTAATTTGATTTTCTCTGTCTGCTCTCCAATCCTTTGGTTTCACTTTAAGCTACTCTTTGACCTCGAGGATAGCAGTGGCACTTCCTTCTGCTCTATGCCCCAACTCCCTCCATTATCTGCATCCCTAGTGCTGTCCAGGGAGCTCCACTGTGGATTGCCTTAATGCTTTTAACTTAATTTAAAAATAATATATATATTCTTGTTAGTAATAACTGGGTTTCCAGAGATGTGAGTATCTAATTCACACCTCAGTTAAGAGGCTGGCTGTTCCCAAGGTCCCATACTTAGGGAAGAAAATTCTGCTCCACTTGGGGTCTCACTTGCTGAGCAGGGGGAGTGGGAAAAGCTCACCTTCCAGAGCCACACGCTATGAGGAATGCTGTATTTCTAGAGCTGGGTGCTTGAGCTTTAACAAGGCCAGGTTGAATGGGGCCCTGGGTAGCCTGATCTAGTGAGTGGCATCCCTGCCTGTGGCTGAGGAGTTAGAACTGGGTGGACTTTGAGGTCCCTTTCAACCCATACCATTGTGTGGTTCTCTGAAAAAGGGCAGGATTTGTAGAAGCAAATTTGGTGGTTGTTCATTTTTTGTGGCAAAGCTCAAGTATGGACAGTTGCTGGTTTTTGGTAAGATAGATGGATTTGATCACCTTTCTTGGCATGCTGTAGAACAGAGAGCCTGTTCCTATCCAGAGTGGGGCTACCAGCAAGCTCTCTATTCTCCCTTGGCAATCATCAGCCTTGCAGTGATTAGCCCTAGGTGTCTGACCTCTGCTTGTGGCCTTAATATAACATCTCCAGACACTGGAAATCATGTTTTTTTCTGTCCATCCCTTTTGGAGTTAGTAAAAGTCTTTAGGTCTACTACCAACAGAACAGCACCGATGAGTCTCTTCAGGATCACTATGTTGGATGTGAATTTGGATGTCTTCACTGATAGCTCCTGACAGCTTTCTCCTCTTGCTTTGCAGATCACAGGTGTTATCCTTCTTGCAGTCGGCGTCTGGGGCAAGCTCACTCTAGGCACATACATCTCTCTCATTGCAGAGAACTCCACCAATGCCCCCTATGTGCTCATTGGGACAGGTACCACAATCATTGTCTTCGGGCTTTTCGGTTGCTTTGCCACTTGTCGTGGCAGCCCATGGATGCTGAAATTGGTAAGTGTGTTGAAGTGCCAAAGTGCAGAAAAAGGTTTTTCAATATGTTATGATTTCTCACTCCCACCTCAAGCTTCACCAGATGTTAACATGTTTTTTTAGGCACAGAATCTAGATTTTATGGATCTTAATGTTCAACACATGTTTCTTTTGGATAAAGAAGTGAAAAAAAATACCTGCCAAAGCTAGTTGTTGACTGAGTATGAATGAATTTTGCTACTGCACAGCATACAGGCTCACGTGTGGCTGAGAGCAAGGATAAAGTGCCACTGATGAATTACTCCGTGACCAGTTCTATGGCCATTCTGTACTTATGTGAGCCAGACAGGTGTATTTACAGTCTTAAAAATGTTCACAGCACCATAAATGTGACATGCATTTGAAATATAGATTAAGGGGGTCTTTTTAATACTCTGGTGTGAAATCTACAGACAAACATTTGATACTTTCTAAATGCATGCCAGCCTTGTTTTTTTTTCCCTAACATTCTCTCGAATAAAATATGTCAAGCCCAGAAAACAAAGCTCTGTACTATATGTTTTTCCGTCTCTCAAAAGCACTGTGGAATGGAGCTACTCAAAGCAGAGGTACAGCAGTCATCGCTCAGTCCACTTTAACCTCTCTCACTATAAAATGCAAAGTTACTAGTAGTTAAACAAATCTGTATCACGGACTGTGTATTTTAGGAATATTCAGGAGCAAAATCTTACATATGTACGTATGTAGTCATTTGTTGGGTAGAAATACCACTTGTGAAACACTGACGTGATGGAAAAGATCTTGACAGTAAACTCACCTGCTGCCAAAAGTATTTTGGGGCCAATTTCCTAAGAGGATGAGCTGATTCTCCCCTTAAAAAGGGCATTGTAAAGAGAGTTAATTTGCTAAGGTGGTGGCAGAGTGGGGCACAAGCATGTGCTGCAGACTGACAGCAGGTATGTGCTCTTACACCTGATGCTATTGAAGGTGCACTACTGTTTCTGACTGGTGATGTGTTGTCAGGGCGTGTGTATAGGCTTGTCAGAGTTATTGCAGTCCAGATGTGAAAGAAATAAAGAGTGAAAGAAGATAAAAGTCCATAGGAAATCAAGCTCTGCTGGTTGCTCCATAAGTCATATAACTTGTTTAAAGGTATGTCCTCTAACTTAGCGTGGCATGGTGCTGTTCCAAGCAGATCGTTCTATTCTCATTGTGCACATGAGAAATACTTCAAAACCTTATTTCTTTGCCTGAAAACAGACAGTGATGTGACAGCAGCATTAGTTGTGGAGAGTGATTTTTCTTGCTCTGTCTCCACTTTTGTCCTCCCTTCTCCAGCAACCTTCAATTAAAATTAAATTTCCTTCTTTCCATTACATCCTTTTAGGACTGAATTTAATTTGTTTCCTTTTTAGAGTAACTGTTGAGTATTTAGAACATGGTGCAAAAAGTCATTTTCCCACAAGAAGATTAAGTCCCAACTTCACATTTTACCACCTCATTTTGCATTTATTTCTTTGCTTTTTTTTTTTATATTTTTGGCCTGCATGTATTTTTCATAGTTTGTGAGAGGAGCTACACTGAAAGCTACTGTTCTCAAGGTTTATTTAGCTCTGAATCCAAATGCTGCTTAAATTCAAACATGGGCTTTGGCTCAGCAGAATGTTAGGGGCATCTGTCTAGTATTCCCATGAGAATGTTTCCAGTGAAGTCAGTCAGTTCATTCATTTCAGAAACTTCAGGAGTCAGGCTGGAAATCCCAATCTAGCAGCAAGGGATGGATAAACGTGAACCAAAACACCTGGAGAAGCCTATTTACTTTATCAGAGGGCCATACAAATAAAAAGGGTCTGTTTGTATTTCTTACTGCAAGATCAAAACCCTAGTGACTTGTGATCCATCTCTGGAATGTGTGTTTTAATTTATATGAGAACGCTAAGAAATACGGGAACAGAAAGGTCAGAAGAGCTAGTAATTGGAAAGTGCATGTAATCTGTGAGTTGTACAAATACATGCTACATATTCGTGCAGTAGCCTATGTATTGCCTTCAAGTAAACTTTGTTAACATCTTTAAATGGTATCTAGAGCAGAAATTGTAGATTAAACTCTGTGATGAACAGTATTTGTGCTGAAAGAAAAGCCTGTCATACTCAGACTTCTCATGCCTCCTTTCTTTTCAGTATGCCATGTTCTTGTCCCTGGTGTTCCTGGCTGAACTAGTGGCTGGCATTTCAGGGTTTGTGTTTCGCCACGAGGTAGGTGGAAATGTGCTGAGGTTGCATGTGGCAGTGCCTCCCTGGGCACGAGCTGCTGAGAAGCGCTCTGGAGCATGGACAATTTGTAGGTCGCTGAGTTCAGCAGCTCCATATGCATCTCCAGGGATGTGGCTGATGTTCAACAATAACGTGTACAGCTCTTAAAAATGATGCGATTCCAAATGAAGGGATTTAGCCAAAGCTCTCGGCCTCAGCTGTCTGGTATTTACTCTGGAGCTATCAGTTTTTGTGTGTCCATCATGTAAGATCTTCTTTACTCTTTTGCGGATGCTGAAGACTGCAAAACAGATTAAATACTTTCCTTAAACACAGCTTCTTCAGCCAGGCAAGCACTTGTTTATATAAGGCAGAGAGCACTTTTGCATCAGAGCATGTTTGATGTTTCGTAAATCTTTTTCTTTTTTTCTTTTTTTTTTTTTTGCAGGGAGGAGGTGGAATAGGGTAGTATTTTTATACTGAGAATAGGGAGAGATTAGAAGTAGCATGAGATAGGAAACTGGGACAGGAAGAAGCTTTAAAAAACCATGATTTGTAGTAGCACTTCTGCTGCATCCACTGTAATCAGGTCTATCTCTGGTTTTAAGTCCATGAAATCTATATGCAATTAATGCTGAACCAGAACAAAGCCCCAGAGACCTTCGTAGTCTTCTCTCTTTGTATTAGTTTTTCTAGTCTCCTTTTTTGACATGAGAATTCCCTTGGTATGGATTTTTCTGGTTTCTTACAAGTGGTGGGTGGTTTTTAATTTGATCTTGAAAGACCTGTCCATCTGCTCAAGGTTGCCATTTTATCTGGCCTTGGCAGCCTTGGTGTGACACTGCTGCTCCCCCTTGGCAGAGGCAGTCTCTTGTGAAGGTCACCACAGTGTGGGTTGACCAAATCATTTCCTACCTGTCTCCTTTACTGCCCCGTTAGAAGCACCTTTTGCAGTGATGTACCTGACCTTGCCCTGAGAGATCTCAATTTCGCCGTGTGTGCTAGAGATGTTCTCCAGGTGCTTGGTGCCCTCCTGGTTCCTTAGGATGTGCTAAGTAAGAATGATAGCATCGTACCTTCTTTTGTCTGGAGGCAGTAGCCTGTAACCTGTGACCCCCCTGCATGGGCCATGTCCTGGGGCTGTGGCATCATAATCACTGCCACATGCTGTGTCAAGAAGTTTCACCAAACTCCAGCTCTCATCACGTACCTCTGAGCAGAGAGATTCACGCAACCTCTTTAAAACTCAGTGCTGAAGCAAAGTATTTGGGGAAAAAAGCAACAAAAGATATACTTGTCATAGGTTAAGTCCTTTTCCCACCCCCTTTTAGACACCTGGCAGGCTTGACTTCCCCGAGTGCCTGCAGCTGATGGTGGTACATCCACCTGCTTCCTCTCCACATGTTCCTAGTGTTTCATAAGGGACTTCCCTGGTTAACCACTAACAGTTCTTGTCTGCTTTCAGTGGTCACATTTTTGCACATTCCTGGGTTGCTGGTTAGCTTGAAAAGGAAAGAAAATCCTTGAAACGAATGATTTTCTCTTGAGCTGGGAAAAAAAAGGAAAGATTAAAACCTTAGCTGGGTTGCATGCCAAGGATCTGTGATCCTGAAGCACTTGCTTTGAACTGTGATTTGTGGAGCCATCCTTTTGCCGTCTGCTTGTGCTTCTAGAGAGTCATGATTCAACTGAACCAGTACATACAAGCCCCAAACCTCCCAAAAACCTTCTTAATACGTAACTTTTTTACATTAATACCCAAACCATCAGTTTTCTGTTTTTAAAGCAGTTAGCCAGGGTAGTGTTCTTTGAATATACCCTACTTGGAAAATAGACTCCTGGCAGTAAAGAAGGACCTCCGCCATCTCTGAAAGCATACTTTAAAAAGAGTTTGAAGGGCTACCTTAGTTTGCCTTTTTAGGTTTAAAAATGTGTTTATTTCCTGCAATTAGTGCTCAGATGTTATGCCCTTCATTTTTCACTGGTGGTTGTTTTTTCTTCCTCGCCCTCTTAGATCAAGGATACCTTCCTTAGGACATACACTGAAGCAATCCAGAATTACAACAAGAATGATGAGCGGAGCCATGCAGTGGATAATGTACAGGAAAGTGTAAGTCTGAAATTGGATATTAAAAATGAATAAAGAGAGACAAAGCATACTTTCACATTTGATCACAGAACATGAAGTGCCAACGTCTCAATCTGCAAGCTGTATTTTGCAAGCGAAATTCAGCCTTTAAGGTTTGGTCTTGCTTCACATTTCTGATTATAGCCCTGCCTGTTTGTGTGTCTGGTTTTTTTACTATATGAAATTAGGTTTCTGTATGCTTGAGATGACATGCTGCTCTGGCAGAGTTAATGGGAACTTTACCATACGCACCAGTGAAACTAGCTTTTGCCCAGAGCATCTACCAGTTGTAGAATAGTTGTCTCACGAAGCATGCCCTATTTTGTTTAGGAGATTTGCTGGATGCCGTGCCCAAGGCATCAGGAGATACTAAATGTCAATATTTCAAAAACAATATTGCAGCAGCACCATACTGGTGTACTCTTAATGCTGTTGTTCTGTCAAATTGATTGCAATTACTTCTAATCTTGTGCCTGGCTGATGTTAGAAAACATATATACCAGTGGGATGGAAACTTTTTACAATTGATTCAGATAAACCGATGTGAGCCCAAATTAGAGACTGGCAAAAATCGAAATAAAAAGTATTGAATCTGACATGCTTGTACAAGATTGCTAAATTTTAATGAGCTCAGTACAAACTGCCCAATAAAGATGAGATGTTTGACCCCAGATTCTGAACTACAGTTAGGAGACAGTTTTTTCTTTAAGAGTGGTGGGCACTGGGCAGCCCTTATTGTTCAGGGAATCTGTCATTAGGATTATAAAACATTGTAGATCTGAGCTGGATCAGACTTTTTTTTTTATTATCTAGTATCCTGCATCATTCATCAGCTGCAGCTGTTTTGTTCACAAAGCACAATGAATGGCTGGCAGAGGAGACCGATGAGTTAACAGAAGAAACTGAGTGTATTTTTTCCAAAGAAGAAAGCAAATGTAGCTACTTATAGGTACTCATGGGTGACATGTAAAAAGGGTACAAGGCTCTGATTATTCTTGTTTAGCAGCAGAAACCAAGTAAGTATAGACTTGAGGAAAGTGGGAGTTTTGAAGAAAATTTGAAATAAGACTTCAATATCCAATTTTTTTGATTTTGTTTGTTTGTTTGTTTGTTTGTTAAATCTACCTCTTTTTTCCCACAGCTGAGCTGCTGTGGCATTCAGAGCTATACCAACTGGAGCACCAGCCCTTACTTCTTCAAACATGGCATCCCTACAAGCTGTTGCATGAACTCCAGTGACTGCAATACTCAGGATCTGCGCAATATGACCGTGGCTGCCACTAAAGTAAACCAGAAGGTACTAGAAATGTTGTGCCAGTGGAAAATGTTATGAAAGTACCTAGTATGTCAGTGGAGCATATGGCTGCTTGTAATGGCATTTCATTTCACGTGGTAGTTGATAAGAATGTGTACTGGGGTGGAGTGATGGTAACGATGGGCTTTGCCTCATTCTTGCTTTCAAATTCCTTAATCTGACCTTTCTCAAATGACTGGTAGCAGTGACATTTCTGATAAGAAGGAAGTTTGTTCCCCTTCCTTATAACACTGATTTGAGTACTGCACTGCACACAGAAGCAATGCTGACCAGGCCAAGAGTGCATGCAGCACGTGTTTGCCCTTAAGAGCCAGGTCTGTCACTGCTTCTCTGCACTCTTCTGCTGAATGCTGATCTTTTTTGTAGTGAGGTGGAGGGAAGGATAGGTTTTATTCCTGCTTGTGTTCCAGTAGAAATATCAGTCATAGGGCATAACTATGGGAAAGCAGAACAGGAGTAGGAAATCAGGTTAGAAAAACAGGGAGGAAAGGAATAACTGGGAAATAAGGACACAGAGAAAGGAAGAGTAAAGGGCAAACAATGCAGCACGTGTAGCAGATGCAGCGCTGGAGAAATACAACTCAAGTTTTCCCCTGAAGTACTGGTGCATCATCAATTCTTTCTATTCAAAATTTGCAAGAGGGAACAAACAATTTATTGATAAAATGAATTGTTTGTAGCCTATTTACCAAGCTAAGTTGTGGCGTACCTCGCTTTGACTTAAGGATTATTTTCTTTGCTATTTTTGTTTTCAGAGCTGAATACACAAAAGAAGGGAAAAAGAAGAAAATAGGGAAAATGGAGAAAATACAGACATACCTTTCTGTTTTCTGTTTCTGTCTTTTTTACCTCAGTCAGTCACCTGTGGATCAAAAAGTTGGAATGGTGGCTGAGCACAGCCTGCATCATCTTTCTTTGAAGAGCAGTCAAGCGGACAACATTTTCTAGCACGTATTAACAAAGGGATAGTAGAGGATTATTTCCCAATGACTTTTTCTCTTCTGAACACTTTATTTTCTGTAATAGTTTAGTGGGAGCCACTTGTTGCAGATGTACATGGAGCAGTAGCGACATCCATCTGTTACGAAACTCACAGTAGTCGCCAGCAAAGTAATGCTGCTGGATTGCATAAGATACATATATATAGAACATAAGGGACGATCAAGTCCATTCATTTTCACTTTGTGAACTTGTAGTAACTTTCTATTTTCATCGGAGTGGAAACATGGTGAGAGGCAGGATAAAGGTGGACCTAGGGGAGCTGCAGTACAGCCAGATCCCCTGCAGGAAAGCGTTCTGGTGTGTATGCATCCTCAGAAACTGTCCTGTCCTCTACCAGGGGGTCCAGTTTGGGATGGCCACATGCTTTGACCCTTTCCAGGCTGCATAACTGTGCAGGTGCCATTTGCGTTTTCACTGCCAAGTGTAGTGTTGCACTGAGGACTCTCTGTCCATTTGTGAGTTCTCTTGGCAAAGGTCACCCACAGATTTTGTAAGGAGCAGCTGATGAATGAACTTGTGTTAGTCCAGTGCTAGTGAGTCACTTCTAGCCATGCTTACTCCTCAGCTTGTGTCTTCTGTGTAATGCCCAGGTCACCCAATAGAACTGCTGATTCCTCAGTTGGAAAGTCCTGTGACTTCTGAAAAACTGTGTCCAATTTTCTGAGATAGACATTTGTATTCAGAAGTTGTAAAGATTTCTACTTCGCATCAGTCAGATCTTGGAATTTTCCTTAATGCTCAAACAAGGTGAAATGTGAAAGGGGCACAAAAAATAAGAAGGAAATTGTGAGAAAAGGTTGTGTGGCCTTCTGGTTTCACTTCAGATAAGAATGAAAAGCCATTACCTCTGGCACTTTGCTCTGTGTGTTTTGAAGAAAAATGAAAATGCATGTTCTCCTCATTGCAGAAGATCCTTGTTACTGTTCCTATAACAGTATATTTGAAATACAGATTTTTGGTGCATCCTGCAAAATGATCAGTAGGACAAGCTCTATTCGATGAGCTAATCAAGTTACCAGTAGTTTATGAGAAATACTGATAAGCTATCCAAGAGGATTAACTAAAGATCAAATTGAGGGACTAAAAGAAAACACTCCCAGATTTTCTTTGCCAACACTGCCACTGACTTGCTTAGTGACCTTGGGTATATCATTTAGTCTGTCAGTTTCTTCATCTAAGGTGGGACTAACACCTAGTTTTAACAGCTCTAATTAAGATTAACTTGTAGTGCTCTTAATCTTCAGTGTTTCTTACCAGCAAATCTCAGGAACTATTTCTCTCTAAAATCTTAATAAAGGAAAAGATGGATGTTGTATAAATTTGTCTTCAGAATCAGCATCCAGATGCATGCACACAGCTTCACATGCATTTGTACTGCATATGCATCTCTTGAGTGCTTCTTGCACTCTTCCTCACATGCACTGTAAGAACTGTACTTATGCAATGCGCTTCAGGAAACAGAATATTGTGATTTGGGAAAACAGTCTTCAGATGGGGAGAGTGATGACACCTATCTCTCTTGCATGTGTTTTTAAGGAGATCTTCTGTTGCCTTCAAATTACCATTGCTGTTAGGTGCTGCATCTCTCAAAGGCTGTTGAACAGAAGAGATTTCAGGCAGAAAGATCTGGTTGAGAAATCTAATCTTGTTTCATAATATGTAGAACACACACAGAGCTATAGTTGCTTGATATGTTAAATATACAAACTTGAATTTGACATACTGTACAGTGTTGTAAGACTTAATTAATCTGTATGCATAAACATTTCACAACTGAATAATGTCTGTGCTGGTCCTTGGTTAGTAGTGGTTATTAGGTTTACCACTTCATTACTCCCAGGATTATATAAAATGTCCTCTGATATTACAGAAGAGGTTAGAGAAATGATATCATTTAGGCCATGAATGGCCTGTCTGCAACAGATGACACTGTCCTTTCCTTCTAGCTGTTATTTCTTTCAAACAGCATAGTTGGATGCTGCTCCATATCTTGCCTGGTCTCTTTGACAAATGAAGGCAAGCAGAATGCCTCACTTGACACCTGAAGCATGCTTGTATTAAACATCTGGAATATTAGGAGATCAGCTTTGTTTGCTCATTTTTGACACCTCTGAAATAACAGAAAGAGTTCCTTGAGTGTTTGCAAAAGTGGAGTGTGGATAGAAGGCAAATGGCAGAGATGCATATCCAGCAGGACTGGAGGCCAAACTGGGAAAGGGAACTCACACTTATTTCTGTCATTTCCATCTTCTGATAAAGTGGATAAAGTTCTAACATTAAATGCAATGCCTTGGGACTGACTTTATGCTGAGAGTGTTGTTGATCTTTTGGGTAATGGTGGCAGAAGGGCCGAGAGATGGCTTTGTATTGTGTGGGCAGGTGGGTTAGTAATGAAAGAAAAAAAGATTCCTTTAGAGACCACAGACTAGGGAAACTAATTTCAAAGTTTTTTGTTTGTTTGTTTCAAGGAAGAGTAGGCAAGTGGAGAAGCTCAGATGAAGTTAATGTAATGATGGGGACGTCTCAAAATAGCCTGTCCCAGAGAAGGGCAGCTACATGTATGAATTTTTTGGTATGTGCTATGAACTGAGAGGTATGAGGAAGCAGGTCAGCTGGTGAGTCAGGGTTTGAGCCGGAGATATAAAATTGGGTTTGGGAAGTTGGACAGATTATTGTATGTTCTGGAGCAAACAGACAAGGAAGTTTCATACAAATGATTGATAACTTCATTAGATGGTGTAGAGTTGGATGCTGCTCCATATCTTGTCTGGTTTCTCTGACAGATGATGGCAAGCAGAATGCCTCACAGGACACTTCAAGCATGCTTGTATTAAACATCTGGAATATTAGGAGATCAATTTCATTTACTCATTTTTGACACCTATATTGTATTATAATATTACTATATGTTGTTATTGCTATGGTTTCAGATCAAAGCTATATTGATGTTTATTCAATCAATGCAAACTGCAGTTCCTTTAATAAGACCTATAAAAATGAGTGCAGCATAGCTTTTAAAAATATTCCAATGCAAATTTTTGTAAAAAGAGCCATTTTTGTCACATCATTTTGTTCCATCATTCATTCAGAAATCCTATTAAATAAAAAGGCGACTTTGTTGGAAACAACAGCAAAAAATATCATCTAATCCAAGAACATCTGAAATGAGATGTGTGTATGTATGCATGCATGCGTGCCAGGGAAGATCTGTACAAGGAATGATGATGTTTGTTTTCTAGGGCTGTTATGATTTGGTGACCAGTTTTATGGAGACAAATATGGGAATTATAGCTGGAGTTGCTTTTGGAATTGCATTCTCACAGGTAAGTGCATGAACGCTTCCTTCCCCCAGTTTTTTTCCCCCTCTCTCTCTCTCTCTTTATCCTGACTTCAAGGAAGGAGGGATTATGTAAGGGACTGAACTCAGCATGCTCGTTAGTCCTGAGGTCATCTGTTCATTGATTTTCTTTTTTTCAACTTAAATGAAGTTTCTCCTTGGGAATATCAGTTACGGTAGAGCTAATGACTAGCTCAAGGAAAACAACTTGTCCCTTCACTGGGTCAAATAGAGGTTAACCCAATAAAACATTGGCTTAAATGGAGCATAAACAGCAAAGAAGACAAATAGCTTGTCCATTGTTTGGATAAGCTTCTATCTTCTAAGCACTCTTACTGTTTTTTAAAGGAGTGAAGAATACAAATAAGGCACTTCAGGCCTCCCCAGCCTGGCAAAGGGAAAAAAGAGCCTGGAAGGGGCACTGGGTTTGGTGACTGATTTTTTTTCCTTGTAGCTGCAAACTCTCAGAACAGAAATCTGCCAAAACCAGGTTATTAAACCAGCTCCTTGCCTGCACCAAAATGTTTGGCATATGAAGGATAAGAGGAGAGCTAAAGAAGTTTTTGCTTGTCCCTCGTATCCAAACTGCCTTTTCCTAGCCAAGAGTTGGGGAAACTGAAAGGCTAGTCAGAACCATTTAATCAAGAAGTGGCAGGAAAACACCTACATCTTTCAGCAAGTCCTATGCTCCTTTATGCTCATCGTTTCATGTTTGATGGCAAGGACTTTCTTGGAGATGGGCAAGATTGAGAGGGGTGGATATACCAGCAGTGAGAAACTGCTTTCAGAACATTGCAGTGAATTGTGTGACAATGTATGTGATGTCCAAGCCAGTTATTTAGGAGAGGCAGGCTGCCTTCTCTCGTGGATATTATGTGGTATGACTGCAAGTGCCATATTCAAAAATTGTCATGCAACTTCTACTTGCCTCATTCACACAGCATTAACAGTCTGTTTCCTGAGGCAATACTGGAAGTGTATCTGTTGAATGACTCAGGTTTATCCAGTGCATGAAAAAAATGAACTGCTACAACACATTATTTGACTTCTTAAAACTCATGAATTCAGTTTGCAAGATGTAAATTTACACTGTGCTGCACTAGAATAAGTGATTTTCCACTGCTGCTGCAGGTGATGGGTAAGTGAATTAATGCATGGGATGTAGTTGCTCTCTTGCCCTTGCTACCCCACATGGTCATCCTGTGCTTGGCTGCACGGTGCTTTAGTCAGAGCTCTCTGGGGCTTAATTTGCTCAGCAATTACTGTGGTTCTTCAGAGTAAGTGTTCCCAAACCCTGTAGAAAAAGACCACCATGTCCTCTTGGTCAACATATGCACAGCTCTGGATAGTCCTGAAAATGGATGGGCTCAGACCTGTTGCTGACTCTACCTTGGGCATCTCTGCCAAAGGAAACCTGATTCCTTCTTGCTTGGATGTTAGGCGTGAGAGGCCCCACACTTTGCCTTACATCCTGTTTTATATGAGTGTAAAACTTGATTTGCCATAGCTCCAGCCAGCCAGAGTGTGTCTGTGGGTGTCACCACTTTGGGGTTCAGAAGCAGAAAAACCACTGGTCTTAAAAAAACAGACTTTTGCAGTTCTTGCTGAGTGGTTGCAGTTATCTTGATACTCTTTTCCTACCTTGATTATGTCTTGATTGCTGATGTAGAACTCTGAACTCTCTATTTCACTTCGGATTCTAGGCAGCTAGAAGGCTATATAGCATCTTGTTAATTGTCTCATGTCAAATTCTCCAAAAAAATAGAATAAGTAGAACTTTTTGAGTAATTCATATGCTGCTGGGGCAAGTTCCTCAATCAGGACTGATGTCATATGACACACTTTGATCAGTCTACCATACATAGGATAGAAAAATAAACATCTTTTCTTGTCTGAAAGATGCTCGCAGCTAGGAGGGAGACTGTAGGAAGAGTTGGGCTGGAACTGTTAGTATTCTGGAATGTGTCAATATGCTTAGTCTGGGTTGTCAGTTGTCTGTGAATGTGACATGGGAAGGCAATGCCGCAGCAAGGGCAGGCAACGTATATAGAGTATGGTCCCCAAAACAGGAGGCTTTTGGCCTAAGGGAAGATGAGTCCCAGTGCTGCAGGCAGCACAGCAGGGAGTGCTCTTTGCTGCTGTGTCTCCAAGTGAAACCCAAATTATGTTTAGTTGTGGTGTTGGCAGGTCGCCCTGCCTAATGGCAATGTGAGCCTTGCTACCAGCTGGGATGTCACTCCCTTCCCTAAACACAAGCTCTGGCACGCTGAGGAGATATCCCAGGGTGGAAAAGGTCTGCTCAGGGTGTTTGTGAATGTGTGAAAAGGAGAAGAGAGGTGCTATAGGGGAGAAAAATGCTCTCCTGGTGTGTGAAGAATAGAAGGTGGACAGGTATCATTTAGTGACTTACCCATTTTGTTGGACCCGATTAGGAATGGTGTTTACAAATTGCTTTCAGGTTAACCCCAGCTGGCAGTGATGCCAGGCAGTGTTCCAGCTGTAGGCGGGGTTTCGCTCTTCCTACTGAGAATAGTTTTAATCTAAATAAAAGAGAAATTAGATCGTGTTGCTCTTCTACAGCAAAGCACGCTCAAGGGGCCTTTCCTTCAGATGATTTGTTAGCTGGTGAGGTTGACTAACATGAAGAATGTGCTGATTCTCCAAAACAGGGAAAGCTGATGTAACAGCATTACACATCTTGCAGGCTTGGCACAGATCTCCCAGTCAGAGTCAGAGTTTTAAAAAAATCTGCTGTGTTGCTGACATTGCATGCTCAGAAGCAGGCACTGCTTCTTGGGTTCGAAATAATAATAATAAAACACCATTTGATTGTTTTTGCAATCAGATGCCAACGCTTACTCCCAGCTGGAATAATTTCAGGTTAGCAGGTGCTCTTCAGAGCAGCAAAATGATGGTTCTGTTCTGCCCAACAGAGAATAAAAGAATGCAAGCAACATAGATGGTGAAGAGCTGTTTCCTAGAGAAAACTACAGTGCAGGGTGAAAGAGAGAGGGTTTGTAGGAGGGGTTATGGACTGCGTTTGCTTTAGGGTTACTGAGTAGGAAACTCTCAGTGTGTTGTTGGGGCCACATTCTCCCTTTCTCTACTGAAGGATTGGAATCCAGGTGCTGTCCATATGCTCGAAATCAGACACTGACATGTATATACAGCTCCCATTTGTATACGAGTTCTCATGTGACTTCAGTCCCTCTGTGTAGTGCAGAACCCACCTGCCCTCTCACATGTGGGTATCTTTACTGATTGTGGACACAGTTCTGGCACAGGCATCATCCACTTTGTCTAATTCAACTCCTGCCAAATACATGGAAGCTGATACTTGGCTTGGTCCTGGCACAGGACCCCAGAGAAGAGTATTGCCCCTTTTGCAAGGGCTGGGGAGCTAGACCTGTATTGGGATCCAGTGTGTGACTTGAAATCTGATGTAGGACTAAGTCTGCTGCTTGTGAAGACCAACTGCTGTGGATTGAGTATGGAGATAGGACCTGTGCCAAGGATGTATCAGTGCACAGGAGGCTGACTTGGGTATGAGGCACATGGCATGGAAAACATCATGTCTTCTAAAACAGAGGTAGGGACCCTGGTTGCTTGAAACTCTGCATATTGAGAATATGGCAAGGTAAATCATTGAACTACACTATTATTCCTGACAGATAAAATAAGTGATTTTAGGTTACCCAGTACCCTGATGAATTCACCATTACTTCAACATATCTGTATTTGTAGACTTCAGTGTAGCTCCAATGAATGAGAAATGGTGAAAATACAGAGAACCAAAATAAAGAAGAAATTCAAATCACACTTCAGTTTCTCTTCAGTATAATAAGATATAAATACGTCCTGCAGGACAGCTTTCACTGTTAATTCCTGTGAAAGACAGTCTTTGTGTGTGTGAAAAGAGATAAGATTGCTAGGAAATTGTTGTGGATAGATTTCAGTGATCACATCTAAAGTATGTCTAAGATTAGTCCTACATATCATGGAGAAATGAAAAGGGCATGTACTGCATTGTGCTTCCTAGAATGAACTTTGGCCAATAGGATGGTTGTAAAGAAGATATGCCTGAGGGATGTTGGTTTTCCATTGCTCTAACCCAAAGAATTTGTCCACATTTTCCAGTTTCCTATGGCAAGACCAGAGGTATCAAAGTGAACCTTCTGGTTTTCATTTAGTATTTCAGGAGTCAAAGCTAATCTTAGAAGAGAGGAGAGAAAAAGAAAAAGTGAGAAAGAAGACATACCTTGTAAAATACACACTTTTATGAGTTCAAAGTAATTCTAAGATATTTGTTACGGCTCTGCTGTGTCCTAGCGATAGCTCAAAGTGCCTTATAAAATCAGTGTATGCAATAGCTTGATATGCACCCTATTGTTTTGAAATACAGAAGTTGAATATTATGGTACTATAACTACTTAAGTGCATAAACCAGCATAAATAATCAAGGCCAAGAGTTAAAGAGCAGACCAGAGATCAGAAAGACATTTGTGCATTCATGTGTAACCTGTCATTCATCTTACAAGTCACTTGCTTACACCAAAACATGATCACGTGTTTGCAAGTGCTGTGAAACTTTGCCAGCTACATACTAGAGAGTTGCAGCCTCCATGAAAGAGAAGAATCAGTGATTGAGGTTAGCTGGGAGAGGTCTTCTGCAACAAGCCTTTCAGACTGCAAACATGGGATTAAGTACAACAAAACCACCTCTGGGTCAGTTGCTGGATAATGTTGCAAAGAGTAGGTGTAGGATCTACCAGCATCTTAGTATTATTGATTTCCAGCTGAGTTTTCTGTCAGTCTGAACCACCGTGCCTACTATACTCCTGTCCTTTGGAGGACAGCCAGATCTTCTCTGGCCTTTCCCAAACCTTTTGAGGGTAAATGACACCAAGGTCCGTCACCAGAAGGGACACTCTGTGTCATACTGTCTGCAACAACAACAAATTGTTGGCGACACTGGTCACAGGCAAGCCTTGAGCACTCTAGCTACCAAGTTTTCTGCAGGAACATCTGTCTAAAGACATGAAGCAGAAAAGGCTTCAACGTGGCTAAAATGTCTTCTTGCTATCAAGTGAGATTTTCAAAGCTGTGGAGGGTTTTTGGCACCCACATCTCTCTCAGCATCTGTGATAATATAGCCCCCAAAACCTAGTGGCTGAGATTTGTATTGGAGGCCGTTCAGGAAGTGTTACCTGTGACCCAAGTCCAGTTATAACCAAAGCAGTATCATCCTTGTTACTTGGTGCCGAAATTGGTGTTTGCGTGTTGGATGGAGCTGGTAGAGGTTCAGGCTGATGACTCCATGCCCTTTGGAGGTGCCTAGCATAGTCATGGCGGGATGTGATCTGACACCCACCACTTGTGCCATGCTGCTCCTGGGGCGGTTGTGCTGGCTGGCAATCAGGCAGTCTCTGAAATAGGAGAGGGAGAGGTAGTAGCAAATTTCCACATAGTGAAGTATGGCTCGACCAGAGATATGAGGTCTTAGGGGCATAAAGCAGTTTATCTGGATGTGTGGTACCCCAGCTTGGCCTCGCTCTGGGCTTATGCCAGCTCAGCTGCGACATGTGTTGAGTCACTCAGCTGTGCAAGGCTCCTGCAGCAGAGTCTGCCTTCTTGAGCACAAGCCAGTCCCAAAAAAGCTAGCTGGGAGCTGGAGCAGCTGGGACGCCCCAAGCGTTAGCAAGAGCCACTGCAGCTGGTTGGAGCAAGGTCAAGGAAAGGCTGATACTCCCGCAGAGGCAGCCCCCTCGCCTCGCCCCGTGGCTGCTGATGAACTGTGACAATCTGGATATGCTCATGAGTTAATTAATTGACCAGTCCAAATGAGAAAAATGAGGCTGAATTATGTATAGCGCATTAACGCCGTTAGCATATGGAAGAAACGCTAACAAATTGCAATAGGCAAAACGTTAAAATGACTGAGAGTTTATTGAAGGGTGGAGATGAGGGATCTGTTTTCAATAATCTGAGTTATATCCAAGGGAATAATGAAAGGCTTTTTTTTTTTTTTTTTTTTTAATTTCCAGATTTATAGTGTTCATTTATCGAGTGCTGCATCATTTGTAAAGAAAGCATAAATGCTCGGGGGGGTCAGGAACTGAGTGGAATGGGTGAGTGAAATGCAGCCAGGCAGCAGCCCATCAGGTATCCTGCCTGTGCTGGGCTGGCAGTGGCAGCGGGATGGGAAAGTAGTAAAATATGTGCTATCAAACAAAGAGGCTTTGATAATGATCAAGAGAAAGATCTCATGAGGAAGGACAAGAAATTTTAATGCTATTTCTCTGATCAGAGGGTAGGGGATAAGTTCCGTTGTGGGCGATAGCACCAGAACGTGAAGTCTCTGCTTACCACAGCCTCTCCTTTGCTCTGCACTCACTCAAACTAACTTCTTCCGTTCTTGTTTGAAACAGTTGATCGGGATGCTGCTGGCATGCTGCCTGTCCCGGTTTATTACTGCTAACCAGTATGAGATGGTGTAACAAGGTGAGCCTTTCCTTCTTGTGTTAAAGGTAGTGGACAAGCGACACAATAATCAAGAATTTAGTCTTCCCATGTGATGTCTTGCTTTGTGTTTTTTATTCCAGCGTTCTGTCTGGTTGAAAAAGAAAGGGGGGGAAGGAAGGAGGGGGAGAGGGAGGATGTACGATTGACTGTCTCGCCACTTCAGCTTCCCTCTTGAAAAGAGAGAGCACAATACCTGCTGCTGGCACCCAAACCGACCCACCTCTTGTCTTTTGTCCCTTCATCCAGTCTTTCGGAAGCGTGAAGCCCAGCGCCTGTCCCAAGATCAGGAACTGCAGCGTTCAAGAAAGACTGACACGAATGTTATAGCACACACTGTCTCTCGCACGCACGCACGCACACCCCCCCAAGCAAGCACGTGCGCGCGCGCACACTCGCCTCCCCCCAACCTCCCGACCTGCCCCATGCGTAGTGTACCATCCTGTGAAGCACCGCCGTGCGCCCAGAGCCGACCCCTGGGCCAGGACGGCGCGCTCTTGGTCACGCTGTAGTTGCATTGTAAGTTAACACAGGTAATTCATTAACAGCATCGATCAGGCTGTGCATGTAGTGACCGGAGGGCACGATTAGCCTTTCACCATGGTTAATAAGTGTTGCACACATTCATATAAACCGGTATATGAACTATGTATTCTTTTGGGTTTCTCTTAATTTCTTGGTTTGTTTATGCTTTACTAAGGTTTTCACCCTTTCCCCCTTCCCCGCTCCCCTTCCCCGCAGACAAAGGAATCGGTAACATAACATAAAGATACTTGAAAACGATGTTAAAATGTTGTGCTTGAAGGGAACCGTTCCTCCCGGTGTTCTTCGACATCTTTGATTCTTACTCAGTGTTGTATGCCCAGTGCGTATCCCAGTAGGCTTCGTCTAGTGCATTTTGCCTCTGAACCTGATCCTGTGTAATACTGTTATGAAGCTGTGTTGTCGCTTACTGTGAAGGCAGTAATTTTGCTCCCTTTATTTTTATTAGATAGCTATGAACTAATTGAACCGTGCTGTACCGCGGCCTTCGGACTTTTTTCCTCTTCTTTCTTTTTCTTTCTTCTTTTTTGCATTGAGGTTGCAGCCACCAAGTACATCGTTGAATCAAATCAAAATAGAAACAACAAAAAACTCACAGACACCACCACCAACAGGCATATGGAATATTTTTGGGGGAAAGCAAAAATTTAAAACCTTTTTAAAAAAACAATAGGACTTTTTTAATAATGCCTCTGTCTAGCATGCCAACGAGAATGCATTGATATTGTGAGTATTTGTGATATATGTATTAATAAATGGAACCATTACAGATTTCTTGCTGCTTCCTTTTTGTTCTTTAGTCATAACAAAACTCTTTTGAGGGGGGAAGTGAAAATGAAACACGAGTGCACAGCTTGGAGTGACATGCCTTTATGCATATTTTAACAACCAACTTGTTTTTGACAGAAAAATGTTATTACTCTGGGAAAAAAAAAGAAAAAAAAAGAAGAGCTGGAATTGTTTCAAAGCTCTGAGAAAAACCTTCCACAGCTGGTTTCACCATGTGACAAATACATACCCTCTGCTTTGCAAATTCTCTTCTTGTGACTGATACAATCTGCAGCGTTTAATTATCCCGTCCTTTGCGCCGCATTTCTCTTTGATTTTGGTGAGCGTGTGGGTGGGGGAAGAGGGATGGGGGGGGATCACAGCCATCTCTGCTGCATTCATGGAAAAGCCTTTATCTCTTTCTCATCGGATGCGCAAAGGCTGAGTACGTCTGTGTGAGAGGAGCACTGCATGTTGAGGAGCCCGCAGTGTGCTCTGTTGCAGAAGCCTCTGGTGGCTGGGGATGCCCTGACTTCCAGCTGAAGGTCCTTTGTGTCTGAGCTGTTCCCTCACCACCATGCAGGTATAGCAAGCAGAGAACGTCGTGGTACGTATCCTGCGGAAATGCGCTTCCCTACCTCAAGCAGACGCACTTACATGCCTGATGTGAAAGCTGTGGGCTCACCCATAGCCGAAGAGGGGCCGAACTTTCAAGATCTGAACAGCTCAGGCTGAGAGCTGTTGCACACCAAATCCTGCTTATCTCATAGAAGCATTTCTATTCCTTTTTTCCTACAAACCAAATAACCACCTTTGATCAAATGAAGCGCTCACAAAAGCAATTTTCCCATCTCCCTTCTCTCTCCCCATCTTTCCCTCCAATCAAGCTGTCCTTGAGATTCAAATCTAACTCAAAACATTGACTACATGGGGTAGAGTGGAGACCGAGCTTTTGTTCTGCTCTCTCATTAGCCCTTGTTTGTTGCTGCTTGATTTATTTGCCTTGCATTTGTTTTCTCCCATGAATGCTAAGCACTGTGAATTGGCACTGAAGTCACTTACGAGCCCTGTGGATTCAGGCTTAGCACTTGCACCTGCAGTCCATGCCCTCAGATGAAAAAACAGTTGTGGCTTGAGCAAGTGATTGGGCCATAGGATGCTAGAGCAATGCCTCTTCCTGCATTTATCCACACTGGGAAAATCTCACCCATGAGCTACCCATGTTTTTCTCCCCTGCTAACCTCCAGATAGATGTCCCCCAGGAATAACAATCAGGAGCAGGTCCCAGCATCACTGCCGACCCTGGTGTCAGTGAGGATCACACATTCTTCTGAAAATACACACACAGAGCCAAGTGCTAGAGCCAAACTACTTCTCCCCGGAAAGCACAACATGGCACTAGCAAGGATGAAGCAGTAGCAGAGAAAGTTGCCACTGTGAGCTGAAAAGGTTTGTATTGGTGAGCATCACTGTGAAGGAACCCCGTGTCGCAGGACTTTGGCCTGCTCAGGCTGCCCAGGGATCCATCCAACCTGGCCTTGAGCACCAGGGATGGGGCACCACAGCTTCTTTGGGCAACTGTGCCAGCGCCTCTCCACCTCTGGGGAAAAAATTTCTGCCCAACATCTGACCTAAGTCTCCCCTCTTTTAGTTTAAAGACATTTACCCTTGTCCTATCACAATCTGCCTGGATAAAAAGTCAGTGATGATGAGCAAATAGGTTTACTAACAACACTCCTGATCTGGGTTTATCATAGAATCATGGAATCAATAAGATTGGAAAAGACTATCACCATCTAGTCCAACCAGCAGCCCATCACACCATGCCCACTGCCCATGTCCCTCAGTGCCACATCCACACGGTCCTCAAACACCTCCAAGAACGGTGACTGCCCCACCTCTCTGGGCAGCCTGTGCCACTGCCTCACCACTCTTTCTGAGGAGAAATTGTTCCCAATAGGCTGTCGGGCAGGGTAGGAAGCCATGCTTTGTGTGCTCTGTCTGCATGAGAGAAACAGAAAACACGGTACAAGAAATGGTTGTTGCCCCATAGGAGAAATTCTGGAGTGGGAGAAAAAAGCAAAAACGCATCCCTCTATTTTTTTGGTCAAAATGGTTTTAAGCGGGAAGCATTTCAATGTGCTGTGGGGACTGCAAGACTGCAAAAAGCCTGTGGTGCACATGCAGTGATGTTCATGGCCAGCTTAAATCCATGGCATGGCCTGAGGCTTTGTGAGAGTAGTTTGTTCCCATGGGCTTGTTTGTGCTTATGTGGGATTTACTTTCATCATTGTGTTTGTAGTTTATTACATGTCAAAAGAACCGGTTAATCCTTTTGTTGATTATTCAGTGTCTTCAGGCTGATCGTTATTTGTAATTAAAAGCGAGTAAAAGTCGCCTGGAATTTTCTCCCTCCCAGGATTCACTGTGATGCACATGTTGGGTGTGTTAGTTCTTCCTCCAGCTACAGAAGCAGGCCCACTGAGCCCACGGGTTACTGTGCATGCCGCTGCTTTTACCTTCCTACAGTCTCCGGTACTCAGTGCAGAGGATGGCTTCCCCTCTGCACAGAGAAGAAGCTCAGCCTGCAGTTTGTTTGGATCACGTACTTTATCTGCTACGGTATGAAAAATAAATAAATATAAAAAAATATATAGCTTTATGAGACCAATTCAATAAAAATGTTATTGGCAATTAGCAAGCTCTTTTTTCAAAAAAAAAAAGAAAAAAGTAATTAGCTCTCCTGCCCTGAGAATTAATGAATGCTTATCATTAGACCCCAAGGAGCAGTCAACCCAATAATAATCCATTTCAGGTTAATGTTGTTCTAAGCCAGCGTCGTTTGAAAATGCAGGCTGTGGGATGATCACAAACATGAGGCACTCGTACTGCTGGTGAGCACTGGAGCAGGAGGCTTCAAAATGAAAGGCCATTAAGCGTAGGTGTGGCACTGAGGGACACCTACCACAGCATTGGTGGTAGGTGGGCAGTTGGACTAGATGATCTGAGAGGTCTTTTCCAATCTTAACGAGTCTGTGATTCTATGATTAATTTGCTTGGCTTAGTATGACAGAACCAACTTCATCAAGGAGATGAAGTGCAGCACCCAAAAAGACGGGTGTCTCTGGGTGCAAATCTTATGACACTGCTGGAGATGCGCCAGTGCTGGTCACTACCCTTCGCTCAATGTGTCCATGGAGCCTGGCAGGGCAGAACACGAGCCATCTGTGTGACAATCAGGAGGTGGCCGATCCACCATCTAAGGCTGTTTGGCAGCCAGGTGGCAGAGGCCGGGGGGAAAGAGCAGCACTGGCTTTGGACCGATGTGAATTTTAACAGCTGGTTCTGCTGAACGTCTGTCTCTGTGTGGCCACATCTCTGCTGCTACACCGTTATGTGCAGCAAGGTGAAGCTCCCAGGTGAGCAGAATGTAATGACTGCTCGGCATGCAGTGCTGTACTGCCTGGGGGTGATCGTACAGTATCACAGCACTGCCCTTCTGGATGCATCAGGGAAATAGTCATGCATGAAGCACAGGCTGAGTGTGAGGGCTGGAAAAAATGGGCAGAAGATAGAAAGGAGAGTATTTGGAAGTGCAGACTCCATTGAGGTCATCTCAGTGGGCACAGGGCCACGTTACAGTTGGTTTAGGCAACCTCAGTCTTGGCATTTTGTAGATTATGGATGCCTAGCTGCAGCTGTAAGAAGTTTTCAACAGACATTTGTTTGGATGTAGTCACTTAGCTTTAAAAAAAATTATGTAGGGGAAACTTTTTTTTTCATCACAGCCATGTTCTGAGGGAGGCTAAAATCCCTACTACAGCCTCTCAGTTCTTGCTGGACAGGGTCACTACATGATGGCAGAGCAGCACTTGGCTGTGGAGAAGTGGGGATGAAGGAGTGCTTGCACGGCGGAGGCCGATCCATGTGCTGCACTTTGATTTCAGCATCAAGGGGAAGAAAGCATTCCTCAATTTAACACCAGTAAGTGGTTTACCCCTTCTTGAGCCGTTTTTGCTGGAAGGGTTAGCAGAGCTCTAGGGGAAAGTTTTACAAGGGGGAAAAAAAAGTCTTTTTTTCCTAACTAAAAAGGTTTTTAAAAGGTCAGCCAGCTGGGATTAGTTTTGGAACTTGAGTTAATAATCACTTAACCTCCACATTTACAGTATCTGGGCATAAGGATTACGTGTTGGGGTACGATAACGGCATATTTAAATTAAAGCGTTTGCAGTTATTGCTTTGGGAGAGTTGCCCTGTCTTGTTTGACTTTTGCTTTTTTTCTACGAACTAAATGGATGAAGATTTGGTGGGATCTTAAGAACTGAGGAAGGCTGAGGTGGGTCTCCCATGGATTCACACAGTACTCTGGAGCCCATCATTTTCCATTATTCATTTTCTTGCAATATCATGGAAGGTAATCTTTGCAGGAAGTGCTGAAGCTGGGAACAATACAATCAAAGAATATCTTGAGTTGGAAAAGATCCACAAGGATCACCTAGTCCAATTCTGGCCTCCACACAAGACCACCGAAGATCAAACCCTATGTCTGAGAGCACTGTCCAGATGCTCTCTGAACTCCAGCACTGGTGGCCGTGCCCAGAGCCCTGGGCAGCCCGTTCCATGCCCACCGTCCTGTGGTGCAGCCCCTTTCCCTGACCCCTAGAGCTCAGCACTGCCCCTCTGCTCCTTGTGAGGAGCTGCAGCTGCCA
Source organism: Meleagris gallopavo (assembly GCF_905368555.1). Lineage (NCBI taxonomy): Eukaryota > Metazoa > Chordata > Aves > Galliformes > Phasianidae > Meleagris > Meleagris gallopavo. Next base: position 110,955,337 of record NC_139404.1, on the reverse strand, counting down.
TCAGGCCTCCCCTCAGCTCCTCTACTTTGCACTGATGACACCCAGGGACCTCAGCTGTCCCTCATGTATCTTGTCCCCCGAACCCTTCATCATCATCACAGGCCTTCTTTGGACACGCTCTAATAGTTTTATGTCCTTCTGCTGTGCCTAAAGCCTCACACAGCAACAAAGGTGAGGTCACAGAGTAGAGCGGGTGCAGGAGCAAGGCCACCGGGTCCTGAGGGCTGCTTGCTGCTGAGGGGCTGAGCAGGCAGCACGGGGATGATTGCCGGGCTCCAGGCAGCCTGACAGGCTGGATATCCAGAAAAACAAAAGACTCATTTCTGAAAGCATCAGTTACAAAGATTGCAGCTCACAGCCTTGCCTCCTCTCGAATTATTGCTCTCAGGTGGTCAGCCTCGGGTGGGGAAACTCCTCCGGCCAGCTCTCAGCAATCAGGATTGCCGGGGTGAGAGGCTAAGGGTGCTGCTGGTGTCATGCCACTGCTGGGCTTCAGAAAGAAGACAAGGACAGATTCACCGGGTGAATAAGGAGGCCCTTTATCTTGCAGGTCCTCATGTACCCTTAGATGAGGCTGTGTTACTTGCTGGTGCCAAAGAACTACCCTGCAAGGGCACAGTGTCTCCTCTTGCTCCAGGCTGTGTCCTTCATCCTGACACTGCGTTACCACCCAAAGGATACTTGCAAATATAGCTCTTCCACAGCATGCCTGCCAGAATGACATGATGGGTCCACTTCTTCCTTCTTGCTGGAATTACCATGGTCCCTCTCCAGCTGGTTAAACTTCAGCCATGCTGTGGAAGGAGCTTCCACAGGAACCCCAAGCCCCACTGCAGGGATTCAGGTCAGCCTTGCTCCTCCATCCCAGCAGCCCCTTGGAGCCCTACATCAATGCAGACAGTGCTGTTTTCAACACTGCATTCAAACCCCTGGCATTCAGCTTTTTCTTTCCCAGTTAAGATTCTCAGCACTTTGGCTTCTTAAGACAAAGGTCAGTGCCCCTGAGGAAGGCAGGAGATGTGGTCACAGCCCTGAGTCTGAGGCACAGTCCCAAGACAGCCTCGCTGCCAGTGGCTGCCTGATGGAACCACATATGTTGGCAGCAGCCTAATGAGCTGCCCTTAAGATGTGTGCTGCAGAGGGTGAGTACAAAGCACCAGCCCCCATGCAATCCTCATCTCTGTTTTGTGCAGGTTAATGAGCAGAAGAATGCCTAGCTGTGAAAAAACCCTACATGGGCTTTCCAGTTTATCAATACTCTTTATTTTTACCACTTACCCTTCATGGAAGAAATACAATCAGATAAACTATACTTTGGTGACATTTTAATATGCTGAATATTTTCTGTAACAAAGAAAATAAGCGTGTGGTGGTACTCATGTCTGGGTATGTGTATAAAAGGCAGTTATTATGCCATGTATCACAATAACAACAGTAATAATATCATTGTATATAAACTCATATATCATGGCTGAACTTGAATACATTTTTTGCCTTATGGAAAAGCGGAGCCCCATCGCAATCCCATTTTGCACCCCCCACACACCCACACACAAGATGGGCAGATCTAATTTCAGGCCTGCAAGCACTGCCAGTGTCCCTTCAGTGCTCTTGCAATTGCACCTCTTACACCACTGCTCCTTATTCCCACTCAGTGTATTGTAGCACACTCGGTGGTGTTGCAACGGTGGCTGACAGCTCCCTTTGCAGATCTGCTTCTGTCAGTTGCAGGTGCTGCTAATCGGATAAGGCTGTTGTTTCAGTTGTGCTCATGTTTGCCTATGCTAAATGACAAGCAGTAGCTTGTACTCTGCTTTCTTTTCGAGTCTTGCAGCTGTAGTTGCCGTCTCACCTCCAGAACATATCAAAGTTTTTCTCTTTGCTTTGCAGTATAGTGGCTCTTAGTTGCAGGGAGGTGCCTGGCAGTGGGTGAACCTCATTAGCCCATCATTGAGGCAGCTCTGAAACCGATTGCAAGCGAAGGGCAGTCCCCTGAATCTGGTCCCAGTCTGGTTTCTGTTGGTTGATCTGCCACATGGAAAACAAGTCATGCTGGATGCTGTGTATTTGTGGGTTCCCTCCCTTCATCCTAGGAACGTGTTTAGTAAGGAGCCGAGGAGATAAGCATAGGAGCAGTGGCTGCTTCCGTAAATCTTGTTCTCACTAATGAGCCTTGGGGAGAAGGCTGCCTAATCGAAAGAGGGCAAAATTAATATATCACCCTCATGTCTGAGAGCAGAGCAACTAATCTTGCTAATAACACAATCTCCCACTATGGCAATGATAAAGGATGTCTCGTTCAGTGCCGGTTGGAGGAGCCTGTGCGATGCAAGGTTCAATCTCCACACACAGAGGTAATCTCCAACGAAGTGTTAAGCCCAGCAGTAAACCTAAAGCTCCTGTGCTTCCTAATTGGTTCTTGTTCAGCACCAAGCTTCCAGCTGACTTTCACAGTGCCTTGAACAGGGAGCTGGGAAGTGGTTCCCAAACAGCGCTGAGCTAGACTACAGTGCAACTGGAGGGCTACTTGGCAAGTTTCCTTTCGTTTACTTCACAGATGCCTCCTACAGATCAAGTACCAGGCTTAGAAGATTAAATGTAGGGAAGGTGGAAGGATACTTTGGAAAAAATCCAAATTAAACCTTGCCTCTTGGCCTGAGGTAGGGTAGGAAAATGGGAAAGACTAGTGAGTGGCACTTATTCTCAGTAGTGGTTTCAGCTACAAGGCTGGGTGATGGTAAAAAGGGTAAAACGTGACTTCAGAGACAACAGTTAAGTGAGTGGCCTACCAAAGTTCAATGTCCTGCATAAGAACTTAGAAAAAAGAACATACGTATTTTAAACAGAATCAAAAGAAATAATTAGCTTTAATTACCCTTCTTAATCTGGTATATAAAAGAAACTCCACAACTCAAAGGTGATCATCTCTTGAGACTTTTTCACATAGCACCCCACAAGTGTGCAGAATATCTCCCTGTTGAGCTTCCAAAAATGACAACACAGGCCACCTGGGCATGGACACTCAGACCCTACTGGGCCAAGCAATGTACCCTGCCAAGACACAATGCAAACACAACACAACGGAATGTGTTGTCTCGAAAGGGTCAAAGAGCATGCGGCTGGAAATTCCAAAGTAAAGCTTAGTGGGCATGGTGGTGATGGGTTGATGGCTAGACTAGTCAGTCTTAGTGGGCTTTTCCAACCTTAATGATCCCATGGTTCCATGAAAGCAGGCAGAGGAAAAACACACACAAAAAGAGGGAAAGTCGTTTCTGCTAGGGATGATAAAAATACAGGTTTGGTGCGCGTGTAGAATTCTTCCAGCTAGAAGCAATCACCAAGACTTCAGAAAGGAAAAAGTTGGGAAGCTAAGATAGAGTGATTGTCATGAGAATGATATGAGCAATGTGCAACAAGAAGACACTGTGCTGATGTTTCAGGGTCTAACTCTGAAAACATGGTCACTGCAAAGCTAACCACAGCCACACAAATGAGTAGAAGAGCAATAAATTTTAAGCAAAGATTAAAACTTGCAACATCAAACCTTCCAATAAGAGATATCGCTTGACTGGCTACTTCCCACTAAGCCTACTAAAGTCAATGGATTTGACAACAGAAGGCAGGAGGTCATGAGATTGCATGTATCTGTGCTGTTGGGCCCAACCAAGAGGGTGTATGTCACCAAAAGCTGGAACAGAAATGAAACCCTTCCCAGGAGCAAGGGGACATACTATAGCCTTGTAAAAGACAGCAGGCAATCACCCAGCGACACAAAGGTATGTCATGGTAAAGATGAGGCTCACTCTTACTACCACCTGTATGGTTTCCCAAACCTGAAATTAAGGGATTAAAAGCAGTATTGCAAAATAGGAGAGCAGATAGCATAGCTTGTAGCACATGGAACTTGAGAAAGAAAGCTTCACGCTTGTGGAGGAGAGCACATGGGACAGGAGAGGGACCTGGTTGTGCTGTGACCCTTTGACAACTACACTGAAAGCAGGAGGGGACCAGAATCTTTGGCGAATCATTTGCTTTGGCAGGGTTTTATCAGCTGCCAGAGGATGAAGGAAAGCTCCAAAGCGGAGCTGCAGCTGGGTGTGAGGGGGCTGGCAGCCCTGGCAAGTTGGGTGGGGACAGGGACTCTGGTACAACACTGCGGTGTGCTGCAGGCTCCAGCATGCAGCTGAGGCTGAAATTTGAAATACCCTTCTGAAGTGCTCTGAGCGCCACAAATACTTCCCAGCCTCATTCCAAGCACTAGGGAGTCTGGCAGGAGCAAAAGCATCCATTGATTGTGTGCCATGTGGAGGCAGCGTGGGGATCGGAATCCCAAATGAGAGAGGGCACTGAGGCAGCCAAAAAGATGCCAACCAAACCTCAGCCAAGCCAAATGCCAATCCCAGACAATTTAATTATGTCTGGAGAAAACAGCCACGAGGGGAGTAAAGCCACTGTTATTAGCTACAGTGAACAAACTGAGAGTGAGGGGGGTAAACATGGAAATGTAGAAATTGCAAAAGAGGTTGAAATAGGTCCATGTGTTCACACCCAGCAGTGCAACACAAGCCTCTTACTAAAGAAATTGACTCACTTGGATACAAAATAACTTTGGTAGCTAGGGCAGAGAGCAGAGAACAGTGAGAGCAACCATTTGAAGTGTCCAACAGCATCACCATTCAGCATCTCCTCCTCCTTCCCCTTCAAGCACCACCATCAGACTTATGCTACAGGCCAAAACACAGCTGTAAATAAATAACAGATCTTTGCCAGGCTATGGCAATGACTGTAAAATATTCCATGTTTTCTGGCTCATGCCATCACAAGTGTCTATTTCATTGGGATGGCCATATTTTTTATTCTTAAACTGTAACCCATCGAAGAGTGTGACGTTGGTTGATATGCAGTACGAGTTTAGCATACTTGGTGAAGCTGAGATGATGATCAAGAGTCTCTGCTAAACTGAAAAAAAAGGTCATCAGAAAAGATCCAGTTGTCCATAGGGGGAACTGAAGGAAGAAGAGGTTGGTGTCACCCCAGAAATGGGGAGTGTCTTTGGACTCACCTTGAAAGTTGGAAAGAAGAATGGTGGGACTTCTGAATAGCCTTCTGTGTGCCAGACAGCTTGGTGAGATACAGCCAGATGATTTGGAGACAGCAGAAACTCCCATGTGAACACGATAAAGCCTAACGTGCTGTCTCTCCAGAAGAAAAAAATGGGAAAATGGGAAAGGAAACAGCCAAAGAGGAAGTGCTGCAACCAGCAGCAAACCCTCAACTTTAAGGACAGTGTAATCAGCCCTTCCATACAGCTCCCAAACATGAGCATGCAGCCATTTCAGGAGCATTCACAAAGACAGTGGACACCATGGCATTTCCCACGGTGCCAGGAAGGAAAGCACACAAGGGGAGGGTGGGAAAGTACTGTGCAGTCACTTCAATCGCTGACATGAAAAAGGACAGAAAATAGCCTGATGTCCAGGGGCAGGCAGTGCAAAAGACCCCTGTTTCCATTCTGAGAGGGTCAAGCACGTGCTGTTGACCTCGAGAAAGCTCATATCAGCTGCGTTACGCCCGTGCTGCTCCTTCTCATTCCAAGTGCTCCAGCTGTGCTCTTGCCCAGACCCTCCGGTAATGTGCCCAGGCCCTCTGGGAAATAACTCATGTTTCAAGCACAGGAGGGTTGCGGAGTCAGCTAAAGTATTTATGGACTTTTAATGTCAGGCTGTAACTCCAGGATACCCACTGCTCTTTTAGGTCCATATCTGCTGGGTGATTGGTAGCTGGGATTTTATCATTGCACAACAATCACTGTCCTCTAACTAGCGAAATCTGACTTCTGAAAGGGCATCAGTCTGTCCCCCATCTTACTGTAATTTACTAGATTGTTCCATATCCCCATCTGGCAATTGGCTGGAGCTCTGTTTTTTGTTTTCCCCTCAAGTTATTCAAGGAGACACAGAGCTGGCTGAGTACAGTGGGTCATTATATGCCTTTTAAAGTAGTTGCTGGATTTATTTGAATGGGGATTAAAAAGACTAAGAACATTTTCTTTAAATGAATATAGTAGCCTGCAATTTTAAAATGGTGGTTTTGGCCCATCATATTGATTTGTAGTTAGAGGACTTTGAAGTTTTTACTACAGTGTGAAGAAAACTGTAACTATTGATGCTGGGGAAAACCAGCAATTCTAGAATTTTTTTCCAAGACTGTGAAACAACAGGTGCACAAATCCCACTGCAATTCAATGAAAATTGGTCTCTCACCCCTCTAAGTTACTTTGTAAAGCTCGCTTATAGTGCTTCCAGTCGATTTACACCCAATTAGTATTTCCTATCAAAAACGCTTCATACATATTCACATATTATTATCTTGGAAAAAAGAAATTGGAAAGGCGTTTTTGACAGTGTTACATGGAAACATGTTTCAGCCCTTTCCTTATCTGTCTTCATCTCTGAAGTCCCACAGCTCGGTTTAGCTCTGTGTGGTGCTGACATCCACACAGTGCAGGAGGAGACCTTTCCACATGAAGCCACAGAGAGCTGAAGATGTGCTGCTCCTTTCTCCTCCTAATGCTTGTATGGAGCTCATCCAAGTGTTGACCCTTATACCAACCCATGATACTTTGCTGTATATGCCTATCCTTAAGGCTTCAGTTGCTCTTGGCTTCGACCCCCTGTCAAAGATCAATTCAGTGAGCGAGTGCCAACTGTGTACTGCTCCTTTCTGCACTTGCTGGCATAGCAGTAAGCTAACACAGCTGCTAATGCCTCCTTTCTGCAGCAGTATTATCTGCATGTTTACAGACAAGACCTAAGCTGGGCTGTAGGAAAGGAATGCTTAATTATTTGGTGCCTGTATCCCTGCACAAGATTCTGCATTAAAACCATGGGATTTTATTTTTGTTGCTGCAGGGGACAGGATGGGGAAAAACGAGGAACACAGAAACCCTTTTCTTTCCTAATTGTGCTGTGTCTATCCAAACCATTTAGTCATTCTCCGTGCACGCTCGGTGGGAGAACAATAATAACAATAATAACACCAAAAATAATAATAGTATCTTAATGAAACACTGCAAAGAGGAGCTAATTAGTAAGTGTCACACTACCCTCTCTGGGTGTTTGCTAAACTGCAGAGGGAGCACATCTGTGTGCTGATGGCAGGTGAGTAATGAGAGAGCTCAGCCTCTTCTCAATATACAACTACCACCAATTTCAGAATCTGTAAATATTAGAAAACAGCACACAGTAATTTTTTCTTTCTCTGTCTTTGTATATATATCCTCATACATGTATGACTCAATAGCTAATATTTCCGTAAGCACATTCGTTAAAAAATAGCCATGCTGTCCCAAAAGCTGAACTAAATTGCATCTCAGCAGCAATACTTCTGAAGGCTTTTTGATGGTCATTTCTATCTCTTTGAAGGCATCCTCGGCATCTGGAGGCATTCAAGGCCAGACTGGATGTGGATCTGGGCAGCCTGGTCTAGTGGTTGGTGACCCTGCATGTAGCAGGGGAGTTGAAACTAGATGGTCCTTTTTAACCAAGGCCATTCTATGATTCTATGATTCTATGATTCTATGATTCTATGATTCTATGATTCTATGATTCTATGATTCTATGATTCTATGATCCAAGTCCTTGGAACAGGAGCATTTACCAGTTTGGTTTTGAGGCTGCATTTGGAGCATGCTGTGGATCTTTTACAATCTGTGCAGTGGCACATCACTGCACAGCTTATGAAATCAACTGCCACAATTATTAGGCATTCACAGCACAACCTGACCCTAACTCAGCTCCTTGCATTGACAAACCATTGGCTTTGGGATGTGTTAGCTACAATAATCCTCACTTTTTGCCTACTCTAAGCAAGAAAACAGTAAGTAAGACGTGTACCATTTAGGTCGTGGCTTTCTTGCTTTAGCATTAAAAACATCCTGACTTTTTTTCATTTTTGGAAAGAGACTCCATGTGAATGTCCTTGTCTAAGATTTATTCTCCCTCCACAACTGATGTGCAGTGCATTGCAAGCCACGTGATTGCCTTTGTCCAGCAAGACTATCCTTTGGAAATGCTGCAAAAATATAGGTCGTATTGCATTTGGAGAAAATTACTCTGAAAACAGAAAAAAAGAAGCTTGAAAAGCACTTTGAGATGTAAGCTATTACGTAAAAGGTCAGCTGTTGTTGTCATTACTTTATTTGTCATTATTGTTGATAATAATGAAAATGCTTGCTTGGCTTCAAAAAGGTCATTCTTTCTGCTGCTGTTTGATTCCATTTTGAAGTCTGAAGTTTTCGTCCCTCTAACTTAGTATTGATTAACTTTGAGTTTGCTAAGGAAGCAAGGCTAATTCCATCACTTTGGTTGATTTTCAGTCCTGGTAACCTCAACAGTTCTTAAATTCACCTGTCAATTTAAGCAACTGTGACAGAGAGCCAAAGATGTCAAAGATAAAACTTTCTATGAGTTACAAGAAGGTGGAAATCTGAGTAGAAAAGACCCTGTTACTGTTCCCAGGAGGGAAAATGTACAATGTGAGCGTAACTGCTGTTAGGCAGTACAAAGTCCTCTAAGGTGCTGAACCTCAAGCCATAAATCTGTAGAAAACCAGGTCTCACTGGATCTAGTCTTCAAACACTTCTTTGTTGTTCTCTCTTGATAATGAACCCAATAAACTCCTAAGTAAAGATTTGAATTGTAGATGACAGTATATCCTGTGCTAGCATGTAAAGTTGAACCTTGGTGTTATTCATAGCTCACCAAGCCTATGGGGTGTGGTATTGCTTTCCTGAAAGTTGCCAAGTTTTCTGGTTGGTGGTTCAGCTGCTGCCTTGTTTTCCCATGGAACAGGTGGTGGAGGTGTTCTGAATACAGCTGGTCACCTTACCATCATTTTCTTCACTCGTTCCTCACGACGGCTCATCCCCAGATCAAATAAGTTTGTTTTTCTTTGCCCCATCACCATCTATTTTTTAACATACTTAGCATGAGATTTTTGTACTCATCCCTTACTTAAATAATGCTGACACTCATCCACAACAAGTTCCTGTGCCTATGATGTATATGTGGATCCAACTGCAGAAGGAATTTTTTTTTATAAAGAAATCAGAGATTATTTCTAAATCAGTTTCTAGCACTTGCTTGCCAACAGTGAGATTTTTTTTTTTCCCTAAAGGAAATGAAATTCAAAGTCCAACCCGTCTCTTTCTCCCTCACTGCCAACTTCCATTCACGAATCTGGAGACTTCAGTTCTGCACATCCAGCGCTGACTGCGGGGCGGCCAGAGTCACTTCTCTGCCTTCTTTGTTTTGGATGTGACTAAGATGAACTGGAATCAGAACTAAAAGCAAGATGTTCACCAACAGTTAATTTGTACCTAATAGAAAACTAGGCTGGACCATATCCCCAGCTTTTTTTTTTTTTCTTTTTTTTTTCATATCTAATTATAATCTTAAAAATGTCATGGCACTGAGTTTGCAGACGCAGCATACCCTACACGAGCAGGGAGAATGGATTTTGAAAGTAAATCATAGATCTGTACATCTGTACAAGTAGCCCTTGTGTTTCTTGACCAAAGGACTTAGCACAGCATTACTCTACTTCTAGCCCATTGATTCTAGGGCTCCCCAAAAAACTGCTCGCTCACACCTTACAGGCATCCCTGCGTTCACTGGAATTATTCACCAAATACATTCAGAAAAACGAATACATTTGAGGAAATCACGACATACGGACAATTACCAAAGGAAGGGGAGGACCCACAAAAATTGCTCCGGGTCATTATTCACTGTCACTGAAAATTATTCACCTGGCTCTGCTCCCAAGCTTCCATATGTAAATCACGTCGAGCACGACTAAGCCGCATTTGCCAAACAAGTTGAGTGCTCGGCTAATGGCTTCGTTCCCTCCGCAGCTTCAGCACTAAATCAGGCGATCCAGTGATTCCGAATGACACCAGATATCTACTTTTAGGAGGTATCTAATCAGCTAAAGAAGTTTCCAAATGAGCCACAAATAGCGCGTGTGGCCGCTGGTAATTTATCCCCTTCCCGTTGCTATCGACAATGTGAAATAGGGTCTCTTTGCGCCGGGGTTATCCAGCCATTACGGCACATGAAATATTGATGCAAATGAATGGGAAAGAAAAAAAAAAAAAGAAAGAAAAAAAGAAAGAAAAAGCCGGAGATTCCGCAATTCCGGCTTGCTAAGAAGCCCGATTCCCCTCAGCGAGGCGGGAGCGCGATGCGGGCGGGCGGCACTAGATGGCGGGGCAGCGCCGGCTATCGCGGCTCCCGGCTCGCCCAAGCCGGGCTGATGCGGCTCCCAGGGCTGGGCGCCCTGCGTGTGCCCGTGCTCGGAGCACCCCCTGCTCCTCACCTTCACATGACTGGGGTGGCCCTGCAGCCTAGGCAGCGTTCGATGTTGCTCTTAAATGACCAAAATGGACGTGCGGCTGGCTCTCCTCTCGATTGCTGTTGTTGGCATCGGTTGTCTGCTTTGCAGCTGCCCTCCTGAGCTCTGGACCCCGGGTGAGACGAGCAGCCCTCTCTCCAAAGGAGATTACCCAGCAAATGTGTGTAAAAACTTGTCTCGTCTCCTCATTGACCTAAAAGAAATTTGCATTTAATAGTCCTACGGGGAAACACCTCTCCTATCAATTTTATGTCAGTCTGCGCACTGCTGTTTTACTGCGTGAGGAGCTACCAGCTACGCAGTTAAGCTGCGAGGCATTTTTATTAGGAGTCTGTTCTGCTCTTTCTACATGCTGTAGAAATTTCTAAAGAGAAAATTCTGTAGGATTTTCTACAGAGCTGTTTATGCGAAAAGGAGTAACGGAGGAAAAGGTGGAATCTTTGGGATCCCATTCTGGATCAAATAACCAAAATCTAAGCTGAAGAAGGCGCTAATCTTTGGGCAGGCCAATGGCTTCCCATCCTGTTTGTTTTGGGTTGTTGTGTTTTTGTTTGTTTGTTTGTTTTTGTAAGGGAGTGATGGTTACAGTCACGTCAATAAACTCCTCCTCACAACTGTAAGCTTCACCCCGTTTTAGGGATACCAACTGACCTTGCACCATATCTAAAACCTAGTCTCAAAAATGTGGTTTAAGTTGGAGATAGAATAGGCAATATCCAAATGCTCTGTTCTTTTAACACTTAGGAATGTAGAGACTCAAAGAGTGATGTTCCTCTCAGTGTGGTTGCAATAGAGTTTATACGGCTCTGGGTGCTAATGGAAAAGATGGGACTCCCTTGGAGATGTTGTAGTCCTCTACTTTGGGTGCAGTTGAGCCCAAATGGCCACTCAGTGCTGCAGAATGACTTCCAAAGCAGAGATTTCCCTCAGAAAGTTTTGCAGAACCTTTGAGCTTTGTCCTTCAGTTTTTCTCTCCATCCTTGTAATACTCCACCCTTCCTATTCTCCCCTGCCTTTTGGGAGGCGTTGGGCAGGCAGTCCCGGATCACCCTTCCATAGGGAGCTCATCACATGCAGAGGCTGCACCGATTCCCAAACTTTGGGGATTAAAGCTGCACATAACAATAACCTAAGATTATCTTCTCCTTGGATTGGAGAAGGTTTGGCAGTTGCCAGGCCCAGACAATTTCTGCATTTAGGACAGGAAGAGGCTGACTTGAAAAAATCCTGCTTTCTGCTGGTGTGGACTTGAGACAAGTAAGATGTATTGCGCTCATCCTTGGCCACTTAAATAACATGGTCTCACTCCGTATAAACCGACTTATAATATGAATGAAAAAATAACTATGGATCATGAAACAAGTGGGAATGGATAATCAATTTTTATCACTAATATTGTGGGAAAGACCAATAACTCTGAATGAGTTATGAAAGGCTTTCTCTGCTCTGAGCAGATATGTCTCTTTTTCAAGCAGTCTCCTTTTATCTCCATCTTAATAATCGAGGTTATACATATTATATGTTGAGTTACACACATTAAAACTAACTTTTTTTTTTTCCCTTATCCATCGTATTTCTTTTTAAAACAAAGGAATATGAAATTCACACAGATGAACCAGCTGTAGGAGGCACCACGCTGATGGAATAGAAAAGCCTTTCAGCTTTACAAACATGGGTTCAAACCAAGCTTAAGTAAGTGACAAGCGAAATGGGGCTATTGATTTCAATCTAGTCCCATTTGGCTACAGCAAAAACGCAGCACAAGTGTATCAGTGCTTAAAGGGACACTGCCAGCTAAAAGATAGTGCTTCTGCTGCATGGCATCAGTGGACTTATTTATGCTGGTTGAAATTAGTGGATTGGTTGAGATTACTCAAGCTGAAAGACATCCGAGAGTAAATTCATCTCCCCCTGTGTTGGGAGGTGCAGTTGTGCTTCCTGCCAGATCCGTACCCCAATTCTCCTTTCCATTTATACAGCAGAGCACATGCAGAGCATTCAGGAAGGTGAGGCTGGGAAAACATTTTCTTGAGACTTGTCTGTCAAAGAAACCCATTTATATGGAGTCAAAACTCTCTGGCCATCACAGGAGGCAAGTGTTCAAATGTACCTGATTTTCCTAGCTACCCTGCACCCCTCTGCTCAGCATCCCACTTGGAAAAGCACTGGGGAGCATTGATGGTATTGCCCTTCAGTCACGTTTCATAGTGCAACTTCATTTTCTGGGAGAGCTATAATGCAAGTACTTACAAATTCAGACCTTGGTGGGGAAATCTGCGTGAGAGAAGATGACCTTCTGCTTTGCTCTGCACTGCTTCTGTGGTTGATGTCCGGTACTTGAAGAAGTAAAAAAACTTGGCTTCTGTTGGTGACAGTCAAAAACAGGTTGCACAATGTACTGGGAATGAGAGAAAACAGGAGGAGAGGTGTTAGATTGTAAAATGTTAAAATTATTTATAACCTCATCTGAAAAAAAAAAAAAAAACCCTCAGAGCCTGGCACACATCATTAGGGATTGATTTTTAAACAATTTGCATGTAGCTCCTTCAAGGGCTCAGGACTGAGCTCAGAGAGCCGCGTCCAAAGTTTGGCTTTCCCTGTGGCTGCTTCACTCCCGAATCCCCGATCTGAAGTAACCCATGGAAGCCCACAGAGGCAGTTTCTTGTTTTCATGGGGCTCTTTTACCCGCCTGATCCCACTCCCCTGGAGCACCTTTCCCTCTGCTGTTCAAAGACACAGCAGGGCTCAGCGGTTGGCTCTTTGGCTGCCCCTCTGCTTCCTTGCACTGGGGAACTTGTGTCAGAAGTTCAGCATCGCTAAATGTCATTTTGAGTGATTCTGTAGTTCTAGGTTAATAAACTGCCTAGCGTCATGGAGGAGCTGAACCATGCATTACCCCAGTTGCTACGGGGAACCCTTTCTCTTAACCATGCATACAAAATATGCAGTTCAGAATGATTCTCAATAGCCCTACATTTCCAGATTCAAATTTTTAGTTAAACAGCATTTTCAGTCTTCTGTTTCTAAATGGGCACATGCCTAACCCAAGCAGCAAGACTTAAATCTCCCCGACCTCCTTGACTGGAGCATCTCAAGGTCCACTCTGGCCACAGAGAAAAAAAATAGCAAAGAATAGTGAACTATCATAACTTGCAGAAAGCAAGCTCTCTGCAATTATTTTGTTATTAAATTATGAAGAAAAAAAAAAAAGTCTTAGCAATTCAAAGCATCTTCATAGTGATCCAGCTTCGATGCTGTCTAAAGATTATGTTTGGCTCTAATTTAGGGAGGCCATTTCTCAGTTCAGGAGGGAAATAGAGTGAGGCCTCCAACCCTGGTGAGAATGAGGATCATTAGAAAAAAATTACTGGTGTTACCATCTCTAATATGGCATAAACACACATGTAAAAGGGTTGGATTGCTACTGCTATTGTGAAAATGACTTTAAAAACACATGCAATTAGGTGCTTTATACGTACGCAGGTAGGTATTCTGGGACTTTCCTTGATGCTGTGGGAAGTCGAATGCCTAGATATCGCCGACATCATTTTTTGTGCCATAGGCTGCTGAACTCTGTATGCATGCCCTCCGAAACCAGAATTTGGTTTAGATGCAAAACAAAAGACAGCTTTTGTTCCAGGCCCCATTCGGCGCTGCACCCCGTGGTACCTATTGGTGGGGTGTCTGCCAGAGTGCTTCTGTCCGCTCCCAGTTCTTCCCGCAGGCACTGCGGTCTGTATCCCTCACGAGCCTGGCCGCAGCTTTCAGAAACATTCAATAAATCAACAGTTAAAAGGGAAGGGTAGACACGGGGAGCAGGTGCTTATTATCTGTGCATCTCTGGAGAAGAATAACCCACAGTGTATTTCCATGCCCATTTGAAATGGAATATGGCCATGACCCTGCAAGTGGCTCTGCTTGAATTGTTCTTGGCATCGTGCTTTACTCCTAATATTTTCATTGTCTGCCTCCATCAGTTTTACCTCCCACTGTAGCATTAATTTTGTATGTGAATATGGAGGCTATGCTTTAAATAATACAGCATATGCTTTTTATTTGCCATGTAGAATAATATTTTTTTGGCTGATTTATGTTCCACCTGGACAAAATTATTTTTTATGATGGGTTTATTTCATTTGTTCCCACTTCCCCAAGTGGAGGGGGGGGAACGGGGAAGGAGAAATCTTGTAAACCACCAATAATGACAAACATAGAAATCTGCTTTGAAATACAAATTTCCTGCAAAAACTGATCCTCTCCAACCATGCAAATGAAAAAATGCTGTTGTAATAATTTCAAGCTAGCAAATGCATGGTACTGCTGAAGAGGGTAATCTTTGGGCTCTTGTCTTGTCCCTTAGACAATGGGAGCATGGAGAAATTATTCATATGGATAGAGCATGGATTTAATTTAACTCTTTTCTGAACTTCAGCAAGAAACAAAACCAGGACAAAACCCTGTGGTCTTCAGGTTTGTGGATTTGCTGCACGACTTCACGGGCAAAGCTGCCAAACCCACTTCATTTCCTGTTTTCACAAGGGCTGTAGAAAAAGATGGTATTTACCACTGAAACGAGTTAATTCTCCTGACAAGTGGCTGCATAGGGCTAATTTGGGGATTAATAACAACAACAATAATACGTGATGTACCTACAGAAATATTCATATCAACAGATCTATTAAGAAAAAAATATGCCTTATGTAACGCTTAGCACAGTTTAGTTCTGATTTTGACTTGCAGCTTTAGGTGCTTTTAACAACGAAGCGTTAATCACACAAATCCATAATAGTCACTGCAGTCAGAGAGCTCTGATTCTATTTCGGGTTGCAATAGCCATCTTTTACCATAAAACATCCTCCAGCCAAACCACATTTTAACAGGAGTGCCTACAATAAGGACACAGAGCGTCATCTCCACGTCAGCTCTGAACCGCCAGGTAAAGTAAGAGATCCTTCAAGAGCAGCTTTCCTTTCAATACTGAATGTAACGAGAGAATACTTCAACAGGAGAATCTCACTGCTGCTAGTCCCATCCTGTAGCTCCCCAAAAGGTGGTAGAAATCCAAGCTGATGTCAGGCCCTCTGCATCATCTGGCAGCAACTGGAAGATTTGTTCTTGTGCAGCCCCTCTTCTCCCTAGACAAAGCTCTGTTCCCACGCCTTTTCCTGCCACATCCCAAGTTCTTGTTCCATCAACTAGCACAGAAAGCTTCACTAAAATCTGGCGCACATCTTTTCTGCTCCATCTAATCAAGTGCAAAATGTATCAAACAGCAAGACAGGCACTGAAAACTGTGTCACTGGTTGAACATGAGGGAAGGTGAACTATGGGACAGGTGTGTATTGGATTTGTTCCACCATTGTTTCCAGCCCTGGCCTTTTCCAAGCCAAACTGAGCTCACGTTCTTCCATCAGCTCCTCGGAATGAAGGCAGCTCCTGCAGGAATCGTCAGCCTGCAATAAAGCTACAGTAGATGGTGCTAGAAAGGTGCAAAAGACGCAGCTAGTCATTTGAGGATACCTGCAAGATTTACCCCTAAGCTAAGCGGTTTAGAAAATGTGCAATTTAGATTTATCAGTTCAGGAGGGAGATTCAGATAAAAACAGTTGAGCCAGTGAGATTATTAAATGCAGAACCCTGCGCTGAGACAATGCCCACGTTATCTCCCACACTGACTAAGGGGAAACAGGGAAACGGGCCCCCGCAGCACCCAGGCAAGCAGGCCAAAGGCAAGGTGCGTCAGGGTCTGGGAGGGAAGGGCAGGCAGAGGGCTTACCCTCCATCCAGGGACTTCTTCCACAAGCTGCAATGGGGACAGGCAGCAGAAACTGCACACGTGCTGCAGGCGATGCAATTCCTGATGTCAGCCCCACGTCCAAACTGCACACATTACAGAAGGACGGCATTGTGTATTTACTCTGATGGATGCTGCACTCGGTGCATCGCTTCTGTGCAGATTTACTCGGTATTTCAGTGTGTGTGCTGCCTCATCACAGAGATTAAAGGCTCTCTTCAGAACCCAGCGTATTACACACAGATGTATAAATCAAGGCTTAATATATAATATTTGTCCATAAAAGTACATCATTGTGGCATTTGTTTGGATCTGTGCATATTAAATACTGTTACAGAAAGTCACAGGTTTACTGAGGATTATTTTGTTATGCCAACGAAGTCCTCTCCCATTTGAAACGGGTATCTTATGTGTCAGAGGATGGACGCAATTGCAGAGGGGAAGGGGCAAGATTTGTTCCCGACCCTGTGTGTGCTTTCATCTGTGGCTGCAGCACAAAGACCTGCTATCCCTCACCTTGGCAGTAAGGATATTGAAAGGACCTCGTGGGAAACGCTGGCGGGGAGGCGTTAACAGGCAGTGCTGAAAGGTGATGCCCACCCCGCTGGCAGGTCTGCGAACTCAGGCACATCTGTGCCACATCTGTGCCACGGCGTGCCTGCGCCCAGGCCAGACCCAGCCAGGCAGGGCAGCGAGATGACACCGCACACCTCTAAAGGAGAAAATTGCATGATGTATTGCCACTCAGGAGCACCCGCTGGAGAGCTGTTCAGAGTGAGATTGCAGTCTCAAAGGAGGCTCTCATGCCTCTCGGTCACAGGGTTACTACGATGATGCAGTTGCAGCTTGTATGCAGGAGGTAGGAGGGATTTAAATGATGGCCGGAAAGAAAAGCTGGATCAAACCTCCACAAACCCTGCTCAGATTAACCCAGATTCCTAAGTCCCCAGCTTTGAGGGTCTTGAAACCAGCCAAATTGATTCTTTTCCCTTAAACAGAAGAAGAAAAATGCAAGGGAGAGGATGAAGTTTATAGCGCAGACAAGAGTTTACAAGCAGCATTTAAGACTGAAGGGAAACAAAGCTACTTAAAATCAGAGTTCATGCAGTCCAAAGTCTCAATTCTACTCACACCACTTTGATATCAACACCGCCAGGTGGATTTCTCTGTGTTTGTTTCCTGAGAAGCAAGGGACAGAAAATAAGACTCGGTATTGCAGTCTGACCCCCTTCATCCTCTTCATATTCAAGGTCTTTTATTTTTTTCCTTGTAACTTCCTATTTCTAACAGAGGAGTAAAAAAATCCCTCGGATCCCTGATGCATCCTTGGCGCAGCTGTGGCTGCATGGCAGATGACTAGGCACGACTGCTACTGTGCCACCTAATGAGGAGCATGCATGCTGCACCAGGAGAGACTAATGAGGGAGCTACAGCCCACTTAGCCCTCTCCAGTAAATCCGTGTCTGCAACCCATGTTTTATTTATCAGGCTTATTATGGGAGTGCTAAGGAGCCATATGAAAGGGATCACCATTGTCCCGGGCACCACACATCACCGTGCCTACTCTGACGGGCTTACGGTGGGAACAGATGAGACTGACAGAAGGTGGGAGAGAGGGAGGTAGCACACGAGCAGTGTGAAGCACGCAGCGGGAACATTTATCACGTCACCTCTTTTCTGGGGGATTTCAGGCTGTTTTGACCTGCTGGTGGTATCTGAGCACCGCTTGGGAGGGACTCCGGCCCCCAGCTAACAGCTTGAAGCTGAACTTGTGATGATTTCCAGGCACGCTGCTAAGGAAGCCAGGGTTTGGCAGGTTGCCGAGTGCCGGGTGCAAATTGCAGAGCTGGACGGCTCTGGGGGTCTTTCCAGCAGCCCAGCTCCGTGCTCCTCCTTGCAGCAAGGCTCCAGCTGCAGCCCGCTGCTGCTCTGCACCTCGCAGGCGAGATGGTGCTCCGAGCCGTGGGGATGCAGCACCTCAGAACCCTTGCTCTGTCTCATGCAGAGCTGTGCGTCTGCCCAAGGGAAAGGGGATTTATGAGCTCTGCTCTGTTCTCCAAGCGTCCTCTTCCTGACCCCTCTTCGCTCCTTCCCAGAGGCTTCTATCAGCGCGGGAGGATCGTTCCTCTCACAGAGGACCAAAAGAAACGAGGGCAAAATCAGATGGAAGTAAATCTTTGCAAAAGTCATGCCACAGATCTCAGCAGGACTCAGACAAATTGGTCTGCATTCCTTTAACGTATTAGATTTTTACTCACCCTGTTCATTAGCATGTTAAGCTACAAGTGCTGATTATACAAAGCTCGTGGAGAGACATCAATTAAAATGATAAATTTACATACATTCCTTCCAGATGAGAGATGACGGGTTTCCCCAGTTTGGAGTTTGGGAAAGGGAAAGGGTGGGAGGGAAGTGCTAGATGCATGCATCTGTCCTGCCACCCGAAATGATGGAAGCATTTCATGAGTTTGGGCAATGTATACCATTTAGGAACAGAATGAAAGCACTTGCCGTGTCCTGCACTCAGCTATAATTGCCTTGTAAGATCTACAACAAATTGCAAGAGGAAGTGAAATTCCCAAGAGATACTGCTCTTACAAGGCCGACCCAAATGGCACTCCCAGTCTTCAGAATGTAACACTAAATATTTGCACGTTTTTTTATCGCTTCTCTCCCACACACGACCTCGTCTGATTCTGAAAACGCCATGCAGCAGAACAGCTTCCACGGTGCCAAAATGCAGCCACTGCCAGCCTGCAGTGTGCCCACTGCTGACAAAGGCACTTTGTTGTCCGGCTGAAACAGTACTACCAGAACTGCCAGTCTCTTCTGGAGAACTGCTGGGCGCTGGTGGCAATGCTCAGTAACAGCAGCAGCAGCATAACAGCAGCAGCAGCACCACGGTCCCTGTGACTGTCAGGGAGGCAGCCCTGCTCTGTAAGGCCTGAGCACTCCCAGCTCTCCTTGGCACCACTGGGGGCACCGTGCCAGCAAGGGATCTAGCTAACAGCCACCTGCACGACGCTGCAGCCTCTGAGCCTTGTACCAGGGCACAGGGAGCACGCGAGTTTCCTCATTGCTCAGGGCATGAGATAAGGCACTTCCAGCTGATCCCCATTCCGGGTATGGCGTGGTCAAAAGGCACTAAAGAAGGGGATATGTGAAGTGAGTGCTGTTTGCATACAAAGCCACGAATGTGAATGTCATTTTGTACCGGGGGGAGCAGAAGGTGGGGCCAAGTGTTGGGTCCTGCATTTTGGCCACAATAATGCCAGGTAACCCTACAGGCTTGGGGAAGAGTGGCTGGAAAGCTGCCTGATGGAAAGGGACCTTGTACTGATGGACAGTTGGCTGAATATGAGCCAGCAGTGTGCCCAGGTGGCGAAAGAGGCCGATGGCATCCTATCTGGTATCAGGACAGGTGTGAGGGTCAATGCTAGGGAAGTCATCCTGCCCCTGTACTCGGCACTGGTGAGGCCTCACCTCGAGTACTGTGTTCAGTTTTGGGAACCTCAGTACAGAAAGAACATGAAGGTGCTGGAGCAGGTCCAAAGAAGGGCAACAAGACTTGTGAAGGGCAATGGCTTGTGCCCTATGAGGAGAGACTGAAGGAACTGGGGCTGTCTAGTCTGGGGCAAAAGAGGCTGAGGGGAGGCCTTATTGCTCTGTGCCAATATCTGAAAGGTGCTTACAGTGAGAGGGGTGTTGGTCTCTTCTCACTGGTGACAGGACGAGGGGAAAAGGCCTCAAGTTGCACCAGGGTAAGTTTAGGTTGGATATCACCAAAAACTTCTTTACTGAAAGGGTTGTTTAACAGTGGAAGAGGCTCCCCAGGGAGGTGGCTGAGTCACCATCCCGGGGTTTGTTTAAAAACCGTTTGGATGTGGTGCTCAGGGACGTAATTTAGCGGAGGGTTGTTAAGTTAGTACGGTTAGGTTGTGGTTGGACTCAAGAATCTTTAAGGGCCTTTTCAACTTAAGCGATTATATGATTCTACGCTCAGGGACTGCTCCGGTCCATCTGCGTTATCAGAGCTGAGCAGAACATGGCGAAGTTGAATCGAACCCCGCCGACTGCCACACACCGGGAGATGTGAGGCAGTACACAGGGAGGGGGGACTGACGGCGCTGCTCCCCGGGCCCTGCTCGCGTTGCCCCGAGGCCGCGCAGCGAGCCGCCCGCGGCGCCCCTTCACCGCTTCCCCCCCGCCCCGCGCGGCTGACCCGTTGCCACGGCAACGCGCTCCTCCCTCCCCGTGCTGCTCCGCCCCACGTGACCCGCGGCGGCTGTTACCAAGGACGCGCCAGCCGGAGCGCAGGCTGCACGGAAAAGAGGGGGGGAGAAAGACTCTTTTTTTCAGATTCTTGCTTTTGATTGGCCGCGGCCCCCCCGCTCGCCGATTGGGCGGGGGGCGGCGGAGCGGGGGCGCCGATTGGCTAAGTTCGGAGGTGAGGCTGTGGGGTGATGCCGGCCTCCCCGGCACCGCCGCCGGCGGGCGGCTGTGGCTGCCTTCTGGCCGGCAGACGAAGGCTGAGCGGGGAGCGGGGCGCCCCTCCTCCGCTCGCGGCCCGCACGCGGCGATGGAGCCGGAGGAGGGAGGAGCGGCAGCGAGAGGGGCACGCGGAGCGGGCTGGGCGGGCGGCGCGGGCGTCACGCTGCGCGCGCGGCCGGCAGCCAATGGGCGGGCGGGGAGAACGCAGGCGGCACGCGGGGCCCGCGTGTCCCCGCCGCCCGCCCGTCAGTCAGCCGGCCGGCCGGCCAGTCAGTCGGTCGGCGCCGCCCGCCGCGCCGCGAGGAGCGGCGCTATAAATACGGCGCCGGGGATGGGAACCGCGCTGCGGGCGGCGGCTGCGGGCTGACAGCGGAGGGCGGCTCCGGAGCGCGGTGGGTGCCGGCCGGCCGGCCGGCCCCGCGGGTTTTTTTGCTTTTTTTTTTTTTGTCGGAGGGAGGCGGGGCGGGGAGGGGCGGCCCGAAGGGAAGAGGCCGCCGATAAAGCGGCGGGGAGGGAGCGGGGCAGGAAGGCGGGCCGGCCGCAGAGCAGCGCATCACCGCGGCGCCTCCCCGCAGGGATCCCCGGGGCGTCGGCAGCGAGGAGCGGTGCGTGGCGGAGGGCCGGGCGGCCGGCAGCCAGCCCCGGCGGCAGGATGCAGATCTGCGATTCGTACAGCCAGAAGTACTCCCTGTTCAACGCCATGAACCGCTTCATCGGCGCCGTCAATAACATGGACCAGACGGTGATGGTGCCCAGCCTGCTGCGCGACGTGCCGCTGCTGCTGGGCGAGCTGGACGCGACCGGAGCCGTGTGCCCCGAACGGGAGGCCGCTCCCGGCGACGCTTACTTCTCGCGGCGGGACATGTACAGCCACTACATGCTGCTCAAGTCCATCCGCAACGACATCGAGTGGGGCGTGGTGCAGCAGGCGGCCGGCGACGAGGCGGCCCGCAAGAAGGACAAGCTGGGCGGCGGGCCCGCCGAGGAGGCCGAGGCGGAGGAGGACCTGGAGCAGCAGTTCCACTACCACCTGAGCGGCCTGCACACCGTGCTCTCCAAGCTGACCCGCAAGGCCAACGTGCTCACCAACCGGTACAAGCAGGAGATCGGTTTCGGCAGCTGGGGGCAGTGAGCGAGGCCGTCGGGAGCGGGGTTCCCTCTTCGGGGCGGCTCCTGGTCGGCGCTCCTCCTGGCCGGAGGGCGTGGAGGCGAAGCGTCGAGGCTCCTCGGCACGCCGGCGGGACTGCGGTTTTTTTTTGTTTTTTTTTTTTTTACCAACGCACAAACGAGAGAGAGACGTAAATTAATCGATACTAGCTCATTAATTTTATTATTATTGTTTGGTTTTTTTCCCCCTTTATTATTTTGTACGGGCTGGTCGCTGAGCCGGCGACCTGTTCCCGCTGGCCGATCTGAGGCTCCACACAAGCCGATGAAAGCGAGGGGGGTGGCACGGAGCTGCCCGCACACCGGGACGGGTGTCCGACCCAGCGGTGTTGGCTGGCAGGGTGAAGGGCTCCAGGTTGAAGTCTATTTAAAACTTGTTTTTGGTTTTTGTTTTTTTTACTCAGATGTGTAGAGTATATTCTTAAAAAATAAACGCGAATGTATTGACTAAAAGTGACTTTAACTTTTTGGTATGATTTATATTTCGTTAATTAAATGATATTTTTAACATCAGAAATTCATCTGTCGTTCTTCTTTCCGGCGCTGCCTTAACAGAAATGCCTCTGGATGTGTGAGATGTGGTGGTCGTGTTGTTTGTTTTCCCGTTCCTCCAAAGGGAGCGACAGTAGCAGCGGAGGACTGACAGATGACTGTAAGTGCACTGCACGTGGCCTGATGCTGGCAAGCTGTCCCCAGCCCCTCTGTGCCGCAGGTGTGGATGAGCAGCAGCGTGAAGGTCAGTGCCTCTAGCAAAATCTGAGAAGATGGAGAGTCCTGGCTACTTACAAGCAGCAATTCAAGGGGCTGGAGCAGAGCTGAGGAATGACTTGTTTTTCAGGAAGTAACTCAGTGTGCTGTGCACGGGGAGCTCTTTTCTCTCCCTCAGAATAGGACTGGGACGCTTGCCTCTTCTGTCTCCTCTGCTCCTCCCTAATCCGCTTTGGTAACTAGAAGTTAATTGGGTTTATGCTAGGCAAATCGTATTGCTTTCATTCTATTTTTTTTCCATTTGCTGAAGGAAACGTGCCTTAGAATTGGCTATCTGTATTGTGTTTGCTGTATAGGACCAAGTAAAGGCTTTACATGGAGTAAGCTCTTAGGAGAAAAGTACTTGATAATTATAATAAAATGTGTGTGTATCCCAGAGCATAACTTCATTAAATAGGTACCTCATTCTGTAAAGTACATTTTTTTTTTTTTCAGGCCCTGAAATGCTGTTTGTAAATGCACTGAAATTTCACTCTGTCTTTTTGCTCTCAGATGTAAGACTTGTTTTTTTTTTTTCTTTTGGCTTTAAGGATAAGGATTTTTGTTTTGTTTCCATTGCGTTCCCTAGCATATGAGTTGTTTTCAGCTCAAATGTTAGTACGCTGTAGCAAAGCATAGGTACTCCAAACCTTGTACTAATTGATGTGTTAGCATAGCAAAAAAAAAAAAAAAAAAAAAAGCCTGTGGGTATGTTTAAAATGGTTTTAGAAGGCTTTACCTTCTAAGGTAAGGAAGAAACTTAAGGCTGAATGATTTAGCTTAGTGATGATTGCTCTTACTGGTAACGTTTTTAAACACCCCTCGCTTCTTGGGAAGATGCCAGGGAAAAATCAGGAACAGAGGGATTATACTGGTTTCCTTCTGCTTGCCAGCACTGTCATAGTCTGTGTGGCCCATCAGATGGAATGCCTTGCACCAGATGATGTTTTGCTCTCCTGAATGCAAATGGTGAGAGGAAGAAAGAACTTGTTCTGCTCTGTTCCTCACTTCTGCCTTGCACTCGGCCAGCCAAAAAACGTGTCACTACCTGGTTTAGAATTGCTTGTAAAACCCTGAACTAAACCAGCTAACACTATGTCAACACTGCTCCTTTTGAACTCCTGGTAACTTCTCCCAGATCCAGACAATGCTGTTGAAGTGTTGCACAAGAGGCAATGGGGTGCTGAATTAAATGATGAGTAACATTGCAGTAGTGCAGGATCAACGTGAGTATGACATTTGTTCTGTTCACATCCTAAAAAGGGAAAACTTCCAGTGAAAATGAAAGTAAACGTTAGCAGTGTTTGGTAGTAAAGGAGGAACTTTCTTAGAAATGCAGCTGTGGGTAGCAGAGAGCATGGCTGTAGCAGGATGACAATGCACTTTAAGGGTTTGTCCCATGTGGGTTACACCCTGCTGCTTTTGGGTTGCTCCTGCCTGTGGCCTGGGCAATCTGGATTCAGACTGGACAAGAAATGACTGGGATACAGGCCAACAAGCCAGCAGAGGGAATGCTTTGGAGTTCCCGTTTTTGAAGTCATTTGAGAGGATCAAGAAAATGATCTTGTGATGGGGAAGGAAAATAACACATACAACCCCCTATTTATCTCATGCAAAAGACGAGGGGAGCTGCTGTTGGCTAGCACTGCTGAGGAAAGCAACTTGCATAAAGCATGGTTGGGCAATTACATAAACACTGGCACCTGACTGCAGTAAGCAGAGATGAAATGGCAAAGTTTTCATGCTTGGATTTTGTGTTAGATGCTGAACTGGGAACAATTTCCATCAGTGATGCTGGATAATAAATTCATTATTAGGAGTTGCATTTCCTTCTGAAGGACTGCTTATCTTCAAGTGCACCTGATTGGATACTGAGTCCCACAAACCTTTAGTCTGTTCCAGTAAAGTGATTCTGATACCTGTAAGTGATAACGAAATATGACGTAAATCTAACTTAAAAATATCTTAATGATGTCAAATGTTTTGATCTGTGTCTTTCCTTCCAAGCTAGACTTGAACAGAAAGTCAACTTGCAAAATCACAGCAGCTGTGCACAAACCAGTGGAGTAAACAGAGGCACTGTGAGAAGCAGCTGTAATTTTTAGCTTGCTGAAACTAAACAGGCTCAGTATACAGTAAGCTAGACATTAGCAGAGTAATAAATAATGAGATTCAGGACAGTTTGCACTTACAAATGGATTATGGCTGAAGGTATCTTGTAGCCAAGGAGCCTCAAGGATGTTCTTCATTGGATGCCTCAGTTAATATATAAAAGTGAAATTACGTATTTATCATTACAGTTTATGGGTTAACTCCTGGTTTTGTGTACACAAAAGAACAGGACAAACTGGGATAAAGTCAAGGTTTGGTCTCCCAGCACTGTATGTATACCTGTACCAAACAAGTGTGCTCGGGAGTTAGGCTGCAGAAAGAACCTCTGGCTGCTGGCCTGAATGGACAAGAGGTCTGTGCTGAGTCACCTCTCTTTGCACCATCAGGTTTTTTCCTTGCCTGCCAGAGGTGTGCTGCTGTACCTGTTGCTACTTGGGAGCAGCTAAGAAGCCTGGGACCAGCCTGCTGAACTCTGTGTTGGCAGATGCTCCTGCTGGGTGGGTTGCATCTCTTCTCTGACTCCTCTCCAGTGCACAGGGCCCTTCTGCTGCTGCAAAGGGCTCTCTGTGGTCAACACCAGTGGGAAGGAGGTGAGTGAAGCTGGATCAGACTGGGCTGTCATCTTTCTCCTGCTTCTCTAAAAGCTTTTTCTTGCAAGGTGTATTTAACAGATTAAGATATCTCTGTTTTGTGGTTTGATCTCCCTCCTTCCCCAGGAATGTGCTTTGAGAAAAGAAATCTGTAATTTCACTGAGAGATGTGCTACCATTAGTGGCCAGATAGAAGGTTACACTAGGACCTTGTTATTATGGAGTTAAGATCTGCACCCTGTTCTCTTCCTTGTGCCTTTTTGTCTTATCTCTCTGTGGAAAAAGTCAGCAGTGATTTCTCCTGCACTTCTCTGAAACCCTGAGTAGGGGAGGGGATTGTCTGGTAGCACTGCTTTTTATTATTTGTATTTCATAGCGTGCTAGGT
This sequence comes from Meleagris gallopavo, assembly GCF_905368555.1. NCBI lineage: Eukaryota > Metazoa > Chordata > Aves > Galliformes > Phasianidae > Meleagris > Meleagris gallopavo. The sequence goes on along the minus strand of NC_139404.1, from coordinate 110,929,633 downwards.
GCTATATTCCAAAGAGCTCAAAGATCTTCGATGATAATATGCAGAGGGGAAGAAGCAGGACCACACTGGATTATAACCAGCCATAAAACCTGAGCAGACTGCCAGGAAGGTGAGCATTGCAAACACAGTTCCAGCTTTGCATGCATTTTTTGTTATTTGTTGTTGTTACCTTCAGACACACAGAAATACCCAAATGTTTTAGTGCTGAAGCTGCCAATCATTCTTGTTCCACATCACAGACTTGCATGACCAGTTTGGATCAAAATTAGTTTTAAGGATTTAAATTATATACTCTTTCCAAAAGGAAATTTGCAAATAGGAATGCAGTAATTGTATACCTTCTTGCTAGCGGCCAACTGCCAGAATCAACACCCTTTATAAGTAGTATTCCTTCTACTGTCAAACAGTCTTGTACTTACTTGATCCAGAGGGAAGGAATGAGGAAAACACTTTCTTGTTCTTGTGCTTGTGAATTTTCTTCTGTAAGAGATGGCACAGAAGAAGCTTGGAGAGATAACAAGGGCCTGTGTATTAAATCACAGGACAGCAAATGAGCCTGCCTAATGATGTTTGTAACGTTTGTCATAGTACCAATTAGGGTGTTGTACCTTTTTATCATGTTTATCTACATACATATGAATCTAATGAAATTCTTTTCTCTTTGTTCTGCTCTGTTTTACCTTAGCAACTGCAGGCTGCAAACAACAGAGTTGACATCCCACAGTTGTAGACACAGTACTTAAGACTGAGCCTTTTCAAACACATCTCCCATTTCATCTGTATTTGAACTGGAAAGGCAGGCAGAGTGTCTGCAGCAATTCAGCACAGCAGCATGGCAATCCCCTTGCTGTTGGATTGTTGCTTTATCATTGGCACATGTCAAAGAAAGGGGAACAGTGGAGCACCCTCTCCCCAGCCCCTTAACGGCAGGGCTGTTGCCCATGCACAAAGGCTTTCCACCAAATATGGAGCAGAAGAGATTGATCAGAGGCCCATGCTGATGGCATTCGTGGTTTATCACAACACCTGGAGGCTGGCAGACTAGAGACCTGCCAAGTCAGCGCTTGTCTGCCAACAGGCAGATGTGGTACGGATGGAGGCTGCGTGAATGCAGAGATTAGATATGCTGGATAGACTGCACCCCTTCAGTTTTTTCTATGGGTCTATAGGAAGCCTGGCTGGCCAGCTGCTTTCACTTACACTGCACTCAACTGAGACTTTATTGACATCTGAGAGTGGTGGGTTGTTTTTTTTTTGTTTTTTTTTTTCAGGTTTGAAGAAAGAGTTTTTTAGCTTTCCAATATTTTACTGTAACATTCAGCTCTTTTGCAGGTAGATGATCTAACTGCAGACCCAAGGAGACAGAAGTTTCTGATTAAACATCAGGAAAAGCATTTTTTTTTATCTTAATATCTGTACATCTGAGATACTGCGTTTCATCTTACTCAAATTTCCTCTTTTTGTGCTGACAGGAATGAGTGTACTCCCCTGGAAGTCTGAAACTGCAGCTTGGTTTTCTTCAGTTTTCAAGCAGGATAAGTAACCTGCAGAACATCATGCATTTTGTTCATTTGGGTCACATTTCATTCGTGTTATCAGATCCTTTTGAAATGGGAATGCATATATTTTCTCATAGCATGTACTTGTTGAGCCTGGCCATATGCAACTAACTGAAGAGCTATGTAAATATGCACAAGTTTGAGTGTACTGACAGGTACAGGGCTGCTTGGTATTCTTGCAGGGCTAGTTATAAAACTACCCCTATACAGTGCTGAAGCAGACAAAGCTACCGACTCAATAGAGAAATCAAACTCATCACAAAGGAGCCTGTCCCTGCAGCCAAGAGCACACTGCCAAAGCCACTCTTTCAGCCAAAGCCCTCACTGACCTCACACGTTTATTTTCTTCGAGTATCTGCCAGCAAGTGACACTCAAGATGGTCCAAACCACCTTCCTTGGCCACTGCTTGCTTGCTCTGGGTGCCCCTTCCCTTCTCTTCACATGTTCCTTGGAGGTCATTTCCCTTAAGGGTTTAGCCATTCACCATTCCCTTTCCCAACTGTCTGAGGCTTTTCCTCACTGAAATTCCTGGTAAACCAATCTCATTTCACTACTCAGAAAGGTCTCAGTTGTGAACCCAACTGCAAGAGGTAATAACAGCATATTAGGTGATCTCATAATATTTCCTTGTTTGAATCATGTAATTAAACCTGGCCTCTTTTATTAACTCAAGTATTTCTGATGTGGAGGCCGTGCATCTTTGAAAACATGTTAAGAATGATGGCTGATCACCAGTCCATACTTTGAATTGTATCAGAGTGCTGTTTAGAAGGCAGAGCCTTTATAGAATCATGCAATATCCCAAGATGGAAGGGACTCCCCAAGGATCATCAAGTCCAACTCCTGGCTTGACACAGGACCACCCAAAAATCAGACCATGAATCATCATCATACTGTATGCATTCCTGATGCTGACAATGTAATGCAAAAAATGGCCTTGTGTAAACAAGCAGAGAAATCTGGTTTTAATGAAGGAGAAGATGGATTACTTTCAGCTTTCACTGGTATTGTTCTTACAGTATTTAGCAAAAACTAAAATAATTCCTCATCTAGGTGAATGTAGGCCTTAAGTCTTATAAATAAGACCAAACTAAGAACACATGCTATTTCAAAACGCTATGAATGCTAAGACTCAGATGTGGCTGTTTCTTGAGTGGCTGGGCAAGTACCAAGAGGGCTGATCTTGTCCTGTCCTGCACAATCTCCTGCAGCCATGCAGTTACCAGACTAGGGAACTGATCCAGCTGAAAATCAGCATGCACAAAAAAGCTTCCAGCTGTACTAATTCCCTCATTCAGCAGCACACGTGGCTGCATTAGCAGTGGTGCCAGTGCAGAGGAAGGATTGGGAACACGCTGCTGGGAGGGGCAGAGTGGGACTTCCCCTGCTGCCAGCTGCTTTCATGTTGATAGTATTAAGTTGTGAAGATGTAGTCTTGAGTCTGTCTTCAAAAGACATTTATATGCTGATGAGTCTGAGTCTCACTGAAACTGGCAACTGCTCAGGTGAGACCTGGAGCGAGGCTTGGATACTTTCATCCGCTCACAGTGGCCATCACAAAGAGCAGATGCTTCTATGTGGTCTTCAAGACCAAGATACTTTGCTCCTTTGTAGCACAGCCAACAGCTATGCTGTTACCCTGCCACCACTGCCAGATGGCTTCCCAGCCTCTGCCTAAGGGATGGCTGTGATGTGCAATGTCACAGCTCCCTGGAGAGTACCCCAACCATAGAGCTGCAGGGTGTTATGGGACAGCAATGCCAAGTACGCTGTGGTAGCAATTATGCTCAGTGTGGAAGGCTTTAATATTTATAGAGTACGTGGGAGGGAAAAGAGAAAAGAGCAACGAGAATGCTGGGTTCATCTCTTGTGAAGGCACTAACATGTGCTAGGTCCCAGGTCGAGGCACAGGCATTGGAACTCAGGAGTTGCCCTCCCTGCCAGCACCCTGACCACAAGGTCTGCCTTACCCTCTAATTAAAGGATGCCATGCAAAATAAAGCCCGAACCGGAGGGTTGGGAGCCAGGTGAGCAGGTTGGTGCTGAAGGGACTGGAACCACTTGTCAAAGAACCTGGGGAGGCGAACTTGGGGGATTGGTCTCCACCAGCACTCTAGAGTTGCTAGTGGCTAAAAAGACAAGGTATTTTGAGGGGAGCCCTTCTCAGCAGATGTGCCCCAAAGATCACTGACAAGGGCGAAACCTTTTCTGTCTGAGGTTGATGATTCAGAGGAGTGCAGATTTTGGCACAGCTCTTCTCTTTTCTGGCCTCTCTCATTTCCTGTGGGAGATGGCATCTGGCTGCACTCCAGGAACAACCAAACTTCTCCGGCTTCCACACTTTTCCCAATTATCTCTGCTGGGTTGATGCACGGCACTGGCTTTCCCAACCAGTCTCCCCCTCCTCTCTTCCCTGTGGCACTGGAGTCTTGCCATGCCAAGCTCCACCTCTCCTCCTCTTCTTGTTGAGCAGCCACTTGGAAAACACAGCCATGTGCAGGCAGGATCTTGTACGTCAGGACAGAGCAGAAGGCACTGTCTGTTGACTTTGCCAGGAAATGCGGCCTTCTTCTGGAGGGAGGGTTGTAGTGGGAACAAGGGTGCTAACCAATCCACTGGGCTCTTCCAAACTCATTTATCTCCCTCAGGTCCTGAAGTCAGTCTTTTTGGCTGTTTATTTTGGACAGGATCCCTTTCTATTAGCATTGATGTAACCACTGTATACCCATCTGGGAGAGGAACTTCCCTTGCTTCCCGCTCCTTTACATGTGGTGTTGCAGCTCGAAGCAAGGAAAGGAGGCCAGCACCATCCAACGGACCCGCTGTCTGCAGGCTGTCAGCACGTATCATGAGGAACACAGTGTGGCTGCCTTCGATGATTGGTAATTCAGTGTCTGTTGGCTGAGTTACAGTCCGTCTCATTTGCATTCAGTTACCCCAGAGGACACGGGCTGGCCCAGTGCATGGTTTATGTGACAGCATTCTGGTTATAAAAAAAACGTGGTCCGTCCCCAGCATACAGTAAGAGTCCCTTCCTAGAAAAGCAGCATGACTCATGCAGTCTGAGCATTCACTCCCAATTCATATTTTCAGTTCTAGGGAAACATCTTCACTTTTCTTTACTTCCCTTTAACTGTCGTTAAAGAATGAGACACCTTTGCTCCAGCCTCAAGGCAGCAGATGTAAGTAGTAAAGAGCAATAATACAAAGAGCAAAGTTAAGTATAGTTGCCACAATTTAACTAATGTCAGAGAGACGGTGAGCTTTCTTTGACCTCAGTCCTCTCCATTTTCTCTGTGGAAAAAACACGAACGCATTTCTGAAGTCTTTTGCGTTACTTATGAGAGGCAAGCATCTATGAAGATACATAAGTATCCCTCAATTTCCACTAGGAAATCAAGATGCTCTTACGGAGGGAAAGAAAAGCACACCGAAACACACTGAGAACATGGTGCATGATCTGCCACTTTGGCTGGTGTCCCTTCAGTTCACTGCAGTGTGCAAAAGTGGATTATGAGCACTGCAGAAAAGCTATACTTTGCCACTTGGAGCATAGGGGCTTTTCTGAGGATGCTTCTTAAACTGCGCTCTGTGATGCACCTTGTCTCCAGAACTACATTAGGCACAAACTCTTTGGGTTAAAGTTTGATATGTGGAGATTGCCAAGAAATCAGTCCAAAAAGGGAAGACATTGTTTGAGGAAAGAGAAAATATCTTTTCACTTCTAATCAAATGGAAGTTCTAATTTCTAAGAAAACACAATTTCTCTGAATTGGCAGATCTGAGTCCCCCAGCATAAAGAAAACAGTATTATATACTGCTACTTTGCCAGCAGCATGCTGCCTTAGTTACTGCTTTATTTGATGAGTGGTAAAAAACTGCTATATTTCTCCTTAATATTCTGATTCTAGGCAACTAAGGTCATGTATGTGTAGCAAATCCTCACTATGTAGCCTGTAGTAGATAGGATTAGCAATCAAGAGAGGGGAAACAGTGTGCGTTGAATTTTTCATTGTTTCCATATTAGCTCTTGCTGCAGGAAAAGATGAGAAATGCAACTTACAGAAGCCTAATTCTGATGGCAAGAACATTATGGAAAATACACATCATTTACTAGTAATACACTTAACAAATTGTGGTGACTAGATAGGACAAGTCAAGGCAGTTTTCTCTTACTAGCACAATTGATTTAACAGAACATTGCCAATTTGAATTTGGGTTAATTAATAGATTTTGAATGATTTTCTAGAACCCTGTTTCTTTTTCCTTCCTTCTCCTTCCACGTGCTTCTTTCTTTCTATCTCTTTCCTTTTCCCTTTTTAAAAAAAAAGCTGCCGGGCAGCTCAGGATGCTTTTCCTGTCTGCATTTTCTGTGCTTATCTCCTGTGCTCTGGAGCAGCGCTTGCCTGCAGCTAAGCAAGCTCAGGCTGGAAGCACGCCTTCTGAGAGATGCGTGTTGACTGACCCTCTTTATCATAGTTGAAAAGTCACAGCTGTCCAGCGAAGTCCCTGGTGACTGGAAAAAGGGAAACATCACTCCCATTTTTAAGAAGGGGAGAAAGGAAGATCTGGGGAACTGCAGGCCAGCGAGCTTCATGTCTGTGCTTGCAGAGGTCATGAAGAAGATCCTCCTGGAAGAGAAGCTAAGGCACACGTGAGATGATGAGTTTGATTTGAGACAGCCAGCCTGGCTTCATCAAGGGCAGATCATGACTTACCAATCCAGCAGCCTTCTATGATGGAGTGACAGCATTGGTGAATAAAGGAAGTGCAACTGATGTCATCTACCTGGACTTCTGCAAGGTGTTTGGCATGGTCCCACACCATATCCTTATCTCTAAACTGAAGAGATATGGATTTGAAGGACGGATAAAGATATGGATTTGAAGTTCAGTGGATAAAGAGTTGGCTAATAGTTGTAGCCAGAGGGTTGTTGTCAGTGGTTCTATGTCAGGGTGGAGTCTGGTCATGAGTGGTATCCCCCAGGGGTTTGTCTTGGACTGGTGCTCTTCAACATCCTTATTAACACAGCGGGATCAAGTGCACCCTCAGCAAGTTTGCTGCTGACACCAAGCCGAGTGGTGCTGTCAATACAACAGAAGGAAGGGAAGCCATCCAGAAGGACTCTGGACAGACTTGAAAAGCGGGCTCCCAAGAACCTAATGAGGTTCAAGAAGGCCAAGTGCAAGGTGTACTTGGGTCAAAGCAATCCTAGATATGAGTACAGACTGGGAGATGAACTCCTGCAAAGCAGCCCTGCCAAGAAGGACTTGGAGATCCTGATGAATGAAATGGTGAATATGAGCCAGCAGTGTGCACTTGCAGCCTGGAAGGCCAATGGTATCCAGGACTGCATCAAAAGAGGGGTGGCCAGCAGGGACAGGGAAGTGATCTTCTACTCTGCCCTTGTCATGCCACATCTGGAGTACTGTGTCCAGCCCACAGCGCAAGAAGGACAATGGAGCAGGTCCAGAGGAGGGCCATGAAGATGATCAGAGGGCTGGAGCACCTCTCACATGATGAAAGGTTGAGGGAGTTGGGATTGTTTACCTTGGAGAAGAGAAGGCTCCAGGGTCTGATTGTAATCTTCCAGTTCTTGAAAGAAGCTTACAAGCAGGAGGGAGACTGACTATTTTATGCAGGTAGATAGTGATAGGACAAGAGGAAATGGATTTAAACTGAAAGAGGGGAGGTTTCAGTTAGATATTAGGAGGGAATTCTTCACTCAGAGCGTGGTGAGGCACTGGAACTGCCCAGAGAAACTGTGGATGCCTCATCCCTGGAGGTGTTCAAGGTCAGGCTTGATTGATTCCTGGGCAGTCTGATCTAGTGTTGGCAACCCTGCCCACTGTAGGGGGACTGGAACTAGATGACCTTAGATGTCCCTTCGAAGTCAAGCCATCCTATGATTCTATGACCTCATCTTTGTCCCTCTTCCATTGTGGGACTGAAGACATCCCCAAGCCCTCGGCCTTGTGGAAAGACCAGGGATTCCGATACGAGTGTCTCTGTGTCTTCTGGTTTTATGGAAGTTTTGGGGATGGAGAGAAGCAGGATCCACTCCTCTTTACTACTGTCAGGGATATCAAATTCCTTCCAGACCTGCATGAACCTCTGCCGTGATTCAGTTTGGGTGAGGCAGAAGTCCTACATTTCTGTTTTTGTTGGTTTTTTTTTGTTGTTGTTTTGTTTGTTTGTTTTTGTTTTGTTTGTTTTGTTTTGTTTTTCCCCAGAATAGCACGCATCTTTGAGGAAAGCAGCAACTGTGGGAAAGTGGCTTTCTTAAGAAAGATGGCAAATAAATAGCTGAAGTCATAAGGAGTGGATCCTCCTTTAACATCTTCTCTAGGTCAGCCCCTGAAGGCTGACCCTGGGGATTGCTGATTTGTTTTAGGGAAATACAGGTTTTAAGGGAGATTCTGATTACAAGGGAGAAGACCACACTATATATGGGCTTCTTCTAATGATCCTTTAATTCCTGTATCTTCTACAAATCTTTCCCACATCCATTTCTTTTTCCACACTTTGTTTTGCAACCCCTCTTGTATCATGTCCTGCTCCTGCTGAGTTTAATATCAGTCTTTCCATTGGCATAAAAATCATCACATCAGGCCTCATCTCCTCTTCTGGGAGACAGAGACACTAAAACTCTCATGTATTTAAAAGAGTGAGTGCTAACTACAGTTTTCTGTAATCCATGTCCCTGGCACTCTGTTTCTCCAAGACATCTAGGGGCATGGAAGGAGAAGGCAGAACTACTGGAAAAAACACACATCAATCTTTTCAGCACAGTTTGAAAAGGCAGGGGGAGAGAACGAGAGAGATTCCAATCTTAATATGTATTAGGTGCTCACTTACAACAGGGTGTGGACTGGAAAGCTCAGTAGCAGCTAGATGGTAGATTAGGCAGCTTGTTTGTCTTGTGACGGATAGATGAAAAAGTGGAGGAGAAACACAAGGAGGGGCTGGAATAGAATGGTGTGCGGTGAGCAATGGAAAAAGAAGTTCAAGAAAAGTGCAGGGAAAGAGACAGAAACAGGAATTGGGATTTGGAGGACAGAAAGAGAATGCAGTCCTCCCCTTCCCTCTTCCCCCCCCCCCCCCCCCAAAAAAAAAAAAGATGTGAAGATGAAAGCCATGGGAGGTAGACCATGTCCTGTTAAAGCTGACAGCATTATGCTTTAGAGATAGCAGGTCTGGCTGTCAGGGAAATTTTGAAATAGGACAGAAGAAGGGAAGGAGGATTGATAAACAGAAGACAGGCAAAAAGAAAGAATGAGGAGAAAGAGTAGGCTAAAGCAGAATTAGAGAAGAAAGAGCGTTGAAAATGAGTACTAAGAAGCATGCTTCATGTGTAGGAAATACACTGGAAAAGGGCAGGGACATTGAAATGAGAGCAAAGAAAAATCCATTAGATCATTTTATGATTTCAGTGTCCTGGCTGTGGAGCAAAGGCCTTGAGAAAACCCAGTGGCACATGTGAATATGTAGATGGGAGAAAATTGTCATAAACTATAAAATGTATGATTTTATGCCCATTAGATGTGATCTCATTTTCTCCTAACTGTTACACTCCTGAAGCAAAGCAGACTGGTCAAGCATCCTGAGAAAGTGGGTAGGAAACCTGAAGAGTAGTGGGTGTAAGGGCTATGATGCATGGTTTTCTATGATCGGTGTCTTGGCCTTGATTGACTATAGAAACAAAAGCTTCAACTGAAGTTTTTTCAGAGTCTGGGACATTATGAGGTCTGTCTGCACCGTGTTTCTTCTAGCATGTTCCCTCTGGCCCCAGGCCCTGTTTCTGGAAGGTAAGCATGAAGTGGGGCATGCAGCACGGTGCCCCATGTCTCCCAGCACACCCACCCCCAAGGCATGCACAGCTCAAGAGGTAGTGCATGCTCTGCCTGGAAATACCAGCTCCTTTCTCAAAACTGGTTAGCCTGGGCTGATGGCTTCAAAAATCTTCCAGGGATACCCAGACATTCACAGACACCAAAGCAAAATCATGTTGTTGGGTTGTTGTTTTTTGTGTGTACGTAAGAAGTGTAAGCAAGACCCATGCCTGGGAGCAATGCTCTGGTTTTACTCCTGCTGCTCATCTGGCTCCTCCAGGGCCAGATCAATAATGCTTGAGTGGGAAAGCATCAGCTTCAACTCTCCATGTTATATACCCCAGCCCCGGGGGAAACACTTGGCTGGGCTGTTGAAACCTGCTGAAACAACTACAGTCAGGCTCCCGCTAGTAGGAATACCACCCCAACACCACTCTGACTGGCACAGCAAGTTGAACCCCTGCAGAAGGAAACCTGCTGTGACACAGGGGTGCTTGTGCTGAGTCAAGGTGCTTTTCCAAGCACTTTGTCTTCCCCTCTGCATTTTTGTGACAGGAGCAAGTGCTGATGAGATTATCTGCTCAGTGTTGTAGCAGGCAGAAATGGGGGTGGTTCACAGATCTTTGCTGTTTGCAGCTTCTGGTCCTCAACCCAGGACTTAACACATACCTGCAACAGGGAAAGAGGATCTTACAAAAACAGGGCCCAAAGGGCCCAAATAAACCCAGTAGGTTTATGAGAGCACACACTGAAGAAACAAATTCAAGAAGATAAACATATTACATTACATATGCTTCTTGAAACTCAATGTAACGCTGGAAGCTTTTTGTGCATACGCATCATGGTTACAAAAAGCAAATTCCCAAGCCTCATTTCCTTGTAGCATCCCTCAAACCACAGCCCCTCTGGGGCAGCCAGTATGCCTGGCACAGGATACCAGTCCTGACTCCTTGGGGCTTTAACCCAGGCATCAAGAGCTTGCAAGAGATTTAAAACCCTCAGGTCTTCTGAAAAATTGCAAAATAAAGATGCATGGGGGTTTTTGGCCATCAACAGCTTTAAATCCCTTAATTATTTTTTCCTAGCTCATTGCAGACTAGGAATTGCATTGTGCATATGCAGCACAGATTCCCCAAGCTTGGAGACTTTTTTTCTTTGTTTCCAGCTGTAGTGCATTTTGTTCACTGTTTTTCAGTTTGTTTACAGATTCTCAGCTTTTTCACGATTTCAAGTGCCTCTTATTCTGTACTCCTCCCTTTCCGTTCTCCCCCTCCTCCCAAAAACATACTAGCCTGCATTCTTTCAGGCTGAATCTCAGTTTATTACTGCCTTTTTAGGAGCATGTTTTTCCTAAGGCTTGCTGAAAGAGAGCTGTCCGCTAGGTCTACTGGATGGGAATGTTCTCCTCCTGTTGAGAAGGACTTGCTCTTTTTCCTTGTGGCAGATGTGTGACTGCTGAAAACATAATGCGCTATTTTTTCCTCAGTCTGGTTTCAAATTGTTCGGGCTGAAGAAAAGAGAGCCTGAACAATGCAAGGGCTGGAGGAAGGGTTGTGATGAACAGTCCCATCCGAGTACTTTTCAGCTCTGGGACACAGAATATCAGTGCTGCAATAGCTGCTAGAGCCTGCTTCTGCATGAGGCAGTTCTCGAACCCCAGATAACCCTCTTTAAGTGCCAGAACTGGCTGTGCTGTTTGCCTGGTGTTTCAGTCTTGCATAGCACTTCAAAAATTGATACAGTGCAGCTCTCCCAGAAACGCTGCTGTGAGGTGAGTGAATTTAAATAAGCTTTCTCTGTTATTGCTGAGAATGTGCAGGATGAATGCCTAAGATTTGCTCTGTGTTGATTTTGGTGACAGGCAATCAGATAAACCTTTTCCAATGTTTTGCTCTCTTAAAAAAAAAAAAAAAATCAATAAAAGTGTGCCCTGGCAAATAGCATATTTGACATGCGGTCTGTCTGCTGGGGTGTTTGAAAGGCTGACAGACACTTGGCATCCACAGTGCTGTGCTTCTATGCAAGATGGAGGGCTCAGGGAATGGAGAGGCTATGTCACCCTGTCATGTTTGAGTTGGATGGGACCTTTAAAGATCACCTGGTCCAATTCCCCTGCAATGAATAGCTACATCAAGTTGCTCAGAGCCCCATCCAGCCTGACCTGAACGTCTCCAGGGATGGGGCATCCATTGCCTCACTGGGCAACCTGTGCCAGTGCCTCATGACCAGTACTGTAAGAAACTTTTTGCTTATATTTGATCTAAATCTTCCTTCTTTTAGTTTGAAACCATTTCCTCACGTCTATCACTACAGGCTCTGCTAAAGAGTCTATCCCCTTCCTTCTTATGCCCCTCCCCTCTGCTTCAGATACTGAAAGGCAGCTCTCAGCTCTTCCAGGACCCTTCTCTTCTCCAGACTGAACAGCACCAGCTCTCTCAGCTCATCCTTATAGGGGAGGTGCTCCAGCCCTTGGATCATTTTTGAGGCCCTCCTCTGGGCATGGTCTAACAAGTCCATGTCTCTCCTGTACTGAGGACTCCCCATCCGGACACAGTATTCCAGGTGAGGTCTCACCAGTTCAGAGCGGAGGGACAAGATCACCTCCCTCACCCTTCTGGCCACACTTCTTTGGATGCAGCCCAGGATACGGTTGGCATTCTGGGCTGTGAGGGCACATTGCTGGCTCATGTCCAGCTTCCCATTCCCCAGTACCTCAAGTCCATTTTGTCAGGACAACACTCAATCCTTACATCCCCCCAACTTGTTTTAATAGCAGGGGTTGACATGACTCAGGTGCAAGAACTTACACTTGGATTTGTTGAACCTCATGAGGTTCGCTTGGGCCTACAGCTCATGCCTGTCTAGACTTCTCTGGATGGCATCCAGAGAAGAATCCTCATGTGTGCCCATCACACCACACAGTTTGGAGTTATCCACCCAAGGCTCTGCAAGTCTTCGCACATAATCCTGCTCCTCCCCTGCACACCCCATGTTTCCTTTTGTAGGTTGATAAAGGAAGCACTGCACATCTTCTACTGAGCCACCAAGGATGTGTGTGGAGCCCAGTGAAGACTTCTACTGTGAGACATTAATGATTTATTCATGATCCTATGCGCACTTTCAAATCAGGCAGCAGTTTCTAGCAGATCTGATGGCATGGCTGTTTCTTGTGTGCTCATCTCCAAGGGAGGAATCTCTGCTGCTCTTACGCTATGTGGTCCAGGTATGCTCCATAATACTTCACTCCTTTCAAATAGTGTTCTGCAGTGTGTCTTCTTCATTGCTGCTTTTGGTCAGTGTATGCTACAGTAAGTAGAAGTGATTGGATATTCTCCCCTCGATTATATTCCTGCTAACATAATTAATTGTCATTTAGAACATGATTTGCTACTAGAGACATAGTTAACTTGGATTAAAACACCATTGAATAAACCAGGATAAAGAAAAATGGCTGCTGAAAAGACACCATCTTCGTACATTGGTTCATATCTTCTAATTAGCCATCAAAGAATAAGAAATACTGGAAAGTTTCTTTAGGGCTGAGAGAAGTCCCAAAGCAATCTATTGACCGTTTTGGAATTAGTTTGAGTGTAACTAGTGGTCTTACGTCTGGCAAACATATAGTGGAGAGTACCTGTTCACTTCCCATTACAGTCTTTTGTATGGTCTCCTTACCCTCGTCATAACCCAAGTGAATGCTGGTATAGTGCTGCCTGGATACGATCAGCCAAATGTCTAGCTGAAACCATGGTTCTTGAGATCTGTACTACGTGTTCCATAAAACTGGAAGGAATGGAGAAATTGAAATCTTGTCCCTTTTGGTACCTGTCTGTTCCAGAGTACATGGATGTTCAGATGAAAGTTTACTGATGTTTCACTGTAGCTATAGATTCAATAAAGCTATTGTTCCTATTGCTGATTTGAAGGATGAGTTCTTATTCAAGAGCTTTTGGCATTCATGTTTCTATTATGCTCAAGTGGAATATTAAAATGTCCATTTTTCTAATGGCTGCAGAAATATCTTAGAACAGGTTGAACAAAGTTACCATGTCTGTGAACAGATAACTAAGCATAAGAACAAACTTTTACATTACACATCAAATGAGAGTTTAAAATAATTATGCTCTTAGTAAGACTGAAAGAGAGAAAGAATGCATCACTGTAAAACTACCCATTTAGTTCTTAACAGTCCTCACCCTGAATCTTTCTGCCTTCCTTACAACAAGAAAAGTAATTTGGTTTTGGAATAGGGGGTTACTTTCAAGGAAAGTTGCCTGAGTAAGGAGTAGTGGAAGTAGTCTCCCAAGCCTTTATTTGTTTATTTTAAGCTACTTGACCTGATGTCTTTTGCTTTGTTTTTTGGCTGATAAATGTCATCAACAACTTTCCTGAAAGCAGTACTCGTGAAAGTAACAATTCTGCCTAAAACTCAGGAGCTGCATCAGGAAGTTGCATAAGATTTAAAAGCTGTGGCATTTGACAGTGGGCCACAAGTTGTGACAGGTAAGCTTTTGTCATCGTGCATAGAAATTCCAAGTGCAAAACTTACCTATAGAATTGGCTGATGTACTTTATTAACAATTTGGTCAAGTTAGCAATTTGGCTTAGTGTTTATGCTTTTAAGAGAAAACATAATGGAAAAAGTTTTTTGCTGTAATTTGGCTGAGTGTGTCTGAGCCAGAATGAAATTTGCTTTGCGTACACTTTCCCAGTGTGAACAATTATACTCTTAAAGTCTGAATGAAGTCAGCAGTATTGTTTGTTGACCCACCTGGAGGAAGTGACCTGCCAGGGTCTGTTGACTTTCCTGGAATAGCTGCAGTAGGCTGAAAGGGGGACGGTGACCTGCAGACCAAGACTTTTGGTGGAATATAATCTTTTGTGTTGACTTTTGCTTGACATTAGAGGTGGTAGTGACATTCATTTACATACTTCTGTTAAGTAAGCTGACAGTTCTTGTGTTACCCTAGCCCCATGCAGCATAATGAGTACTGTGGATATGTGCAAGAATATGAAAGAAATGACTACCATACCTTGGAAGGATAAGAGGTGGAATGTTTATTACGCAATATAGAAAAACCAGGTATGCCTGGATCCCTCAAACTAGATTTGAACAGGTGAAATTCCTTCCATTGCTGTAACTCCGTATGCTTCCAACAACAGCCTAGGGAATTAAATCTTAAAGGAAAAAAAAATCAGAATGTAATACAATGAAAACTGTGAGAGGAAACTGGATATGTGCAGCATATGGTAGACATTTGGTGTGACCCTTCACTTGCTAGTATTGCACAGGAGTTTTGTGACGGAACTCTAACAACCCAGAATTGCTGCATTTTACAATACAAATCTACCCTGAAATGTGCCTGGTTAACTTCAGCCTCAATTGGTTTGCTTCTTGAACATACCCAAACTGAGCTGGCTGAATTTAATGATAGAAAGAATTGTTATTACTTCATTGCTCTCACTAAGCCAGATCCAGCTACGCTTTGGGAATGTGAGCTTTGATGGCCCTTTCGTTACAACCAGGAGTGCTCAATGAATTCAAGCTGTAGCAATTTGACCTTTGGGGCAGGTGATTATCCTGACAGAAAGATCAGTTCACAGGGATGTTGCAGGATTTGCACTATCTGAGCTGCAAGAATATACAGGTCCATAGCATTCTCTCCAGTGGGCTCAGTCGGACCACAAAGAAAGCTAGAAGCAGGGGGCTGCAGGGTATTCCAATCTGCTCCAAAGGCTGAGACCTCAGTTTAGGCACCATGTAGCGGAGCAGAATGTGGCTCTGCCTGCACAAATGCTCCAGCCTGCCAAAGATCTCAGCCAGCTACATTTCATATTGGCTGCAGAGGTGTGCCAGAGTGGGTCACGTCCTCCCTGTCTCGGGCAGCTCACTCAGAGCCAGCTTGGCTGGTGCAGGGCCATGCCGCTCTCTGCAGTGCAAACAGGCACTCTGAACCCTGTCCCTGAATTGCCTAGGTCATTTCAAAGTATGCACAGATGCAACGAGAAAGAATGAGGCCCATTTGGAATTAAATCTGGCCAGGGATGTCAAGGACAAGAATTTCTTCTTCACATATGTCTGTAGCAAAAGGAAGACTAAGGAAAATGAGCGCCTGCTGCTGAATTGAATGGGTGCCTTGGTGAAGATAATTGCTGAATGCCTACAGCTAAGGCCAGCCCTCAGGAATCTCAGACCCTAAAGACCAGGTAAATGACATCAGTCACCTTCCCTTTGTCCACCAACGCTATCACTCCATTGTAGAAGCCACCAGATTGATTAAGCATGACCTTCCCCTGGTGAAGCCATGCTGGCTGTCTCGGATCATGTGCTCATTCCTCGTGTGATTGAGCACGTAGTCCAGGGGGATCTGGTCCATGATCTTCTCAGGTACAGAGATGAGGCTCACTGGCCTACAGTTCCCCAGGTCCTCCTTGCTCCCTTTCTTGTAAATGGGAGTGATATGACCCTTCCTCCAGTCATCTGGGATCTCACCTGACAGCCACGACTTTTCAAGTATGATAGAGAGTGGCTCAGCAATCAGCTCAGCCAGCTCTTTCAGAATGCTGGGATGCATGCCATCCAGCACTATGGACTTGTACGCATTCAGTTCTTGAGAGCAGCCCTGCAGAGAAGGACCTGGGAGTCCTGATGGATGAAAAATGGAACATGAGCCAGGAATGTGCTCTTGCAGCTCAGAAAGTAAATGGTATCCTGGGCTCCATCAGAAGAGGGGTGACCAGCAGGGACAGAGAGGTGATTGTCCCTCTCTACTCTGCTCTTGTGAAGCCCCATCTGGAGTACTGTGTCCAGGTCTCGAGCCCCCAGTACAAGAAAGACAGAGAGCTGCTGGAGAGGGTCCAGAGGAGAGCCACAGAGATGATCAGGGGACTGGAGCACCTCCCCTACGAAGACAGGCTGAGGGAGCTGGGCTTGTTCAGCCTGGAGAAGAGAAGGCTGCGGGGTGACCTCATTGCAGCCTTTCAGTACCTAAAGGGAGCCTACAAACAGGAGGGGAATCAACTCTTTGAAAGGGTAGATAACAGCACAACAAGGGGAAATGGTTTTAAGTTGAGGGAGGAAAGATTTAGTTTGGATGTCAGGGGGAAGTTCTTTACAGAGAGAGCAGTAAGGTGCTGGAACAGGCTGCCCAGAGAGGTTGTGGATGCCCCATCTCTGGAGGTGTTCAAAGCCACATTGGATGGAGCCCTGGGCAGCCTGGTCTTGTATTAAACATGGAGGCTGGTGGCCCTGCATGTGGCAGAGGGGTTGGAGATTCATGATCCTTGAGGTCCCTTCCAACCTGGGCCATTCTGTGATCTGTGTGACCAGAGAGAAATTCTACAGGAGACTTTCCACTGGTCAGGGAAGACTGCATTAGAGATCATGTAGGCAAATCTGACACCCACAAATCTATGGGCCCTGATGGGATGCACCCACAATTGCTGAGGGAGTTGGCACATATTATTTCTCTCCGTCACCTTTCATAGGTCATGAAGAACAAGAGAGGTGTCTGAGGACTAGAGGAAAGCCAATTGTACTCCAGTTCAAAAATGGCAAGAGGGGTGATGTAAGGAACTGCAGACCAGTCAGCTTTACCTCTGCCCTTGGAAAGGTAACAGGACAGCTCATCCTGGATGTCACCTCCAAGCTTGTGGAGGAAAAGAAGGTGATCATGACTAGTCAGCATGGATTCACAAAAGGGGAACTGTGCTCAACCAAACTGATGGCCTTCTATGTTATTATGTCTGGCTGGGTAGATGAAAGAAGAGCAGTGGATGTTGTCAGCCTTGACTTGAGCAAGGGTTTTAATACTGTTTCCCATAACATCCTCATAGGTAAGCTCAGGAAGAGTGGGTTAGATGAGTGAATGGTGAGGTGGATTGAGAACTGTCTAAATGGTGAGTCTCAGGGTCTTGTGATTACTGGTGAGTCCCGATGGAGGCCTAAAGCTAGTGGTGTCCCCTGAAGGTTGGTACTGGGTCCAGTTTTGTCCAGCTTACTCTTCAGTGACCTGGATGAAGGGACTTAGCGCACTCTCAGCAATTTTGCTGATGATATGAAGTTGGAGGGAGAGGCCAACACACCAGAAGGCTGCCATTCAGTGAGACCTGGACTGACTGGAAAGTTGAGTGAAGAGAAACATGATGGAGTTCAACAAAGGCAAGTGCAAGGAGTACTGTGTTCAGCTCTGGGTTTCCGAGTATAAGAGAGATGTGGAACTACTGGAGAGAGTCCAGTAGGAGAGTATCTCTCCTATAAAGAAAGGCTGAGAGAGTTGAGACTGGAGAAGACAGAGGGAATCTTTTCCATGCATTTAAGGGATCAATGTATCTTAAGGGATGGTGTAATGAGGATGGGGCCAGACTCTTTCATGGTGTTCAGTGGCAGGGTAAGAGTCAGCGGGCACAAACTGAAACACAGGTAGCTTTGTCTGAACAAGAGGAAAAACTGTTCTGCTGTGAGGAAGACAGAGTACTGAAACAAGCTATCTAGAGAGACTGGAATCTCCTTTCCTGGAGATACTCAAAACCCACCTATGCAACAGGACATGATCCTGTGCAACCTGCTTTCAGTGTCGCTACATGACATGGTTGGACCAGACAATTTCCAAAGGCTTCTTCCCACCTCAACCATTTGTGTGTGTGTGTGTGTGTGTGTGTGTGTGTGCGCGTGCGTGCATGCAGCAACTGCAGTACTGCAGAGATAGAGAATGACCTCAAAGGGAAGCAGGCTTGCTGCTTGGCCTGGTTCATATCCACTGATGCATTCCAGCAACAGCAGCAACAAAAGCCCTGTAGATCATGGAAGTCCTTATATATCTCAGAACATGTTGACAGGAGCGTGTGCTTTCTCATTATAAAGTTTGTTGTAATATTGTTAGTTGCCCTTATTTTCCTTCAGGTTTGTGCCTGAAAAGAGCAGAAATTGTGCTCCTAAAGAAAACCAGAAGGCTTGGCAAACTTCACTCCTTGAGACTCTGTTCTTGCTCTGATTCCCAGGTGGGGAAGTCACAGGTTTGTGCTGAAGTTTTTTTCAGTAGCTTTCACCTCAGCCCAGAAATGAAACCTCTGCTTATTCCCCTGGTGAGGAACCAGCAACTCCCACTGGCCCCACTGGGCATTTAAGGAGCGTGACAGGAGATCTGGAAGTAAACATTACAGTCTTGGCTCTTCTCGAACTCAAAAACTGTTTACTTGAATCTAAATTCTAATACCTGTCACAGGAGAGAGCCACTATCCAGGAAGATGTTAAATGATGCACTTAAGATAATTGAGCAACTAACTGGCTGCTGGGAGGTGATGAGGATCCTTTTGAAACATCACTCTGCTGTAGGGTACCAGGATGCAATGCTGTTTGCAAGGCACTTCAGAGAAACCAACTAATTAACACCTCCATCACCAACATGGCAGACCCATCTCCTTGACATCTCCTTGAAACCAGCTGGAATCCATTGGACAGCCCCTGGCTTGTTCCCAGATGAGCTGGAGCAAACTCCAGAGATCGCTTGTAAACAGATCCAGTGCAAAGTCACAGTCAGGCTGAACAGCCCAGGGAAAGGTTCATCTGCAGAGCTGCGTGGCCCAGATCTGGCCTACGGTAATTTGTCAACATACAGACAGTGCTATCTTCAACATCTTTGCTCAAAGAATTGAATTCTATGCACATGGCAGCTTGTGCTACGTGCTCCTGTGGTAAATAAATACAAGTTGTTTCTGCAATTTCTGAATTAAATCATCCTCCCAGCCTGTGCTGCACTGCTGCGAAGCCCTCGTCTGTGTGACCGGGTGGCACGGCACATCTTTTGGAACGTGTTGGCTCTGTGAAAGCCGGATTCCTTTTCTCAATGGAAAATTTTAAGCTGTTCCCACCAGTGACATCACGGTGCTCTCCACTCCCACAGCCACAAAGGCGTATATTGATAGGCATGACATTTTCCTTTAATGCTTTCATTGTTTCCAGCATTTCATTTGGGCTGTTGCTTGAAGCCAGAAAAACAAGACAAAAGGCAAAGTATGTTAAAAGGAGACCTAGGCTGCGTGCAAATATGTCGCACGAGAGAATCTGTGACTCCAGGCAGTTTTCAAGGAATTTGCTTTCCACGGGGCTTCTCCCGAGTGAGTTAGGATGACGCCTCATCTGAGGCTCCTGAAACTGCCACCTCCCTTCTGTAACTTGCTTCAGGCAGATGCTTCGGTATTGCTGAGCTGTGCAGGGATCTGGCATTGGCTTTTAGAGCTTATTTTAAAAGATTTGTGTCAACTGCATAAAGGAGCACACTGATGGGAGCTCCTGAACCCCTTCCATGCTTGCTTTGTGAACGTCTCAGGAGTGGTACACTGGATCCTCAAGGGATGTTTTGTGCGTTTTCACGCAGGGCAGAGAGGAAAAGGGCAGCAAAAGGTCCTGCCCTTTGCACCTTGTTCCTTTCTAATGTGATAGCAGAGCTCAGAGCACTTCTTACAGTATTAATCCAAAGTTCCATATTGTTGGTCTTCACGAAAAATTTGGCATAGGTCAGGGTTGGGCACTGAGTTTCCCAACCGTGTTAGTTATCAGAAAGGAGAGAGTTGAAGAATTGAACTGATGCAGGTGAGCTTTTGGGCTGTGTGTCTGGATGTCTGCAAAACATTTAGTGCTTGGAAACTGCAGCTCCTTCCACAGTGAGGTAAATCTTTGACATTCAGGGATCAGCTTTTCTACAAATGAATTGTCTCAAGTTTTTTGACCATCTTACTTTCCACTCTGCTTGCCTCTACAGATCATTCTTTTTTAAATATTATCATTATTATTCTTGAGCATTACCCACAACACTTCCAATGAACTGTTGTCCAGATGACTCTTGTATTTGTTTGTTTGTTTCATGAGAACTACCCTGGGCTCTTCTGAGGAACTCTTGTCCAGAATGATATGTCAGTTTATAGATAACCTCACTATTATGTATTTTATTAAATATGCCTTAAGAGTTGCTTTGTGTTTCAGGGAGTTTTCAGATGTCCATGCTGATTACTCTTTGATGTTAGTTTGTTTGGCAGTCTGGACAAAACAGTACGCCAAAGGTATAAAATGAATGCTGTGGTAAACCGAAGTTAAATGAACATTTGGAAAGAGGAGCAGCTACTTTTCTATTACACGGTGCTGCTGTAAAACCTGAACAAACCTGTTACCTCGGTGAAAAAGAGCCGAAGAAAGAAAGGTACCAGGTTTGGTGTCTCAACAGCCTCTGCCCTCTAACTTTGTGGTCTCACACAGTGTTTGGACCACCTGACAGATCTCACAAGCTCTGCTGGCCTTTGCTCTCTGTTGTTTTGTTTTTTTCTACAAATTAAGAGCCCGTCATCAAGACAGCCTGTGAGCACCACAAATGCTTGCCAGTGCTGTCCTGTCTTCGCAAGGAGGCCTCAGAGTGCGACTGGGCACACCAGGGCTGGCCAGAGGCCAAAAATGGTTGAAGGTGCTGGGAAGACCACCAGCAGTCCTTTGGGGCTCTGCTTTGCCCTTTTAATTCAGTGTGGGCATTTCCCCTCTCTCTTTTTTATCTTTCTCCTTTTGTCAAAATGCATGTTGAAGCCCTGTTGATTTTTCCCACTGAAATCAGAAATAAGTGAGTGCCTTCTCACATGCCTGCTGCTTAGAACAGAGGGGAAGGAGGAACCCCTCCTACCAGCAGCCAAAACCAATGTTTTGCTCGGCCTTTTTTGACTTACATTGGTTATATGTGGTAGACAGGTTTTCACATAGCAAACATCCGACTGCTGCCTATGCTCCTGCAGAAGCAAAGGTGGTGACAGCTCCAGTGAAATGGTAGCATACTTCTGCAAAAATTGTATTTCTAATTCTAAAAGCTTTTCTCTCCTCAGGATTGACACAGAAATTAAACTGATCCTCTGGTTGCACAGAGTCCCCTGCACTTTACACAAAGCACTTACTCGGCCTGAGAAAATTCTGCAGAGGGTAGCCTGGTTTGTTTTGCCTGCTACCAGCGTGGAAGGAGAGCAGTTTGTCTGTTAGTCTGTGGTAGACTGGGCACCAAGGCTGAGTAAAAATGTGAAAGCAGGCTGGGACCAAGGCTTGTGTGAAATGGTTTGTTGTGAGACGAAGATCCGGCACAAGGTGAGTGAGACAAAGCCAAGCCACAGCCCTGCTGAAAGTGGCCTTTGTTACCTGGCATCAGTAACCCTGAGTGCCCTTTTTTTATTTCCCTTCTTCCATGGAGTTATCTCAAACAAACAGAAGTGAACTGAAGCAGCCAGGCCTTTTGCCCTGGGAGTTCTCACGTTCCCTGTAAGCAGGGAGGGGCAGCTTGTGTCTGGGCATACAGGCAGGTTCTGGTGGGTCATGCTCCTTACTAAGACCTGGTGAACGCTGTGGGCATTTTAGTCTTAAATTCCAGCCCCAGAAAACTCAGTTGTTGTTTGCACTGTTAGCTGTGTCCCTGCAAGAAGCAGCTCCTATGGAGCACGGCTACATGGGCATGTTGCAGAGCTGTCTGAGCCAGTGGCTAGGACTCTCAGGCTCCTCTGCTGATGTGAGGAGCCTCCACAAACATCTTCATCATACAAAAAGCAGCCTCTTGGCAGGGAGCTGCATGGTGGCATGGGACACCCATCACTGATCCTGGAGCATCTGGCCCCAGGAAGGGGCTTCGGGGCTTCTAGCCCAGGCCCTGAGGGCTGAGCCTTGGCTGAGTTGACAGATTTCAAAATCTTGGCCAAGAGGAACCATATAATAGCACTAGAAAACCTGGCACAGCGGTTGCTGCTCAGACTGCATGTCCTGTGCATCAGGCTGCTTGACAGCTCAGGACACAAGCCTGCTGCTGCTGGGCAGGGCCTGAGCCATGCCTCCTCCTTGTTCCCCAGCGCTTGTGGAGGAGACACCTCCCTCCTTCTGAATTGACAGCCCTCCTCCTGGCTCATTCCGTCTCCAGGAAAGGAAACCAATTTCCTTTGCAAAGTAATCTGAGCTCCAGTAGTCAACAGTGCTATTTAAAGAGCGAGGCGATGCTGCTCTACAAGGAGCTTATGGTTTGGAGAAAGCTCTCCGCCTCTGTGTGTAAAAACTAGGCTAATAATGGTTTTCTGCCTCACACAAGCTGCTGGGAATTAATTAATTTTCAAAGCAGTTTGAAACACAGCCACAACAAAGGTGCTAATTTTTATTTATTAATATTTCATGTTTGCAATGCAAGACTAATTATGTGCATGGCAAAGAGTGCATTTTACATGTTATTAACTCAACGGTTTAGATAGTACTTATATTTATCTGTACCTCAAAAAAAAAAAAAAAGTTTCATGAAATAAAAAATGGGGAGAGGGACTCTCCTAAGTGTGATCTTTATTATGCTGTTTCAATCTCATCTCATGCTGAGCCTGTCAAGACCAAACATCTGGCTGTTGCTGTAGCACGCAATGCCTCCTGAATTGCCAACTCCCGACCAGGAAGAAGAGGCTCAGAAGAGCCAAGCAAAGGTGGAGGGGTAGGGAAGGAGCCAGGTTTGTTTCCCACAGTTTGGCAGTGACAAGAAGGAGTTGCAGAGCAAGCAGGAGCACAAAGCACAGAGGACTTCCACATGCACTGGTGGGGATGTATTACCCATTCTCAACTCCTGCCGTGCGCAGGGCTACCCCTGACCACCTCAGGCTGCCCAGGGCCCCATCCAACCTGGCCTTGAGCGCCTCCAGGGATGGGGCACCACAGCTTCTCTGGGCAGCTATGCTACTCTGAGTGAAAAATTTTCCCCAACATCTAAATTATGTCTATATGCATATGTGCGTCACTGGTGTGTAGGGAAGATGTCCCCTACAGGATAGCAATTGTGTCTTTCTGCATGTTTGTATAGTAGCTAACTTATAGTAGCTCACTGTATAGTAGCTGTGAAGGCAGCTGCTGGATGTCCTAGCTGTGAATATGCTCCTTGTCCAGCTCTAAGGAAGAGCACCTTTAAAGAATATCAGAAATGAAACTGGCAAATGAAAACATTGTTTGGAGTATTTTCTCCCTGCCAAGTCTGATAAAGTCAAGAGGGAACAGGAAATCCTGGGAAGTCTAGCTGCAAATTTGTAGCTATAAGCAGGTGTAGATGTATGCCCTCACATACATAGGAGATGTGAAAGAAGCTCTCCAGCCTTTTCTCTGCTCTGGCTCATCTAGAAGACTCATGTAGAAATATAGGAAACCCTGGTGTTTCCTAGTTCTTCAATCATGTGTACAACAAGGACAATAAAAATGAATGCAAAACATCCCATTTCCATCCTCTGGGCTTTGAAGCGGCCCAAATCAGAGTTTGTAGGGTCAGTCATCAGTCTAAAACTTAAATGCATTGAAAGTAAAATGGTCTCAGTCTGGGTGATTAAGAAAAATAGGTCCCTGTGAAGAGATAAGGCACAAAGTCCGATGCTGAACAAAAGAGACATCTGAAAGGTGACTCAAAATTATGAGCAGAAGTTGGAGAGGTGCCCACTGTGATAGACAGAACTCACCTTAGTTCTCTTTAGATAAAGAAGGTAAGTTAAAAATTAACTTTAACTAGGATTTTTGCAAGTTGAAAAATGAGTTGTAATTCCCTATGATAAAGAATAGTGAGAAACAGAAGCATATTTAATGATTTCACATGTTGGTCTCAGAATGCATGAATCTGACTTTTGTGTCAACTGACTGTCACTGGATTTAGCTCTGTCTCATCCACACTTGCTGTTGATTCACTGATAAGTGCTGTTTGCCTCCAAATAATTTCTCATTCATAGCAGCCCTTCTTTAGCTGTGTAGCCATGGAAGTGGGCACGAGTCAATTCTCTGTCCCACACACCGATGGTGCCATTTCACCCTGACCTCTCACTGTCAGGGTTGTGGGAGAGGATTTAATTCCCAGCAATTTATTAGATTTTTCTGTCTTTTGGGGTGATGTGCATTTCCCTCCTTGAAATTACATTTTCTTTTCTAACTTAGGATTTTTGTGGACTTACGTTGCCACCTAGATTGTGTGTTGTGAGCTGGGAAAGAAATCTCCACATTGCTTGAAGCTGCCACTGCCTGTAAGGTAACTAGAGCTGACAGTGGGCTTGTACGAGCACAGAGCTGTAAATCACTGAAATGTATTGCACATAATTTCCTGGTGCCTGCTCTCCTTGGGAGCGGAGACCCGCTGGGATGAATGTCATTACAGTATGGAGGCTTCTGGCTCTGATGCTCCTTTTGTTTGTCGTGGAAATGGGGCTCTGCTCAGTAGAGGCGAAGGGAATGACCCAGGCTGCTCCAGGGACTCCAGCCTCCTGACTTTACAGTCACCTCGTGCTTCTGCCATCCCACAAAATGCGCGGTATTTTATTGCAGGTAGGCAGGAAAGGTGGGAACTCCTTCCGCAAGTGCTATTTCTTTAATGGGCAAATTCATCAGTACAAGGTCTCTGAGCAACTGAGGGCACTTTGTTTCTGTGTCCCCTGGCAACTTGAGCCAAAGCCTCACAGGCAGGAGAGAAAAGCTCTTTATTTCACTTATTTCACCCTAGAACAGTCTGTAAGAGATGGTTATTGTGTTAGTTATTAAGTACAATTTCCACGCTTTCTGCCAATACATGCAGGTCAGTGTTTGGTAGTTTAAAACAAAAAAGGAGCAGACCCCACAAGGTTAAAAAAAAAAAACCAGAATAGTTTCTGAAAATACCTAAGCCATCATTTTTTTGTGGTTATCTGCCCATTCAATCACTGCAATGTCTGCAGCACCCCAAGGGCTCAGTGGCATGGTGGTACTGCTCCTGCTGTCACTGGCATTACCCTGCCTGCTTCCAGTCCCATCTGGCTCCCAGCACTGCCAGCAAACCCAGATACCTTTGTGACTGTGGCTTTTTGTTTTGTTTTTCTTTTTAACCAGTGCACTTTATACTATTTCAATGTGTATTTATTTTCACCCTCACTGCTTCCTTTTGAAATTATGCAAGCTGTTTAATCCTCTTGGCATTTTCATGGAAGGATGGACTCAGCAGTGCATGGAGCAGTGATGTAATTTCCCACCGGGGAAAGGGGACAAAGCACCACCACCTCCTGCACATCTCAGAATTCTTAAGGTGTTGGCATCTCAAAATTTGACTCAATGGGATCCAGCACCCCAAAGGCTGGGCCAAGGGTCTCAAAACTGAGCTAACAAGTCTCAGTCTTTTTGAATTTAAGAAACAGGACTACTTGACAGTGATTGCGACAGATTTCTGTCCTGTCCTTCAAGAGCTGGGCATTGGACCAGATGGGCACGCGCGCCAGCAGATAAAAGAAACACCTCTCCTGGGTCAGTGCTGGCTCTTTGTAGCTGTAACCAAATATGTGATTCTTCTGCAAACAGTCATTTCACAAACCATTGCAAACATTTCATTGGGAAATTTACAGCCTTGTATGATCCCCAGCCCATCCCCACTGAGTCCTAAGGGTGCCCATTGGCCTCAGCTGGGCTACTGGGAACTCTGCTCAGCTGGAAACCAAGGTTTTGGCTGGGGAGAATGGAGAAGGGGTGGTTTGCAGTACTTTCCTTTGATCCCCACAGCCTTGGGTGCTCTGGCTGCAAAATGAACTGCTTTTGATGGGCCCACTTGCACCCACCTCACTTCTTTCTCTTTTCATGGTTGGGTAGATGAACCTACTAAGACTGATGATGAATGAGAAGGGGAACTGAACCTGCTGGTTCCCTTTTAGCAGTGTACCCACAGTGCACCGTTAGCTGCCTCCAATCCTTCTAACTGGCTCCTCTAGCTTTTGACTGTGCATCACGACTACCTATAAAATATTTTGTCATTCTGGTCCAGGCTGCATTTGAAAAGTGAATCCCATCCATCCTGGAACATGCTGCACTTACTGATGCATTGCACATGTTTTGATACAAGCAATTTCAATTTGGTCTTCCCTTGCACGGTGCAGTTTTAAAACACTTCTGTAAAATGGAAGAGCTGGTACTTTAGACTAAGTGTGTGCAATCATGCTATGAAATGAAGGCAACTCTTAGGACCACATGATCCGGTATTCACTCAGATGACCATCCCTGTGCTGAGGATGCTGAGTTACCAGCTCTCAGATTCTCATAGGAGGAGAGGATGGAGCTGAGCCATTGCCAACAGAAGTGGTGCTGGGATGCTGATGGGGAGCCTTGAAAGAGATGTACTCAGCTCCAAGAGGTGTCTGAGTCAGCAGGAAAAGGGGAAAAGAGTGGCTTGAGCACAAAACAGTTTTACAATGTAGAAAACAGCTGTGGGTTTGACTGTGGGAGAAGAGGAGAGAAAACATGCTTGTGGGGGTCATAGGAGAAATCAGTATCTGGTAATTGATAATACAGGATGAAATAGTCCCATGAATTCCCAAACTGTGACTGAGCTACTCAGTGTTGAGCCTGGTTTAATAATAAGCACAGCTTAACTGAAACGTAAGAGGAGGGCTTTTTCTTTCCACTGGGGTTCTTGCAAATTGGTTATGTTCTGTTTTCAAGTTTGTCTGATCTATTAAGAATTTTAAAATGCTCTGAATCCTACAGGATTGATTTAAGAAGGATGTTTGTCTTATTTTAAAGAAAAAAAATTAAAATAGCTAAAAACCTGGGGCTAAGTTTGGCCAATTTCAAACTTCTCTCCTTGCTAAAAATGCCATTTTCTAAATGCAAGACCGAACCACTGAAAACAACACCTGGTAGAGAACTTACTTCTTTTTCTTACTTTTGGATCTCTTTTCAGTGTTTTTAGTGTGCTGCTGAATTCTGATATAAAAACATAGCATTCCTGAGATAGGCCAAATACGTTCAATATTATAAATAGTAAACCATTATATAAAGGATACTATCCCAAGTAGTTTGGCAAGGAGACTGAAATATGTTATCTACATGTAAAATATTCCCTTTTTTCTAGAATAATGAAAGTGGCTAGGGAAACTGGATGCTTGGAGTTCTGAGAAATACTGACAAAATTAATGATGGCCATAAGATTAGGCACAAAAGCCACTTTATTGCCATTGAAAGTGTGAGGTATGATATTTTTGGGAAGGGGCTAGAAGTGTTACCAAGGATTCCCACTGTAAGTAAATGCTTATATTGTGAAGGAAAAATTCCTGGCAAAAACAAAACCATACTTTTGCTAAATATTAAGATAGCATCCTCATACAGCCAAGATGAAGCTGCTCCTCCATGGGAGGTGAGCAGAAACCTGGGTACTGTTTAGGTAGGATCTAAATCCGCTGAAGCCAGGGAGCTATTCACAGGAATTACATGCCTAACAGCAAAGATTCTGTTGTAAAGTTGGACTTTAGCTTTTATTCAGTCCCTGTAAATGTTCTGTTTGGTAACTGTTCCTGATATTGACCATTCCTTAACATCCTGTAGGTATTTACCTTGTAATGTACATCTGGAGAAAATTTTCATGTAACTGAATATTTATCCTGAGACTTGTCAGTGATTAATGTGCATTTAATCCCCTACATATGTGATGAAACTTGAAGATGCAACTGCCTGAATACTGAATGATGTCCTTGGAATTTGGCTTTCTATCTCCCACTTCTTTTCCTCACTATTTTAAGGACATTTTCCACAAAGAAAAAACTTTGCTGAGCTGTCTGCCTGGGTCATGCAGTGTCCAACCCTTGTGTGGGCACTGACCAGGAGCCGACCTCCCCTCCCATGAAATCTTCCCTTTGCGTGAGTCATTAGGCAGCAAACTTGGCAGTGTTTATTCTCCCTGCTCTGTGTGATGAGGGGGATGACGTGTACTGCAGATCTCGAAGCCTCTAATGTAATTTAAACCTGCTTCTAACAAAGAACAGAGAGTAATATCAAACTTCATTTCAGTGCACTAAAGGGAAGAGCTGCTGTCTGTGTGCTATATGGCGGATACTGAATGTGCAGTGAGGAATCTCCAACTCTCCAGCCCATGGCGCCCACACCATCTCGTACTGAACAAAAAGAGGAGGGACAAAGCTGCAAACTCCTAGCAGGTTCAGGTTGGATATTAAGAAAAATGATTTCTCCAAAAAAGCGGTGAGGCAGTGGCACAGGCTGCCCAGAGAAGTGGTGGAGTCACTGTCCCTGGAGGTGTTTGAGAACCGTGTGGATGTGGCACTGAGGGACATGGGCAGTGGGCATGGTGGGGATGGATTGAGGTTGGACTAGGTGATCTTAGCAGTCTTTTCCAACCTTAATTATTCTGTGATTCTGTAAGCCAGGCAAATGTGAAGCAGGCTTAACTGCAGCCGAGCAATGACAATTGGTGCCAGAAAAAAGAGCTCCTCTGCTCCTGGCCGCAAGCAGCTCATTCCTAATTGTTCGCAGTTAGCTCAGATTAGCTGTGAAACTGCACAGCAGAAACCCGGGCGTGATGCATGCTATGTCAACAGGAAATAAAGGAGATGTACATACATCTCTCTGCATGTGCAGGCAAAGTGGAAGGGGCTGGCGAGTGATCTCAAGCTGCAGAAATGCCTGTATGGTTGTAGGAGCACGGTCTGTGATAAGATCGCACTATGAGTAGGGTTTGGGTTGAGACCTTCTGGGAGAGATGAAAGAAAGGTTTACAGTTAGTGCTTGACAAAGAATGAAAGCTTGTCAGGAACAGGAGGTAAATCATGGAAGGAGGAGGACAGCCTCCTGACAGAAGGGACAAAGTAAAAAATCAAGATGCTGCAGGTAAAGGTTTGACTCAGGAGTTCATGCAAAGTTAAAAGTCAGATTCCAGCAAAAAAATGGCCTGGAAAGAGGCACATCCTGTGACAGTCATTGTAAACTAACCCCTCTTTGGGTCAGGGTGGTGTGAAAGGATGTGTTACATCTGCAAGAGTCAGTGGACAAAGAGGATCCCAATTCTCAGTGCAAGGAGAGCTTGTGGAGTGGTGCATTTTGGAGTCTCAGGGTACACTCTTATTTTCTCTCTTGCTTTTTTTTTTTTTTTGCTAGACCATTTATTTGCTGAAATGTGCAGTCTAAAACTACATCGCTCCTGAATGTATTGCTCTGCTAGAAAAAATTGCCTCATGTCTGAAAAGCTTTAGTAAGGACCTACAGTGGGGGATGATCAAATAAATGCTAATTAGTGTATCAGGGTGACATTCCCAGTTCCCCACCCTCCCCAGGTGCCGATGCTGCAATCACCAGCATTGACAGGATGCAGGTGTTGAGAGCCTGTGCCATGCATCCGGTCACCTGCAGTGGCTGCTCCCTGCCCTTGTGAGGCTTATGCTCACAGTCTTGCTGGTGACTCCTTTACAAGTGCTCCTGTTGTTGACCCATGTGGGAGCCCACAGCACCAGGGGTGTCCAGATCCCTGTCAGTCCCTCCCTTTTAGTGGTCCATCCCGAAGTGCCACCTATTTTCCAGCTGCAGAGGCAGATGTGGGCTCTGCTCCCCATTCCTCAGGCACCCCAGACCTTCACAACATGATTAGGATGTTCAGAACTGCAGGGTGGAAGCTAAATGCTAAGGCTGTTGATGGAGCTGCTAATGAGGACCTGAAGATGACATGGTGAATGATAGCAGATTGGTAATTGCTTTTTCCCTGTAGTGACTTCGCAATTAGAAATGGAAGAAGAAAATCGGGATGAAGTCTGAGAGCCGCGCTGTTCAGAGTTCCTGCTTCTGTTCGCCTTTAACCCTCTTTTTCACTCCGTGTGACCCAGCGAGTCCCTTCCCGACGTTTTTGCTGACTTGCTCTGCGCAGCACCATATTATATTTGCAATGCCCTGCCACTTGCACCATGCCTGCAAGCTGTCTTCCTCAGGCAGGAGCCTATTTAGACAAGTTGTCAGGCTAAATGGGAGAAATCTTAAATCAATGTACTTCGGCATACAATCATATATAGGCTAATTTATCTGCTGCCCTGTTCAGACTGCCAGTTTAAAATGAGGTCTTTCAGGCATGGTGCCGTGGAAAGTTGCCTGATTAACAAAGCAGTTTTTATTGGTGGGGCGACAGCACGACTGTTTTATGGTAATTGTTATCATTTGGACGCGTGTATATGCAAATGGAGGAGATTAAAGTAAAGAAAACCTAAGGATGATGAATACGCAGCTACGCGCCCAGATGGGAGAGGGACAGAAATGCCAGCGATGTCACTGCTGGCACTGAGGCAGGCGTGGTGGGAGCTGGTGGCCAACCCAGCTGGATGGTCTGGCATTCCTTGTGGTGCTGGGACACCTTGGCCTCACTGCCCCACAGCCACTGGCTCCCCACCTGCCCTCCGTGGCCTTGGGATGAAAAGCAAAAAATAAGACATAAAGGGCAAAACAGTAACATAGAACTGTGCTTTGGAAGCAGAACTTTTCGAGGTGCCCGCTGCTCCTAAGAGAACCAAGTCTTTGAGGGTGGCTTTAAATGTATTTTCAGCTGTTCTGATACTGACATTCCTGATAATTGCTTCTCTATTGCTTTTATTTGTCTCTCTCTCTTTTTTATTATTTTTATTTTAAGAGAAATTTGAACACATTGCCTCCACGGTCATGGAGCTATTTTACCCTCGGTGGCATGTAGCCATGCAGCCAGACTAAATCATAGATTCATAGAATTGTTTGAGTTGGAAGGGACACTTAAAGGTCACCTAGTCCAACCCCCTGCAATGAACAGGGACACCTGCAGCTACATCAGTTTGCTCAGAGCCCTGCCCAGACTTATCTCGAGTGTCAGTCCCCTCCAGGATTGGGGCATCTACCACCTCTCTGGACAATTTGTTCCAGTGCCTCACAATACTTATCGTTAAAAAGCTTCTTCCTTATATACACTAAATCTCCCCTAATCTCCTCTCCCACCTGGGAAGAACTACCCTACCAATGAGAAATATCCCAGTCCTTGCCCCTCCATCTCTGCTGCCCATGAAATCAGATGCAAAACCCCAGTGGCTGCCTGTGGATGGCCTGGACCCTCGGTACATGGCTTCCTCTAAAAGGAATATGCAGATGCTCGCTGAGCCCAGATTTCCCCCCAGAGAGCTGGACTGTGATCAGCATCTCACTTTAGACAAAGTACCAAGCATGAGATCATACCCCTTCTTTTTCCTTTTTACATTACATTACTGAGACTTACAGGAAGGGGAGTAGGACAGCAAATTTTATCTCCATTAAAAACATGTCAGCCTTTTTCTGCTTTGCAGTATATTTTGGTATCTGTATGTGAGAGGTGGTCTATTCCCTGTGATGCTACAGCTGCACAGCCCAAGTGTTCCCTGTGCTCTGTTGTAAATCAAAAGACGAATGTAGCCCCTCCATTCTTCTTAATGTGCCACAATCCTCAGCTCTCTCTTCGTGCCTTGCAATTCTCAGCTGCTTGTTCTCGGTGCATCTCCAAGCTGCCAAAAGGTGCTGTTTGCCCTTTCCGTCTATTTCAGGTGGAACTTCTGAAGGAAATGTGGTGGTGGGCAGAGAACTGGGCATGGAGACTTTCATGTCCAGGCTTGTCACGCAGCCCTGGATGGGACTGTCCAGCGCTTTTGCAAAGGAGTTTCACAAGTTTGCTGTCATTTGTGTCTATCAGGTTAGATATGCAGTGCTCCTGTGTGAGGTGCTGTCTGTCACCACACATTGAAGGACTATGCTAAAGCTGGTCCCATCCTCCAGGTCGGAAGAATGCATGTATTCTCCAGAAGCTGGTTACTTCAGCTGCCCACACTGAGAGCCAGCACTCCCACAGCAGGGCTTTGTTGAGGGAGAAGCCTGATTGAAGATCCGCTTCTATCTGCTTTTCTGTCCCATGTCACTCCTCTTTTCCTGTGTTTCCAAAAAACATTTACAGTGATTTCTTTACGAGCCCATATTAGCTATGTTAATGCAATTTCCTTCACAGCACGTGTTCAGTTTTGCTTTTTGTTTTTAGCACTGTGTGGATCATGGACACAGCCATGGGTGTTCTCTTATGGTTCCCCTCCCTTGCACTCTTGCTGGCACAGGGGAGATAAAAAGTCTCACAACACCTCCACTGGGTGCAACAGGTGATTAAATTGCTTTGGCCTTGAGATTACCTCTGATTCTCATGCAATTACCACAACATAGGGCTTTCCTTGCAGGCTGTCATCATGGATCAGCAGAAGTGTGGCAGCCTGCTGCAGCAGAACAGTGACTCCCACACTTGCTGCACCATGCACTGCAGCATCACTTCTCTCACTGCTCTCACAATTCATTCGAGATCTTTCCTGTAAACTAACCTGCCAAAACACATATTTGTTCACCAATTTCATCACTTCTACAGTTTCCACTCATGTTTTTCTGAGAAGCTGTCATGATAAAGGCACAGGCCCGTTCCTACATGCTCTGCTCTTTGAGGAGCATTAGCCAAGCATCTTGCATAAGTTACTTTCATTCATGAAGCATGCGCACCTGAGGACACGTGTGGAATTGTCCCTACCCCATGCCACAGGCAGTATGTCTCAGCTTCACTTCAGCAGGACCTCAGCTCACAGTCCAAGAGGACTGGTACTGGAAAAGCTGATGAACTGAAAGTCAAATTGCTGAAACAAAATCCTACCATTTCAACTGGAAAATCTATTCAGCTGGAGCCAGGCTGCAGGAGAGGATGGCGATCCCATTTTGCATAAGACAGCAGCAAGTAATCTGATGATTTTCTGTGACTAATACAATAGGTCATATACGAATGGTCGATGAAGAGATGAAAGCTTTCATATTCTGTTACCAAATCCCTAAGCCATCTGGTTCCTAATGACTTCTTTCAAAACAAAGGGTATAAAACTTCTGAGTTGTGCAACGCATTTTGACATCCTCTTTTAGACAGAATATGGTCATTGCTTCACATCAGCAAACAAGATCAGTGCCATCAGTCAAAGCTTCCATGCATCTCTTCCAAGTTTTTCTGACCACACACCTGGCAAATATCCCTTGCTCAAGTTGGTATTGCCCATCACTAGGAATCAGAAAACAGGAAGCAGCACTTTTCCCATGGTAGATGCTGATTCCCAGGGTCAGCATGTGGGTCAGAGGATGTGTGCAGCATCTCCTTTGCTCATGGGCTGGCTCTGCTGCAGTTTGGCATGTTTTGGGAAGGACTCCTCAGAAGTGATCACGGACGGCAAACTCACCTGCCCACAGAGGGGTGCCCAACCCTTGGTTAGTTAGAATCATAGAATCACAGAACAGTTTGGGTTGGAGGGGACCTCAAGGCCCATGCCACCCCAATCCCTGCCATGGGGAAGGCTGCCTCCCACCAGCTCAGGCTCCCCAGGGCCCCATCCAACCCGGCTTTCAAAAGCCAGAAGGCAAAGTGCATGCAGACAACCCAGAGGAAGAATGCATTTTGAAAGGGAGAAACTGCTTTTGCTTGCTGAGACCAGGCCTCCAGCACAGCCCAGGCAAGCCAGCTATGCTGCTGCCTTTTATATCCCTGATCCTGACTGCAGTATCCACACAGTGACAGCTGCCACAGTGAGAGCCTGTGCTCACCAAATTCCACACCATGCTTACCAAACTGGTAAAGTGAACCAAATTGGCTTGCTGAATTGACAACTCAGCTAATAAAATCTGTGGTTCCCTGCCTGAGGGAACCCCAGGTGAGAAGCTTATCCACTGGTGCTTTCACTGTTTAGATGTTTTCAGTGCTGTGGGGTTTGCTTGGTCCCTAGCACAGCCCTGAGCCCCTGTGGTTGGGCAGTGCTGCGTCACAGCAAAGGCAGCACAGAGGTGCTCACATCTGCCCAGGCTCCCTGAAATTTGAGTTAAAACCATGCAGCCATGAAGAGGTATAAAATGGACATATTTATTATGCCCTAGTTATATAGTTTAGTCAAGCATATCATAACACAACACTGTGCTATCTGGGATTACATATCCAATAAGTACAGTATATTATAAGCATAGTTTAGCACTATTATGTATAATTATATATGTTTATAGATTCCCCCATTACACACCAGCTTAGCTCTTGTTACATTTGTGATATGCTGCTTATTGCATCACATCACAAATGATATGCTACCTGTAATTATGTACATTTATAGCTGTATGCCATATTTATTGCACACCGTGGGATTTGCATCATGCATCAGACTCATCCTGTTGTTAGGTCAGCTCTTGTTTATTTGCTTTATTTCTTTTGATTCTTTAAACATCTGTCCTTTAAGTGCTGGGAGCACTAAATTCATCCAGTGGTTGGACCTGACTTACCCAACTGCTTAATCCAATGGGTGAAATCCTGGCTCCCTAAAGCCCCATCCAAACATGCCTCTTGCTTTAAAGTGCCCAGATTCAGCACATGCTGCTGCTGTTGCACATCAGCCCAATTCAGCTTTTTTCAAGAAGAGCTCTGTTCTTTGATGTGTTCAGGGTTGTTATCTATGTGTACCCAGCCCTCAAATGCAAGGTCAATCAGGGGGCTGCAGCACCACCTAAAATTTGGCCTGCCAGCCATAGTGCCTCTGCATTGCTTGCTCAAGGGTAAGGATTCTTGGGTCTGCAAATAGCATCGATCTGCCATGCTCCTTTGGTCCTTTCTCTAATGCCTATTGAATTGCTTCTCTCCCTGTAGTGCATAATTTAGGTCTGGTTGAGTACAGAGTATTTTATTTATTTATGTATTCAAATTTTTAAAATGCATCTCTAGGCATCTTAGCAGTACACTGGGCGCCTACCACATAAATTAAAAATAACAGCATAAAGTTAGACAAAGGACCATCCATAAATAACTCCTCCTTGACTCACACCCTCAGCAATAGCCTCAGCTTGGGACAGGGAAATAGATGGGCTTTACAGCTCATTGGGAAGGCTAATAAATCTGGAGGCTGATGGACCAAAAGGGAAAATGAGTTTCGAAACCGAGATGTCCCTCACCATCCTTTTCCTGGAGACACCTTGCCTTGAACTTTTCCCATACCGAGAGGAGACCCAGTAGTGCTGGCCAGCACAGGGCTGGGAACAGGGATTGTCGGGACATAAAATCATAGATACATAGTATCACAGAATGATTAAGGTTGAAGAAGACCTCTAAGACCATCTAGTCCAACCAGCAGCCCATCATACCATGCCCACTGCCCATGTCCCTCAGTGCTACATCCACACGGTTCTTGAACACCTCTAGGAACGGTGACTAGGAACACCTCCCTGGGCAGCCTGTGCCACTGCCTCACCACTTTTTCAGAAAAGAAGTTGTTCCTAATATCTAACCTGAACATCTCACACTCCTGCCGTGCTGCAGAATAGCTGACCACATTCTGATCACACAAATGGCATGTTTATCATAACTTCTGTCAACATCTCCAGAAAGTGTTCAATTTAGCACAATATTTAGGTGTGTCTAAGACACATAAGAGGACTGGGTAGTCAGAAGATGTCTGTAAGGATAAGGCACTGTTAATAGATGTCAGATTGAGCACCAAAATCAGTTTTGTGTTCTGAAGAGATATGTCTCTGTGTGCGGGCATACAGGGAAAAACGTCCTCTTTAGAAGTAATTTGCAGAAAACAGTTTTAGTATTTTGTTCCTGCCCTTAGCAATTTATGAAACACAAATGAGATATTGTACCAGTAGAGATGCTGAAATAAATCAGTCTAAAAACAGAACTCAAATTTTATTTCATTACTAAAGTAAATATAAAAGTACTTTAGCACAGTTGCAAATTAGATTGAGGTTTGGTCAGGCTTGATATAAATCCAATGATTGCAAAGCAAATGGCTCGAGATGAACTCTCAGCAGAGCACCATTGCAAGCACGGCTAATAAGACAGAGTGTGTGGTGCAGAGCAGAAAATGACAGAACCAAAGGGGTGAGTTTTGTGTCTGTGGTACAAGAGGCAAAGGCAGTGATATGGCATGCTGCTTTCTGAGCTGTTGCCCAGTTTTCAAAAGGATGCTGAAAAAACAGAGAGAGGGACAGAATGTGCCTACAAAATACATTCATGGCCTTGAGAAAAAATACCTTCCTTTGAATAAAAAAGGTAGCAGAGGTTGTGCTCCTGGCTTCTGTGCCACCAGCACTCAGCATAGAGCTAGGTCCTACAGACTGGCTGCAAGTGAGGCATGGAGGAGGGCACACTGCAGGGGAGAAATGTCTGCAGAAGAAGAAGGCCTCTGCACTTGCTGAGACCAGACTTGAAGCAGATGATGCCTTTACCTCCTTCAGAGGAGAGTTGAATCTTGTGCTCACAGCTTGAGGGTACGTGCACTAGTGGTCCCACACCTGGATCCATCTCTTCATTGCAGGAGACCTCGGGAAACATTTGATCAGCCAACACTGTAAGTGATGTGGGCCTGGGTGATCCTGCCTTGGTGCAGAAACAGGCTCAGGAAGCTGGACTGCTTCCTCCAGCTTGCACCTCTTGCTGTTCTGAGTTTATAGAACAGCCAGAGATCTGAGTGCTGCCTGCTCAACCTGGCTGCTTCAACACAACAGAGAATAACTTGCTCTTGAGTATCCTGTTCTCATGAAACCAAACCTGCAGTACCATGTCTGGGCCTGGGGCCCTCAGCACAAATTATAGAGGTGCTGGTGCAGGCTGGAGCACCTCTCCTATGAAGAAAGACTGAGGTAGCTGATCTTGTTCAGCCTAGAGAATGCTCCAGGGAGACTTCATTGCAGCCTTCCAGTACCTAAAGAGAGCCTACAGGAAAGCTGGGGAGGGACTTCTTAAAAGTGCATATAGTCATAGGACAAGAAGGAAAATTTTAAACTAAAATTAGGGAGATTTAGATTAGGCATTAGAAGGAAATTCTTTCCCCAAAGGGCAGTGAGGCGCTGGCACAGCTGCCCAGAGAAGCTGTGGTGCCCCATCCCTGGAGGCGCTCAAGGCCAGGTTGGATGGGGCCCTGGGCAGCCTGAGCTGGTCGGGGGCAGCCCTGCCCACAGCAGGGATGATGTGGGCTGATCTTTAAAGTCCTTCACAGCCAAAGCCATTCTGTGTTTCTATGATACTGTGATTCTACTGGCTGGGTTTTCTGTAGCCTTTCTCTCTGTACTGGGATTATTGCAAGGATGGTGAAGAGGTGGTGAATGCTCTGTCCTTGGAGACACTCACCATCAGGCTAGATGGGCCTCTGAGCACCCTGATCTAGCTGTAGATGTCCCTGTTCATTGCAGAGAGTTGCAATCTTTAAGGGTCCCTTCCAACTCAAACAATTCTATAGTTCCATGATATCACCATGCTGCCTATGGCACCTGAACCCACAGTGGCTGCCCTTGAAGGTGCAGCCCCTACTAATGCGTGTGGAGCAAACTAGCTTTAAGAGGAAGGAAACTCTTTCAAGGGGGTAGGGCCTAACCATGGATGAGAGATCGACCCTGGTCTTCAGTCACTGTTGACCATTCCCACCTGTGATGTCTCACAGTAAAGCCAGGACTTTCTTGCTAGCTGCTTCCTGAGAAACCACCCTTCAGGATTTAATCCAGTTTCAGTGGGACCTGCTGGAAAAGCACGAGACAGCACATGCTCTTCCCTAAAGCCTATTAAGCAGTGTGATTTTTCTTCTCAAGAGGAATATGTTCAGGCTGATAGAGAGGGAGTTCTCTTAGTGTCATCAATGCACACTGGGCACAATCAGGGGTTGGTTCAGAGCCATAAAAGCTATTGGAATGATGCTTGTTGATATGGAAAGCTCTGCATCATAATGACCAATGAATAAGATCTGTTGCTGAAAGGGAAGGTTGAAACTACAGTTGCAAGTAATTTCATAGCAAGGTAGATGCTGCAATCTGTGCAACATTCCAGAACTGACATGTTTTCTGTGTGTTGTGATATACCCTCGTCTTACAGCACCTGCACTGATGTAAATGCGCCTTACACGTGTTCATCAGCTGAACAAAAGCCCTGTGGAATGAATGATTCATTATAAAATGGTTTCTTTTGGAAGAGAAAGAGGTTTTTTGTGTAGTTTTTAGAAGTAGCACAGGAAAACTCCATCTATTTGTGCTTGCTTTGTTTGACAGTAGCTCCTTTGTTCCTCCCTGCTCTTGCTTTTCTGGTGCCAGTTAGCAGCAATGTTTGGCAATGGCAGATAGGGAAAAGAAAGGAAAGGCAGAACCATTGTCAATAAGGGAAAAGAAATGTGTGCTTGAGAAAGAAGAAATTAAGAAACATGTTTAAAGCAAACAAACCAAAGGCATAGACATCTGAGCTTTTTCTTCAAGTATATTTACATTTTCTAGTAATTCAAGCCTATCGTTTTCCATTGCTTTTCTGATTTCAGCCAAGGAAAGCATTTGCCTGTGCCACACAGGCCTGTCCATCTGTACTGCATCCAAGACTTGGGTATGCTTGCTCTTGTTCGGTTTGGGATGAAGCTTCCTGAGATCTAATACAGTTTGGGCATTGACTGCACCTTAAAAAAAAAAAAAAAAAAAAGGGCTATTTTATGAGGTATAAAAAAGTCACAGTTGCTGGCTGAAACTACTTTTGTGAGCTCCAGAAGTTATTTGGGATGCCTTTGGCTCCTGTGGTTGACCTGTAATTCCTGGATGCTTCCCTGTAAGGTGACTTTCTCTGTAAAGTTTGTCCATTAATTGAATTTCAGATGCTTTCCTTACTCATTTCCAACACTTAGCATATACTCTCTGTAGGATCTCTGCAAAGTACTCTAATGACATCAGAACTGCTTGTGTCAAAAATACTATCCATCAACCTTTAGTAAGCCCATAAGCCTTCAGAGCACTTAACTTTACTGTGGAATTATTTCACCGTGGAAATATTACCATGGAAGGTTTAAATTCAGTTATTGTACTGCCCCAAAATGGCATTGTCAAACATGAAGATTTTAAATACAGGGTAAGGAGGATGTTTCCATGTGCTGGGATTGGCATTCTTTTCGTCTGTTTGTTGTTGCTGTTTTTTCTAACCAAACCCATGGAAAGGGAGAGGAGAACCCAAGGGAGTACAACAGGACGCATCTACCCACTGATAAAATTAAGCATTAGTGAGTCTTAGTGCCTTAGGAACACTCTTATTAGAATGATAGACATATAAAAAAAATACGTGCACATCCATTTCAAGGCTTCCCTGTGTAAAGTAGCCTTACAGAAGGAAGAGCAATCTGTAGTATAAAGAGGCAGAAATGAAAATAGGCACACAGAGAGAAGCAGAAGCATGTTAGAGTCTTAAAATTTGCCATTCACTTTATAATTCAAGGCACAATTGGCATAAATAAAAGGGGACGCAAAAAATCAATGTGGGTAAATAGTAAAGGATACTTCAAGGGAGATTGGAGAGGAAAGGAGTAATTGCTGCGGAGGAATGCCAAGAAATAAGCGAGATAAGGGACATTAGGACAATGGTATATAGGACTGGATGGCAGTGATTCAAATTGCAGGTAGCCTGCCTGTCTGCAGAGCACAGAGATGAGCAGCCACATCATCTCATCCCACCTCCCTTAGATGGGGCAGCCCAATCATGATGTCTCCCACAGTATGGCATAGAGCTCTGGACATCAGCCTGGTTCATCATGCCATGAGCTTGTCAGTGCCAAGCCAGGTGTCCGTGGGCTCTTTGGAGGTGTTTGGAGCTTCAGCCTAAAAAGCAGGCACATCTGTGGTTGTATAAAATCCTCTTGCAAGGCAGTTGTCTTTCCCAAACAGACAGAGACAGAAATGTCAACTCCTATGACAACTATTGAGGGGAAAAATCCACAATTATTGATGAATTCGAATGACACAAAGCAAAGGAGAGTGAGGACATGAGATGTGCTGGTAGATGAAAAGCAGTGGCACGTAAATCACAGCCCACATGCACATTTCATATACCATGAAGTAATAAATAGTGCAGGAGTTAACACAATGCACCATGGCTGGGTGTGCAAGTGCAGAATGTGATGAAACCTATGCAAAGTGTAACACATCAGAAGAGGGAGGGAGGTACTGTAGGGTAGAGCGGACGGAGTGCAAGAATGACATGCATGTGTGCACACAAACACACAAAAGCCAAAGTAGGGTGAAAGAAATATTGCAAAGAGGTTAAGGTAAATAAGAAATTTTTCAGATATGCACAGAAAGAGGTTTTTGGAGGAGTGTTCAAATTTACATGCAAGACATGGCAAGCATAATTTGTGAGTATGTTGGCCACTGGTAAATGGGGAAAAAAAGACATAATTAAGTGTTTTTCTTAACAGTCCCAAAGGAAGGTAGCAGGAAAGAGGCCAGGACATACTCGACACAAATTTACATGATGGGAGGACACACTTCATGGGGAGAAAACATGAAAAGAGTGACCCGGTTATCACAGTGCTGAGGAAGTGATGAATCTTTGGGGGTTAAGGGAAAAGCAAGCAAGCCCTGCTCCTAAATGTGCATCTTCTCCCTGGAGACCAATTTCCCCAGCAGTCTCCCACGGTTCCTAAACTTCATCCAGACACCAACTGTGTCCACATGGAATTCATCTCTGTTCCTGGGTTTGGGCATCTAGCACCGCTTCCCTGTGCAGGTGTTGTTCAAGACAATCAGTTGTTTGGAATGGGGCTTGAGCCCATTTGAGAGATCCAGACAACTTTTATCGTCTTCCTAGGTCTCAGGAAAAGAAATATAAATCACAAATGGAGAGATCCCAAATTCTCAGCCAGAGGGTTGAGAAGTGCACCACTCTCACCACAAGTTACTGTAGTCTTTTACTGTATTAGAAGCTTTCTATTACATCTCATGTTTTCACTTTAGCAAGATCACACTGGGGAGATGTCACCTCATGCTGTCAGTGTCTTGCTGCACAAAGGCAGCAGCTGGGAATTGGCTGGGTATTACAGGATACTTTGGGTGGCACAGGACACCCATATTTATGCACCACATCCCACCCGCTGAGTCAACACAGCCCTTTCCCAGCAGATCAGGACCTCAGGAAAGAGGGATGAGTCCTGCCAGCATTTCCCCATATGCTGCTGCTGAGCATACCCTGGATTTAGAAGGCACGGGAAATTCCTGCAGCGAATGTGAGACAAGGACAGTCTTTCAACAGGTTTATTTTTAACCAGGATTGTAGCATTGCCTGGGAATGCTACAGGCTGGTTTGGGGATGCTGACTTTCCCAAATGTATTGGAAAAAGGAAAAAGAATAGGCCCTTTTAAATCTTTATTTGCTTCTTGCTGAGTTATGTTGGTTGTCATTTCTGAGAATAGTTCATTTTCAGTTCTGCATGGAGTTATGAAGGCCAAACTGCATTGGTGCATGTCCCCTCCCAGCTGAGCACAGCTTTTATCCAACACAAGAAGAGGAGGCACCGGCGACCTCCTTGTGATGGGAATTATCAATCTTCAATAGACCTGGTAGAGCTGGTGGGATCTGCCTTTCTCTGCTGGTGCTGCTCAGCAGGCCTGGGAGAGGAAAAAGGTTTTAATGTTCCTCCCGTGAGTGAAGGTAGGATCTAATTCCTCCATCCCTAAATCAAAAGCGGGATGAGAAGGCGAGTATCCAGTTTTGTCTCATCTCAGATTTCTGTCTCTGGAGGATACAGGGCTGTAAGATCATTGTGCCTCAGTAGCTTCCAGCTACAAAAATGACATTCAGAACAAACACCAAAAATTGGTTAAAAAGGATCGCTTAGAGAATAAAAGCAGATTGGGGATGCCTTGCTGTCCCAGATGAAATTATTGTAATTGTGTCAGCCCTTCCCTCCCAGGACCAAGCTGCCATGGGGCAGTTTGCTTTGCTTTTCCCACACACTCATCATTGCGTGGTGTTTTGCAGGGGTCTTGTAAAGCAGTACATCTCTTCTCACGTGCCATATGTACAACTACTAAATGCGCAATGGTCAGTAATGGTCATGTTACTCCACCTCTGCTAAACAAATCCAGACTGTGTGTAAACATCAATCCAGGGGTCTGCCAAGCCATGAGCTTTTATTCATTCTGCTGTTTAGGAGGCATCTTTAATTTTGTTTTCCTTTTTGCTGTATTACATAGTGAGAAATACTTGGCATTTATTTAATTAGCTTGGCTACAATGCAGACGATCATGATTACAAACCAAAGGAAGGAGAAGCCTAACGTGAATGGCACTTTTTTGTACCATTGGAAATTAAAAATCAGTTGTGCTGTGATTAAATTGATTCCGGATTGTTTCTTTTGAATAATTATGTTCAAAAACTGTCTGCCAGCCCAATTTGCTATCAACCCTCACTTTGGTATTCCAAATGCAGGTGCATAGACAATATAAACCAAACATCCTACAAAATTATCCTTCTTTTGTGGGAATGAAATGCTGATTGTTTATTATCTGATTTAATTTCTGGTGGCTAAATCTGAGCAGTTTGATTTAGCAACATTTTCAATCAACCTTACAAATATTTGAATGCATTTCTGTAACAATCAATGTGCAAAATAGCACAGAGCAAAGTCAGCTCTTCCACTACGTACAAAGGAGGGGGGCAATAACTCTCCCTCCTAGGGAAAGGGACATCTCCTTGGCACCTGGTGTGACACCTCATGTGCCCAAGGATGAGGAAAGGAGCCCATGAAAGTTAGCCAGGGCTGCTGCTGTGTGGCTCTCAGCACTGCTGTTCTTTGGAGAAGGGCAGCAGGAATACACAGCATCCCTTGCTTGGTGAATTCAGCCAGGATTTCAAGCAGCATCCCCTAGGCAACTAGTTGTAATGTAGCACTGGACGAAGTCAACATCCGTCATGAGAGCAGGACAAAAACAGTCCTGAGGCTGGATGTGTTCATAGCTGACAATGCTTTGCAGAAATAGTAGTGGTTTCTGAGCTTTGTTTGTGGCACTTTGTGTTCTTAAGGGCAATTGAGTGCTACTGTGACAGCTGTGGCACCCAATATTTTCTATAGCCACTGCTGTCCTGAATGCCTTGCTTCTATGCAGCACACGGAGCTGGTAGCTGTGCTGTTGACAGAGATGCGACTCATTTCCACCTCTGAATCTCCCTTGTACGATGCATCTATATCCTGTTTAATTTTGTACCTATCCTGTTTGCTTAGTTACATAGCATTGCTGATATATTTGGTGAATTTTAGATTATAAGAGATGCATGCTAATTGCTCATTTCATTTTAACTTGGTATTACGTTTATAATTCAAACAGTTAGGAAAGTGACTTATAAGACGGTTTTAACTAGATGTGCAATTTGAGGATATAAATGTAATATCCCTCACAAAATCTTCTGGGGCACAATTGCTGTGCCCTTACTCAGTTAGGCAAATGGGAGATCACTTGAGTGAAGAAGCATTCACAACCCCAGGAGTATTTTGGGAGCACTGTTAATTACAGTATTTACTACTCACAGGTCACAAATTCGGATGTTGTGCATCACTAGATCTATTCCTGGCTTTGCAGTGGATGGGCAGCGTGACGTTGAGCAAGGAGCACAGCCACATCTGCCAGCCTCTTACTCATCCTTGTGAGGAGTCACTCCTGACACTGATTTTGCCATGGGATTAATGAAAAGATGACCACCCTAATTTTCATTCAATACTCAGGAGTTCCTCAGGCAGAGGTACGTTATTGGAACAGGAGCCACATGACTTCATTACATTGCTTCCTCTTTATTTGGTTTGGCTAGTGCTTTGCACCCGGTGGATGCTTGATCATAGAATCATAGAATCATAAAATCACAGAATGGTTTGGGCCGGAAGTGACTTTAAAGATCATCTCCTCCCAACCCCTGCCATGGGCAGGGCTGCCCCCCACCAGCTCAGGCTGTCCAGGGCCCCATCCAGCGTGGCCTGGAGCCCTTCCAGGGATGGGGCACCACAGCTTCTCTAGGCAGGTGTGCCAGCCTCACTGCCTACTGGGGAAAGAATTTTTGCTCAGCATCTAATCTGTATCTCCCCTTTTAGTTCAGAGCCATTCCCCCTTGTCCTGTTGCTGTCAGACTATGAAAGTTGGGTCTCCTTCCTGCTCATAAACTCCCTACTGGAAGATTGTAATGAGGTCCTTCCAGAGCTTTCTCCCAGCTCCCCTCAGCTTCTCTTCACAGGACAGGTGCTCCAGTTCTTTGATCATCTTTGTGGCCCTCCTCTCAACCTGCTCCAACAGCTCCACATCCTTCTTGTGCTGGGGGCCCCCAAGCCTGGATGCAGTAGTGCAGATGGGGCCTTGCAAGTGTACAGTAGAGGGGAATACTCTGACAGCAGAGAGCTTAGAGCTCTGTGCTCCCTCTCACTCCATCCGGCACCCTCTGCAAGACAGCATCCTCTAGGTGCATTCTCTTTATATTCCTGACCCTCTTCTCCTCTTGATCCCACTGAACTAGCACCTTTAGATGTCTCTTAATTGAGTGGAGGAGCTGAGGGAATGCACAGGGATGGAGGGAAGATCAGAGGTGGTGCTTAGATGGGTACCGCAAAGCTTGTCAGCCCATGAGAGGCCCCAGCATGGTCTGGGTG
Organism: Meleagris gallopavo; assembly: GCF_905368555.1. Taxonomy (NCBI): domain Eukaryota; kingdom Metazoa; phylum Chordata; class Aves; order Galliformes; family Phasianidae; genus Meleagris; species Meleagris gallopavo. The sequence continues at coordinate 110,885,000 of NC_139404.1, read as the reverse complement.
GACAGTTTCCAGCTTGTTCCTGTTTCTGCCCTACACACAAAAAAATCTGCTCTCTGTCTCTCTTTCTAGGGTAGATTTTAGTATTGCAAATACCAATCAGGTGAATGACAATGAAAGCAATTGTTCAGAGTGCTCAGAGGTTGGGTAGATATTATAATTTGACTTGATGTGAACACTTGTACTTGAAATTTCCGATTTCACAGTGGAATTAAATTTTGACCTCATCAGCATAACTGACCTAGCATTACTGGCAGGTTTGCTAACCCTTTATTTAATGTTCTGATCTACTGTTTGTTCCAGCTTTAGTAAAACCTCCCTTTTCTTCAGCAAAGTATAGCAGCCAAGCTAAACAAATATCAGAAAATCCTTTAAAATGTGTCCACTTCTCCCTTTGTTTGAGTGCCCAGAGCTCCCCACCCTGCCACGGCCTCTGCACCCCATTGGTGCTAATCATGGCACTCATGGAAGCTCTCCGGGTGGGTGAGAGTCTGTGCCCTTGGGGAACAGAAGGGGACAAGAGCGTCTCTGTGCATGCAGGGTCATTGTAAGAGCAGCAAAAGATTTCAATAGTGTGAGCAAACTATCCGTGGGACAGATTTTCAAGACTATGTCAGCTCTGCTCCTTTTCTCTTGCCAGAGTGGTTTTGTGACAGCTTGGGATCAGCCATGGTGTTTGGACCAGAAGGGGAACCTCTGTTGGGCTGCACATCTCCTTCCCCCGAGGCATCTGCTCCCTGTGCAAGCTGAGGCACACTCTGGGAAGCTAGAGCAAGCCAAAGGGAGGTTGGCAGAAGAGTATTTACGCCATGGTATCCCAGCTGAGACAAACTGCTGCGAAAGGGTCATCAGGAGACATGGAAACCGTACTAACTGTATGGTTCAGTTGTGAACACCTTTGAAGGCAGCCATAATCTGCCCAAAGAGCAGCCAGAAAAGAATAGAATGGAAAAGAAAAGAAAGGAGAGGAGAATAGTTCAGTTGGAAGAGACCCTCAAAAGCTATCTAGTCCAACTGTCTGATCTCTTCAGGGCAGATATCTGCCACCTCCAGTGAGACACCCAGCTCTCAGCAGCAGTACCTGCAAGCAAATGCCATGCTTTGGACCCATGCACATTTGCTAGTTTCTCTCCTTATTGCTGCTCCACTGACCTGCTGAAAGAGCCATTAGCCTTTGGCTCACGGCCTCAGAGTCTGGGACTGCTTCTGAAGCCACTCCAGAGCACTGGATTGCATCGTCCTAAATCAAGTGCAAAGTCAGGGGCTAAACCGAGATTAAGGATCAGGTATTTCAGTCTGCGGACATTCTAAGAGCTTCATCTGAGTGGCTTGGCTTAAAATAAATAACCCATTTTGAATCCAGTTTTGTTTGTGACATACAGACCTCAATTAACACAAGAGAGAAGAAAGAGGAGAGGGATGGGACGTGGCTCTGGAGCAAATCTTCCTCAGCCCTGCCCTGCAGTAACACCACGCTGAGCCAGCACAGACTCACCGGTATTTATGTTTCTCACTTTAAGCAACATGTCCCATTTTTCCTGCTATGTAGCATATAAGTGGCTGTGCTGTGCTGATAGTTTGGATTCCTGCGAGACTGTTCCCATAGGTCAGTCCGGGAGGAAAAAACTAAGGCAGTAAATGGATTTTTTCCCAATGTATTCTTTGCCTTTTGTCTCAGGTCTAAAATGTTGCTGATGCTAAAAGTTTATGCACTTTTGGCTATACCTTTTAATAACTCAATCCAATCCATTTGCAGAAACAACAGTAATACCAGCATTGGGATGATGCCAGGTGACGATAAGCCATCCTGGTTGCACTTTAATAGTTCAAGACAGCAAATGTCCACTGCTCCTGCCTTGGACAGATTGGTCCCTTTTAACTCCAGCAATCCAATCCTGCTCCCCATTAGCTTCCCAGTACTTTCTCCCATGAAATCCCACTTTTCATAGTCTGTTTCCTGTGGGATACCTAGTGTGCCTATGTCAACTGCACTCACAGCCCAGCTGCAAATTTTATTCCTTCTCTTGTTGCCGTGCTGGTTCACAAACTTGGGGTTCATAGTCTGGAAAACAGTTTTTTTTTTTCTCGCAGGGTGCTAGGGATTTGGAAATAGAGCAGAGAGAAGAAAAAAGGAAGTTTATTTTCTGATTTCTTTGATGTGAATTGTGGCAGCGGACGATGTTAGAGCAGGATCTCTGATTTTGGGGCATGCTAGGATGCACAGATTAGAAGTAAAGCAGCATGTTGCCTGCCATCCTTTCTCACCTGCAGCCTAATCCTGTGCTCTTGTAGTGTCTTCTTTGCCTCCAGGTAACAGAAGGTTTGCACTCATTTCTCACCTGGATTCACATGCTCTGGTATGCCATCAGCACCACAGGGAGTTCCTGAGGCTCCTGGACTGATGGTATATCATAGCCGTATAATTTCCCAAGTTAGAAGAAAACCATAAGGATCATCGAGCCCAGCTCCTGGCTACATTGCACCACCCAAAAATCAGACCCTAATGTTGTCCACATGCTCCTTGAACTCCAGCACTTGGGGCTGTGCCCACTGCCCCAGGCAGCCTGTTCCATACCCACTGCCCTCTGTGAAAAGCCTTTTCCTAACCCCCAAATTGACCCTCTCCTGGTGCAACTCCATACTATTTTCCTGAATATCAGAGCAGCCCAACCCTGCTAACCTACTAATTCCTGTGCAGAGGATAAACACCACATAGCAGTGGGGACAGAATGCAGACTGGGGTGGCTGAGCAGTGACTGAGGCTGCATGACATGGTTGACCAGGTCTGCAGAGCTGCAGTTACAGACTGATCCTTTCTTCTCTGGGAACAGCGTCCATGTCTTGTCACAGCCACCATGGAGAGTCTCCCCCATTGCTTCCTCTTGGGGGATTTCTTTCTATTTCACTGATTTATTGAAAAGATTAGGGTGTCCTGGCATCCCACAGGATTTCTAAGAAAGGTACTTAAAAGAAAAACCCTTGAATCTGTAAATTTCCATTAAAGTAATGGGGCTTATGATGACAGGCAAAGTACAAGCGTTTAGGCAGACAAAGATGAGCACTGGTTTTGTAGCTGTCTATTTAAATCAGATCCCCACAAACGCCAGTCTGGACAGGAGAAACCCAAAGCCTTTCTTGCTTGTTACGTGAGCCTTAGCAGAAGACCTTTATTTGAAGTTTTTTTTCTGCTTTTATATGTCAGCAGCAGTGTTCTCCAGCAGTGGAGGGCAGCTTTTCTCTAATTTTAGATCTTTCTCTGGGAAGATGGCAGATGACAACTTAGACAGTCCTCTGAAAAGGCTGGGTTTGAAGGCATGCCTTCTTACTAAAGATGTACATGCTGTGCAGCACGGCAGTTCCTGCCAGATCAAACTGGGCGGGTTTCACATTCAAATCCCAGCCCACTTGGAGGTCACACTCCAGGCAACGTGTCCCAAGCTGCTCACTGATGGGAAGGCTGGCTACATTTTTTTTTAGCAAGCATACAAACAGGGAGAGCTGCAGAGAGGGAGCAGGAGCAATGATTAACATGGAGCTGATCCACTGAGGAAGTCAAACAGATGCATTATTGTCTCTGAGGACTCCTGGCTGAAGGTACCTGTTTTTAAACAAAGCTTGCCACATCTGAGTGCATCATTTCAGGCAGAATGTTGGCCTGTGAGTTCCAAGGCAGAGCTTGCCTGGCTCCTTCCTGACCTGCTCATTGCACCCAAGGAGCAGCGGGGCCACCTCACTCCACTGCAAGCAATATGCAGGAGAAAGCCCCACCAGAAAACATGTGGGATGTGTTTTGTGCTCACAGTGTACCTGATGGGCTTTCCACAGCAAGTCTGATGATATCTCAGAAAGATGCTGTGCAACATCTGTTCAAGTTATTGAGGTGATGTGGTGAAACCATTGGTGTTTAAATAGAGCATTTTGAGCGAGTAACCTTGTGGCTTGTGACATTTTGCAATTTGGAGCAAAGTTTCCACAAGTGCAATGTCGAAGGGGCATGCAGAAGCTACCAGTTGAGTTACTCATGATGGGTGTGTTCATCTTTTTCTTCTACTCCCATATCACAGATGTGTCACCCTTTGTGTCCTTCCTTGTGGCAAGTGACACGTTCGCTCCAGGGCCCATTTTTGTCACGGGAAGGCAATGTGAAGCATCCCTCATGTATCTGCCCAATCTTGCTCTGGCCTGATGAGGCAAGGCCTGGATAACAGACGTGAAAATTAGGGGTTGTCCAGCAGGACCCGGCTTTCCTTCTGACCGCCTTCCCATAGGGCGTGATCAATCTTTATAGCACAGAGGGCAAACAAACGGCAGCCCGCAGGCTGAACTTTGAACTGCCATCTATTTGCATTCAATTTTTAAAACAAACTCTCTATCAGTCTTTGCTCAGGCATGGATTCACCACAGATTGATGTATTGTGCAGGACTTTAAAGGGACGCTGTCAGGCTAAAAATAATCCTGGCCAGCCTTCCTCCCCCCGGGTCTGTTCCCAGTGGCTGTGTGAGCTGAATGGGGAGGGCCTGGCCGAGGGCACAGAGCCTCCCAGGGACAGCCTGGTTCAGGGGAACAGCCCCTGCTCAGAGCTGTGGACTTTAACCACATTCTTTCTTGAGAATTAAGCCACTCCTCGCTTGACTTTACAGAGTGAATTTTGTCATTGCATATTATTAGCCTTTTTTTCTCCTTTTGGACTGAATTGTATAAAAGGAGAAAAAAAGAGAGAAAAAAAATAAATCTCTCTGTGGCCAGGCCCTTGCTTGGTTTTCCTGTGCAGTCTGATGCATGAGGCCTTGCTGCAGATTTGCAAATGTTTCTGGAGAGAGTTCGTTTACCACAGAACGTGCTGTTGTCAACTGAATTTTAAGCCCTCTCTCCTCTATTTATTTTAGGCTGTGAAATAAAATTGTGTAAAAAAATGATACTTTCAATGATTTGGACAGCACTCTGAGAAAGGGGCTCTGTAGGAGATGTCAGCACTGATTTAGCCCATTTCATTTACAGGAGAAGGAGCAGGGGAACATTTTTTGTAAGAGAAATGACTCTCCAAAGATGGGGAGATGGTGGTTGTCAGGTACTTGTCGGCTGAGGAGTGACTGAGTTTGTGGTTTGTGGCCTGACCCACAGACAGCTGCCCTCCTTCTGCCCTATCCCAGGGCAGAGAGCTATCTGAGGAGGGAGAAGAGCCTTGTATAGCCTAAACAGGGGGATATGTTCAGTGGCTCAGTCCGCTTTGCCAGAAAACAAGCAAACAACCCTGTTCATCTTCTTTCCCTCCTTACCTGAGTGCTGTGCAGAGCCAGCCCATCTTTAAAATACCTTGGGAAATGTGTGTAGATCTTGGCCGTGGGGGAAAAGGGAATTGTGCAGTGCAGTCAGCCATGGTGAAGATTACTGTTTTCTACAGGGAGAAAAAAGAAGCAAAGGTCTTCAGGCAGAAAAAAATGCAAATGCAAAAGAACACAAGCCATGAATCATGCAAATCTTACACTTGTCAGGCAGCGCCTGTGCACTTGGGTCTCCCCTGATGAGCTCGTGGGTGGAGGAGAGGCTTTTAATACCACTCAGATAATGGTGACATTCCACTCCTCTGCTCCTGCTGGGAACACACCCCGAGGTGATAGAGGTGCCTCTCCTCTATCAGAAGGAAGCAGAAGCACAGCACCGCTGGTGGGAGGCCCGAGTGTCCTAGATGCCCATTTCCCTTCTCCCTGTGCTGTTTCCCACATCACAAGGTGCTTTTGGGGAAATGCTGCCTTTCCAGAGATGCTGGCTGTGATGTTTGCACGTCCCTCAGTCACCAGGGCCTCTGGCTGGGGACTGGTGCTGCTCTGCAGTCTCTTTCACACCAAGCACATTATCACCTCTCATAAATCATCATCACAATAATTAGCTCCAATTAGCGACTTAATGGAGAGTCTGTGGGGATTCTTGAGCGTACCTCACTGGCATGGCTTTTTTAGGACAGTGGAAGCTGAGAAAGCCCTGAGGAATCCCAGTGGCGGCTGTCCCTGATCCCAGGCCTGCTGGGTAGGTTCGCACGCACCCTTCCTGGCCCTCACCCCCATGGGGGAATGCAGCCTGGCCAGCTCCAGCCACGCGTGGTGGCATGGCCGCCAGCCCCAACACAGCCCAGGCCCCATTTCTTCCTGCTACCCCTGGTGTCCTCACACCAAGCCAAGAGAAGGGAGAGATCAGCTGCCAGGACTAGCATGTTGCCCAGACTGTAATTAACATCGACACTTATGTCTTTTTAATCTGAGCACCTCCTTTACATCTGTGAGCATCTCCTCCTCCCTCTCTCAGCTGTGTGGTTTCAGGCGGGTTATGAAGCTCTCTTTGGCCTAGCTGATTTTTTATTTTATTTTTTTTTTGGTGGTATTTGACTGGAAAGACACCAGTTACAGGAAGATGTGTCAATAGAAGGAGCAAATTGCACAATTACAGCAGCTCGATAGACAGATGGTTCTTAGGCCAGTATGTAAATTGCTGTTTTTAGAAATTACACATCCTTCCTTTTCATGTGGGATCTTGACTTATCTTTCTCTGACTGCAGGGATTCTGCTGTGTAATGGGATCTGCTATTGTGTGAGAAGTTGTTTTGTAACATGATGGCAGCAGTTTCAATTCCACCAATCGATCCAGGCATTGGAAGTATAAAATCAAATTTTTGCCTCTGTTATCCAGTTTAGCTTCTACCTGTCCTCTGCAGGTGTACAGGGAGCAGTAGATTCATCTACATCATTTAAGTCCAAATTCCAGATCACTATTTGCTTGGGGTAATTTTAATTGAGCTGGGTGAAGGTGAAGCTCTCTCCAATGAATAATAATACCTTCTCTTTTAGAAGAATGACAGAGATGGAAATAGAATTAATTCAGAGATCCAGTCTTGTGGTCTACCCACTGGGCACACATCCTCCAGATTAGATAGGACAGAATGGGAACTTTGAAATTACCAAGGAGCCGATTTGAAATAAATGCAAATGAAAGCTTTTTCATAACATGTGTAATTAAACTATGGGACTCACTGCCACCAGGTGATGCAAAGGCTCCTAAAACATAAACAAGTGTCAGCAGGGCTTGGCCAGGTTTGGGAAGAAGGACTAAAATCTGAGAGTCAGAGTTAAATTTCGTGTCCACCAAGAGCTGAGAAGGTGTCAATCCGATGAACCATCTTCTGCTTGCCTTGCTTCTCTTACTCCTTCCTTCCCCACCCAACCCTGGCTGCTCTTGGGTAGTACAGCACCCTTGCTTTGACCCTGCACCCCACTTCCATTTTCTGCATTGCAATGTGGTGCAGGTCAAGCAGTGCTGTTCCCTGGACACAGCAGATTGCACGCATGAAAATGTCAATGTGGAGGTGCTGTTTGCCCCTCTGCTCCAAAGACTAGATTGTCCCAAGCATCTCTCCTTTCCGAAGTACTGAGGTTTGCAGAAAGAAAGCCATATTTTACTGAAGGGTAAGTCAGCTCATTCAGCCCAAAGCTGGCTTTGCAGTGCCTTGCTGACCCTCCAGAGGAATTCAAGGTAGACCACATTTTTTGTATGTTTGCTTGTTATCTTATCTTTGAAGTCCTCTGGGAGGTCGTGATCTGCCTTCAACTGACATGAACACAGTCTGACTACAAATCATTGTTCGAGGAAGTGATTGTGTGACTTTTTAGCTCCAAGATAACAGTTAAAGAGCCTGCCCAGGTCTCTCAAATTAAATGCATAGCTACTCAGTGCATAAAGCTTTCATTAGCATGGCTTCCAAAGGTGCCAGGTCAGAGCTCAGCCCTCCATCTTTGATGATCCCAGTTCAGTCAGTACTCTCAGATCTCTCACTCTTTTCCTAACTCACCCTCCCTGGGTCTCAGAAAACACTTATTTTGCAGCTCTTCCAGAGCAAACTAGGAGTGTGGGTTTTCCCTAATTTCTCTTTTCATGGGGCTATCTGTTTTCTCGCATATAATTACTCCCCCTCTTCTTTTTAAGGTTCTGCTGCCAGAAACTGGAAATGACTCCATGCTTCAAATCACAGGTGAGCATTTATAGATGTGGAGATGCTAAGACTACCAGCAAAGCAAGACTTCCAGCAAAGCACACACGCCTGTCCAGCAATATATGCTTCAAACATTTTTATCCATTCATGCAACACCATAAATGTGAGTAGATGTCATTTTTCTATAAATACTGCGCACAGGATCTGCCAAGTGATTTAGGCACCACTTTTCTGTAGAAATGCCTACATCCCAATGATGGGTGGGTGTATGGCAGCTTTGCCTGTTCGCAGTGGCACTCAAGAGGCTGATTTTCATTTCTGCTCAGATGCTGTTACACACTGTAGCTGTGTGAGGAAGGCAGACATAAGAGGCTATGTGTAGTGACTCTCCACAGTCTACAAGTGGTAGGTAAAATTCACCCTGGAAGACCTTTCTTCAGAATGTGTGGCCCTATTTATACATGAGAACGGTGTCAGTAGCATGTCTAAAGAGAATACAGTCGTGCAGTGTTCCATGAGAAGTTTTTCCATGCTGGCTTAAAGTCAAGATGGAAAATAACAGCCCAGAAAACAGATCAGAAGGGCACACAAACCTGGGGTGGGTGAGGAGAGGGAGCCCAAAGGAGTTTAAACTTTCATCAGCTGGCTTATGTCTTGGGAACAGGGCTTTTGGATAGAGAGGACATTTCTCTTCTTGGCACCAACTGATATAGCACTAATTCCCTTTGTGGTTCCTTCTGTGTCTATGGGAGAGATGGGGAAAAAAATTCCTGATCCATTAATGAGGTTTGGATCAGGCCTTGTTCTGTGAGCTGATAACTCCCCACGTCTCAGCCCTGCTGTATCAACAGGATGGTACAAATTCACACCTCACAAACAGGAAGCGCTTCCAACTTGCTATCAGGCAATCCTGCTTAACTCAGGAGTTTTCTAATATACCAGTTTCCCTTGTGACATGACTATACATATTCACCCAGCTTCAGGCTTATTAATAATTGAGAAATATTTCGTGACACCTGTTCTGGAAGTAGCTATGACTGATGCCAGCAGAACCATTTCCGATAGTGGGCTGGAGTTTATCTACAGATCCTTTCCTTACAGAGAAATAATTACTCGATTAACATTAGTATAAGTGTTGTGTCTTAAATAGTAAAGAGAGGTGATCTTGTCTCTCTCATTCTCTTGCACGTGCTTGCTGTGATGTTTAGAGTACCCACAAAGTAGGAGGTTGTAAATGAGCCCCTTACAGGGCAACCTATTACATGGTACTGATAGGCTTACTTTTGCAGAAAGATTCTAAACTTGAAATTCATTTGTGCCAGTTTATAGGCATGTGAAGTGTGCAGCTGTGAATGCAAAGATCATAGTGATGTTCTGAAGATAAAATTCAGGATGGCTCTGGTGTGATGGGCTGATGGTTGGACTAGGTGGTCTTAGAGGTCTTTTCCAACTATAATGATTCTATGGTTCTGTGTCCTGAACTCTCACATTACTGAAGGTGAAGCATCAGAAAAAGCCTCAGACAGGCCACAAGGATTTCCACAGGTGTAGGCAAGATCCTTTTCCATGGTTTTGTTCCTTTGATTGTGGCTCAATTACTCCAGTGGTCGAGGTGTGCTAGGAGAGACATACAACTGAATGCTAAATTAGTTTATTTCTCTAACTAAACTATGCCTACCTATTTACCAAGTACAAATGCATGTGTCTCTGCCTTCACGTGGACATTCCCTTGTTTTCTTCTCCCATTGCCAAGAAACAGTTGAGTGTTTTGCAACAGCATATTGCGGGCACCCACAGCCTGGGACAGATGGAAGATAGAGTGTAGGGACGCTCCTAGCAAGAGGTGGGAGCAGTGGATCATGTTTCCCCTGGCAGACTAGGAACTTAACTCTAACCTCCCACATCCTGCATGTATGTCCCAGTCACCTCCTGTTCTGTTTATCTGTAGGTAAAAAATCCAGGATTATAAAAATGTCAGCTGTGTTTTTGTGCAGCGTCATATAAATTGTCTTCAAGCCAAAGGTGTTCTCCTGCTTTGAAAAAGAGGGGTTGGGTTTTTGTTTTATCATATAAAGTACCCTGAGTGGTACATGCATTGTTTAAGAGCAAGTGTCATCACAGTGACTTAGGAGAAGTAGCAGGTGTCTCATTGGAACTGCAAAGAGAATGTAAATTCTCTTGTGCTAGAGTCCAAAGCACCCAGTGAAGGCCTGGAGCCTGTCTGGTATGTGGAAGCAGCTTGCTGAACTGATGCAGGGATGATTTACACCGGTGTTTTGTTTTATTAGCGTTATAAACTGCCCCATCTGAAACTAGCAGCCAGGATTTAGGAGTGGGTCGATAGTGAAAAAAATCCATTAATTGATTATGGTGTTTTTCAAACTTTCTGAGCTGCTGGTGCTGTATTGTTCGGTCAGCACAACTACATGAGGAGGCAGTTTGCAGAATGGGTGGCTTATTTAAACCTCCCTCTCCAGTATGCAGTTTTCATCTGATGAGGGATATAAAAATGCCGTGTGACTTCAGTCAGGAATTGTGCCCTGTGAGTGGAGTGCTGCAAACAGGAATCCTGATAAACACTTTGCAAGAAGCAATACCAGATCGTGAAAAAAGTCACCCCACCCCATGGGAAGAGCAGACTGAATTCTGCTCATGATTCATCTGACCTTTTCCTGCCTAGTGACTTGCCGTCCCTGTATGTTGAACACACAACCTTGCAGCAGTGTTGCTTTGCATCCAGCAGCAGCAGAACCTCCCCAGAACCCTCAAAGAAGGAGACCCTCAGCTATCAGCTCCAACCACTTCCCACTACTGGTCTGAAACCGCCCACCTGGCCTCGTTCTTTGCCTAGACATCAGCCAAGAATAGTAAGAGGCAATGGCGAGAGGTGCGGTTTGGAAAACGTGGTCTGTGAAATGCAAATGCTTCTAGGTGATTGCAGAGATAATATGGTCTTATGAAGGAACCGCTTGATATGTCAGTGTTAATACCCATATCCCTTCATTCGCCCAGTGTTTGTATGCACAGTACATATTTTGCTTATAGAATACAGATCAGGGTTGTAATAGAGGTGTCTTCAAGCTACATTTATTTGATGTATTTGTTTTTACATTATTTTTATGCTACTGGTGAATGGGCTGTTTGGGAATCAAAATGCCAAAGCTGAGGTATGAACAGGATTGCTCATCTCCATCCCACATCAGGCATGATAAAGAAATCAGGATGGTATTGATTGCAGCTGAGAAGGGGACGGAGCACACAACAGTATGCATGGAAACCCGGACCAGCCACTTAACACCGTGGAAAACATGGCATTTTTATCTTAAATTTCTGTGCAATTTAGAGTTGAGCTGTGTACTGAGGGGCAATGGATTGTCTTTCAGGGAGATGAAGAAGGAAATATCTTTCTGTAGCCAATAATTAATGAGCAGCTTCATCAAATAGTGGTGACTAGCTGAAAAATCACAGGAAAAATATATATTTCTTTAATGAGTGCACCACAAGTACTCAGACCACTGTGAGAGGAGAAGCTCACAGGCCTTGTCCCAGAACTGGCAGTTTGCAAACCCCTTGTGCTATCCCACCAACTCTTCCTACATTTGTGCACTCTGCCATTGGTGTGCTTTCAATGGCATTGTGACCAGGCGTTGACATCTGTCCCTCTGTGGAGGTTGTGGCCAGGGCACGTCACACCTCTGAGATCTCAAAGCATCTCTATTGCAGTTCTGCTTCCTAAAGCTCTGTGTTCTGTCTCCATCTCCTTCCCGCAGGAAGACCTGTCCTGACCCTCTATTGCTCACTGAGGATTTGCATGCATTGCTTGCTGGCAAGTGTGAAGAACAAGGCCTGAGAATTTGAGAGCAGAGATTTTGTTTTTGTAATTTTGAGGCCAGCGTGTGAAACATCAACCTTCAGCTCCCAAAATAAGCTGCGGAGGTGTCACCAGTCTGTGAAATCTGTCTGCCCGAGGAACAGCTGCATTCACACAGGAAAGAGGGCGTGCTAATTGATTTGTGCTAATTGGTTTGTGCCTGTACGTGAGCATGCGTGTGTGTGGACAGACTGGTAGGTACCAAACATAAAAACCAGAAAATGGCAATAGAAGGAGACAGCAGTATTAAAAAAGCGGGAGCAGGTGTTTGTTTTTATGGTGTGTTTGTAACAGGCTATTTGCAGGTCTGCACAGCTGGTGGGCCACTGTGAATGCAAAGTGAGATCCCCAGAGACAAATAACACTTTCTATCAGATAGCTGATAACAGTCAGAAGAAAAAAAAAAAGTGTACAACTGTGAGGTAGTGTTCAGACCCACGCTCTAGAACTGTCCAGTTTGCCTAGTATGGCAGTGGCCCTGAGAGCCTGGAAGTCTCACAGTGCACTGCCGTTCTCATTTGGGCCAGTCTGCTAAAGAGGAAGCGCTTCATAGAATGAATCATAGAATGGCCTGGGTTGAAAAGGACCATAATGACCATCTAGTTTCAACCCGCCTGCTATGTGTGGGGTCACCAGCCACCAGACCAGGCTGCACAGAGTCACATCCAGCCTGGATCCATCTTCTTAGGGAAACCTGAACTGGAGGATGCTTGTTTTGGAGCAGATGCTTATGCTGGGGTCTTCAGTCCTCAGAGATTTTCTACTTACCAGCTGGTGCACCCTCAGTGATCTCCCCACTCTCAACATAATATTGGAAAAGTAAAAATAAATTGTTTGGAATTCCAGGAGTGGAGTGCAATTTTGACTTTGTAGCACATTTTAGAACTTCTCCTTTAGTTCCATGCTAGTTGGAGGCTATTTTGCATGTGCTGAAATTTGGAAACATCCTGTAAGCTCCCAGCTCCTCGACCCATTCTTTCCAGAGCCTTCCTCACCAGCAGGGCCAAGAAGACTTTCCTTTGCTGATGTGTGGGGAGCGTTCTGATTCTCTCATGTCTCTGTAACAAGAGAAGCTAAAATATGTGCTTCCATACCTAGCGTTGCTCTAAATATAACCAGCTAGCTGCTTCTATGTAGTGATTTTAAAAGTATGACATGCAGTAATTGCAAGGGGCTGAGACTGGAGAGTGAATGATGATGCCAGCAGGCCAAAGCTGTTGGTCACTTAGTGCATGGTAACTTCTGATTGGCTTGGCCCTAGACAGGAGCTGACACTTTCATTTGTCTTTTTCTGACATAGCAAACTTTCTGTATTTTCTGTTTCACACACACACACACACACAAAAACCGCATAATAAAATAATAACTGATATTCGTGACCTGTGCAGCCCACTGTAAGGATCCTGCCCTAGCAGGGGGGTTGGGCTTGGTGATCCCCAGAGGTCCCCTTCTAACTCCTACGGTTCTGTGTTTCTATAAAATCCAAGGGAGTAATGAGGATGTGGTATAGAGGAGAATTTAGTTCACCTAGTGTTAAATGCCCCAGCCAACAGTGCCAGTGATATCAGTCACTAATAGTAACCCTGTGTAGCTGCATGCATTAAGGTTGTAGAGGATGATAAGGCTGAAAAGCAAAGCAATCTGTTAGGCTATAGCTGAAAATAGAGTCACTGCTACAGAGAGAAAAACTTCCATGCCTTCCCCAGCTCTTCCTTCAGACATGAAAGTGCAGAGAGTGGTGCTGAGGGATGGAAAATCTGATTTCCTACTGCTGAGAGACAGGGTGGCAGTTGAGAGGAGGTTTTCAACGTAAAAGCAGCGATGCTATCAGGGCAGCAGGGAAATAGGCAGGTAGATGCCTTCTGAAGGAGGCATTGCACTTGGGCTCAGCAAAAGCCACATGAGCTTTAAGAGAGTTCAGTCTCAATCCTTCAGCTCTTTCAGTAAAAGGCAAGGACTGGAAGGCAGGATGCAGTACTTACAACAATACCATACCCTACCAATTATGTTGTGCTCCACAGCAATGTTGTCTAATCTCGAGCAGAACATTTGCCAGCTTGGCACCTCTGTTCAACCCTCTTGGTGTGGCAGAGAGAAACCCAACTCACTTCACAGGATTGCATTAGGGCTTTATAACTAATATTTACTTGCATCTTGAAGATACCTGGGTGGGAGGCACTACAAAAGGGACATCAAAGGTGCTCATGCACTCAGCGCTGGTGGCTGGTGCAGGGAGTACAAGAAGTGGCTTTTCCAAAGAGGCTGCTTGACCTCAAGGCAGCAGCACAAGCAAAGGTTGCACAACCCTGCCACAATACGTTCCAGGACTCTGTTCAGACCTTCATGAACTGCAGACTTTCTAGAGGGCAGTGCAAATCTTGCCTTACTAAATACAGGTATGAGGCACTCAGGAATCGATAAGTTGAATTTGGATAACCTTCCCTTAATTACCTAATTTGATGAAGGGGAGAGAAAAATTACAGCATAGCATGACAGCAAGAACTGTTAGCTACTGCTTGTTTTCTCACCAGATTTCTCCTCCTCACATACTTTTTCTCTCCAAACTCCGGAGCTGATCTGGACACTTGAAAGCCTGCAGTCAAGGGGTTTGCTGATTATGCCAACATTCAGCAATCTAACTGTCAGAGACACTCACGCATCCTTGGTGCTATTTTGCAATTAGGGAACAAGTGCATTCTTGCAATTTAAGCACTGGGAAGATAAGTGGGAGATCTGGCTTAATTGCTAGCTTTGACAAAATCCTTCTTCAGAAACTTCCAAAAGGTTGAATCTTTCTGAAAGTACACGTGGTTCCCAATTGGTGCCCAGTGACACCAATGTATACCTTTTTTCTGGCTACCTGAGCTGCTCTGTGCTCTGCTATCTTAACTATGGCTCTTGCCGCTGTCAGTGTTCAACTTCTAAACAAGGATTGGGCCTCCTTTCTCATAGAACATGCAGCACAGTCCTCTAGGAAGTCCTCTGCACATGATTTTTGGACAACTAATAACACTGGCACTCCTCTTATCATGACCATACAACCAAGAAGTTACAGAGGGCTAAGTAATCTAACAATGCAGGTGTTGGGGAGCTAGGACTCACATAATGGAGTGGGTGCAGCTGCCGCTACTTAATATTGACCAAAAGCCGCTAAGTGTGGTAGAAACTACTCTGCAAATGTAAATACAGTAAAGCAGTTCCCTGTTGGGCACTGAGCTGGAGAAACAGTGTTGTTTTGGCTGTACTACATTCACCACAACCAAAATTTTGCTTGTAGTGTGAACCAAAGCCTTTTTCTTTGGTAGGGCTTTCCAACCAATGTTATATGAAGTCTAGCACAAGGCATCACATTTAAACAAGGAAAACAGGTTTTGCTAGCTTCTAAAGCTTGATCAGAAATGGGAAAACTGCACCATTATTACAACACAAAGTTTCTGCTAGAATTTTAGAAACTTTCCAAATATCTCTGTTTTAATCCTGCATCCTGGCATTCCGTGCCAGCAAAGCATGCTGGAAGGACAGCCTTTGATAACCAGGGGAAATGGCTTAGCTTGAGCAGCAGCCATTAACTCCTTGTGGGAATGGGAAACTAAGCAGCTCCCTTTACAAAACCTTTTCCCTAAGGAAGACTACATGAAGAACCTCAGCAAAAACATAGAACCTTCTCTGCTGTTCTCACAGCTGTGCTGCTGCTTTCTGCCCTCCAGAATGGATGTCATGCTGCATGCAGTACAAAAGCTATTAGCATGGCTTCTGTGGACTACCATATATTCCAAATGCAAATAGGGGCAGCAGGAGAGGGGATTTTAAGGGCAACCCAGAGCCTAAGGCTGGTGTTGTCAAATCTCAGCGGAAAGAAGCCAGGAAAGGAAAAAGGGAAATGGGAGGGGACCTGGGGTTCCAGGAATTGTTATCTACACATACAGGAAAAATAAAATTGCCCTCACTTTCTTGGTAGCAGAACAACGAGCAATGGAGACCCTTTATCAAAATGCCAAAAACACGTATGTCTGCAGTCGTATCCTAACAAGTGCCTCTGTTTATAACTGTTGTCAAGGAAAAGGAAGAATTCTCATGATTCTGAGTTGATTGCCAAGCTATGTATCAGACAGGGAGGAAATTGGAGAACTAATTCCAGCCCCCATCCTCTCCTTTGCACCCAAAATATTAACTCCTCTCAAGTTTTCTGATATTTCCAGTATTTTTATGTTACACAGAACCTGGAGCACCCACAGTAGTAGACAGTGAGAATTCAGCAGTGTTTCTGTTACCTTAGCATATACGTCCTGAAGATGAAGGTCTTTATGAACAACAGGATTGACTCCAGAATCAACTGAGGTGTGCTAGGAATGTCACCTGTATTTTACGAAGAAGAGTTTCTAGGTAAGAAATTAAAGACTGAGGGATGATCTCTCCCAGGACAGAAAATGGAAATGAGCAAAACTGTTCTTTCTGTTGACAAACAGATTCTAAAATTACTCATTTCCGATTTCTTTGCAGTTTCCCTTTCTGTACAAGTGGTTATGTTACTGCATCTCAAGTTTTGATTTTGCTTAGTTTCAGAGTCAAAATGAGTTTCTGTCTTGCAACAGTTTATGGGGATGCCGAAGACAATTACTGCATGTATTTCACCAGTTAGTCTTGTCTTCCGCAGAGTACTCAGTAATCTCTGTGAAAATTTTGTGGAATTGCCCCCTTCATCTGTTGAGGAAATACATGGTCAAGAGCAGAAGCAATCATTTAATATTCCTCAAAGACATTTTGATTAGCAAACATCCTGTTAGATGGGTTGGGTCAAATTTAGTCTTGCTGTAAACTAATGCAACAGTGTCTGGAGGGGTCTGACTTACGTCCTCTGAGTACCTATTAGACTCCATTTGCTCAGATAAATGATCTCAGGCAAAACAATTTTCATCTGGAGGATCTCTTTATGAAATCAGGAAATTATCTTTTGTGGGGGTTCATAGCTTTAATTCCAAGCCTATCAAACTTAACACAGATTCTCCTGTTCCCATAGGCCGTACAGGAAGGCACTTAGGGATGCTGTCATTTCTCATGATTTTCATCTGTTAATTCTTTGCAGATCTTTCATAAATTTCCAAAAGAAACTCACCTGCCAGTTTGTTCAGGAAGGAGTCAAACCAACAAAATAATTTGAACATAATGGAATAGCTTAGGACCCAAGGAAACAGGAGTGCAACTTTTAATCCTACCATGGGTTCCCAACCTGACAGTGGACAAGTCAAGTCACTTTTATCTGGGTTTATTCCACCCAATTCTTGCTGTTTCTGTGGAAGTTCCTATGAGAGGAACACTGTATTAATTGGGAAGATGGGTTGCTTTGAGGGCCAGTAAAGAGATCTAGGAGCCTGAATAGATCACCCTTCTGTATTGCATGTACAGAAGAAGAAAGTTCTGAAGAGTCCAGTCTTTGACTACTGGGTTTATTTCTCATTTCTATATGAGGTACTTAGTATTCAGTCCACATAGTAATATGGTGAAGACAAATGTTAAAAATAGTGAAGCAGTAGGATCCATCCTTCTATCCCAGGTAGATAGGTCGATGGTTGCATAAACTACAGGAAAATCTGAAGCCTGGTTTGAATGCTGACATAGAAGTTGTCCCAGGTCTTTTAAACTAGTGCAAGATTTCCTTACATTTCTGAATATTAATATCTGTGGAATGATGGCAAAATGATGATCAAAGGTCAGAAGAAAGAATATCTCCTACTACAAGCCTTGCTTTTCTTTGAAAAAAAAAAAAAAAAAAAAAAACCACAAAGCTTTGAGATTTGAATCTGTTATTAAATTCAAAAGTCCACATTTGGGATGATTTTTGGAACTGAGTGTGAGCATTTGCAAAACGCTCATGTTTACATTTCACCTTGACTTGTGTTATATTCTGTCATGAAATGTAGGCTTTAGAGCACAGCTACAACCTTGCTGTACTCCATGCTGTTATGAGCCTTTGATCACTTTAATCACTGTACTTAAGAATAGCTTGATCTATTTTTTTCAGCTAAATTGACATTCTACAAGGCAAGAAGGTAATTAGCGATGTCTACTCTGCTGAAATAATATAGCATCTCACTTGTTCCCTCATGAGCTGTACAGCTTGGCTATAGCCATTGTTAGACATAAAAAAAGCTTCCTTCTTCTTAAAGAACAAGAAGTAAAAGACAACTTTGTGTAAGCTTATTAAACACTGTGTTCACGTTCCAGCATAGCTGTGTCTCTTGAAATACAAGCAAAGAGTTCTAGCTTTCCTTTGCCCTGGGAGGCCTGGATGCTGGAGTAGCCCATGTACTCCTCATCTGTACTTCTCATTTGGCTCAGGGCTCAAGCACATGGCTAAAAACTAAGCTTTCTTGTTTGGGACATTGCTTTGCATCCCTAGGATGCTTTAAGCAGGATGTTTCACTTTTACTGCTTGATCTTTTTTGAGTCATTTAAATACAAAGAAAGTGCTAGCTATCTGAATATTATGTAATTACCTGATTTGTGTGTGTTTTCATAAAAGATCAGATCCATGCACCAGAGTGGCAGTGCTTTCACTTTCCCCAGAGGACTCTCTAGCTGCATGACTTGGCAGTGTTACGCTGCAGAATGACTCTGCCCCTTGAGCAGCAAGCCCATCCTTTTTACATAAACCAGCCAAGAAAGCAAAGAGGTGAGAGGTGTCTATCTTGAAGCATCTCAGGTCTATCTCAGAGAAGGGCGAACGCATACCTTTTACATAAATTTCCAAACTTCATGCTTTAGAAGTGGAATAGGTTTGTTTTAGAAGCGGAATAGCTGCCTCTGTTCATATACATGCCACAGCCTCCCCAGTGGGTGGGAAGAGTCATAGAATCATAGGGGTTGGAAGAGACTTCTGGATATCATCCAGTTCAACCCCTAAAGAGCCTCCCTCAAGTGCAGCATGCACAGTTCTTCGGAACATCTCAGGGCTGCATTATTACATTTGCAACTGCTCCCACAACAAGCTGGTGCCAGCAGGGATGGAGAGGGCACACAGAGCGGCTCACAGTGCTGTGACCTGTGCTCCCTGGCTGTTCTGCTTATCTATTAAGGAACAAAATTAGGATCACCAGTTGTCACTGCATAGGGTCTGCCAAAGTGCTGGCTTCTAGAAGTCATGGGATGAACTGGTGGTTAGGTTAGACCACACATTGTGTTGGAAATGAATGGCTCACAGGCCCCTACCCCTCAAGTAATAAATAGTATTGTCTGCATTACAATGTCTTCCACCAGCAAAACTGTTAGTCTTCCATTAGAAGGACAGGAGTCAGATGGCTGCATGTGGATGGACAGAAAGTATGACTTTCTCCTAATTCAAGAACTGCTGAGATGTTTGAGCCTCTTCTACAGAAACTGCTTATTTCAAAGATGACAGGATCTAGGCCATAAATAAGTGAAGAGGTGAAAAAAAAAATCAATCATCTCCTTTATCAAATAAACGTGTGACTGGAAGCATGTGTCTAAGATAGTGATACATTTCTTTTTAGGCACAAAAATTAACAGTCCATCAAGAATCTGCATTTCTACACGACAGTGAAATCCTGAGGAGCTGATGTCCTTTCCATAGTCAGACAATCTGGTTGCCAAGCTGGTGGCTGCAGCAGAGTTCTGTGCTTCTGCAGGCATTCCCCATGACAGCAGTCTCCTCCTCCTCCTCCCTTTGCTCCTATCATCCAGGCTCCAGTGAGAGCTACACCCACAGCACCCCAATACTTAGCCCCTCAGTACCTGAAATGGTAATAGCACTGTTTTGTTTTTATTTCCCAGACAGAAGGCTATGCTGATTCTGGCTCCTTGCTGCAATAAATTGGCAGATGATGCTCTAATGAGAACAATAATGCACCCACCCTACCGCCTTTGATCACTTATGTGTTCTTTTGCAGCTTGTGAAAGGCTCTAAAAGCTTTCACCAGACAGGTTGTTTGATTTTTAAGGAGTGTCACTAGCGCTGTTTACCCCAGACAGGCAGAAGCCTGTTTTTGCAGTGTGCGGTTGCTGGGACAATTGACGTCAGCTAAGTGGCCAATATGTAGTTTGACCCAAGAAATGCCAGGTTTCAGCCATTTGCCAGCAATTTCAACAGCAGAAGCTGCCTCAAACCAGCATGTCTGAACTTAGTGCTTCAGCGAGCTGCTTAATGGGTTGGATGCTGGGGTGCGGTCAGTGGGCATCAAATGTGCTCTGCCATTTCACATCAGCTGATGGTCAGCAATACTATTGCATGATGGTGCTGATGGTCAGCAATTGCCCATATACTGGTACTAGCTATATTCTCATGACAAAGTGATCTGAGTTCTTGACCCTTTTCCTTTATTCTGAGCTACCCATGCAAGGAACGGAGTTGCACTGAAGTTGCACAGAGTGGACTGTGACAATTGTTTCCACTTGTGCACTCCTAGCTACAATCCCATGACCATCTTCGCTCTCACTGAAAATTACTTGGCAACACAGATGAGCTCCCATGGGAAGTTATCACCAGGATGTGATTAAAGTTACCCACAAAACAGATGTTTCTTTGGAAGAAATGTATTGTAATTAATCTGTAAACTCAGAGCAGTTAAAATGGAGGCTGGAAACAACAAGCAGAAAATGCTGAATACATCTTATCTCACCATTTGGCTTGCTGTTTCCCATGCATTCTTCTTGCCCCAGCCACCTCATCCTGCAGCATCTCAGTCTGAGTGACTGAACTGACAGGTGATCTTTTGCGACTTTTTGCATACCTTTGCCTACTTCAGCACCCAAATCAATGGTCTCTGCTTATTTATGCATCTTTATCTGAAGGAGAATCGACTCCATTTTAATTGCATATGAACGGGATGATAATAAAGCACTAATTGCTTTTTCTGCCCATGAACTGATCTGTATCTAGCTGAATTTGCCCTTGATGATCTCACAACATTGGCAAAATCGCAAACAAATACACACAGACGCGCTGCTTGCATTAGAAGAATCCAGGTATCTCTTTCATTTTTCACAGGCTACTCGATGTCTTTTCATTTCAGCAGCTACACAGCATCACTGATGTGTAACTGCTCAGCAGATATATGTATGTAAATAGTATGTATCCCGTATACTGGCTATCCCTGTGTGAGGTTAAGTGAGGTTTCTGTTGGGAGAGAGGGTGTTGTCCTTTTTTTGTGGAAATGAAATCTTTGTTCTCATTGATTAAAGAAGCAAGGAATGGCCCACACAGAAGAATCCTGAGTTCACAATACCCTTCTAAAATGCAGAGCTGGTGAAACATGTATCTGTCATCCATTGCTTTCTGTGTCTTGTAGCGTACCTACTGCTGTGATAACTGAGCACCTGTCAAGATACTATATTGCTAGTCATGGAAATGGAAGTCATCTCAGATTTATCAACAGAGAAGCTGACATTGCTGCCTGGCAAGTTTCTCAGCTTTTGTGCCTCAACCTTGACCCTCAAGGATCTACTTCTCAAGGCAAGAAAGCAGCGAATTCTCCTCGCGGATTTAATCACCGTCTCCTCTGCTATGGGTTCTGATTCATGAGGTGGTAGAGATCTCTTTAACCAAACCAGATCACCTGAAGTAGTCACAGCTACAGGACACAGAGCACACATTTGCCACAAGCTGACTTTGGCATCTCAGGTCCCAGTAATACCCAAATGAAGTGGAAATCTACTTGCTTGAGACTACAAGTGGATCACTGATGACAGTGGGCACCTTTCAGACATTAAGGCTGTGCCTGTATTTGAACTGCAAGACATTTTTTATACTCTCATTGTCCTTTGAGCTCACAAAGGATGCTCACAATCTTGTAAAAAAGCCATGCTCCAAAGTCATCAAGTGATATTAGATTGTCTCAAAACCACTAGAGGTGAGTGCTCGAAGATTCCTGTCTCTTAATACTGAATTGCTCCATTATAACTTCCAGAAAAAGCAAGTGTGGTTTGTCCTGTGCGTTGCTGTCTTTCTCAGCATGAGAAATGTTAATGCTTTTCACAGAAACCCAGCTTTAAGTTCTCTCCCTTTCTTTTTCCAGGTTCCCTCTATTTCCCAGAAGGTGTTCCAGAGCTGGAGCCAATTCAGCTGCCAAGACGCTCCTTTCTCACCTGCTGATTGCAATTAGCCACTGCCAGCTGGGACCTGGTGTGCCACTGAAGAGCTAACAAGAAGCAGAGACCAGCATGATGCCTCGACAGCACATACACAGTGAATAAATAAGAAATGCTTCACTGTATTCCTGAAGTTACTTCCTATGCAACTTCAATTGCTTCCTAAGCAATTCCTGTGTCCCTACATGCACGTCAGAGGTTCAGCTTGCTTCTCGTGCTCTTACCTCATGCTGTCACATACTTGCATCAGGACCAGGGTGTTGCAAATTTCCTCCGTAATGAAATTCTGCATATTTGAAGTACTAATCTGAGAGGTTCCAGGAGATTTACAGCCAGGCAGGCTCCCAAATAGAAGGATATCTTCAGGTTTCGCTTTAGGCCAACATGCCCTGGCTTAATCCGTGCCCTGAGTGATAGGGACAGCTGTCCTCTGTCCAGCTCCTGTCCTATCTCCCAACACACAACAACTCTAATGCTTCTGTCTTATACTCAGAAAAGCACTGAATTTGCACTATTTCAAAAGGATTATGGATTTGGGATGCTATATTTTTGAATAATGACAATGACATCTGCCCATGGAGCCTTGCTAGATTTTATAGCCATAGTAAGCCTTTCCAGCTTAACCTCTCCATATGAGATACTTCTAGATAAAACATATCAAGAGCACGAGACCATTTTCCTTTCCAATTTACCCTCTCTGGGGATTCCTTCTTGACATAAGTGCCATATGAACTTATTGGGATTAGCTCACACGTACTGCAGCAACAAGAGATGCCACTGTCATGGGGAGCATCCAGCCAGGATCAAAGACTTCTTATACAGTGAATGAGGGCCTTCATTGGTCCTTGTCGTGTGAGGGGTTTTTTTGTGTGGTGTAAGAAAAACATGATCCCACTTTCTGACTATGGATGCAGAGGATTCAGGTTGCTTTTGACTTCTTTGAGATGTTGTGCTCCACTTAAGCACATGATCTGATTGTGTCCACCTCCCCATCCATCAAATGTCTGCAACCCATCCTTTCAGAATGACACACACACACAACCAAAACCATTCAATGAAAAAAGAGTTAAAAATTACAGAGCCCTGTTATAATGTAAAGGACACAACTGTGGAAAAAAAAATTATCACAGAAAGGTTGACTAACGAGCACATGCTATGTATAGAAAAAGTCAGGCTATAACTTTAATAGAATCCTGGAATATCCTGAGTTGGAAAGGACCCACAAGGATCATCCTGTCCAACTGCTGGCTCCGCACAGGACCACTTATGAATCAAACCATAGTTCTGAGAACTTCCTCTAGGTCTATAGAAGACTGCCCAAGCTCACTAGGTCTAGAGGAATTCCTTGAAAGAGTAAGATATGCTACTGCCTAGCTTACACATTTAGGTTTATAGATGGAGTCTGGAAGTTTTCACAGTACTTACAATCTGGCTTTTGCCTGTTGGTAAAAGCATGCTGAACTCACATGTTTAGTTCTGTGGCATGGCTCTTTACCATCTGATTTTATCTGGAAAGGTTGCCACAATATCTTTATTGTGGTGGCTATGGAAAACATGATTGAGATTATTCAGCAAGTCAAATATTTTACTGATGAGTTCTACATTTTTCAGGATTGGTTCCCAGGGAAATCACCGAAGGGTTTGGAACCCTATCAATTTCAAGCACAAAAGGATAGTAAAGGAGACCATTCTCTCCTCTCACTGGACCATTCAGCATTTTGGAATGTGCTGTGAAGTTATTTGCCCTGACAGCCTTACAAGAGAGGCATCCATTAGTCAACTTCTTTGCCAGCTTTCCCTTCTGTGGGACACGTTGCTGCTGATGAGTCATAAGGACATTGATTTTAAAATTTGCTTTGAACCCGAATTGCATTTCTAAGATTACATAGCGGCTCCTAGGGATCTACTGAGTTTTTAAATCTATAGTTGATGCCTCTTCTTCTGAGTTAAGCGCTATATAATGCATAAAATGTCCTGGCAATTTTTTATTTTTATACTCGTTGCTTTTTGAAAATGGCATCTTACATCTGGAAATTTAGGTTAATATGAAAAAAAGCTTTTTTTATTCCAACTGTAGGCTTTGTTTTAAAAAAATCCTGTGTAATGGTTCAGTTGGGTGAAACAATGCATTATAATTGAAGGCTAGTATCCAGATTAAGTGAACATCTGAGAGATTCCCATTGTGACTTGAGAGGCCAGCATTCTAAGCTGTTATAAATCGAAAATAATGGTTAAAATTATACAATTTATGTACATATATAAAGGAGTGAAAATGAGATACACAGTCTAGTCTCCTGGACTGTGGAATAATAGACATATCTTACAGTCCATATTAATATGGACAGGTTTGGTTGGATATCAGGAAAAGATTCTTTACCAGAGGGTGGTGGGCATGGAACAGCTGCCCAGGGCAGTGGGCACGGCCCTGAGTGCTGTAATTCAAGGAGCATCTGGACAGTGTCCTCAGACATAGAATCTGAGTTTTGGGTGGTCCTGTGTGGAGCCAGGAATTGGACTTGATGATCTTTATGGGTCCCTTACAACTTGGGATATTCTATGATTTTAATGCTTCCTGCCTGTGCTATTATTACTATTATTATTATTGCTGTTAATTGTCACTTTGTTTTCCCAAGTTGGACTGTCCTTAAAACACACTTTCCTTTGACTTCATTTTGAATCTTTACCAAGGGAGTGCTTGGGCAGTAGGGGACACTTTGTCCCCTACAGCTACCCAAGGTTTCCTGGAGCCTTCTCAGAAACAATAGGCTCTCCTTATATGAGGCAGTGGTTCTCTCTTGCCCTAGACAGCATGCTGCCATCACACTCTGCCTTTCAGGGTGAAAAGGTGAGCCATTTCTCTAGTAGGAATCTGACAGAGGAGGAGATAAGAGCCTCAGAAACACCTCGATGTCCACACTTTTGACCCTATGAGATGAGGATACTCTGAGTGAACATGAACATATTGAATGGACACTGACTGAATTTCTGATTAAGAAAATACAGTATTCATTTGTCTTTAGAAGTCATGAGGTCAGTAAGAAACTTTCTGCCTTGGTGCTGAGACCAAGGAAATCAAGTTTTTACTACCATAATAGTAAGAAATTTCACCTTCTAGTCTTACATTCAGCCATTTTCTTAGTAATTTGCTAAGTCAAAAAAATAAAAGTAAAAATCCTAAGGCATTGGTGAGGACAGCAAGAGACATGTAGACCATGAAATTAAGAATAATATAAGAATCTGACAGGGTCTGGTCTCTCTAGCTTGTTACATTGCTGTTACCTGCTCCTCTTTTCCCTTATTTTTTCCAAGTACTTCCAAGTATAAAGCTGGTGAGAAGTGGCACTTATAAATCTTGAGATTTAAAAGTGGGCAAAAGGATTACAAAATGTCATTGTTATATAAGTAAGCGGAAGAGAAGGGAAGGGGAAGGCAAAGAAAAAGAGGAAGAAAGGAAGGGAGGAAAGGAGGAAGGGAGAAAGGGAAAATCCTATTTCTGTTTGTCAGTTTTTAGTACTATTTTGAACACAATCAAAACAGTTCCTTCATTGTGACCTACCTGTGTGAACCAGGCTGGCTTAGGTGGATGGGCCTGAGTCTCAATGAATCCTGCTGGGGTACTGCTGACTATTTCTGACCCTGGCAGGCAAGAACCCACAGGGCAGGTTCTCTCTTCAGGTAAGCAGGAAAGGAGCATCTTATGGGGGATGTTAAAGGTGCTCGAATCCACTGCCCTGTTTGGGTGGCAGCGACTCTTGGTTCCTTGTTCTAGAGCTTTTAAGATTTGAAGTGCTACATAAATGGTAAGTATTGTATTCCCGGGACTAAACAAGGAGGCAATCCTTTTTATCCTACAACTGTAAGGTCAAGGTAAATGTGACTGTTTAGAAACACTACACAGCTGAAGGCCCTGGGGAATTTTAATGTGTTTTATAAACTTGTTTCCAAACCAAGCTATTAGGAAAACAAGATATTTCTCCATAAAGCCTTTCTTTTTGTCTCTTTAGGGACAGCACAGCCTGCCTTACAGTCCTTTAACTCAATCTGAATCATCATTTTTATAAACAGGCCATTTTTCATGACTTGCTTGATCAACCTGGGGAGGCGGTTTTTAAGAAGTTATAGTCATACACAGAAAAAAAAATATCTTACTACATCTATTGCAGCCAGAGATGTAATAGAAACCATGTCCTTTTTCTGAAGGTAATGCAAAAGGGAAAATACAGACTTATGCACTTGCTTTCCCTCCACACTCAGCTTCTCTTATGCAACACTACAAAAAGGAACAAACGAGCTGTTTCACAATTAAACTGCAGAGATAGGGCTTTTTCCTTTTTTTTTTTCATACAGAAGTTAACGATGTGTGATGCCAATATTTATCCATCTGTATCAGGAGGAGATTTCTAAGTGGCAGCTTTGCAATATTCAGACCGGGACAGAACAGGCTCAGGGCAGCCAGAAACTGCGAGACACTTCTGAATGTTACAGGGCTGCAAAGTGATTTCAAGCACTCTCACTGACCTCAGCAAAGCCACACATTTTCACATAGCCAGAAGTGAGAGCTTCCCCTCTCCTCTCCTCCCCAGGCATGTACTTCAGATACGTAAAATACTCAGCAGAATAAAGATTTCACATGGAATCTGAAAAACTTTTATTCTGAGTCAAACTAGTCTCTCAGCAGTGCTGACGAGCGAACTTAGAGTGATCCAAAGAAGAGGGAGTTTTGAGACCACTTTTTTAAAGGAAATACAGTACCACACACCCCACAGAAAGCAAATATGGAGAGAGGAAATGTCTTCTTATCGGAGCATTAGCCTTATTCAAACATGTTCTATGAGGGCAGGAAAGGGGCCACGTCTGCAGGTTTAGCTGCAAATAGAATACCTTAGGCAGGTGTGTTACACTCCATAGGAATGGACTTTGCACTGCAACACAGATCTACATTCCTCCCTACCTCACAGGAAGGCAGCACTGTTCCCTCAGAAACTTATCTTGCCTGCAGAGCTTCCAAATGGAAAACACAGCTTCCTAGTGGCAGCTGAAACTTTTCCAAAGTTTGATTGGGAAAAAAGAATGCACAGATGTGTAGGTCTTTCTTCCTTTCTAATCTGCAGCTCAGCCAGTTGTGGACTTGGTCAAACTATTCTGAACTTGAAAGTTGTCAGTAAAATGCTAAAACACAAAAATAGAAAGTTTAGAAAGTTCCTTTTTTTCTGTGATCTCTCTTTACATCAGCAGTGGATTCCTTCTGCAGGTGCTAGTGCAAGCAAAACATTTAATAAAAAAGTCTTCCTTTTGGAATGATATGCCCAACTCTAATTGATTGGGAATGCATGGCAGAAAGAAGCAGTAACAACTAAAGCTTCTCCATTCCTACACATTGTGAGACAAAATACATAAAAGGAGAGGAGAAGGCATTTAAAGGGGGAATGGAGGAGGGAGGAATTAAACCTGGTCCATTGAGCCTGGTTGTTGGAAATGGCCTCGAGTTGTGCCAGGGTAAGTTTAGGTTGGATATCAGGAAACACTTCTTTACAGAAAGGGTTGTTAAGCACAGGATAGGCTTCCCAGGGAGGTGGTTGAGTCACCATCCTTGGATGTATTTAAAAACTGTTTGGATGTGGTGCTCAGGGACATGATTTAGCGGAGGGTTGTTAAGAGTTAGGGTAGTATAGTTAGGTTGTGGTTGGACCTGATGATCTGTAAAGTCTTTTCCAATCTGAGCAATTCTATGATTCTATGATTCTATGATCCATGTTTTGCTGTTGAGGTATAAATTGCTCTATTTCAGGAGCAGAACGCACTGATCACAATCCACAGGCAGTACTGGGAAATTCTTGGGAAGTCTGGACAGTGTGGTGAACCAAGAGAAAGTATTTTTACATCCTTACTACAGATTACAAACAAGCAGTGATGTGGGTGGTAGCGAACATCAGAAGACTGCCATGAGACGTGTCTTTGATGTCATGGTGATGTAAGTTAGCAAGTACTGAGGAAGGAGCTGGTGAGGCAAAGGGAGGGGGCAGTGCTTCCCCACATTGCGTAGTGTGCTGCAGCCACCCTGCATCAGCTCCTTCAAGCTGGCATGTCTTACGTCTCTACCAGGCCTACATTTGCCCCACAGAATGAAATGACCCAGTCAAGGTTTCTCAAGAAGTGTGTGAATATCAAGCGCTGACTAATTGAGAGGCTCCCCATTTCTTAGCCAATTTCCTTAAGAACAAAACTGTCCTTCCTGCATGATGCCTTGTTTTAAAATGAAACCTTGACCCCAGTCACACTCTTCTTTGCTGTGCCATCAGTCAATCTCACTGTTGGTCTGTTGTCTGTAAACTCTTGATTGCGTTTATCACATTACAATGTTTTTGCCTCCTTGGTCAGCCTCTGAGGGCAGCAACTCCTCAAATTGCTCAGTTTGCAGCAAAGCTGCAACAGAATGACCTCTGTTGCTATTGCCGGTCTGTTTCTTGCTTTCTGAGGTGCGGATGGAAATCTGACCTTCACCTTGGAGTGATTTCCCATTTATCACCAAGACAAATGGCTGTCAATCTACTCTGTGCTACTTGGAGAGGTGCCTCACAACCAACTCTCTGCGCACCTCCCCACTGCAGCAGCAGAACTGCTCCACCGTGCTGTTTGCCCTGGGTGAACAGTGCTCATAATCCAAGGCTTAACGTCAAATATTTTCTGCAAGGGAAATAAAAATGTCAACAGGAAGTGAAATGTGACCTGATTAACAGCTAGACCTCTGACTCTGCTTCAGTTTTGACTGATGCAGTATTCTACGAGGATAATAATACCACTGATTCCTCTTAATTGATGGAACCTGATGGAAATATAAATTAAGCAATTAATACAATTCTCTGAGACTCATAAAAATAAACTGTGCAGACAGATGGTCATATTTATTTTTTGAATTGCTTTAAAAACAAGTGTCATAGAAAGCATTACAACATTTTTTTCTAGAGGAAAACCAAGGCAAGTCTGACCTCCTTAAGAGCCAGATATGCCATAAGAGGCAAAGCAAATAACCTGCCACAGGCTGTGGCAGTTTAGGATAACTGAAGCTGCATTTTGTCTTGTGAGTTCTGGAATCTGTGATTTTCATGTTTTGTTTAAAACAAAGCTAACCAAAACCAGTTAGTATTTAACACTTACAATCACACCCAGCAGCCCAGTACAGGACCAGGAGCCTTTTGTGAAAGCTAAGAGCAGAGTAAACACACGGGAGGAATCAGAGAAGCACAGAATCACAAAATGATTTGGGTTAGAAGGGACCTCAAAGCCCACCCATCCCTTCCCGTGCCATGAGCAGGGCTGCCCCCCACCAGCTCAGGCTGCCCAGGGCCCCATCCAACCTGGCCTTGAGCACCTCCAGGAATGGGACACCACGGCTTCTCTGGGCAGCTGTGCCAGCACCTCACCGCCCACTTGGGAAAAAATTTCCTCCTAACTACTGACCTAAATCTCCCCTCTTTTAGTTTAAAGCCATTCCTCCTCATCCTATCATGAAACAGGAGAAATGGGTTCTGTGCTGAATGGTCTGATTCCTGATGTATTTTTTAACGGTTTCTGCTGTGGGAGGTGGATTTAATAGTTAATAGTAGACGGGTGCGACCTTGAGAGATGCCAGCTTGAAGCCAATGGGAATTTTCAGGAGAAAGCAGGAATTCTGGGAAAGCTGAAATTGAGAGGATTTGCAATACCCAAGTGATGCGAAGCAGTATTTACAAACATTTACGAACAGGCTGCAGTTGCATTCAATAGCGCCTGCATCCTGCCACATCTGCACTAATGGGCTTCTTGTGACTGATGTATTCTCCGTGTTTCTCATCTGACTTCTGTTTTCTGAGCAGTCAGAGTTCATATTCAAAAGCTTTCCTCTGCCACCATGAAAGCCAGGCAGCAGTGTTAATAGAGTCTGGGATTCTCTTGTAATGTCTTCAGGTGTAAAGAAAACAGCTTGTTCACCCAGAGGCGCTCAGTGCTTGCTGTTCTTTAATTCTGTTTGAAAAGTTACTCCCTGACACCAGGAGCAGAAACCACACCAGAAATTACAGGGAGGGAATAAAGCAGGATTGTTGCACACGATGCCTCCTCCCTGCCTTTGAAATTTGAGAGCTGAATAATTTGAAAAAGGGACCGGGCTTCTTTTAAAATCAAAGCGGAGCAGATGCCTGTTTTCTGGTTGCTTTTCAGTCTTCAATAACTATGCCTGTGTCCCTGTGGGCTGCTGGCTGCTGGTGCCACAGAGAGCTACTCTGCATGTCAGCTGTGGGTTGGGAGCATGGCCTGAAGGGTGGCAGGGGTGCCAGGTTTTTGGTTCTGTGCCTTAGTGGCAGCCCTGTGGCTTTTCTTCACATCTGCTGGGCTATGCCAGCAGAAGGGCTCAGCAGCACTGGCTTCTTGGATGGGAGGCATGGATGGCATCACTCCCCTCCCTGCAAGTTCTGAAGGCCAGGCTGGATGGGGCTTTGAGCAACCTGGTCTAGTGGGAGGTGTCCCTGCCCATGGCAGGGGGTTGGAGTTAGATGATCTTAAAGGTTCCTTCCAACCCAAATCGTTCTATGATTCTGTGATATGATTCCCCAGTGCTTACACCTTCCCACCTCCAGAGCTACAGTGATGCTTGGGATCCAGGCCAATTGCGTGGATGCCTTAAGTGGTGTGAGGTTTCTCTGACTTTAGGGAAAAGTCTGGCAGCAGCACTGGGAGCTGCCCTTCTCCATACAAAGATGTTAAGGATCTGGAGGGAAAGATGTGTGAGGAGCAGCTGAGGCCCCTCGGTGTGCTCAGCGCAGAGCAGAGGAGCTGAGGGGAGGCCTGATGGCGGCTGCAGCTCCTCACAGGGAGCGGAGGGGCAGCGCTGAGCTCTGCTCTGTGTGACAGCGACAGGGCCCGAGGGAACGGCATGGAGCTGTGTCAGGGGAGGGGCAGCTGGGGGTCAGGGAAAGGGGCTGCACCACAGGGTCTCAGCATGTGCCCGGGCTCGGGCTCAGGCAGATCCGGGCTGCGACTGCCTCACAACCTGCAGCGCCTTGTGCAGGGGTAAGGGCACACACCAACACGCCCGTTCTGATCACTCTTTCCATTTCCAGCCCAGCACCACGCCCACATGAGGGTGTGCTCGCAGGACTCCAGCCCACGTGCCTGCCTTCCCAGCATGCAAACAGCATTAGTTTCTCCTGACAAGATTTGGTTAATTTCTTCAGAACTTCCATTCCAATGACATTTCTTTATCATCAGGCCAATTTCAACAGTTTATTGCTAAACATTATCACCTTGGCTGCAATTGAGCTTTCACAATTCTTTTGTATCCTGAATATTGCTCATTCGTGTGCGAAACTCACAGAGATGCTGACATGAAGACTTTATTCTTGGGGATAGGCAGGAAGAACTGAAGACCAGAATAAGAAATATATATATTCTTGTATCACATACACAAGAAGACCATTTTTCATTTTTACAAAATGCAGAAATGAAGATTGAGAAGTCAAATACTTGCACATTAGGTACATAATGAAACATTACATGTGCATCCTTAAATTGGCCTTTTTCAGCATGTGTATTTCCTACACACGTACACATGCTTTAATTATAACATATGCCTTTGCCAGTGCAAAACAAGACATCTTTCATGATTCCTTGCTTTGCCAGTGATTTTCCACAGTAGCTGTGGGTTGGACTAAGTGAACTCCAGAGGTCCGTTCCAACCCCTATGATTCTGTGATTCTGGATGTAAAGATGCAATCCTAATGCATCTCCAGTGGCAAAGTTCCAGACAAGCTGAAGTGGGAGGTGCAGCATCAGCCACCCTAGCATACATGCTGGCTTTGCCCATATACATGCATTTCCAAGGAGCCAGCTAGGTCTAACTCACACGTGAAAATAAAACACAGAAGAAAAAATGTGCATTGCAAAAGTCTGTGTGAGTGATGCAACTGAGTTCACATATATTTCTGCTCTACGAAACTTTTCGTGCTCTGTCTTAGTGACAAATGATGATAATTCCCAAATCCTCAGATTAATTCCAGCTCCTAGCACCAAGATAAAAGATCTCAGTGAGAGCTCTGTTGCCAGACTGCTTCGGCAAGGCAGAGAAAATTTTTTGGGCCTCCTGAGTGATGCCTGCATCTCACAGCAGAGACAGTGCTGGTGCACTGAGGGCTGTGGTTGTCATATCTTCCATCCAAGAGGCCGGGAGACTCCTGCTATCAGATCACTGTGCTGTGTGGGGCAGGGCATCTTCCCTGGTCATTGTGACCCATGGAGAGATGAGATAGTGGGAGAGGCTTGTTTTGATATCCACCCCCCCTCCAGCTAGGTGCTAGCTCTGCAGCAGAGCATAGTCCAACACCGTCCTTGCGATCAAACAGGAAATGCAGCTGGTGCCTGAGGTGCAGGGAATTCTCAAGGACAGGGTGTAAATGTTGATTAGACAGAATGCCGTTGACCCACAGATCAACAGACTTTTACAGCAGGTAGATTGGATTGGATTGCTACTACTGGAGCCATGTCTCCTACCAGGTTGTGATCTGTGGCAGCATTTTTCAAAACTAAGCTATTCTGCTCAGCACTACTCATACCACAGTGTTAAAAATGCTGTTTATAAATGCAGATGTCCTAGCCCCGAGTCCCTTAACCTCTGGGCTACAGCCTGCAGCAGGGGATTGAACACTCCCCATCTGTGTCCTCTTTTTTCTGCGAGATATGGGAGGAGAGGTCATACAACTTTTGTGTGTTCAAACAAGGGGTCACGGCATGGAAAAGGCGGAGAAGCCCTGAGCAAGTCTTTTCACTGGGCAATTAACAGCTAATGGAAGCTGGCCGAGCTCTGGATGGACTGTCTGTCTGCACAGCCCCTCTTGTGAAGGGAAAGTGCTGGACTGCAGCATGGGGAGTAATCCTGGCTCCTCACAGATGCGTCCCCTCTCTGCATACTGCTCAGCCAGCCTGGGTCCAGGAACAGGACCAGGGCATTGAGAATCTCAAAGCATGCCACTTGGGTGGAGGAGATGAGTGAGGAAAATGCCTGCAAGACAAAACAGAAGCAATGAAAACTTTGGGGCAGGAGATTCCCCTACTCGCCAGTGCAGAAAATTTGCTGTATTCAGACTGCCTTCTGCAGTGCTAGGCTTAAATGTCTTGGCTCCCTCTGTTGTGTGCGGCAGCAATGAAGAGCAGGGGGCTGAATCCCCTGTGGTCTTGAACTACACATCAGAGCAGCTATGATAGTTGACTAGTGAGGCCAAACACAGTTCAGAGATTCCTGGCATCTTTATTAATTGGCTCAGTCCAATTGTACCTGAAGCCAACAGCCAGACCTCTGTTGACTTGCATCACCTCTGATTCAAGCTCTTTTGTTCACCTTTGGTGTCTGCAGTCTCAGTGGTGCAAACAGGCAGTGGGTGCACCACTCTCAGCAGTAGTCTCTCCTTCATTCTGGAGAAGCCACGCAGATTTACAGGAAGACAAATGTGTAGATCTTCCAATTCCTGGGTCCTTCTGTTTAGAGACAGAAATGGATTCAAGGCACATAAGATCCCTCTATTGAGGTTTTGGACTTACTCTGAACTACAGTCAGTATGGAAAGTGAGGCTGAATGTTTGCTCTCTAGCACAGGAGACCTTTTCTTATATGGAATTAATGTTTGCTAATTGTTCCAGCAATGCCCAGAGTGTAACCTCTTTAGTAGAAATACAATTCACTTTTCTTAGCCATGCTTTTCTGACCTGGGAATATGTCACTTCTTTACATAGTTTGTGTTTGCTTGATTGTGACTTTTTTTCCCCATTACATAGGGCAAAAGCCAATGGAAAAAGAGCATCTCTAGAAAGGTTGCTAGAGCAAATTTCTACTGAGTTAGATGAGAAGTCTAGTTATGATCTGCTGGTAGAGGTGACAATGTATCTAACTATATTTTAGAGGGTTAATATAGGCAGTGAGTATTTTGTTTATCTCAAGCGGGAAGTGGCAAATCCCACCAGTGGCCTTATTTGCCCTCCTAAATAGCAAATTGTTTTTATGAATATTTTTTGCAGAAACTACCTGCCCTGCTGAAGTTACCCAGGTGCCAATGTAAAGAACAGCTTTGGTGTTAGGGGCTCAGAACATGATAGGGAACACTGTGGTTTGTGATTAAATATTTAGTCTGGCAAGTCACAAGCAAGTCAGAACTAATTCCCGTTGTTGTTTTCTTTATTATTATTTTCTTCTTTATTAGGAGTGGGGGAACATAATAACAACTTTGGGGCATTTTAAAATTAAACAACAAGGGTGAAAAACGAAAACCAAACCGAATGGAAGTGATTGATACTTCTTATTTGCTGGTATGTTGCCAGGGAGCACTGAGGGAGAATAAGAGCAGGGAATAACCAATGGCAAAGGGGGAGGGGGGAGGTGGAATAGGCCTTTTTAATTATATCACATCATTTTTCAAAAGAATGTTGTTTTATCTCTCAAAGGATCTTAAATATCTTGGAAACACGTCACATTATATTTTTACATGTTGATTGCATCCTTAGCTGTGGTTAACTGCTGACTTCCTGTTCAGGTTCCTAACATAGATAGGCTGCACTGTCATGCTTACCCCGTTGAAAAGATAATAGCCCGAGAGAGATAGGAAATCAGAGAACTGCAGGAATGTGTTCAGCATCCAGAGGATCCCCCACCGAACACTTTCAGAATAACCCTCCTTCTCAACATGCAGGCAGCAAGATGAGCAGAGTAGTGCCTAGCTTGGAGGGTGCATCCAAACAGTAGGCAAGTCATCGCTGTCTCCGCAGAGATGTCCCCTACCTGGGGAACTGGAATGATCACACTATGTGGGGGCACACCAGGCAGAGGTGGAGAGCCCCCAGCTCAGTTCTGGAAGATCTGCTCCAAAGCTATGCCAGCTGTAATGAAAACTGTGTTCTTCTATCTGTTCCTGAAAAGCCGAGCAGTTGTGAAATACAAAAAGTAGAGAGATCCTTTCCTTTTGCAGTAATGCAGCGAAGAGTCAAGCTTGGATGTTCAGCATCCCTCGTGGTGCTTTGCTGCAGCTGCCGTAGTGTTCAGGAAAATCCAATGAGGAAAATCCTTTCTTCCAGCCCTACCCAGGCTGGAACTTGTCTTCTATGTTATGTGAGATGTTCTCAAGATTGTGTACCATGGTATGGTTCTCAGTGTGATAGGTATTGTTCAGCCTGGAAAAACATAAAGTAAACCCAGAGCCAGCATCTGGGAACTGCTGGCCAATTTGGTAATGCAGACAGAGCCACAGAAACTGGGACTTCATGCAGTTACATTAGAATTGGCCTGAATTTCAAAGACTGGATCTGTGCAGGTCCACAGGAAGCCTTAAAGGATTGAATGCAACTCATTCCATGGCAGCTGCCTGTGTCTACAGAAGACTCTATACATCTCAGATAAGCATCAAATACAAAATCTGTGGTTGCAGAGGAACCACGGTGACATGAAATCACAAATGAACTTGGGTAACTCCAAGACAAGAAAAGTAGCAGGCATCGTTTTATTGCCCTCTCCTGTCCAACTAAGTATTTGCTGGGGGAAGATGTGCTGCTTATCAGTGTTGTTTATGGGCTACCACCATGAGGTAAGCAAGAGGAAGGACACCTCATAGGTGTGACAAAGCAACTTTGCATAGGGACTCAAATGATGTTCACCCAGCCCTACATCCAAAGAGTGAAGGAGATACTTACAAGAAGAATAAAGCAGTTGGGATCCCAGCCCATTTTTATTGCTTCCTTAAAAATCCCAGGCTTCTTTTTGTAAATGAAAGATGCATCCTTCTCATTCCAGTCAAAGCCAGGCACCTTCTTTCCTCCTTGATTCTCAGGGACACTTTATTTTTCTTCAGCACATTCCCAGAAGAATGGATGGAGGAAAGACATTTTCTCCTCACAGCGTTTTGCCACAGCGCCACAGTATTGCTGAGGCCAGAAGACATATTTGCAGTGCAGAACTAAGCTTCATAGGTAAGACCTGAGACCCTACCTTCATGTCTACGGATGTCCATGGATGTCTCCAAATCAGAAGACTTGACATCATGCAAAGCTCTACCGATAGATGATTTAAAAAACAGAAGGTAGCCCAAAAGGCCAACTGTGGGCTGTATCAGTAGAGAGTGGCCAGCAGGGAGAGGGAGGGGATCGTCCTCCCTTTGCCCTCCTGAGGCCCCACCTGGAGGCCTGTGGGACCCAGCTCAGGAAAGATGTGGAGCTGTTGGAGAGGGTCCACAGGAGGACACAAAGACTATGAGAGGGCTAGAGCCCTCTATCTATCTAAGACAGACTTAGGGCTTGTTCAGCCTGGAGAATAAAAGTCTCTGAGAACACTTTGCGGCCTTCTGGTACTTGAGGAGAGCTTTAAAGCAGGAGGGGAACTGACTTTTTACATGGTCTAATAGTGATAGAACAAAGAGGAATGGCTTTAATCTGAAAGTGGGGAAATTTAGATTAGATGTTAGGTAGAAATTATTTCCCAAGTTCCAGCCTTGCGCACGGCTTGGGTTGGGGTGGGTGGGCTTTGAGGTCCCTTCCAACCCAAACCATTCTGTGTTTCTATGATACTGTGATATAAGTCTGATGAGGACTGTGCATTTCTTACTCTTATCACAAGGAAGAAAAAAATAAAAATAAAAATGAAAATAAAAAAAGAAAATGAAAGTGGTACATTAAAAAAGACGAAAATTGAGGTGCCTGGCAAAGCTGGGGTGAAGACAGTCCCCATGTTTTTGCCTGGCTTTATGTCTGCAGAGTCTGTTTTTGCAATGATTAATATAACAAACAAGGGACTCACAAAAAGGCTCCTAATGCTCACTGATCAGAAGTATAATGACGTGTAAGCTGCAGCTGTTCCAGTGGATTTCTGAACAGCAGGCTCTTGTTGAATGAGCCCCATGATTATTTATCTCCATCATGGGCTCTTTATTTCAAGGTATTTGTTGTCTTCCCTGCATTTTGACCGGCTGTCCTTCTGCACAAAAAGCTCTGATAATGGATTTTTTTTATTAGGCTCCTCTTCCTCCTGCATCTACAAACACAATGCAGCCCTGAGTCACTGCATTATGAAAGGGAAGGTGCTGCCAGTGTTTTAACAAGGGCCTCCCACAGCATTCTCCCCCATTAGCCTCATAAACACAGGCTAGCGCGGGAGCATGTGCTGCAGAGAGAAGGGTCAGGAGACTATTTATTCTCTCCATTTAAACAAAAATGCTTTCTCGTGAGCAAGGAGAGAAGCAAACAAATAAATTAGGCTGTGCCTTGATGGAAGCATTTATACTGTGTCCTTGGGAAATGTACCGAGTGTGGCAATAGTGCAGGTCAGTGTTTAACTTGGCTGATTTGAAATGGTTTGTGTGTAAGTGGAGACCTTGCAGGGGCACAGAGTGCTGTCCGCCACTGTTTTTTCTTCTTTTTTTCATATCTTGTGTCTGGTGCAGTCTGTACTATTTAAAGGTAAAGTGCTCATGATAAAGGTGCCTCTTTTTGACAGCATTGTGAGCTGGAGCTGCAGGCCTGGTGCTTGAAGAGAGAGGGCCCAATTTTATTATTTTCCTGAGAAAATGCACTATAGCCAGGCATGACTGATCACAGCCTTCTCAAATAGAAGGAAAAACCTTGGGCCAGTGTCTCCTGTCTATGTCCCGGCCCTTTGGTTTTTCACTGCTGGGAACCTGCACACTCAGTCCCGCCAAGTGGAAGTTACACTTGGGAATTCATCACTCCAAAGTAGAACAAGGTCAAAGGAAAAGCTCTTTGGACAGCATGAATTGGCACAGCAGAAAGTAATGCTGACTTCTATCCAGCAGTGACAGGGTTCTAAGTGACCGTACTCACTAACATTTTAATATGAAAAGACATGTTTCTAGTATTGTGATT
This sequence comes from Meleagris gallopavo, assembly GCF_905368555.1. Lineage (NCBI taxonomy): Eukaryota > Metazoa > Chordata > Aves > Galliformes > Phasianidae > Meleagris > Meleagris gallopavo. The sequence goes on along the minus strand of NC_139404.1, from coordinate 110,847,171 downwards.
CATTTTCAGCTGGTTCTTTTTCTCTTTTTTTCCCTCAGAATGACATCACTGGCAGTAACACTTCTCTCCCTGTCACTGACTGGACAGACAGTATTTTCTGTCTCTCTATACAGTCCTCTCAGGGCTGTATACTAAGAAGGCTCTTTGATTACCATTTTTATGCAAGGTCAGCATATACAGCATGACTGCTATTTTTAATAGAGCTTTAAACTTTTTTTTTTTTTTTTTTTTTTTTCCTGGATATGTAAACATAGAAATGAAGGGGCTGACACTTTGAAGCTCTTTTGAGCTCCCTCACTATACCTTCTTCCTGGAAACCAGTGTTACACAGACTGCAGAGGGCACCAAGTTTATGCATTCCTTGAATGGGTTGGCTCCATTTTAAAACAGGTCATGGGCAGCCACAGGACAAACCTTTATGTACAAATGAAGCCTCTGAAGCAGTATCAGTATGGGCATAGGCTTTTCTGGTCAGGCAACTTGGTATGAAAACAACCCACTATTAAAAAAGGAGGGAGTGCAGAACTCAGAGGCTTGCTGAGACCTCTCTCACAGCAGCACAGAGAAACCCTTAGTCTCACAGTGCTGGAAGCATAGCCATGAGGTTGTGTTCTTTCACAGGATATGAAGCAGAGCCAGTAGGGCAGGTAGATTAGTGTTCTTTTGATGTGTCCTGGCAACCCCTTGCTCTGATAGCCCATTGGCTAGGGCTGTGACAAGACACAGCAGCTGAATGGGCTGGACAGCTGAAGGCAGCAGCAGGCCCAAAGGGCAGTAGGCAATCTGCACACACTGACTGGCAGCTTTGGTTTCCCAGCTGCCCATAATGTTATGAGTGAATTTGTTTCACGTCCAAGGAAGAGTCAGTAGAGGTTGTTTTTTTTGTGATGGAAACGTATAGGATAGAGGTTCATTTTTTACCTAAAGCGGTCCTGTGGATTCACCAATGGCTGCACAGCTCTTGCACTTCATAGGCATTGAATCTCATCTTTAGCCCCATGTCTTATTCTGCAGCTCCTTCAAGAATCTCTTTTTAAGAAGTACTGAGCAATTGCTCACCTTCTATGTCTGCGTTGGCCCTAAAGAGCTGAAGAGGAGCACTTCTGAGCTCCCGTGTGGGACTGTACATCCTGACCACGCTCTTACACCGTGTCAAGTTGAACCTGAGAAGGAAACAAGGTTTTTTGGAGCCAGAGATGCAGCATCCACTGCAGTGGATGCTTAATTTCCTTAGCTGGGCATGAGCCTGCTGGAGCTCTGTGAAGGTAGTTCAGCCAGTGAAATGTAAGGGGATTGGGATGGAGGTAGCAGGGAAATCAGACTCCTCCGCAATTGTATTGATTGTAACAGGGCTGTATTTGCTCCTTTAAGTGCTGAGAATGCATCACGATTATTATTAGACACAGCTTCTTTTCTTGTTGCGAATGGTTACATACATTAATAGTCTTAGGAACCAGACAAAATTACTTGCCCACAGCTTTTTATAAACCTGGAGTTTAAAAAAAACATGAGATGCTTTTAGCCAGATTGTAACATTTTTGTCTCATACAGCTGATGGGATGCCTGTTCTATGTCCATTCTTTTTCTGTTTAAAAGGTCATACTTAATTTACTAAATGAGCCCACCTCCCCAAGTGCTAAATTCTTAAATATCTTTTGTTTCTCTGTGGCAAGACATCATTGCATTTTTTTTTCCTTCACTACTGTGCTTAAAGGGTATTCCTCCTTACAAAGCTTGTGTGCAGCGATGGAGAAAAAAACATCTGCCAACAGTGACTTCCTAGACATGGTATATTTACAAACCTTGTTAGTTGCCATGAACACGCCATGCCTGGTTGATGCCCTTATGGGCAAAGTAAAATTGTATGGAGGGTATTCTCTTTTCTCCCCTATGGAAAAAGGGTTTTCATTTTGTAAAAGTAGCACATAGGTGTGAGAGCCCCAGTGGATGGGAAAGAACATCCTGTAATTCACTTATAACCAAAAGCAATCACCCATCTTTAAAAGTTCTGTCACAGCTAGGTGACTGCAATCTCTCTTCCCAGTCCCACAGCAGCATGGCACCTGCCACATGCCAGTTTTGGTCTATGCTTCCGCCTAACAAAATGCAATGCCAGAGGAATACTATTCAATATCTTCTGTGGTAGAGCTGTGCACCAGTTAGTCTTCACCAATAGAAGTGATTATCAGACATCACTGTTTCTCTTAGCCTCCCTGACCCAAAGAGGAGGTTCCCTCTAGTGTTATCTCCCAAGGCTCTGTTACACTGAAAGGCTCTGTTGTATATATCAGTAATATTTTAAATCTTCAAAGACCAGCTAAAGACACGTATGGAACTTGCATGGCTCTCCTGTGTGTTCTTATGACTTCTGAAAAGGTACATTCTTTTTCTAACAGCTTCCTTTTAGTGGGATCTATTTTAACAAGATCCTCATTCTGGTTGGAATTGGAGCTCAGTCATCTTTAAAGTCCTTTTCAATCTGAGCCATTCTATGATTCTGTAATTTTGTTATTCTCTACTGTTTCCAGGAACAATTTTCTTCATTTCTTTAGCCTATTAATACTTTTTGACAACATCTTTCAGTTACCATTTGTTATACATCGCAATCCAAAACTCTTTTCCCTAACTTAGTTCAGAGGACATTACAGACTAGTAACTGAGCCTCATGCTCTCCGCAAAGCTGATTATTTCGTAACGAGGCAGCAGGTTATCATTAGAAATTCATGTAAGCAATAGTTAAACATTATGTAATAACTTTTACTCACAGACTCTGTGAGCATGATGAACATGTATATGTCAGTAGTCAGAGGGTTGGAATTCCTTTTCTATGCCAGCACCTATTTCTGTACTGAGACCTTTTATTAATGCTGATTCAGTTTCCTCAGCATTTAGCTGAAGGATTTGGAAATGCTCACAATTGCACCCATTGGCCAAGCAGTCCTCCCATCAGGACCCGAATGATGAAATTTGGGATTCACTCAGATTTAAAGCCAGTTAGATTTATTCAGCTGCTTTCTGTTGAGCATTTAAATTTGAAAATCACTCCCTGCCATTTTTTTTTTTTTTCAGGTACATCTGACGCTTTCTCTTCCAGCTTTCCATAAACAATTGCCTCTCACTTTTAAAAACTTACTGCTATCTGCCTGCTTCTATAATACAATGGTAGCAGAGCCATTTGTGGAGACTATTCTTACAGTCTTAGAAGGGTTTCACAATCTCTTCCTGCATATAACAGATTGCATAACGGAAGAGCAGCAGACCACTGACTTCAGGTTTCCTACAGGAGCACTTTAGTGATACTGGCTTATAGTTTTTCCCCTTAAACTGTGGAAGTTCTTCTTTGTTTGGCGCACCACCTGAATGTCAATGGGCACAATTACTTTACTTTACAATTCATTGGTACTTTCTGGAGCATCAGACACGTGCATTATGCTCTGAGTTGCATCGTGGTCTGCCTCTATACTCGCATGCCTTTTCCTTCTCATGCTTGAACTCTCAGGTTTGCAAATACTGCCACTTACCAGTTAAACAGTGCTCAGTCAGAGACTGCTGCATGTGAGCTCCAACACTGCCGGTGTACGGCACTGTGCAACACTGCATGAAACTGAACAAATGCATTTTCCTATCCCATCTGCCTTTTAAAGATGTGCTGGGAAGCAAGCAGTTACAGCTCAAGGAAAAGCAAATTTTGGGAAATAGGAGTGTATTATGAGCCCACACCCATAAAGGAATGAGCTCACTCTGAAATTCCATGTTCCTGAGATTCAATTCCCAAGGTCCTTGCACAATTAGATCTTTATACCTGAAATCCCCCTCTTAAATAAAATGCCATTTTCTAAATTTCAAGCAAGAAAAGTCCAAGCTCTGGATCAAGAAAGTGCAAACCGCCACATGTCTATAGGATGGCAAACAAAAGGTACAGAGCCAGAATGGAGACAAAAGATGTGATTAAAGCAGCAGTACCAGCAGGTGAAAGACCACAGTATAAGCAGAGACAGAGCTCACCTCAGTGTGGCTCAAAAGAACGGAAGCTAAAAAGAGGCTGGAAAGAGGCTGCTGATGGCCAGAAGAGACGATAAATCTGGAAGCAGCACAAACCAGTCTGTTATCTGTCTGAAGCAGTCAGGCAGCCCTTCCTCATAGACAAATTCAGGAAGCAATGACATTAAATAGATGTAAACAAGCTGTCTCAGCTCTAAAATTTTGTTACTATCCAATTAAATTCGATCATCAGCTCTTAGCTGGCGATCCAGGCTCACAGTCCCTTCGTTCTTATTGTTCCACAAAGATTAAACATGTTATATACTATTTCCATCAAAACTGAAAGACAAATGGAAGGCCCTCCCCTCCTCTAATGAGGCTGAAAGACACCTTACTCTGCCTATCAGAGAATCTTGTTACACTTACATTAGTTGACACTGAGAGTTTTGGGATTGTTCAGAAAACATTCAGGGCCAAAGAAGGAGTGGGAGACCCATAGAAACATGTGATTAGAAAGAATCAGACCGTGTATTAATGTGGACTGTAATTTTCAAAATAGTATTACTTTCTGAGGTTTAGCATTCATGCTGCACCAAATAATGTCTGGGAAGCCAGAGTCCCTTTGACTGTTTCATCCTGCAAGCAGGCTGTTTTTATTAATGCTAAGAAGTCCACAGAGCAGAAATGAGCTGCTGCAGCCATCACCTGCCTCATTCTGCCAATGATGTTGTCCACACAAGTGTTTTTGTAACAGTAAATGACAATGCTGCTTATAATTCTTATGTTCCAGCTTTTACCTCTTCAGTCCTTTCAGTGTTCTCAGAACTAATGATCTCAGCACAACTTTCATTTTGCATCACCTTCACCATTTATTGAAATGTCTCTTTCTTGGGGACAATTTCTTCTTTTTATAGCAGCTTTTACTTTTGCACGAAGCTCTTCACTTCCAGACACTGCCTGTTGTGTGATGGCCAACAGTAAAGTTGAGAGAGAGAGAGGGGGGAACAAAGTCATTAATTAGAGAAAGTGGAAAGTTCTGGAAAAGTGCAAAGCTTAAGCTGTTGGTCTTGGTGGGCCAAAGTCTGATGCCTTTTGTGAACAACATCACTAAACGCAGAATGATTGAGGCCCCAGCACAGGCTGCCCAGAGAAGCTGTGGTGCCCCATCCCTGGAGGTGCTCAAGGCCGGGTTGGATGGGGCAGCCTGAACTGGTGGGTGGCAGCCCTGTCCGTGGCAAGTGTTGGGAAGAGATGAACTTTAAGGTTCCTTCCATTCCAAGCCATTCTATGATACTATGATTCTATGATATATGTATGATCTGTGACTGACCCCAGTTTGACAAACATCTCTCCAGTTTCAGCTGCAGCGCCAGCACCTCTGCCTGCGTGCACTCTGCTTCCCCCAGCTGAGGCAGCCTCTGTTCCCCCACACTGACAGAGGGGTTGTGGCAGGGAGATTTCTCAGGTGGCGACCACAGGTAGTCCTGCATTTTGCACATGGGCTGTTGTTGCACATTTCCCCAGAAATGAATTCACCTTGGCCATTCATCATCACCACAGGCAATCTAATTACAGCCCTGTCTGGAGAGGAGAGGCTCATTTATAATAGAGACTTTGTTATGAAAGTGTAATACCTCGAACTACATTTTTACAGCATTTTTTAAAGGAAAATTAATTAATTGTCTGGTGCATTTTAAAATAACCAGCCTCCTGAGGTTGCTGCAGTGGCACCTCTCAGTGTATTCTCTCCCCACCCAGACTGCTTGCTGTGTGACAGCGAAGTGCTAAAATTATTTTGGCAGAGAAATAGTCTCGGAGGCTGTTGTTTATTTTCTATGGCAGAGGAATATCTCGAAATGCAGCCTGCACCTCTGCCCTGTGGGACTGTCTCTAATTGCATATGGTGCTCTGTAAAAGCGTTCAAAATGCACAGTTCAGAAAGCAGAATTAAACGTGGGGGAGGATACCACATCTAGCATGCACCCAACTTGCTCTTTAAAAGAGCCAAATGCAAGAATACGCTTCTCTGAGAAGCACAAAAATGGATAGTGGAGTAAGGTAGCTAATCTCTTACTAGCATGCATGCAGCAAAATTGCAAGCGAGCCCATTTAAGAGCTGAGGATCTGGATGGTATGCTTGCCTCCAGCCTTTGTCCCATCACTTCTTGTTCCATTATTGGAGTAGTCTCGTATATGGGACAGCTCAGGTAAGTGCTATTCAGGAGTGGTTTCAGACAGAAGAGGATCAACTGCAAAATAGCATAAGGTAGAGAAAAGGTGTGAGACCCCATCACTGAGAAGGATGCATTACAAAATTCAGTGTATGCTCTTAACCAGATGAAAAGCCTGAAGCAGACTGTGGCACCTTTTAAAGTGAGGCAGGTTCTGTTCTGAACCTCTCCTGTTGTCCATATACACCACCTTGGGTCACTCCAAGAAAAATGTGAGTGCAGTAGATGGATGGCTTTAACTCATCTCCTTTTTTTTCATATCTCCAGGGCTCAGTGGATAGCTGTAGTTCTTCTGACTATACTTTTTCATGTAGAGAGGCCAAGTGCAAGATGAGGTTTTGATGCAAAGGAGCAATCACAAAAATATTAAGTCAGATCCCCAGGTCATTTGTTCCCCAAAGAATAAACAGCTGCAGAATCTGGGATGAAGGGTACTCAGTACTCCAGAAGCTCAGGAAGGGATCTGCTGTGTTTGGCAGTAAAAAGTAGAAGGTATGCTGTGGAAGAAAGTCTTTGCAAAAGGAAGAGTGCTACATTGCAAGAAGGTTCTGAGAGAAGGTCTTGCCATTTTTTCTATGCAGAAGAGGAGAAATGAATACCTACTTAAAACGACATTAGCAGAAAAAATGGTTTTCTGAGGAAAAGGCTGAGGATAAAGGCAGAGATTTGAAAACTCATTCATATGACACTACCTTTTATCTGCTGGATGAAATGCTAAAAAAGAAATGGAGCCAGAGTAGTAACCATTAGGAATAGGAACTCCCAGGGACAGGAACTTTTGGATGCTTTTTCCAGCTGAAGCCTTCCTGCAAGCATGCTGCTCAAAGTATATTCTATTAAGTTTGTACACATCTCCTCATTCAGCATTGCTCTTCACCACACCAGGAATTCCTTCTTACTCTCTTGTTCTTTCAGGTAACATTTTTCATGCTAATCTGATATCTGGACTTGGATGAAGCCTCTTGTTCTGATTGCTTGGAAGAATAGATCACAAGATACTACCATGAAGCCAGTGAGAACAACAGATTTTCTGAGCATTTTGCCATGTACTGCTCTAGATTCTGACCCAAACCAAGTGTAGGCAGTTTCTGCACAGAACAATCTGGCCTCCAGGAGTTTGGATGACAATCATGGGTTTTCTCTTCCTGAGCAGCACATTAGCCAACACAAGCCAACCTGGTTTGGACAAAGCAGGTCATGTTTTTGTGGAAAATCTACTTTGGGTACACCTTGTGCCCACACATTCTGCTCACTTAAAGGACAAATAGATGTCTTTACAGGTTGGAGGCCTACACTTTAAATGCAGGACTGTGAATGGGTGGAGTACCAGGAGTGCAATGAAGAGATTAGAGTGGCTGCCCAGCTAAGGCATACCTTCATCTCTGCAGGATTTCTTACTCGACTGCTTAATGGTTCTTACTTCACAGGGTTTTCATTTCACATTTCTAGCCTGCATCTCTGCAGCTCCAACTGTGCGTAGCTCTGCATGCTTTAACCCGTAGTTTTGGTATTTTGATTTTGAGCTATGTTTGGTCTAATTAGGTATTCACACAGTGATAAACATTTGTTTCTTACACACATTATGCAGAACTTTTCATGTTTTCCTGTGTTTTTCTTTTATTTCTTTTGTAGTGTTAAGAATGGATTATGTTTCGTTTGAAAAAGGAAAAAAAAAAAAAAGATTTTTATAGTGGGACCCTGCACAATCAGAAGAAAAAAAACGGTGTAGTCCTCATCAAACTGGTGGACAGCACAGAGCTGGGGACCTCTAGACCTTTCACTAACATCTAGTGAAAAACATCATGGAGGTCCACTAGCATTCGCAAGGCCTACAGAGTAATGTTATACCGGCCATCTCAGCAGGAACCTGTGCACTTGCTCCACTGGAGCTCCAGATCTCTTAAGCCAGCCAGGTGCTCTGCTATTGTCTGCTTGTTTGGCAGTGGTCGCAGTCACTCTTCAGCAGACCCCAGAAAAGGCAGGATCTCCTTCAGAGGGATGGGGAACATCATATAATTTAGACTTTATAAATCCTACCTGTTTTGGCCACCTCGATATGCGTGTTTTCACTCTTGCTGTGCAGGTTATATGAATATTTTTTTCCATATCCATTGACTGTCTTCAGTGAGATGATGCACCTACAATAATCTAAATGTGATATGAGCAAGAGGAAAGTCAATCTTACAGATTTCAGAGGGGAAAGAAGAATCCTTGAACTTCACAATACCTTAAAGCTCAATTCAGAAACTTCTATTTTTAGGCTTTATTCATTTGATTTTTTCTGTTTTTTTGTTTTCTTTTGTTTTTAAGGGAAATCCGCAGAAGCACACATGTAGAAAGCAATGTTAATGGGTTTGTGTAATAAAAAATGGATTCATTTGGAAAAAATGTAATGTAATATAGCCTAAAGCTATACGCTATGCAAAATGAAGGAACATACACAAAATAGTTTGAAAAAATGCATGGTGTACATTGTATTGTTTATTGTTAGGCTATACAAGGGCCACTATATCAAAATGCAGTCCTCTGTATAGAGATGATTTTACAACATTTTACATAAAAATCATAGATTTTACAAACCTATCTGCTGGTCGAGTCTTGCAATTTTTGCACTGTATATTCAGGTAAACAATTTCACACGACATACATTAATGCAAAATTTAGTGTATTATGTGCCTGAAAAGAAAGAAAACCAAAGCTAAGAAAAGGGGCACAATTAGGCACAGAACTCTGACAATTTAGATTGTAGATTTATTGGACTATGTAGTTCATCCTCCCACATTGCAGAGCACCTATCAGCATCTCTTCACTTTGTTTCATTTTTGTCCCTCATAATCAGTTTTTTTTCCATGTGTTTCTTTTTCTCCGGGTTTTTTTTATGTCCTGGGAAACTTTGAGGTTTTGTAAGGGCCACCTTGTTCCTAAAAGGAGAATTGCAAAAGGGAGTGGATGGCTTTCCAGGAGAGAAACCAGATCAGCACCAGCATCAGTGAAGATGTACAACTGTTGTGCCTGAACAGTGTTCCTACTGCCCTGCACTTCAAGTAGCCAGGATGGAGAGGACATGCGAACATTTCTTCTCCACAGGTAATTCTTATGGTGCTGAGCCATGCCCAAACACTTTCCTCTGAGCTCCTCTCCATGGCTGGTTTTGGTTTTATCTATTGCTTTGCCATTGAACAGTGCCAGGGAAGCAAAAGGCTTCCATAGTCAAGCAGAGCCTCAGTGTTCCAGACTGGAGGAACTTGATAGTGACTGGAACACCTGATAGTGTTCAGTGGAGGAAGCAAACGATGTGGTTGGTGTGAGTCAGCCAGAGAAGTCATGCTCCACTTGAATTTTAACATGGTTCAGCTTTAGAATGCTGAATACTCATTTTTACATGCATCTCCAGGAACTTAGAGCATGCTTTAAAATTTCAGAGCTAGACAGGCTTTAGCTCCAGAGCCTCCAAGGCACCTGCATAATCTGTGCAAACACTTTCATCCATCACAGAGATGACATGTCAGATGTTTGGAAGCACAGAATGATGCTGCACAACAGTTGGGGTGAGGCAGTGAAAAATGCCATGTTCTGTGGGAACTGTGAGAAGGAATTAGGCAGAATGAAAGCATTTACTCAGTGGGGACATGGCTGGGGCATGTGCATTGCTTGTGAAAAATGCTTTCATATCTTCCATCATCAGCAGAAACAGCTAGAGCCCTGGTAATGTATCTCCTTCAGACAATGATGAGAATTGCACTCTTTTGATATCCTGAAGGGAAAATGCTGCCTGCTGTGGGAATACTTCCCACAGCCCCTGGCTGTGGACCTACTGTTGGTCTCTCTTCTAGCCTTACAAAGCCCAAACTCCTCAGGTGATTCCTAGGTCATTATGGGCTTCCATTATTGCAGCCTGAAGCATCTGAAGCATCCCGTGTCTTCCACTGTTCACTTGCAGCTGTTCTCCTTTGATCTTGCATCTTTATTGTAGAAATCATAGAATTGCAGAATGGTTGAGGGACCTCAAAGCCATCCACCCCAACGCTTGCCCCCACCAGCTCAGGCTGCCAAGGGCCCCATCCAACCTGGCCTTCAGCCCCTCCAGGGATGGGGCACTACAGCTTCTCTGGGCAGCTGTGCCAGCACCTCACACTGTGGGAGTCCTTACAGCTGTTTATACTGGAGGAGAAAAGTGAAGAACACCGCATCTCTTTTAATACCAAAAGAGGCAGAATATGGAGGCTTTTGGGGGATTGAATGTGAGAGTAGTGTTTCACTGAGAGACCTGATGGGAAACCAGGAACAAAAAATAATCAGCTGTTTAAGTTTTAGCTGCCACCGTTGAATTTTTTATATTAGAAAATAGGAGATCTATCATAATCCATGGGCAAGCAGATGAATTCAATTGTGTGACATTCTTCTTTGACCTGAAACACACGAGCAAGGAAGAGGTGGTTCAATTCGTGTATCAGCAGGCCAGGAAATGAAGGAAATGAAAGGTCCCTAGGCAAGCTTACCAGTGTAGAAGAAGACAAAAATTTGCCTCATGCAGCGTTGTTGTGGGAAGCTTTCAGTAGAACATATTGGGAAAAAAAAAAAGATCAGTAGAGAGGGCTTTTCTAGGTAAAGGTGTATTTGTCAAAATGTAATTATTTTGTGGAAATGTGTCAAAATTTAAAATGGGAAAATGAGAAACAATTATCTTCTTGTGTTTTCCATTTCACTGTGATACTGTCAAACTGTTTCATTTGTGCAAGTGAAAATGTCGTACTCTGATTTCCTCATTTAAATCTGGACTTATCTACTGCAACATTTGCTGCTATATTTACATATTTCTCTCTATATATATTCCATACTTACATTGTTTCAGTGTTGCAGAGGTACAGAATTTCTGGTTCTGCAGAAATGTTGCCATCTTGTTTTTTTTATTCTGATTTGAAACACTAGTTTTATTTATTTTTTTAAATGGTGGTCTTCCCTGCATATACATAAAACACAGAACAGACCTGCAGATTTCTGTAGCACCTCTGCTTCTAAATAGAATAATTCATTTTGCCCCAATTTTGTATGCAAAGTAACTCCTTTTGATATGCCAACAGCTGTGTTTGGGATCTGTCACTATCCTGTGTTCAGGTTTGATTCTGAGAACCTAATGTAGTAGTAAGCAAACTCAGAGCCACATATGTCTTTCCAGAGGGATTCAGATTACTCTCAGCTTCTTTCCAGACTTCTTTTAGGAGTCCTTCCTTTCATGCCCCAGTGATGCCACCGTTAGTTCCACTGTGCAATCAAGCTACAGTCACCATATTTTTACCATTTCAGCTCTGTTTCTGCGCTCGGAGTAAGGCCAGTGTGCTGTGTGCATCCCTACTTTATCTGCTTGCAGTGTTTTTTTTTGGATTCTGTGCACTGTCAACTTGAATTTTGTGCTGCCATTGGGTTGCCATGTTGTAATTATTAACAGCAGCGTATGGATGAATTAAACAGTGATCAGAAATCAACAGTTTTAGGAAATAACTGGTTGTGCATTGCAGTCCCTGTGCCTTGCTTCAAATCCTTTGGCATGAATCTGTAATTTGGAAAAGGGCAAAAGAGATTCCAGAGATGGAGATGATTTTCACAGGAGGATATGCGTATGTGAGCGTGCAAGAGGAGCGAGTGTTTATTGTCCCCCTCTGCTCCTTGTGTCCAAGCTGACCTGGCAAAGAAATTAAGTGGGATTTAGAGCAGATGTAAACCAGGAGGGCCCTCCCACACTGAGCCTTGGGAGGTTGCTTCTGCATTGGTGGAGGATGACTGAAACATGCTTTCACAGCAGCAAAAGTCAGTTTTAAACATCTCCCAGGTGAGCGTCAGCATGCTGCTAATCAAATTGAGGGTTGATTGCAAAACTAAAAATGAGGTAAATGCTTTGCATAATTTGGTAGACTGCTGCTACGCCTGTGTGTATGTGTTTATAGACTCTCCTTTAAGCATTGTGAATTGAATTAATCATGGAAGGAGAGGCACTCTGTTCATATGCTTAATGCAGTTCAAGAGCTGTTTTGTATGTTCTGGCCTGGAGTAAAGACTGGGTTAGAAGATACTGGAGAGATTGGGCCCTGCTCTCAGATTGCTATATTTGTGGGCAAGGTTTAAAGGCACTTCAATACATTTTGCCTGACATGAGAAAGTTTAGAGTGCATTCTTTCTTAACTGTGTAGAAAGGGAAAGAACTGCTTTATCTCGGTGTCTAGAAAACCTTCAGGTAAGTGCCCATGCCTATTTTGGTAACCACAGCTATCAGAATAAAACAGATGACAGCCCAGACCCAGTTGCAACACCCCAAAAATGCAGCCCTAGTGCTTTTGACAAGGCCCCACAGATTGCCAGTTCTCATCAAGCATCAATCAATGCCTCTGACGCTGAGCCTATTTACATCAGCCCAGAGGCTGGAGCGTGAAACAAATTCATGTTCTTTCTCTCACTAAAGCCTCAAAAATTCCCCAGCCCTACCTGAGACTAAAGCACTTTTCTACCTCGTTTACGTTGGTTTGAGTTGGATGAGTTAAGATTACGCAGAGGATTGCGCACTAAGGAAGATGGCCGACTGACAGTTGGCTATAGATGCGTTCAACAATCTCCCTTTCTCCCTGTGAAGATTTCACAGCATAAACTGCTTCCTGACAGTGTACACGGACTGTTGCACTCAAGCCAGTCCTTTTTTGTTCTGTGAGACAAAGCAAAATGACCACAGCTTATTTGACTACCTCTAGAATTATTGCTTTGACATGTTTTCCCAGCAAAGCCAAACCCAACCTGGGCCAGTTACCTCAAGCACTGGACTGGACCCATCGTTTTTTGTTTCTCTTCTGTCTTTGAGGATGGAGGGAGTTTCTTAAGGCTTCCTCATTTTCCCCTGTACTAATACTATCTGTCAGGATCTGACCATCAGTCCTAAGGCATTGTCAGGCTGCTGTGTAGTGCTCGCCTGGTGTGCCAGCCCCTCACTCCCACAGCTGCGCTCTCATAAAGCAGTGTGCTTCGGCAACACAAAAGGAAGCTCTTCCTAGCTGTCATGGTGAAAAACGCAAGTTTCAATCTCTATGCAGAGCTCTCCCAGTGACTCTTAGCATTCAAGTACCTCTGTTTTTCTGATGGTAGGAAGGGCCAAATAGAATGGGGAAAATGGAATGAAATGAAACAAATGCAGAAGCTTTGGGAAGCAGCCAGTGGTTGGAAGGAGCTGGGAGAGGTCTCAGAACACACCCCCAGCAGCCTCCCTGATGATCTGGTGCTGCAAGAAGAAGGATAATACTGTATTGTCCCTCAAAACTGCTGCCTTGTTCTCTGTGGATGCCTTCTTCTAGCTGCCAGGGAGTGTGTGGAGCAGCGCAGCCAGAAAAGAAAGTGGGGCAAGGAGAGTTTCCCCAGCACCATTGGCCCAGGGGACTCACGCTGGCAATGCCAGAGTTTGCATTAAGTATGGGGCAGCATATGGTCACAGTGAAGTGGGTGGAGGAGCAGTGAGAAGACAGAGGGTAGACTGTCAGACTGTGTCTTGGGTGATCAGAAATGCATCTCTATCAAGGATGTGAGGCGCATGTTTGTTAACAGGGTTACAGAATGGCAAAATCAAGCAGATGAGGATGAGGAGAGCGCTGGTGTCCTTCTGCAGAGGTGGTGATGGCAGGAACACTGTGCTGCTGGACAAGAGAAAGGGGAGGTCTCTGGGTTTCCTGAGCATGCTGAAGAGGGCAAGCTGAGCTGGTGTTTCCCATCTAGCTGTCATTCTTTCCTTGCCCAGCCTCTTCTGCTGCTGCCTGACCCAGTCCTCCTCGCCAGGCAGTATCTTGTGTTGTTTCCTTTTTGCTTCTCTTAGTCTCTCATAAAGGTGTAGATAACCTTTTCCACTCCATGTGGATCTTAGGGCCCAGCCTAATATTCCTGCAAGGTTAAAAATTGTCTACAGCTGAACAGCTGCTGTGTAGAATTTATCCGGGTAAAAGATGAGAATCCCTGATCCTTATGAGTGGTACAAGTCCTCATTTATAAAATAGATCATAGCTATAACCAACATGTAAATCACAATGCTCCCTACTGAGTTGCAAATCTACGCATCTATGAAAATTGCCATAACTGCATTGATTTCAGGAGGCTGCTGTGATTTATACCAGCTGGGGACACATCCTAGCATCCGCCTGTCCTGCTGGAACAGATGAGGATCTCTCTGAGGTGCAGCCTCTAGGCATCCAGGCAGGCTGGGTCAATTCTTCTGCTTATCCCTGCAGTAAGATAGCTCTTAGCTCCCACCGAACACCAAACCTTTGCCTTTGCCTCTTTTAAAAAAAATGCTATTGCCCTGCTATAAGCACTGGCTGCAGTGTAGAAATGATGGAGTGGCAGTGCTTTGACCAGGAGAAGCCTTTGGGGGATTTTCATAAGCTTATGTGGCCTGTCAGACATGATTCAGGAAATGCCTTCACAGAATACTTCTGTGCTACTGTCCATAGACTTCTCCGAAGCTCTCAGGGCTGATTCCTCAGAATAGCAAAGGATGCATGCACAATAATCACTGAATCAGATTAAGAGCAATCGAGTCTTTACTTTGTACAGTGAGAGATCTTGCTTTCTGTATGCTACATAAGCAGAAACTACTGCAAGATTGAAAGAGGGTGAGCAAACAGCAAAGGGGAAATACAGAGAAAAATCCCACACCAGGCATTTTGTTATGCTCGTAACCCATAAGGAAGCTCAAGGTTGCTTATCATTAACTGGGTTTCTGTGGCATTGTTTTCAGGTAGAACAGCAATTTACCTTATCATCTCTGGAGTAAGAATCAAAGTCATAAGAATTTATTAAAGCCTTTGCTGATGGTGAATGTTAAAGCTATACTTGCACTTATCTTACAGTGGTTTTCTTGTGCTTATAATTTCCTGAAAAAAATATTCTCCTGGATTAAACTTTCCATGTCAGGCCTTTGCTTGGAGGAAAACTAGGAAAACTGTCTTGTTGTGGAGAGAAATATATTTACCAAGTTTCTGAAACAAAAGAAGTGGAAAACAAGCTTTTACATTACTGAGTTGCATTCTTTTGCATACAATTTAATAATGATGAAATAAATCTCCAAGTGAAAATACCAGGTTTGCCTAATTGTCACCCTGGACCAGAATCAAGGTCAATTGATTTTGGACATGTTCAATGAATAGCTTCCACTGTGCCTAGAACCATGAGAGTGCAAGTCAGAACAAACAAATACTGATGGGACCATGAGAGCACAGGCTGCAGCCAAATCCTTCCTTTGGCCACACAGTTACATCTCTGCAGGGATATCAAGGCCTTGGAGGACTTTCAGGGACCTGAATTTTGTCTTAAACACTTTTGTTATGGTGTTAGGATCTGGAAATACTAATGAAATATAATAATATAATAATAGATAATGATATTAATAATATGTAACAATACAATAATAGTAGTATTAATGATAGATCTTTTAGTGACTGACCTAAAACCTGCAACTCATAGCAAATAAACAATAGAGCCATAACATTTCTCCCAGCTCTGTGGCAACAGCCATTTCCAGTCTTGAGCAGAGAGTTCTCAGATCCTATCAGGGGTATGAGTCTGCCACAGGTTTCAGTCATTAGCAAATAAAACTGACAGTGGCTCTCAGTGCAGGGTGTGCACCTTCCTCCTCACTCCTTCTTTGGCAAGGAAGGGGTGTTTGGTCATCCAGCCTCCCTCATCTCCGAGCTGCACGCTTTGTTTCAGTGAGTGCACCTGGGAGTTGGCCCTGTGCTGGAAAGCCTAGCGTCTCATAGCGAAAGCCAGAGTTGTGCTCTGAAGCATCTTTTTAAAAATAAACCTGCTTACATATCTGCTTGCAGTCTCAACCTCCATTATTTTGAAAGGGAAGTCAGCCCGGACACATTTGGGATGAAAGCTGTCATTGATTGCAGGTTTTATTGGCGTGTACCACAGCTGGCTCCAACTCAAGTTTCTGTGAGCTAGGTGTGGTCCCAAAACCTCCATCCCACTCACGCCAGTCCTGTCTTGGCTTGCTTGCATGAGGTAAACAGCTCATACGTGGGGCACAGAAGACTTCTATGTGTAGGATCTCTTGTCATAGCTGCAAACAGGATAAGGATGCCTTCTTAGTCAATGTACTCTTCTAATCCTCCTTATAACTTGAGATGCTATGCTTTCTTTCTCACCGCCTTACTACTAAGGAAACCACTGGAAAATGCTGATCTGATGATGAAACCATTCAGGGACATCCCTGCTTCGTCAGAAACTCTGATTTTGGTGAGCCTGCTGCCTGGCTTGCTTTGAGGATGATGACTCAACTAATTTTCATGTGGGTGAGTGAAACAACTGACTGGCATGGCAGCTGGTTGGCTGAGGAGTGGCCATGCTGCCTGATGTCACCTCCCAGAGAGCTGGGGATCCAGTTAATGTGCTGTCTGGGCAGATCTCTGGCTGAACACGGGCTCCCCAGCCAGCTAGTGGGAAGTGGGCTGATGCCTGCCGCTGGTTGTTCCTTGCTGCTTGGTGGGTGCTTGTACTGCAGTGCAAAACGAAGCAAAATATTGAAGCTGGCTGAGACTGTGTTGTGAGGAAATCCTCTGATCTTCCTAGCTCTTCTCAGCATTTAGCCTTTCATCAGGACATGAGCTCGTTTGTGTTTCAGGGTAAAGACAGCGCTTTGTGTAGAAGCTCCGCTTTCACTCTTGAAATTCTCTGTCTGACTTGCAGTTTGTGTCAGAAAGGACCTGATCACAAAAAATGTTAATGCTCTCACCAGAAAAGTTAGTAAGCACTTATGCATCACTCTTGCAGGATACAGGTGTGTAAGCAGAGGAGTCAAACATTTCTCTTTGAATCGGGTTCTCGGAGCATCAGTCTAGATACTAATTATCTTCTGCAGAAGATCTCTGCTTTCTTTTATGTCACTGAGAGCTCCAGTTGCCTGGCAATACTCAGAAACATCCAAGTGCCTCAGAGGACTGGATGTAAACTGCAACGCTGCTGCATTGTAAAAAGAGGCAGGCGTGTTTCAGGATTTGTGCTGAAGAAGAGGCGCTCGGAAGGGTTTAAAGAGACAGCTGAAATGAGCTCCTTTTTATTCACGTATATTTTACTTTTGCTTTTATTAAATAAACTCCAGAAAAACCTCCCGCAGCCTTGGCTGGATGTTTTATTTTTATGTTCCTGATCTGTATCTCACACTCTTGGCTCTGTTTCTGCCGAAATTTAGACAAGGGAGTGCCTGACTGAGATATTCAGAGCCTTGCCAGAATATGCAGGGCAGGACTGAGGGACACAGACTGAGGTTTCAGCCTGTTTTGGCGCAGACTGAGGGATCCCAAAGCACGTAGGCATGGGCTCACGTGCTCCATGACAGTAAGCATGGACTGTGTGAGCTGCTGTGCAGCTTACAGCAGGAGCAAATGACCGTTGCTTCAGTTTGTGATCACATCTCTTTCCCCAGCGCAAGCTTGTTAAGTGCTCATTTAAAACAATCCAGAAAACTTGGGGATGTGTTTAGTCTCACCTTCCAGAGTCAGGAAAGAGAGGAGCACACTCTGGCAATTCCTCTGTCATGTCTGGTCTGCTGCACAAGAGGCAATAGCCCCGCTGTGTGTTTGCCCTCAGTGTATCCCCAAACTAAATGGTGCAATTGCCTCTGTCTAACTTCATTGTTCTCATTTCTTGCCGTGTGCTGGTCAGGCTGTGCTGCACAAGCAGATCATGTACCTCTGCTCTGCTGCAGAAAGAAACTGACTCCTCCACTCAGAGCATTTAAACTACAATTTATGGCTTAAATCCAGGCTCAGTAGCAGGTGGTTGCATGTACTTGTGCTAGCCTTCAATGCTGTAGCCATCTATTGCAGCAGCAAGAGAAAACTTCAGAAAGAGGGGGCAGTGTCAGATTTGTTTTATTTTCTATTCCATTTGCTATTTCATCTAACTGTCAGGAGAGTATAATTTGTGGATGCCCCATCCCTGGATGCATTCAAGGCCAGGCTGGATGTGGCTCTGGGCAGCCTGGTCTATGGGTTGGCAACCCTGCACATAGCAGGGGGATTGAAACTAGATGATCTTTGAGTCCTTTTCAACCCAGGCCATTATATGATTCTATGATTTTTTTGAAATTACAGTCTTTTTCTTTGTGATGCATCTGAATACAGGACAACAGGTGAATGTATCTGCCACATTGCTGGGGAAATGCATGTTTCATTTATTAGTGATAGGAATTAGTTGTAATCAAACACCATTGTGGAAATCACCACTGCTTAATTCTAAGGTGAAGCCTGTTTGTGTGTATTGTAAAAAAAAAGAGCAGTTCAAGTCATGCTCTTAAATTCAAAGATATGTAAAATGATTGTGCCATGGACAATGAATCCACAATTCAAGTGCTTTTTGTTGCTCCTTTTGTAGCTCCTCAGAGTCTGGAGTAACAGCTTTCCAGATGTGTGATAAAGCAATCCCAAGCTGTTTTCTGGGGGAACTGGGTTTCTAAACTGATTTTTTCCTTTTTTCCTTTTTCCTTTTTTTTTTTTTTTTTTTGACAGTCTTAGAGTGATACTTCTAGGAGCTAGAGGAGCTGCCATATGCCAGCCTATTGCAAGTGGAGATAAGACCCTGATGTCTTTACTGTCCACTGAGAGGTTCCTCATTCTGTGACTGTTCCATGAGTGGAACACTTTGGCACCTCTTCATATGGCCCATCATCACAAAGGTGATGCTGGGGAAAGACTAATCATCTTATTTTGATTCCAGAAAAACACAGCATGCAGAATGATGTGCTCTCTCTGTTGTCTCTTTGGACTCCACAGTCAGCACAGTCTCCTTGCAGTTCCTCTCTTTTCCTTATGAGAGTGGCTCTCAAGAAGACATTGTGCTCCATGACTTTGGTTGGTGTTTGGTACAAGTCAGTGAAAATTGAATTGTCACTGCAGTGTAGTTCAACTTGTTCTCACTGCACAGCTCTGTGCCAGGCTTCAACCTTCAGTGTAAGGGCTGTCATTTTTGTTGTTGACACTGAATCTGCAAGTTTCCATCACTTGCCTTTTCTTCTTGCAGTAACCTAAAGCAGGCTGCTGTTGATCAGCAAGTGATTCATTTGAATATTGAGAGAAATATAGGAGAAGTATGTGGAATTCGGGCTGCTGAAGATTGAAGGTTGCAAGATTCTTGTACTTTCCAATTTTGATTAATTTTTTCCTTGTTTATTTTTTAATTGGTTAACTTTGCTCCACACATGATATGAGTAAGTTATACAATTTACTGTAATACTTTTATCACATTGTGAAAATCAATCTTCATTAATTACAAGCAAAAAACTTCCGAGAAGCAATAAGGAAAAAAGCTACATTTGCTTGTCAGTGGACTCCCATATCTCCATAGGAATGCTATAAGCAAACCTGCAGTATGTCATCTAGATTGTGTTTCGTTCAAAATGGTTTTCCAAAGCACCTGTTTTTAATATCTCACCATATTTTATTTATTTATTTATTTATTTATTTATTTATTTATTTATTTATTTATTTATTTTGAATAACTGTAAGAGCTCTCTTTTTTACAAAGAAAGATCCATTGTCATGATTGCAGCATCAGAACATTCATGGATGTAAATATTCACAAGGAAGGAGACAAAGTAGTGTCACTGCAGCTGATTCTGTAGTGCACCACGCATTGCACAATCCTTTCTGCTTTTCCCACTTTGGGCATGAAACACCCTTGGCTTAGATTAGTAGAGACTTAAAGTTGCTTACTGTGGGTCTGAATTACTATGTAAATTGTAAGAGGCAGAGAATTAGATTCTGCACCTAGAAATTGTATCAAACCAGTTGCTTGTCAAATTTCATCTTTGCTTGATTTGATCATTAGATATTATAGTGAGAAAATTGTACAATCTGCTGTGAGTTCTTCTGATGTAAATCTGGAATAAGAGCCTAATACTTATCTCCTTTGGACTGGTATAACTGGAAATCAATTCCTGGGAAATTTACTTTAGATCTAAGCTACTATATTTGTAGCATAACGTGGTCCTTGTAGCTCTTAAAACAGATGCATAGAAATGTCTCTGGCTGTAAATGACCCGTGTTAGCTGATTTTATGTCATAGCATTCACTTTTCTCTGCTGCACTATATTCTGCTGCATACCTCTGAGCATCAGACATCCAAATGGCTGGCTGTTGAGTTAGCTGTACTTAAATAAACTCTTATTGAGTCAATTCTCAGGCTTGCAGGAAGAGGCAAATCTGCTCATTGTTGCAAGGGTACCTGAAGCACTTGGTGTGGTTAAGCTCACAAGTATCTACCATTCAAACAGTAATCAGCTTCCACCTTAATGTCTTGGAACAACTTCTCGGTGTGTTATATAATCCCTTCTGCTCACTTTTCCTGCAGATTTATCCTGGGAACAGAGAGGGTAGATAGGGTAATATGCCCCAGTCTGTTTGTCTTCTGTGTGGCTGAGGCCACTGCAAAACAGCAGAAGAGATGCTCCAGATCAAACATGAGGGTTGGCCGATGCAAACAGTGAGGCAGGAGCGGCTGTGGGAAATTCCAGAGTGGAACTGGTTGTATACCAACTGAACCCAAGCCCTGGTTCTCCACAAGAAAGTACACTGTGTAAGTGGAGAGATGTGAGTTATCTTCAATCTTAGAACAGACCCACAGTACACACATGGGCCGGTGCATTTTAACACAAGAGGTGTTAATGCTGCCATGGATGAAGGGCAGAGGATCTGTCCAACAGGGAATTTATCCAAACTGGTGCCGTTCCGCTTCTTTCTGGCACTTCCCACATACAAAGTATTGAGAGAAGGACATCTCGCTAAAGGGTGTTAGCTCTCCAATTACCCTTGCCTCATCTAATGGCTCCCAGAGGCCCATTCTTTGCTGCTATAAATTAGAATAACCCTTAAGGTTGACTAATTTGTCCGTGCCCTTTACTGGGAATGAGGGTGATACACAGGAGATGGAGAGCCGCCTTCTCCCGTATAGCCTCAGGGCTCTCTTATCCACCTCAGCCCAGCCAGCTGAGGGGATCAGCTATAATCCTGACTTGTAAGAAAAAGCTGCCTAGGCAGGATGTCACACAGGCCGAACTAAATCCCTGCAGAAGCATACTGCCCTTCTGTGTTGCGAGAAGTCTGCTCAGCGAGGCGTGCAGCAGCCTGGCACACTGTGCTGCTCTCAGCACCTTGCTGCTCCCTCTTCGTGCCCCCCTACAGATGTGTCTTAAACCTGGTTGTGAACAAGTATCATTGGCAGGGCCTACGCGAGCCAGCAGGTGTGTGTTTAGGAAGGCCCACCCTGCTCACACCTCACTCAGCTCACACATGCTGGTTGCAGAGAAGGCCAGGCCTTTCCTGTCCTGCTGTACCATGGTCAGCATGGGGTGTCTCATGCATGAGGGGTGGTCTATGGTGAGTGAAAGGATTTGGCTTCTTTTTGGTTTGATATGTGCCTTTTTCTCTACAATGACTTGAAAGGAGGTAGTGGCAAGGTGGGTCTCATCTCCCAGGCAATAGCAATAGGACTAGAGCCTCAAATTGCATGAGGGGAGGTTCATATTGGATATTAGAAAACATTTCTTCTCAGAAAGAGTGGTGAGGCAGTGGCACAGGCTGCCCAGAGAGGTGGTGGAGTCACCGTCCCTGGAGGTGTTCCAGAATTGTGTGGATGTGGCACTGAGGGACATGGGCGGTGGGCACTGATGTAAGGGACTGGTGGTTAGATTAGATGGTCTTAATGTTTTTTTCCAACTTTAACGATTCTGTTATTCTATGATTCTTCAGCTGTCCTAAAGTTGCATTTTTAGCATGGAAAGATGCTGGCAGGAGCCCAAGGAGGCAATAATGTACTGATCTACACGTATAACTTAGAGAAAAATGAAAGACGTTGCATGATGAAACCTTCACCCTAAATAAACAGAACTCTTTAGTTCCTTTTTAATCTCTCTTGTCTGATTGATCCTTTCTGGTGATAAATTTGGCGCTCTGCTGCTGTACATTTGAGGCCAAGCAGCAAAGGTCATTCTTCCTAGAAATGCTAATTCTGCTAGAGGTGAACTTGCAAGGCAGGGATATTATCCAGCTCGCAAGTTCCTTTAACTCTAAATAAGCTCAGATCTAAAAAGAGGTCCCAGAAGAACCCCTGCAGCCACACCGGCCAATGGAAGTTGGCGCATCTATTTTGATGTGATACAGCTAAGAATAGGGGTGTCCACACTGGTTTCATGCAGGCACCTCAGCAGGCTTTGTTAAGCTATGGTTTCTTGTCCGCTCCTTTGCACTCTCCCAGCAGCTGTGTGATCACTCAGAAAACCAGCTTGGGGAACTGAGCCCCCGAAGAGTAATCTTGGGAGGAAGGAGAGAAGCTGAGTTATATTTCAGCCAGATGAGTTTTACTAAAACCTGAACTGCCACCAAATAAAAATGCCTTGAGTTGCAGCGAATCTGTCACCATTTCCCTTCCTTCCTTCCACTGGGAAGGAGCCTCTTCACGACAAGGACAGGGAAATCTTAATCTGAAAGAATCCAGATATTCCTTTGTTTACATTTATCCAGCCAAACCACTGTCAGCTGTCCCATTTCCCTTTGAATTATCTTCACTGAGTTCCCAGCAGTGCCTTGAATTTACTCCGGTGGGAGTAGGAGCAGGCCTGAGCTCCAGAGGCTTAGTTCCCTGTGTTTTTCAGAAGCACACCATCCTGTGAAGTGGGGAGCCCTGTGCGTTACCTGCTGGCTCAGTCAGGAGGGAGGTGAAAGCATCTGAGTGTTTGCACATAAGGGCTAGAAGTGACTGTTGCCCGCAAGCTGACAGGTCAGATGAGATGGTAGCAAAGGATGAGGAAACTGACCCCCATACACTGACATGAGTGTTTATCAAGAGGCTTCTTTTGCATTATTATTACCTTATTGTAAACAGAGCAAACAGAAGAATCAGGCCCAAGTTCAAATAAGCCTGGCGCTCCGTGCATTCACCTGATATGACTGCTCCCCCCCCTTTGCACTGTGTGTAACAAGCACGGTTGTTATTTGTCACAGTAGTCCCACCTCTAGCAGGGCTGCACCACAGTCAGACTTCCTCCTCTCCCCCCCTGCCCTCACACATACACATTCTGTAGTCTGCAGTTGGAGCAGACAGTCAGCAATTAGGGGGAACTGACTGATGACCACAAGCTCAATTCTTTGCTCTCAGCTGTGCTGCTGAAAACAAACCCTTTTTTCTTTTCTCTCACCCTGTTTTCTCCTGTTGCTATGTCAAGGCAATAAGGAAGCTCTGGATCTCACATGGAGTCCATCGGAATGGGAGTGTATCCAGTCACCCTCAGACTTTGTCCAGAGCCTCAATAAGGTTTGATCTGGTTTCCAGCAGGAAAACAATCTGAAGATGTGGAAATGTGGTGGATTTGAATGTTTATCCCACTGGGCAATCTACATGGCTGGCTAAACTCGCCCATAAATCTGAATGTTGGGGCCCATCCCAAATCTTATCTCACGTTAACAGATTAAAGAGTGTGGAAGTATTTCTCCACAAAAGATTTCCTAAAACCCTGTGGAGAAAGCTTCTGCCTCTGTCACTTGCACTGGCTAGAAACCAGAGGTGAAGCTATAACCCCTAACTCTAGCAGGTTGGACCAGTTCTCATCTCTGCTCCTCCCTGACCTGGAGCTGCTACGAGCTTACTCAGGCAAAGCTGCCTCCATCCAGCCCTGACTCAGGCATCTGGTCTGCAGATGCTGGTGCTCCTGGTTCCTGGAGAGCCCTGGGGTTGATCTGCAGAAGGAGCCAGCAGAGTGGGACAGATACCATCTGCTCGGCTTCCACGCCATGCTCCAGTTGGGTGTTAATCTATGAGGTTGTTCTTTATTTCTTAAAATCTTAGGGCAAAAGCATAGAATCACAGAATGATATAATTGCTTGGGTTGAAAGGTACCTTTAAAGGCAACCTAGTCCAACTCTCCCACAATGATGAGGGACACCTACAGCTACATCAGGTTGCTCAGAACTCCATTCCACCCAACCTCGAGTGTCTCCAGGGATGAGGAATCCACCACCTCTCTGAGCAACCTGTGCCAGTGCCTCACCAGCCTTGTCATAAAAAGCTGCTTCTTTTTATCCATTCTAAACCTCTCCTCACTTAGTTTGAGACCAAAAATGGAGACTAGTGATGCCCTTACCAGCCTTACCAGCAGATAGATCTTCAGTTGATGCTACTCACCAGGATGTCACTGGACTTAATTCCAGCAAAGATCTTGGCCTCACATCCTTTAAAAGGAAGCAACACTCAAAAGCAGCATAGAAAATAAATGTCCTCTCTTTAGCTGGAACAAATGACTGTCCCTTTGGAAATGCTAATCATAATGTTTAATTCTTTTGCTCAGTGTCCTGCCAAGGAGAGTTCAGTGCTGGATAATACAAGTAAAAGCCATCCCCACCCTGAGAGGCTGACAACTCAGGAGATGACATACTACAGGCTGATTTTGTTTGGGAATTAATAGGCAATCATGGTTTCACATTCAGTACTTTTACCATCAATAAAGGGCAGGACAGATTCAGAAATGAGTAAGTCTGAGAGAGTTTCTTTTCTGATTTGTTTGTGGAAAAAATATGCCATCCAGCAAATTTAGCTGAATTCAAATGGAGAAGCAGCTAGAGAGGAGTGTTTCACAAGTTTGAGGAAGATTAACTGTTCAGGCCCAACTCTCCCAAGAGGAAATTACCTTAGAAATTTCCTCTTTAATAAATCAACAGTTCTCCAAATCCCATTTAAGGCACATGTATTGTTAACTGTCTAATTTATTACCCTGTAACAAAACTCATATAGTTAAACTACTTTTTTTTTATTTAACCAGAGTATCTGAGAGCAAAGGGCCACTCACCAACTTAGTACAGTTCTTCAAAGGTTGGAGGCAACTGACCAAACTTTACCTTGCTATTCTGGCTACATGAACCTACATTTCTGGCCTTGCCTTAGCTATAAAGAGTTCTCAGTTACAAGGAAAGCATGCAGCACTCCGATCTGTTGCTCCATAGATCTGCACAGGCAGACAAGGTTCCTGGAGCATTATACCACGACAGCATTCACATGCACTTGTGCATTATTCTTTGCTGTGATTCTCTTATTCGTTGGCTATTGCTCATTAAAAGTTTTCACGCTTTGTCCAGATGGCTCTGGGTAGCCTAGTCTAATGGTTGCAACCCTGCGCATAGCAGCTGAATTGAAACTAGATGATCATTGTGGTCCTTTTCAACCCAAGCCATTCTATGATTCTATGATTTACAAATGCTTATATAAACTTTACCTACTTCCTGCACAGAAGTTGAACAGTAGTGATTCACACCTGCCCCTCCTGGAGGTGATACGCATCTTTTGCTGCATGTTTTTGCAAGCGTGCCTGTTTGGCCGTTAACCCAGTATTTACAGTATCCATTTTCACAAAAAAAAAAACACATAACATTTGATTATCTGTTCAGAGTTGTTCATATGTCACAGTTCATCATTAAGCATATACGATAAAGGAACAGGGTAAAAATGAAATAGAAAACTCTGCGTTAAAAGGTTAAACACATGCAGAAATACAATGAAGTAAATTGTGATTACCATGGTATTGATGACTGAGTGTTTTGGTATTTCTAGGAGCCTTTAGAACCATCTGCACTTATAGTACACTGGTACTTTATTGCACCTTTTCATTTTAGAAATTAAAGAATGACATTCTCATACACTAGTTTTCCAGGCTTACATATTTTTTATACACCATCAAATCCTACTGGCATTCACAGGAATTTGCTCTGAATGTGGGATCGGGCCCTGCTGCACATTTCTGTTTCGTAAGTCAATTAGAGAAATGAAAGAATAAGCAGGCAGTACATGTGCAAATTTTTACTTTAATCTCTGGGTGGGCATGAGCAGTTGGTCATTAGTTAATGATGACATAAGAGCTGGCATTCCTGATAAGCCCACAGTTCCTTCAGGCTTGCTGGAGGGCTGCAATCCTATTAGTCAGATGCTATAAAAGTTGTTTTTTAATTATCTCGGAGTCAAGATAACTCTGCCCCTACTGAGCTGCTAGGAGTTCCTTATGGATACATGTCCAAGGGAAGGATTTGCCGTCCATGTTTTAATTTAGATCATGTTTAGATACAGGGTAAGCCAGGAGGGCTGCAACCTTTTTCTGCAGAACCCACCAAACCTCTGTCCTGCTTGACCATTCCCAGGCCTTATAACCAGACCTGTTCCCTAAATCTTTATCATACTCCTTCAGCTTTCAGTATTATCCACATCCCTCTGGCATCCTCACACCTGCCTCTCAAAACACTCAATTTACCTGGAGAAGCAGGGGACCTGAGGACAGTGAGGGGACAGGTCTGTAACACAGTTTGATTGTGTCAAAGTCAAAAAGAACGGTCAGAGGGGATCTCAGGACAGCAAGCTGGCGGACAGCCAAGAGGAGCGTGTCAGCTGCTGTGTTTTGTAAACTAGCAGCAATCCTTTTGCCACCATGGATTGCAAAAGCAGCAATGCTGCCAATGTTTATATGCCTTTGGCATCCTGACTAGAAATATTTTAGTTACATCATAGGTGTGTGCAATAGGGTTTGGTTTTTGATAGCTAGCAAGGAGATTTTGGCTACATGAGAGACACGTGGCAGAGCATGCACCTGCATATTGGGATTATAACTGGGGCAGTTCTGGAACTGAAAGGACACAGACTTGTTTTAGCAGTGATTGGGCTAGTAATGGAGAAAAGGAGGATGATGGTTCTCTTAGTCAGAAGCCTACCAGTTATGCTTCATTGTACATTGTATGCAAAGTACAAATTTTTCAGCAGTCTGATGGACCTTCAGATATGATGGTAGATATCCGCCTAATTTGCTGCCACTGGATATTTCTTACGGAACAAAGTAACTGCCATCAAAAAATCTCTTTCTCCGAATAGAGGTTTTTCTATTTTGAAGACTTCCAAATATCAAACACCAAAAGGATGAGCACAGCTTGAATTTTTATAAAATGACAGCATGGTTGCGGTTGAAAGGAACCTCTGGCTCCATCTGACCCAACCCCTGCTCCAGCAGGGACATCCAGAGCAAAGTGCCCAGGACCACATGCAGGTGGCTTTTGAGGTTCTCCAAGGAGACCCCACAGCCTCTATGGGCAGCCTGTGCCAGTGCTCTGTCACCCACACATTACAGAAGTGCTGCCTAGTGCTCAGACAAAGCTTCCTGTCTTCCAGTTTGTGCCCATTGCCCCTTGTCCTGGCACTAGGCCCCACTGAAAAGGGTCTGGCTCTGACTCAGTCCTCATTGCATCTCCCTGCCTGCATTCGATGAGAGCCCTGTGGTTCAAAAGGAATCTCAGATTCTGCAAAATGCTTCGCACTTCTCTGTATCAAAGTTTTGTACTTTTCCAGGGCTCTGCAAGCTAACACCACCTGCCTCATCTGTCCACATCACTTTTGTCTGTTTCTCTGTTGAAAATGAAGTCTCAAAGCTTGCAAAGGGTTCCCTTTGGCTGCTTTTGCGCAACCTGAATTCATTCTCCTTCATAAATCCCAAAGTGCTTTGTCTATTTTTCCAACTGAGAATTCCAAAAGAGAATTTCCCTTGATAGTGAGAGGCACAGCAACAACACCATGGACCAAAGTTTCCCACTTTTGCTTTGCAAATTATTTACAGGGAAAGAAAGAGGAGGCAGAACCTGAGGAGATGTTTACAGCTGAAGTTCCTATTTTTACTCCATTCTAGCTAAAGTTCCATCTTCTTTTAAAATATTGAGTGTTCGCCTAGGAAACCATGAATCCTGCTATTCATAATACAGGATCCCAGAACTTCACTATCTGATTGAAAACTGCTGAAATCCCCAAATGTTCAATTTCATTTTTAAACCACCACTATTGTAACAGTGATAGCATACATTTTCTCACCTTCCATTTCAGCCTATCCAGCTTGGCTATAGATCCAGTATACTCCTATTTCTACGAGGGGCACAGGGTGTTTTCTTCAAAGTTCTCTCTGCTGCTAAGATGGGATGGAAGTGGTGTCTGTGCCATTCCACTGCACTGCATATTCATGTTCCATTAGGGCACTTTCAGGCCTTACTGCTTACATGAGACGTACAGCAGTCTGTTTGTAACAGCAATCTGCTGTGTTTGTACTTAACCTTCTTGCTTGGGTTAAGCCCAGTGGTCACTCTAGTAAAATGTTGTATCCATTGCTGTGTTGATCCCTGTCTTTCATTGCATCTTCCTGCTCAGCGTACAATACCTATTATTCTCTGTGCAGAGCCAGACCTTCCTACAGTGTTGGTGACTGAAAGGACTGACAGAAGGATCAGTTAGCAGTGGTTCAGAGTTGAGCAGCAATGAGTGCTTGACTCTCAAAAAAGATTGTTTTGTGACAAGGCATCATCTTCTAACAGATAACAGCATGTGTTCTGTGCTCCTGATCACTGCAAAAATATGCCAGTTCCTGCTACTCAACTGAAAATCACCAAATTGCAAAGTGCTCTGGCACATGATCCCCCTGTCTAGGAGTCACGCATAGACCAGTGACCAGAAAAGATGCTACCAAAGGAAAAAAAAAATCATAGCTGGGCAATAAATTCTTAGTAGAAATTAATCCCTAATGATAGGAAGTTAACTGCTCACTTATAACCCAAAGTAAAATATTTAAAGACCCATGTAGTATGCTAGTTACCATTTTTTACCAAAAAAAAGTTTTTTTTTCACTCCTTCAATTTCTTTACCCCGAAGAATGACCTGAGAAGGCCATCGGAAAGATGGTTGTGGCAAGGTGGGGGTTGGCTCTTCTCCCAGATAGCAGCAATAGAATGAGAGGGAATGGCCTCAAGTTGCACCAGGAGAGGTTCAGGTTGGATATTAGGAACAATTTCTTCTCAGAAAGAGGAGGGAGGCAGTGGCACAGGCTGCCCAGGGAGGTGGTGGAGTCATCCCTGGAGGTGTTGAAGAACCGTGTGGATGTGGCACTGAGGGACGTGGGCAGCAGGCATGGTGTGATGGGCTGCTGGTTGGAGTGGGTGGTGTTAGTGATTTTTTCCAACCTTAATGATTTTGTGATTCTATGTTAATGGGGGAAAGAGAGATTTGCCTTTTTTTAAGAAATTTTAAATTTCTTACTGATGGCAGAAAGGAAGAATAATTTATTCTCTGACTGCAACTATTCTTTGTGTTGTATCAGAAATGCTTATGACACTTTGTCCTCTAAGAAAATAGAATATGAAAGAAGCCAAAAAGATATGATCCCAAAAAGGACCTACAGATATAACTGAAAGGTAGATGCCGAAGCACAGAGCTGCATACCCTAAGCTGTTCACCTCATCTTGTATGTCATGAACTCTAATATTCCTCATCTGGCTGAAACAGCACACTGGCTCATGCCCAGAAATGCCTCCATCAAGACAGAGCTGCACAAGGTGATACCTACCCCATCTTTAGCCCAGCAACTATGCATTCAGTACTTATTTCCCAAGAGATCCACTCTGCTAAGTATTGCCACAGCACATCTGGCATGCACTATCCAAATGGTACAGAGTAAAAAACCTGACTTTTCTTTATGACATGGCAGGAGAATGTGTCAGGGGCAGGCATCATTTATTCATAAGGCTATCCAAAGTGACTCAAATCCACACTTTCCCCAAAAGGATTCAATCCACCAAATTAAAAACTAATCTAGGCAGAAGAGTGCATATCTGTTCCTCTTGTTGAAGCTGCTGCAGTGTGAAGGCGGTCAGGCTGGAAGGAAGGAATGAACTTATACAGGCATATGACTTGCTAGGCCAGAAACCATGGCACATGGCCAAGAGATGGGAATTCTGAATTGCTGCTGCTGATTTTTGCCCCAGATGTATTCAGCATATAATAAGGAACAGAGATCACCTCTCCTCTAAATAAAATGCACGGGTACATAGGTTGCTCCAGAAGTAAAGCCTCCTACTTATTTCTATGGAAACTCCAACAGATACAAAGAGCACAATAACATAATATTTGATAGAGCAAATTCTCAGTGTCACAATGTCATCTTTCAGCAAAGTCATCGCCATTAGCTATGAATTTTTTGCCAGCCGTGAACAAGAGCCTGTATGCCACATTCGTAAAAATCTGCACCAAATAGAGTGACCCACTGTTTCACAGCTCCTGTCCGTCACATGGCAACAGCATGTAATGGGATATTGTTTGGAAGGTTCATCTTCTACTGCCATACCACCAACATCCGCCTCTGACATCATGGGCCAACGTCATAAAATAGGAGGCCTGCTTTCTTTAGATAGCCTAATGCATCTCGTATTCCTGCCTGCCTGGTGGGGCAGTACACTTCATATAGAACAGAGGGAATATGAGTTGATACTTATTTAGAACTAGCTCTGCTAAGTCCTAAGTTAAAAGTTTATTTGCTCTGTGAAAAAGACCAACCCCTCTTTAACTTCTGCAAAGGCAGAGATGCTGACCTTCAGGGGAGGATCTGGATGCAATGCCTATCTTTTAGAAAGGATTTTAAAACAACTCTGTTATTATTTTTCCTTTTTGCATAGCCTTCTGTGCCTGACACAACAGCTGTTCCATTGCGCCTACCAAACATGATATCCAAGAACACTGGGCCCAGCCCAAGCATCTTAAAGAAAAGAGCTTGATTTTGATTTTACACCCTCAGTAAAGCAAATAATTTGTTAGCAAAAACTACATAACCTAAGAGGGAGAAAGAGCTGTAGGTGACACACAGCAGCCCTGTAAACAGAGATCCAGTTTGATATGTCTGTACAGCTTGCTGCAGAGTTGTTCATCAAGGAAGACTTGGAAACACAGAATTGCAGGGGTTGGAAGGGACCTCAAGAGATCATAGAGTCCAACCCCTGTGCTAAAGCATGTTCAACACCATGTGTGTTGGCATGGTGTTCTTCTTAGGCCTCTCAGCAGAGCCAGCTTCTTTCTGCAGTGCTGTTTAACACAGCCGCCTGCTTCTGAGACCAAGTTTAGTTGTACCACATCCTAAATTATATTGGTTGGGACTAGGATCCACACACACACTGGCTTTCCTCAATGGTAGTTACTGTGGCAATTGATGCTATCATTATCATCAGTCACCCACCTGCTTCTTGATCAGTGCTGAATCACAAAGCAATCCAAGGTAGCATGAAGAGCTGCAGTCCTGTCTGCAGTATGGGATCCCTGACACAGAGCTTGATTCTTCCTTCATATCGTCATTGACTGGGGTTAATGCAGCCAGAAAAGTACAAATAAGAAGGAATTCTAGCCTACCGTATGACTTGAGGATGCTCCAAGTTATCAATCAAATGAGCAAGAAGGGAGCGTACCCTCAGAAATAAAACTGCATGTATCTGTGACCTCATATATTTTTCTTTCCAGCTGCAGTCCTTTTCTTATGTTTCCCTGAAAGCAAAGGAATTAATAACATGGGTGGCATGTATTTGTCACGACATCGTTATAGAAAAGGTGCCAGAGCCCTGTGATAAATTATTTGTCTGAAACATTGAGTACGCAGACAAGGAACTGTCAAAGATTTTCCATACGCAGATGGGAGCTGCAGAAGAGCAGATCTGTGGGGTCTGAATCTCATGCAACACAAAAGGAGTCCTTTCATGTTACATGAAAACACCCTGCAGTGTTTGAAATTAATTCCTTTGGATCAGGGGGAATCAATTTTGGTCAAATTGCCTTCAATCAAATGACTAATGGTTTTGTTAAAAATCTCATTGTCAGTCTTGAAGAGAGATGTTGATCTGGATAAGCTGTGCTGAGCTTCCCGTGCTCCCTCACCGCCTGTGGCTTGAGAAAGCTCTTCAGAAAAATATCCCATGCAACATATTATGATGTTATCATGTGTTAGCACATCTCATTCACAGAACTATCCAATTTGATTTTAAATTGCACATAAATCTTCGGCTGAATATAATCCAGATTTCATATTGTTTTATTATGTTCTTCCTCTATACCTGTTCCCAGAGTGTGTTTCAGAAGACTGTATCTTCATTCCTGTGTCATGAATATGCATTATGTCCAGGGTTACGCTTTGAGATCTGAGACGAGTGAGGTTTCTTTCTTCCGAAATCTATTTGGTCAGGAGAGTTGTGATTTCTTAATCCTCTAAAATTCAATAGCAAGGCAATTCTACATCTCTTTATCTGATCAAATTTTGATATGGCATTAGATTACGAAAATGCCATTGTGGACAGTAGCACCTGAGATTTAAAGAAAAAATTCCATCCATCCAATTGTGAATTGTGAATGTTATTTTTTTGTGCAGGTCTTCTATTAGATCCGCC
Organism: Meleagris gallopavo; assembly: GCF_905368555.1. Classification (NCBI taxonomy): domain Eukaryota; kingdom Metazoa; phylum Chordata; class Aves; order Galliformes; family Phasianidae; genus Meleagris; species Meleagris gallopavo. The sequence continues at coordinate 110,814,680 of NC_139404.1, read as the reverse complement.
AAGGTTTGCTTTGGTTAATTAGGAAGGGATTACGTGAGAGATAAGTCGATTATTCAATAATTACTCAGGAAAAAAAAAAAGAAGAAGCAAAATCAGGTAATAAACATCATCTGCATAGGAAAGAACAGCCTGTGAATGGTTGTTGTAAATCTCTTATATGTGTGTGTGGAATATGTTTTCCACATTCCAAGTTGAGGCAGTCAGTCCACACACGAAGTCAAAAGCCTTCCATTCCTGCCTAAGTCAGACATGAAGCACATGAACATACTTACCATGGACATCTGGTGCTTTATTTCCAGATCTTTCTTTAGGACAAGCAGAGAAAATGTAGTGAGTTTTGCATGTCTCTGAATACTGGTCTCACTATTACTAGTGAGCTCCATTCTTTTCTTATTACTAGTCCAGCTCACCTGAAGATTTCTTCTGCAGCTTTGCTTTGAGTTATTATGGTGATTTACTTGCTTCTCTGAACAGCTTCTCACACATCTGTATTGATTTTGCTGTGGGTAAAGCTCTTTTGGAAGACTTTTTATATTATTTTTATTTTTGCTTCTTCTTTTTCTTCTTTGTCTAAATATGCATATCCTGGTGCCAGCCCTTGGCTATACTCTATTTCTTTGTATGAGCTATGCAATAACCAGAAGATGCTCTGAACTGAATTTTCCGGTGTCTTGATGTCCACTGATGGCTTCACTGTTTCACAGCTGGGCTGGTAAGTGGAAAATCTCCCATTTTGCCCCTTGGATAATTTGGTTATTGGTGACCTTCCATGGCCCTGATGGCTAGGAAAGACAAACTGTGATCTGTGGACTACTCTACAATTCTATGATTCAAGCAATGGAGAATTGAGCCCTTGGTCTTTCATGTTGAATCCAGACTAGTACCACAATCAACTTCTACTACATTTGTGTTTTGTTGTTGTTGTTGTTGTTTTGTTTTGGTTTTTTTTTTTTTTGTTTGTTTTCCTTTAATGCTCTTTTCAAGCTACTTTCTTGAAGGCAACATTACAGTAGGAAATGTATGATGTTTGGATACTGACATTTGGGTCTTTTTTCCAAATATTTGAGAAGCTGATGTAGATTTTCTTTAAGGTTCGGCTGCCTTCCTTCCTTTGACTGAAGTTAATAACTGTAGACAGCATTTCCAAAGGGCTTTATGTGAAACTGATCCTAACTTGCTAGTAACAAAGAGAAAGTGGAAAGATTTGGAAACTGAAATGTCATAAGATTCTTTTTATCACTATGGAAAACTCTTTTTGAACTGATATATTTTATCTTATCGATGGTTTAAGAAGCACAGTGATAGCAAGCTCATCACATAGACATTTTCAAGATTGATAAGTTATTGCAAAACTTTCTGCATTATCTCCACACCAGCTCACCAAGCTTTCTGCATCTGCGTGTTTTAGAGAGGCTTCAAATAATTTTATGGGAGTAGCTTAAAATTCAAAGCATGCCACAATGAAGGCTAGCTTTTCTGTGATGGCTTTGAGGTGACCAAGTAACCTACTGACTTGCATTATAGTATACAGTTCATGACACACTATCCTCATGAATCACTGAAATTGCTCTTTCCAGTCATGCCCAAGGCTCTCCTCCTGCCTTCCTTCACACTGCTTTCTTTACCTCTCACCATGAGCTGCTTTTATCACCCTGGCTCACACAAGACAACAGCTAACAAATGCTTTCCAGCATTTGAGGGAAGGTGATTTCTCTTCTCTAAGCTCACACACATCCTTTGAGGCAGTAGGAATCCTGAGAGCCTTCTGGTAGTGGGATAAGAATTGGGGCTCACCTCTTTCTCCTCTCCTTTTCTTGTTATTTTTTGTCAGGTTTTCCAGTATTTAAAAGGAGATTATAAACAAGAAGGAAGTCAACTTTTTACATGGGTAGATAGTGATAGGATGAGAAGGAATGGCTTTCAACTAAAAGAGGGGAGATTTAGGTCAGTAGTTAGGAGGAAATTTTTTATCCAGATGGCAGTGAGGCACTGGCACAGCTGCCCAGAGAAGCTGTGGTGCCCCATCCCTGGAGGCGCTCAAGGCCAGGTTGGATGGGGCCCTGGGCAGCCTGAGCTGGTGGGGGGCAGCCCTGCCCATGGTTGGGGTGGGGGTGGGTGGGATTTGAGGTGTCTTTCAACACAAATCATTCTATGATTCTGTGATTTTATGTTAACTAAACATACTGCATCGTGTTTTACACAAATGTCTAGCACATGCAAAAACTCACAAGATCTTCTCTTTCTTCTCTGTCTTGGTTTCAGGTAGGTCTGAAATAATCATCTTCATTACATTTAAATGTGCTTTTTTTTCCCCTCAAAATGGCTGGGTATATAATGGTGAGACCAGTGAGAAGTTACTTAAGATGAAGGTGTTATTCCTTCCAGCATTCCTCTGGCTCGTTCTGGAGCCATGCTGTCAGGAGCTGTGATTCTGTTTGCTGACCCAGGCTGCTGCTAGTGACAGGATGTATAGCCCATTCTCAGTTAGAATGTGTTAATTACATCAGTGTCACTGACATAGCTGCATGGCAAAAGCCTTTCAGACGTGCAGCATGTGAGGCTTTTCAGAGCAACAGAAGGGGGAAAATGGCAGGTTTGGGTCTAACCACAGAAGAGGTTGAGAAGATTATTAGAAAGATATGATGTGTGGACAAAATTATAGAATAATAGATTGATTGTATCACTTGAGTTTGAAGGGACCTTTAAAGGTCACCTGGGTCCAAGACCCCTGCAATGAACAGGGACAACTACAGATACATCAGGGTACTCAGAGCCCTGTCCAGTCTGACCTTGAGTGCCTCCAGGGATGAGGCATCGACCGCCTCTCTAGGCAAGCCAGAAGAAGTTGGCATGTGAGTTTGTCTAGAGATGTGTGAGGGGACAGATGTTTGGGCACGTAAAAGTCCTGTCCCATAAGACCTTCCCTAGGCACCCAACAGATTGTCTTCAATGTGGGACCATCTTTGTTGGGTTGCATAACGTGCAGCCCAGTCCCAGAACATACCTCACAACTTTCCATCTAGGTATCCCAGAGCACTTTACAACAATAGACTGCCTATGCTGGAGAGCATTTGCAAACATCCCTCCTCTCCACCACATTTCTTTTTATTGCCTCCCTTCTACCTGTAATGAAAAAGGTCCCCACCACGGTCAGACCTGGTGCTGTGTGATTGCAGCACAGATCGCAGTGATGAGGGCTTACTAGAGGCCTTTTGTGTGTGCTTAACATTACAGCTGCCAGGGTGAAGAGAAAACTCAACAGTCTCAGCAAGATGGTCTAAATACTAATAAAGTCTAAGGATGATTGGAAGGAGTGGAAATGGGAAAGCCCACAATCCAGGTAATTAAGCTGTAAAGCCCACAGGGGAAGGGCTGTCACCAAGTCATCTGATGTCGGATGAAGACCAAAGCACAGTGTGAGTCTTTGTCTCTTAATCCCCTCCTCCACTCCCCAGCATGTTCTTATTTCCCTATAAAGTCTTTATACGAAAGGTGGAAAAAAATGATTAAAAAAAATCCTGAAGGATAAATCTTGTAATTCAGAGCACCGAACAGCTGGTAGTTTGAAGCGCAGAACAGCAGTTTAGTGATTAATTTACCTCTTTAAAATGCTGAACAATACAACGCAATAAAATATAAAATTTTATTTTGTATGGCCTCCTTCAAACCAACCGTATCCTGGAGTGCTTTCTGAAGTTAAAGTGCAGCCACAGAGTTAAATAATCAGTAATAGCAGAAGGGAGAGGTATAAAGCGAGATGTGTGAGCAATAGAAAGATCTGCTTTTCGGGAACCCCCCTCCAGTCTATTTAATTTTACTGAAAGAAAGTAGACTTTGCCATAATTTTTACATATTGATGGATTTTTGCCTATTTTTAATGGATTTTTTACGTATTGATGGTACCACCACCGAAGAGACTCTGCCCTTTTGTCCTACTGCCCCAGACAGAAGATCCCAGTGACCTGCCATATATTTGCATCTGCAATTTGTGACCTCTCTGGAGACATTGAGGAATGAAGTTCAGCCTTCTCTCGCATAGATAGCTGTGACTGACGTGCCAGTGAAAAGAAGCTTGTGTGTGTATGCGTGTGTGTATGTACAGAGGGGAGAGATAAGAAAGGTGGAGGAGAAATCAGGCGGATGATGATTTTGGTGATGGGGAGAATTGCTTTAGTGTGAGGCATACGTGGGGAAATGCATCCCTGGCGTAACATTGCCGAGCTCCCTGAGACAACATCAGGGATTCATTTTTTAGTCATCAAAATAAGGAACCAGTCTGGCTTCATTTGTCAAGTGCAGCTCAAAGTGGAGGCTTGGAGAGCCCCAGTGTGGGGCAGGGCCAGAGGGTTCTGTACATTTTGGGAACCCTCCATGTCTGCAGCATTCAGGTTTCCCGAAGTAATGCATTGCTTGCCTGTGTTTTTCTTCTTTCACTGGCTAATAATAAGGGAGTTAGTTAGCAGACAGATGCTAAACCCTCTCTTACTGCATTTAGCATTTCAGAATAATGAATAGATTTGCAAATGATGTTTCAAGGCTGCTTCTTTTTCAAACAATAACATTGCTAATGTTCCCAGCTCCTTTGACTTTGCAATTGTCTTCTTCAAACAGTAAAATGTTACAATTAGCTTTCCGGGAGGGCAGAGGGGAAATGTCATTTTTAAGTAATTTCAAGAAATGTCTTTTACAGGGAGAAGTGTATGGTATGAATGGTAAGCAATCTGCCCCAACTCTGTCTAGTGGTGCTGTGCTGGCGGCGCTGCTCTGTAGTACACCCACGTAACATGGGAGCCATCCCCCTGACGTCCATGGAGCAATTTTTTCCCCAGTGGGCTTTTACCAAAGTGCCAGCGAGCTCAGACTCTGGTCCTGAGACCGCAAAGCAAGGCTGCCAGCTGAACACACAGCGTGCAATTTATCTGAACTCTTACGTATTCAGCCCGAAAATCATGACAAATCTCATCGCAGGGTTTTGAAGGTCACCCTCCCAAGAGCAAAATATGTGATGCTGCAGCCTGCAGTTGAAAAGGCACCTTATGCTTTTCAAAACCTGACTGCTGCTTGCCACGCAGGCTCTTGCTCCCTTCCTCTCTGCTAACCGATCTTTAATATGGATCTAATTCCGACTACACTGCAGTGTGGCAAAATCACATTAGGCAGCACAAGGAGACTCGCAGCCCCTTCAAGCATGATAAACTTGAGATTGCTTCCCCAAAGCTCCAATGAGTCTGCATGGGTCAGGAGTGATGGAGAGATGCTGGGGTTCAGGGCTGCCAGCAGCTTACCTCCACTAACACTGCAGAAGGGGTTGTGCCACCTCCTCCTTTAGGAAGAGCAGAGCACAGAGTGTATACCTGCTAACAGTATGAGCTCACTTTCTTTCTGACAATACCCTTGCAAATGACCTGAGTGTAACCCAGAAAGTGTGAGAGTGTGAGGTTCCCCATCCGCACCATGGATAGGTGGGTAGCGAGAGGAGGGCTGGCAGGGAAGCAGCATATCCCTAGCCTTGCTTTGCCTTGCCTTACATTGCCCTACCTTTCCTCCTCTTACCTCACCTTGACCTGCCTTGCCTTGCTTTCCTTCGCCTTCCCCTCTCTTGCCCTGCCTTGCCTTGCCTTCCCTTCCCCTCTTTTGCCCTGCCTTACCTTGCCTTTCCTCGCTCCGGGGATCACAGTGTGGGGCTTCTTCTTGCCCTGGGAGAGCTAGGCAGAAAGGTTGCTCCAAAGGTGGGACGGCTTAATGATTGGTTGGCACAAAACAGCACTTATCTCTTTAAGAAATGGAAATTAGGCCTAATTAGCATATACTGGTTGCAATTAGCATATAAGTCCCGTTCTGGGATTTGGAGGAAGGAAAAGGACCAAGCAACAACTTAATGGGATTTTATTAGATAAAATTAGCCACCACTGAACAGTCATAAAAATATCTAAATTATTAGTAGCTCTGCAATTTATTGTGAGTGCTTCCCGGACATGCTAATATCTGTTGGATATGCATTGTGCCTGCTAATCACAAAAACAAACTGTAGGACAAGTACATTCTATCTGCTGCACATTGCTATGTTGTTCTTGGCACAGTAGGACAGCTGTATACAAATATATATGTGTGTGCATACATGTGACTTGGTTTGAGGGATACGTTTTTGCTAATGCCTTGTGAGTTATGTAAATGGAATACATTCAAGCAAAAATGATGAACCAGTCACTGGAGAAACAATCTCAACTACAGTGCAGGGGGAAGGGAGGGGGCTGAAGCATATAGCTTTTGTTGAGTCAGAATGAAATGCAAAACCCCTATAGTCATGGCAATCCGATGTATTCAGAACCTGCAATAAAAGCCCTTCTGTATAAGACAGTGAGCTCTAGAGACAAAAAGGATTTAAAAAAATGCTCAAAATAAATGTATTTTTCAGCAGATTCATGCTTTCCTTCTTCCTCACACAGGTCTGATGCTCTTTTTAATGAGCACAGAGTACAATACCTGCTTTAGGTGGGGCCCAGTCTATTCTTTCTCTCTAAATGAGATCAGCTGAAGGCAGGTGCTATGGAAGTGACGTGGTAAAGAACCACCATTTTTAATTTATAGAGGTCAGGCAAACTGACCCAAGATGGGATCTAACAGAAAGTTTGCTGTGAAATCTCAATGATAAGAATAATTGTATGTCTCTTGCTCAGATCATTGCTCAGTGTTTGAAGAAGAGATTCCTGCAAGCCTTTTCTATCGAGCATATACCAAGGTGGGACTTCTGTGCTGGGCCCAGCAGAAACTGAGCTAACCAGTAGGTGTGGATGCTGTGGGATTGGGATGATACCAAGGATTATCCTCCTTGTCTTTCTGCATGAATTTGAGATTGTCCCAAAGATTGCACAGACCAGCCTGAGCTCTTGACACCTGGCCATGGCTGTGTTTTCACTGCACATGGGATCAAAGGACAGCCAGAGGTAACTCACTCTTTATGGCTTAGGTTCCTAGTGCATATTTTTGAGGAGTCAAGTTCCTAGTGTTTATTTATAAGCAGTGTGTTTTGTCATGTTATTTATGTGAGTAACTCTATATAAAAGGTCAAGTTTGTCTTAGGTTGGCAAAAGAATAGTAGAGACTAATTTAATATAAGCTAAGGTTAAAAAAAAAAAAAAAGGAAGAAAAAAAAATCTTAAATGGTTGCCATAGCCCATTCTGCCATCCATTTTGGAATAGGATTTGGAACAACTTGTGCATTTCATCTGTTTGATATGTTCAGAGCACGGTGAGTTTCTCTGAAATGTTGACTGTGGTGCCTGATGAGGAGCCCAATTTACATATTCTCAATTTAATCTAAAGTAGGTGCTAATTGATTACTGCTGAATGTCAGCACGCTCTGATTATCTGTTCAAGATGCTCTGAAAAAGAAAAAAAACCTGCAACCCTGAGCTGCAAGTACGAAGCAGGGGGGGCTGAATTCAGCCCACCATGGAAAGACTGTTTACTCTTCCACCTGATATTGCATAAAGGTTTTAATTATCCAGGCCAGAGTCCGTTGAGTGACTTCTACTTTATCATGACCTTCTAAGGCAAGAGAGACAGAGACAGGATTGCCTTTGCTTTCTGTTCTGGATCCTAACACTGTCCTTATGAGTGTACAAGGTAATCCTGCATTTTCTTTCCCTAACTTTCAAGGCATAGTGTGAGATATTGGAGAAAGAAGGCCAGCCTTATGTCATATAACCACACTGGATTTCAGGAGGCTAGCCATGAACCACAGCAGAGTTGTGCTCTCTGACCTTGGGACTGAGGAGAAAGCAGTCTGTAATTCATTCCAACTCTGAGTTCAACTTGGGGAAAATCTCATATCTTTCTTTAATCTCTGATTCCCCTTTCATAACTCAATTGCCCCCCCTTGTAGGCAGCAAGAACTGTCTCCCACTACGTAATTGTACAGGACTTCTCGTAAGGAAGCTTTGATATGTAGCTGAAAACATGTAGACTGATGTAACAGAATAGTAGACTCATAGAACCATAGAATCATAGATTCACAGTATCACAGAATGCCTTGGGTTGGAAGGGACCTCAAAGATCATCCATTTCCAGCTCCCCCAGCACCCCTCATACAGGTGCATTACAGCTTATTTACACTCATAACTCATTTTGTGACTCTTCTCTTCTGCTGAGACCTGAGCGTTGAGATGTCTGGTTGGTTTTAGTGAGTTTTCTTAACTGGGCACTGAGCCCAGCTTTAATTTGTTTACATACTTTGTAGCATGCCAGGTTCTGTACCTGGAGGCAGGTATATATCTATTATTTAAATAAATACTTACACTCTGAATGCAGAATAAGTCACCATAAGCAAAATAATAATAATTTTTAAAAAGCTGAGCTAGATGTAGTGAGGAAACACAGTCTTACTGTTCTCTTTTTTCTTTTCCTTCTCTTTTTGTGGCCAGCTACAATTAAGTAGCAAATTGCTGTTTCTTTGGGTCACGGTAGGATTAATCAACAACACTCCAGTGAGGCCATTTTTTCCTAGCTTCATCTTGGCATGTGGGGCTATTTCCCCAGCAGAAGTGCCTGCTAGTTTAAATCCTGCCATGCAGAAAGCTTTTTCTTTGTGCCTGCTCTCCCTCTGTGGTTTCCACAGGATCTCTGCCCTCCAGCTTTTCCAATTCAGCATTCACGGTACGAACTGGTGTGTTTGGGAAGCTGCCAGGGGACAGGGATATGAGGTGGCAGCCAGCACTGTGTGGAAGTGTTGGATTTGTTATTACTTTTGAGCAGTTAATCTCCATTAGATTGCCCAACTCCTATTATGCATTTCTGATATGGATAAAGGATTGGGTGGGAAATGCTGTAATTAAGAATTTTCCCTTTCTGTTAGTGCTGTTAAGGGCTGAATGCTTAAGTGCTATTTAGCTCTTTCAAGTAGTGGCTCTGAAACTATTTAGCTTGCCTTTTTTTTTTTTTTTTTTTTTAAATCCTGGAGTACTTTGGCCTCCTCCCATGCATGCATTTCTGATACACTTTGCTCTAACCCAAACACTTGCCTCCCTGCTTCCAGCTCTTCATCTCCTGCTGATAGAACGACCCATAGGTCTTATGGCCTAGCAAAAGTATTGTGGCATCCCTAAGCCTGACAATCAGCCCTGCCCTGGACAGATCTGTCCAGCATTTCAACCCACAGTAGATTTTATACTCCGTCACTACCTTACTGCCTGCTCACCCACTCCTCTTTGCCTCTCCTCCTCTCTCTTTCGCCTCTGGCATGCACTCACACTGCCTTCCCCCAGGCCTCCTACCTTCCTGACGGCCCCTCTGAGGTGTGCATGTGTCCTCTCCCATGGCCAGTACCTCTGGGGCCTTCTATCACCTTTGGGCCCCTTTGTTCCTACAGTTATCTGTCAGCGAGGCCTTCATTTTGAAAGCGAATCAAAGGTGGTCTGCTGTGAGAAAATGGAGAAGTGGAGAAATTACTGGGGATAAGAGGAAGCTGACTTTAGAAAACCCTCTTTTCTTCCCTCTTTCTCTTTTTCTGGTAGTACCAACATCGTATGCTATGTAAATTCTTCTTTTCTCTTCATAGGCAAGAGCAGTTCCTATTTTATCACAGGGAAAAACATACCAGCAGAAAGGAGAACATGGTATATATTGCGACTGTAAAATGCTGCATTAGAAGAATTAATACAAATCTCAATGCCTAGGTGATGATTTCAATAAAGTACTAGGCAGGAATCGCTGGAAAGCATAATTAATAATTAGCTATTATCCTATAACCCTCACAATAATTAATGTGCAGTGTTTTGCTTCACCAGTTTTTTTTCAAAATATTTGATTATTTCTGCCTTCGTGGTGTGGATTTCAGGTGATGAAAATGAGTTGCTTTGCACCGGTAGAGCTCCTGAATATGCAATGAACAATCCCGCAGCAGCCAGAGCCCCAGCCAGGGCGGGAGATGAGACAGCGAGCTGGGAAACAAAGGTGAAGGAGAGAGGCAATGAAAGCAAAGCTCTCCGTACAATAGCTAAAATACGAATCTCTGGAGACTTCAAGATATTGCATGAACATCAATTTCGCATGCCTATTGTCTGAGAGGTATTAGTGTGTGTAGGACTCCCCTCCCCCATCTCTCTGAGCATGGGGAGCATCGCAGCAAATCGGGAAATGGCATAATTGAGCCGGCTCCATCGCATCATGGGGTCTCAGAGTGGACAAGGCACCAAGATGACCACCCATCGCAGGCACCTTGGCACTCTGCCCCCTAAAATCACTTCTGAGAGGATCGCGAGGGGATTGAAGCCGCAGCAGGAGACAATCTGGCCGTGGATTTCATTAGTGGTCTCTTTTGCCATCTGTGAGACTTTATGGCTAAGAAGCTGGATGAAAGAGCTTTCTAGAAAATTCTTTAGAGAAAAAACAGCTCAGAAATGCGAGTCATGCTTAGGCCCTTTATGGGGAGCTAATTTTGTGCTAAGGAATAAAACAAAATGCCAGGAGTTCCCGCTGCTTGCGATGTGAGCTAGCATGCAAGTCAGACCATGCTGCTGTGGGTTGGAGGGTACCGTTCCCATCCCTCCCTCTCCTTTCACCCCTAGTAAAAGTTGACAATTAGTTTTTACTGCACATACATGAAGGGAGATACATGCTTTGGCCTCTATGTGAGAGCAATAATTCTCTTAAATTGATGTGTCAGCGAACTAAAACTCAATATTTTTTTCGCATAGTGTATTTTGCAGTCAGAGGACCTTCACTAATCGGAATAAAGCAATTTGGCTCCCTGTCATTGCTCACTGAAAACATATGAGCTGGTTGGCACGTTTGGCCTCCCAGATTTATCAGTGTCTCCCATCTAGTGCATGGGAGGTTCAGGGCTGCAGCTCAGAGAGGAGTGAATTTTTATGAATGCTTTTTTTCCCCTCCCTAAGAATTCCCACAGCTAGATTTATTCCTTAGTTTCAGAAATGTTTTATTTATTGTCCATATCCCATATCCTCTTTAGGTCAAATCGAAGTCATATTTTACATTTTTTATTTGTATTACTATGTCCTTATTGCTTTGCTCATTAAAAAAGTGCAACAGCACTATTCCCATAGCTCTCCTTTCCTTTATTGTGAGAGCACCATGATATGAATGTACACAGCTGTCCTTTTAGAGGGACCACAACATAATGAATTCACTGCATCTTATATCATGTTCACCAAAAGCCAGGGTAGGTGGGATAGCGATGTTTTAATGGCAAGCCTTTACAGCTTGATGAAACCAGAATATGCCCTTTTGTGTCACTGACCCTGTGCCCTGTAGTTCCTTCACTCCCTCTGCAGCTCCAGAGACTGTTCTTTGCCAGATCTTAGAATAGGAGAATCATAGAATCATTAAGGTTGGAAAAGACCACTTAGATTATCTAATCCAACCATTATCCCACCCCACCATGCCTGCTCATAGAATCATAAATCATGAAGGTTGGAAAAGACCTTCAGGATTATCTAGTCCAATCAATCTTGATCTGTGCTTTTGTCTAGAGGAAGGAGTGTTTCCTCTCTTAGATAATGGGAGCCACAAAAATGTGATAGATCCCACTACCAACACCATGTCACACCTCTGATTAGAAAGGAAAGGGTGTTCTCTGATTAGAAAGGAAAGGGTGTTATGCACCAAGTGTGTCAGACACTGATTGCTCTACCACCAGTGTGTATGTTACTTCAATGCCAAGGGGAATGCCTGCTCAGTGTGGGAAAGCTCCTTGAATGTTTGGACAGCTTTTCCAGGGTTTGACCATAACTGAAGGAGCAGCACAGCTGGGGCATTCACTGGAGAGAAACAATGTGGATAGATTCCCATCCTTCCTGTGCATGTACACTACCCGGCACAGGGGTGGGACTAGCACCATTGAGTCCATCAGCCAAGCTAAGCCTTCACCAGGACATGCCAGTCTGGGAAGTGGCATCTTAGCTCAGTCCTTTCCACAAGAGATACAGCTGCTTTACTAGGAAGAAATGCTCTTCTCTATGCACCCTTTTCAGTCTCCTCAGAGTTGACCTGCTGATGGCAGTGGCCAGAGCAGGGCCTGCTATCCTTGGCTTTTCCTGCCTTTATTCCTTCACAGCCTTGGCATGTTGTGGAGGGAATGCTAAGAGGATTGGTTAATAACCAGAGAAAAATGGCCCAAGCCTTTGTAAGTCCATTTATCCTTTTAATCACACTCTCTCTAACGAGCTATATTCTTCTTACTTATCATTTCCTTTGTTCGTGCCTATTACAGTGTTATTCACAGTTTTGGCTCAAACAATACCTCTTAAATAAGAGGATAATATTAAGTGCATCAGCACGAGGAAGGGAAGCTGCTTTTAAAAACTGAAAGTACTGCTTGATTTCCACTTTCAAAGCATTTAATTTCACCTGGTCCACACTTTTAATATTTTCCAATAAAATAACTAGATGGGGGCACATTAAAATGGTCTCAGTTGAGCTGTTTTAATAAAAGGAGAAAGTTTAAAGAGCTCGGCCATGGATGAAAAGCTATTTAAAGCAGGCAGGTTGGATATTTCTGGCATGGATGCATGAGGTATCTGCCTCCACCTCTAATTAAAAGGCCTATATTGTTCAGCTCTACGACACTCCACATGATAGACATATTAAAGACCCAGGAGACCACCATGTTGTCCTGCGTTGCTTCTTACTCTAGTAATGACTCTGTCTGCATTCCTGGGCAAGGTTGGTGCTTTGGGATTTGCACCCCACAGCTGCAGTCTCAGGAAGTATCTCCTGGAGAAATGACGTTGTCTTCCTCTGAAAATTTTGCTTTGTTCTGCAAGTCTCTCCATGCAAATTGTATCATTGACAATTCAGGGGGGATTACACTGACAGATGAAAGAACCAGTGGGTCCTTTTCCTGAAGTCACTGGCCTATCAGTACTAGCAGAGAGTTGGATTTACTTGAATGGGGAGCAAGTACCACACTGTATCTGAGCAATTCCCAGCCTGTGGGTTCTGCTAAAAATGAAGCTGAAAAGGGCAGCAAGTGGGCTAATAGACTGAAAACTTAACATACAGGATTCAACCATCAGCCTTGGTGCTAACTGTGACTTGCAACCCTGCAATCCTTCGTAATGTGATACCACAGTTTTATGAAATACGAAGCAGCCACAATGCTCTCCGGCAATTTTCAACTCTACAAAAAGAGGCTCCAAAAATGATCTGTCTTTTTGAAAAGCTGGCTTAGAGAGGCTTTGAATAATGAGTAGGCAGTTTGCTATTTCACCATGCACAGCTCTTGTGTATCAATAGGTGGAAAGTGTACATAGTGTTTTAAAATACAGATGTCTCAAAGTGCAGGACAGTTTTTGCTGAACTTGTGCAGGGATAGAAATATGTGCATGTTTATAAACCTCCATGGAACTCCCCTAAGATTTTTGTAGCAAAGCTGTCTTTCACTGAGGGTTTCCTGGTGAAAGAGTTTGGGAATTTCCCCTCCTCCAAGTTTTCTTTTTCTTGTATGTAAACATCCATTGCAAAGCCTGATGCTCTTTGTAGGTGATGAGACAGCCATTGTGTAACTGCATGGAAACATTATTAGTATCCTCATAAAATGCAATTACTGTCTAGAAGGAATACTCTGATGGCAATAACAGCATTAGAATTCTTCATAGACAAAGGAACTAATTAATTCTGGCATCAAATAAGACATGTGGGTAGTTAATTGTTTTAAACCCCATTTCACAGCTAGGTGTAGGAGCAAGTAGGACTGTATGTCAGCGATATCATGGAAAGACAAATCAAGTGACTACTGTGATGCTAGAAAACCAAGCGAGAAAGAGGGGCAAGAATTTGACATTCTTAGATTCCAGGTGGAACTTCTGTTAATTACATTATATCTTGAAGATGTCATGTGTATTTGATATATTTTTGTTGGCCATTTCAATTGCATGTTAGTTCCCTACGGTTTTTAATCTTATCTTTTAAGTTCAACATTCATTGTGCAAAATTCTAACGGCAGATGACATTTTAATGGGGGATTTCAGAGCAACCTGAAGCAAATTTTCTCCTTGTATCTCTGCTTTCACTGTTTCTGGTACAGATCTTCTCAGGATAACAACACAAACAAAATGTTGCTGAGATTTTAACTGCACCATCAAGTAAGAGTAGCATATACCTTTGTCTGTGTTGGCATCTCTAAGAAGAGCTATAGTGGTGCAGCTGCCATGTAACCAGTAGTTGACACATGAAACTCATTTGTTCCTCCAAAAGTCCTTTTTCCTAACTGGCAGTATTGAAGAGAAACCACCTGGTCCCTGTGTTCTTGACCATCTTGGTCATGTCCTCATACTTCATATGCTCCAAGCCTCCCCTGGCTGTATGCTGGCCTTCGTCACACTGGAGAGCAGCAAGTAGTAATAATTGGAGAGTGTGAGAAGCTTTATCAGTGTCTCCACAACATCCTGCATCCTAAGCTCCAGCAAGAAGAAAACATCCCTAGATAGTGAAACAACAAAGATAGTGTTGGTAGGTGGGGACCTCTGCTCCCTGCTAGTTACCCACTGCTAACAGCCATAGCTTCTTCCTGGTTCTTCATTGTGCACAGACCCTTCTACAGACAAGGAGACCACCATGAAGCTGCAATTGGAATGGAAGAACACTTCTTACATTTATCCCTCACATGGTATGAAATAATCCCATGAACTCCAGCAGACAGCCTGTGAGTTTAGGAGTCTTGTTTCTTGTGTCCTCTAGCCACCAACGAGAAGATACTGGAGAAAACCAATGTCACTTCTTGCAGCTCTTGTATTTTGCATGCTAGCCTCCCCTCTGTTGTCTGCCTCATGCAGCATGGTTTGAGATTTCATCAAATCACAGTTGCAGTTGGCATAGCTGTACCTCGAAATGCAACTTCAATACAAGGGAGAGCACTAGTCTCTCCTGTGCTTGCTCTATATTCCTGGTTGCATTTGTTCGTTGCTCCATTTAGCGACGTGAAAGGTAGAAATAGAAATGCTTTGAACAAGTCCCAGGGGCTTGAGAACAGAAAGCGGAATATATCTGAGAAACAGAAGAGTGCCTGAGAAAGTTATCAGTATGAGAGACCTCAAGCTGAGTGACTGAGAGTTGACATTCCTTCTATTTATTTATAAAATTTGTAACTGTGGAAATTAGCCTTAGAAGCTGTAGACCCATTACTGTTAGTTTTATCATCCTTCTAAGACATACCCTGAGGCATTCCTGGAGATTGAATCCTATTGTGCTTTGCAATAAGCCCATAATTGATTATGCTATGGAGCTTTAATATGGGTTGAGAAATAGAATCCAGAGTAAATACATTCAGAATTTTGCTAGCAGGCCAAATTTAAAGCTGGTTTTCTAAACCTACCGGGATTATTTCTTCTCAGCTAATGATTTAATTTGAACCAGCCACCCTAAGAGGTGCAGTGTGTGAGTAAGTCCAGGCTATCTGCTTGCTGGGCTTCTTTAAAGAAGTTCATCCTCTCTACTTCACCTGCAAGCTTGTAAAGCTAAAATTAGGTTATAATATTGTTCATTACAGCCACTGTAGGTCCTGCCTGGCACTCCCCACTGTAGTGCCATCAGACACAAATTTGCAGATTTGTTTCAGTTCTGAAAAAATAGGTTCATTTCACCATATTCGCCAAAAATGAGGGAGAACCGAGTTGGGTGGTAGTTTGTCTTTATATCTCCCAGCTTGAAGTATAGTCCATGTAGCTTCCTAGTCATCATTAGATATTTTTTTCCCAATTCACAGATTAAAATCTGTCCTTTCTAGAAGAAGGTTGTCCATTTTGCTCCTTCACGAGGGATGAGAAGGATGTTGATCTTTTCTCATCCTTTCATTAGAAAAAATTGTCTTTTTTTCCCTCTCAGTTACTAAGGACCGTATTACTTCCTTTGATATGCAGGTGGTGACTGTAACTAATTTCACAATGTAAAGTGGGCTAACCTGTAGGTCTACTAGAAATTGAAGCTTCTTATACTACTTGCTATCCAGGAAGAATTCTAAACAAGTAAACTCAAGAATTTTGTTACAAGCAAAAGAAATGTTGTTCAGAAGTGACAGAATTAGCACTGCTTTCTGACCATTTTAAATCCTCCTTTTGTTTCTGGGCTTGAAATCTCAAAGGCAAAATTTGTTTGTGAGATTCAATCTTCAGAATTGGTTTAGGGTAGGGTTTTTTGGTTCACAATATATATTTATTTGAAAATGCTCATGAAACATTGTTATTGTCTGTGCAGGGTCTTAAGGGAAAAAACAATTAGTTTCATATTTCCCAGGTGGAAAAGAACTCTCTCTCTCTTTTTCTTTCTTCCTCTCTTACTTTTTCTCATTAAAAATTAAAAAACTGAGTATTTACCCCAAACCACCATACCACTGGGTCTGTTCCATTAAAAACTGATATACTATGCCCAATGTGCTAAGTATGCAAAATCACCTTTTGCGTGTTCTCACCAAATTTATTATACTGTATTTTTGTATTCATTGACCAGTTAAGGGGAAATAGTGCAAACTAAAGAGGGAAAGTGTCAAACTGGAGAGAGCTGTAATGAAAGAGCATCTTTATTTCAATGTTTGAGCTCTTCCTTATTCTTTGCCACTATAAAAGGACATATATTATCTTTGATCCATAATGTTTGCAGCTGCACAAAGCTGGAAATGGGACAACAGATGTGTATGGGAAGACAAGGCACAGGAGTACATGAACAGAAAATCCTTAACATAAGCTTTTTTTAGCTAGCATAGCAGCATCGTCTTTGAATCAAGTTTTGGATCAGATGGCAATTTAAATTTCAAGAAAAAATGAATGCTGGGTAAATTTTGTAAGAAAGACATGCTCCTCCTGACACCAGCCTCAGTTATACTATGGAAATGCATACCTGGTGTTATGCAATAAACTGAAGCTTTAATGCCATCTTTTCTCACTTTTTAACTGCGTTTTCATTGCCCCAGGAAGACTTTGCATGCAAACTGCCTAATTTTTTCTCTGGCCTTGGGAGGTTCTTAACTCTGCAGACAATAGCCCTCTGCAAAGCATTGCTATACAGAAGATGTTTTTCCCATCTGAAAACAACACCTAGAGCTGTTTCAGACAGGAGGAGATGATATCATAATTTAAATTCAAGGTTTTCCTGAGGATTAAGAGGTTGCAATGAGGGGTTGGCTGCAGAGATTCTGGGAGAAAAGCTTGACTGGCTTGAACAAATGTAGATCAAAATGTAAAATCATTGCTGACATTGCTTGTAATAACTCATACAGGAGTAAGAAACTATTGGTGGGCTGGTAGAGGTACAGCTCTTCCCTGTGTGAATCTCTAACTCTCAGGACTCAGGAGCTGCAAGCACACACATGCACGCTCACACACACACTGGGCTATATATGCGCAAGTATTTGTGCTTGTACTTAAAATACACAAATTTGGAGGGACAGTGAGTAGACTTTACTTCATGGTGCTTTATGAGCATCTCCAAAGAGCATAGAATCATAGAATCATTAAGGTTAGAAAAGACTTCAAAGATCATCTAGTCCAACCAGCAGCCTATCACCACCATGCGTCCCATAGCTGCGTCCCTCAGAATTTTGATTCTTGCTCTCATTTGTAACCTGGCATATTCCCCCCACTTCTGCCCATGTTTTTTGTGAAGTGGGAAAACAGCATTGTCTGATGAAAAAGTCTGTTTCGGAATGACATCTTTCCTATCTTGATATATATTATTGTAATTCCTTGGTATATTTACGAGATCTTTATTAAGGCAGGCCAGATTTATTTTTCATTTGTGTTAAATCATTTGTGCCCTTTTAAAGGTGCACCATATCCTCAGCATTGGACTTTCGGATATCTGCCTGACAATGATGAAGTGGTCTGTTCTAACAAATATGCTAAAATGTTGTCCCGTTGCATATTCTGTGCTATTTGTGAAATGTTAGTAATAAGGAGGGACAGCTAGATATGGAATGAATTTGGTATGAATTTATTTTAATTTTGGTAAATTGCTCCAACCAGACCGAGCTGGTGGTGATCAGTGATTACTGGATTTAGCCAGTCACAGTCTCCCTTTCCAAAGGAGCTTCCCCATATCTAAACAATTGAATTGGGGTCATTGCCAAAGCACTCATTGCTAGTTTGCAAAGACTGCTCGTGAAGCTCTGCTTTCTTATTTTGGTGTCTGGGTGACAGTTCTGATTCATCCAATAAAAGGGATACTACCAGTTGTGGTTCTAGTACGGTAACACCAAAAATTAGCTTCTAATTGGTATGCAGAGTCTGGAGCAAATTTGCTCCTGTTAAGTATGCCGGTCAGGTTCTTGGGCTTGTGCATTCTGGCTAGCCTCTGGCTAGCCAGGGAATTGGATGCCTTGCTTATATGCTGCAGCTTTTCCAAGGGAATTTGTCAGAGTAATTAACAAAACCCTCTCTTTTCCTCTACAAGTAGCATGTGTGCCATCTCAAGCCTCTTGAGTGATGAAACATCACTCATCATATAGGACAGCAGCTTCAGCAAAGTGGTCAGAGCCTGGCTAGGCATGTGGTCTGGGCTATATCACGGTTGGGCTAGATGGTATTAGTGGTCTTTTCCAACCTTAATGATTCTACAATTCTGTGTCATCCTGGATGGGAAAGATGACTACAGCCTAACTTTGCCCACACATGAGGTGCAATCCAGCCATGGCATATGAGTTCCTGATGCATGGGCAGGGCCATATCCAAGCCCTGAATTTGCAACAACCAAACTATCACGAGCTGGTGACATGAACCCAAATGTTGCTTGTGAATATTCCTCCTTTGGGAATAACAGGAAAGCTTCTGTTCCTAGAGGAGTTTCCTCTATGTCTTCCTCAGGAAAATGAGCCTTTGAGCTCAGTGACAAGGACAGCAGCAAAACGTGTCTGTGCAGTAGAGCCCCATGGCCTCTTAGAGTCCTCAAACTCCTGATGGATGGATCAGATCTGACTTAAACAACAGAATGAGTGCTATTGATGTTTCTCTGCTATGTTGCTGTTTTTTTAAAACCGTCCAACTAACAAGGCTATTCTGAATCTTTTCTCCATGTTAATGAAAACAGCCTCAGGACTTTTTCTCACCCAGTTCCACACTTTGCCTTGTCGTCAGATTAGAGAGCAGTATAGAATGGGGAAGAAGCAGAAGAAATCTCACTGTGAAGAATGCAAAGGGAAGGTCACACAGGTTAGAAGATGTCTATCAAATCAACTCATTGTCATAGAGAGGAAGGGGGGGCACATTAATTTGGGAAAGCAGTAGATGCAATTTCCCACTCTGATAGAATGTTTTTTTGTAGCATACGCTCCATTGATTTCAGGAAAATTTGTTTTGATTTGCAGCAGAGAAAGGAAGGAAAGAGTGGAGGCCATTGTGTTTAAATCTCATCCGAACACAAACTGAGAAAAACTTTGCAGACCTTTGGACTCTGGTCCTCGATTTCCATTGCTGTGCCTCACTGTCAGGTATTTGTGGTCCTGCTAAAGCAGCCCATGCTTTTGTTTTGCCCATAACAATCTTAAATACATGCCTAAGGAGAAGTGTGGTGGAAATGCCTTTGCTGTAGAGAGACTTGCAAAGAGGTATGTGAGCCTGAGAAACCAAGTGGTTCCATTGATGTTCACTATAGCCAAGCAGGCAGATCTGGACTCACTGGAGAAGAAAAGGGAGATGATTGGATACATGATATATCTACATGCCATGAGGCGGGTTGTGTGACACCTTCAAGCAAGAATCAGTAATAGTGTTTAGAGCTGTTAAAAGCATTTCTTATTTTTCTGAAAAAAAAAAAACACAAATGCTGGCACTGAACAGATATTCATTTCTGTCTCAGATTTTGCCTTTTTATTTTCTACTTTGTGGAAATGCACCAAAAGAGACTGCCTGGCCAGCTGAGAAGATAGAGACATGCATACACAGACAACTTTCCCTGGGCCCATATTATGCAATCTGTGCCATTCATGATGCAAGTGAAAAAAGTCAGACCTATCCTACCTTCTCGGCTCTTGTGTCCCAACTATGGAGAACAGCAGCAAAAGGGGGATTCTCATCCAAGACACTGGCCCAAACTCAGCCTTCTATAGATGTCAGTCTAGTGGAGAGTTAATACTAGCTTGTGATTACTCAGGCTATAGTATTTATGGCAAAGTGACACATAAAGCGATGCTTGGCAGCTCCTGCTTTATCAATAAGATGACTGAGATCCTTAAAGGCTCTATAGCTAAGCTGCAGATTCATCATTTGCATTCCAATTATCTATGGAGAGCTGAGGTGTGTAGGTGACGCACTAAAGAAGACACCTCGTGTCTTACCACGTTGAAGTCTGGGAACTGCTTAAGCTGACTTTGCAGACTGTAAGAATGTGATTGAAAAATCTGGTTGGAGGGCAAATTTGAAAATTAAGCAGGGTCTTGAGGGAGTGGACCCTATGGAAACCATTCCAACCAATGAACACCATCAGAGGACTTCTGCACTGTTTGTACAAGGAGCATAATGTTTGCTTAAAACGGCTGTCATCCTTGTACAGCAAGGCAACAGAAACTATTTCAAAGAAACTGAAACCAAACAGAGGTGTGGTAAGTTACTTGGAGTCTGAAATTCAAGTTGTGTGGTACAGATGTCATAGAATACATCACATCACATGGATGATCTCTATTACTGGAGCAGTGTAATTTCTAGAAGTTAATTTCCATTGTGGAAAGGGTTTTTTTGCTTATTGAGAACTCACTGGTGGAAATAAAGTATGTTAAAAATGAGCTGAAGTAGCAGATTCCTATTCTAGCATTTATAACTTCCATTTTACTCAAAGTACTACCAAAGTTTTGAGGTCCCTTGTGCTCATTGTGTTCAAATATTTAATGACGGTTTCTTCCTGGATTCAGTCCCTTTAATTTAAACGGACCAAAATGCAGTCTGCTTGTTTCCAAGGGGAGTCACACACAGCCATAGACTCATAGAATTACAGAATGGTTTGGGTTGGAAGGGACTCAAAGCCCACCCACCCCAACCCCTGCCGTGGGCAGGGCTGCCCCCCACCAGCTCAGGCTGCCCAGGGCCCCATCCAACCTGGCCTTGAGTGCCTCCAAGGGATGGGGCACCACAGCTTCTCTGGGCAGCTGTGCCAGCGCCTCACTGCCCTCTCTGTAAAAAACTCCCCCCTAACATCTAATCTAAATTTCTCCTCTTTTAAAGCCATCAGTAGCCCTTTTCCAAAACTTCCAAGCCCTTTTTGGATCCCATATGCCCATTCTCTCTGATATTTCCCATGATTCCACTCTCCAAAATTCTGTATCTATCTGTATCTATCTGAGGTATTATTTCTGCTTCTTTTTTTTCTTTTCATTCATTGCATTTTTGTATGCATTGACACAGAGCCCTCTATTAAGGCTATGCCTAGCAAACATCTTTCTATACTGTGCATATTCTTTACAAGCTTCACACGTCTTCATGTGAACCTTGATATGAACCCATGTTTTGGCTGGATGGTGCTATTGCTTCAGTCAGCTGTTTTCATGGAAGAGCTTATGGCTTCTCACAATTATTTTCAAAGAAGAGTGGATGTTTCACCCAAATATATTTAATCCACTATGATATACCTTCTGATGCTTCAGCTAGAGAGTTAAAAATGGAGACTGTCTGTTATTCCTCGAAAGTACAGTGTCTGGGGCACTGCAGGTATTTGGGTGCTATTTGTACAACTGCATAATAACAAACTAACATCGTACAGAATGTTCTTCAGAGAGGAGACCAGAACCCAGAGCCTCCACAAAGGAGAAAGCATTTGTGTCTAGTAACTTGTGCCTGGCCTCCCTGAGCCTGAATTCAGAAGGCAGATGGAACAACGTCAAAAATTCCCTACAGAGAACATCTTATGTGAGGAAGGGCAAAATAATAAAGATGCAGTGTGAGAAGCTTCGTAGCAGCAGCCCTCACTTCCACTCACACAACCCCGAGGGCTGTCCCCCTCCCCAGAATTTCATTGCATCTTCTCCTTGTTCTTTCAGAGCAGATCGTTAGCAATACCACTCTGCTTTTGCATGGCTGTGCGTCATGGAGCTACCGCGAGCATTTTCCAGGATTAACTTAGCTCTGCTCCTCAATTGGTTTCAACGTGTTTAGCAAGCCTTTTTTTAGTCAGCATGGAGAAGTTAATGCTCTTAGTTCTCAAGCTTTTTACAAGTGCATGAAGCCAGATCATCCCCTCTCAGTTTTGCCATAGAAGGGATGTAGCTAGCATAAAGTACCCGAAGTCAGTTTGAAGTCTCTTGGAGGAAAGAGACCAGAGCTTAGGAGATCTCAGCCTCCAGCTTTTTCATCACCTCAGGACTTTCCTATGTACAAACTGCAAAGCAAGGCTTGGGCAGATGTTGATGAAAGGTTCTCTCAAACCCAAAGAACTGCACAGAAGAGCCCCATTCCCAGGAAAACCACTGGGAAATACATCCAGACAGAAAACTCATGATTCACAGTGAGACAAATTCACAGTGATGGCTGTATCAGATTCTGGCTGACCTGGAGAATGAATCTTCCCATTCCCAGGGAAAGAGAATGGAGGCCAAAGCCTAAGAGACTGTCTCTGTGCATAAAGTCCCCAGCTCCTGGTCCTTTGGGTAAGGTTGGTTTCTTGCTTGGATAGCATTGGTGAGATTGTTGTTAAACATATTTTCTTTCTGAAAGAACTGTAAGAAGACATTCAGGATGCATTTTGCTAGGCACGGCTCAAACATCCTGCAGTATTGCCCTGAAAAGCTTACAGTGTAAAGGAGTTTCATGAGGTAAATAAAGGTGTTTGGGGATTTTATTTGGGAACATGCTCCCAGGCTCTTGAGTTATGAAAGGGAGTGTGTGTCCTCCCACAGGAGAAAGAGACAAAACACACGCAGAAGAAAAAAAATATATTTGTTCCCAAAGGTATACACTCACTGCTAATCAGGATTAATCCTGAGCTAAGTAGCTCAAATACTTCTGCAAGATGGGAAAAACATACTAGGCCACAGTTGGTCAACTGTTTTGACTGGCACAACGGTTTAGAGGACATATATGGATCGTTCATCTCTCTTTCCTCCTCTTTAGCTCCTTTTAGACAAAAAATAAAATTGATGTTAGTTTAATACTGAACTAATGTCCAGTTATATAACCTTGTTAAGCACTTGACAAAGCTGTGGAAAAAAGCTTTTCCTTGCAGCTTTCTGTTGACTCAGAGATTCTGTGTTTGTTAGATCTGTACCACACAGCAGCTATGGAAGAACAAATGAAAACTCACTGAGCTTGGCCTAGTGGATCATCCACCAGGCTGCCTAGCACAGGGACATTAGGGCTGTGCTTCTGTGAGCAATGGGCAGTCTGTTACCTCCAGCAGAGGGTTGGAGTCATATGAATGGCTGAACTTATGTATGGCACCAATCAAACTGAACAGAGCTTCCTAGACCTAAACTTTGTCAGAAAAATATCTGCTGAAACCATTTGCTGTTCATGAGTTTTCCGCATCTGACTTGGAGATATTTTTGAAATATTTTCCCACTTAATCACTTCTGCTGTCTGTGGTTTTGGTGGTTGTGGTCTCTCGATATCCAAGTAGGTCTATCTTCCCCATCATCCCAATGGCAAGAGTGAGTGAAACAAGAAACCCAAGAGCTTGAAGAATTCAGCTGGTTGCACTGAAGTCTGAATGTTTTGGCTTAGCGGGGCAAAAAGATTTGTTGAGAGCTTTGTAACTGCAGGATGATTCCAGGCCGTAGGTTGCCAGAATGCACCAAATTCCAGGATGCCCCCATTGAGGGCACCAGAGGAACCCGGCAGCATGAAAGGTGACAGCACTGGCACCTGCAGCCTGCAGGCTTATTTGGTCCCAGAATCACAAAGTGGGAAAGGATCATCAAATCCAGCTCTTGGCTCCACACAGGACCACTGAAAATCAAACCCTATGTCTGAGAGCACTCTCCAGATGCTCCCAAACTCTGGCACTTGGGACCATGCCCACAGCCATGGGCAGCCTGTTCCATGCCCATCACCCTCTGGTGCAGACCATTTCCCTAATGCCCTTTCTGACAGTGGGTTAAGTGGTGCCTCACATTGGAAGGGAACATGCCCAGAGTTTGCTTACACAAGGAGAAATGGGAATGTGCACATGGAGGAGGAGTGTTCTCTCCTGACTTTTTCTGTGGACTCCTTGATGGAAAACAATTCACTGACATGAAAATGGATAGCTTCTCTTGCTGTTTAGCCTATGGCATCATGCAGCTGGAACCTGCATTCAGGGAAACAGCAGATTTTTACCCAAAGCAATCTACATCTGGATTTTCTCCCATTTTCATTTTAATTTGGAAACTGGAATTGAACCATTGATATGCATGAAAAATAATAAGTTCATCATTATTATTTCAAGATATTTTGTTTTCATTAAAAGCAGCAAGCAGCAGGGGCCATGGAATTCTGCCTCTCATTCCTCCCCTCTCTGAGCTGTTTCACACGGCGTGGTGCTCAAGGTCTTCCCTGGCAAAAGCCCAGTATGCATTTCCACTGTTTTTGTGTGATTACAACTGTGTTCTTTCAGTCAGATTTTTTGTTTTGACAGAGTTTCTGAGTTGGATTTCCCCTTTACTCTTAGTGGATTTAAAAATTAATGTAGCTTACATGTGGGTCATTCATCCAAGCAGCCTATTGCAAAGAATTATTTGGAAAAAAAAAACCAACACTTTAGGCATTTAGCTCTTTCTAAATCTCCTGCATTTTTGAGAAGGAAAGGAATGGAAACTTTGCAGTAGATCAGTTATTGTTTGCTCTCTCTCTGCATTCTGCAGTATTTGCATATATAGTGGCACGCTTGCCATATATCTCTAGCTAGAAAGCACTGTGAATTGTGCATGCAGGGTACTTTTTATCAGCAGGCAGTGGTTATGTGTCCAGGCAGGTGCCTTTGCTTGGCCCTGCTGCACCAATGTATTTCTGGAGGGTTTTGTTTCCCTGGATTTAGATGAGCAGAGCTGCATATTTGAATCCACCCCGCTGTCTCCTCGCTGAAAAGGCTCTGAAATGGATTTGTGAGTCTCAAATCAGTCCCTGGGGCATCCTAGTCCACGCTGTAAAACCACCGTATGTAAATTGTCGCAGTTAAATAAGTTGCTGGGAGAAAGGGAGACCGGGAATTGGAGGAGGCCCGGTGCCTCGCTGCTCTCCCTGCTCAGAGGTCACTGCGGCAGCAGGGAGGAGACCGTATGGCTGCCATATGTGCCGAGCACAGCAGATGGGGAAGTCATCTCAGCTACCCTTTTTCTGCAGAAAAAAAAACAGAAATCAGAAATGGAACGTAAAAAAAAGCAGGCTCCTTTCTGTTCAGCTGCAGGATTGGGGCGGAACAGGAGCGCAGGTCCACTCTCAGAGCATTTCTGGGATAATTCATGAGCTGATGTCAAAGGGTTTTCATCTCTTTGGGGAAGTCCGCTGAGAATTTATTGCTGAGCCATTAACCGATTTTTAAACTACTGGAGAGTAATGTAAATAAGTGGGATCCCTACTTGTCACACAGCCACTATTAGGTCAAAATGCACACGTGGGAATCGCTGCTTCAAGTAGGGGGTAACATTTCACACACAGCTACACAACTGATGGAGACCCCTGCATGGCCCCTTTATCCAGAGCCCAGATTTTGGCTCTCCCTTCCGAGGGCTTAACAAGGACTTGTGAGAGAAGAAAATGCCCCTGTTCCCCATTGCTAATGGACACTTGCAGCTCCTTGCCCTTCCACCCACACCAAGGGCGAATGACACGGTACCACGGTGCTTAAGGGCAGCAGGCATGCTCCTTGCCATCCAGCTGGTGCTCCTAGTTTCCCTAGTGCTGCACCCACAAAAACATCACTTCTGCCAAAGCCCAGGGATTTTTCCCCATTCCTACATTAACAGTGGGAAGTAGAAATGGCCATTTGTGATGGCAGCAACAATCAAATACCATGGGGTTTAATGAGTTTTAGCTTCTGGCTTTTAGTTTCATTAAAACCATAAGCCTTTCAACAGAACTATTTACCACCTTTACAAACATAGAAAAAAGAAAAAAAAAACAAAACAGCAGCAGATGTAGCGGTGGGATCACTTCTAGAAAAATGTATCTTCAGCAATAGGTGTTGCTTTGTCCAGCACAAGTGGTTGGTTGTTTGCTTTTTGTCCCTCATGGAGGAAAAAATAATAACTTTCCTGTTCCAAAATAGATAATCATGAATGAAACCCAGACATGTTAAATATCACAAGCAAGGACTGATGTGCCCAGGTGCCTGAAGTCCAAAGAAAAGAGTCACATTAATGTCAATGTGCTTTGGATCATTAGCTCTTAAGCCTCTAATGATGTTCCCTAATGACCTTACTACTCTTCCTCCTCCATCCCTGTAACCTGCAGGAGCCATGCTAACATTTCAGGCGTTTTCTTTAAGAGAACCTTTGAAAAAAGCATGCAAGTATCCCAGTAAAATATAAGAGACATTACCCGTTGGGAGCCTGGAATGTAATTTATAGGAGGTTGTATCCACAATATTCATTATGCGAAGGCTCAAGTTCTTATTCATTTTTTATTTCATTCATTTATTCTGCTACAGGGACGAGAATAAAAAAGAACACCTGTCCCAAGATTAAGACAACTTGCCATCAATTTCAAACTGCAATATAGATGCTGGTTGCAAAAAACCAGCCCCTTGCACACACGCTGCCATATACCACCCAGCAGTCAGCACTTTCTCCTGGCCAAAGCCACGGCTGGGGCAGAGCAGCATCAAGGAGCTGCCTTCAGCCTTCTCTGGGTGAGATCTGGAGTCCACACACTTTGTGCCCATAGAAAGCTCCCTCCTCTGCAGTGTTAAGCCCAGCTTTGCTTCCAGTCCATTAGTTCATCTCCCAGTGCCCTCTTGATGCCTGGAGGAGGAGGCACTGGGTGACCCCAGCAGTTGCTCTCCCTCTACAGGGACCACAAAGACTTCTACCTTGTCAGCACAGTGTAGGCTTAAAACACATGCTTTGAACATAGATCCTTGAGCACTGCAAGGAAATTTGTTTCTATTTCCCTCCTAAAGTAAAGGCACTACGAATACTGCAATCTTGTACTGTGGTATGTGCAACCAGAAGTTGGACTCAATGATCCTTGTGAGTCCCTTCCTACTCAGGACATTCTGTGATTCTGTTATTCCACCAAGTAGATCTGTCTTGCTGCCTGTTCTTCCTCAGACCCAGGGAGCCACAGTCTCAGTCTGGATCTGGCAGAACACATGCAGCACAGCACAACCAAACCAGGCCAATAGAGGACTTATATTGTTATCCAGAAAAAGACCTAAGAAAATTCTCCAGAGGACAAAACCTTGGAGGAAACCACCAATAAGTGAGTCAGCAGGAAACATTTTGCTGACTGCCCATCTGCTGATGCAGCATGGCTGCCCAATCACTTTCAGTCACCTTGGGGAGGCATCGAGGCACCTGGAAGGAGGCAGCCGCCCAGCCTCAGCCTCTGCTCCCTGCCATAGAGGTATCCTCAATGCGTGGGATGAATTGCCCCCTAGAGGTGCTTTTCTCTCTCTCTGCTTAGTGTGCTAGAAGCTTGGGCAACCAGGCTGTACCTGGGCCTTTAAATAGGCAATATTCACACAGTTGATTCCTCCCTTAATCTCCATAAACTCAGTCTGCAAAATGTCTGGGAATTCAGCCTCTTGTGATCATTTGTCCCCCCTCTCTGAGGTCTTGGTTGGGCACTGCAGGAATCTTTGTGCAATCAATATTAACTTCATTAACTAATATTAAATTATTAGTAGTACAGACAAACCGTCCCTCGTTCTGAATATGCGAACACCGCGAAAATAAATCGAAACAGTAGAAGAGATCTTTGCAGTAACGCAACTTCAAAGCTGAAGTTGCAATCACACAGAAGCTAGGGAATGCAAATGTGTGGTAATCGGAGTATTGTAGCTCATCCATCCAAATGTTAATAGTATTTTCTCACCATATATTACATTAGCATTAATGGCTTAAGTTCAAATTCTGCACTGTTTTCTACAATTATGACTCATTTTTCAGCTAAGGGCACAATCCATGGTAATCAGCATTGCAGGAGCAGGATTTTTAAAGGCTTATGTGAGCATGCTGTGTGTGCGATTCTCCCCATAATACATTATGAAGCCCCTGGCCAAGGCCAACAAAATGTAGAAGCATGCTAAAAGTTGCCCAGTAACTCAGTTCCTGTGACCATAGACAGCAGTAAAAAGAAAAGAACTGCCACTGGAGAGGATGCCACGTGCAGAATGAGCTCAGCCATGGTAAGGCACTGGAGAACTCACGTCTTCCTAAACCAAAGCAGAAATAATGCTCACCTCTCAGTGCCCAAAGCCACCTGAGCCTGACACACATCTCCTGTCCATGCCAGTGTTGTGAAAATACAACAAAAAAATATTGTGGGTTGCCACTCTGAGGATTGTTTGGACAGACTAAATTAGAAAAGGAATACAGAATAAATGTATGAATTGTTATGTATCACAGCTACAGTCATTAGTAAGGTGCTATAAGCCAGAGGGTGTTGTCTTTTTTTTTATTAGAAATAGCCCTAGAAATAAAGTTTACTTCTACCTAGATAAAACCAAGGCTGTCTCTAATCCATCTCCTTTTCCTGCTTAGAACTCAGGGTGGAAGTTCTGGAGGTTTTGGTTGATGCTTGTTCCTAATTTATTTTGCAATCCTGCTGAATCTTGCATTTCTAAGTCACCAAGCACTCTGAGCAAACACCCACGATGCTCAGAAGATGCCTGTGTGGCAAGATGCTTTCAGTATCTCCAGCTCAGGAGCAATTGTAGTGAGATATAGCAAGAAGTGGTGTAGCTTGCCTCTGTGCTGGCCAGAGAGAGACAGGACCAAGGCCAGAGCACAGGAGTCCCATGATGCAGATGAGCCCTCCTTTGTTGCTCTGTTTGTGGGACCCTTAGCAGAATGCCCAAGCCCCAAGGGCTCACCACATGCTTATGGGCAGTCTGAACAGACTCTTGCTTTCAATGTTCGTTTTTCACTGACATTGAACTTTGAGTTGAACTTCACCTGTTGTCCTCCCTAATGAGCTTGCCTTTGCTTGTATTCTTAGGTAGAAGGGAGAGCGGATGGCAGGTCGCTGGGTTAATCTGCATCTAATCTGCAGCACAGTCACAACACTGCACTGAAAGCATGTTCAGCTCCTGCTGTGAGCGGCTCTCCTGCCTGCTGGGGCAGGCAGCCAGGCTTTTCCGCTACAGAGAGCGTGACAGCATGGTGGCAGGTCTGAAGGGGATGATCTCTGTCCCTAAGCAGGGGCAAGGCCACATGGCATTTTGTGGGTACACAGGAACATTTTCCTTTTGAATTTCTAGTCAGCTCTACCAAAGAAACTGTTTTTATTTGTAAAAGATAACAAGGTAGGCAGCCCTACTCACATGATGCTCTCGCTCTTTTCTGATCTTGGAACTTGTTGTTCCTTTTGCGATGAGTCTCTGCTGTGAAGGTGGCCCAGCGTGCCCTCCTTCAGCCCCTGCTTATTATAGAATCACAGAATCATAGGGGTTGGAAGGGACCTCCAGAGATCATCGAGTCCAACCCCCCTGCCAAAGCAGGTTCCCTACACCAGGTTGCACAGGTAGGCGTCCAGGCGAGACTTGAATATCTCCAGAGAAGGAGACCCCACAACCTCCCTGGGCAGCCTGTTCCAGTGCTCCGTCACCCACACCACAAAGAAGTTATTGCGCACATTTGTGCAGAACTTCTTATGCTGTAGTTTCTGGCCGTTTCCCCTTGTCCTGTCTCCACACACTGCTGAAAACAGTCTGGCCTCGCCACTCTGCCTCCCACACCTTAGATATTTATAGACGTGGATCAGGTCCCCTCTCAGTCTTCTTTTCTCAAGGCTAAACAGACCCAGTTCACTCAGCCTTTCTTCACAGGGGAGATGCTCCAGGCCCTTCACTATCTTTGTGGCCCTCCGCTGGACTCTTTCCAAGAGATGCCTGTCTTTTTTGTACTGGGGAGCCCAGAACTGGACACAGTACTCTAGATGAGGCCTTACCAGGGCAGAGTAGAGGGGGAGGATCACCTCCCTCGACCTGCTGGACACGCTCTTCTTAATGCACCCCAGAATGCCATTGGCCTTTTTGGCCACGAGGGCACACTGCTGGCTCATGGCCAACCTGTCGTCCACCAGGACGCCCAGGTCCCTCTCTGCAGAGCTCCTCTCCAGCAGCTCATCCCCCAACCTGTACCGGTGCACGCAATTATTCCTCTCTAGATGCAAGACTCCACTTGCTTTTATTAAACCTCATCCGGTTTCTTACTGCCCAGCTCTCCAGCCTGTCCAGGTCTCACTGAATGGCAGCACAGCCTTCAGGCGTGTCAGCCGATCCTCCCAACTTCTTATCATCAGCAAACTTGCTGAGGGTGGCCACTATCCCCTCATCAAGGTCATTGATGAAGATGTTGAACAAGACCGGACCCAGCACAGACCCCTGGGGGACACCACTGGTTACAGGTCTCCAACTGGACTCTGCACCACCAATGACGACCCTCTGCGCTCTGCCAGTCAGCCAGTTCTCAACCCACCTCACTGTCCACTCGTCTATCCCACACTTCCTCAGCTTTGTTATAAGGATGTCGTGGGAGACAAATGCCTTGCTGAAATTGAGGTAGCCTACATCCACTGCTCTCCCCCCATCCACCCAGCCAGTGACAACATCATAGAAGGCTACCAGGTTGGTCAAGCATGACCTTCCCCAGGTGAACTCATGCTGACTACTCCTGATAACCTCCTTTTCTTCCAGTTGTCTGGAGATGGCATCCAGCACAAGCTGTTCCATCACCTTCCAGAGACAGGTGAGGCTGACTGGCCTGTAATTACCTGGATCTTTTTTCTTGCCCTTTTTGAAGAGCAGAGTGACATTGGCTATCCTCCAGGCACCTCCCCCATTCTCCAAGACCTTTCAAAGATGACAGAGAGCAGTTCAGCAATCACCTCTGCCAGTCCCTCATTATAGAATCACAGAATCATTAAGGTTGAAAAAGACTACTGAGACCACCCAGTCCAACTGCCAGCCCGTCCCCACCGTGCCTACTAACCATGTTCCTCAGTGCCACATCCACACAGTTCTTGAACACAGTGACAACTCAAGCGACTGCGTAGTGGCAAGGCTCATCTGCCACAGGATGCTCTTTGGAGAGGAGGTTTCTACAGCCGTGTCTTTATTCACTCTTTTTTCCATGACTTTTGAGCCCACCAGCAAAATCCTGCAGGATTTAGGAGCGTGAGTGATGCCTTAAATACAGTAAAAGCTAAGTCTTTCCAGGCTGGATAAGCAAAGAGACCCTACTAATTCCCCAGCGGGAGTAGGGCCACCCTGTGACTCAATCTGTCATGGACACCAGCAAATCCAACAGGGATTTTCTCACTCCTGAGACCCAAGCTGACAGCAAACCAGACCTCATCAGCCGGCTTACACACAACACAAACTTAGGCCCACAGACCCACACAGACCCACCCCTGTGAAATTTTATATGTGAGTAATCCCACCTCTGGGCAAGGGGCAAGAAGTGCCCAAGCATCGTGGTGCAGCTCAGAGGATTTCTTTGAGCCTCAAGTGTTCTGGGCCCCTCACTACAAGGCAAACACCGAGGCCCTGGGGCACGTCCAGGGAAGGACAAAAAAACTATGAAGAGTCTGGAGTACAAGTCTTACTTGTTGACAATTGTCTTACAGTTGAGGGAACTGGGATTCTCCAGGCTGAAGTCTGGAGAAGAGGAAGCTCAGGGGAGACACTATCACTCTCTACAACCGCCTGAAAGGAGGTTGTGGCAAGGTGGGGGTTGGCTTCTTCTCCCAGATAACAGCGATAGGACAAGAGATAATAATCTTAAGTTGCCCAAGGGGATGTTCAGGTTGAATATTAGGAACAATTTATTCTCCAAAAGAGCAGTGAGGCAGTGGCACAGGCTGCCAGGGAGGTGGTGGAGTCACCATCCCTGGAGGTGTTCAAGAACCGTGTGGATGTGGAACTGAGGGACATGGGCGGTGGGTATGATGTGATGGGCTGCTGGTTGGACTAGATGGTCTTAGAAGTTTTTTCCAACCTTAATGATTCTATGATTCTATGACAGAACTATGGGACGCTGTGGAAAGAGAGGGTCTAGGCACATCTCTGCCTGCGCTGCAAAGGGGAAGAAACAGAAACAGCTCTGTGCTGAATCAACCTCAGGGAAAAAAAATAAAAGAGAAGCTGGTTTTGCTAATTCACTGAAGGTGGCCAGGGAAACATAGAAATGATTAAAAAAATCCCTTAGGTCAATATCCAGCTTGCCTTTGGAGAGATGCAAGGGTTCAGTGGGTGTAAGTTTAATTAAGCCAGCCAAAAACTGAAGGGAAAATTAGAAGCCATTTCCAACAATGCTTACAAAACCTTCCCATCGACACAGAGACATTAATTGAATGGGAGCTGTGCTGCACTTTGATACACGAGCCCCAGCCCGGGGTGCCTCTCACTGCAGAAAGCATCATTGTGAGGATTCATTTAGCAGCAGCAGCAATATCTCACTGTTATCCTTTCCTTGTTGGCAAACATCAGCTCCCTCCCTCTTTTCTTTTTTTTTCTTCTTTTTTTCTTTTTCTTTTTTTTTTTTTTGCATCCCTTCAATTAAATGTTTAATTAAAGTAGCATGACTCCCTTTCATTTGGAAAAGTAATTGAGGATGCAAGTGTGTAAAAAATGTGCTGAGAAACTAGCTGAGTGCTCACAGCACAGGCGCCAGGCAGGCCTGTGGAAATGCCGCCCTTAATTTGCCTGGGTGCCACATCCAATTGCCATGATGGGGAGGCGATACAGTCGTCAGGACATCTGGAAGCAGCTGATAAACATGCATTTGGTTGGGTGTGAAGCATGTGTCCAGGGCAGCTTGCTTGTTGGTTTGGTTTTTTTTTATCTTGAATGGTCAGCTCAGTGTGGCTGGGAGAGAAAAGTGACATTCACAAACATGCATTATTGGT
This sequence comes from Meleagris gallopavo, assembly GCF_905368555.1. Taxonomy (NCBI): domain Eukaryota; kingdom Metazoa; phylum Chordata; class Aves; order Galliformes; family Phasianidae; genus Meleagris; species Meleagris gallopavo. Next base: position 110,781,705 of record NC_139404.1, on the reverse strand, counting down.
CACTTTTCATGTTGTGATCCAGGAGAGCTTGTTGAGCTGCTGATAAGCAAGCTGATTGTAGGCTGATGGCTAATAAGGATTTTCTGCAGTATCTTGTAGATCAGCCTTCGCCATGTTGCATGAAGCCTCACCCCCCTGATATGTTGCAGCACCAGAGAATGTCTCTACTCTTCTTGCGGGGCTCTTCATCCCAATATCTTTACGAGCCTCAGCAGAAACTTTCATCACACAGATTGGCCATGAAGCCCATTCCCAGTTCGAAGGCACCCCATTTAACTCTGACAGTGTTATTTTCCCAAGCAGGATTAAAAGCAGCGTGCAAGAATTCCTCCTTTTCAGTAAATGGAAAGAATTTCCCAGAATTCAAGCTTTGATGCCTTCTGAATTTTCTGTGCCAATAGCATTACATCTCTCTCCATGCACTGTTAATACCTGCCAGCCTTAACTGTTGACCAGTGTCTCTGAGACACCTGTGCACCAAAAGATTTCTGCCCTCCCTCTGATGAATTGCAGCAATAGAGAGCTGCTCTTCACAGGCTGTGCTTGGGGCTGTTTTTACCTGCTCTTTCCAACCCAGATGAAAGTTTGTGGAGCACACAGAGTTGATTGATGAAAGCTGATAACAAGCCGGCTTGATTCATTACTGAAAGTGTGCATGCATGCCTGATTGATAGGGGAGGGCTTGGAAGTGAACCTGTGTCAGCAGCCAAGCCTGAGGCCTCTCTGGAAGAGCAAGCACAAAGCAGAGGCTGGTACGTCGCATCCCCTCTCTGCACACCTTGGTTTGGAGGCAGTTTCCCATTGCTGCACTGCCCACGTTGAACTCAGAGCTGGTTGCAGCAGGGAGGCAGCTATCGTCGTGCAAAGATTTGCTCCCCATACTTCCCTGGCTGCTCATTTGGCTTCTGGTGCTTAGTGTTTGGAACGCAGCTGGTCAGAAATTTGCTGGCATGCCTGTCTGGTGTAGAAAAAGCTAACGCATCGGTACTGAAACGTGCTGGAAACATGTCAGTTTTGATGAGATCCTCCCAAAAACCAGGCAGATTTAGGATGGCATGCCGCCTGCCGAGCTTGGTGTGAATGCTTGCCTACCTTGTGCATCGCAGCTCACCTGGCAGGCGGGGGATGGAGGCTGCCAAGCTCCAGCTCCCTGGCACCAGCAGCTCCTAGGGTTTCCCTTCTGCGGAGCTTCCTGGCCAGCCACACTGAGCTCAGGGAGTGTTTGGGAGATGGCAGTAGATGGCCAGGCTGCTTCGTGCTGTCCTGGGCATCACAGCTTTGTGAGAGAGGCGGCTGCCTGTCTTTATACATTTTTTCTTCTCTTTTGGAATCAGTCCTGATTGAGGTTTGTTTGCTTGGTTGGGTTTTTGTTTTGTTTTGTTTGCATCTTTTTGTCTACTTTCTTTTTCCCAGGTCACAGCAAGAGTAGTTTCTAAGTCATCTCCTAAGAATTAATCTCTTGTGAGAGAAAAATTGACATCTTTTAGGTGTTTTGGCTTTCTATTATGCTTTTCCTCTTCTGCCCTCACCACCATCCCTGGACTTCCTGGTGAAGATTTGACCACTGCATTCTGGCCAGAATGAGCATCCTTGTGCAGACTCCAAATTGCCGCTCACTGGTACTCTTAGGTTATTTGTTATGGCTCAGTTAGTGGATTTTGAGGGGTCTAGATATGGGTAAATACTAAAACGCAGTTCTGAGGCATTCTCATTTCAGACTTGAACCCAGTTCAAGGCTCTAAAGCACGTGTCCTGGCTTCATTGCCCCACAGGGCAGAAAGGAAGGCCAAAACAGGGAATTAAAGGCTCAGCTGAAAGATGGAGCCTCCTGGAACAGTGTCAAGACCCCTGGAGATGCCAGCAGGATCTCCCCTTTGATCAGCCCTGAGAGGTCATTAGGTGATGTTTCTTTCGTGGCACAGCTGCAAACATGGTCCGCTGCCCCTGTTGTGCTCTACTAGCATTGTTTTCCCACTGACTTCAATGTTGACCTAACATAGCTGTTACCCCTTATTCCCACTTTGAGATGACATACAGTCCTGGGCAGGACTGTTTTCCATTAGCAGTGAACTTGCAGCTCGGGAACTTTCCCTTGCATAGTTCATAAGGGAGCTGCTATGGCCTCCATTTCTCTACTGGCTTGTGGGTTTCTCTGCAGAGTTCTGCCACTGCTCCCAGGGGCCAGCACTAATTCCTCCACACCCCTGTGCAACAGAGCCACTCTTAGGAAGAGACTTCCAATCATGACAAATTATCTGTGCTGATTTTGTGACATGAACTGTTACCCATTAGGGAACGAACTGACACCAATAAATTCATTTCACTCACAACCTCACACAGTGCATGAATTGAAGTTCTAGAGGTGAAAGACATAAATTTGCCAGGTGGGCAGACACACAGCTTCCCCCTAAGACTGTGCACTTCACCTTTGCTATGTGCACTGCCTCTGCTAGGCCAGCCCAACATTAATTTTGCATAGAGTAGCTCTCTCTCGTACTGCACGCGGTCTGTGTGATTTATCCTTGCCTCAAATAGCTGTGAGAATAGCCTTACCACAGAACAAACTTACAGGCTGTGTCCTCACCAAAATAAAAACTCTGAATCTAAACGCAGCTTTTTTGCCCTACGAGATAAGAGCAGTTAGTATTTGCATAACATCTTCTGACTTCCAGGCAATACCGAGTCAGTAATTAATGAGTCTTCCCTACGCCCTGGTGGGGCGAGTAAGTGAGCATTATTTATTAGGAGAAAAGGAGTTCCCATATGTGCATATTTGTGTCTTAGTCATTCTGATGATGAATTCATCAAATCCTTCCAGCAGATAGAGCACTCGTTCTCCCCAAACATTCTGTCTGTCAAGTGGTTGAAACTTTCCGTCATTTACCCAAGTTCTAATCTCAGTCCCCTGGCCAAACACAAACTTCCAAGCATTTAGTTAAAAGCCTTTTGTCATGGAATTCTGCTGAGGAATAGTTATAAAAAACAGGCTTTCCAAAAAGGGCAGACAGAACTACATACACAGATGGAAAGTCCTGAGAGCTCCTGGCCAAGATGAGGATCCCATCAGGCCATGAGGCATAATCACAGAGTGGTCCTCAGCCTAGAGCACTCTTTGCCACCAGCCATGTGCTCAGAAAGGGAAGGAAAGGTGCTGTGTTGAACTGAAAAATTTTCTGTAATGTGGCCAAATGAGTTATTAAAAGTTTAGCGTTCTTCCTGTGTCACAAATGGCACATCTTGAATTTGTCTTCCCCTGCCTGCATATTTTGAATAGCTGTTTTGAAACAAGGTTTTTTGGACATAATATGACATAACTGAGGATGAGGTCCCTCCTCCCCTTTTCTTAGAAACAGCTATAGGAAGGATAAGGCGTGCTTACAGGACAGGCCCATAAACAGTTATTAAAAGGAAGGAACAGATAGGGATGTGCCTTTCAGCATCCTTACACACCAACAGGTGTGCATGTCAGGGGATGGATGAAGAGAATGGGGTCACAGAGAGTGGCCAGACTCATGTGCTCTCCTTAAATTGCTGCTTTTAAGACAGAGCACTGGGCATGAGGGACTGCTTATTTGACCCAGTTGGGAAGTATTTGTGTTCTCATGTTAAAAGAGAAGACAGAAAACAGCCTCCATAATGTCTTTACTGGGTCTTCCAAGTATGGTAGGTGCTGGAAACGCCTGCAGGGTTGCTGCTGGCTGAGCTGCTTCCTTTTTGTTTTCATCCAGCAATCACGTATTTTCAGATCCCTCTGAGGAGCCAGGCTTACCCCCAGTAACAGTATATAAAGGTCACATTTCTTGTGCACGTGAACCTAAGAAGAGCCAGTGACTGGCAATCTGGTCAGAAAATGGTCTTTTTTCTGCTTTCTTTTGGCACAATATCAAATGTCGTGATTTGGGTATACCGTCTAAATGAATCATAGTAGTTGTTGCTTAGAAGCTTTTTCCTCTGTTCCAGCAAATATTCTATCCTTTCTTGAACTTTATTAATTCAGTGAATTGAACCTTATTTTTGGTAAGCATCCTGTTGACCTCTCTGTAACTCAGGAAGCTCTTCACCGTAAACATAGTATCTCTCCTCAGACATTGCTTGTCGCCACCACAGAAGAGAGATTGCAGTCTCCTCTCTGCCTAGAAAATAGTTATCCTGCTGTCATAAATAAAGAGGACGGACCAGGAATGGGTAAGGTGCCTGGGAGGATCTCTGGAAGCCAGAGGCCAGGGCCTTTCTGCTGCACAGGAGAAGGATGGCCACGTTTCACTCCAAACCTGACCTTCACAGAGGAGAGATGAGGCTTCTCTGCTCCTTCAGGTTGGATATTAGGAAAAAAATTCTTCTCAGAAAGACTGGTGGGGCATCGGAATAGGCTGCCCAGGGAAGTGGTGGAGTCACCGCCCTTGGAGTTGTTCAAGAACTGTGTGGATGTGGCTCTGAGGGACATGGGCAGTGGGCATGGTGTGATGGGCTGCTGGTGGACTTAGATGGACTTAGATGGACTGGGTGATCTTAGATGTCTTTTCCAACATTAATGATTCTATGACTCTATGATTCACCTCCGCTGCTCACACAGAGCAGCAGTGACCCAGCCCATGCTTTGGGTCACAGTGATGTCCCCACTCCAGACCCCCCTAACACAGCCTCAGTGGAGGCAGAGCCAGAGGCAGAGACATAGCAGCGGGGAGTCTGCATGTCCTCACCCAACACTGCTCCTCCTGCCTGCATTGCCTTTCTCACAACTCGCTATCCTTTCCCTTTCCCCAGCCTGTCTCTCCATGGCCCAAATGGTCGGGATGTGTGGGCAGGGGCTCTCCTGTATCTTTGAGGTCAGACCATAGGTACGACAGAGGCTGCTCAGACATGAAAGTAGGGACAGCTGTGTTTCTCTGTGCCATAGGCCTCAGGCAGGGCCTGCTCATGCTAAAGCCCCAGCACATGAAGGATCACACTTCAATCTGGCTGTTTTATAAAAATCTGTTCCGTCACTGTCCAGAACCATGATCACATCTTCAGTCACGTGGCCAAATGCCCTCCAGTTTTAATCATCTGATCAAATGCCCTAGCGAAGCAGCCATTTGTTTGAATGATTGAAAGTTTGTCATTTGACCAAATTACTAGTCTGGCAGAATGACTAACGGGTTATGCCACAATGTCAAATTCTATTAATGTCACACAAGAGAGACAGGTGAGTAAGGCAAGGGTTAAGGGAGGATATTTGCAGAAGTGCTTCTTCCCTAGGCACATGCAACCACGCACAGAGTGCTGGCTCCAGACCTCCTTGGGTGGTAGATGGCACCAAGTGGGGCTCTGCTGGGATGTCCCTCAGCACTTGGTTGATGCCACTTAAGAAGCATGAAGCTGCTGACCCAGAGGACAAAACTGGAGCTGGAGTGTCTGTTTTGACTTCAGATAAGGGTTGCCACTGCTGAGTCCAGATGGAGAGGACAATAAGAAGTCCAAGCTTCATAATCTCCTACTGCCTCCTAGTTACCATGCCTTCACTGACCGGTGGCTGGGAACACTGGTACCATTTCCTCATGCCTTGCCCTTTGCATTTCTGGAGCTGCCTTTCTTAGAAGCAGAGAAAGGAGGGGCAGAGAAGGAAAGTCAAAAAGCAGCAACTGGGAAAGGTGAGGACTGACAGCAGCCATATAAGGGGGTATTAACCTTTCATAAACCTGCTCTCTGGCCTGTGACTGGAACCAGGGAATAAATATCACTGCTGTAGTCAGTCTCCACTGTGCAGCACGGTTGTTCTGGCATGCACCAGTTTCCTGTAAACTGCAGTTTCATTTACAGCGTGTTAGCATAGATGTGAGGTGGATTTGGCAAACACTAAAGAAACTGCAGACCTCAAACAGGATGCCATTCTTGAAAAACAGACTTTCAGGAAAGGTTTGCAGTAGGTAGTTCAGGCAAGCGATGCCCCTGATAGAACTCACCTCACCACAGCCCTATCCATGCAAAGGTGTGAAGTGACTGCTGCTGTTAGTTATACCAAGCTTCTTTCTCTTTTTGCCTTTTCAGCATAACTGAAATCCAGCACCATGTGCTTTAAAGCCCAGACTTCCTTCCCTGTAGGCCTGGAGATTGCTGCCCAGTTCCCGCACATATTCTGAAGCTTACAATGTTTGGTACGTGTTCTATATCCTTTGCACTCTGCATATACTAGTGGATTGTGAATACTTAAGCCTGGAAAATTTTATATATACAAGCGCAGAGCAAGCTGGTGTTGCAAAGATCTATATTGGTTATAAAAAGATAGCCAGTTTGGCCTCAGCTTGAGGTAAATGTCTCAAGCAAACCCATTATGTATTCTATGTATACACAATGGGTTTGATTTGGGATGTATTTATGCTCAGGAATATTATGTATTCTCTTTATACACCATGCAAGGTTAAATTTTTTTGAAAATTTATATTTGCTTTTTATCATAGAGACACACAAACGATTTATGGCCAGACCTGCCATATCTGAATCTATTTGAAAATGCCAATTTATTCTTGATTAACTCCAGAAGTGCTGGAGATTGCTAATTCATTCACTGTTACTAATGTATTTAGGAGCTAGACTTGGAAAAGTTTAGTTAAACCATTGTGGAGGAGACATTTCAAAAACCAGATTTGTCCTGTTATAAATAGAAGGGCTGATGTAGAAATCCAACTTTATATTGCAACTCCGGACTGGGGGCACTTAGATTTATGGTTGTGATCTGGACCCGTCCCTAATCAGTTCCTAGACAGCACTTTTTCATCAGCTGCTTTGACAGCCTCAGGAAGGTCAGAACCATAAATCCGCCCTGTCGGGCTGTGGGAGCCAGGCAGGCAGCGCCTCCCCCAGGCTCACAGCAGAGCTGGGGCAGAGGCTGAGCCGCCTGCCATGGACACGAGTCTCCTGCCCAGCTTCCCTCCAGAGTACTGTGCCCCACCACCCCCTCTCTGGAGTTCAAGGAAAGGAACTGAGCTTGCATGAGGGCACTAATTAAGTGCAGCTGCATTCTGTCCAGAGCTAGTTGGGTCAGCTGAGAGCAGGAGGCCAGCCCGGGATGTCAGCTCAATTCTCCCTTACCTAGCATACATCTCCTCCTGTTCTTGCTCCTTCCTATATTCCCTGCTGTGCTTCCAAAATCTGGGATTTGCAAGTCGAGTTCTCCTTTGCATGATGTGCATCAACAGAAGGGATACTGTTGTTGGTGTGCAAAACATGAGCTCTGCAGCAAGGTGCCCCAAAGTTAGGCACCAGCTGCTATATTTAGCTCTCTACATAAGCCACCTGATTTTCAGCGCTGTGGATTTTTGTTTCTAACTTTACACAAGCTTAGTGAACACTGTGTAGGCGGTTCTGAGCTGCAAAGTGCTCAAATTTGGACTTGGTCCAAAAAAGACACTCCGCAGAGAGGCAGTGAGTACCTTTTCATCCTGTGCCACCTCTGCGGCTCTTCCACTTCCATCAGGTGCTGCACAACCTCCCTGCTCTTCCAGCCCATGGTTGCAGATGCTTGGAGCCACCCTCTCCTCCCCATAGAAACATCAAATAGCTGAGGTGGGAAAGGACCTCTGTAAGTCATGTGGTCCAGCCCCCACTCTAGCAGGGACACCCATAGCAGGGTGCCCAGAACCCTGTTGCCACACATCCTTGCTCTTGGTTCCAACACATTACGCTCTTGCAGTGCACTTGCACTCAGCACTATTGCCTGCTGCCAAACCTGCAAGCAGGCAACTGAAGCATTGAGACCATTGACCCTGTCTCAGATATAGACTGTTTCAAATAATGTACAGTTTGCATTAACAGGCTGCCCAGAGAAGCTGTGGTGCCCCATCCCTGGAAGCACTCAAGGCCAGGTTGGATGGAGCCCTGGGCAGCCTGAGCTGGTGAGGGGCAGCTCTGCCCACAGCAAGGGTTGGGGCAGCATGGGCTTTGAGGTCCCTTCCAAAGCAAACCATTGTATAATTCCCAAATTAAATGCAGACACAGTCTATTGCTACTAGAGGTAGCAAACCAGCCTGTTTGGACCCTGTAACAGCTTCATGGCGGCATGGTACAATTCTGCCTAGCTTTTCAAAAATGAAACTGGCATTTGATATAAAAAGAATATTTATCTATCATGCAGAGCATTGTGAAAGATATCGGTCAAGGAGAGTTCTTACGGAACAGCTCAGCACTTAGCTCAATGCAAAAGCTGAGGGAGGATATGAATTATTACAAGTAGTTTTAATCAAGTAACAGATACAGTTGGTGCAGTCAGGGTTTTCAGAAAAGCACAGCTTCTGATAAATATGTCACATTCTGTGATAACTTTGCCAAGCCCTTTAATATCCGACAGTCCCAGTCATTGCTGTCTGACTCTTGCAAAATGTGGGGAGGAAGAACAAATGTCAGTAAAAACACTGTCTCTTTCAGGCCAGGACATAATCTACCTCAAGGGTAAATGCATGCAGTCTCATTACCCTCTGGTGGATGCAGAAAAAGTTATTTGTTTACTTTGTTCTTATCCAGAGGTTTTTACCCCTTAAAAGGTCTCTATTTGATTTTCTAAAACAGTTTAGAAACCACCCACCGTTACTTGCAATGCTCCTGTGCCCATCCGTGATAAAGCTTGCAGCTCCTCAGCCTCGCTCGTGTAACCTTTTACTACTTCACCAGATCTGCATAGCAGCTCCAGCACTTCTAGCTTCAAGAATAATGGTATACCATTTCACTTCATAGAATTTAACAAGAACATGGAGAAGGTAGACTGAGGAACCTTCCTCCTCTGAGGCATTACAAATCTGATCTAGAGAATGACTGTTCAGTGAAACGCATAGTAAAATAACTGCAAAGCCTAGAATATAGAATCATAGAATGGTTTGGATTGGAAGGGACCTCAAAGCCCACCCAGCTCCAACTCTTGCCATGGGCAGGGCTGCCCTCCACCAGTTCAGGCTGCCCAGGGCCCTGGGCGTCTCCACAGATTGGGTATCCACAGCTTCTCTGGGCAGACTGTTCCAGCAGTTCAAAAGACAAAACAAAACTTGATTCTGCCTCAAAGCTGAGAAAAGCTGGAACAAGAGGAGCAGCGAAATCGCAGGAGTACTTTCAGGAAAGCGGAACCATGGGTAAGCTGGGAAAGATGGTGCCACAAATCCAGTTCAGATCATACTGAAGCCCAACCTGCTTTCAAAATAATATTTTAAGTCTATCTTTTCAGCTTTTAGTCTGCAGCTGCAATGAGCAATACTGAAAAGACTGAGCTTTCCATTCACTATCCATTTGTTCAGGGTATTGACCTCACCCTATTCCAGGGATGCCACAGCCTGGATCCATCTTCCACCACCATACCCAGCTCTGCAGCATATTGGGTGCAGGATTAGTCCTGCAGCATGAGCTCCTCTAGCACCGTTCACTTAGCATGATCCAGACTGATTTTCTGTGGGTGGCAATGCCTTCATTCGACACTTCCACCAGGGAATAAAGTGCTGTCAAGAGGTCTTTAATAGCAAAAGCACTGCTGTCTCATGCACTTGCAGAAATCCAGGCTAGTAGAATAATGCAAGGCTGCTGGAGCAAGTGAGCTGAGCTAGGGATGCTCTCCCAGGACAGATTTGGGATTCACAGACTGCCAGGGGAGGGCTTAGGGCACAAAACTGCATCACGACAGGGAGGAACAGTGAGTGGGAGCAAGATTTTTAAGGAAATTGGGCTACACGACCAGTGCCATGCTGAAAATCATAAAATCATAGGATGACTTTCATTGGAGGGGATCTCAAACCCTGTGCTGCCCCAACCTCTGCTCTGGGCAGGGCTGCCCCCCACCAGCTCAGGCTGCCCAGGGCCCCATCCAACCTGGCCTTGAGTGTCTCCAGAGATGGGGCACCACAGCTTCTCTGGACAGCCTGGGTCAGGGTCTCATTGCCCTCTGGGTAAAGAATTTCTGCTCAACATCTTAACTAAATCTCCCTTCTTTTAGTCTCTAAGAGGATAGAAATTGCCAAGGTGGGAGAGGAGAAAAGAGCATTGTGTGCAAAACAGGAGCTCAAAGTGCAAAAGTAAGACAAGGAAATATTTTTATCTTTTATTAACCCACCTGAAACAGCAGGACAGAGAACATTATTGAGAAATAGCCACATTGGGAAAATCTGCAGACTTTTCCTTCTGACACAACTCTACCTGTGGCAGTCATGCAGATGAATTAATGGCACTGGTATCTAACTGTGGCCATTGCTGTAGAAAACAAAGCTCTGTGTCCTGGCTGCCTTGCAGAGGTGCCATGATCCAAAGCATCCTGGATCCAGCACACATGCCAGTTTGCTCTGGTTTTAGAAGGGAAAGGGGTCAGCAGCCAGGTCATAGCAGCACTCACCTGGTTGCAGTGGCTACTGCAGTGGTTCCCAGTGACAGGAGCTTAGGTGGCATTTAGAAGAGAAGCTTATATTCTCCCTTTCTGCCTGTTCCCACCAAGGCTGCTGCAGCAGTAGCTTGTGAAATATGAGGTGGCTTTTCAGAGGAAAAGGTCTCTGGGCTGCCCAGAGAAGTTGTGGGTACATCCCTGGAGGCACTCAAGGCCAGGTTGGACGGGGCCCTGGACAGCCTGAACTGGTGAAGGGCAGCCCTGCTGGGTGGACTTTGAGGTCCCTTTCAATCCAAACCATTCTGTGATTCTATGATGAATAGAAAGCAGAAGAAGTGGATGAGCCCACCTCTCAGAGAGTGAATGCAGCCTTCGAGGTCACTGTTGCACTTGTCACAGCTGGGCTCATCGCAGTGATCGCTTCCCTCTGCAGTGGCCACACTGCTCCTGTGTCACGCAGCACCAATAACTCATAGAAATAAAGCACGTCCGACACCCCTCCGAGACATGTATTCTATATGAAAATTTGGTTTATTACTGTCAGATCCACAAATCTGGATCCGCTGTGTAATTCTACCAGCGTCCATCAGTCAGACAGACACATTTAATGAGAATGAGAATTTATACCACTACTTCCTATATTGGCTTCTGCTGAAGTGCAATTGACAGTCAGGATCTTCCGTTGCCAAGAAAATTGTCCCTGAAAGACTGCCTGCATCTCCATGTTTCAGAAGAGTAAACCCACAGCTAGAGGTGTGCCTTTCTGGTGAGTGGAATCCTTCTGTGCTGTACACAGCACAAGGGTATATGTTCTGCGCAGGTGGGTGGGGGATGCACAGGCAAGCAGCAAAATAGATGGAAAGGTGTAATGGATGATCTTGCTCAACGCTTGGGAATGTGTATTCCCTGCTCTTCCCAGGAAGCAACATGTTTGATTTCCTCCAGCTATTTTTTTTAAAGCGCTACGTTGCGAATATTGACATGTTTCAGTGCGTTTGCATCAGCTGTAGCTGTGGGGGGAGGGAAAGCTTCTCAAGTCAGGTGCTCTGCTCTCATAACAGAAACACTGCTGAAAAGTCTCCTTTCACCCACCTCCCTGCTCTTTCTTGCCACCTGTCCGGTTGCTTCGCAGAAGTCAGTAAGTGTGAGAAGGAAGAGGTGCAATGTTATTTCAAGACTTGGACAGGTCTCTGTTTATCAGACAGGCTGCCGTGGCCCAGACCCACCCCTGCACAGTGTGCTCTTATCATACTTTGCGTTATATTTGTCCTCCTGGGATTGCCCCACTATTAAACTAAGCCTTCAGCTCCACGCAACAACTGCATATTCACGCGAATGACTTCCAGCTGTGAGCAGGATCACCACCTTCATACTGTGGTTGCACGGCATATACCAGCGGCTGTGTGCATATCCCTGAGCGGGGAGAGGGCGTTCATGTTTCAGCAGTGTTCGGGGTTGACTGTGCCTCTGAATTAAATACTTCCTCCCTTCTATTGAAACCAGACCTCTTGCACCTTCAGTCCTTCAAGAATCAAAAATAAAAAGGGGGCTGGAAGCGTTCTTACTGACATTATCCTACTTGCACATCTTGATCAGTGGCTGAATTTGGTGTCGGTTTCTCTGGAGCACAGAAATCTTGGCTGCCTGGGTTTAGAGTAAGATGAGGAATGGAGAAAACAACCTTTCAGCACAAGGTCCATTTGGACCAGGATCTTTTTTTTTTTTGACGACAGAGAGGTTTTGTGGCTTGGAACAAAGTGCATATGTGTATATTTTAGAATCATAGAATCACTGAGGTTGGAAAAGTCCTCTACGATCTCTATTCCCCCCTGCTTTACCGAGGAGCAGAGGTCACAGGGAACTGAAAAAACGAAACTGCTTTGGGTAAGACCTGTCAATGCCTACAGTTTCATCTGGTGCTGAGACAGATTTCATGTGTATTACTGGGGGAAAAAGAGCACGCCTATATGGCCTCTACAAAGAAAACGGTGCTGCATTTTTTGCAGCTCAACAGCTGTGTCTTGTGGGAGGTACCTAGTCTGGACTACATTCTGCACAGAATCAGATCCTCACCATGGCATGAGACCTCAGACTATTGTCTGACAACTCGCTGTTGGTGGTTCTACAACAATGTCACTGGTAAAATGCTGAAATGGCAAAAGCCTGGCCTTGGAAGTGCTGAGCATCCTCATTTCTTTCTGATTTAAATAGGAGATGAAGGCACACAGCACCTTCCAGGATTTGGCCTTGTATCAGCAGATATTGGCTGATCTTCCCTGACTGGCTGTCACAACTGTCCTCTTTTTCTTCTTTGTTTTTTTCAAGGCAGGGATTTGTCTATGCTTTCAACTTTACAAAGGCAAACGAAGGCAACTAAAGCTAAAGCTATTCTTCTGGAAACAGAGAAGAGAAACTGCAATTCCCTTTCTATCTGTGTTTTCAGTGTTTATAGCTCTAAGGATCCATATTAAGTGACCAGAAAAAAAGGAAAAAGAGCATCGTTCTAGCAGCGGAGCAAATTATTCTTCACAAACAGCTAATTGAGGCTGCACGGTTGCAATCATTCATTACAGATGGGGAATGAAGGAGAATAAAATGTTTCCTCTACCCAACTGCTAACCCCAAAATTAAAAGAGCCAGGGAAGCACAAGCACTACTTGTCTCTCAGAAACGGGTGCATTGGAAAGGAAAAACTCCCAGCCTTTGCCATGGCAGAGGATGAGACTAACTCTACTACATAGCTCAGCAACCCTCCTGCCAAGCTCTTACTATCAACAGCTTTAAAGCTTAGCTCTGGGGAAATTTTTCACTAAGCATGCGGTGAGGCCCTGGCACAGCTGTCCAGAGAAGCTGTGGTGCCCCATCCCTGGAGGCGCTCAAGGCCAGGTTGGATGGAGCCCTGGGCAGCCTGAGCTGGTGGAGGACAGCCCTGTCCATGGCAGGGGTTGGGATGAGATGATCTCTAAGGTCCCTTCCAGCCAAACCATTCTGTGATTCTGTGATTCTAGGATTCTGTGATTCTACTGATAAACAGAGATTGGATGTGTGAAAATTAGAGGTGGGCATGAGGACAGTGATGCTACGGCATCTCAAACACCAGGCTCGGAACACAAAGCTGCCAGGAGTACGACAGCACTTCTCAGACCTGCAAGCAGCTGCAATCGAACAATAGTGCCTGGTTGCATTGCTTTCCCCTGAGAAATTCCCCAAGGCGGGAGGGCAGCTGAACTGCTGTGGTTACAACTTTGATATCTGAATGAGTATCTGCTAGCCTCAGGCAACTGGGCTTCCGTTAATTTTGACCAAGGAGCATGATACACTGTGGCAAGCCATGTCACTTAGGATTGTGTCTGCTTAGACATGATGCCTCTGAGTAATGTAATTTATATTTCATGCACAATTGAAGCAGCTAATGGTATAATTCTCCAAGGGGGAAACAAGTTGTTACAGCATTAATTACATTGCGGTTGCCTTTTTCCCCCTCCCGGTCTGCTCGGAGCACTTCAGAGTCATGGGCTCAACAGCGGCAGATCTGGAGTCTTGGAAAAGGGTTTCTGTCCATGTTAGGCTCGGCTCCATTCCTATGGCCTCTGCTGAGGGCTGCCTGCACGCCTGCTGCTGGCTTGCGAGGGCAGGCTGCCTCTTGCCTGCGCAGCCAGAAACTGCAGCTCTGCACAGACAGGGCAGAAATCCTGTTAGAGGAGGCAAGGGAGGGTGCTGTCCTGGCTGTCCCACGAGGCACTGAACACTTAAATACCTGGGGATAAAACATACGCAAGCATGCATGGAGGGGACATGCAGAGTGGTGTGGGAGCTGCTGAATGTGTACAACTCCAAGCTGCAGCGGGTGCAGCTTTTTTGCAGCTTGCCTACGGCATCAAAACCCAGTGTGCCAGCAGCTGAGCAGGGAGGAGGTGTAAAAATAGAGATGCACAGCAAGACATGCCTTTGCTGGATGTAACCTGACCGTGCACTGCCGTCAGAGAAAGAGGAGGAGGGAAGGGGAAAGGAAAGGGCAGGAATTACAAAATTGAGGCTGCTATGAAAAACGCTGAATTAAAAATAAAACGGAGCGTGTGTGTTTTGGCCCAGCAACACGTCTGGGATGGAGCGCGGTGTGCAGTGCTGCCAAGTGTGAGGCTGGGATGGAGCAGAACATCTGTGTGCGTGCTTCCCACCTCTGCAGCGGCATTTCCCACACTGTCAGAGGCCGGCACTGCTGTGCCGATGGCAGCTCCCATCGGGAGGAGGAGGAGGCACTGTGACAGTGGGCGAAGGAGGTGGCCTCTGCCTGCATGGCCAAGAGCCAGCAACATCTTCATGGTGAGAAGCTGGTGGCCCAGTTCTGGGACTGCAAAGCCCCTGGAAGCTGCTAAGATGCTGCTTGTTTGTAACCATTTCTTTCAAACTGAAGAGGTACAGAGCGCAGAGCCATGGGGAAAATGGTGCTGTGCTTTGAGGCAGGTGTACTCCAAGCATACCGTGGGGCCTCAGACCTGACAGAGGGAGAGCAGGAAAATTATTTATGCCTGGTGAAATGTGGCGTGCGGGAAGCCAAGATTACTCAGTGCAGCTGAAGTTCAAGCTGGAACACAGCTTTGGCAGGGAAAAAAGTATTAAAAAAATGGTTTCTAAAAATTCATTAATATCTAGCTGTTTCATATCATCACTTCCAAGAGGAAATATTTCTATGGGGAAGAGAAATTCACACACTGTTCACTAGGGGACTCAAGCACCATTTTCCAAATGGAGAAGCACACGTGCACATACATAATATGCCCTCCAAGTGTTTAAATATAAAGTGATGATTAAATAATATTAGCATATTAATTATTAATTGCTGGGAGAACTCCACCTTCCCTAGTGGATGCCTTCCCCTTGGGACCGTGGCATCCCTTGTACTCTGTCTCTGGCTCTGCAGGGATGCTGCTAGTTATATAGGAGCTGGTGAGGATACACAGCACAGATGGGCTTAAAGCTGAGCACCATCCAGGAGGATGAAATACTATGTGCTCATCTCTTTCTGCAGCAAAACCACCATTGAACTCCACTTCTCCTGGTTGTAATTCCTGGGGTATCTGAGGTCCATTGCACCACTATGGTGACTTCTGTATGGATATGTCTTTTGTTCCTTTGCGAATCCAGATCTGGATTCCCTCCATGGTGAGGGAGTAAATCCTTATGAATGTTTGCAGCACCTCCTGGCACCACAGACAGACCTGTGCTTGCCCCAGGGGCTAACTAGATGTGAGCCATGTCCATCCCACCAGCCAGAAAGCCACGAGCCAGCTCAGGCCCTGCTCCAGGCTCACAGGGAATCTGGCTGCTACAACAGTGCCTGCGCCAGCTCCCAGCATCCAGCCAGCAAGCCTGGCTGTGGCTGCAGCTGCTCACGGATCCAGCACCTACCCAATGTGCTGACTGCCATTGAAATCCACTCGTTGCTCAGCTGCAGCAGAAGCCAAGGCTGGGGTCCTGTGTCCTTTCCAAATGTTTCTCTTTTCTTTTTTCTCTTTTAAATTCTAGTGCAGATAATTCATGCCAGGGTCAGGGGTCCTTCTAAGGCTCGTCACTTTCGGACACCAGTGAGGTGGGGAAATTCCACATAGTCTAAGGTTGTTGGCTTTAGGCTTTAGGGTTTCTAAAGTTGTTTGTTTAAAAGCTGGAAGCACAGTTTAGAGCTGGAGCTGAATTTCTGCTTAATCTCCACTTGCAAGAAAAGTGTGCAATTTTTTTTCGCTAAGCTGTGAGGTAATTTAAGGAAGAGCAAGGTAGATTGGTCATTCTGGGAGTTGTTGCTGCATATCTGGGCTTCCACAGAGAAAGCTAGGTATAGCCATGAAGCTGTTCCAGAAGGAATGTTTGGAAGATGTCAGAAATACGCTTTTACCAGTGAATAGGCAGAGATGACACATTCAGATAGAAACATCTACACACTGGAACAGGTTGCCCGAGGAGGTTGTGGATGCTCCCTGGAGGCATTCAAGGCCAGGCTGGATGGAGCTTTGGGCAGCCTGGTCTAATGGTTGACAACCCTGCACATAGCAGGGGGGTTGAAACTAGGTGATCATTGTGGTTCTTTTCAACCCAGGCCATTCTGTGATTCTATGATCTACATGCTATGCCATACATACTGCTGCTATGTCCACTATGACCAGATTCAGCACTGCCTCCAGCTGCCCCAGAATACAGAGGTGCTTGTTACCAGGATTTTCCAGGCTCTGTTTCAATTTTCATGTGCTGATCTCACACCTCCCCAGTGTGCTTCTGATGCTGGAAGCATCCTGCATCAGAGCATTCTTGTCCACGATTGGCCAGTGAGCCAAGAAAGCTGTGCTTATAGGAGAGGCTCCTGGGACAGGTGCCCTTGTTGGTCGTCACCCAGGTGAGCCCCAGCAGTGGGGTACAGATAAGCTTTGATAAACCATTCTAATTCTCACTTAATTTCAGCCTTTTCTCCCTTTTGGCTCTGCACCAACCTGGCAAGACACGCAGCAAGGGGAATGGAAAAGAAAGGATGAGTGTGCCTGCTAAAGAGAAACCTTACACCTTGACACATGCTGAAATGCTTTTTGCTCCAGTCTTAGGCCCCATTGTGAAACAAGCCAGGAAATACTACCTAGAAAATACATAGGGACAGATCTTTTCTTGTCTAACCAGAAAAAGATGACCAGTTTTCTTTGGGAAACTGGTGGGGAGTCAAGGTGTGGAAAAGGAAGGAGCTGATCAGCATTTGCTTCCAATCCAGTGCTGTGGTAGGAAGGACCAAGTCAAAGCACCCAGGCAAAATGGGAAGTGCCCCAGAGGGGCCATCACAGGATGGAGCAGAGGCTGACGAGAAGTGGCCTTTGGTGGTTACTGATGAACAGACACATGGGGAAAGCACTTAGCCTTCAGGCCCACCCAGTGCTGAGCAGACCTATCCACAGCAGTGCTGAACATTGAGCTGACTTGCAAGTAAAACTTATTCATCAAGAAGCAAACTAAAGCCACACAGTCATCTAAGGAAAGATCACAGCTTTCAAATGGTCTTCTATGATCTCTTTTAGTCCTTGCTAGATATATGAGCACAGTACAAAAAAGATGTAAAGCAATGAGAGATCATCCAAAGGAGGGCTACAGAAATGGTGAAGGGTCTGGAGGATAAGACATGAGGAGAGGCTGAGGCCCCTTGGTGTGCTCAGTGCAGAGCAGATGAGCTGAGAGGAAGCCTCATGGCAGCTGCAGCTCCCAAGGCTGTGGAGCTGTGTCAGGGGAGGGGCAGCTGGGGGTCAGGGAAAGGCTCTGCACCACAGGGCGGTGGGCATGGAACGGGCTGCCCAGGGCTGTGGGCACAGTCCCCAGTGCCAGAGTTCAGAGAGCATCTGGACAGTGCTCTCAGACATAGGGTTTGATTTTCAGTGGTCATGTGCGGAGCACAGAGCTGGACTTGCTGATCTTGTGGGTCTCTTCCAACTCAGGATATACTTTGATTCTGTGATTTTGAAGTTCTTGTGGCTCAGATGAGATTTAGGCTTTGGAATCATTAGCTGTAGGCCTACCGCTGTCACGCAGTGTGCTGCTGCGGCAGAGACCTCAGCAGAGAGGAAAGTAGAGGTCCTGCATGCTGTCCAGGCCTCACCAGCACTGAGCTGCATGGACACCTACATGTGCCAAAACTGATCCCAGACGAGTCCGCTTTGTACAATAATCAACTTGCACTGTACAACAAAAGAAGAAACCCTCATTTTCACGCAAGCAGAAGGCAATCCTTCCAGATTTAGTGCGGCAGCCACGTGCAATGACACACACAGTCCATCACAGGCGCAGGTAGCAGGGCACTCTGCTCTCATTCATATGAATATAATGCCCACAGCAGCACAACACATCAGCATTTTTAGAGCAAACAGTTTTAGTTTCATTGCTCTGATATTTTTAATCATTTTTATTCTGCTTTTTTAGCATCCTATTTCTTATCCATTTTACTTCAAAACAAGACAAAAAGTATTTGGTGGCTAATACCGCTGTTTTTAATGGCTTGAAAAATAATGAAGGAACATTAAGCAGTTCCCGAGTCTTTCGAAGCAGTGGTGTTTTTAAAGATGAGATTGATCAAAGAGGCTGTGAACTCTAATGGAGATTGATTGGCTCGGCACGGAGGCTGGCTCAGCGCAGATCCCAGCTACTGCCTTTTATCTACTATGCACTCAAATAGCCAAAGCCTTTTGCTGAAGTAAGACCCAGCCAGTGCTAGAAATCCTGCATTTCCTATAAAGGTCCAGGGATGGGGAATTCATCTCTGCATCAGCTCATTGTTCCTGCCACTGCAAATGAGAAACAGAAAAATCCTCTTCCTTGGTCTGCTATCACATCTGAGCTACCCCATCCCAAGACTGTGCCTTGACTGCATTGCAATGCCAGCACCTCAGTAGCATGCAGGGAAGGCAGCAGCAATTTCAGTCTACTTCTTGCTACATGAAGTAGACACCTTATTCTGCAGCACATCTGCTGCTGAGTGCCACAACCAGGGACCCTGCTCACAGCTAGTGATGGAGGGATATCCTGGCTTTCCCTGCTTTCTGGTTGCTCCATCAAGACCCAGGAAGGAATACAAGCATCCTAAAAGATTTTTTTTTCTTTTTCTTTCTTTTTTATTTATTCTGGTGTGAGGGGTCCACCAGATTTACAGCATCCTATGTTACAGGATCTGATTGTGGGCATCCCACATTTGCCAGAGCTGAAGGCATGAGCGTCATTCACTAAACAAGGTGCCAACCAGCTGCTCCCTACTTCCAGGCCATGGTGGGATTTTGTCACATGCCTGCCAGCAGCTTGTACATGCTACCCGCTGTGGGATCATTGACCTTAGGGCTTGAAAAAGCATGAGGATGAGCTGCAAGGAGGAATCCTGATGGTAGCCACCAGCCTCAGCTTAGCTGCAGGCAGCTCTGTGACATATCAGCACTGAGTCTTGATGTCCAAAGGACTTCTCTGCCTACAGAGGAGGGCTCTACAGAAAACTGCTCTCCAGATCTTGCCTGCTGGCAAGGTATCAGCACAACAGCAGAGCTTCACAACTTCCCTGAGCAGAGGGAATCCTGCTCTGCTAACATGCCACCTGCAGAGCTGTCCCTCCTGGGGGCACATGCGGGGCATGCAGTGCTCTGGTGGGAACTAGGAGAAAGGAGCTGGTCCCTTAACTCAGCCCTCACACCCCATTCTCTGGCAATGTGCTGCTCCCTGATACCTCCCAAGCCTGCAGACCTTGTCAGGGGGCAGCCTTTACACCCTAGATTTAAGACAATTTAGCGACTATAAATATTGTGCTTGGAATAAAAGAGCTGTGAATACTAGATGAGCCCATTTATTGTTAAATGTCACCTTTAAATGCTTTAACACTCAGTGTCCCAGGTGCAGCACCAGCAAGTGAGGGCGCATGGCAAGCAGCAGGGCCATGGGCAGCAGGCAGGCACTATTGCACAGGATGAGCCCCAGCTGCCCCAGCACCCTTTCATGCTGGCACTCCAGTGCCCACTAATTACAGCGGTAGTGATTCAGCCTTCGCTGCCTAATTAAGCCACAGCAGATAACTCTTCAGCTTCTCTGCTCCCGCTCCTTCATTTTGCATTAGTACCTTGTTAGCGCAACGGTAGCACTTTATAAACAGGCGAGATAGGCACAGATTAGTGTGCCTTTTATTTGTGCCATCATTATCTTTCATTTTGGAGGCTAGTATTTATTTGTGCTCTGTTTTTATAACTACTGCTTTTTTTCTTCCCTGACTGGTTTAAGAGTGTGTAAAGCGAGATTTAATGCACCTGAAACTTTACAATTAGCCCCATCATGCTAATAACTTAAAGGAAACAAATAAATATTAGCAGCTGTGGCAGTCAGGAAATTCCCTGTGCTGCAGGAGGAAGGCCTGCTGGTCAGGGCACATTGATTTTTTTTTTCTGCTTCCATCCATGCAGGATTCAAGGACAGGACAAAACACTATTAAGTCAGCAAGCAGAATGCAGTAAATAATGAGTGAGCTGGAGAGGTCTGAGGCTCTGTTCTGGCTGCTTCTAGGTATAAATTTTGTTGAGCTATGCGTCTCGGCATCGTGGTGACACTGGCTCTGGGAGGCAAGGGAAACCCAGGCAGGGAGCACGTGTTGGAAAAGCCATCCAGGATGCGGGAAGTTATGCATTCAGAAGGGGAGAATCAGCTCCTTTTCCTCTGCATGGTTAGCCCTGCTGCTTTGGAGAGCTGCACTGCTGTGCAGCACACCCAGCGGGGATGGGGAGGAAGGAGCAGTGCCCTGTGCTATTCTAGGTGATGGCCTGAGTACAGGGATGCTCCACTCAGAGCACAGTGCTGTTGGCAGAGGCTGCATCAAAGCTCTTTGCTATAGGAGCAGTACTGATGCACCTGTGCCGGCAAAGCACTTTTCCTCGTGTAGAGATGCTCTCTGGCCTCAGGCTTGTTTGCGAAGGAAGGAGAGGGGAGAGCCCAGCTGATAAAAGCTTTCCACGAAGCAGCAGGAGGGAGAAGGCAATCCATTAGTTCTCCACTCCTTTGTTTGCCTTTATCGTCTCCAGCCCTCTGCATCCTTCAGTGCACGCGCTTCCCCAGAGTGCAGGGGAGCTAATCACATACGCAGTGCGCTGTGTGTGAGCAAGCATTTGTAGGGCCAGGGTCCTGCTTCAGTGGTGGAGGGAAACTGAAGAGGAGAGTAGGCTCCCACTGGAGTCTCACCCCCCATCTGTTAACTCTGCTGCTCCTCATGCTTTGAGTCATGCAGAGCTGCAGCATTGGTGCACCTTCAAGGGAATGTCTCAGAGCATTCCTCCAGGGCACCATGCACTGCTTATCACTTGCCATCACCAGCTCCAGTGATTTAACCACTCACCTTGCAGTTCATGGTGGTTTTCTTCAAAAACGCAAGCGCATGCAAGTGAGAACTTCAGCTTTCCTTTCTGGAAATCTTCCTCACTTTCACTGTTACAAAGAAAACCTTTTAAGAGTCGCATTCCCAAAGGATGCCAAACAAACAGCAAGCACAGAAATCATAGAATAATTGAAGTTAGAAAGGACCTCTGAGACCACCTAGTCCAACCACTAGCCCATCCTCATCATGCCCTCTGCCCATGTCCTCAGAGCCACCTCCACACAGTTCTTGAACACCTCCATGGACGGTGACTCCATCACCCCCCTGGGCAGCCTGTTCCAATGCAAATTCTTCCTAATATCCAACCTGAACATTCCCTGGCACAATTTGTGACCATTACCTCTCGTCCTATCACTGTACTTTAGAGAAGAGGCCAATTCCCACCTCACTACAACTTCCTTTCAGGTCACTTTAGAAAGAGAAAGGTGTAGAGAGAATCTTTTCAAAAAAGTCTCCTGATGAGTTCACTGATTTGGAATTTGGTACACTGATGTATGACTCCTGAGCTCTGGGACAGATCTGGTGACATTACAAGGATATACTGTCTAATACACCTGAAAGAAAGCTGTGTTTATTCATGTTAAAAACATAAAGAAGGGAAACTCTGAAAGTAAATTAGAAAAATGTGATTTCAATTTATGTTAGTTCTGGGAAACAGGGACAGTTGCTGGTCTTGCAGATAGGAGGAGAGCTCTTTAGTGTTACCTCTGAAATTACACAGGTGTCGACGTGTCAAGGCAGCTCGAGATGACCGCAAACCTACTCTTCTTTGAGCTACTCCAACAGCAGTTTGCCTCTGAAATGCAAAAGAAATGATTGCCAGCCCCCAGTTCAAAGTGGAATAGTGATTAAACTGCACTGGAGAAATATGGTGACAATTCTTGTGACTGGGTGATTTTCTGCTCTTGTGCAAGGGACATGTGGTGGGGTTAGCACAGAGAGAGCAATAGGATTAGGGAACTTTTTAAAACAATTAGCAATCCCTCTATAACAGAGAGTAGGTAGGGAAGCAGAGAGTGCCCAGGGCACCCTCCCAGTAGTAGCAGTGGGGGGATGAAGAAGCAGAGTCCCTTCTCCCCACCACTCCTGGAGCGTGGCTGCGGGGAAGCCCTGTGCCTGGCTGCTAACGCTGCTGCACATGCGTATGAGGTTTGAAGCCGTTGCTCACGAACAAAAGTGCTTGGATGAAAAATAAACCTCTTAAAAATCCCAGCCTATTCACTCCTGGCAGCCTGGTATTCCTTCAAACTGTCAGACTTAGCAGATTGTTTACTGGAAACGGTTCAATTGGCAGGACCTTCTGCTGTGCAGATGAAATTTTAAAATCCCGTTTCTTGTTGCGCTCAAAGCCTTTCTTTCCACTACATGGCTCCACAGAATTATTATTCACTTGTTTCCCACTGAATCAGAAAATACGCTCTCTCTTTCATTTCTGCGGTAGAGATGCATGAGGGATGTTAACCTCCGTGCGCCAGGACACAAGCCAGCAGCTAAGTGCTGGGGATTGAGAAAAAACTTTTCCCCTGTGGGCACAGTGATAGGTAATGGTCAATTATCTCCCAAGAATCCCCCCAGCTGGGATGGGGACCCATGGATGAATGTGGTGCTCACAGTGTGGCACTCTGCAGCCCGCTGTTGCTGTAACAAGGAAAAGCTCCTGCAGCTCCCAGTCCCGCATATTTTTGGCATTTCCCTTCCTGCATGCAAGGGCAGATGCCTCGTTCACTTTTTCATTGGGTTGGAGGAAAGCCTGCCAGTAGCCATGAGGAAAGGCTGTGTCATCCAATGTTATGTGCTGGAGCACAAGGCAGAAGATTGTGCTGTGGATCTAGGATCTTCCCTATCCCATCTCCTCGTGACCCACATCCTCTCCTTTGTCCTCTTCACCTCTGCCAGCTCTGTCCTCTAAGGAAAATGCTAAAAGATACTGCATGACACTGCTGTGATGTCAGATGGCTCAAGGCTGTACATGTCCTCTGGGCAGGATTTCTTTCTCTTGGAGCTCATATCTGGCACTGCTTCCCCCAGGCAATGTTGGTGTCCAGCAGTGCTGTGAACAGTGCGGGATTTGCATCCTGAGCAATACGTAGCAGACTGGCAGGCCTGGCTCAGAAGACACAGCTCTGGGCAATCTGAACTGATGCACTTCTCTTAGAGATGCCAGGATTTTTAGGAAGATGTCAAAGCTGTCTGCTCTGCTGTCACTGCTTGTTCTAGCCACCTCTAGAAATCAGTCTGGAGTTAATTCTCTGTTGCGTTGATGAACTTTAAACAAGCCAGTTTTCCAAATGAGATTACCTCACTGTGGCAGTACCCAAGGAGCCATACCTCTGTGCTCCCTCTTCGCAAGTGTATGAGCATGGTGCAGGATTTCCATTAATACCCGCTCATCTCATCGCAACCACATGCAGTTGTCCTCTCCCATGTGCTGCCGAGACAAGTCATTCTAAGGAATAGTTCTCATGCAAGAATCCACCAAAGCAGTGCAGGAGGCCTCTTATTCCTGCTAAAGGAACACAAATATATTTTTAAGCAGTGTTTTGGCGTGAAAATGCTCCGTTAACCAGTAATTTCTATTTCCTCCTAGTTACCAACTGCTCTTTTTTCAGCTCCCACGTGAGGAGCTGTACACTGCCTGGAGCACGATTGCCCTGCTCTCCATCTAGGCTCCCCCAGACTCGCCTGTGGCAGGGGACCAGCAGTGGCACCAGGCCTTCACCCTGGTCCCCTCCAGGCAAGCACTCAGCCTGCACCACAGTTACCAATTTCGGATCTCCTCTCTTCCCAAACCAAGCCATCAGTTAGCGGCACTCCCAAGTCTTCACAGTGCTGCTGTCCCCACATGATGGATGCACCTACGGGTCACTGCCATGGGCTCTCTCCCCACAGCGCAGGTGATCCTGTCCCCAACAGCCCCCAGCACCTCTGGGGCAGGCTGGACCCAGCGTCACGCGTGATGCACATAGCAGCTGCCTGTAGGATAGCTGTCACGTTCTGCAATAACAGCTGATTCCAGGCTAATAGATTCAGTAATCTGACACCCGGGCTGTAATAATTGTATCTGAACAAGGCAGGCTCCAGCCTCTGCCAGCCTTATTAGAATGAGTGATTGTTTCCATCACGGATGTAGCTCTGGTGCATTCACCTTTCTCGGGCTCCGAAATACAAATTGAGCTTCTGACCTTGGCGGCTACAGCAGCTGACCTATTTCCTCCCTTTTAAATAAGGAGAAAACAGACTTCGGAGGGAAAGCGTGTGCTTTCTGTGCACCTCCTTCTGCCGAGCCCCTCGCTATCGTCACATCTTAGCTAAATATTTGGCCTGCTGCTATTAGCCAGGATGGCAGGCTGCTACAGCGCAGCACTCTCTGCATGAGGCACAGGGCTGGGATGCAATGTGACAGCGTAGGAGCATGCAAAGCCTTTGGGTTCACAAAGCCTTTGAGTTGGGCAGGGCTGGGAGCTGTGCCAAGGGGGGATCCAACGTGGGTGCTCTGGCAGCAAGAAGGAGATTTATGTCTCTTACTGTCCATCTGCAAAGCAAAACAAAAATAGCTGAAACACCGGTTTTCTGCTTTATTGGCTCTGTGAATAAGCATATAAATTTCTATGACATTTCTGGAGGCTTGCTGAAGGGGAAAAAAATTCATCCCTCAGGACCTGGCCAGTAGCAGTGGCAGCATATGGTCTGCTGCAATCGGTGGCTGAGTGCGTTTTGTGTGTGTTAGCATTAAAAAGGTGACTTTGTGAGTCATTTCAGAAGGGGAGAGGGTTTTTCTCATTTTCCTGCTTTTTTTTTTAATCCCATCTAAGCTGATACAGCTGTCATAGCCAATAACCCTTGAGTGAGGGAGCTGTGCCACGTTCCCTGGGTGAGGATGCAGAAAGGATGTAGGTTTCCTTGCTAGCTCTCAGCAGCTTGGCCTCTGGAGAGCAGAAGGCTGCTGGAACACTCCTGGGGAACAGGCTGGAGAAACGTGAGGTCCCAGAGCAAATGAAGAGAGGAATGAGGGATATTTGGTTCTTACCAGCAGAGAAGGAGCTGTGACCCTTAAATTTCAGGGGAAAGTGGCTTCAGGCTGTGCAGGGATGGCAGGGGAGCACAGTGTAAAAGACTGGATTCACTAGGGGAAAAATAAATGCAAATAGGCAACAATTTGTGGTTGAGAAATTGTGGGGGTTTCTCTTTCATTATCGAGTAATGCCCCCACATTCTTCCTGGTGCAGGAGGCACGGGGCGGGCGTAATGTGCTGTCAGAAGGATGCCTTTCAGCAGCAGCACCTCTGGATGTTTATCTCTCTGCCATTGTGTTCTAACTCTTTGAAATGTAAAGAGAAGACACCGCTAATCACACTGTTGCTTAAAGATCAACAGCAACATGAGATGTACTTTGTCACGTTCCCTCTTTGGTCTCTCTTTTCCTATAGTGAAAACGGTGACATTCACTCAGAATGGTGTGCAGGTAAATGCAGTGTTCTGTGGTGAATCACCGCTGCCCTTTCCAAGAGCTGTGACTCATGAGTGCCGAGGGCTGCAGCCCTGTTGCTGGCAGCTGGAGATCCAGCGTGCCTGCTTACCTCATATGTTTTTCCTTTCCACTTTATCCTGTGTATGGGGCAAACTCTGCAAGTGGTCTCATAGAAGTTGTGCATGGAGCGTGGGGAGAGAGGGAAAAACAAAGCTGTTTCTGATGCAGTCGAACAAAGAGAAGAGCAGGAACATATGAACCACCAGTTCTTTCCCAGTAAAGGTTCCGTTGAACCCTATCAAAGGGATGTGTCAAAAGCAATAAGACAATTTTTGTCCTTTGCTTGCCTGGTGGCCTGGGGAGGTACGCTGGCAGCGGAGAGGCTGGGAAGCACAGCAGATAATGCTGAATACCTGAACAAACACATCAGCAGCATCAGGCACAGAACACCCCCTTGCAGGCCCATGGATTAGCAGTCCATCCGTGCCGTACCAAGCCGCTCCCTGGCTTGCTGCTGAGGGTGGTTAAGCGCTTCCTTGGAGCGCAGTCAGGGGGAAGCAGTGTCTCGCGCACGAGCCACAGTCCCTATGCAACCTAGGAAACACCGCACATTTGTTAGCATCATCCACCGGCTTTTCTTCCTTAAGCTGCTCATAACCCTGCCATAGGTGCGAGTGGCTTTGGTACCCAGCAAAGTCCCAGCACCTGGAGGCACAGGAGAGCGAAGCGCTCCCAGCCTGTTTGTAGCGGTGTGGATGGGGAGAGATCTCCGTGTGACAGACAGGCTGCTGTGTTCAGCTGCCTTAAGGGCGAGGGGCCGTGGCGTTCAGCACACTGCTCTCCTCCCTTCCGACATGATAAATACGTATTTTGATGGTGCCCTGCAACGTGCGGTTGGATACGACCCATAAATCCTGGTGTTAAACCAGTAAAATAAAACCCTGGTGCTGTGTCAGCTCGGCCTTTGAGGAGGCAAAGCCGATAAACAGAGCTTGATTGGCTCTTTCTACATCAGTGCCCCAGAGCAACACCCTCTGCATAAGCGTGATATTGCCGCAAGCTGACAGTACAAAGGATAGCAATGCGCCCGTGCCAGCCATTGAGCTGGCTGGTTGGATTAACCCTGATTTCCTCTCCTAAAACTCCTTCCTCCTCTTGTGCTCCTACAAATGTTCTTGTGCGACAGTCCCACCAGAGCACCACACAAACATCTTCTCCTGGTGAGTCTGAATCCTTACAGGGGAAATCAACAGCACAGCAGCCACCCCGTGCTGCCATCAGTATGACCAAGTGACAACAAATACAAACTTTATTTCTTCTGTAATGTAGTAGGAAGGAGCCTTCCCAGCCAGATGTTACCTGCAATGCTTTGAATTTGAGTGGCTGACACAGGACTGCTTTCCATTGTTTCCAGGTGGCTGGAGGACACTGCTGCTTCCCAGTGGGAGGTGACCCTTGTCATGTAATCATTAGTCCTAAGTGCCAGCAGTGTGATTCTCTTGGGTGTGAGTTCACTAGACATTTGGCTAGGTCATAAATAGGTTCTCCTGAACCTGTCTTCTGGTCCTGGTGCCAACTTCGTGACATAAGCCCGGTGACTGATGGAGGATGTGTCCACTGAGAGAAGAGACCGGACACAAATGTCATGCCACCACTCCCTATTGATGTGGGAGCACAGTGCAGCACTATAGCACAGGCCATCTGCACTCAAGCACATACCACTCAGAAACTAAGCTTAGAGATGCAGGAGCACTAAGCTGCACGAATATTCAGTTTTCTGCTAATGTCCACTTGAAAAAAATGGAAGGTGAGGGAAGGGACATGTCATAGAATCATAGAATCATTTGAGTTGGAAGAGTCCCTTAAAGGGCATCTGGTCCAATTCCCCTGCAGTGAACAGGGACACCTACAGCTCCATTAGATTGCTCAGAATCCCATCCAGCCTGACCTTGGATGTCTTCAGGGATGGGACATCCACAACCTCTCTGGGCAACCTGTGCCAGTGCCTCAGCAACTTTATTGTTAAAAACTTCTTCCATACATCCAATCTAAATCTCCCCTCTGTTAGTTTGAAACCATTTCCCCTTGTCCTATAGCCCCAGACCTTGCTAAAGAGTCTGTCTCCTTCTTTCCTAAGACCCCTTTTAGGTACTGAAAGGCCACTCTCGAGTCTCCCTGCAGCCTTCAGACTCAGCCCAACAAACAGCGTTTCTCACTCAGCTCCTTCTGGTGGAGGAAATGCAAGCAAGGTTTGAAGTAAAACAACAGTTAAAACAAAGAGACAAAATATTTATAACCGTAAAATGTTTTGATTTTTTGAAACTATCTCCTCCTGGCTGACTATTGGATAAAGTCAGCAGAAGTGGGTAAACCTCAGACTGCAGAGATTACAGCCAGCGCTCAGACTCTGCGTAATAGATGGAAGCTGAGCAGGTGTGGGACCAAATGTCTTGTCTAAATGAGACCATGATGCTCGTGTTAAAACATCTGCCAGGAAATAGCCTCTCACACTATTTGTCCATCTAAGATGATACTGTAGCAAAGCTTCACCGATTACTTGCTCCTCAGTATTCTCTCAACGTCCATTTGCCTATTTTTTTTTAATGAAGAAAATGATCACATCTTAAATCCACAGTTCAATGAGAGCAGAACATTGGAAATTTGAGGTAAATTTTCCCCTTTGTTACCGAAATTTCAGTTGGGGGGGAAAAAAAAAGCACCTCACTCTCCTTTCTCCCACATCTAAATTATGAAGCATCAGCTGTTTTGTGGAGGAGGGAAAAAACTCCCTGTTTTTAAGTTCCGACCCCATACGCTCGTGAAAGGGATTATACGGCACATCATCTGCCCATGGCAAGGCATTGAGCGTGGTGGCCAGGGAGGGCACCCCTGCTCTCATGTTTAATTCAGGCCCTGTTTTCTGTCTCCAAGGCAGGGAAAGAGAGCACGTCACTGCCTTCAGCAAGAGCAGGAGGTCAGGTTTAAGCGTGGCTCGGCCACTGACGGTGTTATCCCGGTCACAGCCGGGAAGCACTTGGGATCTGCACGCTGCCCTCAGGGTTTCTTCCCACCCTTAGCGTAAAGCACCCTCAGGAGCCAAGCCCAAGCAGTTGGTAGCACTCATTGTACAGAAGGCAAGAGCAAGGCACGGGGGACAAGGGCACTCGTCTTAAGCTGACAGTGTGTCAGAAGCAAGCAGGGAGCGCAGCAGCAGAGCTCCAGTCCCTGATGATGGCAAGTGGTTTCTGAAATAATGTCACCAGCAATTGAGCTTGAGTGTCTTGGAGAGCAAGCTGTGGAAAAGACAGCTTAATTGCACATTGGTATCCTTACGCTCCATGTAAACATGGGCCTTGTGGTTGCACTCACTTCTTTTTAAAAAATCTTCTGCCCCACCGTGTAATAGTGCCAGAGCAAAGCAAAACTTCTCAGGGACTGTTTTACTTCCACCACTGCCGGTGAAGCAGCTGCCATATTAGATCATATTCAAATGGAGCCCCGATGAGGTCGGGAGCAGCGCATTAGCTGCACTGTTTATCTGTAGCCAGCCAAGGGGGGATGGTGCTGCTCAAATCAATTTGCTATGCTCCGACTGGCCCATCTTCCTGACACTTAGATGTCACTGTACCACTGGTGATAAAAAGGCCTGCCAAAAAGGGATGGATTTGGATTCACGCAGGGTCCTACGGAGCCAAATGAGAATTGACAATATTAGTCTTCAGGACAATTTTACAGATAAAATTAACCAGAAGAATAAATTTTCAACAGTTTGCTTAATCTAATCTGCTTTCTAATGCGATGAATCTGCTCCCATCCGCTGTTGCCATTTTAGTACTCCCAAGCTTCTTTTTTCCCTTTTTTTTTTTTTGTGGGCTGAAGATCAGGCAGGTTAAGCAGGATGAGAGGAAATGGCCTCAAATTGTGCCAGAGGAGGTTCAGGTTGAATATTAGGAACGATTTATTCTCCAAAAGAACCGTGAGGCAGTAGCACAGGCTGCCCGGGGAGGTGGTGGAGTCACCGTCCCTGGAGGTGTTCAAGAGCCATGTGGATGTGGCACTGAGGGACGTGGGCAGTGGCCATGGTGTGATGGGCTAGACTCGGAGATCTTAGAGGTCTTTTCCAGCTACAGCAATTCTATGATTATTTAAGGAAGCATTTCAAAAAAAAGATATAGTTGGCTCTCAGAATGAAGCTGGAAAAAACTACTTAAACTTTGTCTACATGAAAACTATTCTGGCAGTGCTGCCCTTGGCTGGCCCTGCACAAATTTACCCAACCATGTGTCTGCCTCAGCCCTCTCAGAGCTACCTTCATGATTGCCCCAGCACAAGGAAGCAGTGCTGGAGCTGAGAGCATAGATGAGATGACACAGATTTTGTATTTCTCCTAGCACTGCCTGGATAGAAAAGGGCAGCATCCAATATTGGCACATGGAAGAGACAAAGGAAACTGCAGGCTGGGAGCAAGAAAGAAAGGCATGGAATGTAGGGAGCAAGGACAAGAAAGCCAGACAAGTCAGGCCAAGGGAGGAAAGTCATTACCACCTGTCAAGAGGATGCGGTCATCCTCAGAGCCTGGTACTGTGCACATCTCCTTTCCTTCCAGGAGCTTATCCACTCATTGGAAGATGGTTTACTGCAGCTACCATGCATGCCATCAGCTCACTGCCAAAAGCTCTGCTGGGCCAAAGCACCATTTAAATGTTGGCAGCTGTCCTTCTGCTACTTGTGTCTCTGTTTGTGGAGGGGTTTCTCCTTTTGGCTTTGCAAAAGCTGCTGGAAGCTACTCCAACCAACTTTGCACATTCAACCATCTCTTCCTTAAGCCTTTAAGCTGTGCCTCATGCTATGTCGTAAATTTTCATCCTATGAAAGTCAGCTCTGGTGCAGCAGACTTCTTGTTACTTCAGTTGATTTAAACTGGAAGAAAAAAAAAAAAAAAGGAAAAAAAAAAAAAAGATCAAAAGAGCATAGTTACATTTAGGTCCTGCATTTTAGGAGTTAGTTCCCTGGGGCCAAGAAAAGATCCAAGGACACACTGTCTCTGTTTTAATGGAAATGCTGACAATTGTGCTATTTAGTGCTGCTTGTCTTGGGGATAGGAATCAATCTCTGCACTGGTTTATTTAACAGTACTGTTCTAGGCTGCATTTCTAGGTTACGATACTGGGAAAGTTGTTAGGAGAGACGTGGACGCTCTATAAGGGGTCAAACATTGGAGCACAAGATGACGAAGGGACTGAAGCACTTCTCCTGTGCAGAGAGGCTGAAAGAGTTTAGACTGCTCAGCTTGGACAAGAGGAGGCTCCAAGGGATCTCATCAGTAATTACAAATGTTCAAAGGGAAGGTGCAAATAGGACAGAGTCAGACCCTTTTCAGTGGTGCCCAGTGCCAGGACAAGAGGCAATGGGTACAAACTGGAAGACAGGAGGCTCCATCTGAACATCAGGAAGCACTTCTGTGCTGTGTGGGTAACAGCACTGGCACAGGCTGCCCAGAGAGGCTGTGGGGTCTCCTTGGAGATCTTCAAAAGCTACCTGCATGTGGTCCTGGGCACTTTGCTCTGAGTGTCTCTGTCTCTGGGTTGGGCCAGATGGAACCAGAGGGCCCTTCCAGCCTCAGCCATCCTGTGATTCTGTGAAAGCAACAGGAGAAGCCAGACTTTCCCAGCCCCAGTAGCCAGGCAGCAGGACACCTCAGCCTGGGCGTAGGACAGGTCCCTGTCCACCTCCTTCCTCAGCATCCTTTGGAGAGGTGGCAGGCAGGGCAACCAAGGGAGTTGGGACATTATTGTCCAAATCTCCTCTGTTGTGTCAGTAGGCAAACCACAAGAAGAAAATACAGTACCAGAAAACAAAAGCTCAGTTTTTGGTCTAGAACTGGATGCATGTTCATTTCTGCTCTTGAAAAATACTGCTGTCATTCTACAACAGCAGGAAACCAAACTTAGAAGTTGCTGGGGAACATGTCACCCTTAGTGACGAATGGGACACTGCTGAGGGGTAGGAGGATTTGTGCCTACAATTAGACTGATGAGGCTGGGATTGCATTCTTGAGTGCATCAGTGAGGATGACAGAAGGAGATGTCAAAGTCATGCAAATAGGACAAAAGGCCCAACACAGATTTGTATCCCTTCCTGCCATATTCAGCAAAGTTGAATGCCAGGAAAGTGGCTTAATCCAAAGCTTGTGCAGGTTGCCAGGACCTGGACACCTCCATTTCTTTGCAGTATGAGTGGTCAGATCAGCACTCATTGTCACAGCAGCATGCAAGAGGAGCTGTAAGCTGGATAATAAAGTGGAAATATATGTATTGATAGTAAAATATAATAAAAGTAATATACATATGTGATATAATCTGGAAAGAAAGTACTAAATATAAGGGAAAAAAAACAGATGTTCAAACTGGACACTCAAAGCTACAGATAAAATTTGCTTGTGGTTCTGGTTTCTGTCTCTGCTGTGCTCAGCCCTGTCAGAACATTTATCCCCATGGGATAAGAAGTGCCTCAAGATCTGTGCACAGGGAGAGCATCCCTCATCCCATTCCTTCAGCTGAGCACGGGCTCCTTTAAGGCCATGCACAGAGCTGCGTGCTGGCTGAGCAAGCTGGAGAGATGCATGATAAGGAATCAAAACAGGAAGCACGGCGCACTGACATCAAGAGACTCGTTCAGCAACGTGGCAGGAAAAGGAGGAAAATACCCTTGGCAGTATATGGAAGGGAGCTGCCTGGTCAGGACAGCTCGCTGTTGGCTGCAGTCAAATTGATTTCCCTGCCTTTGCTCCACCCCTTAGGGTGCTGGGCCAGCACAGCAAGAAGCACACCCATGATGGATTGCTTTTTTCTCTTGCTTTCCCTTAGTCTAGGATGACTGCTGAATTTTCTCAGTACAGACTTCCCTAGGAGGACTTCACTTTGGCTGGCAGGGGTGGCTGCCTCCTGGTATCAGTGCTTTCCGGGACTCTCAGCCAGCAGCCAGCACCTATGCTCCCTTTTCTGCAGCTGCAACTTTCAGACACTGATGCAATTTCCCTTGAACTGGAGCCAGAATGGGTGAAAATCTCCACCAGGAGCCCTATGTTGCTCTAGCACCTCAGCATCTGTGCCCCCAGGCTTGGGAGCAGATGAACTCCAGGTGGTGGGCTGCTGACTGGCAGCTCCCCAGAGCTTCAGTCCCAGAGGCATGGGCACACTCATAATGCCAAAAGGGAGCAGCTAAAAGTGCTGCACATTTGGAATAAATGGCAATATAAATGCATTTGGGCTGCAATGGGTTCCCTACGCTTTGAGAAACTGCTCTGAGAACTGTAATTCCTAATGCCCTCAACTAAGCACACCTTTGCACTGATGGGAAGAGAAGGAGGGACGATGGGCTGGGCAGTGAAATTCCACTTCATACCCCAGGTATTGGTTTGACAAATATCAGCACTTCCTTGTGGACAAGAGGGGAAGAGCTGACCCCCAGCTGCAGTATTTTCATGCGACATTCTCTTCTTTCCTTCCCAAATGGATTTTCTGCCTGTCAGAGTAACCCCAAAAGGCTCCATAGGAGTAGCTCATGGAGCCCCAGACCCCATGTCCCAGGGAGTGTGAAACCAGAGAAACCTGAATTCTGGTAGGTGCTCAGGTCCTGGCCATGGTTATTGAAGAGAAAGAGATGGGGGTGCTGAGGTGAAGGAGACTTTTAGCTCTCTGCATGAAAAATATGGTGTTAAATAGGAGATTAACTGTGGCAGTGCCACACAGGCATATTTAAAAATATGTATATGCAAAAGTATCTCTTTTCCTTCCTCTCTCTTAATTATGGGAAAACTGTTGAGAGCAGAGGTAAAAGCTGCTACAGAGAGGCATGCCCTGGAAAGGGAAAATCTGCAGGAAAGGCAGTGGAAGGAACATTTGGGTATCCTATTGAAGCTGAAAGAGAATGCAATATAAAGTGATGACCACAGAAGGGAGGAAAAAGCAGAAAAAAGGAATTACGAAAGGGAAAAAAAGGCAGCCAGGCAAATGCTGTCAGGCTCGGAACTGCTCCAGGGATGCTGATTTACGTCGGATTTTGACAGGGCGCCATTGGGTAATGGCTCACCTTCGAAGTCTGGCTTGACCCATTACTGTCATAGGTGGTGGAGGAATTACAATCAAAACCCAGATCTGATTCCCAATTTCGGAGGTGTTCAGATGTGAGGATTTTATTTAAGACTCCCTTTAATAAAAAAGTGGGCAAACTGTGATCAAGGGGAAGGAATTGTCTCCGTTTTCATGATTCACATCTCCCGGCACCCACAATATATGCATTTTCATGCTCTGATCTGTGCGCTTCTGAAGGACACAGCTGAGAACAGAGCGGGGAGCTGCCGACTGAACGGCAAAAGGCAGAAATAAAGAAGTAGTTACGTTTCATTCCTTCTAATGCCGCACTAAATTGGTTCTGCAGGCTTCCCCCAGTCTGGGGAGCTGGGAAGGGGAGGGAGAGAAACTTCATTAAGCGAAAGATTCTCGGAGATAATTGGGAGGCCAGGGATAATAGCTGCAGCCTGCATTGTGCTGGGAAAGGAGAGCGCTTGCTTCCTATTTGCTAATTGAACACGCTGCGAGCTGCTTTCTGAGGGGCCAGCATTCGGGCTGCAAGGCTGAAGAGATGTACATTTTTACTGGTTTAAATAGACATTAGGGGGCTCCATTTTTTAAAAAATAAGGCTCTGTGCTGGCGACACACAAACAAGTGTGAGCAGCGCAGTCCGCGCCTCCCCCACCCTCTTGGCTTGCTGCTGGGTCTGGGTTTCCCTCTGCAAAATGCTTTGGGCAGGGGAGGTGCTGGGTTGGGGACAGTGGGACAGCCAGGACCAGTGCTGGGAGGGAAGGATGGAGGGAAGGAGCGGGAGAGAAAGGCTGCAGGGACAGGCAGAAGCGAAGAGATAAGCACACGGGATCTCGGAGCATGTCACTGTGCGTGGACTTTCATAATCAAATTCTCCCCCGAGTTGAAGCTGGCAGCGCTGTCATGCAGCCATTGGGTTCTGTTAAACAGGACTGCAATCCTGCTCCCTGTAGAAGAGATGGTGCACAGTTGTGTTTCTAGAGGCGGCCTTTTTTTGCAAACGCCATGCCTGGTGAGGTTGTTTGCGCGTACATCCCCGTGTGCCCTTAAATTAAGCAGATAACAAAATCTGTATCTGGCTAATTAAAAATCATTAACTTCATAATGTCTTATTAGTTTTGTGCATACAGACTTGTCTCTCAGTCCTTCTGAGCAAAACATGTGAGGTCTGATTCTCACGCGCCCCACAGCCCATTTAACCCAAGCAAGAGCAGTAGATCAGACTCAGGCTAGGACTGCACCCATCTTAAGACCTTTTCTGCTCATGGGGAACTGTTAGTATAAACGAGCACACAACCCCTGAACACGTCACGCTGTGCGATAGGCTGGGTCCTGCAGGCTGCCTGAGAAAGTGTTCCTGCCAACATCAGTTATTGTTTCCTCAGCAAACTGCTCGCAGCTCGGGTCCATTGCAACAATTAGTGATAAATCACTGCTGGGAGCTCGGGCCGCCCGCTGGAAGGATCCCAACAGCCAACCACCAGCAGGGTGGGAGGACATGCCGCGCCGTCACGCCTCGTGCTCTTCCTGTTTTCAATGATGGGGGAAGAGGGGCTCCGTGTTAGTTCTGCATATACGGTGTCGGGGTGAAACAACGTTCCCTTCTGGCAGCACGGAATCAGCATGCATCCCAAATTTTTCTTCTTCCGCTACACGTGCTGCCCCCATGGAAATCAATGCAAGCCTCACACAGGCATACGAGGGCATAATCTAGCTGGTAAATCACAATCCATATCATAAATACATGTTTGAACCCTCTCTTAATACAATTCATTAAGAAGGAGCTTTTACGGTTGGGGTGGTTTTAATTATCGTTGTGTAATTTTATTGTTATTGTTTCCATTAAACATTAACAAACGCTCCTTATTTTTGGTTAACAAAGATCTTTCTTAGATTGCACAGTAGTTAATGAAAGCCACATAAACACATGCAGAAAGATACCAGGACTCTCATTCAATTACGTATAAAACTTAAAGTAGGAGATCTATAAAAATCCAGATTGTAATGAATCATAAATAAATATGGAAAACTAACAACTGCCTTGGGTAGAGTAGTGGATTTATAGCCCAAAGATTTGCATTTTGAAGGTCTGCATCACTGTCTGTGCTGTGCTTGCTCTCACTCATGGAAGATGCACGTTCTCAGCAGCCTGATCTCACTTTCTCCACTTCTTTACACGAACTCCACAATTCCACAGTGCCAAGCTTGATATCCTCCTTTGCCCAGCGTGGCCTCCAGGTCTCTGAAGCTGGAATGAAACCACTTCCCAATCCAAGAGGGAAGTCGAATTGTGATTCTAGCCCATCACAAACACCTGGATGCAAGAATGCAACAACCCTGTCCTGGAGACAGGACCAAAAGACACAGGCAGTGTTTGCAGACTCCTGTGCACTGAGAGGCATTGAGCCAGACATTGCCCACGTCAAAGCTCATGTTCCAGCCTCCCATCCCTACTCCAGGATCAGCCCTGACTTTGTAACTTTGCAGGGACGGCTGAGAAGTTGGAGGCGCTTCCAGTGTTGCCCCAGTGAAAGCAAAGTCAACAGTTTGGTCTGCAGACCATGGGAACATCAGCATTCAGAGAGTTAAAGGGAAGGGGAGTGGAAGGATTTGATAATGGCAAAAAATCTGAGGCATCTGCTCTGGTGCTACGGGTGTGTGTCAGTCTGTCTGACACAGCTGTTGCCATGGTGGCAGAGTTCTCCCCAAATTAGCAGACAAGACAGATGATTGCCTGAGTGAGATGCAGGAGGCGGGAGGTCACTGCAGATGGGAATGACTTGGCCTTTGGGCTGGGGCTGGGTGCTCCTGCTGGGGGTAGATGATGTCAAAATGAACCTTGCAAGCCCTGTGGTCTCTTCCAGCTGGACAGATGTTAGAGGGACTGGAGACAGCTGCTAAGAGAAATGGAAATCCCTGGAAGTTTCACCCAACCTAACCTCATCTCTGTCACTTTGAAGAGCACAGCAAGCTGATCCCTACGGCACTCACGGGAACAAGCCTTTGGAAGCACAGCCCAACATTTTGGAACATATCTGCATACATCCATGCAGCTGTGTGGATGGGCAGGAAACTCAGCTGTCAAAGCCAAAAGGAGGGAAGGCCTGGGAGCCCCAGGCACATCAGGAGCCGGAGAGGGATGAGGCTTACAGGTTGGAAATGCTGGGCATCAGGAGGGATGTGCATGCCTTTGAGCCTGGAGAGGCTCAGGGGGATGAGAAGGGGAATTTGGGACAAGAGAAGTTGGAATGGGAGCACCAGGAGCCCAAGTGGAAAAACTGGGTATTTGGAGTCTGGAGCATAAAGGGAAGCACTGGAGGGATCATGGTCTACTGGAGCTGCGCACGACAGCCAGCACATGTGACCATGACCTACGTGGGAAGTTCTAGGCTGGGGCTGTTCTAGCCCCAGTGGAGAGCTGCAGGCAAGACTGCACTGAAGTGTGGCACTGCCTGCACCTTGCATACCCGTGCAGACTGGAGCTGGCTTGGCTGCAGCTAGCAACGCCAGCAGGCAGACTGCAGTGCTCCAGTGCGGCCAGCAAGGATTGCAGAACAAGTTCGAAGTATGCTCGGCAAACCACAGGCTTAAAAATAAGGAAAAACACATTTCCTCTCCTCAGGAAGGTGTGAGATGGTGGCACTTCTTTGAGCATTTCTTTCCTGGCACGGCAGTATCATTCCTAGTCCTGCTGCTTTCCTATTGCACACCGAGTTCATAGAAGTTAGCTCAGACTTTTATGCTAGGCATGTCTTAACTCTCTGTTTTCTGTTTTTAATCTAGACCTCTAATACAAAAAGAGACAACATGAAGGAGGTAACTGATTAATTCTCCACAAATCTTTCCTTTTTTATACATACTTGATAGACTATTCAGTTTTGAAAGATCATTTCCAGACTATTTATCGTGGTCTCCAGTGTCCAACTCCAATATCGAAAAGATGGACTGCAAACCCTTAATTATTCTTGCACATCCTGTATGTGTGAAAAAAAACATAAAACAAAGCACAAGCACGCTGTAGGCTTGTAATAATTTGATGAAGATTTCTATATTTTTCAAGCTGCTCATTCATTGTAAAAGATGGACTGTTTCTCCCAGGGTCCCATCTATCTAATTATTTCTGTCCTGATTACGTAATTTCCTCAGATTTCTCATCCCACCACTCAACCTTGCTTGCACCCAGGGTTCAAGTACCTTTTAGCATATGGGTGGCATACAGTGATGTCTAGGTGCATCTGCAGGAGGTGCTCTCAAGGAGGTGACAAAGCACAGAGGCACCAGCTCACCCCCATTGTTTCAGTGCATGGCAGGAAGCTGAGAGCACAAAAAAGGAGGCATACAGTAACGTGGTTTTGTATCCAAGCTGTTTGCACCCAAGCTGTTTGCAACCTAAAGCTAACAAGAAGCATAAAGCAATAATATGACAGGGGCTACCACTCTGCTGTTGTGTCTACGGCACGGCACAGCATGGCACAGCACGGCACAGAATGGCACGGCACGGCATGGCACAGCTCAGCATAGCACACCATGGCTCCTATCCTAACAAAGCCACAGTGTGAACCACATAGCATGTACAGCTGGCAGCCTGCTGCCAGGGCTGGAGGACACACGTCGCTGTGTCTACAAGGAGGGTTTTGTCTGAGCAGAGGGGAGGATGAGAGCTTTCTCCGCTGGAGCCTCAGAGATATGCATGGCTAAGGGACAGGAATTTCTGCCCCCCGGCTTCAGCTAACAGCCAGCTCCCCGCATACCATCTTGTAATCCACCTACCAAAGTCTTCATGTCACAAAGTAAAATGAGACAGTAAGCAAGCTTTTCTAGCAGTGTGACGCTGCAATTGAGATTTCAAGTGTCGATAAACATAGATAGGGCTCATAATACCTTTCGCAAGAACTAAAATCACCCCGTGATTTTCAGCAATGTGCACCATGTTCATCGTCCCCTCCCTGGTGTGGCTGCAGTCCCCCTGCACCCTGGGCTGTGCCCTGGCAGCCGTGAGGCCACCGTCAGCACACCTGCGGTTATCGGCTTTCATTTATTTTCATGTCACCGGCGGAATTGATTTCTGCATTTCACTGTGGGCTGTGGGCAGGGCCGAGCGGGCACGGGGAGCGAGGCCGGATGGGGAGCTGCACGGGGCGGCTGATGATCCAATTAAGTCAACAAAGAGCTGAGGCGATGCGATCCGAGGGCTCCAATGCTGGGAGCAAACAGGGAACCGTGGCAGAAGGCAAAGCCAAGCGAACATATGGAACAAGTTACTGCGGGGATGGCGGAGGCAAAGTGCGCAAATGAGTTCAAGAGATGCCTGGGTTTTTCTCGAGAGAAGGAAAGGACTCGAGGGCTCCGCTTGGAAAAGCAGGAAGGAGGGATTAAGATAAAGCCCAGAGATGGAGGCCTGCTGTGCTGAGTGGCCTCTGCTTGTTCCTGGCTTCTCTTTTTTTTTTTTTTTTTAATTTGACTGTAACAGATATTAATGTAATTAAAAGATGCGGGAACTACTGGAGAGCTCTGCAGTAAGTTGAGGGCGAGCAGAAGGAAGCAGGAGTGGGAGCTACCTAGCAACCAGCGTGAAAAGCCAATAAAGTGAACAGATAGGGAAAATCCAGGGGAAAAAATTTAAAAAGAGGAGAAAAAAAGACCCAGGATAATGAAAGGCAAGCCCATGCATTGCATCCCCAATGTCCTGCCATGGTGTAAGTGGGACTGTTGACAAACACATCATGAGCATCTAATTGGGCACCACAGTACAAAAAAGACATAAAGCCGTGAGAGATCACCCAAAGGAGGGCTACAAAGATGTGAAAAGTCTGGAGGACAAGACGTATGAGGAGCAGCTGAGGCCCTTCGGCGTGCTCAGCCCAGAGCAGAGGAGCTGAGGGGAGGCCTGATGGCGGCTGCAGCTCCTCACAGGGAGCGGAGGGGCAGCGCTGAGCTCTGCTCTGTGTGACAGCGACAGGGCCCGAGGGAACGGCATGGAGCTGTGTCAGGGGAGGGGCAGATGGCACTTAGGGAAAGGGGCTGCACCAGAGGTCGGTGGGCATGGAACGGGCTGCCCAGGGCTGTGGGCACGGCCACCAGTGCCGGAGTTCTGGGAGCATCTGGACAGTGCTCTCAGACATAGGTCTTGATTTTGGGTGGTCCTGACCCTGCTTTTCCCACTGTGACACACTGCTCCATGCCAACGCCTGGAGCTTCCACTGTGGCTTCCCCAGCTGCACTTGCACAGCTAAAAGTAAGCGCATCCATGCTGTCAGGATCAGGGGCTTGTTTTGCAGTAATGGATTTGTTGCAGAATTATAGCTAACTAACTGTGTCTTCTTTAAAAAAAAAAAAAAAATTGGTTATGCTGGTTTTTGAGTTTCAGGCCATTAAAAATTACCCGGAATGTACAGTCACTCAGTAGCAGCTCCGTAGATAAGGATTTAATTATAAGCCCTGCACTCACTTATACTCTTTGAATACCAAATGCATTTTGTGATTGCTTTCAGAGCACGCTATTTTTTTTTTTTTTTTTTTCCCAGAAATTTGAAGGCAATTGAGCAATTTTACAGTCTGGAGTCCTGATTCAGCAGCCTTCCCTGCTCAGCAAAGAAATGATGTGCTTAACTCCAATGGGACTTGGGCATATGCTTAATTGGGACCAACATTTAAGATCACATTAAAATTAAAATCTTAATTCTTGCGCCATTCCTGAGCCTCTGTGCAGAACACTGTTTGGTTCCATGACGCAAACTTTTATACAAAGAGCCCTTGAAGAATCTCTGCTTTGCTGAGGGTATGCGTGCGCGTGCTGCACAAAGCCCAGAAGGTTTGGAGGAGAGCTTACATGCAGTTTGTATGTAAAATGCTTTGAATACAATGCATGCATTACCATGTATGGGCGTTTGTACTGCGTTTGAATACAATGTATGCATTCAAAGAAGGAGGAAAAGAAAAGGAAATTGCGCAGATCCCCCGGAGGGTTAGCCCAGCAGCACAGAGCAAGGAAAGCTGAGGGCAGGCTTCTAGCTGGAAACCTTTCCTGTCCAGTGACAGTTTCCAGTTCTTCCGTTATCTGTTTATTATTATTAATAATTTTGGTTTTGCAACCTACTTGCTGCTGGTTTTTTTTTTCTTTTTTTTTTTTGTCTCCCTTGCCCCACACCCAGACTCTTTTAAGAATGGGATGCTTTGGGTCAGCTTTGCAACGCTGAGCTCCCCCAAAGCACCCATTGACTGCATTTACTGCAAGGTTCAGGCACACACTCTGCTCACCTGAGAGATTTGTACTCAGCCTTCCCTCAACCAAATCACTTGGTGAGAGGCCAGGCAGGGCTGACACTACATCCTCCTCCAAGTTCTGGTTTCAGGAGAAATTCCATCTTTTTGCACAGCATGTGCTTTGCTCCTGGGGAAAAAATCAGCTCTGACAAGCTTGTGTTGTCTCAGGGAAAAGTCATTTTACTCGCAAATTCCCAATTGAGCCACAGGCAGCACAGAGGCTTTGTCCCTGTGCTCTGAAGAAACGTAGTCTGCCGGCACTGGGGACTGAGGTGAGCCCAGCGACCCAGGGGTCAGGGCTCAGACTGGTCTGCACCCTTCAGCAGCTGGGCTCATCTTCTGCTGCCTCTTCCCCTACTCTCTGTGTCACCTACACAGTGCTCTCCAAGCCACAGTGTCCTCATCCCACAGCCTGCACACTGCACATAATGGTTGATATCAGTACACCTCATGGGCAGGTGTTCCATGCCCCATTTCTGGTACCTTGCTCACTATGGAGCATACTGCTGGGACCCCAAAAATCACAAAGAGTCTACTGACCACTTGATCAAATTGGAAGAGTTTTAATGTCACTTCCCTTGGAGGACATCAAGCTTTGATGGTCCCATTTGTGCCATAGAATCATAACATTATGGAATGGCTTGGGTTGGAAGGGACTTTTAAGTGCTCCAACCCCTGCCATGGGCAGAGCTGCCCCCCACCAGCTCAGGCTGCCCAGGGCCCCATCCAACCTGGCCTTGAGTGCCTCCAGGGATGGGGCACCACAGCTTCTCTGGGCAGCTGTGCCAGCGCCTCACCACCCTCTGAGGAAAGAATTTCCTCATCCCAGCCAACATAAATCTCCTTTAGGCAGTGGGAAGGCCCTTGGAAGTGTCTGAGGGAGCTCCATCCCTGTCAGTGACAGCACATCTGGGGACAAACATAGGTGGCAGTGCAGTTTTGCATTGGGAAAGTAACTGCTAGCACTCTGTACGCTGTTGTGCTGCAAGGTAGTGTCTGGATATTAAATAAGGAGCGCGGAGGTTTTTCTCACTATTACAATAACACTGCAAACTGCTATGTTATTTATTGTCATATCATTTTTGCCAAGGGCCTTAGCTTGTCTATTGGTCGTTAGAAGCAGAAGCATTTGCAAAACAGTTTAAGAAAGCATCTCGCGCTGTTACTCCTCAGCTTCCATTTCCAAGTGATCTACCTCAGAAAAGCGGCGAAGCTGCCTGCACACAAACACTGCCAGATGTAGAAAGCAAACGAGCTGAGAGAATGAAACGCTTTTTATCATTTCTTTCAGCCACAGTAATCGTACGTGTTACTTGTAACAATTGTGGGAATTAAATTTTCAGAGGGAAGTGGGATTTAGGTGAATTTCGAATCCCTTTTTGCCTAGTTTGGCGTGTTCTTTGTTTTGTTTTGTTTTTTTAAATTACAGGAGCAGGAACTCATGCAGAAAAGCACTGTTGGTGTGCATGAGCTCCACTCTGCCCCATGTGCCAGCCCCAGGCAGCAGAGGTAAGAGCTGCATGGTATTTTGCAGTAACAGCCCTCACGTTCAAGCACTTGGCAGACACTTACTACAGACAGCACTATCTCTGTTCTACAGGTTGGGATTGCAAGAGAGAAGGGGTAACCTGATTTGCCTGCGGTCCCAAAGGAGAGCAGAGTGCGATAGCAGGGCAGCACATTATTCCTGTCTGCGTGATGATGCTGAACAAGGGACATGTGCTGAGGAGGCGGCAGCTTCCTGTACTCCTACTTCCATTCGGGCTTCTTCTTGAAGGTTCTGCAGATCTGAGACCACAGATCTCTCAGCCCACAGCACTCCTGCGCTCAGTGACTGCACGGTGACCATCAAGGACCACGAGTGCTTTGAGCTCTGCAGAATGCCGAGCATCCCCACAGCTTCTGTGCCCACAAATCCCCAGGTCTCCCACTCAGGGTCAGGATTAGATGGAAATGGCTCTGTGTCACGATCCATCCAGAGTCCACCGGGATGTTAATTCATGGCAGCAGGGGAAGTACATGCTCTCCGACCTGCTGTGCACAGTGCCACGCTGTGATTTGCGCTACTCAGCTCTCACAGCCACTCTTTGCATCCGTAATGACGGGAGAAAGCAGGGCTTCATCCTGGAGCTCTGTGTATAATCAGATGCCGTGTTGTAGGGCTCTGGAAAACACACCAGAAATAATAATTGGGAGGAAATAAAAGGTTTCGTTCAAAACAGCATGCGATTTAAATAAGGAGCAAAACAGAAAGCGCTCAGGATTTGAGCATCCGAAGAAGGAACTTGTAATTCATTTGCATTGAGGCTGCGGGGGGAGGGGCGACATTTAAACCAGCAACAAACCCTACTTTAGATGTAAAGGGGAGACGGTGGCCTCCGGGCAGGAAATAAGCAGGGAGACGAACTTTGTCATGACTCATGCAGCTGTCACCGATGGGGCTACAGCTGGGCACTGCGGAGCAGGGGGCTAGAGGAGATGGCTGCCCAGCAGCTTGTGGGGGAAGCAAGGATCCGTGGCTACTGTCTGGGTCAGCACAAAAGCCAGAGAGGGTCTGTGGGCTTTGATCACTTCCAGAGCCCTGGCAGCTTCAGCTGGAAACTTCCCTCTGCACAGAGCCAGAAGGGTCAGGATCTCTGCATATGGCTCTCCATGCCCACGAAGTCTAGTGCTGCTGTTCTTTAACTCCTTATCAGCTGGCATTGGAAAGGCAGGCTGCCAGAGATATGCAACTCCTTCCTCCCCGTAAGCCTCACAGGGAAGGAGGGGATGTGGGAGCTGCTCCATGCCCTGCCCGCTGCTGCGCTTCCCTTCCCTCCACCTCCTGCATGCTCACATATGCACAGCCCCGGGTGTACAGCCCATGTGCTCCCCGCATGCTGCAGGGGTGCCATTTGTGCAGTTTGGCCAGAGATCTGAGGTTTATAATTATTATTATTTGTATTTATTGGAGAAGAACCGGTCCTACTGTGCCGTGGGGAAAGCCTCGCTCTTCCCGCCAGGTCCCCTGGCTCACAGAGAGTCTGATTGATCTGCTCATTGCTATCGTGTTATTACGGTTTAATTGCTGGCAGAGAGCAGCCGCTCAGGAATGCAGCGCTGATTCCTGCTGAGACTGTTGGGGCTGAAATCCTCCTACCCAAGACACAGCTCCTGCCATGGCAGCCCCACTCCTGTCTACAGCATGCTCAAAGGTGTCAGCATCCCTGTGTGGTGCAAGGACATCTCCTGAGGTATGTCTGATGAGCATCACATGTTGCCACCTTCCAGACAGATTTGCTGCAGATTTTCACATCGAGTGACCTGGTTTCTGGATCTCACCAGAAAAATAATAACTCTGCTGTCATCCCAGTGATGCACGGGGCTGGCAGCCTTCAGGTCAGCCAGACTTTTGGTTCCCAGGCCGAGGAATGTGGTTTGGCCTTCTGCTTTTGTGCCCCTACAGCCTGTCCCGGCTCTGCCCTGTTTGTGTGAGTTTCTCTCCAGCATGTGCCAGGCCATGCCCCG
This sequence comes from Meleagris gallopavo, assembly GCF_905368555.1. Classification (NCBI taxonomy): domain Eukaryota; kingdom Metazoa; phylum Chordata; class Aves; order Galliformes; family Phasianidae; genus Meleagris; species Meleagris gallopavo. The sequence goes on along the minus strand of NC_139404.1, from coordinate 110,737,125 downwards.
AAGTCAGCCACAAGGATCATTTGTTTCTCCTCCTCTCTCCCACAGGCTAATGCAGCCCCATGTCTGGGTGCATGGACATGCACATGCGTGTGGGTTTGCAGGGAAGGGAAAAAGCCTCAGGCATTCTGCAGTCACCTGCAGCCATGGGCAACTGTGCCTTTGTGGATGCCTGCCCCTGCATGGTGCTGGACTGCTGTGCCTGCCGCAGGGTCAAGGACAGAAGCTTGCAGTCCTAACTGAGCTGGTGTAAACAGTCCCTGCCTTTTGCAGAAGGAAGCATCCTTGGTCCATAGCAGACTGCTTACTGGCTGGAAAAGGCCTGAAGCTCAGAAAGGAGCAGGGAAATGGGACACTCTGTGCCTGCTGTCCCCGTCCCCCCTCTAGTTCATAAAACCACAGAATCACAGAGCGGTTGGAGCCCTCCCCCTGCGCTTGCCCGCTGCCCGTGGGAACGGCGCAAAGGTCAGCACTGCGGGGACGCTGCTGGCTCCCGCTGCCAAGAGCGCTGCTGCTGAGATGGCGCTGCTGCAAATAAACCCGTCTCCTGGCTAATTGCTAGGGAGCGCTTTGCCCTCTATTTTTAGACAGGCTTGCGAGCTCGCATTGAAGATTTTCTCTCTTTCTTCCTCTCGCTCATTGTGAGCAGCGCTGGACCGAGCTCAGCTTTCAGCGGGGTCAGGGAACGGAGGACAACCACAAGCTCGCATGCCAAAATCACTCAGCGGTTGTAAAAGCCCCGAGAACATCGGCTCCAGCGCTGCACGGGGCGGGAGCGGCTCTTTGTGTTCTCAGCTCACTGTGTCCCCGCCGCTCCTGCAGCCTGTCCCCAGCCAGGTCCCAATGCTCTGCTCTTTGGCCTCGGTGCTCTCAGGATTGAGCCCTCCCTGCCAGAAGAGCCGCGGGCATTGCCCCCTCCTGGCGCCTGAAGCACACCTCAGCCTGCTCAGGGGTTAACCTCGGTCCCCAGAGCCGCGTAGGCAAATTAGCACCGTGTTTTCCCCAAGCTAATTAACTTCCCTGGCAGCAGGGCTAATTATCTCCTGTACAGTGCAGGCTGCAGCAGCCGCCGGCCCCCAGGCGAGAGGGGACGCAGTTCCTGAGCGCCCACCCCCTGTCATCCCCATGTCACCCTATCCATCTGCACGTGAGGACGCTGCTGCCAGGCAGCTGTGTGGTTTGCCATGGATTTCAGCGGCTGGTGAAGTTAAATATCTTCAGCATTCTCCTCCTCCCCTCCTGTCCCAGCAAACCACATTTCTTTTGCCCCCCGCCCCTCTCTTTTGGGTATCGATGAGTCATCTGGATTATCAGTTGGTGCCCATAGTGACAGCACTTTCCATTATTGCTGGCACACCTTTCTCCCAAAGACTCATCAGGGCTGGGAAGTCCAACAGAGGGAGGCACTGCTGTCACTTGCAATGAAGTCGCCCCACAGCATGGACCCACCAGGACCCCCAACATCCACAGAGTCTCCAGCAGCAGTGCTGTGGGTGCAGACACACTCCAGGCCCAGGCTGAGCACAGCTGCCTGCTTCCCCTCTGTCTTTCCACGTACCGATTTCCTCCCTGATAGCCGGCAGATAAACACGCCTAGCTGGGGACTGAGTCCTTTTCCTGCATGTCTCTCATGACTAGCAGGCACTGCACTGGGTTTTTGGATTCTTTTTGTTTTGTTTTGAGGTTGCATTATTATGACATTTTAATTGGCTCAGACCTACACGAGTCTCAAAGCCAATTCAGCCCCGGCGTTTGAGAGTAGAGCTGTTTTCTCTCTTCATTTTGATGGACATTTTGTGCTGGCCAAAATGGCCTCGCATCCAATAAAATAAAACCTCCTCACAGCTCTTTCCTCATCTCACCCCAAACCCACACCCTCCCACTCCTGGGCTTTCCCTTTGGAATTTCGTTGCCCATTGCATAGCCTGAGGAGAACACACCCACACAACCCATCCCCTTCCCATGCTTGCTGCCAGCCCTGTGCTCTGGGATCGCTGCCGGAGGGCTTTGGATCAGCAACGGCCAAGACACCATGTTCACACCGCCCTGATGGCCCTCATCCAGCAGCACACGGCGCAGGGGATGCATTATTTATCAGGCCCTGAGCTCCAGGCCTTGCTCACACTTTGCAATGGCGAGGCGGCGAGGTGAGGACAAGGCCTCAGCCCCAGTGCCGCCTCCTTGTGTTTTAAGCAACCTGCCAGGTGCTGCTGCAGTTCGTGACCTAAGATCCGTCTTTTTCTTTTCCTCCTCCTTGACTTCATGCTCTCAATGTGATTTACAAAAATTGCTTATAATAAGGCTCATTCAGCAGCTGGATAATGGTTGTCAGGAGTTAAGAGACGCTGTGGCATGTTTAGCACAGTAGTATATTGTGTATGTGGGACCCGAAGCGTGGGGATTTAAGGCAGTTTTTATTAAGGATGGACTGTGCTGAGGTACCCACATGGAGAGGGCCCTCTGGGCGCCAACAGGGGCATCTCTCGCAAGTGGCATGCAGGTTGGAAGGCAGAGGAGGGACAGCAAATAGCCTCAGCAGCAGGTTCATGGCTGTAAATCCGGATTAGGAGAAGAGTTCAAGGTCTTGAACGGCTGCATTAATCCCTTCATCACCTTGGCCTTAAGTACCGGAACCATCAGCTCTCTCTCCACATCCCCTTTGGCAGCTGCTGAGCGGAGATGGAGATGGGGATGGGGACAGGGATAGGGATAGGGATGCGGATGGGGGATGGGAATAGGGATACAGAAGGGACATGGCTCATTGTGGGGAGGCTTTGGTCAGGTGCAAGGGTGCCCCTCTGACAGACAACCCACAAGGACCTTCCCTCCCATTGTCCCTTCCCTCCCACTCCCCCTTCACTCCCCACCATGTCAGCCCTGCTGCCCCTCTGGGGTAGCTGCATTTATTTTTGTGAGCCTAGAAAGAAGCAGTGCTTTTGCAGCCGGTGGCTCTTGGGTTTGCCCTTCTGCCAGACTCGCTGCACGTAAGCCAGCACTAAGCCTGTGGGCTAATTGGCTTTATTTATTGTCTCTTTTGTGCCGTGCAGGGGTTTGTTTGTGCTGCTGCTGCTTTGCTTATAGGTTCAGGGCAGACGTTTTGTTTCTCTGCTTGCCTTCATCTCGGGGCCTCTCCAGTTTTCCCTTGGAACTAAAGCAGGGCTGGGCATTGATTTTGGGCACTGCCAGAGATTTTGGAATGCAGCCAGAGAAGGCTCAGGCAGCCAAGTGCACGGGGACATGGGATGCTCGGGAGGGGAGACACTGTGCCGTGGGGTTTTGCAGGCAGAGCTACTGCTGCTTGCAACCCTGGAGGCTTCCTGCAGGAGCCTGGCTGTGCAATCTGTGTTCAGTGCTTGTCCTTCCTGGCAGGAGAGCCGCTGGATGCCAGCCATGGCAGTGTGTCATACTTGCAGACCTCTGCTTCTCTTCTCAGATTCAGCTGCTCAAAACCCTGCCAATTTTTACACTTTTTTTTTTTTTTGCATAATTTTTTACAAGCAGAATCCTCTTACAAATTTTTTGTGTTTTGTTTTGTTGTTTTTTTTTTTTTCCCCAAAACAATCAGGGTAATTCATGCAGCCCTGCCTTGTCCTGGATAACCCTTTACACTGTGCATTCTATGTGCTCAAGAAGCCAAGAAGAGGGAAGCGGAGCATCTCTATGCAGAACCCTCCATCAGCACAGCATTATGCCCATGGCTGAGTGGGGCACATGGGGCCAGCTGCCCCGAGAACCAGGACCTTAGGAGCCCAGTGAAGGGGTGAGGAAGTCAGCCAGACCTCGGGTAGGATCAGCCCGTGAGAACATGGCCCCTAATCCAACTGAGATAATCTGAACAGGGATTAACCAGGTCCAGCTGGAGTTCAGCTCCCACTCCCCATTTGTTTTTGGCAGGAGGGTATGAAGGGATCTCTGCTGCTCCAGTGCCTCGGCCAGCAGCAGCACACTAGACCTCATTGGGTCTTTCTGCCCTTTATGGCTTTTGCACCACCTATTGATCCCAGATTCCCTCTGCAGCACCTCTCTGAGGCCTCAGAGACCTGACCATGAGATCAGGATGCAGAAACTCAGCAGAGCCACATTCCAGCAGAGCTCCCAAACATTCCGTTTTTAGGATGAGTTGTGCAACATTGAGTGGCATTTTTTTCTGAAACAGCATAACAAACTGTCTTTTTGTTTCCATCCAGAAAAAAAAAATAATTTTCTGACCCTCAAAATGCAAAGAAAACAGTGTAAAATGGACTTTGAGAAAGTTCTTCCCTAGGATTTCTTGGTTTAACGTGAATTTTCAGTGGGGTAAATATACCTGAGGGAATACCTTTCATGAGTCTTTCACGCAGCAATATTTGACAGATTTGAAAAGCTACAGGGCTTGAGAAGCAAAGCAATTGTTCATTTCATGTGTCCCCTTTTTATTTTCTCCATTTAGTGCTCGCACGTGGTGGGTCTGGATACAGCGCTGCAGGCAGCTCCACTTCAGGGTCTCACTGCTGCAACATCTGGATTTCTTTAAGTGAAGCTATCAGTGAAGTCCTGTTGGGTTTGCAAAGCTACGATAATGTTCCCATTATTCTTAGATACTCTCAAAGGTTGTTTTTTAAAGTAAAATATTTGGGGGGCCAAAATTTCATCGTCTACCTTTAAGTGAGGAATGAAAGGGAGAATGTAGAGAATGTTAAGGTTTAAACAAATATTCCCAGATCTTTGAAACAATGCTGTTTATTTCTTTTCTTATGGAGAAGAAACATCTACTCTTCAGTCTCTCAAACATTTCTGAATCTTTTTAAGGTAGCAGCAGCACTGTGGCATGGCTCACATAATTGCATTCGGATGCGTCTCTTTGTCATCTCTATTGCGACACGTTCCATGTTTTGGCTGAAATATGACATTCCCACAGCCTCGTACGTGCTGCATATTTCTACCTCCTTGCCCAGAAGCTGCACACTGTCAGAAACAGTTGGGCAACAGGAGCTGCCAACCCCCTGGGCACCCCAGTGGTTATGGGGCAGCTCGAAAGGAGTTGGGGATGGCTGGGAGCAGGAGTGGGTGCTGACAGTCCTGGGGGTACCTAGGTATCTCTGAGCCCACAGGATCCTCAGCTCCCTGCTCTCCACCATCACTTCATGGTGCTGGCAGCTGGCCAGGCTTGTTTAATTGCTTTGTCATTAATTTCCCACGGCAACAGGCCAGTGGGCGGGCAAGCACCTCACTCCTTAATGAGGAGCCGCGTCTCCGCGCTGCATCACGCAAACTCCTGCACAGCCTTTACAAATAGGGACAAGTTGAAGAGATTGATTTATTTTTCCCTAGAAAGGCCACCACGCCACTGGGCTGCAAAATGATTGATCAGATGACCTTTTTTCCCACTTACTGCCCTTCCCGGAGCCTTGTTGTGTCAGTGCCGCCAGCAGACTGGAACAGCCATCCCTTGCCTGCAAGCCTTTTATTGGCAATGCCTTCAGCCAACACATGGAGATGGGTTTAGGCACTCCCCATCCTCCCCCCTGCCACTTGCAGGATCCCCATCATCCTGAGGGTGAAGCAGGGGCACCCATAAGGAAACAGCCCTCTGGGTTCTCCAGGCTATCAGCAAGACACTCCTGGAGGACGCTTTAAGATAAATGAATGTTCCACTCCTATAGCTGATTACAGATGTGCCTTTTTCTTTCTTTTTCACAGAGTAGGGAAAAAAAAAAAAAAAAGAATATTAGAAAAGAATCTGTAGTTTTTGCCTTTCTGCCTCTGGGCAATCACCAAAACACAGCACTCACCACTCTCTCTGGGACACGTAGGCTCACTGACAATGTGTGTGTCAGCAGAGGCAGCCCTATGGCCCCCCACTTTCTCTTCACAGCATCAGCATCTCGGGGGGGGGGACATGCAGATGCAGAGTAAGCCCTGCTGGGAGCTAAGGCAGCGCAGTATCCCGCGGGTCACCAGTTAAGCATTTCAGCCCGAAGCGGATCTCTCCTAAGCCACTTTTTGGAGATAAGCTTATCTAGACCTGACAGCTGAATTTAACCCTGAACTTTTGATCTCGATTTTTAGCCTATCCGTCTCCTTGAAATTATACAAGGCAGCTTTCAGCCCTCCCAGCCAACCCATCGGAGGGGCTGAGCATGGGACAGTGTCCTCCCATGCCCCTGGGATGCAGACAGCCCCCACGACAGAGAGCCCTCCCTGAAGAGAGCAGGAGGGCCGATGGGATTTTACACTCCCGGCTATAACAGGTTTGAAGGTAATGTTGTACAAGAGTGGATTATAGCCCCGGCACTTTGCCATGCCAGCGTTTGGAAATTTGTTTTCAGTGCATAGAAGCGGCTCAGAATGCTCTCTCTCCCTGCATGAAAAATGCACTTGGTAATAGTGTTCCTATTGCTGGACAAGCTCGCGGCATCGGTGCTGTCAGCGCTGTGACATACTGGCCAGGAAGGGTTGCACTAATCAGTTTTCCCAGCATCAAATCAGCGTCTGTTATAGATGGTCAAGGAAATTGAGGAATCTCGATGTTTTTGCAATATTGCTTAGTTGGCCATGAAATATGGGTGGTTCCGTGAGGAATGGCTTGTTTCTCCCTCACTAAGATAAAGCAACTTTGGCTAACGATGAAGCATTGCCGCATGATGAAGCCAGCTAATAGCAGCAGGCTGATGAGGGCAGATAACAGCAGCACCCTGGCAGAGGAGAAGGGATGCATAAACAGCTTTGCAAATAAGACATTATTAATATGGTTGAACTACAGAGAGCAGGAGGGATTTCTTTTCTCCTTCTTCACTCCAAAAGCAATATTCATAAAACATCTTGGTTCGCACGTTTAGCCAAGAAATTAAATTATTCAGCATCTGACTGGATGTTTTCCAGCTCAGTCTTTGCTCAGGCAGCACACCGGGGCAGCCTTCCTGGGCATTGCGCTTGTCTGGGATTGCTGAGAAGCGCAATGATCTTAGTGATCTTTTCCAACCTTAATGATTCTGTGATTCTATATGGGAGGTTCAGGTTGGATATTAGGGAGAATTTATTCTCAGAAAGAGCAGTGAGGCGGTGGCACAGGCTGCCCAGGGAGGTTAGGGAAGTCACGATCCTTGGAGGTGTTCAAGAGCCACGTGGATGTGGCATGGAGGGACATGGGCAGTGGACATGGTGTGATGAGCTGGTGGTTGGACTAGATGGTCTTGGTGGTCTTTTCCAGTGTTAATGATTCTGTAATTCTAAGGGGAAGGTGGCAAGGCAAAGAGCGCACCCGGTGCTGGCAGGGCAGGGATGAGTTGTCTGACAGCCCAGAGAGGAAGGACAGCCTGTTTTCTGGTGGCCCCAAGTTTTTTTAGGGCAACCACAGGCCAGTCAGCTTAGATCTAGGCAGAAAAGTGCAGACCTGTCCCCGAGACCAAAGCACATAAGCCCTTTTTATGGAGCGGTCCTGTGATATAAGCGGCAGCCAGGGATTTATGCTGTCTTTGAAGTAAATTGCATCCCGGTGCACCATAGCATGAAAGTTAAGATTTACCATTGCTGGGACACTGAAGACCCCGGTGGAAGCAGGCGAATAAATAGTGCAGTGCTCTTCTCGCTGGTTCTGCTGTGCAAATCGACTTCACAGCCCTTCCTCGCCTCCTCGCCCCTGCTTCGGCGTGCTTTGTGTCGGGGAAGCAAATTGGTCACATCTGCATCCGGCCAGGGAGGAACAAATGTGCTGGCTAGGCAGCAACGAGCTTTCTGAGGGGAATGCCTCAAAGTGAAATGAAAGGTCGGCCATCAAAGGTAGGAAACAGACCGGCGGATGAAAGGGATCCTTTGCTTAGCTTTGGTAAGACTACGAGGTATTAAAAAAAAAAAGGCACACAAAAAAAAACTAGGGCATCCAGAGATGTGTTTCCCTCTCCCCTTTTCCTTTGCTCATCCTCAGCAGAGGAGAGGGGCCAGCACACCCTTGGTTACCCTCACCACCGGGTTAGCTGTGGGTGCTCGGTCTGCTGAAGGAGAAATGAGCCATTTCCCCCACAGAAACCCCCGCCTTTCACAGCCAGCTGAGCAAACATTGTGATATGTCCCAGCCTGGCGGTTTCATTGGTCAGTGAAAACAAAGGGAGATCTGATAGAGAAGGGCTGAATCCCTCTGTCCGCTCACCCATCGAGCTCGGCAACAGTGCTGGGGCCTGGCTTAGCACAGTGGGGAAGCACATTCCCAAGTCCCATGGAAAATCCCTTCGGTCGTTATAGTTAATCATGCCCAGTTAATCACGTCCAGGGCTGGCTGATTTGCTGAATCATGACGCGCAGGCAATTACCCTAAATCAGAGCGGTGTCCTCCGTTCCCACAAGGCTCCGTTATGCTTTGCAAACTTCTAAAGGGAAGGGAAAAACAAACCCAAGCTGCCACTTGGTGCTGCCAGGAGGTGGATGCAGCCGGGTGCTCCCCGGCCTCCCAGTCTTGCAAAAAGCCCTGGGAGCTCTGCACACCAAGGCTGCTGAGATGCACGGCTCCGCAAGCTGAGTTCACCTAGTTTCCCCAGACCAGCTGCTTCAAGCTCTGTGGATGAGGTTTCACAGCAGCTGGGGTTTTCGGCACGTGATACCGGGATGGACAGGCAGACATCTGGGCACGGGGAGAGGAGAACCCCTCCTGCTCAAGGCACGCTGCCGTTCATTCATAGGATTACAATATTAACTGCACATCGAGACGCAAGCTAAGCCTGTGTTTCATGTGTGCAGAGGGGAAAAGGCAAGGAAGGAGGAGGGCCTGAGCATTCTTGTTTAGGAGCCGAAGAGTAATGTGCCCAGCAAAGCAAAATTAACTCAAATGCCATGATTATGCAGAAAAAAAAATCTTGCCTGAGAATGTCATTTCACCAGCGGTACCCTGCAGTTTCCTGCCGGTGAGAGTTCGAGAGGTGGCATGGTAACAGAGTGCATCAGGGCAGGCATTTGACTGGAAGCATTAAATACCTCTGAAAGGTGAATGGCCAAGGTCTTCCCGATAATTAAAATGTGTGCAGTCTTCATAGACCAAGGAAGGGACAGAGCTATTGTTTAAACAGGTAATTAGAGCTGTATTTTAAGCAAACTCGGGGCAGTAACGAGCTCTCTCGAATGGGAGCAGCAGCTCTCTGCTCTCAATTCCAGCATGAATAACTATTTCTCCTCCACCCCACTCCCCAGCGATGGTGTCTGTTGGGAAAGAAAAAAACCCTATTCGATTCCACATTTTTCACTTGCAGTCTCCTCCTTTCTGCGTTCAGGTTTGGGAGAATTGGCTGAGCCACTTTTTTTATTAGAGCAGCAGCAACAGGAAAAAAATTGGGAACCAGATAGGCCCCAAGGGAGGGGAGGGGATAACATGGGACAGCACTCCCACATACACACACGTACACACAAACGTGTGCACACACACCCCATCCACACAGGAGCCGTGACAGGACACTGACACAGTGAAGCTGCCACCAAAGGGAGCCAGCCAAGCCCTGCAGATGTGCTATGAGCTTCTGTTTTGGGATGGATGCCTGTATTTCTGCTGGGATTAATCCATGTTAGAGTAGGCAAGGAGGGACCCGACCCCTCCTCTGTGCCACACCTGCAACACGTAGAAATCTTTCTCCTTTCTGTCAGGAAGAATGTGAAAGAAAATGGGCTGGTTTTGACTGCAAGCAGAGAACTACTTGAGCTTTGCAAAATTTTTATATTCCTGGTATGTCATGGGATAATGGGTGTTTTTGTTACAGCCCCAGCTTCTGGAGTCCTAGGAAAATGTGAAATCTCTCTGTTTCCTTCCCTCCCCTCCCCTGGCCTCACCTTCCCTTCCCTCCCCTTCCCTTCCCTTCTCTTCCTTTCCCTTTTGCAAGAAAGCTGTTAAAATGCTAATGACAGAGCAAAAGCAGAGGAAAAACTCATCTGTGCAGCCTTCCAAGAGCCTTAAAGCCAGACATGCTGTCCCCGCCAACTGGAAGTGCTTGCCCACGGCAACATCAGGACCTGTGGTGCCAGCCCATGCTGTGAATCAGGAGAGGATGTGGGGTTACCCCAAGCCTGGGGGAATTCCCCGTCCAGTCATGAGCATTAGCTTGAGAGCTGCCCAGCTGCACAGCCCAGAAGAAGTGAGTGCCTGCCGGAAGGGAGCTGAGAGCAGCACAGCCAGGTTGCATCCCGCTCCTCTGCCCCCACATGGCCCAGCAAAGGGCCTTTCCCCAGGGAGGATGGCAAGGAGCCCAACACCTCCGTCCCCTGACCTCTGCCGCGTGCTGCCTGCTAAGCAGCGCAGAGCACAGGCAGGAGCGCAGCACCCTGGTGACTCATGCAGCGCAACCTTTTGTTTTATTAATTTTTTTTTTTTAAAGCAGGAGCGCTGATCCATCAGTCAATTACTCGAAGAGCCACTCTAATTTGGTACCCAATTGTTTCCCCAGCTGCCACCGCGTCTAATCGCCGCTGTCAGCAGCGGGAGCAGAATGCCTGCGAATGAGAAAACGCACGGGTGCTGGGTAAAGGAGGAACGTGCTCACAGAGAAAATAAGCACTGAAAACATACGCATCAAATACATCGCAGGGTCACGGGTGAGAACCAGGTAATAAAACGCTGTCAGGGGGCAGGGACCCCTCCTGGCCGTGCAGCCACAGGGATGGGCTGGCAGGGACGTGTCCTGCAGTGCAGAGCAGCCTGCTCCAGGCTTCCAGCCAGCGGTGGCTGGAGCAGCCACACGTGGCTCAGCAGTGAGCATGGTGTGGAGTTTGCTGCTTTTTCCACCAAGAGTCTCAAATCACTCCAAACCAATCCTTCATAAGGGTTGCTTAATGGCTCTGTCCCCCTCCCCTCTTCTTCTCCAACTTAATGCTTGCCTGAAATCACATGAGAAGTCAGCGGCCAAACAAGTTCCCTGACCTCTGTTTCCTGTCCTTTAGCCCCTGAGTGCTCCTTTTTTTCCAAGAAATCCAAGAATAGGAACTGTACCAAAACATCTGGTTTTGTGTCAGGGAGGAGTTTCGATTGAAAAAGAGGAGCCCTGATTTCAGCTGGTGCAATGCCAAGACACCCTTCTGCTTTCCTCCTCAGACCTTTCAAAGGCAGGATGGAGACACAGAATCGTTAAGGTTGGAAAAGACTCCTAAGACCACCGAGTCCAACCAGCAGCCCATCACACCATGCCCACTGCCCATGCCACATCCACACAATTCATGAACACCTCCAGGGACGGTGACTCCACCACTTCCTGGGCAGCCTGTTCCAATGCCTCACCACTCTTTTGGATAATAAATTTTTCCATGATGACACCAACTTCAGCCTAGAGCAAAGGAGAGGTGAGTTTGTTTGCAGTAACCCATCCGTGCTGCAGGCAGTGCAGAAGAGTGGTCTCTGAAAGAAGAGGCTGCAGCAGCTCCCCAACAGAGAGGAGCAAAGGCAGAGATGAACAGCAGAGGCTGGTCATTCTCCACCTGGACAGGCGAGAGTTTCCCGACCAGATGGAGCCAGCAGACAGCACAGTGAAGTTGTTGGCCAACTTAGGATACGATGTTGGCTTCACAGGGAAGCTACTTGGCTGCCTCTCCCTGAATCAAGATTCAGTGATGCCAGGAGACAAGCACAGCAGGGAAACAGAAAGCAAAAAATGGCAGAGTGGATGGCAACTCGACATTAATTCATTTTTACCATATGTCTGACTATTCATTACACTCCGCCATTCTGTTCTACAAGACTCCTGGGGGTCTTGATGCCATTTTATGGTTAGTGGGGTTTTTCCTAGCTCGCAGCACAGTGCTGTCGTGCCCTCCCTCCCAGGTTCATTGCTTAGAAGGTCTCACAGCAATGCAGCACCATCCCGGGCAGAACCAGTCACTGGATATCATGTGCCCCGCTCTCACTCCCACAGCCTGTCACTTCACCTGGTGCAGGGAGCCATGGCCCAGGGGCAGCACCTGCTACAAACATGCTTCGGCACCTGCCAGCAGACCCCGCTGCGCACAACGGTTTTTATGGATTTGCAAATGATTCTGTGTTTCTCTGCGGTCTCCCTCTGGAGCGTGCTGCTGGCGCGGGACCAAGCCCGGCTCGGCAGCCAGCGTGAGCCATGCTGGCACAGCGCTGCTGGAGCACAGAGCCTCCGGCTGGAAGCGAGCAGCACGGCTCCACGCACGCTGCTTGCTGCAGCAGCAGCTGTTTCTCCTTGTAGGTAGGAGGGCTGAATTAGTGGCCCCGTGCCTGCATCCAGCTGTCCAGCTCCCCCCGCCCCATCGCGGCTTCCCACCCTCGCTCCCATTACGCTCGCGTGGAGCAGCAGTGAGCTGCACACAAGGTTGAGCTCCCATCCGGAGCCGTAACAGTCCCGTGTCTCCTTCGGGCTGCGAGCCGAGCAGCCCCTCGTGGATCATCCTGAGGGACGTCTAGGGGAATCAGAGGCGGCTGCACAGAGGAGACCCCCAGATCTCAATAAGAAAGCACAAAAGTAGGTAGTATAATTATAAAGACACCTAATTACTAAGAAAATAAAGAAGAACATAGATAATGAATAATCTTTCTGTCCCTTTAGATCACAGAGCCCCATTTTCACGCAGCATTGTACAGACCTCAGGTAAACAGCCAGGACATGCTGCCCAGATGCCATCATGAAGTTCAGTCTCCCACATGTAACACGTGCCTTTTGCTTCATGCACCAAACAAAATCCTCCCTCTTCTCCTGAGGGGTGGGGATGCTCTCTCTGTAATGACATCCACCAGAATGCAACACTGACTGGCACAAGACATCTCAGCACATTCCTTTACATCACTGTGTACATGGAAAATGCAGCAGCTGCTCATGTCAACACATGGAATTCTCAAGCCCTTATTTGGGGTCCAACAGAGCAGGAAGATTTAGTTCAGAAGAAATTCTGGGAAGAAATTCTTTCCCCAGAGGGCGGTGAGGCGCTGGCACAGCTGCCCAGAGAAGTTGTGGTGCCCCATCCCTGGAGACGCTCAAAGCCAGGTTGGATGGGGCCCTGGGCAGCCTGAGCTGGTGGGGGGCAGCCCTGCCCACGGTTGAGGTTGGGGTGGGTGGGCTTTGAGCTTCCTTCCAACCCAAACCATTCTGTGATTCTGTGATTCTAGGATTCTATGACTCCTTCAACACCATTTACTCTGCAAGAGTCCCTGTTTACCTCATCCTTTGCTCTTAAGCTCGACCATGCTTTTTCTCTATGGAAGGGTAATTTTATTATGCATATTAGCAAATTGCTTAGCAATATAAGTATTACAGATGTACAGGGTGGTTGCCACAATAGTAAGCACACAGTAACTGACAGAAGGACAATGCTGGGGTATATGATCAAGTATTTAACAGCATTAGAGCTGGGACTGTTCCCTCAAAGATGTACTACCACCCAGCCTTTGCAATGCTATCTAAATATTTAGTCATTTGTGTAAGTTGTTTATTCTGATGGAGCATGCATATTTCAGTTTGATCATGTTCATGACTTCCCTCAAATAACAATTCTAAATTTAATTATAAATCACAATTGGATAACGTTTTGTATAAACTCACCTACTTCAAATCCAAGAATACTCCAAATAGGAAAAAAAAAGTGTTTATTAAATCCATACGGGCTATGTCTGAGTGCTGTGTGTAAAACGTAGTTTCCCACATTGACTACTGTCACTCTGTTTACATTCCTGAAGGACAAGGAGGGCTGCACTCCCCAGTCTCCATTCAGCAGGGAAGTATACAGGTAATACATGAGGATTTCTTCCATTTTATAAGAATTGCCACTTTTTCTTTTAATGCAAGCAACATACACATTCTTTGGTCTTGCCCTGGGCTTACATCATCACTGGGCCAGAATTTCTGGATGACCCACACCTCATTCATAGTGAGCCCAGTTGGTGCATCAAGCCAGTGAACTCACCCATGTGTAGTGACACTGACAGTACACAGCCTGACTTTTCAGCACTTGCACTATAGACTCCATGGGTAGTTCCAGCTCTGCAACATTGGTCCAGTGGTATCCATCAGAAGTGCCTGACAAAGAAAGGCTGAGGTAGTTGGTCTTGTTCCATCTGGAGAAAAAATGTCTGTGGCTCAGAAAGCAAACGGTATCCTGGGGTCCATCAGAAGAGGGTGGCCAGCAGGGAAAGGGAGATGATTGTCTCTCACTACTCTGCTCTTGTGGGGCCCCATCTGGAGTACTGTGCCCAGGTCTGGAGCCTCCAGTACAAGAAAGACAGAGAACTGCTGGAGAGGGTCCAGAGGAGAGCCACAAAGATGATCAGGGGACTGGAGTACTTCCCCTACGAAGACAGGCTGAGGGAGCTGGGCTTGTTCAGCCTGGAGAAGAGAAGGCTGCGGGGTGACCTCATTGCAGCCTTTCAGTACCTAAAGGGAGCCTACAAAAAGGAGGGGAGCCAACTCTTTGAAAGGGTAGATAACAGCAGGACAAGGGGAAATGGTTTTAAGTTGAGGGAGGGAAGATTTATGTTGGATGTCGGGGGGAAGTTCTTTACTATGAGGGCAGGAAGGTGCTGGAACAGGCTGCCAAGAGTGGTTGTGGATGCCCCGTCCCTGGAGCTGTTCCCAGCTAGATTGGATGGGGTCCTGGGCAGCCTGGTCTAGTATTAAATGGGGTGATTGGTGGCCCTGCATGTGGCAGAGGGGTTGGAGATTCATGATCCTTGAGGTCCCTTCTAATTCCAGCCATTCTATGATTCTATGATTCTATGATTCTATGATTCTATGATTCTATGATTCTATGATTCTATGATCTTATTACAGTCTTCTATGATTTTATTACAGTCTTTTAATATTTAAAGGAAGATTATAAACTAGAGAGAAATCAGCTTTTTACATGCGTAGATAGTGATAGGACAAGACAGAATGGTTTTAAACTAAAGGAGGAAGGATTTATGTTAGATGTTAAGGGGAAGTTTTTCAGAGATTGTGGTAAGATGCTGGAACAGGCAGCCCAGAGAGGTTGTTCAAGGCCAGGTTGGATGGAGCCCTGGGCAGCCTGTAGTTGTTCTTGATCTAGTGGTTGGGAACCCTTTCCATGCCAATGGGGTTAGAATCAGATGATCTTTGAGGTCTCTCCCAACACAATCCATTCTATGATTCTATGATTCTACGATTCTATAATATAGGGTAATCCCATCTTCCTTTAACATTATCAGGGCCACAAGCTCCATATTTGATATTTCATATTGATGGAACAGCTTATTCTGGATGTAGTTGTCAGGAGTAGTCAGCATGGATTCACCAAGGGAAAATCACGCTTGACCAATCTGGTAGCCTTCTTTGCTGCCATGACAGGCTGGGTAGATGAGAGGAGAGCAATGGATGTTGTGTATCTTGATTTCAACAATGCATTCGACACTGTCACCCATAACACACTCATAGAATCATAGAATGATCAAGGTTGGGAAAGACCTCCAAGATCATTCAGTCCAATCATCCGCCCATACCATTATTTTCCACTAAATCACATGCCTCAGTACAACATCTAAACATTTCTTGAATACCTCCAGGGACAGTGACTCCACC
This sequence comes from Meleagris gallopavo, assembly GCF_905368555.1. Lineage (NCBI taxonomy): Eukaryota > Metazoa > Chordata > Aves > Galliformes > Phasianidae > Meleagris > Meleagris gallopavo. Next base: position 110,721,637 of record NC_139404.1, on the reverse strand, counting down.
ACCTCTCTTGGCAGCCTATTCCAGTACCTGATAATTCTTTTAGAGTTTTTCCTAACACGCAACCTGCTTCTCCCCTGGTGCAATGTGAGGCCATTCCCTCTTGTCCTATTTCTAGTTACATGGGAGAAGTAGCTGACCCCCACCTTGCCACAGCCTTGCTTCAGGTAGTTGTAGAGAGTGATAAGGTCTCCCCTGAGCCTCTTTCAGACTGAACAATCCCAGTTCCCTCAGCTACTCCCCAGAAGACTTGTGCTCCAGACCTCTCACCAGTTTTGTAGCCCTGGACTTACACTAGGGCTTCAGTGTCTTTCTTGTAGTGAGGGGCCCAAAACTGAACACAGTACTCAAGGTGCTACCTCACCAGTGCTGAGTAAAGAGAGATGATCACTTCCTTGTTCCTACTGGCAATACTGTTTCTGATACAAGCCACGATGCCATTGGCCTTCTTGGTCCCCTGGGCACACTGCTGGCTCATGTTCAGCCAAGCATCAACCAACAGCCCCAGGTCCATTCCTCCTACAAAGTTTTCCAGCCACTCTGCCCCAAGCCTGTAGTATTGCCTGGGGTTGTTGTGGTGAAAGCACAGGACCCAGCATTTGATCTTCTTGAACTTCATCCCCCTCAACCCAGTGATCCAGCCTGTCCAGATCCCTCTGTAGGGCCTTCCTTCCCCTAGGCAAATCAACACTTCCTGCCAGTTTGGTGTCATCGGCAAACTTACTGAGGGTGCACTCAGTGCCCTCATCCAGGTCGTCAATAAAGATACTGAACAGGACAGGCCCCAATACCAAACCCTGGGAACACCACTCATAACCAGTTGCCAGCTGGATTTAACTCCATTCACCACTCTTCTCTGGGCCCAGCCATCCAGCCAGTTCTTTACCAAGCAAAGAGTACACCTTTCCAAGCTATGAGCTGCCAGCTTCCCAAGGAGAACACTGTGGGAGACAGAGTCAAAGGCTTTACTAAAGACAAGGTAGACTACATTAACAACCTCTCCCTCATCCATCACATGAGTTACTTGATCATAGAAGATCAGATTGGTCAGACAGCACCTGCCTTTTGTGAACCCATGCTTGCTGGACCTGGTTGTCCCACACATGCCATGTTATCATCCTCCAGATGATCTGCTCCATAACCTTTCTGGCACCGAGATTAGGCTGACAGGCCTGTAGTTTCCTGTATCTTTCTTGTATATGGAAGCCTCTTTGGCAAGCCTCCAATTCTTTGGGATCTCTCTGGTTGACTGGAAATGCTGATATATTGTGGAAAGTGACTTTGCAACCACCTCTGCCAGCTCCCTCAGTACTCTCAGGTGGATCTCATCCTTCCCAATGGACTTGTGGCAGTCGAGGTAGAGTAGTAGGTGTCTAACTCTTTCCGTCTGAATCATGAGGGATTTATTCTGCTCCCTGTCCAAGATTTCCAGGTCAGGAGGCGGAGTACCCGAAGGAGTGAGTGGTCAAGCACTGGAATAGGCTGCCCAGGGAGGTGATGGTGTCACTGACCCTGGAGGTGTTCAAGGAACGTTTGGATATTGTGTTGAGGGACATGGTTTAATGAGAACTATTGTGATCAGTGGATGGTTGGACTGGGTGATCCTCTGGGTCTTTTCCAACCTCGGTGATTCTATGATTTTATGATTCTATGATAACTGGTCTGACTTGTAAAGTTAGCCTTTTCCTGATACTCAGTAGTCATGTTCCTCTATCCAGTAAAGGATGGAGATTCTCCTTAGTCCTCTTCTTACTGTTAATATATTTGTAAAAAGTTGTTTGTTCTCTTTCATGCCAATGGCCAAGCTGAGTTCAGGCTGGGCTTCTGCTTTTCTAATATTCTCGCTGCACATCCTAACAAATTCTTTGTACTTTCCCCAGGTTGTTTGTCCCTTCCTCCACAGGAGGTAGATTCTCTTTTTCTCCTGGAGCCTCAGGAAAAGCTCCCTGTTCATCCATGCCGATCTTCTTCCCCACCAGCTCATCTTGTGGCAGCCTGCTCCTGCGCCTCTAATACTTCCTTCTTGAGAAGCAATCAGCCTTCCTGGACCCCTTTACCCTTCAGGACTGAATGCCAAGGGACCCTCCCTACCAGTGACCTGAACAGTTCAGTCTGTCCTCTGCAAGTCCGAGGTAGCAGTTTTGCTATCCCCCCTGCTGACATCACCAACAATTGAGAACTCTACCCTTTCATGATCGCTCTGTCCAAGACAGCTCCCATCCTACACATCTCCCACCAGTTCTTCTCTGTCTGTGAACAGTATGTCTAGCGGGGCTCCTCCCCTGGTAGTCTCTCTTACCAGCTGTGTCAGGAATTTATCTTCCATACACTCTAGAAACCTCCTAGACTGCTTCATCTGTGTTGTATTGTATTTCCAGCATACATCAGGGAAATTGAAGTCCCCCATGAGAGCAAGGGCTGGCAATCATGCAACTTCTGCCAGCTGCTCATGGGATGCCTCATCTCTCTCTTCATCCTGGTTAGGCGATCTATAGCATACCTCCACCATGATTTCCACTTTTTTGGCCCTCCTCCTGTTCCTTACCCATAACTTAAGAAGTGTGGGATAGAAGAGTGAACATTCAGATTCACTGAGAACATGCTGAATGGCAGAGGTCAGAGTGTTGTGATCAGTGTAACACAGTCCAGCTGGAAGCCTGTAACTAATGTAACTGTAACTGTAACTACTCCAAGGGTTGCTACTGGGTCCAGTCTTGTTCAACGTCTTCATCAGTGAAGGGCTAGAGTCCCCTCTCAGCAAGTTTGCTGATGATACAAAGCTGGGAGGAGGCTGCCAGTACTGAAGGCTATGCTGCCGTTCAGCAAGACCTGGACAGGCTGGACAGAGAGGAATCTGTTGAGATTCAACAAGAGCAAGTGTAGAGTCCTATGCCTGGGGAGAAATAACTACATACATCAGTATAGGTTAGGGGACCTGCTGGAGAGAAGAACTGAAGAGAAGAACCTGGATGTCCTGGTAGACAACAGGTTGGCCATGAGCCAGCAGTGTGCCCTTGTGGCCAAAAAGGCCAATGGTATCCTGGGGTGCATTAAAAAGAGGATGGACAGCAGGTCAAGGGAGGTAATCTTCCCTCTCTACGTTGCACTGGTGAGGCCACATGTGGAATACTGTGTCCAGTTCTGGAATCCTCAGTTCAAGAAAGACAGGAAATTTCTAGAGAGAGTCTAGCAGAAGGTGATAAAGATTATTAGATGCCTGCAACATTTCCCTTATGAAGAAAGGCTGAGAGATCTGGGACTGTTAAGCCTGAAGAAAAGACTGAGAGGGGATTTTATCAATGTTTGTAAATATCTAAAGGGTGGGAGCCAAGTGGATGGGGCCAAGATCTCTTCAGCAGTGCCCAGTGACAGAGCAAGAGGCAATGGACACAAAGTGGAACCTGCTTTAGCAGGAGGGTTGGACTAGATGATCTCTGGAAGTATCTTTAAACCTCTACAATTCTGTGACTTGGACAAGCAGAAACCAATGCTAACTTCTGTGGCCCCATAGGCGCTCTGGTGGGCTGTTTTTCTGCAGCAATCCAGGTCTGCTGAACCAGCTGCTGTTGCTGTAAATCAGCTTTCTGCTATTCAGTTGTGGCAGATGCTAACCCATGAATCTCTTGGGCTGATAATTGGCCTACTGATTGCAGTCTGGTTTGCAACACCTGAAAATCTATTATATTCAGGGCAGATCTGCCCAGACCTAACATTCCTTATATGTCTACTCATCTCCAAGGAACACATGGCTTAAGATAAAGAGCAGATAAGGGATGCGTATAGGTTTGTGCATACTAATATTACAGTTCCAGAAGATAAGGTACTCTCTCAGCATTTTCCCATATAAAAATGACTACAGTTAGATGATCAAGTGCTATGGGTGTAGTAGCATTAGCTTGTTTGCATTCCCAGTTGTACCCACTGTTGGTTTGGATCTATGAAGATGTATTGCATATCATTAATCAAATATACTTGTCCATGTTTAGTACACAGATTACAAAAATAATTTAAGGGACTACAGCTACCGCAAGAGAGGTTTAATGCTATCATAATTGACCATGCCTCAGGGAATACTGTTACCATTGTGATATCATCTGCCCAGTGCTATGTGGTACCACCTTTTACTCTCCATAAAGTCCAGTCCTCTATCACCTTCACAATGCGGGCTTAAGTTTTGACCTTGAACACCTACCAGCCATCGGGTGCCACTCGTGGTTCTATGTCTGCTTAAATATTTAGTCACCACCACAGGATCCATTTTCCCAAATGACTTTCCATTCAGAGACAACATTATGCTGAGACCTAACAGAATCACAGAATTATATAGGTTGAGAGGGACTTTTGGGAGTCCGTCCGTCCCCATTGCTCAAGCGAGTCTATCTAGAGCTGCTTGTCCAGAACCATGTCCAGATATCTTTTGAAAAGAACAGTTAGTTGTCAGAAGTGGGTTGCCAGGCGGCTGTGACTTTGAACATTGGTGTAACTTACAGATCATCAACAGATGTTGTTACAGATTAATGAAGTGGTGAGACTTGTCAAATAGGACATCAGCATACAAATTTTGTTTTAAAAAAATTAAAAAAAAATATATATATATATATATATACGCACACACTTCTTTTGAAAAGAGAAGGCTGAGAGGTGACCTCATTGGTTCCTGCAACTTCCTGGGGAGGGGAAGTGGTGAGGGAAGCACCAATCTCTGCGTCCAGCTCACAAATGACAGGACATGCAGGAACTGCACAAAGCTGTGCCAAATGAGGTTTAACCAGGACATTAGTAAAAAATTATTTACTGTGCGGGTGGTCAAACATTGGCAAAGGCTTCCTAGTAAGGTGGTTGATGCCCTAAGCCTGTCATTGCTCATACATTTGGACAATGCCTTCAATAGCATGCTTTAACGTTTGGTCAGCTCTGAACTGATCAGGCAGTTGGACTTGGTGATCCCCGTAGGTCCCTTCCAACTGATCTATTCTATTCTATTCTATTCTATTCTATTCTATTCTATTCTATTCTATTCTATTCTGACATTGTAGGAAATATTTGGGGACATAAACAAACAGTTCCAAAATTAAAAAATGTAGCCCTGATGCTTGGGCTAGGTTCTTAGCGAGGACTAGTTTGCCTGATGGAGGCTGGCATTAAAAGAACTGTCTATCTTGTGCCAAAATTCATTGCTGTTCAGCTTCAGTCAAAACTCTGGTTGGCATTTCTCTGTGGCTATACCCTAACAATAAAAAGTGTATGACTGGACCCTCACCTTATTATTCAAATACATTTCTCTGTTTGTCAGCACTTGGCCAACTCTGCAATGTGTGGGCAGGAGAAAGTCTTCACAGTTATCCTTTTAGTATGGTGTTGTGTGCTCTGCTAAACCAGCTCCCCAAGGATAACAAGGTGTATGATAAATCCCTGTAACCTTGTTTTCAGTAGCCTGCTGCTGGACCATGTGTCACATGAAATGGGAATCATTATCTGATGGGACAGAAGAGGGAATACCTAACCATTGTCTTGACAAGCAAGGCCCTTTAGAGTGGCTTTCTGGTCAGACTGGGCAGAAGGCAGTACAGCCAGGTAATCAGTGCTCATATCTACCATTGCCAGCACATATTGCGTATACTAACTTTCAGGGAATAGTCCAATCTGCCAGATATGGCCTGAGGCCAGCCGTCCCTCCGTCCTTTTTTTGGACTGCTGTGGCAATTTTCTTGTTTTATTTATTTGCAGGTTTAGATTCTTTCTCCACTGAAGGAGAGGAGCAGAGGTTGCAATCATTTTATCCATCATTGTGGTTATTTACTTCCATAGTTGATTTTTCTCTTTCAGTTGCTTGCATATTTCCCATAAATGAAGATAAGTTTTCTGTCAATTCATTGGTAGTTTTTTGGGTGTTTGGGGTTTTTTTGTTTGTTTGTTTTGGGGTTGTTTTTTTTTTTGTACTCCAACCTCAAATAAAGCTATGAACATCTCCGTTTGGGTATCCTTTCTCTTTTGTATTTTATACACAGGGCACAATCTCCTGTCTTTCTTTTCGACTTGGTATTCACTTAATTGCCTCAACATTAAAATTACATCATGGACCAGTTTCCACTAGGGCAACTCCTGCAAGTGATAAAATGACTCACTCCTCTTTAGTTTTAAAGGTGTCTCTGCTAACAATCCAGATTGTATTCCTGATGTAAATAACCCTAAGTTGGTGCTAGGCAGGGCTGTAGACACTCGGTTGAATAGCCAATTGTCTCAAATATTGTCCCCTTCTATCTATATGTTTCAAGGTCACGTCTTTATCATCCCAGCCATATGGAGAGAGGCACTGTAACTTTACTGTCTCCCATAACTAATCCCAAGGAGAATAAAACACATTTTCCTGGGCCCCTTTTGGATTTGGGAAACTGTGGCTGGCCATGTCACTTCTAGATGCTTCAAGCTGTACATTATCTCTTCCTTGGTCCCACACTAGCAGTAGCCATTGCCCTTATCTTTCCCTGAGCTTTAGCAAATACAGAAGACATCCTTTCTTTTCTTTTTGACAGATACGTTCTTTTCTTCTAGTCTTTTGGTCTACTACTCTGTCCTTGGAGATGCTCAAGACCAGATTGGATGGGGCCCTGGGCAACCTGGTTTAGTGACAGATCTGGAAGTTGGTGGCCCTGCCTGTGACACGGGGTTGGAAACTTGGTGGTCCTTGGGGTTCCTTTCAACCCAAGCTATTCTATGATTCTATGATACTATTGACTAGATTGAAGCCCAAAGAGTGGAGTTGCTTTCATTGTTTCCACCAGGGGGACATACAGTTACAGTCATTAGCATTGCTCTAAATAAATAAAAGGCAGGGCAGAATTTTGCTTTCACAAAAAAATTTTATTTCATCCCTGAAATGACAGCATTAAAATCCTCTCACAGGGGAGCTGGAGAGTGTAACAATGATGATAAAAATTTGCTTTGATGTGCTATTTGTCTTTTGAAGGGAACCAGGTGGATCTGCTTGTACATGAAGTCCCGTGATTACCCATGGACACAGCACAGGCACATGCATCTCCCAGACACACTGGGGGATGCGTCTGGTGTGAATGATCACCCACCAACAACTTGCTTCTCTAGTCCTGATGCTCCCAAGACCTGGAGAAAAGCAGCTGAGCAATGTTTGGAAATCTCAGAGGCTGCACAGAGGAACCCAAATCACAGCCTTGTAGTTGCAGGCCATTCAAAGCCCTAAGCAAACACATGCAAATGTTCAAGTGGATAACTGATGCTTTTGGTACTTGTCCGTCTCTAAGGCCCCTTGGTAACCCACTTTTGGAAGGCCTCCCATATCCTGCTTCCTCTCAGCTGAAGCATCTGTTTCCTAATAACTGCTCTCCTTCATGGCCAATTTTCCAGCCAGTTGGTGTTTTGCTGCTTTCACTTAAGATCTCCATTCAAAACTGAACCAGGAACTGGAGCAGTGTTGAGGGGAGAAAACTATTTAAAGAGTAGCACTAATTTCATGCACACAGACACAGTCCTCTGTGGCGGTAGTATTAGAAAAGAAAAAGTAAAGGAGGGGAAAAGGCTGCAGAGATTCCCCGCTGCTTACCTAAAAATCCAGAGGCAGATTTCCCTTTGTGTTCTGTGTGATTTTTCTAACGCTGCCTCTACGTAGTAACAGCTTTTTCTTCTGTGGGAAGGGAAGCGTGCCTGTTGAAGTCTGCAGGAGCCTGACTGTCTTCTGTGCTTGCTTTCGCATTCACCTCCCGCACAGCTCCCAGAGGCTCCGTGCCTCGTGCTGGCAATCCATTCAGTGGCAGGCCAGAGGTACGAGCTAGCAGCACTTCCTGCGGGTTGGGAAATCACTGCTGGGGCTCGGGGGCTGCAAGCAGCACTGCTGCACTCAGCCAGGCAGAAATCTGCCCACCCTTCCCATTGGGTGCCATGTGCATTGCTGATATGCCGAGGGAATGATTAGTGATCCAGCATTCTCCCTATTGCAAAACGTCCATCAGCAGGCTGCAAGCATCTCACATTTATGTCTCCTAGCTTTTACTTCTTAATGAATGAGTTTCACCGGGAGGCACTGTGAAAATTCCACATCTGAATCAGTATTTGCGTTCGTATTGGCACATTTCCTAAGGAACCTGCAATCATTTATGCTGCTTTATTGGCTACCTGCTGTAGCTAATTAACAACATGAATTAGCAGGGAACAATCCCAAATTCAATTTCTGGAAAAGTACCTAGCTCACCTATTTTTTTCCCCGAGATTGAAAGATAGCAAATCACAAACACGGCACAATATGTCTGATGCATGCAATGTAACTGCGCGATGCACATGTACAAAATACAAAGCTAAGCATTATCACAGATAAGAGCTTACTGACATTAATCCGCTTCAAATCATTGTCCAAACTACTTCAGAGTCAAGCATGCATTCAGTGACCTTGCAGAATATGCAGTTCCTTGGCTGGCACTACATAGACATCTCCTGAAATAAATGATGAACACAGTTTTGTCAATTAGACGCGAGAAGGGTGGGTTAGAGAAGCACCCAGGTGAACCCACACAGCAAAGAATATAGGAAAGCATCATACCACTTCTTCTGGCACAGAAAGAGTAGTAAGACTAATTAGCAATTACCGAAGCAAGCCATTCGTGTCAGGGCTGCTCCTGAGGAAGGTCCTGCAGCTGAGGGAGCCATGAGGAGAAGCCCGGGGAACAGAGGTCACAGTCAGAGGCACGCTCAGCTGAGCAGGAGGGAGCCCCATGGCCCTGGGGGAGCTAAGTACCCAGGGGATGGCCAGAGGGTGGGATGCCGTGACCAGCATGTCACGGTCCTGGGTAGACTCTGTGTTAAAAGCATCTCTGCCAGCGCCTTGGAAACGACCGAGGATTGAAAGCATCAAAGAAATAAAGCTGTTGCCAGCTGGAGGAACAATAGGCAAGCGGAGCTCTCTTTAGCCCAGGGGATTAAATTCAAATTGCAAATGTGAAGGCTGCCCTGCAAGGAAAGGCCTCACTGTGTATGGAGCACTAAGCACAGCCCAGCACCCGGAGACCTGGCTCATCCCCTGCTTCTGTAGGGAGGGAAGAGGAAAGGAAGGAAGGGAGGAAGAGAGGGAGGAAGGAAGGAAGGGAGGGAGGGAGGAAGAGAGAGTATATCCTAAAATAATGCCACAGCCCTCACACAGACCTCTGAATTGACCATGCTGATTTCAAAAGCCACTGAACTTGTGATCCCTTTGGTAGCAGCCAGTGCAGCAGGCCTGGAGGAAAGTGTGTGCTGCCATTGCCCCTAGGCCTGTCTGGGTGCTGCCCCCAAAAAGGGCACAATACCCAGTTCAATAAGATATGATAATAAGCTTTAAACCCTGCTCCTGCGAGCATCACACTGGTAGAAGTAACCCGCTGTGCTGAGAGAACTGGAAGTTAGGGACTGCAGGCACAGCAAAAGGAGAGCATACGCGACTTTCTCCTGATAACTTGCTTAATGAATTGCAGACTTCTAAGCTGATTTGTTCAGCTGGGGAAATCCCACAAACATCTCACACCCGAGCGCTCGGAAATTGGTTTAATAGTCTCAGTGCCCGTAATGAAACGCCGCCACGGAGCAGAGGTCCCAGGGCTCGCCCCACGTGCGGCTGCATGCCATAGCAGCCAGCATCCCTCTGATTTCACCGCGTGCTTGGAGGAGGCTTTTTTAGAGTCCCAATAACCATTTTTAACGGCAGCATAAATAATGGCTGCAGATCAGCTGTGCAGCCGTCCGGTGTGCAAGGCTTGCCAGTAGTGCTTTGATTTTTAACTCTGCGCTGCAGTCATCTGTGCTTTTATGTTTGCTGTTTCATTTTTAAGCAGCCATTTAGCAGTATCTGGAGGGCATTTGCTCTTCTAATACTCAGCCCGAATACACGTGAAGGGAAGAGCTTTCATAAGCGACTGAGCTCTTTTAGGAAACGGGAGAAAATCCTGCTCCATCGCTGTGGGATGCGAGGAGAGAGGTGCTGCAGCCCCCTGCCGCTGCCGCCCTCTGAGGGTCAGGGCAGGAGTGCTGACACACAGGGGGTTAATGGGAAGTTACAACTGCAGCTGTTAAAATTCACGAGGTGTAAAATACAAATTGCACGTCGTAGATGAGCTGCCTTTAAAGTTTATGTGTTATTTTCCCCCTCGCCCCGCTTCAAAGTGCTGTTGGCCCACGAGATGATGAGGGCTTATAGAAGGGGACGAGCAGCCTTCATGGGACACAGATTACACGGGGGGGCGAGGGGGGCATCCGGACTGCAGTTACAGATGTTGGGCTGCAGGAAGCTGGGGAGCCCACATCATGTGCATGCATGGGCAATCACAGAGCAGAATTAATGGCTCGCGCTCACTTCTTCCTCTCCTCAGCCTCCTCAATTTTAAGGATATGAAGTACTGCCTTTGAAGTTTATGCTCTTTTGTTTGATTATTCCCACAGCTCAATGTAAGTAATTTTCCTATCAACAAAAGAAAAACAACAGCAAAACATTTTTAATAGCTCCCAAGGCAATAAAGGTTTTGTGCTTTTTTTTATGACTAACTCCGATCCCATCTTTTATGTGCACCTTATGACTTGGCACACCAACATCTCCCAGAACCAAGCTGTTTGCAGTTTTGCTCATGCTGCTCCCTTTCCCCTCAATACCACTCCTTTCTCCACGCTAGGGAGATAAGGAGTAAGTGAGAATCCAACCTTATGGAATCAGCACTCCCATCTGCAAGGGTTTTTCCACATCCTAGCCGACCCTGTGTGTTCTCGCCCAGAAGTCACTCCCTGAGGGGATTTTCTTTACACAATTATTCATGCACCCAAGAAGGAGCTGGGATCTGAGATTCGATACAGAAAAAAATATATGTAAATATCCAGAGCAACTAGAATGAGCATCGGCTTATACATATCTGGATGGATTGAACACAGACAATGATTGAGAATAGGTTGGGCTGAGAGAGAAAATTTAAATTTCTATCCTAAACACTTTCTTTGCATTTCTTGAAATAAATTATTCCCAGCAATTGCAGGCAGAGATTGTTGATTAATTCCAGCAAAGGCAGAGAGATGGGAAAAATTACCGCATATCATCTGTTCCTGAGTTTCAAATGTGGGGCTTTTCATTTTTCTTTGCTGTCTCCGCGACTGGGCTTTTCGGCTCCAGAGTGATCTGTGGGTGGTTTGCAGGGGAGTGTGCTGCTCACGTCATGTGGACAGATATAGACAGCAAAGCACCGTCACGTGTACCAGATGAGTAGGAAGCGCTTTTCACCCAGAAGAGTTGAAATGCAGGCTGCGACCCGGCCAGCAGGCACTGAGGCAGCAGCACAGATGCCCTGGAGACTGCCACCTCCCAGAGCCCCTACAGAGAGGGACTGGTGCCAGGGCCGCTTGCACCCAGAGCCCTCTGAGCCTCTGGCAACAGCAGCAAGCACCGGGAGGAGCGGCTGCAGGGAGGATGCCGTCACGGCTGGTTGAGCCCTGGCTGACAGAAAAGCCCCAGGGCCACTGGCAGCTGGGCATAAATTAGAGCTGCGGTGAAGTCACTTTTGCTTCTCCGTGGGCACCGGTCCAGCTCCAGCTGTCTCAGAACAGAGAAAGGCCTTGGAGCAGCTCCACAGCAGTTCTCCTCACCTAGCACCACCTCAGCCCTCCTCCTGCCAGCTGAAGCAGGCCCCACTGTCCTGCTGGAGCAAACTGCAGCGGGCTGTGCCAGTGTTCCCTTGGATTGGAGGGGCCGCAGCATCACACAGGGTCTCGAGTTCAAGTGAGGCACCGCTGTTCTCTCAGTATGAGCTCGGTGAGGGAGTTATGGAAACTGTCCACGCAGCGATGGAGAAAGGTGCTTTGTAATTCTCTTTCAAGCCTCAGGACTGGGAGCTGAGCCTTGCATGCCCTCTGAAGCTCTGCAAGCAGCTGTGCTGCAACGCACATTAAGAAAGAATGCAATGGCTGAAAAAAAGCTGTCATGCAGGCTAATCCCTCTGATGCCCAGAGAAAGTCTGCACTGGGCCTCATGTGGCCGTTGCCTGCGTGCCCTGTGCCCTGAGGCATCCAGCTGAGACACACCGCAGCTGCAGTGCACTGCCCACTCCCTCTGCTAGGGGATTTTCTCACATGCCAGCCCAAGCCCAAATTAGCCTTGTGTGGTCCAGGCAGGCCCTCAGTCCTCAGCGTGAAGCCAAGCATGCCAAACTATGCCTTCCAAGGGCAGCCAAAAGCCACACGCCTCGCTGGGGGATGTATCCTGCTGGAGAAGCACACTGAGGCTGCCTGCATCACAGCTCAACCCAGCAGCACACCGAGGCAGCTCTTCAAATTGCTTCCAGGCACAAGTGACAGCCACACCGAGGCTTTGCAATACAAGGGTTTCTCCCTTCAGAGTGACCTCCGTCATCAGGACAGCACAGGGCTCCCACACTTCACGCAGCAGAGGGTACTCAGCAGCAGTCAACTGCCTCCCCAGCATCAGCAGGGTCAAACACTATCAGCACTGGGTTTAAGAAAAACTATTAAAACACTAGTGAGCCTATAGGGAAAGAGCCTTACTGGTTCAGGATACACAGGGGGGTTTTAAACCAGGCTTAGGAATAAAAAGCAAAAAGAGGTTGCTGGGAGGCAATGCCTTTCTAGCAACCTGCAATGGTGTGACCACCTGAGGTTAATCCAGGCAGAGTGGGTGGCAGGCATATGGATTGCTTGATTGAGGGGGACGGACCAGCTGAATAAGGGATTTATTTGTGAGAAGGGCAGAAAAGGAGGGCTGGAGGAGCAGGCAACTTGGTGGCAAGCCTTTTCACGGCAAGTGATTAACTGCAGTTTCTAATAAGCAGAGGGAGACTAAAGCTGGCTGCCTTTTTAAAGTCATTTTGATAACGCTGGCCTTGATGCAGTAAGCTATTTGTTTGTGCCTGCCGGCAGGGACAGCAAACCACAGCAAGCGTAATCCTGCAGCTCCACACATCAGCCCCTCCGGACGTGTCAGCCGCAGCGTCTGAGGGGCTCGGATCGTGCCGCAGCATCACTGTTGACACGCCTGGTGTTCTTTTGTGCTCTTTCTCTCACCCTGCCCTTTTCTCACCCCGTTGCCCCCTCAGGCCGGGGGCAGGCTGCCCGCCTGTCGCTCGCGGCCAGGAATCCCCAGATGACCTCCGCCTCGCCTCTCTGCCAGTTCACTGAGCTGCCCGTCCCGATGAACATCACCGCCAGCCGACAGATCAGGCAGGGAGGCTGAGTGCCAAGGGCCACAGGGACGAGTGGTGGGCTAGACCCCCCGCCCTAGATATTTTAGGAGCTTGCCTGATCCTTGGCAGCAAGGGAGGCTGCTGGGAATGCCTGCTTCTCTGATGGCTTTGCCGAGTGCACACTCTGACCTAAAATAGCATGAAAGCACCACACTGCAGCGCAATTAAATGCAGCCCGGAGAACAGCCCTGAACTCTCCGCCCCAGCTGAGCCCTCTCGACCAGAAACACAGTGTTCTGCTAAAGCCGCACATTCACAAAGCAGCTCCGCTTCCCTCCAGCCCTCTCGTGAGCTCCTTCGATGCTGAATCATTCTTTTTCTATTGGTGCTGCAGATCGCTCACGATCTCAGAAATCCCACGGCCCCGTCGCATTTCTCAGCGTGTCAGAGCCGTGACTGCCAGCATCACCAGGAAGCTACTGGAAGGACTGGGGTGCCCGCAGGCAGGGAGACACTACCTGTCCCTCCTCAAAGCCACAGATGACAAGGCTGCTAGTGTTTGCCAGAAACCCCGATGCTGGATCACGGAGTTGCAGTAGGCTATTTTTATTAGATAATTTTACTAATTATTATTTATATTGCCAGAATTCCTTCTCCCAGGAGTTTCTGCAGCCCTCACCTTTGGGTACGAGCCATCTTCTTTCATGAATTGATACCCACATTCCATGATGCAAAACAGAAAGTATACTGCTTGCATGCTTCTTGATTCCAAATCTGCTGAAAGCATGCAAATACACACCACACCTCTCTCTTTGAATGCACAATGCATGATCTGCCTGGAGACGCAGGCATACACAACCACAAGTGATCTCTGTGCAGAGTGCCCACATGTCCCTCTCTTGCTCTGGCTGTCAGATAGCTCCTCTTATACCCCCACCGTGACAAGGGGTGGATCCAAATGGGTCTGCTGAGGGCTGCTACCTTGAGGCAAGGTGACAGTGTCTACCCCACAGGTTTAAGGCAGGTGGAACATCAGAGCTCTGGGAAATTTATGCTGTCAAAAGCAACTAAAAAGTAGTTTTGGGTTCAGCACCACTCGATGCCATCTGTGGCTGGGAGCAAAGCTCAGCTGATGCTGTGCTGGGTGTGAGACCTTGCAGTGGAATTACCAACGTCACCGAGCTCCCACAACGTGGATATAAATAAATCTGCCCGACAGCTGCTGGGCCCCCACCCTTTTCCCTTGCGTGAACTCGTGGTTCCTGCTAACGTCCCTGGATTATTGGAGGCCTGGCTGGAAGGGAGCAGCTGTTCCACAAGCAGCAGCAAAAACTCTTCGCCATCCCATCTAAGGAGCTCCCAGGGCCACTGCTGGCTGACAGCAGGGGTCAGGTGAGGAACAGACATCCCCCACCCAAGAAAAATGCTCCCCTCCCAACTCTCATTAACAACGTCCCACTCTTATGGTTATTAAAATGAAGCAGAAAAATACAGGCTGAAGTAACATGTTTATCCATATAGCTGTGGAGAACAACATCGTAAAAATAACAAGCAAGCTTGTTCCTCCAGTCGTGCCTCCCTTCCTCTCAGTGAAAGATCCTCACTTCAAAGGGAAAATGCAAGTCCCACCCCCCCTTTCTGCATTATTTTTTCCCCTGAAAATGTTTTTCCTCCACATTTCCAAAGCATTGCCCAATTAATTACTTCTAGACAGCATCTCGCAGCACGGCTGAGCAATAACGTACAGATCCTTGTGGCTCACATGCTGGTGGCTTAAAAAAAAATGACTTTTAATCAGCTGAATGAGCACAGGGGCAAAGCCTATTGAACTCCAGCAAAGCAGAAAGCTGGGAGCAGCACCAGGAGCAGCATGCGGTTTCTGTGTGCTCAGCCTGGCTGAGGCAGGATCCTTCTCCCCAGCAGACTCCTGGCTCAGAATCTGGAGGGAGCTGCCTCTCACACACTGCATCCCATCCCTGGCTGCTCATCGCGCAGCAAAACGTTTGTGAAACATCACGGCTCGCTCCCTCGCCCACTCTCTCCTTTTTAAAGCCGTGTTCTTCAAGCCGAGTGATTCCAATGAAAGTAATTGTCGTGTGCTCCCCCTCCCCCACCAGCACAAGGAAAGGTGCAGCAGAACTTCAGCTTTACCCACAAATACACAAAGCAGAAGTTGTGCTTGCCCTCCAGCGTCCCTACTGTTTTTTTATTACGAGCATTTTAGCACCAGAGCTTTTACTCCCTGTACAACATGCATATCAGCATGCTTGCTATTTGCTATTGCAACCTCAGTAACACAGGAGTAATAACAATTCCCACTCCATTTTCTGGTCCTGTTTCTAAACAGGATTGATGGAGTCTTCTATGCAGCACACAGCAGTCTGTGCCCACCTTCCCTTGAGGTCTCACACATTAAGCTCATTTAACATCACCTTGCGACACGCTTTGGTACCTTTTCTCCTAACCAGAACCTGCCATCAGCAGCCATCTTCCACCTCTGTATTCCTGTCTTGCTCTTGTTAGAGAGCTTTGCTTTTTACAGATACTTAAGTTCAGGCCTAATTTACTAATATTCTGGCAATTAGTAACACACCTCTCACTCAGGAAATGCCTTAGAGCACTTTACAATTTTACTTACAGATTGCATTGTCTTTAATCTGACCAGTGAAATATTTATTGTACAGAGTTGGTAGAAATTCTATACTTGGAGTGAATACTCCAGATCCTTTCACAAAAAAATTACCCTTTCCTTGCTAAAATTTCAAAGCAAGCATTGATCTGCGCATAGGTTGAAGATGACCAGCTTGTGAAGACATCATTATGTTTTCCTCCTCCCAAAATCTTAAGTAAACTTTCCAAGCAGCTTCAGAAAAAAATTCAGCCAGATCCTCTGATTGCCAGAGAATCACCTGGCCCACACATCAAGCATTGCCTCCAGGGTGTAATGCAGCGTGTTATGCAAAATTAATTGGTATTGCACAGGTTGATTAAAAGCACTTCCTAGCACTTCCTAGGGCACCAGGCTGCTTCTGCCTTTCCTTTTTTTTTTTTTTTTTTTTTTTAAATACAGAAAAAGAAAGGAAGAGATGACAAGGTTCCCTCAAAACTGATAACTACAAAGCAAACAGGTGACTTTGGTGAGAGATTTGTACCAGCCGCTGCTAAAGTTTGTCTCCACCTGAGAAATGATAACTCTCCTGAAAACCTTAGCCATTTTACTCCAAGAACAAGCTGTGATCTTTCCCATGTTTCTTGTACTAGCTAGGCACGGCAATGCTAAGTCTTGGACTTCCAGTTTGAGAAATTGCTCACATTGTCTGTGAATGTCACAATCACATTATCACCCGTAACTGGCTGTGTATGGGGGAACTTCTTGGGGCCCTGCTAGCTCACCACGCTCTGTCCCTTCTGCTTTGACCATGCTTGATGCAATACAGGGAGTACAAATGTGGCTTGATTGGATTAAGGCCTTTATTTCTGTGAGGTCTGCTACTATTCACAGAGGTTTAATTAAATTTGTGACCTCCAAGTGGTCAGGGAATGTGTGTCAAGGCAGACACATTGGAAAACTGATTCATTCTACAAAAGCTTTGGAGGTGGACAATGCCATTTGAATCTTTCATGATACCGATACCAAGAGAAGGGCCGCAGCATTGTGAAGTGTCAGGGTACTGCTGAGCCTCTGAGACAAAGGCTTGAGCTGGGAAGGTTCAGGAGTCCAGGTGAAGGCCAGAGATTCTCCCTTCATCACTGCCTGATTCCTACTGCTTTGTTTGTTCATTTACATACACTAAGACAGTGAAACCCTTCCTGAGAGACTGCACCTGAAGCTGAAACTATAGAGGGCTTGGTACAGCCTCTCTCACCCCTCACATCCTAACTCACAGACGCTAGCAACACCCTTCCTCAGGGCAACCCCCTCCCTAATCCCCTCTCAGACTCCTGCCCACCCCACACACAGCAATGCTGTCCTGCTCCACTGCTCATTGGAGAAAAAGCCACATGTGGACCCCTCCATATGGATAAGGTTTCCCTGTTGCTAGAGACAGAGAGAGGGAAAACATAACATGGCCTGCAGTGGAGAGATGCCAGGAGGGCACAGGATGAGTCTTGTGGACTTTGTGGCTTTGGTACCCAGTCACTTTTGTAGCAATGGGTAGGGCAGACCTCTCAGACTGCAACACTACCTTGGTCTAAGTGCATTGACCATCACAACATCAAAATCTGTGGGATCACTAGTATGAGTTTGTCAGTAATATTCCAACCCATTGCTTTGGAAAATAGGTCTGGTTTTCTAAGAAGCTGGTCTTCTGTCGTTGTTCATGACAGCCTGGTAGGGACTCTTCCAGAAATATGGATTTCAATGAAAGCATAGACAGGACAAGGATGTTGCCTCCAAAGAGAACGCAAGAAGCCTCCCCTCTCTGTGAAAACATCAATTCAAACATGAGAGAGGAGAGTAAGCAGATGAGTCTCAGCAATTAAGGGAAGGAGATGGTACCTCAGCCTGGAAGTGTGGTTAAGTTTCAGGAAGAAGCAGTATCTTGAATTAAACAAAGAAGTACAGATGAGAAAACAGTCCAGATTTTGGGAATGCAAGCCCTTCATCAGGCCTGAAATACAATCAACAATCTATCCAAGCTAACATGGGTGAGAAGAACTGGGTTTGTTCTAGTTCATCGGACGATCTGAAAGAAATGATAGCTGATATCTGCAGAGCAGGCTTGGGCAAGGAGAGAGAAGAGGAACATTAGCAAGGAGGAGGTGATAAAAGTGAGAGGAAGAAGTCCATCTCTCGCCCTTTTGCCTTTTTGAAAGGGATAGAGTAGATGGGCCCAAGGTGGGAAGGCCTTTCCTCATGCTGAGTAGGGACAGGGCTGAATCCTACTCCTAGACTGCAGCTCACACATAGAGGAGAGTGAGGATGTTGGATGGCCTAGCCTTCAATCCAAAGCAAAAATAGGCATTTATGCTGTGTCAGGACAAGACCTGAACAGCCATATAGTAGTGAGTCAATTAGTAGCAGGACATACCATAGCATGGAGGGTAAATGTGGACAAAGAGGAACATCTGGTATAAACAAGGGGTGTTGTGATGATGGTGAAGGGAAAAAGAAGATGAGGAAATAGAAAAATAGAGCTGGGAAGAAAAGGAGTAACTGACAAAAGCACAACGGAGGGGGATGAGAGAAGACAGACAGGGAGTTGTAAATGGTTGACAGACTGGGAAATGCTCTGTAGGTGGCAAAAGGAAATTATAGAAAAGAGGACACACTTTTCTAGAAATAAGAGAAAGACACTGCAGCTAAAAAATAGCTTGTAAATACTGCAGGGGTTGAGGGGAAAAAAACCCAAGCAAGAATCTATCCAAAACGAAGCCCCCGTCCTTTCTGCCAGACAAGTGCTTTTTCTGACAAAACAAGTTTGGGGGCCCCAAAGGAGCAGCTCAATCGTCTAGAATAAGTAAGAAACATTTAAGATGCCACCAACATTTTTAATATATAAATAAATGGCAAGAGAATCCTGAAAAGAAGCCCTGAGAGGTTCAGACTTGCAGTGTTTCCAATCTGGACAAACAAGAGGACTTTTTTCCAAATGTAAAAAAATACGCTGCAAATAAACACAATCCCAAACGCATCCCAAATAAACACAAAGCAGCAAAGGATATTGTACGTTTTCAGTCTTTTATCTGCAGACAGACCCTCTGCATATTTCTTGTTCCAGCTACTGCGAACTGCTATGGAATTGCAGGGAAAGAACTTGGACAAATGTCATCTTATTAGAAGACATTTAGAATGTGCGCCTGTCATTTAGGATGAATTAAAGCCTTGGAAATGAAATTGCTTGCTGTCCTGAGGCAGCCACTCAGGAACATCTCAGCTTATTTTCGCTATGGTGCTGTATGATAGCACCATTGTGTTGTTCAGAGCATCAAAAAAATTGGTCTTAACAATGGCAAAATTGTAAAATAACCGTATTTTGTGTATTTGTTGTGGCATGCATGACTCTTCTCAAGCTTTGACTTTGTGTCTCTATTGGGTTGGAGGTTTTTCTTAACTATGACCCTAATCTTACTGTCCTTAACCCTTCAATGAAATAATCCCACTTAATGGGAAGAAGGACACTCAGCAAATGGTCCTAGAGCTTTAAGATTTCTCTTCAAGGGCGTTATCAATAGTCTCTTGGCAAAAGAGCTCATGGCTTCCTTCTGTCTGATGGTGCCCAAGTGATTGTAGTTTAAGCAAATAGCTTAGCAAATATACTTCTAGGCAATCATCTTCTACACCAATCTCTGTGCACCAATGTCAGGGTAAGCACAGTGAGTGCTCGACTGCTCAATGGATCCAATATATCCTCCTCTGTCCTCCAAAGCCTGCAGTTTGCAGTAAATAGCCAGCGCTATCAAGTCAGTACCTTTTTCCCCCTCTACGTATTGCCAAGATCTTCACAACGAAGCTTGGGGAATGATAATCCAGTCTTGGAAAAAAAAGACATTTGTACATAGCAGGGAGCCCGGCATCACCTACTTCAGTTAAGCAGGGAAAGCATTTCCATAACTTAAAACAGTCAGATAGTGAGTTCTGTAGCTCACTTTAGCAGCTATCCTGTCTTTGGGTCACAAAAAGAAGAAAGGCCGAGATCATGCTTGGTCCTCTGACAGCGTTCTGCTCAATTCACAAAGCTCCTCAGCTGGTTCACCTGTGCACATTCCATGGGCACAGGAAAAACTCATCGCACAAGCACAATGTTTCATCTAACAGCCACTGTCTCCTGGGGCCTGTGTTGAACCTGCAGGTCTTCCGCACTGTTTAAAGAGTTAGCCGGCCATCAGCTGGTTTGCCAGTCAAGCTTCAGCATAGCTACCCCGCATCTGAGGCAGATGGCCAGATCCACAAAATGCTTGGTAGCTGCCAGCACCTTCCCCATGAGCAGATCAGGTGGACTCTTGCACATAGCTCTTTCTGGCACTGACTCACATTGGATCCTTCAAGGTCAAGGATGATTGAACAGAAGTCATCTCCTTTTGAGGCCACAGAAGTGACTGTCTTCTGAGCAGGTTGCTATGGTCTTTTCTTGTCCTGTCTCAGGAACAATCCCCTGTCAAACAACAGATACTATGTTGGGAAAAGTAAGAATGAAAAGTAAGAAAATGGATGTTCTCAAGATGAAGCCAACTCTCCTCTTCTTTCCAGTGCCTTCCACGTATTCCTATTGTCATTGCCTGTTACTATTTGCCTGAATGAGAAGCTCATGTGCCCAGGTAGGCAGGAAATGACCTGGTTCCCAAAGATGTGGAAAATGTACCTCTCATCAACTCCTTCTCTCTGCACAGTGCAATCAGGGCAGCTCTTGGGGAATGATACATGTGGTTTGGGACATGTTGGTTTGAGTTCATTATCTTTGTTGGCTGAATCTAAATAGGGGGATTAATTTTATAGTAATTCATTGTTTTAATTTCTTGTTACATCCAGTGGCACCAGCAAAGGAGATCTCATTTCTGGCTGCATTTCTTTATGCACTTTACAGGCTTTTGGAGCTAGCAATGGCTTTAGGAGAGGGTTTCTCCAACCTGTAAATGTCCTTGTTGTACTTTTTTATCTTCCAGTTCATAGACTCTGTCAACCATTCTATGTACGAAACCATAAAAGATCCCTTTGTCTTGTTCAAGAGATTGGTTCTTCAATACATCCTAACACTAAAATCTTCATAGTAACAGATGAGAGGGTCATCAGTTTGAGCGTCATCTCTGGTTGCTGACGTTACAGGATATAATCCTGTTGTGTAATCTATTTGCCTGAGCGAGACTTAGAGTACAAGAGTCTACGGGACATATACAATATCACTTTGCATGAGGCTTGTATACACAAGTTTTTTCATCACTGTTGCCAGATAGCATTAAGATAGAGGTTAATGTGTTGCTTATCTGAGGTTTCTGAAGGCCTATTTGACCTTCAGCAAGGAAAGGGCTCCCTGTGCCTCTCTCACATTGTGAAACATGGGAGATGAGGGTTACCTCTTTCTTCCTCAGCGCTCTTCTCATCTGACCCACGCAGAGGAAGTAAACTTCAATGTCTTTCGTTTTCTGGTTTTGATTCTGAAAAAGGTGAGAGGTTACATTTTTCTTAGCAACTGACTGAAGTCTGAGGCCTTCAGTTGATGCTTGCTTATTCTGAACTTGAAAAGGCCTTGACCAAGTAAAACCAAAATAAATACTGATCAGAGTCTTTAGAAATTACTTCCTTCTTTCTAGCCATCCAACGATTGTGTGTGTAATTTCCCTTTTGACATATTTTCCATCTGTTGGGTGCTAGAAGAACTTCCATATTCTTCCTACAACATGTCCACGCCAGAGGCCAAGTGAAGCCCTAAGAATTCTGGTGTTGTTCACTTTCAGCTTCTTTTGAGGCCTCTTGTATTCTCATGGCTAAAGCCTTGAACCCAGAAATACTGAGGTTAGCTTAGAGATGGGGACTCGGCCTCTTCACCCCCTGCAAGATCACCCCACAGCAGTGAGCTGGGCCAGTGTGAGCAAGACATCTTCTCTCTGCATTACCAGCGCTCCCCTTCAGCACAGCTAGTCCTTTGTGAGCTGACACTAGAAGTATCAGCTCCTGCAGAGGGAGAATGCTAAAATGGGAACTGCAACATCACTCTGCTGACTGTCCCTTATCCTCATGAAATGAGCCGTGCACGTGGCTGCCTGCAGTGCAGCAGGTTCTGCTCAGCTGGGAGGTGAGTGTTGCACCCCAGCATGACTGACAGCAGTCCCAAGGCCCTCACTGCTGATGGATACTGGCAGTGCCCCCCATACCATGATAACTTATCTCTTCCTGGATTGGAGAAGAGGAGGCCTGCAAAAAGCACCATCGCTTATAAGTAACTGCTCCTTTCAACTTCAATGACATGTCACATCCATCCTCAAGCTCTTCCAAAAACTCCCTCCTGGGACTTTGCTTTCCCCATAACTTGGAGTGACATGCATTGACAAGAGGCAAATGAGGGTCTCACTTGGAATCTTCTGTGCCGCCTGTAAATGAAAAGGCTGGAGTGGGAGCAAGGAGGGGGCTCTGGCAGAGAAAATAAATGGTGCCCTGCATGTATGATGCCAGCAAAGCTCAAGAGTGGCTCTACGGGCTTTTGCTAGCAGGAGTTCCTATCCTCCCGTTAGCCATCATTCAGGGCCATGTTGTCAAATAGCATTGCTTGGTGTGTGCCTCATCCAGTGGCCTCAAGTATTTTCTGAGCCACCCCACTCCAATCTACTCTCACAAAATCATTTTTTCCTTTTGGGGGAGGAGAGAAAATAGGGAGAAATCCAACCCAAGAAACACATTGAAAAGCCCACCTGAGGGCTGTAGGAGCAGAGGGGAGACAGCAGGGCAGGGATCAAGGATTGGCTGAGCACACCAAGGGCTCTCATGACACAGGAATCCAGTGTCTCCCCCCATGCGTCCTTGTTTGAATTTAGCATGCATTCTCCTATGGTGTCATAATTACTAAGATTACCAAATGAATCTTTTGTTTCTGTACACACCGGGCATTCAGCGGAGCTCTAATAGTTGTCATTAAGTTTTCAGGGAGGTGGGAGAAGATAGATTGAATGCATGCACTCCGGCACTGCGCAGAGCCCATTGATGGCTGCTGAGTAATGATTTTTTTCTAATTGGTGGAGAGCAGCGGCCGTAATGGATGGAGCTTCTCTGTGCATTTACACTGTCTCCTCAATCAATAACCCTCGCTGTGCCTGGCACGGAGGAGTTCCTGAAAGCCCCTTTGCAATAATGGATTGCTGGAGGTTACACAAACCGCTCCCTGCCGCTGAGTCAGCCCTCTACCAGACACCTTGCATGGGTGGGATGGGCAGGGATGTTCCATGGCCATGGGCATCCTGCAAGCAGCACAAAAGGTATTCGTTGTCTGCACTGGCCTGTGAGAGTGGGGACAGCTGGGAGGCTTTTTATTGGTTTTGCCTTGGGAAGTTTGGCTTTTTTATAGGAGGCTTTGTGGTTTTGTTCCTTCTCATCTTCTGAAAGAAAAACCCGCAGGTGAGATCCCAAGTCTTTAGTGAGGCCAAAATCACTGAGAGGTCAGGCACAGGGCCTAGGCTGTGCAGAGCATGGCCCCAGCTAAAGGAAAGCAAGCCTCAACCCTCTTTAGCCATCATCCTGCACTGCATGTGCATGGGCTGCTTGTTTCTTAGCCCTCAGCATCCCCTGTTTTCTGCTTTCCTCTTTGAGAGATGATAAGCAGGTAACAGGCACAAGGTGACTCTTGAAATTCAGCCTCACTGGTGCGTTTTCAAGAGGCATAAAGATCTGGCAGGTCAAGGGGAGACATGATAAAAGAGACATTATAAGACATCTTAAAAGGGAGGCTTCAGCAGTGCGCCAGCACAGCATTCCCTTCCCCACACACCAGTCCTTTACTGACAAAAAGGAGGGGATTTCCATGACTTGTTGAGGTATACAGGCAGCTGGCACTCACTGTCATTCAGTTTCTGGGAGGACCGTGCCTGGGAGGACCAGCACATTTTCACTGTAAACGTCAAGCCCTCCAGAAAGGTGCTCCTAGCTGGGCCCTTTTAGAAGTGAACCTGCCCTGGCTGTGTGGTCTGGACCCCAAAAACTCAGAGTTAAGACACAGGACTTTTGTATTTGGAGAATCTGGTGAGGAAGATCTGGCCTAAAAACTCGAGGCCAAGCCCCAGCCCTAGGCCCTGGCAAGTGGACTGGCTGCGAAGTGCTCTGCTGTGAGAGCGTCTACGAAGCAGGATCTGTTGGCTGAGCACAGAGCTGGTCCCAACATCCTCACATCACTCCGTGGACACATGGCTGGGGACAGAGAGTCAGCTGGGGCTCTGCAGCCACACACACACAACCTCACTCAGCACGTTGCCACTGGCAAGCATCCCTCAAGAGGGAGGGCAGCAGGGGTTGTTTCTGTACACACCATAGTTTCAGCTGAAGGCGTGGTAGGTGAAAGGGCTGTAGAAGAATATTTTTCTTTGTTCTTGCTATCATGAGGGAAAGACTACTGATTTGCTTTGGGAGGTGGAAATCTGATTCATGCTCACTGTCACTCCTGACTTCACAGGGGGAATCAGTCATACATAAGCCAGTTTCTCACTGAGCAAGGAATGTCAGAGGGAAGCAGGTGGCTTTGGTCCCCTGTTTTTCAGCAGCATCTCTCTGCAAGGTGGACCAAAGACTTGCAGAATCCATGCCAGAGCCCTGAGATCCTCCTGCTCCCTTATGTCTAAGATCACCTCTGAGACCCACAAGGTCACCACGTCACAGGATGAAGAAGACTGTTTCAGGGGCATGGGAATGCTCTTTGCCTACACCAGAAACAGCCCATGTGTCCCAGAGGTGCACATCAATGTATATCAAGAGGACAGGATGGCAGAAATCCGGTCAGAGTTGCGTTATCTCATCAGTGCTGCAGGAGTTAAAATAAATACATTGGTTTTCAGAGCAAAACACTGCTTTGCCCGTCATACAGCCTGTGCGTAGGTCAAAGCAAGTCTGGACCCCGCATCTCATCACAGCAGCAGAGATCCTTGCAGTGGGGCTCACTGGTGGTCTCACAGCACAACTTTGGGAGAGCAGAGCATGAGATCAAGAGAGCCACAGGCAGCCTGAAGGAATCCAGCCGTTAACTTGTGCTTCTGCTGCTGCTCCACAGTCTGCTTCCTAGCAGGTGGCTCAGATAAATCAAACTGCAAACACTTCCATAAACTATACTTCCAGCATGGTTTTTGGAACCAGAGAAAACTTGTGGACACCATCCAGGTGCTGAAGCAAGGGGGATTACGACAGTTAAGTCAAAAATGCTCACATTCCCCTTTCCCTGCCCCTGTTTTCCAGCAGTACACCTGCCAGCCTATTTGAGAAACCAGTAGCACTCTGAGATAACACAAGATGCCCTCTCTCACTCATGGCAATGAACTTTTATTCTTTGTTTGCAGCCCTCCTTAATTTAGAGGCAATAATCTCCACCTGAGAAACGTGGCTTGCTC
This sequence comes from Meleagris gallopavo, assembly GCF_905368555.1. Lineage (NCBI taxonomy): Eukaryota > Metazoa > Chordata > Aves > Galliformes > Phasianidae > Meleagris > Meleagris gallopavo. The sequence continues at coordinate 110,696,453 of NC_139404.1, read as the reverse complement.
TTTGTTTAGGAGAAACACAGCCTCCTCACCTGCATTTGTGAATTCTCCCCTGCCTTGACAGCTCCTTAGGGACTCCAGACCTGTCCTCTGCAGCTTCTTTCCTCACTAAGCTTGTGCTTTAGGAAAACAACGTCTGCTTTGGACTTCATTACCAGGCAAATCAGACAAACGGGACCTTTCCAAACTATCCCTGAGAACAAGTCCTAAATCCCATAATTTCAATAAAAGAGCTAACAGTGAATAATGTGAGGATATCCATTTCTATTATAGGAAAAAAGGAAGAAAAAAAAAAAAAAAAGAAGAAAAAAAAAAAGACAGGAGCTGTCTGAAAGAAAATTGCCACAAAAGAAAGGAGTGAGGGCTCAGTTTCTTTGACAATCACAGTGACATGGCTTGCATGAGAATTTCTTTCAGTGTGCTTCTTCAGCACACACCAGACTCCCAGGAGGGTGTTTCAGATCTCATTTCCTAACTTTCCTGATTGGAACTGAGGATTGCATTTACTTGGCTCTTTCTTTTCACACTATCGTTTGGGGTCTTGCTCAGTTTCTCACAACCTCTCTGCCCTATGTGTCTCACCTCTTCCCCAGCCCCATTACAGTTGGGAGAGATAAGGAACTTCTGAACCCGTGCCAGTGAACCGCAGTTCCAGAGAACTGTGCTTCATTCTGCCCCTGTCCCAGCAGGAAGCACTCCCTTCTCAGCCATTATCCCGCCCGTGGCTATTTACAGCAGTCAAGAGTTCAGCATTTTTTCCCCAAAGCATGTTCTGACTGCAGCTCAGGGTAAAAGCTCCCCAGGAAAGCAGAAACATCTCTTCTATAATTTTCAGCTGCTGCTTCAGCTCAATCTCTCTTCTTTCAGGCTTTTTTCCATCCGACTTTGGGATAACACCTGTTCCAAGCAGGAAATCCCCATGTTTCGTTACACACCTTAGGGCAGAAGGCCAAAGTGCTACGTGATAAACCGTCACCTCTGCCAAAAGCAGCAACATTAAATCCCGTGAAATGGCCGATTGCTGCAGCGGAGCTAGCTGGAGGTGGTGCGCTGGCAGGGTGACAGCCCATTGCCTCTTGGCAACTGCTAAGCCAGGCTCAAGAGCTTAAACGTGGCTTTGAGGTCCGGCAATGAGTTCCAGAGGCACCTCCTGCCCCAGCATCCTGAGGGCAGTGAGCCCCTTACATCCATGCCTGTCACCCCATCCGGGTAGTGGCACTGCGTCAGCTCCAAGAGCAAGCGGGGAAAGAGAGAGATGTTCACTCAAACTGGCAGCTGCCTTTTGTTTCGCGATGGCAGCTGCCAGCAAGAGGCAGGCAGGGCAAGGGAAAAACGCACCAGAGCAACATGCTAGATGCAAAGCATATTACACGCTAGATTTAAAATAAAATAGCATGCATAAGGAGTAAATATTCAGCATAACGCATGACAATTCGGCCCCGCAACTCTCCTCCCGGTTCCTAAGAACCATGGCACTGGGCTGTGCTGTCCTGAAGAAAATTTTATGGGAAGTGACTGCCTGGATAATGACTTCCTTCATCCACTTGAGGCAGGTGAAAGAAGAAATATCACAGCAGTGGAGAAGGGAGGTCTGTGGCTGATCCTGTAAAGCAGACTCCTTGTTTTTCTCTTCTGGCAGCACGCTTGCCTCCTTTTCTCACAGGAGTGCATTTCAGTCAGCTTAATTCTTTTGTGAGGGCAACAGCTCTGGAGCCTGTCTCCCTCTCTTAGTGTGAGCAGTGCTGGCCACAGTGAAGTGCCTCCCACTCCTTCATACCACGCTGCTGCATGGGAAGCTGGAGATGAGCCAGCAATGTGCCCTCGCAGCCCAGAAAATCAATCGTATCCTGAGCTGCATCCAAAGAAGCGTGACCAGCAGGGAGAGGGAGGTGATCCTGTCCCTCTGCTCTGCTCTGATGAGACCTCACCTGGAGTTCTGAGCCCAGATATGGAGTCCTCAGTAGAAATGTGGACTTGTTGGAGCATATCCAGAGGAGGGCCACAAAAATGATGTGAGGGATGGAATACCTCCCCTGTGAGATCAGGCTGAGAGAGCTGGAGAAGGGAAGGGAAGGGAAGGGAAGGGAAGGGAAGGGAAGGGAAGGGAAGGGAAGGGAAGGGAAGGGAAGGGAAGGGAAGGGAAGGGAAGGGAAGGGAAGGGAAGGGAAGGGAAGGGAAGGGAAGGGAAGGGAAGGGAAGGGAAGGGAAGGGAAGGGAAGGGAAGGGAAGGGAAGGGAAGGGAAGGGAAGGGAAGGGAAGGGAAGGGAAGGGGAAGGGAAGGGAGGGGAGGGAAGGGAGGGGAGGGGAGGGGAGGAGGGGGGAGGGGAGGAGGGGGGAGGGAGGAGGAGAGAAGAGAAGAGAAGAGAAGAGAAGAGAAGAGAAGAGAAGAGAAGAGAAGAGAAGAGAAGAGAAGAGAAGAGAAGAGAAGAGAAGAGAAGAGAAGAGAAGAGAAGAGAAGAGAAGAGAAGAGAAGAGAAGAGAAGAGAAGAGAAGAGAAGAGAAGAGAAGAGAAGAGAAGAGAAGAGAAGAGAAGAGAAGAGAAGAGAAGGCTCTAGTGAGACCTGAAAGGGTCTGTGGTAATAGGACATGGGGAAATGGTTTCAAACTAAAAAAGGAAAGATTTAGATCAGGTATAAGGAAGTTGTTTATTATAAGGGTGGTGAGACACTGGAACAGACTGCCCAGAGAGGTGGTGGATGCCTTATCCCTGGAGATGTTCAAGGTCAGGCTGGATGGAGCTCTGAGCAACCTGATCTTGCTGTAGGTGTTCATTGCGGGGGAGTTGGTAACCTTTAAAGGTCCCTTCCAACTCAAACAATTCTGATTCTATGGGTAGTGCTAGACAAGGTCCCTATCTGCATTGCTGAGCATCCCCAACCCTTCACCACCCTCTCTGTACCAGTGCCTTCCCTCCAAGAGGCATACCAGTTAGGAAGGTCACACATTTCCCTCTCCTTTCCTGAGCACTGGGTTTGGCAATGTGGGAAATCTGGCTCTGGGTCGCTTGGTAACCACAGCAAAAGTGCCTTTAGACACACGGCTCTCACTCTGCCGGCTGGAGTTGGTTTTAATGACTCTGACAGGCCAGCTTTGTACCAGCAGCTTCTTCTGCCAGCTCAGATATTGTTTACCCACCCCAATTTAACTTCACGCCATGTTCAATGTTGTATCTTTGCACAAAGCTCACTTTGTGCCAGATCAGGTATCATTTGTCTTCTCAGCCACTGCCAAGCACTCACCAGAAAGGTGATGGCACACCTGAACCTGGTCCAGACTGCATTCCTTGTGCTGAGCAAGCTGGTGCTCCTGATGCTTGTTAAGAGAGCACCTGCTGTATTGGGCACCTCAATGCTGCAAGAACCAGTGCCCCAGTGCCCCAGCAGTACTGCCTGATGGCTGCAAAAGAAACCGAAAAAACAGATGACTGTGTTTTTCCCATGGCCTCCACCTTCCAGAGCTACCTGAAGCTAGTCAAACCACACTACCAAAACTCCTTTCCTTTATTTACTTGTACTGATCCGGGAGTGTAAACACACCTGCAGTGAGTCTGAACTCCCTTATGATGCAAGGAAACGTTTCAGAGGAATTCAAGGAACCGGGATTTTTTTAAATACGTGGTAGAGAAGAAACATATTGTGTGCAAGTAAAGTGACGCTGAATGTGGCCATGGAGATAAAATGGGTTTTTCAGCTCCTGCATGCAAGAGCAGCATTTCTCAAAGACAGCTTTTCTCTGTTTCATCTTCTTTCTGTTTATTTTAAGTGAAACCCTTTTTTATGTCCTTTTTTTAGGTTTTAATCTTTGTATAGAACATACTCCGTGACCCTGACAGAGGAAAAGAAGCAAAGTCCTAGATCTATGGATGTGTTTAGAAGCACCAAATGATCAAAGTTAACACTGCGCAGCAGCGACTGAGTTACCCCTATTATCTCACGTTCCTGGGTTTGACAGACCACATCACTCAGCGCGTGGATGTATCGGTATTTGATACGTGATGAATATTCAGGGTGCATATTAAATTAACCAGGTGAGAACACTCAGGTTTGTTTTGCATGTTAACTCCGTGTTAACGCTGCCCCTAAGTGGTTAAGTCGGTTTATTGCAAGTTAATTAGCCCTCATTTCGGGCAGTTATTTATTTATATGCCGAAGACTGCCATGTATTTTTCTATTCCAGCTCCATGACTAGGCCTCGCCTCTCTTTCTGCTTTGTGTTTGCATCCCGCTCCCTGTGTGGGTTTCACATTACCGCAACATTTACAGTCAACTCAGCTTGGAAAATAAGCATACGGGGGAAACATGGATGCCTACTACATGTCTATTGCTCGATCCAAGAGAGGCTGTGATCTCGTTAGCAGGCTCCTTTCCCCAAGCTCGTTTTAATTAGCATTTCAAGGGAGGCTTGGTACAGCAAAATGGTGAAGTTTGAAGCTCTGATGGGCTGTTTTTTGTATCTTCGCTCCTGAATTAATGGGCTGCCTTGCAATCGTTTATCACCTGGGCACAGCCTGCCCTCTTCCAAGGTGTTTGGGTAGCCGTGAGGCTGGGAGCTTCCCTTCTCCAAGTGTGTCCTTCAGCTGCCCCCAGGACAGGCAGATGAGGAAGGGAGGGTGCTACATGTAGTTCAATGTCTCTGAAGGGTTTCGTGATGAACCTGGAACCAAAGAGCTGCAGAATTGGTGACATGATGGGCTCCGAGGTGCCTTTTAAAATCACCCATCCATCCATCCATCCATCCATCCATTGCAGTCATCACACCTCCTTGCTTTAGCTGCTTCTGGGCTGTGACTGGGGAGTCTGGGGCCACAGTACCCTTTCAGAAATTAAACTGTCCCACCAAAAGGGTTGGTTAGGTGACCACCACAACCCTTCAAAGTCCAAGCAGGTGAATTCTGCAGCTCCTCATTTAATGGAGAGTTGAATCTTGCAAGTTAAAGCAGATTTTCATCTCTGAAGAGCTCCTACTTCCTTTGGGATGCTGCGCAGCAGAAATGCATCTTGGTGCTCATCCTGCTTTATCCTCCTTGGTGGGATCAGGGTCCAAGCAGGCAAAGCTGTGTGGGCACACTGGGCTTGCAAAGCTGAAGACCTGGAGACAAACTCACAGTCAAGTCTCTAGATGAGCCAAGGAAACCTGGTGAATAATGCAGTGCCTGCACTGCACCACGCAGCATAGCCATCCATCCCTGCTCAGGCTGTGTCTGCAGCATAGGGGGAGAAAGGTGAGGAAGAGCAGAGATAGTACAGCTGAGGACACCTGGATACGTTGGCAGGCTCTCTCTTGATTAACCCTGCACATTTATCAGCCTCTTGTTTTCACAAGCTCTGAAATTCCCATCTAAGACATCATTAAAAATGAAAAGCAGTGAATTTTCAGGAAGGTCTCCTGGCTTCAGCACAGAGCACAGGCTACTTTTCCTTCATGCCACCGCTGCCCTTCACCTTGAAGGAGCCGCATTTGTCTCCTATCCCCTTTGCTCATGAGCATGCAGACAGGAGTCCGGGGAGGCGTCTCGCTGCCTTGAGCTCCGTGCATCCATACATTACCTCCTTGCAGCACGTCCCAGCACCAGGGCCAGGAGGGAGGTGTCCGGCCCTGCAAAGCAGGTGCTGGGGAGCTGGGAGGGGTGAGCAGGCATCCTTCCTTCCACCATGCCCAGCCTGAGCGGCTCAGGGAGGAGCAAGGGCTGCCTTCATCCTGGCCCTGCGCAGCACGGTTGGACGCAGTGTTAAGGAGTCCAGAAGCTGGGATGTGAAAAGGGATGCAACGGGCAGCGGGAGATGAGCTCGCTCATCTGAAAGAGGCTTTTAGGAGGATGTTGCTGAGGGCACTCTTGCAGAATCTCTGCGTCTCCACATCCTAAAAATCTGCCTCCACGTCTCTGCGGTGCTGCACTTCTAATCACAGCTGAGAAGGTCTACATAAAAGCTCAGGGACTACCTTAAATAGCCCTAGCCAAGCCTTCTTAAAACTCCTATTAAAATACAAACGCTACAGTCAAGACAGCAGGCTGGAGATCTGCCCAGTGGCCAAATAAATCAAAATATTACACTATTTGCAAGCACCCATTAAAATCTGACAAGAGGCAGCGTGGATCCAAAAGATAGAAACAACGTGACCCTTCGTGCAAAACAGCCCAGGTTTACTGCCTGCCCTTTCAGAGCAGGGCTCGTAATGCCGTCCTTTTCCCAGGGGCTGCGGAAAGGGATTGCTGGTGTTTACGGCTCCTCACATCCACACAGTCAGCACCAGCCACCCACCAGCCCCTGCCAGGATGCCCCGTGCCCAGAATCACAGCTCAAAGCCTCGTGCAAGGATTCGGGCCAGCAAGAAAAAAACAGCCATTTACCTGCATTCGCTACCTTGGTGATGTTTCTGTGCTCTTGATATGTTTTCCTAAACGAATTAATAAATAAAGGACAGAGAGGCTGGGGGAAAAAAAAAGAAGAAAAAAAAACAGGGGAAAAAAAAAAAAGGACAGAGAAAACGAGGAGATTTTGATCTAGTAAGCAATTTAAATCTGGGCTGGCAAGCTGCATTCGTGCATTCATTAATTCCATCGTGTGCTCAGAAAACCCCAGCAGGACTCCCTTCCAGCGCAAGAACTTCCGACTGTGAAATAAACCCCGCGTAACCAGATTAACTATGAGGTATGTATCAGCAAGGTCTTAGGCATTAATTCAAGTATTTTTGCCGTGCACTGCACATTGCCAGAGCCTGATTTCTGGACCAAGTGCTGCTCGCTGGCAGGCATAAACTCTCTAAAGTTTCCTGCCTTCTACCTCCCTCTGCATTGCTGCTCCTTGCTCAATAAATAAAAAAATATTATTATAGGTGCTGTCAAGGAGTCTTGATTCTGCTGTTAATAGCAACATTATCAATACCTTGTCTTTCAGTCTTACATAACTCAAAAGTGCCTGAACAGTTTTATTCTGGCATTACGGAAATGAATCATTTTTGGGTTGAGCCCAAGCATAGAAAATCTCACCTTAAAACTTCAGCATTCGTAAATTCAGAATATATTTAGCATGCAGAAACTGATGAGCAAGATAGAAGTCTCCGCATAAGCTTAGCGCAGCCTTCCACCTAGCAAGTCTGTGCTGTACTGAATCACCAGATGATTACTGCCTGTATGAATGACTTCAATTATAGCATTATTATGTTATTTATCATTTGACAAATGAAGCAGGACGACGGCCTGTTTGCATCAGGTGCTGTACAAACATTTGGATGTGCTCAGACAAGATCCCGAGGACTATCCATAAAGTCAATGGGACTTGAGTGGGAATCTTCAGACAAGGGCCGCTTTCTGTGAGCAGCCTGATCTACGACCACCATAGCAAATGCTGCAGTCTGCTTTGCCAGCGAGCAGCTTCTTCAAACTTCTGGTTTTCTCTGCATGCTCCCCTGCAAACTGAACACAGAGGGAAAAAGTCAGCATTAAGTCTGTTGGTACAGACAGAAGCTGTGCATGCTTTTGCTTAAAAAGTGGAGAGTGAGAGGGCTTGGGTTGTTTGGGATTTTTTTGGAAAATGACGAAATCTTGAGCTGTCCTGGCTTTCAAACATTTTTATTGTTATAGCCACCTAAAATATATTTTATGACACAGTTTAAAGTCATGTATAGCCTCTACTGCAATTTCAATACTTTATTACAGTTCCAATTCTTTATTTGCTATGGGGGAATCTAATGCATGATAACAACAAATTTCAGTTGGTGGTAAGCTGGGACCATCCCGTTGTCAGTGAGTGTTTACTTCTCTCCTCACAGAGGCAAATGTCAGTAATTGATCACTGTGTTCTGCACTACACAGGCAAGTTCATGCTGCCAACGGCCTTCGTCATACCTGCTCTGCAGATCAAAGAATCATAGAATCATTAAGGTCAAAAAAGGCCTCTAAGATCACTTAGTCCCATGTCAGCCCATCACACCATGCCTACTGCCCATGTCCCTCAGTGCCACATCCACATGGTTCCTGAACGCCTCCAGGGACAGTGACTGCACTTGGGCAGCCTGTGCCACTGCCTCACTGCTCTCTTCCTGAGAAGAAGATGAAAGTCTTTACTTCCCATTTATACCAGTCTGGCACCTTTCAGGCATATTAGCTCAACTTTATGTTTTTCAGGAAGGGCCTTTGCACACAGCGTGCATGTATCTACTATCACTCTGAAATATGGAAAAGGTCACTTACCAACTGGCCCAATTAATTCCCAAGCTTTCACTGAACTGAAATTTGAAAATGCAATGCATTATTTCAGTGTGGCCTGCAAATCCCACTCTTGAGATCTATCCACACAAAGTCCTTGCTAAGTCATTGTTTTTCTGGTGACATTCAGCCATTTCAGAGCCACAAGAGATGGCAGGGATGAAAACGTGCAAAAATTACTTTTGTCCTTTCTCTCAGACTCTGTCAGGAACGAAGGGCTCACAGCTTGGAGAATTCATGTCCATCAGAGCCCTCCGGTGCCATCTATCCCATTTTATTCCAAATGATATCTATGAAGACGTTCAGCTTGTTAGCAATGAAAATGCTTAGCTGACATTGATTCCGGAGCAACACGGTGCTGAATAAAAGCCAGTGCTTTTGCTCGTGAGCCATTGGATATAATGCAAGAGCATGCTCAGACACTGGCCGAGATGAGAGCCTCCAAAGTGCATGTGTTAATGCTGCAGTGAAAAAGCTTCTCATCCCACAGAGAATATCTGTGGCTTTTTTGGTTCTTAGAGATCTGTGAGCAACATCTTTTCTCATGCTAGTATAGCATGCTTTCTATTTTCACAAGACTTTGAGGGACAGTGGAATCATTTCAAGCCAATTCTATCATGTGAAAAAACTATTAACAGTGTTTCCAGAAGAGGAAAACTTTAGGTCTTCATCACAGATTCTGCAGTCACAAGCAGACCACATGCACTTTTCCTTCCGACAACAGTATCTGGAATGGTATAATATTCTGTATTGTAACTTTTATTTGTTAATTCCATGGGCGAAGGATGCACAGCGGCTTTTAGCTCTGGAATACATACATATGTGATAGATAAAAGACAAAGGGCCCACTAGTCTCAGAAATATGTTCCCCCTGCCTGTGCTGAAGTCAAGTCATACTTTAAATATTTTTTTTCTTAAGCTTCATAGAACGAGTTTCTTCAGATTCTCCTTACAGAGCAGGTTTGACAGATTGCAAATCATTATTCCAGACATTTTTAAATCCTTTCTGCTTTTGCAATAGCCTTTGGAAAGCAGACAAAGAGGAGAGAAGGAGCAAAACCCTTCTGTTGTCTACCTTATCTCCTCCCATGAGCACTGCCCAGAGCAGCATATCAGCTCCCACTTGCGCTTACATACAGCTTCCTGCACTGATGGCATGGCTCTGCTCACATTATGAGCAGATGCAGGAGTTCATTTGCTCTCATTCACACTAGAATAACTGTTGGAGCTGGTGCACAGTTACAACCCTTTTTGAAGTCACAGTCCACGTGCCCCCTCAGAGCTGCTACTTTCAAAAATACTCCCTACTCTAGAAATGGGACTAGATTCTTTACTTTCCACCTCACTGTATCAGAAGCACCCAGGCTCTAAGCTCACTTCACCAAGTGATGCAGACTCTGTAGAATTTACTCATATCATCTCCATTCACTGCACCAGCTGCAAACTGCAGCACAGTAGTATTTTCCCCAATACACAAGCCCACATCCAGTGACTTCAGTGGTCAGACTGGTGCAAAAAAGAGCAGAATATGACCTTATTCTGCAAGCAGATGAAAATGACAAGGTCTCTTGCTTTTTCTGCCACAAGGCTTCCTCTGCTGCAAGGGCAATGTGTCTCTCACGGTCCAAGTCCACCAGCTCAGCTCTGCAGCACCCTAGATTTCAATCTTCAGATTCAAACACAGCGGTGGAGATCCAGCCTACAACTTCCGTTCTGACTCCTCTCCAGAGTATGGCTTCAATGGCAGACACAGCATGAGAGCAGCTGATCAAATGCCTTTTTCATTATTCAGGCTGATTTCTTGAGTTCCTCACCAAAACCTTGAGTGTAATGGATAAGATCTCTGACAGTGCATGACACAAACCCAGTCTCCCATTTCAGCTCATACCTGAAGATAAGGTTAACTCAAATCTGTGTCTCAACGCTGCTAACACATCCCACAGATGGAAGAAGTCATCACCACCCCCCCGTCTTAAGAAAGGCTGTGTGTGTCATTTCCTTAAAGGGTAGGTGGAGACAAAGTGCGTATGGTGCATCCAGACAGTACCAGCTTCACCGTGACTGTGCAACAGCAGGAACTGCCACAGAGCCATTAGTGTATTTCAAAATACATTAGAAATCACAGAATAGAGATCAAATATTTTTTTCCACAGGATCAAAACAATGAAAAATGGGTATTGCAGTTGCCTATACAGATTAAAATGAAGAAAACTTAGCCTAAGTTTACACACCACTGTGCTTTATCCATAAAGCATTATAACACTGCAAGATCTGAAGAACTTCAGAAAATCCAGGTAGAGCTCATCTTTTGATATATGGGTTTGCTTTTGAAAACTTCACTTTGGAGGCAGGAGAGATAGCCAGACATGTCCTGCATCCCAGGCTAATTGTACAAGAATATTTATTCCATTCAGTAAGTGTGCATCTGGTAGCAATGATTGCAAAGCCTATAAGAAGGCTGATACTTCCTAGCAAGTGACATTTTTATGGTTAATAGAAACTGTCATAGAAACCACTTGGAGGGGGATATGTACAGGCTTGATTTTCAACTTAACAGTAAATCACTTCAGATTAGAATTAGATATCATGATAAAATCCTTCATCCTGTAAATTTCCAGAATGCAAGCAGCAGAGGTTCTGGGAGAAACTGTGATAAAACTAGAAGAAAAGTTTCTCATTTGGTTTTGTCATCCACTGTGCCTGAGATCATGTCTTCTGCATAAATGATACCACATACAAATGTGCCTGCCCTTTCATTTCTTGCTATTGTGTTAATAATAGGAGATAGTCCTTCTAGCAGGCCAGGGCTCCTTGAGCAAGAGATTGTTCAAACACAAAAGGCAAAGATGGGCATCTTGCCAGAGACATCACAGGCAGCATCAGATCTACGGTGCTGTAAGAATGTGAGTCATCCTCTGGGTTCCTACAAACATGAATGAGTACAAGCCCAGGGACCTAGCAGGGCACACACCATCAGCCTGCAGAAATGAGGATGCAAGGGATGATGCCAAGGGTGATGGAGTCAGGCTGGGTCTTGCACCACTTCAAAGGAGCCCATTGCCCCCTAGCAAGTGCTGGGGCACTCCCAGAGCCCTATGGCGGTTGTATGTCCAAACTGTGGGCCTCCACTCCTGTCCCCTCCTATATATGTACTCCTGGTCTCTCTGACTTCACTCTCCCTTGCTCTTTTTTGGACCTCACCCATGTACAACATGGAGATAAGGCCTCCCTCTTCCACAGCTTTTTTATTGTCACAGAGATGGAAAAGCTCCACAGGAATGTGGGCAGCTCCTCAGAAAAATACCTATACTTATGTATATATGTGCTCTATGGGACAGTGGGACTTCTGCGGTGCTAGCAACGGCACTCTAGCATCAAAGACGCAGGGATATTTCACCAGGAAAACCCAAATTCTCTGCAGCTGGGAGGAAGTTCCATGAGAAAATTCAGCATGAAACCAATGGAAGATAGAAACCTAGGTGTAAAAACGTTTGGGATGGAGCGTAGCTGCAGAGCCAGATTATATTCCAACTAACAAGGGTCCCGGTACACTCCTCTCATGGCCAAGAGACATTCCTCAGCTGCCTTCTTTCAGCCGGGACCTGCATCCAGCAGAGACAACAAATAACCATTTCAGTAGAAGTTCCACTGTGCTGTACAGCTTCTCTGCAGCCTTCGCCAAAGCAGCAGTCACACGCTATTTACCACAAGCTGGAGAATTCACTAAATCTGTCCTATTTTAAGTCAAACGAGGACAGCTTCAGCCCTCACAAGGACAGCCCTGCCAGCTGCCCTCCCTTTTGCAGAACAGGAAGAGGAAGGGGACATCCATCTCCAGCACCCAGGCTGAGAGCAGACAAGGAAGCACACGCAAGGAGACAGGTGGCTGATAAGGAGCTACAGTGGAAAGGCAATTGCATTGCACCTCTCACGGAGTACAGGCACGTGCAAAAGGCTGCTAGCAGTCTGAGCCAATTAATTTCCATATTCCCTTTCAGTCAGATCTGGAAACTAAGTGCGTTGTGTTCAACGCGGGATGCTTAGTACGAGGTGGGGGAAGAAAAGGGGGGAAAAGATGAATCAGCAATCAGTAAACTCAGAGGAGTGGCAGGATGAATCAGCATTGGCTTCAGGTGATGGAGGGAAAGAGGCATTTCTGCTCCACTGATTTGTGCATCCTGATTGAAGTGAGCCTGGCACTGCACGGGAATGGGAACTCTGATAGGCTGTGAATGCTATGAGGGGAAAAATCCAGCAGTCGTGCAGACTACATCTTCATTAAGCACATTTTGTCACCTCCCAGATGATTGGACATTTTTTGACTGACTTGTAGTAACGTTATAGATGTTTGGGGTTTCTTGTTAGATTTTTTTTTTTTAAGTGTATGGTGACAGTGTGTGGGGTAGTGAATTTTAAGCAAGGCTGCATGAAATTCAATCACTTAATCTTAAATTACAAGCCACTGGTTGCCAAAGCAATTTTTGAGATGGAAATTCTTCTGATTCACAGATTCCTTTGCCTCTTTTAAGGAACAAATGAGTAAACAAACTATGAAAATGTTATTTGCTTTTTCAGAATTTGCTAGCAGGGAAAGATTAAATTTCTTCAGTGGTATTTGACAGTGCCTGCTTTCACCTCTGTAGCAGGTAGCTGGGAGAATATGATTCATGATGAATAGATATTGTTTCCAACACTCCTCTGTTGTATAGCCAAGAGATGAACCTATTGTCTAAAATGTTGAAGGAATGTTAATTAAGGTAAACCTCCTCTTGTACCCTTGAAAGTCCCTGAGGAAGCAATGGGCCAAATATGTTTTTGGAACATATATCGAAGGGTTTGGTGATATTTGGAGAGTCCTTAGTCAAACAGGTAAATCCTCTCGGGATTACTCAGGGATTACTCACACAAGTAATTGTTGTAGACTCAAACTCTTCTGTGCCCACTCTCCAGCACTCAAGTTGTTGTAGGAAGAGCACACTTAAAAGGAGATAAATAGCAAAGCAGGAATGATCAAGTGGGTACATAGGGGAATTAGGCCTTCTGAAAACCTGGCCCTGAGTATTATGCCCCCCACAAGACAACCAAGATAAGTAGATAGCTTTGCAGATCCTGTCTTTCTTTAATTCTGATTCTGGTCTCATTCCAGCACAAACCGGAGGCCTGTGGTACTAGTTTCATACATATGCAAGTGACCTTTGCCCTGCCTGCAGCCCTCCTACCCCTTGTACTCAGCAGCCCTCCAAGGGACAAAGATCCAGAAACAAGGAAGAGACCCCAGCTCCCCTCTGGGGAGTTGTGCTCTGGGAGTAGCACATCTTCCCACCTCACCTCATGAGGTGGCAGTGAGGGTGACCAACGCAGCAAGGACTGTTTGGCTCTCTGATGATGGGGCACAGTGAGTGTCACTGTGCCAGGTGATATTTCACAGTAGCACATACGGAGGAAAAGAGAGAAGGCACTATAAACACAAAATAGTGTTTTGAGGAATAAACATCACAAACGAATTCATTGCAGGGAATTTTTGCTCGTTTGTTTATTTTTGAGATACATCAGGCCCGCCTGAGACAGTCCTACGTGGTCACTGAGGCGTAAAATTATTCTCCCAAAGAAATAATTACCAAGTAGGTAATTTTCTCTTAATAAATGATATGTATGTGATCACGTACATCCCTAAATTTTATTCAACCCAGAAAAAAGGCTACAAAACAAACATGGCTTTCTTATTTTCCCCTCTCCTCCTTTATTTCATGAATCAGGGCATCCATGCATTATTGAGGCCTCGTCAACACGGAGCTGCCTTTCGAGCACTCTCTGTACTGAGGATTACGTGTGGATTATTGCCGAGAGATCATTCAGAATCAGAGCTAAGCGTTTACCCAGAAATCATTTGTAATTCCAGTTGCCCCTTATTTTGGCTAATAATGGATGTAAGGACAATTGGATCAGCACTGTGTACCTGTCAGCCGCGCCGAAATTCCCAGTGCAGTCCCGAATTGTGTGCTGTACGATTACTGAGGGAAGCTCAGCGCTACGCCTTATCTTTTTTGTAAATCCTCTTAATGCAGTTGCTGCCGGATCCCCCACACACTACTGAATCAGCACCTTCTGTCAATCACAGGGAGGGGAGCCCTGCCTGTGGAAGAACTGATTCAGCAGGGCTGGGGACCACCACGCACTGCCATCCTGAGGAAAGGGGGTCGGTGAATGTGGATGCGGACACAGGAAAAACAACAAGGAGGAATGAGGGAGAAGGAGAAGAGCCTGAGGGAGAGACTGCAGGAGAAGGGAACGGTGTGGGGAGCAGAGTGCCTAAGAGAGCTGTGACTGCAATGTAATGCTGCCAATGCGACGTCAGACATCCACTGCAGGAGCACCCCTCGCCAGGAGCAGGCCACACACGCTGAGCCCGCTCTTTGACAAGTCAACCTTTCCCAAGCCCAACCAGAAGGATTCCTAAAACCTCACCACCACAGCAGTGCTTTTTTAAACAAATCCTCGCCTGACTGGCAGTAGGGGAAAAGAAAAAGAAAAAAAAAGTTCCTTGGGTGTTATCCATTTTGCATGCACATAAAAGATGAACTTCCCTTTGGAAACAGAATGTGCAGAGTTACGGCTTGAAAGGGGCCTCAATTTGGCTTCGACCGGGTGCAACTAATTGCAGTTGCAAGCGGTGGCAGGTGCGAGCAGGCAGCTGGGCACCCCCTGCCCCCACACAGCCTCCCCTGGGGAGGCAGCAGGGAAATGGCGGAGGGCAGGGTGACAAGCGGCCTGGTTGTGGGGGCACTGTGGGTGTGGGGTCAGCTTGGCTGCTCTGTGTCTAAGCATGGTGCTCTCAGCACGGGCAGGGCCTGACGGCCTTGTGACCTGCATCTCCTCATGGCCTCAGAAGGCCCTAGAAAGCTTAGGAAGGTTCTGGGAGTCCCCAGTAGGCTGAGGAAGGCTGTAGGCTGTTACCAGGTCTCTCCCCTGGATGACTTCACTCCCGGAGGAGGCCGTTTCTTCCCCTGGGAATTTGTAGGCTGCTCCGTTCCCCAGCCAAACCCAGTGTATCGCAGCCAGGTTGTTCTGTCACTGCCCTTCCTGAAAGCTGCTTTTGCTCACAATGCTTTTAGCAGGACAGACAATTGCATTTGCCATCTTAATTCTTTCATTCTTTTCATGTCTTTTGAGAAGTAACTGAATCACAGAGATAATGCATAGGCTTTCACAAAGGTGGATCTACAATCCCAACACCTATAACTTTCCTTCCCATTCCTATCCATCCATCCTCTTTTTTAGCAGTGCAGAGGTGGGACAGAGGATGAGCCCATTGGGCTGGCAGTATGGGCTCCCTGTGCAGTGTTGTGACCAAAGGGCTGACTCGAGCCAGGCCCAAGCTCTTGTAAAACACAAGCAGTGAAGGACATCTCCAAAGTCATTCCTGAAGGAGCTAGAGCCAGGCTCTGAGCAACCTGATGTAGCTGTAGGTGTCCCTGTTCATTGCAGGAGAGTTGAATTAGATGGCGTTTAAGGGTCCCTTCCAACTCAAACGATTCTATGATCTTTCAGGGGGAAAAAAAAGAAAAAAAGAAAACAAAAAAAAAAAAAAAAGAAAAAAAAAACCCTAATCCTGATTTAAAGTCGGTGTTTGTCCCCACAGTTCTTGATAATTAGTTCCACTGGTTAATTACCCTCACTGTTAAACATCTGCACCTTATTTATAGTCAAAATTTTGTCTGGCTTCCAGCTTCCAGTTGGATCATATTACAGTTGCATCAGCTTAACTGAAAAGCCTTCTATTATCACATTTCTGCTCGCTATGTCAGTACTCAGAGACTGCGATCAAGTCATCCTCTCTCTCAACTTTGTCTTCGTTAAGCTAAACAGATGGAGTGTCTCCACCAGTCTGTCACTACACGCCACATTCTCCAATACTCAGTCATTTTGTTCTGTGGACTTTCTTGGGTTCCTCCTCACCCCAGCCACAACCTTCCTGAACTGTTAGACACACTGATCTTTTATAGGGTCTTTCTAGATAGGAAGTCTAGGATTCCAGGTAGGATTACAGCCTATATTCTGTTTCTGAATGTAAGTCTTTAAGTTTGACTGTACAGAACAACACATTTGTGGTTTGCATCTATCTCATTAATCCATCCCACACTGCCTTGGTGACATATCCGTTTTACTCTTTAGCCAGTATTCTCAGCCTTACAGAGTTTTCTGGGACTGGGGGCTCAGGCATCACTTTCCTCTGCTGAAGTTCCTCTTGCATGAATGGATGGAGGCAAGGAACAGGAACTGCAGTGAAGGTGGGGGGGGCAGCACTAAGCTTTTGCTTCTGACTTATGTTGAAGGCCTAATCTTTTCCACTGCAGTCCATAACGCTGAATGGTTCATTCTGATTATAAAATAAGTTATCCTTATGGATGAATAGTGTCTAGATAGCCAGTAGTTTTTGGTTTTCCTTCACCACAGTGTATGACAGAGATATCCTGCCTAGCTGTAAATAACCTGGGTATCTAAAGCACCACTGCATCACAGAGTCTAGCCAGGGCACATGATGCTGTTTCTCACCACTTCCCATGGGAATCACTGCCTCCCATTGATTCCCAGATAGCAGCAAGTATGCCACTAACGGTTCACAAACTGCTTCATGGAGGGCCACCAAAAATCCAAGCTGGTGTTGCTTGTACTGTTTCTCTAAGGGAGACACGAAGCAGCTTTCCCTATGCCTGCACATGACACAGAACAGGGACTGCAGCTCTACGGCACAAGCTACTTTTGTTTGCATAACCACACGCACAGCGTGGGAGCACATGCAGCTCTGAAGCACAGAAATGCATCTCGCCCGGAGGCCTATCTCCCAGCTCAGGAGCAGAACTGTAGCCTTATTTCCCCATGGTTCCCAGAACTGTGTGCTGAACCCTGAGCCTGCACTGCTGGTGAAACCCCAAATAGCAGGATCAATGTTTCTAGGTTGTCAGTCCCCAGGTATCTGGCAGCCGGCCAGGAGTAAGCCAAAAGGTGGTAGTGTTCCTGGATAGCAACAGAGCATTGCTGTCCAATGACTATTGGCAGAAGGGTTTCGGAGGCAATTGCCCTGTTGGATTTGCCCACTATGTGAAAATGCCCAAGGATGCCGGTGAATTGCTGGTTACAAACACTGTGAACACTGCTGCTTTTTGATCACCGTGTTGGGAAAAGCAGCCATCTTGCAACTGGGGGTGACCTGTGTTTTGGGTAATGCACATGGAGCTGAAATTGTGCTGCACAAAGCCTTGTGACTCTTTACATGAATGGGAGCTTTGCCAGTGACCTCACTGGATCTATGATTTCATCATGACATCTGTCATGCATTAGCTACCTCAGTATCAATGTAACAGGCTGAAAACCAAGACCTGGCTTGTGCTAGTTCAGAGGCAGTGGAGGAAAACTGGATATCAGGATTTGGGGCACAGCCAGACCCAGATACAGCATTTTCATCACTGATATAACTGCATCAGGCTTGGGACAGTGGAGCTTTTATTGTACTAACAAAAATGATCCCAAGTGAAAATACATTGGTGCAAAACCACTGGGGAGAGAGGCTTGGTTTTCATGTCAGTGCAATTGGGATGCACTGCCAAATTCACAAGTGCACCCTAGCATTCATTTCACTAACTCTTAGAAAACACTATGACTAAAATAAAAGTACGACATTGTTTCACTACCACATGGACTAAAACTTTTTTTTATAGCATGAGATATAATTTTCAGTTGTAGAATAACGTTTAAAAAAGCAGTGTAAACAACTGATCACAGAGATGTAAGTAAAATTAACCACAGATGCACACACACACACAAAAAAAAAACCAAAAGTCTCCTCACAACTCTAAGAAATACCCCAAATATTGGTACTTAGCAGCACAAGCCTGATAAACATTTCAGTTTTGAGATAGGAAAAAAGTCCTGGCTTGAAAACAGCTTTGCCTTTCTGCATTTTTTTTTTCTCACAGTCCAAATAACAGTGAAGAAGAACCCAATCCAATTCCCATAGGTCTCATTAATGAACCTGTAAAGGGAATGTTTTAGAATTGCTGAGGGCTCTCACTCCATTTAAAGCGTGTAACGAAACCAAGAATGACTTATCCTCGCTGTTTTGAGAGCGTATAAAGTTTGCACTCAGAAAGATGCAGCTGGAAAACTCTGGCACAGACAACATGCTACATCTCCTGGGCTTCCCAAACTCTTGGTGCAAAGCCAGAGTGCCTGCCCACAGAAAGTGGAGAACCTCCTCTGCCACCAGTCCCATTCATTCCAGCAGGATGATTTCCAGCCCAAGGGGTTCAACTTCCCAGCTGTTCCCATGCTTCTTTGTATCCCCACATTGGGCTTGCTTTTCTGAGTTGCACTGATGAAGTTTTGCACACCCCTGCTTAAGCTGAACAAGAATCAAATGGTGTGACACAGCGGTTGCTCTGTCCAGGGACTGGCAGGAGGTTTTGGGCCTGAAGCACACTTTGCTTCTCCCCCTGCTGAGGCTCCTCCTCCTGGGATGCAGTTCCCAGATGCAGCAATGGTACTCAATGCTTAGGGAACTGCAGCCATTCATTCCCAGGTGTGTGAAATGAAGATCCCGTTAACCCACCCACGAACCAGCCTCACCTTTCCTTGCAGCACTTTGAAAAGATGCAGCCTAAGCTACAGTCTGGTTCTCCATGCTATTGCATTTTTCTATCTCTGTCCACGTGGTTCTTATGTGCCAGGCAATACCAGCGTAGCTGATCCAAAAGGAGCTCTCTGCACTGGGGATCCCAGCTCAGCACAACGCAAATAAAGGGCCAGATGCAAACCTTTATTTTGGGCTCTCGCCATCTCCAATTGACATGAGGAGAGCTAATTTTGTTCCAAGGAAAATGAAGACTGTGTTTTACCTCCCACGTCCTTCACATAGTCTGTTTTTGTTTTCTGAGACTGGGGTTACTCAGGCTTTTATCTAGGTCTTATTTAGGAAGGCTGAATTGCTCAGTGTCTCCTGCTTCTTCAAATCCAGTCCTTGCTCTTCTCGGCAATCACGTCTTTTAATGCCATTTATAAACTGATCGAGTGCTGTCTAAAAACTGTTTCTATTTTTCTGTTGTTTCCACTGCTCATGCTGAAAAGATGCTTCAGAATCTCTTATTTCAGTTACGCTTTTTTTGCTTAGCACGATGGCAACTCCAAATAAGGGAAGGCAGTCCGAAAGGAATAAATAATATTGTGTGGAGAAGAAAAGCAACTAACCTACACATTATCATTAAACAACAGGACGTGACAGGCAGTGTAATGTTTCTGGTTTTGTTGTGAGTCAGGAAGATGAAGGTCATGTGATATCAGCTCTCTCTGCAGCACAATAAACCTTATTAACATTATAAGATAAAAATAAATATTCAACAATTATGGGAAAAAGGGTCACACGTTTGCATCTGCTAGGGATTATTGACAGCAGTCTGACATTACCGTCGGCTGAACCCACTACTCTGTTTTGTCCAGAGTTTCTAAAGCCATTATATAATGATCGGTCTAATAAAGTCTAGATTAGAGGCATTTCTCTTGTGTACAAAGAGACTGGCTTTTGGGCTGCCTTGTGGAGAAGCAATATTATCCTTAGGGAGAGAAAGGGTTAGTTGTCTCTAGCAGTGATGAAAAATGTAAACTGTCTGAGGCCATTTCAGACCTCTGGCAATATTTTATGCTAACAGGTTTATGTCTGAATTAACAAAGTTCTCTAACCACTTAGTCTGTTACAACACAGTTATTTTCCAACCCCTTCCTAGGAAAGCGTGTGCAAACCTAAATTTGGATTGTGTTTATTACCATTTGCAATCACCTGGTGTCAGAGGCCACGTGAATCCTGCGAGTTTACCTGATTTGAGTCTGCTGCATCTAAATGTACCTTCCAACTTGTTTCTTCATGCTGTGCATGTCCGGAGTGTTTTGCAGTAATACCATAAGCCCCTACAAGTGCATAGAGTGATAGAAAGGAGCAGAGTAAGATACTGTCCCTTGGGTACTACGTAGCTAGGAGGAAGGTGCTGAATTTGAATCATCCTGCATCCACTGACCCAGCATCAGAATGCAAGCTGCCTTCTTTTTCTTCTTTTGTCCTTAAAAAGGGACAAAGGAGCGCTAGGGCAGAGGGAAGGTCACGGAACTAAAAGATGCTATTAAGGCAGGTAGCACTGAGGTGTAAGTCCTCTCGCACACCACTTTACAGCAGGCGTGAAGATTCAGCACGTCTACCAGCTACTGCCTGCCATAAGAAGGCAAAGTGCCTTGCCTTCTGCTGCTGCAAAGCCTGGGATCACAGACCGAGGAGTGAAAGACCTCAGCCCAGCTTCAGCTGTCCTGAATGAGGCCCATGAGTTGTTCACAGCAGGGGGGTGCCCAGCAGCCTGTGGAGTCCCCAGAGGCAGGAGTTACTAGCAGATACGGGCACTGCGCAGGCACAGCCAGGCTTCCCCACACCGAGCTGGCCCAGCACGGTGCATCACCTCGTGTCTTCTATGGCTCATTGCCAGTTAATTAAAATCTGAAAACTTTAGTCAGCTGGAACACCCATCTTATTTTCGCTCTGTTTCAAGAAACATAGAGCTGATTTCAACCCTGGGGGGATCTATCTGTGTTGGCCTCAGAAACTGTTTTCAATTTAAAAAAAAAAAAAAACTTTGCCTACAAACACTTTTTTTTTAACCTGAGAGGCAATAGCAGTTTCATTCGGCTACCAGAGGCAGGGCTCAACTGTTCTTTGAAGCCGGTTTGTACAAGGCAGTTTTGCAAACCATTTCAAAGAGAAGCTAAGGCCCCATTTACATTAGCATCTTTGTCAAAGAGGTTGTGTTTAGCTTCAGATCATTAGGGAAATTATAAGGCATTTTTCCTCTTGCCTGCTCAAGCCAGACCTGAGATCTGCGCTATAGATTTGGGGCAGAAGGACAATACTGCGGTGCTGCAGTCTTGAAAGCAGCTTCCTCAGCTGTGTCAGGGCCTGCACAGAAGAGGAGGCCAGCCCTTGCAAGAGGTGAGGAAAGACAGTTTGGCTGATAGAGGCTTCCAGATAAAGACATGATGTTGATGGGTTGGACTAGATGATCTTTTCCAACCTTAATCATTCTATGATTCTATGACATATCCAGCTGTGTTACAGGCAGCTGGTGAATCACAGTCCCAGCTGCATTTTATCCAAAAGCAACACGCACACTCGGGACACCTTGCAAACAATACTGCTGACCCCAGGTAGCAGGGCTGTAACTCCTGTGAGTACTGCTGTAGAGTCGCTCCCCTGATGGGGACTGGATGCCGTCAGTACTACTTGTTGCCCAAGGCCAGATGGGTCTGAACTGAACACCCGATATTGTTTTAAATTCTTTGTCAACCAGATGGGGACACAGGCAGGATAGTGTGCCTCAGCTTTTAGAACAGCCCTGTACCTGTAGCTTCTCCTTAGGATTCCTGCTTTCATTGAGATTAATGCAACTTGATAACCCGGGATTCAAATAAAAGCAAATTTTGTGAAGTTATGCAGAATAGGTATGGTCCAAATGAGCTTTGGCCTATCTACATTAGCAAAGAAGTGACTTAACTGGCCACCCACGTGAGCAGTTTTTTTGTGTCTGCCCACAGATGTCCCAGTATTCGCTGCTTTAGTCTGCAATGGCATCAGTTTCCAGGAGTAATTCACCACAACAGGGTTACAGCAAGAAAGATCTCCAGGTAGGGGCACAGATCCTGCCCAGTCTTAAATGAATAACATCTATCTGTAAGCTTCTGTATCATATGGAAGTTCAGAAGCAGAAACATGGAAGCACGTGGACCTCAGTTTGGAGCATGTATTGCATAGGGTTGCACAATTGCTTAGGATTGTCACATCCCTTATGAAAAGAGAGCATTTGTTTTATTTTCCTTGGAGGAAGAAAACATATTTGTCTTGACATTATTAAAGAATCAAATCCTCCATTGTGTCCTACTGACTATTAGCTTTTACTGCGTTTAGACTCTGCCTGAGTAACACTTTTCTACAGTGCTTCTAAATCCATGAATAGATATGGGTTGAGCTTATGTCTGGAGACATAAGGATTCTTCCACACAACTCTGACACTATTCTCATTCCTTTGCCTAACACAGTTTAGTCCATATGCAAAGTACTAGCCACCAGCAATCCATACTGCAGTCCCAAGGGGCTTCAGAGGAGAGAGAGAAAGGGTATACTTCTCGGGCAAAAGCTTGCTTTTTGCTGTCTTGTGCAAAATTCTTATGAGAATTCAGCATTCAAGAGTGCCTTTTTCTTATTTGCTGTATGTCAGAGTGGTCCCCTAGCCAATGCTAGTCAGTGGAAAAGACATCATCCTCTCCAGACCCTTCTGATACTTACTCTCAGCCTGAGCTAGCCTGCTTTAGAAGGACACGGTCTCTTAATTTTAGATCAACGTTTTGCTCTTAGCCATTTACCTTGAAATCACTCTTACATCAGGTGAAAATAAAATACAAATGTAAATATTAATATGCAACTCCCGAAGCAGACCACACAGTTTAAAAAGATGCACACATGGAAAGGCTTCAGTCTTTCTGTAGCCATTCTGGTAGGTCCAGAGAGACTCAAAGCTTTCCATCAAAATGCATTCACTTCTTCTCCAAAAGCTTAATTACCTTAAATGTTTCAAAAGGCAGTCTTGCTGTTCCTCCAATGAAAACAAGCACTCTCACTCAGAGATGCAAATGTCAATGCTCTAGACCAAAGCATCGCATCCTGTTCTTGTCTTGACTAAATCAGCAACTCCTTCACTTAGTGAGGGTCAAATCCTCCTTCCCCTGAAAAAAAAAAAAAAAAAAAGTCATGCAGTGTGACTCATCTTCAGTGCAAGTGCCTCTGCCTGTTACGTGCTGTATTTTATTTCGCTCCAAACATTAGCCAACACACTTACTACAAGCATCTGCTAGGGACAAACACATATCGTTCATTAATCATTCTTGACTGAGACCAGACATCACAGTTGTTGTCTAGTTGTGCAAGGTGACAGTAGGACGGAGGGGTTCTACCCTAACATTCTCTTTCCAAGACTACAAGAACAGTCTTATTTCCTACTTGCCCCAGACTCCAACCCCTGGGATATGTGTTCCCACTCCCTAGCAGCAAGGGAAGAATGAGTAAGTAAATAGGAAAGCTGCACTGAGACACTGTTGTCCATTTGTAGGGCGGATGTTGGCTACCAGCAATGTAGCCAGTGCATATAGAAAGGGAAAAAGAGGAGAGTAGAAAGTACTCTCCTAGCTAAGCCTGCATCTAAGCTGGTCTCTTTGGTTTATGGCTGTCTGTGAGTTCTGAACACCACTGTATTCCACCTTTCCTCTGTTTCAGAAAGATGCATGTAGTGTTGTGAAGCAGATACTCCCAAGCCCTCTCTCAGAGAGCCGATTCATTTATTTTCATGCAGAGATGGGAAAAAAAAACACTTAGCATTAAACAGAGTGTTCTCAAACATGATGTTTAGCAGTGCGCCTGGCAGAAGAAGGGCTAGACAAAGCTACTTGGTTACCGTGACAAGATGATTAAGGGAAAATGATGAATGTCCGCAATTGGCTGAACTTGGTCCTCTGAAGACCCTCTCTAGACCTGTGTTGGGCACGAAAGCACTCCAGCTGCTAATCCTCTGCCCAGCATTGTGAAGATTTCTCCACAAAATTTTCTTCCACTCACCAAAATCATTCTTCCACTCATTCAACCAATCCCTGTTCTATCAGGGCCTACAGCTGCCTTTACAAGCATAATAGGGATGCCTTGCCAACCTTCCTCTCCATGGGCCACAATTTATCCTGTCTTTCAAGAGGCATATCCTTTTTTAAATCCTTCTCAAGTCCAATGGAAGAGTCAGAAGCTCTCTGCACAGTCTAGGGCATTTGTCAGGGCAGGGCTGTCCAGCCAACATGCATAAAATTGCAAGAGGCTCTGCAAAAACCCTCATCAGAGTCAAATTAAATTGCTGTATCTTTCTTCAAGGTCATTTTTAAAACTGCCTTCTGCAGGGAGACCTTTCTAGGAGGTTACTCTCATCTCCTGCCAGAATCAGAGATCCATATTTCCCTTTAGCACTCTCTCACTGATTGCTCTCCCTGTAGAAATTACTCTCCTTTATTTGAGGCTAATACACTCAGCTTTCTCAAGCCCAAGTCAAGGCAAGCTTGTGGGCCCTGCATAGATCCCCTGTGGAATCAGAAGGGCAGCATGCAGATACAGGAGCTTCTCTGCATGCAGCTCAGATCCAGCTTAGTGTTCCCATCTCTTCCCCAGTCAGATGGATTAGAAGAGAACCAGCTATCTGCTACAATTCTGCGAGGAGGAGAAGTTCAGGATGAGTTTCCTGTCTTGGATAAAACTCACATCTGGCCTTTCCTTACATAAAAAGCTGTTTTGAAAGACAAATTATTGATTTTGAGTGATGAGGTGGCATCAAACAGCGCATTCATGTACTGCTGAATGATTTCTCAGTGAAAGATGCACCTCATCGGGACCATCTGCTTCATGGTACAGTGTGATCTATTCATTCTGTTGTCCTCAGTCTCTTCACTCTTAGGCTGGTTCTCCATTTATGTTCCCACAGTGACTGTAACAATTCCCCCTCGTTTGTACCTAGAAGAGAAGACACAGAGGTTTAGTTTTCAAAAATAAAGGAAGAGCCTTTCCAGCAGAATGTAGCACAACATGGTCTTTTATCCCACAGGGACAACTGTAAGGGAGCCCTCTTTAGGTGCGCAGTGTTCCTCACATTACAGCTTTCTTTTCTAAATAGGGCAATGAGGGACTGAAGCAAATTTTTAAGTTTCCTGGTGCTATCTCTGCCCCTATGGCATCTCTATAAAGAAAGGACAGTGGATTAACCACAGACTAAGAGGAGAAGAACTAGTTTAGCAAGCCATGGCCAATTTTTCCATCTCCTGGTGCAGCATAGCGTGTTGGAATTCAATCCAATCTGCGCACTGAATTCCATGCCCTTGGCCTCTTTGCTTTTCATTTATGCCTCTGTCACAGTTAACCAGATACCATCAGATAGGCCAGAAGTGAGCTGTTCCACTGTAGGTGTGCTTCAGGAGGAGCCAGCTCTGACCAGTGAGAGCTGTTGGGAAGAAACACCTAACAGTAGGAAAAAAAAAAAGCCAAGTCTAAGCATGAGAAGAAAGCTGAGACAAAATTCCCCATAAAAGGCCATCTACTGCTTACACCCACCTCTCCTTAGACAGGAAAACCTCTTAAAAGACCTCTGCTGATTTTGACTCTTTGAGGCTCCCTAGATGTACGTCTATACGTGTGAAGCAGAGAGAGGGAGAGGCATGTCAAAGCATTGCTTTCTCTCTACTAACGGTTGCAAACAGACCCAGCACCTAGAGCATGAGATAGCATCGTGCCTGATTTACATCAAAGCTACTGCTACCTCTTCTTCACAAAGAAAAAAAATCCAGCATGCATTTCAGTTATTTAATTCTCAGCTCTAGGTACAGCACAAAGCAGCATTCAAACCATGGATAATCACATAGAAGAACACCCATCGAGTGATCAGGTGCTACTTATCGTTCAAAAAAATCCTCCATTTCATGATCTCCCATTACCCAACAGGGCCCTTGGACCTTTTACTGATAGCAGGTGCTAAGTATTTACAGCCTTCTGCACTTTCCTTCTACACACTGACTGTATTGCTGTACAATTTCTAAGCCTCCCTGAGATTGCTAAGCACTAGCAAAGATCAAGCCCCATCCAAGGGTAGAAGATGGTGAACATTCCACGTGTGCTCCTGTTACAGCACTGATGCTACATTGCCAGCATTAATCCTCAAGTAGAGGGAGGATCCAGGCGCACTGCATTGTATGTGCATGCCCTTACATTTGACATCTTCTGAGCTCACACAAAGTTAACCTGTCCATTCCTGTGCCTTCACTGTTGTTGTAACATCGGCACTAATTTTTCTAGGCCATAGGGGGAGAGTGCAATTTTCTCTTCTTCAAAAAAAGTGGTTTTTCATGGTTTGTTTCCATAAAGCCCAATGCATTATGCATTATCTCATTCAAAGGTAAATAGTGGATACACACATGGATGAAAGATTAAATCCTGGAAATTCTAAACAATTGGCAGGAGGCATAACCATGGCAAATTGATTCTGCTACCCTTCTGCAAAAAAGAAATGAAAGATATTTGTGCATTTTTTTAAATGACATGTAAGATTTAAAGACATGTTGGGTTTGGTTTCTTTGATTCTTTTTTTTTTTTTTTTAAATGAAAGTATACACAATGATTATCGGAAAGTTCCTTGAGTTCAAAAGATTATTTAAAAAGAAAACCTGTGCCAACTTCCCTTACTGCCCATCTGCAGCATTATCAGTCTAAGTACCTGAATAACAATGACTGTATCTATCACAGCAATGATGCAGAGAGGCAAACAGTGGGGCAAAGAGCTCCATGCAAAAACAGAAAATAGTCCTTAAAGAAAATTGTATTGCTGCAAAGAAAAAGGTTAATTTGAATACGTAGGTGGTCTTGCTTGATTGGTTGGTTTTGTGTCAACCCTGACCCTACAGTAACCCCAGTCTTGCTGATCAAAGGGATTATGCTGCAGGCTCCAGGGGTGTGTTTGTGGTCTCTGAGCATTTCCTCTCACAGTGTGGTAGTTTGCTGTCTGAGGACATCAACACCCTTGCTGCCCTTCATCTGGACTCAAAGAGCTTTAAGGTGTTGATGTTCAGCCTGATGACATAAGATGTTATTGTTTGTCCCGTGTCCCAGCCTGGCAGCAGGAAAACCAGTCAGTGACAGCACCGTCCACAGAGAAGGTAAGGAGCTCTGAACTCACCAGGTATCAACACTGCTCCACCTGCACAAATCTGATGTCAAGTTGATCAAACAGGCAATTTTGATGACTCTCTGCTTCTTCTCTACCCAAACATTGACTGCACCCAGTACACAGCACTAAGAACAGACACAATAAAGAAAAGCTCTGCTGCTGCCCATGTTAGCCAGTACAGTAGCAATTCCATTTCATGGCCACTGGGGCCAGGCAAGCCTTTTTATTCTGTCACCATTCACTACACCAGACTGCGTGTAAGCATGCATATGTGTATAGGTGTGTACCCGAGCTCATGTTGGCTGGAGGAAGGTGTGGATCCACTACCCTTTGCTAAGGGCCACCTTGCTTCCCCATAGGCAGATATGCACTCTTGCATATGGCCTGGCCATGTGCAGTCTAATTCACCCTGCATCTCACCTGATGCCATCCCTCCTTTCCCTAAATAAAGGAGCTGGGAAGCAGCATGGCATTGAGAACCAGCTCTAGTAGCAGATCAGAGGAGCCTGAGCTCACATGGTCACAGATGTAAAGCAGGCTTATTCCCCCTGTGCTCTCCCATGCCATCCCATCTGCATAGGCTGGTATCTGCACCCTTGCTTCCTGTTGATCACATACACTTCAGTGACCTCACTGATGGCATCCATCAACCAGTCAAGGCTTTACATGTTTCTAGACAGCCCTTATTCCAATTCCACATTGTTCCTGGAAAAAAATTCCTGGAAAAAAATTCTCAGTTCCTCTCTAGATAGGGGTGGTAATCAAAACATTCACAGCAATATAAGGCCACTGCTAATAAAGTAACTTTACTGAGGATGGATTCATGCCTATCTTTACCCTATGCCCTTTCAGTTTGCCTGAAGAGGGCATGTGGCTCCTCTGTTCCTGTCTAACACAGGAAACCAGCCAGCTGCATGATCTGACGTTCTAAATCTGAGCAGCATCTCCACCGCTTCATCCTGCCTCTGCAGAGCAGGCAGCGAGCAAGCACCTGCAGCTCCGGTTTTGCCTCTTGCTGAGGTCACCAGTTTGTCATCCGCAGCCCTGACTGCTGCGCAGCAAGGAGGAGCACGTCTGCGAGTGCATTCCTGCAGACGAGGGGAAATGCAGGGTGGAGCAATAACCAGCAGCTGACACTGTTTGCCACGCTCTTGCTCACCACGATGCTCAGGACGCTGCCCGCTCCTTGAATGTTTCCTTGATTACTTATTCCCAGCATACTCACACACACAAACACACACTCACCCACTTCTGCCAGAAGACTAGAAGGACGGGCTACCAGGGAAACAATAGCATTTCTCCTACTCACAGCTGTGTGACATTTGTTTTTGTTTCTCCAGCTGGCTTTTCTGTGCTAGCAGAACATCTCACTCCTCAGATTTTTACTTCTCTTGGCTCTTCTTGGCAGTGTTAGACATGGCCATCAGTAGACACAGTTCTGAGCAATCACCAAGGAAGGTCAGGGAAATGCCCCTTTTCCCTCTGCTTTCTTTTTCAGCCTGGAAGCTGTCAGCAAGGCCTCATACATCACTCTCTTTGAATTCCTACAAAGATGGAGTTTGAACCTTTTCAGACCTTTAGTAGCTAATAATAACTGGGACACTGGTCACATCTCAGCCCTCAGAGTGGGTCTGTTCTTTGCAGCTTTTTCTTATGCACTGTGGCAATTGTGTCAGAACTCAAGGCAGTCCCACCGGTGCTCAGGTTTCATCTGCCATTCCCAGGGGATTTCATTACTCCCGCACAACCCTTTTTTCCTAGCAAGATTTCACACTGCCAGATAAGTTCCTCCGTTGTCTGCAAGTATGAGAGTCACCTGTCCCACAGCTGCTGGATATAAAGTGGCAGAGTGATGGGGTCTGTCTGGTTGTTCTACTGTCACTACAGTCAAGAGAATGTGCTTTTTTTTCATTGAAAAATGTGTTGTTTTTTTTTTTCCCATTGTCCCAAAATGATTGTTGAATTCAGTGTGGACTTACCAAATGGCTTCCCCGGAAAAAAATATCATGATTATATTCACAAAGCTGAGAGGAAGACAGCCACTTTTTATTCACTCATAAAGGATGTGGGAGTCCTGGGTTTAATTTCCTCCTCTGCCTGGGGGAACTACAACCAGCATCACTTATCTCCCAAGAGAATGCCATAAGGTTGCTGTGCTGCATACTAAGGTGGGTTGTTCTTACTTCTCACCACTGATGTGTCCTGATCTGTGCAGGTCTTTCCAGACCCTAGTAAAGACACTCATGGACACGATTCACCCGGCTTCCCCAGTTTGTGCTAATGAGTATTGCACTATTAAGGACTATGAAAGTGCCATTGATGGCAGAGCCTCTCCCAGGGTACCCCGCTCTCATGACTGTAGCATTCTCCTGGAAAAGAAGAGAGGTAGACAGGGAAGCAGAAGAGGGCATTGTACACCCTACACAAGCACATCAGGCAAACCCATGTGCTAAAGTTCACAGAGGTAAGAAAGTGCAGCTCAGTCTGCTGGAGAAAATTACTTGGAAAAGTCAGCACAAGTTCAAGATAGGAACACCAAATTAGTTCAATCAGAAAGTCTTCCTAATATTAACCGAGGACTGTGCTAAGGTCAGGCCTGATGTACAAGATAAATGCCAAAATCAATGGACCAAAACTCATGTGCCAGGAGCTAAAGCCAACTGATGACTGGTGGCATGTACATCATCCTCTGGGGTACATCCATTTTGATACTGATCCTACGATAGGTAGACAGAAAGGAGAAATGCTGACAGTTGTCATTGTCAACTTCATAGAATTATAGAATCATAGAATCACAAGGTTGGAAAGGACCTACAAGATCATCTAGTCCAACAGTCCTCCCACTACCATTGCTACCACAAGATACTAAACCATATCTCATAGCTCCTCATCCACACGCCTCTTGAACACTGCCAGGGATGGCGACTGCACCACCTCCCTGGGCAGGCCATTCCAGTGCCTGACCACTCTGAGAGAAAAAGTTTTTCCTTATGTTTAAACTATTTACTTACTCGATCTGGTCAGACCATCTGGTAAGTTTCTGGTGAGGAGATACAAAGAAGTCATCGCTATGTCCACCAATTTCAGCGCAGTCCTGGAAACCCACTTGGAAGGGAAGACTAGGGGTCCTGAAGTCATCCTTCTCTCAGTAGCTCTTGTAGTCTTTTCACATGCTTCTTTTACTTTCCTTTTAATCAAACTATCCTAGATAGGAGGGTACAGGTTGTACAACACAGCTGTGAACTGCAATCAGGAGACAACTAAAAGCAATGTCTAAATGAGACAGACACTGGTATAAATACCCTTGATCGGAGAGGGGCTGATAAGTCTCTGTGTGTTGTGTTTGTCTTTTTCTAGCAGTGAGGCTGCGAGTAAAAGCACCTGAAGAGGAAGTAATAATTTTTGTCTTTGCTCTCCTTTTCTCTCCCCTCTTGTGTACGTGTGTCTCCAAGTGAGCAGAGCAGAATCCCAAAATGTGTACCAACAGCAGATTCAGTCTATCTCAGTGAGTGGCTCTCTTTCCCCAAAAACAGTGAGTGCTGCTGTGGACTTAAATAAAGGGAGGGAAGCTAAAAAACTGTTGACAGCTAAAGGAAGAGGAATAATGGACACTTTTAAAGCATAAAGTCTTATTTTTCAAGCGCTTAAACTGTTTTTCCTCTTTTTTTGTGTATCTTTAATTAAAGTTAAAAGACTTCTATCGGTGATTGTTTGCCATGGTAACCAAATAGGCCGAGGTCTCCGTATTCAAAACCCCAGACCTTTTTAAGTGCTTAATGTTGCAGAGCGTTTGGGTCATGTTCACATCTTTCACTCATTGAGCCCACTCCTTTCCCAGAACTGAACAGGACTGTGCCTTGTGGGCCAGGCCGCTGGACTAGAGGGACAGCCTCTCAGCTCCACCATCCCCCTGTGAATGGAATCCCTTCTTCTCGCTTCTCTTTTGAGTGCGTGAATGTTTCACTTTGAATTAAATGCAATTTTCATTATGAAATATGGCTATTCCTTCGCAGTTTTTCTGCAAGAGAAATAAAACCTAACCAGACTTATCTGTTCCTACTGAGGTATGTTTTCTTCTTTCCTGCTGAACCAAACAGCACTTATTCATACCTTGCTGCTATTTTTAAGAGTGGGGCCCAGCTGTATGGCATTCAGAGGCACCACTAAGACTTCAACAGCAGAGTACACATCATAGTACATTCTGGTTAGAGAAATGACTGGCAGTCATTTTTGCAATGAGTGCTGTCTGTATCAATGCATGTGTGCGTATTTATTACATTAGTCACCTCCGCTACTAGAATGACTTGCAATTAAGATTGCTGTAGTACCTGAAATGTCACATTGCTTGCCTTCGTTCTGAAAGGGGCACTGCTTTAACTGGATAAAGCAAGGAGAGACATATGAGGGCATGACCAGACTTACCCTTATAACCACATTAGAATGGCTGGAAACGTTACCACTTCTCAGCAGAGAAGTGTCTTTTAGTTGAGACACAGTCACTGGACACATGTAAGCTCTCAGTCTCTTGTACTGCCAAGCAAGATGAGTTTCAGACGTGAAAGGAACTAACCCATTTCATTTTGCATTTGCCATACATGCCCATACGGTTCTCACATCTTTGCTGAGAGACAACGATCTCCAACCACAGTGGCACACGTTTCCTAAGTTCTTGTAGTGTGACACAAAGAACATAAGCTGATATGCAAACAAAGCAATTAGCAAAGGAGTACCCACCTGGCTGATGTGTTGCATCCGTTTTCTTGTGCTCAGAGGTTGGTATGAGCTTACATTTTATCTCATGTGAAGTGTGGAGCCAGGACCTGCCCTTCCAGCAGGTTTTGGCATGTGGTCGGTGCTTGGGCCTCCTAGGAACTCCAGCAGGTCACTAAGGATCACAGCGCAGGGCACCAACAGTCTTGGTCTGTAGTCACAGGGCCCTTTCCTGCATACAACATAGAAAAACAATTAGATCACTTACTGTCAGTGGGCAGCATTGAAACCTGAATATTGGGATGGCTACATGGCGTAGACAAGCCATTCAACTTACTCTTTTGCTCTTCTGAACTAGTCATCACAGATGGCAAACTGGCACAAAAATACAACATTTGTATGTGTGTGTGTGTGTTTCCCCCACAGGACTTGTTTGCTTATGTCAATCAGCTTGAAACAAAATCAAAAACAAGTTTCTGTGTATGTGGGTCTCCGGGAGAGGAAAAGGTAGTGAGCATGTTTGCTGCTATCCTTTTTCCTTTCAAATGTTTGTATTTCATGAATTACTCTTGCCACAAATGTGTTCATAGTAAATGCAGAGGAAAGAACAAGATTATCTGCCTTGAACGCCATCAGATTTACCCATTTGGACAGGATCTCATCTACCAGATGCTGGAAGAATTTCTGAACAACCACACTGGAGCACCCAAGCCAAAGATTTGGAATATTTATCTAACAAGTAGTATTTAGAGTGACTTATGTGCTAGTTCAGGCTGCTATCCTGGTTTTGGGTTAGACAAAACACTCTTTTTTTCTTTTTTTCCAAAAACACTGTCAGTTCCTTACAGGCCTGCTCTGCATGGCTCTATGGCCAGTTTCCCTATCGTTTTAAAACAACCCTCCAAACACTTGCTATCTTTCAAACACATTTTATTTTGTATGCCGTAGTACGAAGTTTTTTTGTGGTTGTGGAAGTCCTTAGTGAATGTCAGTGGTACTCTCTGAAAACACCTGACTAAGTAGGAACCATCTAACCCTTGGGAGCTATTGACTGCTGCCTCCAAGGGCGTAATTAGCAAGTGGCAGAACTTGCCATGCAGGTCATGTTTTACAAGATCTCACAGTATTGGTATTGATTATGATTAGATTAGATTGGGTTGATGGTAAATGCTTATTTATGAGATTTTCAGGCAAATAGTGAATATCTTGTCATGAGCATCACCAAGTATGCTTTTCACACAACTCTAGAATGAGTTATAAACTTCATATATGCATGTGCATGTGTATAATAGGAGAGAGAGGGCAAGCCACAGAAAGGCCAGGATTCTGTATTTAACACCTTACAAGCTGAAGGCAGAAACGAGTTCAACACACTAAGAAGGAATTTTACATTAGAAAGAGCAGCTTATGGAAACTCCTATTCTGTATATGCCTGCCAGCTGATGGCACATATATGGAAGATGGCAGCAAATACAATCAGGCTGGCACACCATGTGTTACTGCCTTGACACTGATTCCAAGGAGATTTTCACAAACTTGCACAAGGGAGAATGTTATTTTTCAGTCCTTCAAAATATGTCGGTGGTTTTCTGAATCCTTAAAACTCCATGCATCTGTTAGAAAATTTCTGTTTTATTCCAAGATGGTTTTGCTGCTCAAACCAGGGTGCCTGCAGCCTGCTAGATGTGCTGGAGCATCCACAGCATCTGCACACAGCTGCGGACATGACGGAGGACATAACAGATACCATGCCTTTGTAAAGCTGCCGCTGAAGGGAATCCTGAAGTATCTCATATATCTCTTCTTGCCTACGGTTAGGCAGCGGAATCCTACCCATTTTTTATTTTCATTTCCACTTGGATTTCCTAATGCCTTCTTTACCCTCCCCTTTCTTATTCCTGCTTCTTCAGCAACAAAGCGGGGAAGATCTATAAGGAGGAGAGAGAAAAAACTTTAAAAAAATAAAATAAAATAAAAGGAACATTTCTTAATTTTAGAAGGAATCAGAATTGTAAAAAGTCTTACCACAAAATAATTTCTTTGGTGTAAAGAGACTTGCACTTTTGTGTTTTATCCTCTTTTTCTGTTCTCTCAACACCAGTGTAGCTTGGAGCCTCCTCAGCGATCTGGAAGACAAGTCAGAGGGCCACAAGCATTGATCTTGCTGCTGACCTCCTGCATGTCCTTGGTTGCCCCACTTTGTCTTCAGTGGGATAGCAGAACAAACCCCCTGTACAGTTCCGTGAAAATTTGAGATATTTTAAGTACATGTCCTCTTGCCTGCCTGTAAGAATTATTTCAAAACCTCATGTAAGAGAAGAACTGGTTTTACTGGAAAATGAGCATAGAAAATGAGAGTAGAAATTGCCCTTCTAGCAAGAAAGACAGCAGATCTTCAGACTGCGAAGTCTGTGGGTGTTTGTGTGTGTATGTGTGCAGCAGGGGATGAAGCAATAATTTACTGCTTTCCAAAAAGCAGCAGATGGATCTAACTGTCTTGGTATTGGAAGTACTTGATCCTGGAGTCATTGATTTGGCTAAGCCCTCTTTCCAGCCATGGCTCAATGCAAAATGATGGCCACAGCCAGACCTGCCCCTGGAGGTAGCTCTGGGGAGCAGTGAGGCTCTGTGGCAGAGGATCTGGGGCTCACCACTGGCCAAGGGCTATGCATGCCTCCCTAGGAAAGCTCCAATAGAAGTTACCATCCTGTCTTGAGAAATCAGGCCATGGAAAGAGAAAGAAGCTGGGTTCCTACCAGCTTTTCAAACCCATGAAGTATTATAGGCTCTGGAAAGCAGATTTATGCAGCTCACTCTGATAAGAAAAGCTCCATTGTGAAACTTCTGTTGCTGCTTTCATATTTTAACACCTTTAGTTTTCTTTTCCTCTGAGGTTTTATCTTCTCATTGGCATGAGGCAGTGCCAATTCTCAGGTGCTCTGCCATTAGGGAGGCCAGGCCTTGATGGAAACACCTCGCCCAGATAAAGCTGATGCTGAGGGCCCTCCAATGCCCTTCAGGCAGAACACAGTGGCCCTCAATTTGCCACGTAGTTGGCAACAGAAGCAGTCCTGGTCATGGGAGAGGCTAGCAAGGAAAGGAGTGGCCCAGCTGCAGATGACAGGCCAACTGTTTCTTGCCACCTGCTGCTTCACCTACTATAAAGATCTGGGCAGGTGTGAAACAGCAGGGAGCTGGGCACTCATCTCTATGCCCACTGCCTCTGCTTGCAAGCCTACCAGTGACTCTCCAGTACTGTTGCCCAGCCCTTATAGACTCATGGATCCAGGCAGAGAAGAGTGAGCAGCCATTTTTCTTCCCCAGCATGGGAGCTTCAACCAGTGTGGTCTGCCAGGCTGCTGTAATCCCACCTCCACCAGTGCCCTCTTGCAGTGTGCAGCTTGGGATGGAGCAGGTGAAACCAAGACCCAGCTGTGCTGTGATCTGCACAGCTGCAGCCAGCCAGGGGCTGCTGATCCCATGCAGGAGGAAAGAAACTGGCACAGCCTCTCTTCAGCAGCACCTTTGTGCCGTCGCCCGTAATCCTCCACACACATGCTACCAGGCGAATTATCAAAGCAGAGCTGTGAATGGCAGGGAGGACTCTCCTTGGGTGCTAATGTTTCATTGTTTTTACAGACTCTCCTCTAGCCAAGTTTATGAAAGGAGGCCGAGAGCTGTCCAAAAGTGAGCTCAGGAGGAAAACAGAAACTGGAGGGAACAGACGGAATGTCTCACTCAGCCGGCAGGCTGCACGGGACGCAGTGTACATTTACTCTGGCTGTTCCCTGTGAAGTCCCTCCGCTTCCAATCCCCTAACACACTTCTTTCTCCTCAGTCACAGTAGGTTTTTGACTGTCTGCCATTGCAACCTCTTGGCTCCAATTGTGTTCCGTCACCAAAAGGCACCAGATCCGCCACTGGGACTTGCTCTGTGCAGTGTGAGGGCTCCCAGTGCCAGGCCTGGAAGTTCATTGCTCTGGCAGCACCGGGCAGGATGGGGTGAAGCAGGGACCGGTGCCTCACTGCCCCTTCTGGCACTCCCCAGACAGAAATGTTTATTAATAACAACCATACAACTGAGGGAGCCAAAAAGAGCCAACCCTGCGAAACGGTGCAACAGTTACCTGCCAACTGAACCCTAGCAGCAGCAACAATAAACACGATGCAAGTAGAAATTATCAAAGACAACTTGGGAGGAAACCACAAGAAATGGCAGTTGAGCCTTATTAGTGCCATAAATCATAGAACGGGTTTCAGTTCCTGCAGCTCCTCGCGAGCCGTGTGACGCTGCCTCTTGCACAGCAAGCCATAGGGGTCTGCACAGCCTGGAGGCA
The DNA here is from genome assembly GCF_905368555.1 of Meleagris gallopavo. Lineage (NCBI taxonomy): Eukaryota > Metazoa > Chordata > Aves > Galliformes > Phasianidae > Meleagris > Meleagris gallopavo. The sequence continues at coordinate 110,660,382 of NC_139404.1, read as the reverse complement.
CAAAACAAAGCAGGCAGGAGGAAAGCGCTGCTTTTTACCAAAGTAAATCTTAATTTAATTGTAAATCAAAGGAGGAGGGCTTCTGCTGCTATCTGCGAGCAACGGAGGGCAGAGTGAAACGTGTAAGGTGGGAGCAACGTGGACTTTCTGGGGTTTGGAAACTTCTTTGAGAGCATCTTCCAGGCACTCTAACAAGATTTGTTTACTTATTCATGTAAAGATTTACCACCGCTGCACTCTGCATTTCCTTGGTTGTCCTTAAGTCCCTCCTGGGTCCCAAGGTATTTTTTCCCGCCAAAGGTAATTCTGACATCAGGAGCTGCAGCATTCGATTCCTCCTCTGACTCTGGAGTGGAGGGAGCAGAGGAAGGGTTAGTTCCCCTCACTTCTGATTTTAACAGTATTTGAAGCTTCATGAAGGGCACGATCGTTTTGTAGATGGGATGCTCCCATCCCCAGCCATTGATGTGAGTCATTGATTATCCTTCTTTTCCTTCAAAGGAAATTCATTTCGTACTGAATTCCTCACGGAATGCTCTCAGCAGGACTTCAGACTCACCAATAACCACTGTTATCTACCTGAGCCAGTGAAGCAACAAACCTAGGAATTAATAATAATCACTACTTCTTTTTAGCATTATTTAAGGGACAGCAATGTGCTCAGCATGGTAAGAGACCACCAGGACAGTGTGGGCTGATTACAGGACACCCATGTGGCAATGAAATACGCTGGAGCTTGCTTGTGCCCTATGGATGTGTGCAAGGTCTAACAAAAGGAGATGGGGTAAATACCAGGCGGTATTTTCACCTTATCCTGTGTTATTTCCTAGAATCATTGAATGATTTGAGTTAGAAGGAACCCCCAAAGGCTGTCTGGTTCAACTCCCTCACAATGAACAGGGACACCTAGAGCTACATCAGGGTACTCACAGCCCCTCCAGCCTGACACCGTTTGGCCCTTGATGCCATCACCTCAGCTAGAGATATCCTGAAGAGGCCGAACGTAACCCACTCTTCCAGTCAGACAGGGAACCAAACCATAGGCTCTGCATTGCCAGCAGTGCCCAGAGGGAAAGGCATGGCCCAGGTGGACCATTTCCAGACCACAGGAACCGCAACTGGGGCAGAATCAGAAAGCTTCTGAGCATTAAGCTCGTGCTTCAGAGCGTTAAGCACCCAGCAGCAACTGGCTCATGCAGAGACACTTCTCTGCACTTGCTGAGCTGCAGAAGCCCATTCAATATACAGGCTTGCACGAGGCTGGGAAGCGGAAGACCTGCAGCCCGGCCCTGGCAGGGGCACCGCAGTTTGGTGATTGTACACTGAGCAGCCTCCTGGCAGACCGAGATGTCCCAGCCTGTCCCCCTCTTGCCACCAGCTCTCACCCTGAGGTCATCTCCCTCTTTGGCCTCACGAGAACTGATCCCACACACACATACCGTTTTGGTTTTTTTTTTCTTGGTTAATTTTAATCCAGACTAATTCCCTCATTCAGGTCACTGTGTGGCCTCGCATGCTCCTGCATTCAGCAAGCGAGAGCTGGGAGGCAGGAGAGGGCAGCCAGCAGGAGAGCTTTCTTCTGCTTACCACAGCAACTGTGTACTGCTGCTGTGGCTTTGGGGTTTTGTTGGGGTTTTTCAAAGGGGAACTCTCAAAAGAGGGCAGAATGCTCAAGTTCTGGCTCTGCTCTTAGGACTCCAAAATATTCTCAGTGATCTTGTTCTCCAGACTCAGGAAAACTCATGTGAGCTTGTCTCAGACATGGAATAACTGCAGGCTCAGCTTTTCTGCTACACCGTAGAAAATGTAGGGCATATGATAGGAACCCACAGTCTTGCTGGGCACACATCCTGTGCTGACTGGTGCCTTGCCAACTTTCTGGGCGTAAAGAAAATCTACCCTTTTGACTTTGGTACAGGACAGCCTGGATTCCTTGCAGCTGTGCTGCAGGACAGCCTACAGCAGTGCACTGGTTGCTAAAACATAGCTGCTGTTGCTAGCATCTAGCGAAGCAATGAGTGATAGGATACTTGGCTTTGTTCTGACTCAGTCTGTTGTTTTTTTGCATGTGGGACCACTTCTTTCAGTAGTGGTACCCATACATGCCTGCTTGAAATGACTGTCTCAGGCTTGATCTGTTGCCGTCTTGCTCAGGGAACAGTGCAGTTTCTGAAAGTAAGCATATCACACCTAGAGTTACGCAAAAGCATTCTGCTTCCTTTTATCAGCCAACCCTGAAATTTAGCTGCTTCTTCCAACACCTTCTGATTCCTGCAGCACCAAGCCCAAAGCCTGGAGGAAGCTGAGTGTCAGGCCAGCTGCCTGCCTATAGGGATGCTTTAGCACTGACAGCATCCAGGTATTGTGGGTTTGCAGGGACCAAGCAGTGGGTGATGCAGGGAGCATCATGAGAAGCTGCTGCTCCTGGCCTGACCCATTGCTCAGCACAAGAAATCTCTCTCAAGGTATTTCTGGTGGGGTGGCAGGGCTAGTGCATCACCTGATCACACACAGATTTTAGCCTACTGCCAGGGCTTGCTTCACTTACCTGGGGATGAACCAGACTATAGGAAGTGAGGAGAAGCATACGTGGGTGAAAGAGGAGGGTGTTGATCCTTTCAGAGAGGGCGGTTGCAGGGAGGAAGGATAAGGATGTGATTATTCAGTAGCTAAGGATCAAGTACAAGGTTGGTCTACAATCCCCATAGCCTCTCTGTTCTTCAGGCAGTACGAGGAAAATACTTACAATCAACTCCCAACCACTGTTTCTGCTTTCCTGCCTTCCTCCATCACTGCATTCCCTTCTGCAGGGAAGCAGGCTGCAGATTTTGACACTGCTCCGTTACAAGGAACCAGGATGTGATTAGACCCTCCGAGTAGCTTTATCTTCCCACCTCTCTTATTACACAGAGCTACTGTGAAGACAATAGATGATCAGATGTGCCCAGGGAAACAGCTGGGGTAAGCACAAGGATAGGAAAGCTAACTTAGGAGAAAAGGCACTGAGAGAAAAACACTGAACCGCACTTTCAAGTTTTGCCAGCATAGCAAAGAGTGTGGGAACAAATTACAACCGTCAGAGAGATACCTCTGGCAATGAAAGCCCCAGTTTCTTTCGGAAACTGGTGTAACTTACACTGGCAAAAGCTGTATCCCCAGGAGGAGTTTGTCAGAAAACCCCTCCCGGGCAGGGAGACCCAGCAATATTAAAAGGCAATAATATAGCCCAGCTCTAGGAAGCCTCTTTTCACGGGGAGAAATGTTTTCCTGTGACAAGTCTCAAGCAGTTAAGCTCCAGAGAGCTTCACAGTTCAGGCAGAAGCTTTATACGTGTTCTATATGAATATGTATTTAATTATGGCTCCAACGCAGAACACATTAACATAAATAAAGAGGAGAAATAGAAAGCAGGAAAGGAGAGGGTAAAGGTCTAGCTTTCACCTGTCTCTATTAGCACTAGTTCTTATTCTCTGCCATTCTGAGGAGGAGCTGTGTTTGGACGGTGCAGCATTCCCATTTGCTCTGGGGAGATGGAATCAATCTCCTCAGCCCTGCTGGTCTTGCTTAGGGCACAGTACACACGGGACTGTGCTCAGATAACTGGGAACCAGCATGACAGAAAAGCTAAACATTGTGGGGAAGAGGGTGTTTTTCTCTTCTTTTGAGGCTGCCGTAGACCCACAGAAGAGGACCTCGAGGACACTGCCCTAACACCAGGCTGTCCTTCACCTTGCCTGCCCTGAGCTGCAGCCTCCCACTGCCGTAGGAATCCTCCCTCTCTTGCTACCCATGAATAAGGGATATAGTAGGTACCCCTGTATTCCAGCTCTCCTCCTGTTTCTCTATCCCCTGCCTGGCACACAGTCCTCTCCATAACATGAGCCCCTCACTTTGCTACATGGGGGCAAAAGGATAGACAAATGACAACAGTGGTGCAGGGAGAAGGAAAGCTTAGCCTGAAGATCAAAGCAGAACTCTCCCTTCACTCTGCCCTCATCCTGCAGGACATCCCCTCATATCTGCATGAGCATCAGTCACCATGTCAGCACCTGTCAGTGACTGGCAGCCCATCAGCATTCTGAAGTAAGTATGTAATGTCATTGTGGATGACAGCAAGAGATTCCTTCAACTGAGACTCTGCCCTGACTGCTTTAGACCAGAAATGAAGACCTCACATTAATTACCTTTCCTTCTTTATCTACTTTTCCTTCCTTCCTTCCTTTGTTGCTTGCTTCCTTCCTTCCACCATCCCTTCCTCCCTTCCTCTCTTCCTTTTTAAAGTGGAAGTCTTTGTCAGAGACCAAATATTCTCTTCTCTCTGCACCAACACCCTCTTGTGCCCATCTTCAATGGTACTTCACAACAACATCCTCAAGGGTATGATGAAATCCCAAAATGCGCAACACCATTTAATCTTTTGCTATTATGCTTCAAAAACACACTCTAAGAAAAAATACAAATCTGAGCCTTTGGGAGAAGCCCCTCCCTTTTGTTTGTACTAACTTTGTTTTGTAATCCTGTCCCAGCATTGCTAGCAGCAGTTGAATTCTACCTGAGTGCTCAAAGGCCAAGCAGAAACCAGCTGTGCCTGGTTTGTTTCTAGGAAGCACCCCCACATGAAACTCTGCTCAAAGCAGGTGAAATCCAAACAAATCCTTTAGTGCATGTCGCTGCCTGGTGTCACAGGATCACAGGGTCACAGAGTGAGCTGAGATCCCTACATATGGATGTCATCGGGTCCAACTGCTGCTCCAGAAGGAACACCCAGAGCAGGGTGCTGGGACCACCTCCGGGTGGCTTTGGAAGCTCTCCAAGGAGGAGACTCCACAGCCTCTTTGGGCAAGTGTTCCATTGGCTGGAAAGGTCTTCTTTCACCAGTGGAGTTGAAAGGGTTAATAGTAAAAGGACTTCTTTTCTTTAAAAAAAAAAAAAAAATCCATACTGTAGACAGGGGCAGCATGTTTTATCCTCTTGTGGTCAAGGCTGGCTGATCCTGGTGCCTACGATCTGGGCTACCTCAACAAGTGCAGGGCTGTTTAATTATTGACAAAGAATTAAGACCTTCAACCAAACTACATTTCATTTTAGGAAGAAAAAACAATCCCATCCAAACTGGCCATGCTTGAAAAATTTGCCTTGTTGTATTTTTAGCATTGGTATATATAAGGAAAATACAAGGCCTGGCCTGAACAGTAGCTATAAGTGCTTAATATTCTCTTTGCATACCCTTACAAATCAATGCATGATTTAAAAATGTCACTGCACATCTGTGTGTTTGGTGTGTTTTGCTGCAAACTTGTGCAGGAGGGAGAGGAACATGAAGATCTTGCAAGCTATATCTTTACACCATGACTTGAGTGGCACTTGCTGCAAAGCAAATCTTCTGCATTTTTTGCTTCAGTGAGAAAGTGGGATCTGTTCCTTCCATATATCCCCAGTTGGTTATCCATAGCTCATTCAGCAGCACATCCATAGAATCATAGAATCATTAAGGTTGGAAAAGACCTCTTAAGACCATCTTGTCCAAGCAGCAGCCCATCACACCATGCCCACTGCCCATGTCTCTCAGTGCCACATCCACGCAGCTCTTGAACACCTCAAGGAATGGTAACTCCATCACCTCCCTGGGCAGCCTGAGCCTCACTGCTCTTTCTGAGAAGACACTGTTCCTGATATTCAACCTGAATCTCCCCTGGTGCAGCTTGAGGCCATTTCTTCTTGTCCTATTGCTGTTATCAGGGAGAAGAGGCCAACCCTCACCTCACCACATCCTCCATTCGGGTGGTTGCAGAGAGCGATAAGGTGTCCTCTGGGTCTCTTCATCTCCAGACCGAACAATCCCAGCTCCCTCAACTGATCCCCATATGACTTGTGCTCAAGATCCCCATGGATCATAACAAACTTTGGATGAGATGTGGGCTTGCCAGAAAGGACAGCATCAGACACAGTTGCACACACCAAACCAACCAAGTCCTCTTGGGAGGGCAGTTGTTTGAGCCTTTTGTGGCTTCCCCAGCAGCCTGACACACTTTGCTTGTGTCCCTGGCACAGGACGAATAGCGATTGAACAGAAAGTACCAAAGTCATCCCATGATGATAGGCCACCATGTGTCTTTCAAAATGGGAGCAGAGAGACATTCTGGAGAGAGCGTACTGCTTGTACTGTCCAGCTCTGGAGATAAATAGAGGACAAGGCTCTATGGCTGACAGGCTGGCACCTTTTGTGGGTAATAAAATACACTGAACACTTTTCAAGCTTTTCTACAAATAATTGGAACTGTTTGTAACTATGTTGAAGGAATTGGGGTTTTTAGACAATGCTGGAATGATTAAATAGAGGTCTTTCTTTCAAAGGGGCATGCAATTTAGCTGAAAAGCAGGGTTTGTGAGTTCTCCTCTGGGCAAACCAGCCAGCACAAGCTGGCAAGAAGGAAGGCAGGCTCTCCAAGAGGTTTCACCAAGTGTTCCAAGCAGGAACACACAGCCTGCTGAGCTCCCTGTTCTGCCTGCCCACGTTGTTGCGTGGCATGGAGAGGACACGTTACAGCCTCCGGGACATGGAGGAGGCTGGTTACAAATCCCATCATGGCATGCAGGACGAGAGAGGACAAACTGGGAAGAGGCTTTAAATTCACAGAGAGAGGTGGTGGTGGGACTGCTAGAGAATGGGCTGAATGAGTAGTGCTGGGGAGAGAGATCTGTGAGTTGTCAGTACAGAAATGGTCGCTGAAGCATGTGGCAAGATAGAAGTACTTAGGGACAAAGTGAGACCTGGGGAGAGGGACTGAGGCGATGAAGGCTTACAGAGGGGAGGAGAAAAACCCTCAAAGAAGACAATGCAGGGACACCTTGAGAGGTAGGATGAAAACCAGGAGTGTGAAAGGCTCTGGAGCACCTCGGGAAGAAAGCTGTTAGATAAAGGAGGAATGATCCACATCAAAGGCAGGCAACTGGCTGGGATGGAGGCTTCAGCGTGCCAGGAATAACAACTGCACCTCAGCTCATGGTGTGTTCTTTCTCCCCTGAGCACCATCCTCTTCTTTACAATTCATTTTTGGGGCAGGGAGCTGGCCCTCCTCCCTGTTGAGAAGCTCAAGTCATCATTTGTTATTTGTACCAAGAATATTGGTTGAGTGTGCATGTGTGCTTTTAAACATAGAGGGGATATTACTCTGAAACCACACTGAAAATTATACGTCATGATAGAAAAGAATAAACTATCCTGATTCTATGAATTACTTTAGCTTCTGCTTTTTCAGTTTCCCAGCACCATCCCCAACAGAGGTGCAACTGTCTCAGTGTGAAAATTCAGCCTTAAATATCCACTCTGTAATTCTGCAGACCTTGGCTACCCTCTCTTCATTCATTTCTGCTCTCCTGCTACCACAGAAAACCCCTTTTCCGTGTTGGCTATCTGCCTCCCTGCACCCCAACTTGTAACAGCAACTTGCAAGATCCCAATTCTTGCAGCCCCTGCCTGTGCAGTCAGAACTATCTTCAGCCCAGAGAGCCTTTAAATATATTCCTAAATATTTATACTGTAGTTAGCGCTGATCCTGGAAGGAATGTAAGTGTTTCTTTGTGTGCCTCTAGCTCCAGTGGCACTTTAAGCACGTACATAAGAGCTTTGTTGAACGGGAGTGGGCCTTAATGCACACTTAATTACTTTGCAGTCTGGACCCAAATGTTTGCCTATATTGCAACGATCAAGCTCTGTCTCTTGATTTCCTGTCTGCAGTACAGGGATAAAGAGAGCAGATGATGATGTGAGATGGAGACTCCATTGGCCTGACCTTGGGATTGCCGAATAGCTCGTGACTGGCAAAATTTTTGATTGTTTTTCATGGTTTTGATTTCAGTTGGATTTTATAAGGCAGGAAGCTGGAAAGACTGGCTCCTTGTTATATGGCAGTGACTATCCTCACCATGGTTCCTCATTCTGTATTTGGTATTTCTCATGTCAGAGGGAATGCCAAATACTTTCTTCCTGCCATTCACAGTACCCTGGTTTGCAACCTTTTTTAATTTGTAGACCCAGCGTACTTTCCAAGGCAGATGGGGCCCCTTCAGAAAGCCAGTAGTCATGGGGCAGAATTTATGATAACACTGAAACTAGTTCTTCTCACTGCTTTCCATGGACCTTTACAGGCAATCTGCAGAGGGCTGACTGCAAAGCATTGCCCATGCCACAGAGGCTTTCTTCTCCTCACCAATGATCACCAGTATGTGAAAAGCACTGTTTGGATTTAGAGTGGGACAAAGTCCCAGTAAACTAAAACTTGTTATCATTTTGCCTTTCCCATTCAAGTTAACCTACTCTCTGCTCTCAGTAAATCCAAATTTTAATGCTACAGATTTTCTGCAACAGAACACTGCCTTAATAATCATTTAGTATGCAGAATTGGAAGCCATTAATAGTAACCAACAAAGAGGAAGGAAGATTACTGCTTTTTAATCTTCCATTTAATTACTTAGACATTATGGCCAGTTACCATTACTTGCTAAGTTTCACAGAGCCTTATTTCTAAAGTCTTACTGGAAAACAGTGCAGGATACTACCTATCTAATATGAATAAACCAGCTGTGAGTGTATGGTCACAGAAAGCCCAGCCCAGAGGTGAAGATTTTGACACACCTGCCACTCACTAAACCCAAATAAAATCAGATTCTGCTAATGCCCTTACAAATCTGGATCCTCATGACTACAGCACTTGCTGTCAAATGTTACAATAGTAGAAATTTGAGATTGAATTACAGTCCTCTCACACAAGGGACACAAGCCGTTTCTCTGAAGCTGTTTTTACTTTTATTTTTAAACCAGAACTGCAGGACAAGCCCTTTCTTTCCATCACTGTAGTGTTAATAGAAACTTTATTTTCAGCTTCGATAGCAGCAACAACAATAACAAAAAAAAGGGCGGCAAACCAGTCGCGACATCTTTGCTTAGTATCAAAAGCCACGACATGAAAGACGTAACATCTGTGTGCTCAGCTGCCATTTCAGAGAGCAGAGCTCTTTTTCTGCCAGTGAGAAGCCCACGACCAGGCCGATGTGAGCTGCCAGAGCTGGAGTGTGGCCACGGCCCGGCTGCGGGGCCCCAGCAGCATGGCTATTTCTGGCTTTGTAACCGGCTGGGTGAGCACAAGTGGGTTCCTCGCGGCAGCGGGGCTGAAAGCCTTTGCCAGCACAAATCACCCGCCGTACGTCCTGCCTTCACATGGGATTTGCAGAGTGAGTGGTTTCACCCGTGCCCAATCTTCCTCCAGGCTCTGTGGGCTTTGCTGGAGCAGCCTATCCAGAAGAGCTCAGGCCTGCTAGTCCTGCAGGTATACCTCAGATCTGAAGTTTATTGTATAGGGAGATAATTGGGTGTCCATTTTTCTGAGTGTGTCCATTCATATTAACTCTTGCTCAGCCTTCATCACCAAGGTCTCCCATGCCTCTTGGTCTAGGGACAGGATTCAGAAAGGATAACTACAGGCAAGTGGATGGGCATTGAGTCAAGGTTAGCCTGAGACCCAACAGTTACATCCAAAAGTGCCAAGAGAGCTGGCCCATGTCCTTGCAAGGCTTCTCTAGCATCTTTGAAAGTCTGCAAAGGTCTGGGGGTTTCCCTGACAACCAGAGAAGGGCAAATGTGAGGCCTGCCCACACCTGCAGGAAGACCATCAAGGAGAGCGTGCATGGCAGGAGGATGAGAGCCAAGGGGCACTCACTGAAACAAGGCTCATTCAGACTAGATCCAAGGAGAAGAAATTCCCTCTGAGGACAGTCCAGCAGCACAGCAGTCTGTCCAGAGAGGCTGTGCAGGCTCTGCCTGGGGAGCTCAGAGCTCCAGCCAGTCACAGCTCTGAGCAGCCTGGTCTGGCCTGGGGCTGACCCTGTTCTGAGCCTCCCAAGTCCCATCCAACCAGAGTTATTCTGTGATCCCATGCTGAGTTGAATTGGACAACAGCGGTAGGAAATTAAAAATACAGAAATATAATCCTATTGTTGACACAAATATCCCCAATTCTCCAGACTGCTTTAGTCCTCAGTCTGCTGTGACTTACGCAAAGAGCCAGATTAGCTCTCAGCCAGGATAGCAATACAGATGTGTCCTCGCTGCTCCTTTGCCTCTGCCAGCCTGAAGGCTGGAGGCTGCTGCTGCTGCTAAGACTCAGATGCACACAAAGCAACTGCAGAGGATGGCTGTTTCTGTAAGGAACCAGTTGCCATCACCTCCACTCCTTTTCCCAGCTCCCTTTTCCTCCTTTCCCTCTCCCGTCTCCTTCAATAAAAGCAGGAACCAGAAACCAAGTCTCCAGAACTAATCTTACAGGCTCTGTGCCCACCTCTCCTTGTCCCCCTCCACTTCCTAAACCCAGAGGGACTTCTGCCAGGCCACAGCTCAGCTCCTGGGGGTAACAGCTATGCCCGCCAGCAGCTGCAAGTTGAGCTGCTTGACAATATTAAAGCTCCTTTCACCCTCCTCCCCAGCCATGGCTGAGGCTAAGCACAGCTCAGTGAGATGTAAGGAACTGGAACGTAATCACGACCAGGCCTGGCCAGGGAGAAAATTTGGAGGGATGGCTACGGCAACCTCATGCTTAGAAAAGATGCTTGAACTCCCCTCCTAACTGGTCATGGAAGCTATTTTCATCTTCAGCCACTGCAGATTTGTTCCTGGGATGGTGGCTGCGCTGAGTGGCTGACACAGACCTGGGAATCAATCAAAAGTAATTGAAACAGAAGAGGCTCAGCAATCAACCTATTAGGTTGCTGGAGCCAGAAAAATGCTGCTATGAGGAGCCAGAGAAAAGGGAACTGACTTTCCTTCTGAAAACTTAATGTGAGGAAGAAACTATGGCTGCATTGCCTTTTCTTATGAGAAGAATGGAAATCTGTGGAATTCTCTTTCTATGTATTTTTGTCCCCTTTAATGGGAAGGGGAGAAAGGAAAGAAACCATTAAACCGTTAGCTGTAAAAAATACCATCTCGTTCCCTTTTCTTTCCCTCATTCCCCCCTCCACATGCAATAAAATGATTCTTTGCTCTCAATTGTTGTCTGCTGTGGCAGCGGTTGGAATGGGCTTTGTTTTTCTTCACTTCGCTGCTCCTCACCGGAGGACTTTGCTGGCTGCAGCAACCTATTAAGCTGGCTGCTGGCTCTCCTTTGTCAGAATGGGAGTTGCTGGTAGAGTCCAGTTATTTGCAGATGCCTACACGAATCGGTTCCCACAAAGTCAAGCCGAGGGGCCGTCACCAAAATCACGAGACAAAATGTTAGTGGGCTGCCATCCCCCACTAATTTCAAAGCATCCGAGCAGATGCCCCAAGGGGAGCTGCAGAGGTGAGCTTCAATATTTCATCTAAATCATTAGAGCGAAAAAGAAAAATTTTATTTAAAGAAAAAAAAAAGAAGAAAGCTGAATTGCCTGCATTCATGATAAGAGATATGCAAAGAGAAAATATAGCACCTGGAATCTGGATTTGGAGAGAACTGTTTGTATGCCAATAAGCAATATCTTTTCAGCCTTCTCAGATTGCTGGGGTCTGATGGCCGTGGAGCCTTCTCTCCTACACAGGTAGCATGCTGAGCCAAATTATTTTGGTTACAGAGGATGGACTGGCTTGACCCTGATACCAGAGACTCCAGTTTGCTCTGAATTCTGTACAACACATCCCTAGTGGGATGTGGTTATGAAGCATAATAACCCCTCTTACTGTCTGGATGTCTTGCCCCCAACTCAATTTCTAATTAATTCAAAGGGACTTAAAAGAAATTTTCCCCTTTCCTCCTCATCCAGGCAATATAGCATGGCAGGAAGGGGCTGAGATTTTATATTCCAGTCAAAGCTTGTATTTTGATCTTTATGGCAGCAGCAAACCAGCTGACCAAGGGGATTTGTCTTCAGTTCTGGGGTGACTGATTAGAGCTGTTCTGCCTTGTTGGAACTATGGAAAGGGGGCACTCCAGAGATCCTGGATGCCCAGCATTGTATGTGTTCTTGGAAGTCTGCTGCACCAGGGGCTTTTCCATAGGCTGGAGAGGTTTAGAGAGAGTACTTGCGATGGTGAGGTTTACTCAAGGGGATTCCACATGACAGAGGTCTTGTAGGGTCAAAGGGAAATACTTCCTGGGCTCTGCAGAGCAGTGCTCCAATTTTTTATGAGTACTTACTGTTTTACGCTATCTCTGAAAATAAGTTCAAGTAAACTGCAGATCTGGGGACGTTAGCAACTCAAGCCAGCATCCAGCCCGTGTCTGTACAACGGTACAAGCACTGTCCAGACTACCAACAACCACAGTGTTTGTGTGAGATGTGATCTCCCTGTAGGTTTAAGCAATAACACTCCAAACACACCTTCAGAAAGCATATTGCTTTCATGAGTTCACATGAAACAGGGGAGGGGAAGGAGAATGAGGAATTGGAGGCAACATTTCTCTTTGCTGAAATTATGTCCTAATACTGCTAAGAGAAGAAAAATCAATTTTTTCCACTAACCCCCTACAGTAGTGCTAGATTCAGTATTACCCTCCTCCTAGGGAGCAAAGTTGACAGTGCCATGCACTGCTCAGGGGCAGTGCTGGAGTAATACAGGAGCTCATAATTAGAGGACAGCTGCGTGCTAACGCAAACCTCCCCCAGCAAATGCTGAGTCATCAAAAGTGTAGCACCCTTCTCCCATCATCTGCAAACAGTATCTGAAGGAGGTGGGAGTAGATCACAAAGTTTGGAGCTGGGACCATCCAAATTCTGATACTGGTTCTGATATGTCCCTCACATCTGCCTGGGGAGTGCTTAATAGAGCTCAGATGTTCAGACGTTTTTAACATCTGTCACTCAAAGACCTTCAAATGCTCCACAGGTACTTAAATATGCCAAACAAGAGTTAGCCTCTGAAAACAGCAGAACAGGAAATAAGATTAGCATGTGCTTTTAAGAAGAAAAGGGACTGAGAGTCACTTTCAGTTTTTCATTATTTTCTGCAGTAGATATAAAAACATACAGGGATGAAAATGGGGACAGGACTGATAGTAGTACTGGGAATGTTGTTGGGTCATTGCTGTTTTATATAGGTACCTTTATCGAATAAACGCCTGGATTATATGTGCCGTGAAGGAATCACCACGGACAGGTGATGTTTATTCCATCAAAGGGACACTCTTAAAGGACACGCAAAGTCCCCTAAACTTCCCAGGATTAGCACTGAGTGACCCAATATCTCCTCCCACTGCTGGTGCCTAACACTTTACAGAAATTTATGCACAGAATGTGACAACTTGTCATGAAATGCTCAACTCCATGTATCCCATTTTCCTGTAGAGTTCTCTGCATAATATATAAACAGAGGGGGGTGGGGAAAATCTCCCTGAAAGCTCCTGCCAACTCACATCTATTTCATTCTTTTCTTTTGAAAAGAAACCTATTCCAGATGGTTTGTCATTAGAACTTCTAAAATCTCTGACGCTACGAAAAACTGAGGAAAAAATACATAAGATCAGGTCTAGCATGGCCTGAATGCACTCCAGAGAGCTTTCTGTACTGGATCTGTGCCTGCAGATACATCTGCAGCACAGGAATCAATGGACTGCCCAATGCAGCCAGCCATTGGGTACCGCTGCGGGACAGCATTTGGGCCTGCCAGCCCAAATCCTCTCCTCTCCTTGGAGACCTTCCTCTTTGTAGGATTTGGGCACCTATGGTACTACATCAGAAAGCACACCCAGATCCACGTCAGCAAAGCTGTCCTAGCTGCGCCCCAGGCAGGCTGTACACGTGGCTCCCACAGCAGCAAACAGGAGCTGCGAGATCTGCCTGGCATCGCGTGACCTCTGGGGTGTCAGGACTGCAGCCGGGCTGACAGCCAGCGTGATGACGGATGGTTTAAGCCAGGCCTCAGAGACAAACCCCTGCTTTCAATGAAGTGCCACAGGATCTTTAATGCCCATGCAGAGCAGGCAGCTGTTACCCAAAGGACATTCTCCACCCTGAAATTACATGGAAATTATTTGCCTCTGAAGCTATGTTTAGCCTACAGAGATTCAAACATATAATTCTATGATATCTAGTTATTTGATTAAAATGCTAATATAGCCACCTAACTGCTAATGCTGCCAACCAACCACACTCCCTAGGGCAGCGCTGGATATTGCGTTTTTGCGTCTCGCTCTAAGCCAGGCTCTCACCCTAAACCAGGGGATTGTGATCACAGCCTTAAGCCCAGGGCTCACCCTCCCCAGCAGCGACTCAGCAGGGCAGCCAGCTGCCAGTAGGCAAGGATGTGCAGAGATTTGCCTGCTGCTTCCTTCCAGGCACTTTCCCTCTCCTGATATGAGCTCCCAAGCAGCAGCGGCTGTGGTACAACACTGGGTGAATTTATGACAAATAGATCTGAGCTCTTCTTCTAACGGTCCCAATTGTTTGTCACAGCTGCTGTTCGTTTTTTATCAGGCCTTTATGCTGCAGGGGCACGGACACACCAACCATCCCAACAGTGCTCATCCTTGTGCCCCATGCTGGTAGTAGCATAGTAGCAGGGACACTGTGAGGCTGGCAGTGGCTGTATGTCGTGTTGTCCCCACCTGCGTGAGCTGCTCACCACCACCCTGCAGGACTAGGAAGAGCAGAGAGAGTGCTTTCTTCAGAGGAGTAAGAAGGGGAAGGATGAGTGTACATGCCTGATTAGTTACAGGCAATTAAACACGTCTAGCTTCCCCTTGCCTCTCATCCCTAACCTCCAGCCAGTGGAACAGCTCCGCTAGCAGAAATTGAGTGCAGACATCTCCCCATGTCCTACATGCCCTACATCCCCTCGCCTTCATAGCACGGTGCCTGAACTCCTTCAGCCCCCGGGCATGAAGCCATGTACACAGCTGAGCATAGGGCTGTAAGGAAGGGAATACCCTTTCCTCGCCCACCAGTCCTGTTTCCCAACCGCAGGTTGAATCCCTCTACTGTGCTCCCTGATGTTGCTCATCTCAAACCTCAGTTTTTGGAGACATAAGGTTGCAATAAAATCCTGCAATCTTTTGGAACACAAGCCCTGGGGCTTCCCTAGCTGAACACTGATCTGACTGAGGGCCCTCCTGAGGGCCCTTTCCTTGCTGACACATTCAGTCTCAATCTAGCACCAACAGATCTGCAGAAGAGGGCCACAGATCAGCCTCTCCCAGTTCCTGGGCCATGTAACTAGCAATAGGACTAGAGGGAACAGCCTCAAGTTGTGCCAGAGGAGGTTCAGGTTGGATGTTAGGAAATACTTCTCTAAGAGAATAGTCAGGCATTGGAATGGACTGTCCAGGGAGGTGGTGCAGTCACCATCCCTGGAGATGTTCAAAAAACGTACAGATGTTGTACTGAGGGACGTGGTTTAGTGGGAAATACTGGTGATAGGTGGATGGTTGGACTGGATGATCTTAGAGGTCTTTTCCAACTGTGGTGATTCTATGATTCTATCATTTTGGCATCAGGAGCTCGTCCTATCCTGGCAGAAAATGCCAGCAGAAAACCCCACATAGTGCTCAGGATCTTTCCTTCCAGCCAACTCTGTTGCCACTACTGCTGAAGACACAGTGAGAGCCCAGAAGACCAGTGCTTATTGTAGGCTGGGCTTCTTCTGAATGTGCTCAGATGCTTGGAAGGGAGACGCTGAGGAAGAGCCCATAGAATTAGTCTTACTAAAACATGCAACTGTTTTTGAACATGGTTGTCACCAACTGTTCACTTCAGCTGAACACATTTTAGCTTTAAATGCGGGCGGAAACCAATCAGGATCAATTTTAATCAAGTGTTGCTAAGTCCCATCTTTTTACCAAAATTGCCTGGTACTTAATATTTTTTTTTAAAGCCTGTGTTCCAGATTCAGGTCTTTTTTCTGCACGTACTTCTTCATATCTGCTTTTTGTGTCCCTCATGTCGCTTCCTGATTTTGCGAACCTTCAAGTTTCAAAAATCTCCTCCTGAAGATTTTTTTATCTCACACCAAAGGGAACAGCCGGATTCTGATTTTACACTAATTGGGCTCAGCCATACTGCATGAACAGCCACTCAAACACGGACAACAGGTACACTTCCAAACTGCCTTTTCCTCATTGACACTGAGTCAAAAGTCGTAACTAATGTTGTCTCCAGTAACACAGCCAGGCAATTGTGTTCAGATGTGAGAAAATATTGAGCTGAAGGAGCATCTTAGCACACAGAAGAGGGCTAAAAAGAAAAAGATAAGAAGCTGAAAGTATCCTTACCTTTTCCTAATGACTCTCTCCATGCCCAGCATGTCTGTCATGGTCCAGATTTACCTCATGCAGCCCCAGCTTTCTGTCCTGCTCAATCTACATGTATTTATAGCCATCTGCTGTGAGTTACTTTTACTAGGAATAAAAATTAATTTTACTCCAAGTTACTTGATGTCAATCCAAAGCACCAGCTCGCTCTGTTTAAGTGTGGGCATGAGGAACATTAGAAACTATTTCCCTAAAAGGGTACTGGAGTGTTATTTGATAAAGGGATCAGAATAGAGGACGTGATCTAGATTTGACCAAGATGGAACTTGAAAGTGCCTATATAAATGGGGCTTCTCTGTGGAGTAGGCAGGGTTAGAGGTCAGCCTTTGCCGTGGAAGGAGAAGAAAAGAGTACTGATCCAAGTGGGTAATTTCTGCAAAAAGCAGACTTATTTATCAAAAGCTGAATTGATCTGGCTTGCACAACATTAAAGCCAAAGAATAAATAATAAACAGCACCTCCATTTGTCACATGGTAAAAAGAACAAAAGTGCACAACTGGAAAATGTAATTTGGAGGAAAGTCCAATACAGAAAAAAAATAAGGCCGAGTTGCACTAGCAAAATAAAAGCAACTTGTGATTTATTAGCGACTATTGTGTGTTCTGCGCTCTATTTCTTTATTCAAATAAAGCCCTGTTCAAATTCCTCTGAGATGACTTCTCAGCAGCATTTAAGCACGTTGCAGGCCAGGGCTCGAGGATCACGAGTTCAAGAAAGGACTGGTGTTCTCCTGTCCTCCAGCCCTGGCTGGAGCTGCAGGCATGACGCTCAGCTGTGGTAGCACTGCTGGAGGGAGGGAGCAGTCTGCCCTGTGCATTAGCATCTCTTGTAAATTATCTCATGATCAAGGCTGGTATAGCTGCAGACAGAAGCGGCATTTCGGCTGCCCTAGCCTGCAGGAAAACTATGGCCAATGCCAAGAAAGGGAAAAAAAGCAAGGAAGAGAGTAAAAATGTAATTTTGGAGGATGCTGTATGAAAATTTGTAACTGCATTATTTGCACAGGCCGAACAGCAATAAAACACGAATGTGCTGGAGTAGCTTATTCTCCTCTGGCTTTGAGCAATGCAGGAAGATCTGCCATTAGGTCTCCTGATGCTGCTTTCTCTTCTTTTTTTTTCCCCCTTTTTTTATTATTAGCCTCCTACATTCTCTCTGCCTTTAACGGAAAATTGCTTTCCAATCAGCAGCCTGTGACAGGGCTAACCAGAGGCAGCAGAACCCGCACTGTGCAGGGCCCTGGTGGAAGGCGATGGCTTGTATTCATGGCAGGGACACCTCATGCTATTTTTCTTACCTCCCCCAACCCTTTGAGATCAGGGGGCCCTGACCATGATGCTTTGGCAGTGAAAAAAACACAAATCCTGCTGGACTTGCAGCTGGGGGGAGAAACAACCTCAGGAACTGGGAAAGGAGCTGTCAGCCTTCATTATTAATATCCAGCTGTTAATATTTAATGTCATAAAACCGTGGCTCCCTCCGCAGCCTAGTCATCAGACATGCAGGGGTCACACCAGCTAGAATCCTTTAGACAGATGATTCAACGTCCCTGCGCTTTAGCTTCATGCCAGGACTGCTAAAGGTGTTCTGGAGGTATTTGAGATGAAATGCTAGAAGCTTTAATAAAGCCTGAAATAAAAAAATAAAATAAAATAAAATAAAATAAAATTAAAATTAAAATTAAAATTAAAAAGGAAAAGGAAAAAGAACAAAAGTCCTTGCTGCCTCTCCCACCAGCTCGGCCTTCCAGCGCAGACCCGTTCCGCTGAGCCGAAGGGCACTGCAGCCAGCAGAGAGCAAACAGCGATGGCCAAAGCATGAGCGAGTGCCAGCCCACCAGAGACGTCAGCAGTGCCAAAGGAGTGCCCTGGGTCTTGGCACAAAGGAAAGCTCTGGAGGTCAGGGAGAACCGACACTTCAATTCTTGAGACTGCAAAGGCCAGCAGGTGCTACGGTGGGGCGTCCCCCCGCCGATCGTGGGCTCTCCCCGCAGCGGCTCCACCTGCTCTGCCAGCGCTGCCACTAAAGCTGCCTCGCAGTATTAATTTTTAAAGACTCCTTCCTCCTCCCGGGTATAGATTCAGAGGCAGCTCCAGCAGCCCGCACAGGCATGCATACCAGTGCCGCGCGGCAGCCAAACACGTCAAACGAGATTTTAAGGGAGAACGGGGGAATGAAAAGTGCAGCCAGAGCTCCTTGGCACGCAGCGCGGAGATAAGTGCAGCGCCTCATGCTACAGCTGCTGCTTCTTGGCCTGCCTTGCTCTCCTGCTTCCACCTGTACGCTCGGCATTGATTTCTTCCTTTCTTTCACACGGTGCTGTAGTCAGAGGGGCTGGAGCACCCCAGGCGATGAAGAAACATAAGTAATGAGGATCCTCCACGTGCGTTAGTCAGCGTGACATGAAGACAGCTGAGAGGGCCCACAAAGCACCGGTCAGATCCAGCAGAGCTCATTAGCTCTGGCTTGGGGCTACTGCTGCCAGACCTGGGGCTGCGCGAAGTCCCAGGTGCCAGTGAGCTGCACACTGGGTTGCGGGCTGCCGCACTGCTTCAGCGCAGCCTCTCAGCCAGCAGAAGCGCTGCGGAAATCGGTGCAGAGACGGCTCTGCAGGGAAAAAACAGCATGCAGAGTGCCTGTAGAGAGGTGTGAGCCAGCTTTATGCAGCGCCCGCAGGTGCCTCAGTCCTTCAGCCCCAGAGCCCGGGCTTTGGAGCGGTAACCCAATTAAGCTGCCTCTGGATGGCGAGGAGCCGACTGCAGGCTGATGCTGGAGCAGACTGAGCATGGCTGCAGTGGTGACGTGCAACGAGCACCACTAAGCAGACCTCCTCTCCCCCAACACTAGGTCATGGTCAGAGTGACCAGGTACAGATAGCGTCTGGCTCTCTGTGCGTAACAGTGACTTCAGACAACTCCCACAAACTAGGACAACAAGTGAACTCCAGCAGTTAATTATAGTAAATATTTACATAACAGCCGGGCCCTTCAAATTTAGAAAGAATAGTTAATGCAAGGACATGCCCTTTAACCATCCCATTTTATTACACAAACCACCAGGGAGCCCAGCACACTAAGATTTGCAAATGAAGTGTTTGATATTGGCTGAGACATTAAACTACTTACCTACTGCTATAAAATGCATAGGTACAGTACATCATTCATTTTGCAGAAATTTCAACTCCATTTACTTTTCTTAACTCTTCCTATGCACTCAGTGTTCTGTATGCTGCAAAGAAACACGGTGCAGAACCCTAAATAGGCCTGGTGCCGCAGCTCGGCAGAGTCTGACTTAAAATAAAACTGTTTTCCCTGCTGCTGTTACTAAATTTGGTATCACTTATGTAGATTCTATTGATGTGTCTAATCTACTTAACATCCACGATGTTCCCCTATTAACTGCTTGCTTTGGAATTTGCTTTACATGAAATATTCCACTTTCGTTGTCCCATCCACTGCTTATTCCACATTCACACTGCGTAATTAAACCAGGTTCTGTAAGTGGGGTGATTTCATCATCCAAAATTATTTGGTTCTGGTGAGCACTGCAGTGAGTCCTGTAACAGCAAACACTGCGGATGCTGGGGCTGAAGGAGCAGCACGGTTTCCAGCCAGGATGCAGTTTCAGAAGAATCACAATCAGTGTTTGGGAATCCAAGTCAGTGGCAAGTACCCTTGGCTGGCAGGATCCAGACACACCTTTGGGTGAAGTTTGATCTGTTCCAAGAGCAAGACGTGACACCCAGGAGCCATCAACTATTGCCAGTGGCTGGCGGGCTCAGGAAATATCTAAGGACAGAGCACAGTGAGCTGGTCCTCTTCAGAGTTCAGCATGGAGGGAAGAGGGAAGTAACGAAGCACAAAAATCCCAGAAGACATTTTCCATTCCCCACTTTAAAATAAATAAATAAATAAATAATGCATTCCCAGCTACACAAATCAAATACGGGAAAGGGTTGCCCACAGTTGCATTAGACATAGTTTTAGGTGGTCCATAAAAGAGCTCTTCTTACTGAAATGTTATCCCAGGTAGTATTTACTGCTCTATGACTTCCTTTCTAGAGGATTTTTGTGTTACCTTGGGGAGGAAAATGCTGAAAGGTATCATAAGTCAAGGTGCCAAAGTGTGCAGTGTAAAATTAGCAGAGAAGAGAGGATGAAGTAGCCCAAGAAACGGTCAAGTTTAGCCAAGGGACAGCTGCTGCACAATTGGGAGTCTAAAGCAGTTAATGAATGCTTTGCATACGTCAGAAAGCTTCAGCCAGGCAGGCTGATTTATGTGACTGAAGATGAACCCTCCCTCCTGAGCTGGCTCATAACATTATGGGTTAGGCTAAGAGGGTTACTCAACGTTATTACTGCTGTTGCTGTTGCTTATTTATTAATGCATCCATATCAGAGCCTATGGCTGATCCTGGGAATCTCACTGTGCTACGTGTATAGGATGCAGAGCAAGGGGAGCAACCCCTACCTAAGAGCACTCCACGTGCTCTCTTTCCCCAGAACTCGGGGTGCACAGATCCCCCTTTTGCATTGCCATGTTAGCCACTTATTATTTCCCAGTATAAATGTGTTTTATAGAGAAATAAAGTCTGCAATTCTGAAAAGGGAGTGCTTTCACATACCCGCTTCTCATCTATAAAGGGCTATGATTTGGCATCTCAGGTTAGAGTATGAAATTATGACACCAGAATTGACTTTAGGAGTTTCTGATGCTTCCTTGGATGATTGCTTCTATAACTTATAGAGACAGGGGAACGTTTGTATTCTAGTGAACACATAAATTAATATCCATACATGAAAATGATGCGGAGAGAGTGGGGCTGGGGCAGGGATGAGTTTCCTATAGTGTGTAACAGCAACAGAGGGCTCCTCAGCTGCAGTTTCTGTTGTATTTGGAGTGTTGTGGTGAGAGTCTGCAAGTGTAACGAAATAAAATAAAAACATTTTATATTTGACTTTCTAAAGCAGCTGAGAAATTTACGGTCTTTTCCATCATCATGCCATTTTGTGGGGGAAAGAAAGTACTACTAAAAATAAATATACAATTTGATTCTTGTCGGTAGATACAAACCAGATTTTCATATTTTCACATGTGCTCCATATACTTTACACCATGAACAGGGCAGATTATATTTTTGGGGAAAAGGAACAGATGTAAAGGTATCTGAGTCTGGCCTTGTCACACAAAAGAGAAGATTCTAGAGTTTGTGCTCACTAAAAGCTTTAATTTAGTCTGTCATGGCAGACGTAAAACTATTTGGTTTTGCTCCTTCCCTACATTTCTAACAGCAGCAATATTATATCAGTTGAAAAGAAATTACAGAATACCCAACAGCATGCTCCATCCCCTGCGCACCCAGTAGACCTCAAGACTTATTATATGCATGTCAGCAAGGCTTTAAAAGCTGAGGGGCTGAAAACCCTAGCCCTGCTGAAGTCAATAGGAAGCTCTCAGTGAGGGACAGGAAACAGGGGGGCTAGATTTCACCACGTCCCCGACACCATCTCACATTAGAAACAGCAACCAGGATGTTTCTGTTTCTCTCACCCTGACCCAAATCTTTTTAAAATTTAACATAAAACGTTATAGATGTAACATCAAAGAGCTCACAGCACAAGGGAAGGCTCAGCCTGCTCCCAGCCTCATGCGCAGGCAGCGGGTAGGATGGAGCAGGAGCGCAGCTGCGTGACCTGCACCAGTGGCTGCTCCAGATGGAGACTTTGGAATCCACAGCAACATTTGAGCTCCCCCCAGATCCGATGGCAAAGTTGCATGCCAGTTTGTTAGACTGGAGAGCTCAAAAAGATCCTGAGAGAAAGCCATGTTCCACATAAATTGTCTGGAGCTGATGGATGGCAGAAGCCTCAACTATAAAAATCTCGGCCAGAAACATGATAAATAGTTGCATCCTGTTAAAAATAGGCAGCAGAGCAGCAGTCACACACATTGGCTGAACAGGAATGCCAGTCAGTGACTGAATTGCCAAGGCATTTTGGCGTTCAGCTTCAGAGGAGGATTTCAAGCTATTCTTGTAAGTGAACCACCTCTGTAGTACCCTGCTTTTCAGTCCACTTCGAATTTCCTCTGGATGCTTTAGGAGTTGGCAGAAGCAAGCCCAGAGGAATGTTTTGGTCGACTCTGGTTTTTATATATAGCAGGTAGAGAAGCCAGCTTCTCCTGGCCAAAACCAAGATTTTCCCTGTGGGCATCATTTAGATTTGTTTGCCTTACCACCAAATCCTTATTTTGTATAAAGTACTCAAGAGAAAAAGTTGCCTCCCTGCCTCCTCCACAGTGTTTCTGCCTTTACTGTACCAGTAGCACATTTGCATGGCGCCTGCTGCATTGGAGATTCAGACTCTCGTAGTGTAAGTAAGTAATAAGTAAACACTATTCTGAACTTTCTGGAGCAATTCTGTCCTTCATAAGAAGTACTGTAAAGCAAGTCACGAGCTCACAGAGAACAGCAAGCCTTTTGAAAGATTCTCTCAACACTTCAAACTAAGTACATCACTCACATATTAATTGTTCCATATGCAGAAGAACTAACAGAACCTTGAAAGTTTGGATCTTGCTCCCCAGAACTTCATCATCTATACTTTATGATACTTCCACTGCAGCACCCAAATCCTTCCCAAGACTATGGTCTCCAGCCTCTCATACACTCTAGTCTCTCTCATGTTCCTTAAATACCCAAACTGGGTCATCTTTTCATCTCCACAGTGCCCTCCTCCTGTCCTGTGTAACTGCTGTCGAGCCCACATAAGACCTCACACCACTTTTTTTCTGTAGCCTCTTGTTTTGACAAGAGACAGCACAGGTGGTGACTCAACCAGTATTACATAGATTTCGTTGGGGGAGATGTTAGCTGCCAAACAGCATAGGTAATGTCTTCTCCTCAGTTTGTCATTGGTAGAAGTACAAGCTGGGGTCTTTCTCTTCTAAGTACAGCCATCACCACTGCCATCTGCCAAATTTGATTCCGTGCTGACCAGTGAAGCTCAAAAGCTCATCATTGAGGACTAACAGACAGTGTGTTTGTATAACTTTCGTGTTGTTAGGAAACGGGGCTGAAAACAGCAATAAGAGCTATGTCCTGTTAGCATGTTTACAGATATCTTTCTTGCTAATATTTCAGTTGAGCTTGCACCAAGAGTTAGAGTAACTCTGTGCTAAGCACCATATAAACATATAGTAAGCTATGGCCTCTATTCTGATTAAAGAAGACAATTAAAATATGAAAAGCTATACTAGTCAGCTATTAAAAATAATGGTTCTTGGAAACAAGCAATGAAGAATAAATTCCACACATGTGGGGTAGAGACACAGGGACAGCTTCAGGCTGGAGCAGTCCATATCTGATCAACTGCAAACAAATTTGTCTTTATCTGAACCCAACTTTGAAAACATATACAGCTTGCAAAAGGCATTCACAGGAGCCCAAATGCTAAATATGCAGCTCATTCCACTAGTGAGGAGAAAATGCTAATGAAAGGGGTAAGACTCAGATCACATCCATCTCATGGAGTCAACCTCCCAAGTTCAGACTAGCAGCAGAAGCTTACCCTCTTTAGAGACTCACTGCTTTACTCTACCGCTTCATCACTAAGCTTTCCAACATATCTTCCTCAACAGCCATGAGTTCAGAATGCTTGTTAACAGGGGGGATGCTTGTCTCAGATCTCCATTTGACCCAGATGTGATCCTCTGTGGGTGCAGTTTCTCCTCACGCTGATGTTTCACGTAATATTTCCGTAGAGCAGAGGCTGGTTTTGATCCTACTACAGTTCAGAGATCAAGCCATAAGATCACAGAGGTAGTAACCATGTTAGCTCTAACATTGTATGAGCCTGTACAGTCATGATGGCATCTGATCAGAAAAGTCAATCGCTTGATGTTCAGGCCGCTTTCCTAGGAGAAGTCCTTAAATCTGCTCAAATTAGGCAGGGTGGGGCACTGAAAACCGGTTTTCCATCTGTTAAGAAGTTGCTCTACCCAATGGATGGTGGGTGGAACTTGCCCGCAAGCTTAGGAAGTCGCTAAATGAGGAACATGAGCCTCTCAGCACACCTAACTAGATGCTATAGCTGAATTGTACTTTGGGCCTTACTTTAAAACTTTGCTCCCTATGTGAATCAAATCAGAGTGAAGCAGTGTTCCATTAAGTCTCCAAAGATAAGAGGACGCTCAACCATCATCCTTGTTTTTCTCTGCTGCATCAAGGAGTTACACAACTTTAAACTCTGCTCATCAGGGAACACAAAAGACTGAGCCCTTCCCAGATTGTCCCTTGGCCATCCCAGGAAGCTCTAGTATGTGTGCTTGGCTCAGTGTCAAGCCTCTAAAAGAGCTTGTGTCGGTTACTGACGTCAGCAGACCATGACCTGAGAACTAGGATTCCTGGTTTGCAAAATGCTACCATGACACATTCTTCAATGCAAATGGATGTGTAAAGGTCCCCTTCACCGGTAAAATTAGGGGTTTTTTTGTATTGGTTTGGTTTGTTTTTTTTTATTATTATTTTTATTTTTATTTTTTTGTGAAAGGGAAGAGATTGGGGATCAGTGTAGAAGACTTGTTAGTGAAGTGTAACAAAAGCAACTCAAATACAGAAGCAGTAAGGACTTCAGTTTTTATATTTCTTGTCTTGAATCCCAACTTTCCTGCAACTAAATTTATGGAGAGGGATGTGGGGAGGGAAATCCACACTCATTTATTTATGGAAGTTAAGACGAAGTCATTATGGTTTGCACAGTATGTTTGCTATTATAAAGCTGTGAACAGAGCTACTGAAAGAGCATTTAGTGGGAAATATTGTCAGCTGGCAGTCTCGGGCACTTGAGTACCCTCCATAACACGCATAACGGAATCAATTTAAACCTAGTAAAAGGGACATTGTCTGATAAAGTAATTCCTGTTTGAACACAAGATGGCAGCCTTAAATAAATGCAACCCCACACAGCTTTTAATCTTACACATCATTAAATTCCTAATTTACACATTATGTTTTCATGGGCCAACCCATAACTCATTAGTGTTGAACTCATGAGTTGTAAAGACCAACACACTAGACAAATGCTGGTCTCTTTATCTGCTTTTCTTTGGGTGGCAATTCTCTTTTAGTTTACCACACTTCAAACTCAACATTAAGAAAGGTTTCTGATCTTGATCTTGATGCTTTCTTCATCCTTTAAAGAAAAATCTCTCTGATTACTGCTCTGCAACCACAGTTTTTACTGACAGAGGGCGGAGTAGGGGAAGGGGAATACCTGATTTTTTTCTCCTTATTCAAGATATTGGAGTTCCTTGGAAGACATTATTTTCTGTGGGAGGATTTCAAAAGTGCTTTGAAGTCAAAAGGAAAAAATGACTACAAAAAGGGTAGGTTCTTTAGCTGATCTTGCTACTTTTCTACAAAATGTAATGTACCAAATAATGTTTTTATCTTTTGTCTTTCCATTCTCTTGACCAGGTGTTGCCTAGAAGATGACCAGTCACAAATGCCATCTGATGAGTACGAGTTCCATAATGCTTCAGTATTATGACACCAGAAATAACTATAACAGAATGAGTAGCAATGGTAAGAGAAAGGCTGCAATTGCTTTCATTGTCTTGAAAGCTATGGGTCCAAAATTGTCAAGCATAGATGTCTTCACAAGAGAGCTAATATCCCCATTTTAATATCACATACAAGAACATAAATGACCATTGGAGTAGACCAGGACAAGGGCCCCTTCAAGCTTGCTCTCTGTTTCTCTATTCAGACAGTAATATTGGGAAGTATGAGTTATGATGCAGAACCTTAGGAAACAGGACTGCAAGGCAATATTGAGGTTGTTTTATTCTTCAGCTGCAGTTCAGCATGTCCCCAAGATCACCACACTGCAAGAACAACTTCTTTGAGCAAGTCATGGTTCTGTATCCTACTGGAACTGGGCTGAGGTTCTCCAGATGGCTGAGAACACTTATCAAAACAAGAAGTTCAGCACCATCCCTTTCCACCACAATTGAGCAAGCTGTTGGCAAAATTCAGCTCTCTTCAGTGGAATGTTCTTCTGTGCTACTGCCAAAGAAAAGCAAAAGCCACAAACCTAAAAGCAAATAATATAATTGAAGATAGGGGAAGAATATTCCCACCTCGAGGGTGAACAGTTGCAGGATCTCCTCCTCATCTTCAACAAAACCCTGCTTAAGATGGTCATCCACAACATCAGAGGAAGAAACGTTGAATAAAGGCCCCATCTATTCTCATACAGCTCACAGTGCCTGCATCAGTGGGCACCCTACAGACACCTCCAAGGAATGACAGTGCTGACACATGTCAGCACAGGTTACCTGCTCAGCATACCCATTTAGCCAGCTTATGACTCGTACAGCATGGATGTCTTCACCCTCATCCAAGTCCCTCCTACCATTTGTTTTATACCACTCATATTTTCTGTTTCTTTATCTTTCCTTTCTCTTAAGATCACACTCTACACCTTGGTTTATTTCTTGGGAGAATAGGTCTAGAATCTGGGGCGTTTATATGATGATTCCAATTCGTACTCCCGCAAACACATTCAGACTTGGAGATCCAAGCTACATTCTGTTCTTCTTTCACATCTTCATCTAGAAGTCTAATGCAACCTCCAGCAACATCTGTGCCACCTCATAAGAACATAATTTAAAAACAATGAGATTGCACAGACATATCAGGAAGGGATGAATTCTTTTCATGGTTAAAGCACAACAGGAGGCCCTCAAAGATTTAGGTTCTACTCCTAGCTCTGCCCAATAGTTTGAACAAATCACTTAATCTTTCCAGGCTTTCAATTCCCCTTTATAAAAGGGAACTGCACTTAGTGGGGATGGCTATGAGGATTAATGTACATAGATTAAAGGACAAGAAGGTTGTATTCCTAGATGCATAACAGGGAGTACTCTCCCTGACTTGCCAACTCTTCTTTACTCCTGCCAGAGATGGGAGACAGCCACCGCTGGAGGTGGCAATTACAGCACTACAAAGTATTACAGTAATGTATGGCACAGTGCATGGCCACCCCTCCTTGGCAGGATGCCTTTCCAAACAGGACTGAGCCACACCACTGCTCCAGGTGGGGCAGTGCCCTTGCAGGCAGCCCAGCCCTGCTCATTACTCTCTGGATAGACCGCAGAGCTTCAGCAGGCTGCAGACCTGGACAAGCCACACAGCCCAGGCAGGCCACAGAGCCAGGCAGCCTGCTGTCTTGCTGTCCACAGCTTCTGGACTAGCACTCTGCCTCTGCTGCTTGCACACTGCCTTGCCCTTGTCCCCCTGCTGCCCCACTGCCCTGCTGCTTTCTGTTAACCTCTGCCCCTCGCATGCAGCTCAGGCAGACCTCTACTCAAGGCCAGCCTCTGCGAGTCTCACAGAACACAAACAAGACTTACCCTTCTGCGACATGCTGCCAAAGACAACACCACACACCGTATGCAGCCTTGCTCTCTTTTGGCCTCCTTTACATACCACCAGTACATCCAACATATCGCATATGGATTTTCACACTACCCAAGTCAATAGTGTTTTGCTTGCTGGGCAAGTTGTATTGTGGTTGCCAAATCAAGAAACAGATCACTTCGATCTTTTTTAGAGGCAGATGCATTCTGCTCAGAATGGAGACTGAAGACTACTTAGTCCACTAATATTTAATGAATAGCAAAAAGCCACTGTAATATTAATTTCCATTTTTGCAGCAAATCAGGATCCCATTGTGTCTGATGCTGTATGAGAATAGATTAAGAGCTGACCCCCACACCAAAAAGAATATGTTCTAGTAAGAGAGAAGGCTTACTTCCAGCAAGTACTGGAGATAATGACATTATGCACAGCTGTTCTCTCCCTCTCCCTCCCCTCATGAATTTACTTTCAAAATCTTGTATCCTCCTAACATTACAGTCAACTGCTTTATGCCTTCCTGCACTTGGGACACAAAAAAACGAAAACAAAAACAAAACAGTTCTTTTTGTCTTTCACATTGGTGGGGTAATCAGCTCCGCCTTGATTTTCCCTGGCTTGTATCTCCTGTCTCTGGCCATGGGTTGTTCCTCTGGTAAGATTTAGCCCACATCATGTCACTAAGTCAGGTCACTCCTTTGCAAGTGACACTTTGTGATCAAGGTTGTGTTCCTTGACCTGGTTTACTGCCTTTTAGACATTCTGGTGTTTTGACTGTTTCTCAGGTTGAGCACAGGATGTTTGTTGGGCTGCTAAGAGGTTAGTACTGTGAAGCCTAGGGAGTGATATATGGATGGTTCATGCTTTCTTTTGGATTTAATTTTTCATCCTCTGGTGCTCTGTGGTGAAAGGAGTGTTTGCTGCTTGCCTAGGGAGACACCTGACATTTAGGCTTTATCTTCTCTAAAAGCTTGGGCCAAATTCTCTCCTCTGACTTTGGGAGTGGCAGGAAAGGACACCTGGCTGAAGTGAAGGAGGGGACAAAGAGGGACTTGTGCCCTTCTGATCCCAGGCTGCAGCAGGGAACTGTACAGCACTGTGACAAAAATCAGTCACTCCAAAATAAAGGGGGCTTACATTGCCCAAGCACCTTGCAGTCTGCACTGCAGAAATAAATCAGCCCCATAGCACTCCTGGGCCTTATAGGGCAGGAGGAGAACAGGGGAGAAACTTGGGCTATCGTGTCCTGTTATAATGTCCTAATCAAGGGAGTCCCCAGCGTGTGTTTTTGCAGCTTTCACAGCCCCTACACACCAAAGTATAATACAAGAATAATACTAAGAACCAAGGAAAAGAACTTTTCCCTTGAAAAATTTGTGCTGAAAGCACCAACATGCAAGCTTCTTTTTTTTTTTTTTTCTTTTTTTTTTCCCTCTCATTTCTTTTTTGGCTGAGACCTAATTTAGTAGCGTCCTAACCCAATTTGGCTGCCCCTGCCTCTGGCTGTAGCTCATATCCTGAGTCCGTAATGTTGATTTAACAGAGACATATCTGACAGGAGTAGAAGGAACAGGGAAAGGAGGCCTTTTTGGAGACAACCCTCCAGTGTAAAATAGATAGGTATGTGAACCTTCGCATCTCCAGGAGCACTGAGAAGCATTAGCATCCAAGAGCACTAACCTGCCAAGAATAGAGCACGCTGGCTTTCAGTGACTCTCCCTCAACTGCAAAATAGGTGGTTTACCAAATGGAGCCACCAAGAGATGCTGTGGGTGCAGCTGGACTTCTCATAGCTTGTCTGTTCCTGACTTTTCCTACCCTAACCAGCTGCAGCAGCACAGGACAGTTCTGAAAGGAGGGCAGCTCTGTGGGGCATGTGAATGGTTGATCATGGGTCAAAGATGTCAGGAAAGCTTCCTTCTCTGAATGAAAGTTTGAAAGTTTGCATTCCCCACCCCTAAGATGCAATCATCATCTGAGAGTAGCTTCTGCTGCTTTTGCCCACACCTGCGCCTTCCCAATCATTCAGATGTCTGAGCTGCAATGACTGATGGTCCATTAATAGCTAAAAAGCCCCCTTGGCACAGGCACTAAAAGAGGTATGAACTTTCTGCAAATGGCATTGCTTTATAGGAATAATTGCTACTTAGCTTGTTTCCCGAGTTTAGCTAAGAACTTTGTGCCTTCTGTGATGTGCTGCTCAGTGTGAAAAAAAGACCACTGCTTGCGTTTTGTGGTTGTCACTGTTGGCCTCCTGCTTAGTGGATAAGCAGTAACTTTGTGCAACCATTCATGATCTTCTGCAGATATGTTTCATTTCATCAAGTATGGTAGGCTGTAAAAGTTAGACCTGCAGTTTTTAATCCTATACAAGAAGAAGGACAGAGTTATTCTGTCTGGATCTTTTTTACCATTTCACTGATGTGTTGCATCTGTCAGGTGAGTTCTTCGTAGTTCAGAAGTACTGGCAAGCTTTCCTTGTCGTGCTTTGGAAGGAGGCCTGAGTGTCCTTGGTCCGATAGAATTTAGAGTATGTTTAATTTCCATGTCACTGAAATAAAATTGTATTTGTTTTAGAGATTTTGTGAAATACTGTTGTTGTTTTCTAGTCTGACCTTTAGAGGCTCTGTATTGTCATGGCTATGTTGCTATGGGGATCACCTCACATGGGTGAGAGCACTAACCAGTACATGAAGATATACTGGGTGCTTTATGCCAAGCCTATGCAATGGCGCTTTTGAATCAGAAATGGCTATCAGCAATCTGATAGGCTGGCTCAAAAGCACATAGGGAGAGCTTGCTTCAACTTACATCCCCTTTCCCTTTATTTTCCAGTGTTGTTTGCTGAGGATAACTCTTTCATAAGCTGGCTTATGTATTTTGTTTTCTTCTAGCAAATATAACTTGCAGCAAATTGAAGATGAGTTCTGGAAGAGTTAGGTAAAGTCACAGAAGTTGAGGCTTTAAGCTCTATCTACCTCTGATGTAACAAAATACTTTCTTCCTTTTTGGTTTTTTTTTTCCTTTAATTTTTACATCACCTGTAAGGTAAAAGTATCAGCGGTTAACTCCTCCTAGATAAATCTAACACAAATTCAGAAATACTTTGTAGTTGGACAGATGGCTGTAAAGAAATGATTAATCTACTAACCTTGGATTTAGGAGATACAGATTCAAGTCCCTGCTTGTTGCAGATTTTCCATGTGACATTGATGCATAAATATCCTAGAATACAGCGACTAGCCTCTGTGCTTGAGTTCACAGCCTGTAAAATAGCATCGCCCTGTCTTTCAGGGCTAGGTAAGAACTAAGGCATGTGGCTTCAGTTGGGTAATCCTGGCTTCTATACAAGCAGGGAGGTTGCCAGAGCCCACAGCTGCAGGATGAGCAGAAGATGACCAACACAATACTTGGAATAAGTGGGGGGGGGGGAAAAAAAGGGGATGACAAAATGTTTTGTTACAGTTCTGAAGTGGTATACACATACATTGCAAATTGAGGCTACTGGGTGCTGTGGGGATGGGTACCATAAAAAAGCCTGGCAAAAGCAAAGCTATTTTTGGGAAGCTAGAACATAATTTGCAGCTGCTCATGCTGACACAGATTTTTCTATAGTTTCATGTCTTAAGGACACTTGTGTTCTGTATGGGCATAATTAGTGCCAGTGACCGTCTCCCAAGGGAGTGTCTGAACTGGATTGCCGCCATCCTGAAGACACAGTATTATGAGAAGGTTATTTAAGGAAAACAGGCAGATCCTCCTCATACCCCTACCTGTTCTCTTTCTCCATCCCCATTTCCCCTATTTACGCTTTTTTTTTTTTTTGTACAGACCCAAATATTCATCAGTTCCACCTTAACTATTCTGAAGGACAGATGCAATACTAGCCAAAAAGCTCTCTCCCTCTTTGGCAACATGAGACACATTGTAGGCTGGCTACAGGCACCACATCCACTTCTCCAGTACCCCTCCATAAATCAAATACACAGGTCCCACAAAGGAGTCTGCACTTGGAATACCCTTGTTAAACACATGTGATGGCCCCTCTAGTGGCTATCTACGGGGGAGAGCAGTTAATGTTTGTTGCTTCAGACCACCCTAAAAAGCAGAGGTGATGGGATACAAACCCCATGTTCCACACTGTCTCTTGTTCTCTGTTCTCTGCAAAGTCAAAAGTCAACCTGTTCCACATTTCTATCCACATTTTTGATGAAAAATCCATCACCAAAAGTACTTATTTGGTGTACATGGATCCAGAAACCAAGTCCTGGACATGCTGTCTTTTCCTGAGCCAAACCCTATTTCTCTACACAATTCATCATTTCTTTTTTTGTGCTTCGCCTGCTCTACCTCCATGAAACATTTGAAGACATTGTGTACGGGCCTGAAAAGTACACGGGCCTGCACACGGCTGTCTCCTCACATCCTGAGGCTGTTCAGGCTGAATTCTCTAGGATTTGGAGCTAGGGGGAGGAATGCATCGAGCAGACATGTCACAGGCAGGGAATGGGAGAGGTATTGCCAGGGTTGAGAGTAAAGGTCGACGTGTTGGAGAGAAAAATCACAAACAATCTACAGCAACAGCGATTGTGGTCCATCTCCAACAAGGGCTTCACATCTGGGAAGAAACTGCCTGTGGGTAATTGCGTTGCTAGAGTTGCCTCTCTAATTAATTAGTGATTTGACTTGGAGATTGGAAATAATAGTTGAAATGATGGCATAAGCACAGGGGCATTGGGGCTGCTGCTCCCGTACTATTAAGAAAGGACTTTCCTGCGCAGTCTAATGACACTATATGGCAGCTTGAGGAATGTGAAGTTGTTTGCCCAAGAGACCAACAATGTGATAATATTGGCATATAACCTTCTAGTATTTGAGTAATTAGTTGCTTAGCTACTTTGGATAGGTCATTATTTTGCAAACTGGAAACATTTGCAAGTGGTGATATTTTCCTCGGTATGGTGAAAGAGCTAAACCTATTCTGGCAGTGTTCAACTCCTAGAAATATATATGCATAAATTGTTTCTAATGAGACCATCTGCCTTTTATAGCCCCTTTGGAACTAAATAGTACCCAAAGACCACTCTGTCTTTTAGATATCTGTGGTCAGAAAGGCTGCTCCTGGCAATAAAAGTATATGCTTTTTTTTACAGATAGAACAGTTTTTTGATGCCTACATTTCAAGAAGTATGTTTGTGTGTGCATGCATGCATGATGCTGCTTTTATTTGTTAAAATTATTAGAAATCATTGGTCCAAATCTCTTAGAGATAGCATCTGGTTACTCATCTGCTAAATTAGTATTTCCAAAGATAACAGAAATTCTGATCTTTCAGTTACAGAGGGGAGTTTTCTAAATCTTCTTCACCACATCCATGTCTTCCTATATTTGCAGATGATAGAGCTATTTTAAAGGAATGCTCTCTATTTAACACTGCAGCTCAGTCGCCCAGATTCAGCACCCTATGTTGAAGTGCTTGCATTTTGCCTCTGGAGGAAAAGCTGCGCGACATGTGGGTGCTGTACAGGCATGACTTCCATGGGCCTGGCCCACAGCCACGCAGGCTGGGACGCACGAAGGCTCTCCTGGCTGCTGTCATCCTGGAGCCCGGGGAACAAGTTCCTGCTTTTACTGCTGTTTATAACCAGACACCAATTACTACAGAAATAATATGGTACCCTGTAATTCAGCCCCTGCCTCCTCCTGCGCTTCTCTTGGCTGGAGCTGGCCAAGCGAGAGCAGAGGAGTCAGGTGCTTTTCCCCACAGCTAACCCTCAGCCCGTCCCCTTTCGAGATCAGCTGCGGTAACACAGCCCTTTAAAAAGCCTCCAGCACATGTTTGTTTATTTATTTGTTGTTCAGCTCCGCAACCACGTGGATGTGTCAGCATTCTGAGGCTGCATCAAGCTGCACTCCATGTGGTTTCACTCTGAACGCTCGCTGCGGTTCCTGCTGGAGCAGGCCTCCTCTGTGCCAGCTCTGCCTAGAGCAGGCTGTTCTGCGAGGAGGCGGCAGCCCGGCAGCCACGTGTGGCCTGGATGGGCTACAGGTAGGCAAGCCTGTTGGGCAGGGACCTGGCCTGGAGAGATACAGGCAGGGGCCTGGCCTGGAGAGATGCAAGCAGGCCTGGCACACCTCTAGGAGTGCTTTGGGAAGTACAGGAAGAAATGTGAAACCTCATGTAGGCACTGGCATGGGTCGGAAAGCAAGCGGGAGGGTTTCTTCAGGGCACACCTGGTAGGTGACCTGCCCTGAGGCGGTTGGATGTTTCCGTGGTGCACTGTCTTGGATTAAATATTATCTGCCAGGTCATGTTAATTAACGTTCCAGCTGTCATAACACAGCAGGATAGTGAGCGGGAGGGGGGGGAGGAGGATAAACACTTCTCTATTCGCTACCTGCTGTTAATTAGAGGAGGAATTAAATAAAAAAGAAAAAAGAAAAAAAAAAGTTGCACTCATTTTAAGCGATGGTGAATTGGTGCTCTGTGGTAACAGAGCTGCTCTGTGCACATCTGGGATCTCAGCTATATCCACGATTAATCCAGAAATGGAGCCGGTGAGCCCAGTGCCCGGCTTGGCTTAATTGCTAAGCTGCACACAGCTTGGGACAGACACGCAGGAGGGCTGGGTGTGAGCGTCTGCAGCCCCTAGCCCTGTACCCCAGGAAAAAAAGCCCTCTCTTTGAAATCTCTCTTGTTCTATTTCCTTGCAGAGCAAATTTTTTTTTCTTTTTTTCTTTTTTTTTTTTTTCCGGGAAGTTTGATAAAATTCCTTTGGTGTTTTTGAGAGCCGTGGTGCTTTGAAATGTATCTGAACTTTTTTTCCTTTTTTTTCCTTTCTCAGCTCAAACACCCTCTGCAATTGTTCAGTTGCGTTGTCTGCCTGTCTAAGGGAAGCATAATAATAAGAATATTGACAAGTTTGTATTTTTCTTTTTAAATACATTCTTTTTAAATGCAGTGAAATCCCATTTTCTATTCTCAAGTCATGTCCAGTCATCACCACATAATTTGTCATTTTACCTGTTTTACATCTAAGTATTTGTATGAACTACCACAGGGTACAGCACATGGCAGCCTTTACAACATACCGGGCTCTACACTGAGCTCTTCAGCAAAACAGCTGTGCCAGTTGTGAGATCCTGGTGCGAGCCTGCCTTATGTGTAACTGTCCACACTGCCCCTGGGGCAGCCATAGTTATCTTCATGATTGCCAAAGCTGTTTGTTTTTTCATTTGACAGGGTTGTTTTTATAGCTTTATCCAACCATGTTTACTGCTACATCTGCATTCACAGTGGGAGCACTTTACCAGTGCAGAGCAGCAGTGCTTCTCCACCCACAGAGCACCCGATGTAGATACCTTGTGGCTTAGTGCTCAGAGGACAGCTCTGACAAAGAGCTTAGTTACTGTTCATCTTCCCTCCAAAGATAATGGGATTTTAAAGATAGGTGGGGTGGGGTGAGAGTTTGCTTGGCTTTTGAATAGAATGGCTGGACTTGGTTGTGATACGGTTTCCAGTGAAACGCACTTTAAAATGGAACCTTTTTTTCTCAACAAGCTTGTTTGTTTGCAAACACAGTCTTTATCAGCTGGCCAGGTCTACTGCAAATATGTGTCTTAGTGTGGCTAAAGGCCATCCGTACACAAAAATTACCATCTGGTTCGTAAACCATGGCCACGGGGTCAGAGTGAGACTCCCCTTGCAGCTTTTCTCAGAGCTCCAAGATGCCTTCCACTGGACTCAGTCACGGCTCTGAGCAGAAGAAATGTCATTATGCATCTGCGTGTGTTTCAGTAGAAACAAGCAAAAATTCACATCTCGGACAAGAAAAGACACTAGCTATTATAGTAAATCAACATGAGCAAATTGCTTCTGTTGCACTGAGAGCAGTGTGGCCAGCGTCACCATTATGCACATGAATGAAATGTTGTGTGCTTGAAAAGGAGGTTCAAGTACAGGCAGGAAAAATAAAAGTTCAAAAGAAAATGTCAGGTGTAGTCAGAGCAGGGTCCTCTCTCCCTTCCTATACAGAAGTGGACAATCAGAAGTCAGTAGCACACGAGGAGTGAGGACGTATCCATGGGAAATCTAGCAGCGTGCTGGTTTTAGTCCCTTTCATTCTAATTGTAATTTGCTTGAGTGATAGAGCCCCTAGAGAAGGAGGGAGAAGGAACAAGACAAATGGCTACATCCATTTTCATAGGCTTGGGCACTGAAGGGCGGAATAAAAATTTGTGAAGTAATTGCTGTCTTGCAGTATTCCACAGGGTAGGGGCACAAGCAGGAATTTTTACTCCTTACTATCCTGCAGCGTGAGATGGACTCACCAGAAAGTACTTCCTGGAGTGTGATTAGAGCAGAGGTGAACAAGGTGATTACATTTTAGAAAATATTTTCTCTTCGGCTTGCCATGTACCAATCAGCAATCAGTCTGAGAATCTGATATGGAGAGTTGTGCAAAGATGCTCTTGACTAGCAGGCCAGTTCTGGCCATGCTCTTTGGACTGTGACACAGGCTCACCTTCCCACCTGCAAACCAGCGCTGCAGTGCCTGTTCAGTGTCACGCCTGATAGCTGAATGCTGACAGATGAATTCTAGTCACTAGAAAAGCAAGATCCTATATGTCCAACCTGTCTTCACCACACCTCTCACTGAGACCCACATTTCAGGCAGCAAGCAAAGCAGAGAGTTTTTATACAGAATGCAGTTCAGATTTGCTAGTTGGCCAGTTGTGGCTACCTTAAACAATGTAATCACAATCCCACTAGCAGCATTAATGGGACAATGTTCTTGCAATCACATTTCTGAAGGTTACACTGGTAATCTTCTGTCTTCTTTCCAGATGCAGGTAAACTGCAAGAGGGTGTTCTTGTGCACATCTACACATCGGAACCGGGCTTTCCTTTAGCATTTCTGCCTCAAGCATCCCCACTCTGACATGAAGAACGTAACTGGCAGCTTTTCCAAAGAAAAATCTGTATTTATTTCAGGCATCATAATACAGTCAGGAGGGAAAGCACGTTCATCCCCACCTGCCACTGCAGACAGCACTCGCAGATTACTAGAAATAGCAATCCCTCCAATAAGCCGTGGTGGTAAAACATTACCTACAGCACAATGATTGGTGGGATCCTCTCTTTGTATTCCCTTCCACCTTTGCTTCCTTGTCTTCAGTTTTAGCTCTATCTCACTACTGCTGCTCCAGCTTTTACTGATTTTATTTTATCCTCTTTTCACAGAGTATTTTCTTTTAGAATGTTGTCCCTGTTCCCCAAACTATTTTTAACAGTTCCCCCTCTGACTCACTGCTGGGAATCCTCCCTTGGATCCACGCTCCCTTCCTCATCCTCACAGCAACACTCCTCTGCCAGAGGTCAGATCATGCTTCTTCATTCCTCCTTTCAAAAAAGGGATGTATTAGAAATCCAATGCCTAGGGCAGATCCAAGGTCATTCCTTCCGAAAGCAAGGCAAAAGCTTTCCTTTGGCTTTCTAAGCCAAAGTTCTCCTAACTTGTAACTGCCAAATGGCTTCTGTACTGAAAGGGTGAGTATCCTGAGCATTTCTGCTCAGTCTGTCCCCATTGTCCTTCAGATGCTGAGAAGGACAGGGCACAGAGCGGGTGCCGGCATGCTCTTGACCGCAGAGTGGTCAGATGCAAGTCTCTCCTGAGAAGAGACTTCCTTCAACGGCAAAACTTCAGTTCCTTGCCCCTGCCACCCGACATTATGCATGCAGAAAGTTGTTCTCCTAGCCCTGTTAATAAATTTTTTAGGAGACAATAAATCTCCACTTCGTTTAATAATTCATTTTCCTCAGACCAGAGTCCAGGTGGGTGTTTAGGCTCTCGCTTTCTCCTGGGACTCGGCGGATGGCGAGGAGTCTGTAAACCGCACCATTTAAAAATACCCATGCGCACACACCTGCTCTCAGCCTCCGCATCTGCCCGGTAATTGCTAGCTTGGCTGCTTGGCTGGGCTGCCTGTCAGCAGCAGCGCAGGGCAACCTCTGCATCTGTGAGAGCTGCAGCCTTCCTGGTGCCAAGCCTTTGGGGCTGTGCCACCCTCCCCCGGGCCTCAGAGCCTCTCTCTGCAGGATGTCAGCTGTCCTCCTCGTCTCCTCCCTTCAGTGGGATGGCTTCCTCTGCTCTGACTGTGATAAGAATTTGTTTTTTTCTCCAACATACCCTGGGTTACTGCCGCTCTCTGCATTTTTCTGCTTTGATACCTGCATTTATGTTCTGATTTCTGTCTCTCTCCTGGGGCCATACTGCTTTTCTTTTCTCACCCAAAGCAGCTCTGCCACAAAGACAGATATTACTGATAGCACTGGGCTCCGTCAATGAAGGAGAGTTCATTTACCTTTTGCAGAGATCACGGGGAATCAGGCACAGGCTAAGACTGATGTGGGACCATTTGCCTGAACGGGTTCCCTACTTCCTTATTCCCATGGAGCAAGGAAGCTGCCGACATCTGCTCTGTGCCTGATATTGTCTTCAATTCCACCAGTGGCAACTTTCCCCATGTGACAGTAGCAGGTACATTCCCAGCTTGAGGTCAGACCGCCCACGGCAGGCACGAGTGCAAAGGGGCTCCTGCTTTGCTCAGGCACTGAGCGTTTTGGCACTGCCACCCTCCCCAGAGAGAAAAACTTCACTGTGTTTTTTTCATTGCTGCTGTTGTGTGGGATTCGAGATCTGCCAGGGAAAAATGGTGCTGCTCTCGCCTGCGCTGCAGCAGCTCTTTCTCCTCCAAGACAGCGTGCAGCTACTGGCAAACAGGCTCAGGGCAGGCTCCTTGCCACGGCATGCCTCGTGGCTTTGTGGCTGAAGCCAGACTTCAGCAAGCCGCAGACCCACAGAGACTCCTCTACACCCAAGCTCCAATTAGCAAGAAATCCCGTTTTATGCCTGAAAGTGATGTATTTTATGGTTGTTCAAATGTGTGCAAAAACTCCTGTGTGTCACATGTGGCCTTCTGCACAGCTGAGCGATAGACACAGGATCTCACCGCGTGGGATACTCGTGCCTTCAGATGGAAGGGGACATTCACAACAGTGAAAAATAGGCTGACTTTGTGCTCGCCCCGTAACAAAATAAATTGAGGGGAATGCGTTAGCATTTGTTTTATTTAACTTTGCCAACTTTCAAGTCAGCTCTCAAGCACCCAGAAGGTTTTAGAAAATGTTTAATCTAGCTCAGACAATTTCCTGAGCTCCCTAACTGGACCACCCCATTTTCTGAAACGCTGCCAAAAAGCCTTAGCTGCTCGCCGGCTCTGCCGTGCTGCTCTTTCACAACTCTTTGCCGTCCTTTAACCCCCACCCTCAAGCCGTTGCACGCGCCTTAATATAGTCCAGAAAGAGGAACCTCCTCGACCTCACTGTAAATGCCTGATTAAGCAAGCCCCTCTGGCAGCCGGCAGCACGCCTGTCAGGCGATGCCCTGCTGTGCCGTGCTGCTCCAGCTGTGCTGTGCCCAGAGGTGGCAGCGAGCATCACCGCTCTCCTCCGACCACTGCCATACAGGGAGCAAGAAGGGTCACATGCAGCACATGAGGATGCTCCGCTGATTCCGAGCACCCTAGCAGCTTTCAAACCTCAGCTATATATATATATTTATTTATTTATTTATTTTCTCCAGAGCGTAGCATGCAGCTTGCTGGGTTTTTTTCACTTTCCCACTAAGCGTTGTGTGCTGTCTGGGGGCTTGCTCTTCTGTCTGGTTATCATGGGATAAAAGTTTCCTCCCCAGTTTCCTGTTCTCCCTTGTTTCCCTCTGCTGTCCACCCACGCCGCTGGCTCCAAGTAAGGGCAGCAAATCTCCCTAGGGCTCCCCACCACCTACTCATTACCCGCTGCCCTTCCTTCCCTGCCCCCTGGCCTGTCCCTTCCTCATCACAGAGGAGGTGGGAGGATGAGAAAAATTGGCTGGGCTTTTCCAGGGACTTCTGGAGGAATTCGCTCTTTCTCTCCCTGCGCATGACCGGCCCACCTTTAGGCTTTTTACTGGGAGAGATGTCATTCAGGGGAGGGGACCAACTTTTTACATGGACTAATAGTGATAGGATAAGGGGGAATGGCTTTAAACTTAAAGAGAGGAGATTTAGGTTAGACGTTAGGCAGAAATCCTTTCCCCAGAGGGCGGTGAGGCGCTGGCACAGCTGCTCAGAGAAGCTGTGGTGCCCCATCCCTGGAGGCGCCGAAGGCCAGGCCACCCTGGGCAGCCTGAGCTGGTGGGGGGCAGTCCTGCCCATGGCTGAGTAGGCTTTAAAATATCTTCTAACCTAAGCTATTCTGTGATTCTATGATTCAAAATGAAATTTAAAAAAACATGGGGGAAGAAGATAAAGACAACAGTAACTATTAAGAATTGAACTGCAAGGTTCACGTGTTTTTCTGCAGCTTCTTGCTGGCTAAGAGGCAGAGCGTTATCAGGAGCCGCTCAAATCCTGTAGGTCAGATCTAGCCCCATGGCATGGTTCTGCCGTGGGGTGCTTGGTCTCAGTGTGTGCAGAAAGGGGATGGCATTCCAGACTGTCCCAGCAGTGCTGCATGGAGAAATGAAACCCTCCAGGGCTCAGGTTTGCCTCCCCTCTCTCACAGGAAGCAGCTTTGCTGTGGGGGAAATACTGCCAGTAGGGAACAGCAGCATCAGCAGCTTTCTAGAGGCAAATCTCTGCCAGGGGCAAGGGGGCTTTGGGGACAGCACTGTTGGGGCTGGCAGGGCTCTGTTTCACAAACTCAATACATCTGGCTTTCCTCAGTGCCCTGACCTGCGAGGTCAGGTCTCCTGCTTCCACTTACTCGAGGTCTCTGCTTTGAGCACTCAAGGTGTTCCACAGCTTTCGAGTCAAGGAATTATTGCTCAGAAATAATTTCCCTATCTGTCACAGAATTATTGCAGGAGGGAACGGATTAACAGGTATGCAAATCACAACAAGTAGGGGAGGGAGCAGGAACGATGTTAAAAAATTAATAAATGCCCTGGTGGTATTGCTGCTCAAGCTCTTGGGTGCCGTTTTAGAAAAATGAATGTGTTTGCAGGCTGGCTGCAGGCCTGATGGGAGCTGGCTCCGGGCAGGATCTCCTGCACAGCTGAGGACGGGCAGCCAGCCCCTTGAATACCCACTCATATGCACACATTGTGCAGAGCTGCAGCATCTCCTTTTCATGTGCTTGGGCCTGAGGAGGAGCCGTGGCACAGCTGCGGGAGGCTGTGCAAGGGCAGCCAGGCCTGATGGCAAGGTAGAGTGATTCAAATGAGCCCCTCAGTGCCCGATCTCAATTTCTAAATAAATCTGCTTCAAATTACATTGATTTATGATTCACATATTTTTATTTGATCAGTCAGCAGTGCTGCAAAACCTTCAGGCGCTGAAGGTGTTTCCCATCTCCCCATGGTTTCAGATGGAGGCACCCCTTGCAGAAGCCATGTTGTTAACCCCTGCCTCCACCAGCTGCTCGGCCAGGCTGCCAGTACCCACTCCAAAAACAGATGGCAGCCGAGTCCTACAGCAGGCTGTGTCCTGCCCTGCTACTGGGGCATCTCCCTGCCCAACTCTTGAACACTGTGGTGCTGCGGTGAGGTCACCGTGTAGCCTCCCCAGCAGCTCTGGGATCCCAAGCTTCCGTGCTGAGTCCCTGGGATTCTTCAGTGAACCTGGAGTGAGGATATTTTGGACACTGGCTGTGCCCATACACATCTTCTGGGAATCTGTGTTTTAACTTTTCTACCAAGAAATCAGTTTTCCTGGTGTCACGGGGTTAGACAAATACCTGATAAAGGAATAAACCTGTCAAATAAATTTACTTTGCAAAAAGACCGAGCCCTGCAGAAGTCTCTGTTGAGTACTTAAAAAAATACCTTACGCCTTCACAAACAGACAGCCCAGGACACTGCATTCCTGTGCGCTCCCAAACCAGCAGCAGCAGCAGTGGCAGCAGCAGAACAGTGTGCATGGAGCTGCTATGTCGCGGTGCAGCCCTGCAGCAGAGCCCCTCTCGTCCTCCTCCAGCCGGCAGCTGAGTGACAGCTCTTGCATGCGGCTTTGCCTGAGAGTTAGCACAGGTGAGGCTAAGGCAGG
Source organism: Meleagris gallopavo (assembly GCF_905368555.1). NCBI lineage: Eukaryota > Metazoa > Chordata > Aves > Galliformes > Phasianidae > Meleagris > Meleagris gallopavo. Next base: position 110,618,603 of record NC_139404.1, on the reverse strand, counting down.
CACTGGGTTGGAAAGACATTCAGCCGGATGCTCAACACTGGCTGAGCATAGGGCTGCATTTTTGAGCTGACGTCTGGCTGTGGAAATAGCCTGGAAGGGGCTTTCTGGAAGTGTCCAGCCTGCTCTGCCCCTGGCACGGCCCCTGCTGTGCTCACAAAATAGCCCAAACAGCATCACTGCACCAGGGCTGCTGCAGGGGTGAATGGTTTCCTTCTGCCGGCAGTTGTACCCAGGGCATTGCCTTGAAAACTAACAATGCACCTTTTTGATGCAGCGTTATTTGCAACTCTTTGTTGACTTTGCTAATCAAGCTCACTTCTAAGTCTTTGAAAACAGGGCTAATCAAAGGCACAGGGCTCCCTGGACACGGCAGCCACTTCAGGCGAGGTAACCCCTTGGGGACCAGGCACTTTTGGTTGCTGGGCTGTTAAGGGCTCCATCGGGAGCTGGTGGCTGTGCTGAGCATCCAAGGTTAAGGAGGCAGTTGACTGCCATCCCTCCGTGCCAGCTGAGCCGAGGCAGTGCCACACGGCCATCAATAGGGCAAGGCTTTGCTGTCTGGCCCTTCTCCCTTGCTGTGTGCCCATGGCCGGGCACCTGGCTCTGCCAGGTCTGTGACAGTCACCAGTTCATGGGGGAGCATGGAGATCACCACTCTCAGCAGCATGAGGGCTACTGCAGCCATCACCAAATTGCCTTGCTGAGCTGGCCCTATAATGAGGGGCTCCAAATTCTCCATGCTAGTGTCACCATCCCGTGACTCAGAGCTGAGACCAAGGCTGAGTCCTTACTCTGCACAGTTCCCCACTCCATGTTTTGTTCTGCATTTCCCACAAAGGAGCATGATTTTTCTTCCATCAGGCTGTGCAAGACTAGCCAGTGTGCGCATCTAAACCCTCTTCAGCTCCCTGCTGCAGTCGTAGTTTTCATTCCTTTCTGGCTTTTTCAGTATTCTGTAGGGTAGAGCTAAGCTAAGTCCAATTCAGAAAAGGTTTTTTTTTTGTTTGTTTGTTGTTTCTTTTTAACTGTTTTTTGTAGACTGGTACATCACAAAGACACTTCAATCAATATTTCCCCTAAGATGCAATAGTAAGATATCTCATTTCCAACTGCTGGGTTTATTCCAATGGTGCTCTGTCACTGGTTGCCCAGAACAGTGGCAGCCCCTCTCTGTCATTCACGGTGGTGCCTTGAAAGCAGCCAGGCCAGGCTCTCCATGCAGAACCCCTCCAGCACATACTCTCAATTTGCATACTGTATTTGCCAAGAGTTATTAGTGTTGATCGGTGGTTAAATAATCTGCCCTTTCCATTTCAGGAGGCCTGTCAGGACTCACCTTTGCATAGGCTTTACTTAAATGGGAGCTTTGTGACACACTGGAAAAGGATTTTCATTAGGGAGCCTTTTCCTCAATATTGAAACAGCTACAAATACAAAACACCATCTCTGACATCACAAGTCTGCCATGCATGTTGACATCTCTACATCCTTAGCACACTGAAATGGCTGCAGCCACAAAGCAGTAGAGACCAGGCTGCAGGCCTGAGAGGACCTGATGTGGGACATGGTGCTAAGGACAGATCCCACATCCTGCCGGGGAGGTGGTGGAGTCACCGTCCCTGGAGGTGTTCAAGAATCGTATGGATGTGGCACTGAGGGACATGGGCAGTGGGCATGGTGTGATGGGCTGCTGGTTGGACTAATGATCTTAGTGGTCTTTTCCAACCTTAAAATAAAGTTATCTTCTGATAGAGAAGGGATCATCCTTGCAGGAGGGGTGGCTGTGACTCACACAGAAACAGTAGGAACAGCAGGAAGGGGTCAGAACCACATTTGGTCTCATGGTTAGGCAACACCTCTGGAAACTGGAGCCAGGAAAAAATAACTTGAGGGCTGAGAGGAGCATTGCAATGACCAGCTGCTTCCTGCACAAGCAATTATGCCCAGTGCCTTGAACATTGCTAAAAGAGCCAGAAAGGAATGAAAAGTACGGATGCAGCAGGGAACTGAAGAAAGGCTTGATATGCAAGCGAGATAGTCTTGAACAGAATGATAGGAAAAAAAAAAAAATCATGCTGCTTCATGGGAAATGACCTTCACTGTCAGAAGCAAGGGAGCCAACATGCACTCTGGAGGGACACCCTGCATCCCCTCTTCCTCCTGTCCACAGGTTTTGAGCAGCTGCTGAACTATGGGAGCTTTTCCCACACTTTCCACTGAGCATGGGATGAGGCACGCTGTTACCACTATCCCCAGAATCTCCACTGTCCCCAGATGCAAGAAGTTAGAATGGATTAATTGATTTGTGCGGTAGGTTTTCCTGCTCAGTTATTGGCAGGTTTGTTAATGGATCACTATTTAAATGATTCTAATATTTTAAATTACATCTTATTTCATAGATGCACATTAATTTTTAAAAAAAGCACCCTTTGCATCTATTAACATATTAAGGAGAAAATAAAACATCCAGGTTGATATAATGTACAGTGTGGCATTACTCTGGGTGCTTCCTAAGCTAGGGAAATCTTATTTGTTTAATAATAAGTTAGTCATGAATATGCAAATCTGCTTCTGTGCAGTACCTCACTGCTGTCACTATTAATGAGCTGCAAATTAATGTGACAACAAAAGGAAAATCTATTTAGTGGCAGAATTGCACTTCATACCTGGCTCAAGAGAGCAACCAGCCACCGGCACTTCGGTCTGCTGGAGCAAAATGTGCACGCAGTGTGGAGGTTTCTTTCTGGGCTGGCAAACCAGACGTAACCACACAGTGCCTTCACTCCAGCCCTAAGGCAGAAGGCAGCATTGCTGGCAGTGCTTCAGCACACACCTAGCCTGCGGGAGGGTGCAATGTGCAAGCAAGGTGAAATGAGTGCAAAGCACTCTGAGAGGTGAAATGCGTAATTAGGAAGACCTGGGTGGGACAGTTAGATTGCTTGAAAAAGCCTCATCTTCACATGTGTTTGGGGATTTTTTCACCTACATGTTCACAGAGCTAGATTTGTTGGATTCCAGTCACTTTCTTCTCCTGAATCTCCTCTTGGCAGAAATGCAGTGGTGACTGAGAAAGGAACTAATATACCTCTTCATGACTGTGACATTCAGCTCACGCTTTGTGTAGTGGTGCCAAGCCTGCTCCTACCAACACAAGACCCACAAAGAACTGCAAATGCTATGCACTGCAAGCAATGCGAAACGGAAGTGCTATTTTTCAGTTAGTTTCTGAACAAGTTTAAAGCAGCAATGTGGGCTTTTTTTCCTGCGTGAACAAAGTAACAAACCTGAATGTCTAACAGCAGTCCTGCACACAGAGCCTGGGAATGGCAGCTGCCTGCGTTCGCTGCTCCCTGACACCTTGTTCCCTTTAATGCACAAGCCATGGATCCCACCTATGGGTTTAGCACAGAAACAAAGGGAGAAGCCAGCTTCAAGCTGTTTCTGGGGGTGAGTCTGGCTGCTGGGAGCAGATCTGATATTATTTCCATTCTGCTCCCATGATCCCGCAAACCAAAGGCCACACTGAGCTTCTACTGGGTGCCTGGGCTCAGCCTTTGGGGGATTGCTCCACAAAGAGTTATGTGGGTTATTTAGCCTAAAGGGGACGCTTCCCAGCAGAGCCCAGTCCTCTGGCTGAGGCAAGGAGGAGGAGTTCATACCCCGAGGCCCGGGTACCCAGGGAAGCCTTCCTGCAAGGCCCGCAGGCCTGGCTAGTCTCCTCTGCTCTCCCAAGCACGCCGCCATTACAAAAAAGCACACCCCAAGGATAAAATGGTCACGTTACATCAAGGGACTTCACTGAGGTCAGGTGTCCCTGCCATTACCCTATTTTTAGCGTGCAGGCGTGCCTGCATGACAGCAGCGTGCGGCTGTTACTGTATTTGAGCACAGTGCCGAGTGTCAGCATGGAGGAGGCCCAACTGTACTGGGCATGGAGAGCACATAGAGCTGACTGAGGGGAGATGCTCAGGAGGACATCTCAGGATCCCGAGGAGCCGGTCAAAATACGCAATGTGCCCATATCCTGCTAGCCTGCAGGGCAGGGGGGAGAAGAGGGGCCTGCCATGCAACCCTGAAGCACTGCAGGGCCTGTCCAAGCCCTACAAGCCCCACTGTTTCGATGGCAATTCCTGAGCTATATGACAGCGAGCTTCTGTTCCCTGAAAAATTCTCCCTTTGGTTACCCCAAAGTGTGCTCACAGCCTTAGCGCTTTGTATTAAAACTAAATGATTTACCCTAGTACTATTTTCCTCCCCTCTGCAGACACCACTGAAAATTCAGTCAATTCAACTTAAAAAGATGACAAAGGAGGAAAAATAATTGAACCTATTCACAATTCTTCAACTAAAAGGCAATGCAGAAAGTATTGTGAACGCTGCTTTTAAGCCTCTGTCCCATAAAGGGCTCCCAATGTTTTCTCGTAACCTTGAATTTAGAAAGTCAATGTAGATTCTACCTCCGATTTCACGAACCGCTCTCGAGCACCTGTGCCAGCTCAGCTCTGCTCTGCAGGAAATACACGTAGAGGCTCCTTTCATAAACATTATTAAGTCAGAGCTCGTTTCACAATCATGCACAGAATTAATGGGAGTCACTTTAGCATCTTCATTTCTCAACAGTTTTATTGCCTTTAAGAAAATTTTTGTAAAATATAAATACAAAGGCAGGAGATTTACTTACAAAGTTAAAACACAGATCTCAAACATAAACACACAATTCAGAAAATTTAGTTTATGTACAGTTTCAAGCAACTTCAACATATGTTAGTTTTTCAATATTTTACAAGGTACAGAAAAAATAGTTCAAAGTCTTCTTTAAATAAAGAGCATAAAATGTTTAAACATATATAAACAATCCGGTTTGATGTGTGAAAACTAAATTTCACAGCTTTTAAATTAGGATATAAAAGTTCTTACAATTAGTTGATGCGTATGGATATGGTTTAATTTATATTACAAACTATTGAATTATATTCAATAGTGCTTACCTGGCCAAAGCAGGTAATTCTGTAAACAAAAAAACAAAAATAATATCACCAAGTGCCTTACCGAATCCTATCTCCCAAACAAGCCACATGACTTTGATCACATCACCTATAAAAAGTATGTTCTGTGTAATCAGTGCTTTGTATGAAACAAAGTCAATGTGTGGGTGTGTTCTCTAAAAAAAAAAAAAATGTTCCAAGTAATAACAAACTTATCCCAAAGCCTGTGTGCATTTAAAGAAACATTATATAACAATTTTGTAAAAACTGACTGAAGTTAAAAAAAAATTCTTCCAAAATCCATCCAACTGGAATTCAGATCTCTTATATAAAGGAAAGATATTTTCATATTTAATAGTGTCCTTTCTTTACAGAAACAATTGCATTTGAACACATATACATAAAGAAGTAACTGTATATAGCACTGTACATTAAACGGCCTGTTGGTTCACCAAAGGATGTCGAAGGGAGGGTCCTCATGTGGATGCAACCAATGAAGCGAGGAGCCCAGCAAAGTCTTGAGTTCGCTTGTAAACTCTACCAAGTCCAACAGCTCTTTGCTTTCTGGGTTAAACGCTTCAAGGTCCGTAGCACAAGCGAACAACTGGCTGAGAGAAGTCTGTTTGTAAAACTCTGCCTCTGTGATGGTGACGACTTCCAGATTGGGGAAGTTGCAGCGGAAGATGCGAGACGACATTTTTAGCCTCTTTACCACGTCTGAGAGCAAGAGCCAGTTTCGCGGTCTGTGGAGGCAAAGGAAAAAAAGGTTCCAGCAACTGACATGAAGCTACTCAGCCCTCCACCGCTCCACTGCTGTGTGACAGAACCCTGCCCTCCCCACACAAACAAATCACCCCCTCCAAGAGCTTTGCCCTGGGGCTCACACACCGTGGATGCAGGTGCTGGAACCTGCAAACCTGAGGCTTGTGAGCACGTGTGCCAGCAGTCGTACCAACGTCTCAAACTTTCACCAGTCTGAGCCTGGCAGCAAGTCAGGGGACAGCCAACAGTTAGAACCCGAGTTTCAGCATCTCTGACTTCCAGAGATGTCGATACTGAATACAAGCCATTGGAGGGTTATTTTTCAGATTAAGAAGACAATTCTTTAATTTAATCTTCCTACTTTTCTCCTCAGAAAACTTGAGTTACATCAATCACCCAAGTAATGAGAACATGCTAAAACCTGCCCTCCTGCATGATTAGTATTTAGAACTACTTTTCCCACAGCTGTCATTAAAATGGTTCAAATGACAAATGGTAGCTGTTTACTAAGCTAATATCTTGAATATAACAGAGAATAAAACTTTTCAGGTCTTTGCTTATTGTTATTATCGTAGTATCTTCTGTAAGGTGTTTGATCTCATTCAGAGTTTAAACAAGTTCTGCTGCAGCACCTAGAACAGCAGTAGTGCTGTCGTGTTGACGATCCCGAAAGTATGTCCGCTCAGCAAAGCAGAATTTATTCATTAAATAAAATTAAGAACACTTTACAGACATCAATGCCAATTTAAAGGACTAGAACTGCTTGCATTTGGGGATGTTATACCAGGTGTCTGTCTGGAATGTGGGGAGGAATTTGTGTTCAAATGTCATTCACTCTGCTATGCAGCGGAGATGAGCTGCTGCCAACCCAAGCCCAAAACCTGTATGTGTTCTTACCCCTGAGAGAGACACACTTGTATGTTGTAACATGGCAAGGGAGGCTCATCTGAAAATTCAAACTCAAACACATCGCTAAAGCCATCTTCGTCTTCCTCACCCGGCCCAGGGGGGTTTGCCAAGACATCAAATCCGGATTCATCTTTCGGATCTAAATAAAATTGAATAGAGACCAAGTGAACATTTAAGAGACCATTACAAATCTTGCTTCCCTTCCAATAATGTGATCTGTACAAAAAATTGGTTTGCTTCCTTCCTAACTTGCTCTGCCACAAAAACAAGCCAGCCTCCACTCCCACCTGCTGCATGCTTTGGAAGTCTCCACATACAAAGAGATAAAGGGTAACATTTGCTTACCACACACAGAGCTTCCATAGAAGTCCCAGTACAAACCAGGGTCATCAACACTTCGACCTTGCAGGTCGGTTAAATACTCTGGAGAGGAAAAAACAACAACAAAAACATACTGATGAGAACAAAAAGCTGGCAAGTTTAGCAGACCGTGTGTCATACAGAGTCCCACCATGCATACTTCAAGCCTTCCACCAGAACAAACACAGCATATTCCTGATGCACACGCTACGGAAGACATCATGTACATGCCATCCTCAAAATACACCTGGAATTTGCTTCTCCCTGCATCCCTTCTCCCATCACATGAAACTATGGCCACATATAACCATATGACATCACATAACCACTCTGGGTCTGACAGAGATGGACCTGACCTCAAGCTGCAGTAGCTGATAGTGACCTTTTATTTCTGTGAAATGTAGGATTTGCCATGCTTTTTGGCCTGCAGTTACTCTGGACATGGATTGGGGGTGAAACAGTGGCCACAAAGAAACTGATGTAAAAAGCTTTTCCCTACAGCTATGTTTAGGAGACCAAAGTATGCAGACATAACTTGCGAGATTTGAACACTGAGTTGGTAAACACTGGGATTCAAGACACCAAGAAGTCTACAGTACCGGTATTCTGACACACCTATGTGTTCTCTATGCTGATACATGGACGAGTGCTTAAACTCACTGACTGTGAGTACTGGAAACTCTTCCAGAGGTGAGGTTAGTAGGGAAAACAAGTGTCTTTAATCAGAATGAATGGGAAAACTCTAAAAGTATGTTAGAACATGGACACATGTTTGAAGAGAAGAATGTAGGCATAATTTTATGAGATACAGAATGAAGCAGAACTTGCAAAACGTAATATATGGGGAAAAAAGAAAGATCATGGGAAACTTGGCTGTGCTTTTGCACACAGAGGGAAGCTCTGCAAGTCCCCTTCCAGGAAGCAAGGAGTAGGACTTTTTGGGGTTGAAACATCACCCCATGGCCATCTGCACCAAGAAGCCACCCACCTGTGAGGAAGGTCTCCATCAGCTCGCTGTGGGTCATCTTCACAATGGTCCTCCCCGAGTACGTCGCAAGCGTTGGGTCAGCACCATAAGACAGTAACAGGCGGACAATTTCTAAGTGATCATTTTCTACTGCATCATGGATAGGCCTAGGGAGAAGGAAAAAAAAAAAGATTGCGGCGTTACACTTTGACTCAAGAATTATGCAAATGTATTTGAAAAGAAACTTCTGACTTCAGACCAAAGTTATTTATAGCGAATAACACTATTAATACAGCTGTCAATCGTCTCATTGTCAGTTTCACTCGCACAGCGCTCCTTCCCCTCTCGGTTTTTCACAGTCACACTGCTCAGGGCAGGCATTTCTGTTGCAGCTATTCATGCCTTACGCATTTTGAGGGCCAGTACAATAATTACAGCCCTGTAACAGAAAGCAGGAGTTTGCACGATGCCTCAAAAACATCGTTTTGCTGCAAGTCACTCTGCCACTCCAAATCTCTGCCCATTTAGCAGCGTGTTGCGCAGCACAGGCCCATTCAGCCTGCCTTTAAAATTTATTATACGTAACGGAGAGCAGTCTGGAAGCAGAACCTATCGTCCCCTGACTAATGAAGACGTGCTAAATCCCATCATTTCCCAGGACAGCGAGGAGCAGGGAACGGAACACAGCCAAGCCCAGGGGCGAGCAGCCACAGCAACTGTGCTTCTCTCCCTCCCTTCAGGCTGCTGAGCAGAAACGCGGCTGCCCCTGGCAGATCACAAGTCTAGAGAGAGAAGAACGGCTGCAGCCAGCACCGCGTGCTGCCTGCCTGCAAAACTCGCCAAGCCGCATCACAAGGAAACCTCATCTGGAAGTGGAGCAAGCGAAGCCCTCGGCTCTGTGTGCCAAGTGGTGCTGGCTGCTCACCAGGGCCGAGCCCCCCACCACACGTGGCAGCATCCCTGCTATGTGAGCACTGCATTGGTATGGGCTGGTGGCCAGGGAGTGAGCGGGGATTGGTGGCTGCGCAAAACAGTGAGGGGCCAGGGCGCAGAAGGGGCAGAAGGGGACAGCCGCTGCCTTCACATCTACTGCGGAGTGGGGCTGGTGGGAGGGAGCTTTGAGATGCAGCATCTCGCAAAGAAATACGTTCCAGGTGTGCTTATTCCAAGTGCTTTCCAGTAGGCTGTGATTTAGGATGATTAACACTGGGGACACGAAGCACTCACACTTGCTCCCACCTCACTGGAAAGCTGTGCGCAGTTCTGCTGTTAACATGCACACGCTACACTGACATTAAGAGGTGAACACAGAGAGTGTGGAGCTCATTCCCTACAGAGAGAGGGCTCACTCCATGCCAAGGGTCAGAGCACCCCTCATCAATCTTTCCAACATCACACTGAAACAACACGATGCCCTGCGAAAGATGATGTCGCACTGCCTTGCACCCCAGGCAGCCTCCCCTCAACACTCAGCGCGTGTGCAGCAGCAACACTCACCAACACCAAAACACTACCATCCCCATTGGCACCCATGCCAAAAAACCTGGCAGGGCACAGGGAAGGGTGCACGCAATGTTCCAACACTGAGTACATTTCTATCCCCTACTCACTCACGTTACTGCAGTTTTTAATGGTGAACTGTTTTCCATTTTATTTCAGAATTAGGATTTTCTGGTTTCATTCGGAATGGGGGAAGGACTGTGGGTTTACTGGTTTGTGGGTTTTCTTGTTTGTTGTTTGTTGTCTTTTTTTTTTTTTTTTTTTTTTTTTAAAACTGACTTACCTAAGTGGCTTTAGAAGCAGTAATGAATTCAAGATGATTGCTTAACTTATTAAAAACAGCGTCTCAATCGCTGCCCAGTGTTTCCACAGATTTAACAACACCCGGCCAAGTTTATTAAAGAAGAAAACCCTGGGAGGGAGCCTCTCTCCCCTCTGTACAGCTGAGCAGGGTGCTGCAACCGGGCAGCAGTAGGGCAGGCAGTGGGATGGAGCAGCCCCATCTCTGCCACCCACAGAGCAGCCTGGCACAACCTGCACTTTATGAAGGCTATGAGAAGGAAAGGTGCAGCAAGGTCGTGCAGAAGGAGGAAGAACGATAAATGGAAGGAAGCGAAGGAAGGAAAGAAAACGTTGGCAGGGAGAAAAAAAGGAGAGATTCACGCAGATAAGGCAGTAACGGGGCACTGACAGGATTGTTTATTGCTAGAACAGCTTTTTGGCAGGTTCACTGGTGGGATCATGTGAAGGATACTCTCATTTGCTTCTCCCATCAGGGCAGGCAAAGGAAGGAATGTTTCTCCATCTTGACGGGGCATAGCACCCTATTTGTAGGATGCAGAAGTGAGTGCTGGAGCTAGCAACTTTCTGACATGAGAAAAAGATCCCTGTGAGTCCTCTCCTGCTCTCCTTTGTCCATATAATCTTTTCTGCCCTGAGCACTGAGGAAATAAACACTCTCTACCCCTAATAGTACCGTTAACAGCAGTACAGTTTGTTTTTAAAACATACCCTTCAAAAAGGCCCCAGAAGGGTCTGGGGACATTCAAGAGCAGCAACATCTTACAGCAGATGCGCATCTCAGCCACTCTGATGTACCATCCAACCCTTATTACTATTTTTACTGCTCCTCGAGTCAGGAAAACATTTCGTTGGGGGTTTATCATTCCACCACCAAAATTATAAACTATTTAGACCAGCCAGGGTTTGCTTGCAGCCTTCCAGGCACCATCCAGATTTCCTCACTGCAGCAAGAGGCTTCGTTACTCCTACCAAACCAACCAGAGGGCATGGAGAGAGCCACCTCAGCACGTTGCCTGCTGGCAACAGCTCAGCATCCCCCCAGCATACATTTAGGGAAAAGGAGGCAAAACACTGTAGCCTGTTTCCCTACATAGGGAAGCACAGCAGCACAGACCCAAGTGTCAGGAACTGGAACCAAACCGAGCCCCCCTGACACACTGACCAATGGTGACACTGCGGGCTCACGCTGGCTGCCAGAGCAGCATGCTGAATGAGCTCACTATTGCTGCCCAGGGACTCAAGAGCTCCCAGAGCGACCAAAAATACCTCTGGCTGATGAGTGGACTGGGGAGGTGGTGGAGGGGACAACGAAGCACATTCAGTGCAGTTACAGAACCAGGGGTGGGGTGTTAAGTCTTTGATGATGGGGTTTCTTTTTCTTGTTTGTTTGTTTTTAAGACATAAATATCTTTCCAAGGGGGCAACACATCCATGAATCTAGCCATAGCCGTCCCTGTTCACCGCAGGGAAGTTGGTTTAGATGGCCTTTAAAGGTCCCTTCCAGCTCAAACAATTCTATGAATCTGCAAATTGGAATCTGAAAAGCAACAAAGTTGAGAAAGATTGACACTGCTTTTCTCCCAAAAGTTCCAAGGATGAGAACTGGTTCAGGCTTCAAGATCAAAATGCCATTTGTCTTATGAATGCCAGGAGCTGCTCTGGGGAGATGGACAAGGCTGGCCCAATTGAAAGCAGAGGCAGCACTGCTCAGGCACTCCCCACCAAAGCCTCTGCTCTCAGTTCTGTTAGTTGTCGCACTGCAGTATCAGGCTTGCATGCACCTGGCATTTACACCGTCCACAAGGCACAATCTCAAAAAACACTAAGCCTGCCACCAGAAAGCAGAGGGTGGCACAAGTTGAGCTCTGACAGCACATCCAGGATCAGACCATTACTACATTCACTCCTAAAGCACATTTTCCCCAAACCAACTTTCACACAAGCCAAGTTTGTTCCTGGAAGATCAACTCCACCTTTGAACTGAAACCCAATCCACATTTCCAGGTGGCAGTGACAGCACAGCTCCGGGTGGTTTGCTATCTGAGTTATTCCATCAGTGGGACAAACAGCTTTGGGATCCCTTTAACGGGGCGCTGGGTGCCCCTGGGGGGCTCCTCCAACCGCTGCCTTGGGGCAGCCATCGGGGTCCTGATGAACCAACCCCACAGCCCAACTTTTGTTCTGCAGACTCCTCCCTTCCCCAGCTAATGCATGAAGAGCTTAAAAACAAGGCATGCTTAGTCATGCTGATTTTCCCTCCCCGGCTATTGGGATGGTGATGGCAAACGTGATAAACAATTTAAGATAACAAGCAGCAGGAGTCTGGCAGAATACAAAGCGATCTGCCCCCAACATGAATATCTGCCATCAAGTACTGCATATTCGGGGGAAAAGTTATCCCAAGGTCAGCCCCGCAGAGGTAGCCAAAGGCAGGCGAAGGGGTAGCGAAGGACTTTCCATTAGGAGACGCACCAGGAGCTTAGAAAAGATGCCGAGCCACATCCTCTACATCCACAAAGCAAAATGGAAAACACAAAACAAAACCAATCTCAGTATCTATTCTGTGAATACCCCTACAATTCTCTTAAGGGAAACAAAAGCCAGCACTGGCACTAAAAAAATCAATCCAAAATATGCAACGTGCAGATAATACGGTTTAATAGCTAAGCAAAACAACATTTTTATATAGCACATATAGGGCTTGCACACCCAATCACTGCAAAAGCCTGAAGTGCTCTTAAAAGTAACACCACTAACAAGGCAAAGACCACTCTTTTGGCACAATTCAAAGGACCTGGAGCACAGACAAATGGAGCTGCAGCTCAAGTATCATTCCTTCCTGCCCTGCAGCTGGGGATTTCACAAACTCTTAAAAAAAAAAAAAAAAACTTGTTAAAATTCCCAGGAGAAAAAAACAACCCACACTGGACTGAATTTGAGGCACAACAATTCCAGCACTTCATCACCCTGAGTGCCTAAGGCCTGGCCCCAAAGACAAGGGGCAGAGCACACTGCAACCCTAGGGGCTTCACACAAGCTTGGGGGCAGAAGGCAGAGGGACAAGGCACATCCCCATGTGGCCATCACGGTGCTGGGTGCTGCTCACCTGGTTCCATCCTGTGCGCTGCAGTTGACATCAGCTCCGTACTCAAGGAGGTGCCGCACGATGCTCAGCCAGCCCCTGGCACAGGCCTCATGCAGGGCACAGTAACCCGCGTTGTCACGGTGGTTGACATCGCAGACCTTGTTTTCCAGACAGTACAGCACCACTTCCTGGAAAGAGCAGAGGACGAAAAACAGACACACTGAGTTATTTGTCACTGCACGGGCTTCTCTTCTCTAAAGAAAAAGATTATGGAGGAGACAACAAACACAATCGCTATGATAATTCCATGTGTGGGGCTGGGAGCAATGCTTTGGCCCTTACACTTGCACTTCTGACTGCAGGATTCTGCATGTGTAACAGCATCGTGGCTGACATCAGTTGGGATTGTAAAAGGAAAAAGCACGTGACCCGATGCAAAACACATTTAACATATAAAGGACAGTTTACTATCAGGAAACAAAAAAGCCTGGCTCTATCATCACCAGGGAAATCCCATCTTCACGCACACTGATTCCTGGGTGGAACCCAAGCTTGGCACCAGCTCCGAACAGCCAACCCAGTGCTGTACACTCAGCACCATTCGTCCTGCAGTTCGTGCACCACAGTGGAGTCCAACCAAAGATTTGGGGTGATGCAAGTCTTCCTCTATTTGTGCAAAAAAACCCCAAGCCAATCTGGACAGACTCGAGAAGAGCTTTTCAGTATCTGAAGGGGAGCTATAAGAAGGAAGGAGACAGACTCCTTAGCACAGCCTGTTGTGATAGGATACAAGGAAATGGTTTCCAATTAAAAGGGGAGATTTAGACCAGATATAAGGAAGAAGTTTTTTATAATAGGAGTGGTGAGGCACTGGCACAGGTTGCCCAGAGAGGCAGTGGAAGCCCCATTCCTGGAGACACTCAAGGTCAGGCTGCACGGGGCTCTGAGCACCCTGATGTAGCTGCAGGTGTCCCTGTTCATTGCAGGGGAGTTGGACCTAGACGGCCTTTTAGGGCCTCTTCCAATTCAAACAATTCTATGATTCAGTGCTTCTATGCTTTCTAAGCAATGCTATAGGTACACACACAGCAAAATGAAAGCACTGATTGTGCATTTGCTGCTCCCAAGAACTACAAAGTACAGCAAGGGTCAGGGGGGCCCTCTGCTCTGTCAAAAGACAAGAATTCAGCGAACACTACGCACAACGCAGATATTCCCCCTGGCTTCAAATCCAGCGGAAAGCCCACAATCAGCCGTGCTCCCAGCATCCCTGACCTGGGGACTGGTATCCTGGATACAGCATGGAGCCATGCTTCTCACAGGCCCACACCAACCAGCCTGAGCACAGAGCAGCCAGAAGCCATCCCACCTCCAGTCTTGGCCACCATCATCCCACTCATCGCCCCCAGGGCCAAGAACCAGCCCAGAGAGGAGGATGCTCTCACCTCGTGCTTTCCCAAGGAAGACTGGTGTGAAATTATACCCTGAAGGCATGACTTTTCCTGCACACCAGGCCTCCCTGCTGGGCACACAACGGATGGATGGCTGCAGGCAGCAGAAGCCTGGCCGCGCTCAGTGCCACTTTTAGCACGCAGTTACCATTTAAAATAGCTTTTGCAGCCCAGAATAAGAAAAGGGCCTTTCAACTATTTCTGCAGAAGGAAAAGGCTCGTTTCAGGGCAGAGGACCCACCGCTGGCCAAAAACGCTAATTCTGTTGGGCAATTCTACATTAAGAGGCTATAAGAAGAATGCCATTAACCACAAAATGTAACCATAAAGCCCATAAAACTCTACATTGTTAATTAATTAAATGCCTCATTAACTTTTTCTTAACATGATTTATTCAATTCACAAAAAAATTAGCCATCGGTGCCGAATGTGGGGACATGTGGTGTTACAAACATGCTTTGGGTTCCACGAGCATCTCTCACTAACACTGGAGGAAGGCCATGAAAATGCAATAGGAAAGCTCAATGCCTGTGTGGGTGCTCCGCTCCGCTCCTAGCCGAAGTACAGACAGACCCACGGAACGGAGCGGACATGACAACCTGTGGTGCTCGGCACGGGGTTGGGCCCCAAGGCAATTCCCAGTGTCAGCGGAGAGAGCCCACCAGAGCCTTTGCCCCGCCTACACCACACATTTAACTGCCTTCCCAGATGGGACTTATTCCCTAATCTACCAGAGAACATCCCAAGTCCAAGCACGGACTAAAAAGCATTGAGCAAGCACACGGACGGGCAGCCTTTCTCTCCCGTCGCATTCATTACAGAAGCCGCTTGTAATTTTTTTCCGAAAAGCCTTTATGCTCCCTGTAATTCCCCCTCCTCTTTCCCCCCTCCGCAAACAGTAAATTACAGTTTTAAGACTACTATTATCTCAAGTCATTTGTTTCAAATGGTGAAAACGTAATGGATTCAAGCACGACCGCAGGCTGATGCGCAGGGCCTGGCGCAGACTCCAACCAAGGAAGCGCACGGCTCTCCTGCAGCCCCGGGTTAGCTCTGAGCACAGCGATGTGCCTTTGAATGAGCCACGGCCGCCCCTCGGCACCACCAGCTCTGCTGCTCACGGGGACGGCAGAGAACAAGCGCCTCCAGCTGCCTCAGGTCACACGCTAGCAAATGAGCTTGACCCAACAGCTTTTTTTTTTTTTTTTTTTTTTTTTGGAACTTCTTGACCACTGCAATTTTTCCAGGGGATTCAGTTTCCTACTGAGCGCAGCAGCGCAGCTGCTGGTTAGCAAACAGGCCAGACATAGAGCTCCCACAGCTGCTCCAACTACCGCAGCCATCCCCGCTAATAGCCACAGGGCTCTTCCCCTGCTGTTCTCCTGGGGAGATCCAGCGCAGCCGCCCTCTGACAGAAAATGAAAACCCCACCCAAACACAGGTCCGCTCAAGGCCTTCGGATCCTTCACCCTGGCTGCTGGCTGCAGCCATCCCGATAAGGGCTGCAGCCAGCTCCTGCTATCAGCAAAGCAGACAGAAACTCCTCAGCCCCTGCTTGAGCAGGGCCTTGGCCCATCACAGATTTTTTTAGAAGCTCCCACTGACCTGAGTGGAGCACAGAAAGCAAAGTGCCTGGTGTGCCGTGGCAGCTCACTGTGCAACTGAGCGCTTGTCTCTGCAGATGCCAAGCAGGAAGAAAATACCCACTCAAACCTAACAGCACACACTGCAATATATTTTGGCTTTGGATCCATGGGAAATTTTAGATCTTAAATAATTTAAATGATGAAGATTGCCATAGTAACATTGTAGCAACTACTGCTTCTCCTCCCAGCTAGAAGTGCCCCACGCTGGAAGCAGTTGTGCACAGGACACACGCCACAGAACCACAGAATCATAAAAACTAGAAAAGACCTCTAAGATCACCCAGTCCAACCTCTAAGATCAACCAGCCCATCACACCATGCCCACTGCCCATGTCCCTCAGTGCCACATCCACACAGCTCTTGAACACCTCCTGGGACAGCAATTCCACAACCTCCCTGAGCAGCCTGTGCCACTACCTCACCACTCTTTCTGAGAAGAAATTGTTCCTAATATCCAACTTGAACCAATCCTGGCACAAATTGAGACCATTCCCTCTCGTCCTACTTGGGAGAAGAGGCTGATCCCCACCTCACCACATCCTTCTTTCAGGTGGCTGCAGAGAGTGGTAGGGTCTCCCCTGAGCCTCCTCTTCTTCAGACTGAACAATCCCAGCTCCCTCAGCCGCTCCTTGTAAGACTTGTGCTCTAGACCCCTCACAGTTTCACTGCCCTTCTTGGAACGCACTTGGAGGACCCAGTGTCTTTCTTGCAGTGTGGGGCCCAACCTCCTGCCTGCCCTCTCCCAGAGCTGCAGGCCTCCCTCCAGCCCCGGCCACACAGAGGCCATGCTCAGGCTCCAACAAGCCCTTAAGTTCTGTTGATGCTCAGACTGATACCACCAGTGGTGATATTGAGGCTGTCCCTTCACCAGCCACACTGAGGCCAGGAATTGCATGCTGCTGTGCAAGGCCCGGCACTGCATGACAATACCTCACATGTATACCCAAATACAAGTGTCCTGAGCAGCTGAGCCACTGAGTGCATCACCTTCCGATTTCCATAGCTCCAGGGAGCTGCTCTGTGAGCAGGAGCAGCACTGGGAAGCCCCAGGCCGCCGGCACAATGTGCATGTAGCGCTCCCTCGGTACATCTGAGCATGCAGGAGGACACTGAGTGCTGTGGCACACACCCATCGCTCCTTGGAGAAAAGACGGAAAAACAAAAGCCCGCTTCTAAACCACCCGCTCCTCAGCCAGGGACAAAGGCAAAAATGACATGGCTCATTAGAGATCACCTAAAAAAAAAAAGCCCTGGGTTCTGTTTGCAGATGGTTCGCATTTAGGCGGAAGCCAGGGCTGCTAATAGATCTTCACCCCGCGCTTGCAGCCCTCCCTGCGGGAGGAGGGAGAGGTTCCCGCAGCGCACCAGGCTCCCACCCATCCTACTGGAACACCCTCGGGCGCAGGCTCACCTCATAGCCCAGGCGGGCTGCTCGCTGCAGCAGGGTCTCGCCCGCGTTCTTGTTGACGATGAGGCGGCGGGCCTCGGGCGGCATGGGCCGGCTGGGGGGGGGTTCGGGAGGGGGGCTGGCCACCTGTAACGCGGCAGGCTGGGGGGGCGGCGGGGCGGGCTGCAGCCGCTCATACAGCTTCTGCTCGTAAGGCTTGGCAGGCGAAGAGTCGCAGTCTGAAGTGGGCTCCGTGCGTTTCCTCACCTTCTTCGGTACCGCCACCTGTCAAAGCCATCACCGTGTTGGGGTTTTGTCTTTTACTTTTCCCTCCCCACTTTTACAATGCAGCACTTTGCCGGCAAAGAATTACATCCTTCTGCTGGCGCTGAATTTTTTTTAAGAAGGCCCTGCAATGGCTTTTAAACACCAGACTCCTCCATCCCCACAACAGCAGCTCAAACGCAGGCAGGGTAAGGAAAGCAAACGTAGAACGTGCAAAGCACGCACAGAAACGCCGGCGCGGAGCACCGCTGCCTGCATGCATACAGTGCAGTCGCTCTGTGCGTTAGCTCTGCACTCAGAGCGCTAGTGGGCAATTAAGGCTAAATAAAGATACCTTATCTTCGGCATTTTCGATATCTGTGGTGTCATCCCCTGTCAGGGATGACCTCCTCCTCCTCTCCTGCAGTGCCAAGTGTTTTGTTTTACACTGACGTTTCCCTGATGGCTTCTCGCACTCGGCGTATTTCTGCAGCAGAGACTCAGGTTGGAAATCCTCCTCTTCGTCTGTGTACAGCCCATCTGTCTTCCGGCTTTCTTTAATTTTCTGCTGTTTGGCAGCCAACCTCGAGGCTGGAGTGCAGCTTGGCTGAGCCTGCCTTTTGCTGTTTGCATTGCTGGATGAAAGGCTCTTCATGTGTGGAGACACTGGGAATACAGGCAAGCCTAAACGGGAAGGAAAGGCATTACACGTTGCATGGCGCGTTAAAAGCAAAACATATTGCTAGCACTTAACACGAGCTCCTTGACTGCTTAAGAGATCTACCAATTACATTTTCAAATCATTAATATTTCAAGCGTGCCGCATTCCAATTGTAAACAGCATCCTGCAACCTAACGTCCGCTAACAGTCGCGACGCCCCGATGCGAAGAGCTGCACTCAGCTCCCTGCCGCCAGCACCCAGCCGGGGAGCGGCTGCTCCTTACCTGGGCTGCCTGCTCCAGGCACCGGGAACCCAGCGCTCCGCACCTGCGCCCTGCCGGGCTGCACTTACAAGGATGGAGCTGGAAGGGGGAGAGGGAGAATGGAGAGTGTGGAGGAGTCTGGTGGGACAGCAGTGAGGGCAGCAAGAGAGGGAGCATCCCTGCAGCGGTTTTAAGTCAGTACAGTAGAGGCCTGCGGCAGGATGCTCGCAAGGACAGGTTGGGTTGGTAGAGGGCTCGTTCTTATGGGCCAAAAGCCACGATGAGAAAGAGTGCAAGCAGGTCTGCAACAAAACAAGGACAGGAAAGCTGACTTTTTATAGCCCAAATTCCCCTCAGGAAGAGAACTGAGATGACCTCAGAACCAAGTCCTTTGCAGAAAGATGCGCTAAGGGCAGCTGGAAAGGAAGGGACACTTCAGCCTGACAATGCCACACCACTGAGAGAAGGTGCAGAAAAAACCCACAGCACTTGAAAGAGGCTCTTCTCACCGAGGAGTCTCTGAAGTAATGCTGCTTTCAGAAGAGAAGAGGTGGCAGGAGCAAACAAGGCACCAGGCTGCTCCCAGAACTGAAACCTTTATTTAAAGAGGCGTGATCCAGAGCCAGCTGGTAACAAAAAATCTAGAATGCTCTCAGAGGGCAACTTCACACTTCTACCTTCCCTTAAATAGAGCTGCAAAGGCAACTTGCAGAAGACTTTCTGGATTGAAGATGAAAACAGAAATCCCTTAGTTCTTTGGAGCCATTTTCTAGAAAAAGATGCACATGGTGGTGTGCCAGCCAGATGTCGGGGAGTTTATGGGACACATGACATGCAGATTGTGCACCAAAATCCAGTGAGCCTCCAGGCTCTGCAGCTGGGCAGGATGCCTTCCAGCTGAGGGCTGAGCCCACCACTGTGGGGCCGTCCTTCCAGCACCACAGACCTTTCTAACCACGATGGGAGAGCAGCAAGAGCAGGCAGGAATATCCCTTTAATATCCATGCAAGTTAAAAAACCCAGCCCCATGAGTGATGTGGCTTGTGGTGAGCTGACTCAGAGCAGGGCCAGCTCCCTGCCCGCAGGCTGCAGGATGCCTCGGCTGCTGCCGGCACCGCGGGCCATGGCTGGAGTGCTGTAGGAGCGTGCCTCCCAGCACGGCCAGCACATGGGAACAGCCACAGAGAGAAAGAGCCAGAGACAGGGTCTGCTCCTGTATTAGAAACACCTGCTTGAGGCCAGAGAGAGAAATTTGAGGACAGGTCCCGGGTGAGAAGGAACATGCAGAAGTCTCCATCCTGGCGTGACCACTACACAGTGAATGCTCTGTTGCACAACAGGGAAAACTTCCCCATCCTGGTGAACTACAGATTCAAAGGCTTACATTTCAGCGAGGCCAGCAAAGTGACCTGAACGGTTTCTAGAACCTCCACACACTGGCCAATGAGGAACAGCTCAGATGGGTTTATGGTTTTATGAGAAGCTTCCAAAACCAGAAGGCTTTTCATAGCCATGGGCGACTGAATCTCAATGCCTCTGAAGCAGGGCATGAATGGCAGCATCTTTTTCTCTTTCCCAAGGTTATGTGTTAAGAGAAGACTGCCACTGCCTTGGGAGGCACTGCGGGGGAAAGCCGAGCATCCTCACACAATGCACCTCCTTGTTAGTGACCCTCGTTTAATCTCTACAAGATATCTCTTTCTGGAAGTACAAAGGAGAGCAGGAGTTGGGCAGGGATGTCTGAGCGGATACCACGCTCACCAAGGCAGCACATAAAGCAAGGGAGGAAGAGTCAAAGCTCCTTTTAAACTATGTCTTGATCTTCTGCTCCATAAATCCTTTTGGAGAATCTTCCCCAACAATAAGCATCAAAGTTTGGGGTTTTCTGCAGTTAGATCATCATAACAAGTAGAAAGATGGGCAAGAAGCTTTAGGACAGAACTGAAGCTGGCAGCTTTGCCTGCGACTGCTTTGGAGATGCCACCCAGGAACACTGTCCCCAGTGTAGGGTGACCTGGCTTCAGTCCTGCCCTTGGTGTAGGACAGCAGGACCCCTTCCTTCTGCTTCTCCCTCTCGAGGGGGTATCAGCAATGCCACCAGCTTGATGGAGCTGCCAGCCCTGGGGGAGCCCAAGCATCTGCCTGGGAGTTGCCCCAACATGGCCTCTCCCCAGGACTGAGCGGAAAGGAGGAGAGAGGGCAGGGAAAGGGGACACTGGGAACACAGTCAGAAACAAAACCAAGGAAATGGGATGCCCCTTCAGGAGGTGACCCCACACGAGAGAGCCTGAGTACCTGGGACCATGGGGCTGAGAGGATACCTGAAGCAAACGGAAGGATGAATGAAGGATGATGAGCCTGGCTCCAGCTCCAAGAAGAAGAGGCAGGGAAGCCCAGCAGCGCGCAGAGTGACGGAGACATTGGGTTCCCAGACACACCGCTGGTAGCTGTCCCAATGCTGCCCAACCCACCAACTCCGATCCCGCACCCAGACTGACAGTCTGCTCCCTCCCTACCTCCCTCGCCCACCACCACCATACACAACCCCATCTCCTCTAGAGACACAAACTCTATCTCCATGTTATCTACGAGAGGGTTATTTAAAGCCAGAAGACACACACACGCACAAACACGTAGTTACACACACATACACAAACACATTTGCTTGTCTGCCAAGTATCAGCTACGGTGCAGCTCGTACAGAGGAGGTGTCAGTGCTTACACAAAGATAGAGAGATAGATACTTTTAAAATAAAGCTCTCGACAGTTCCTTAACATCGGTGGCAGCATGCGTCACTGTAAATGCTAAAGCCAGCGGGTTTCCCTAGTAGTCTCTGCATACCTTGTTCATTGTCACTTGTTTTGAGGGACTCTTCAGACCAACTTCTATTGCTTTTGGCCTCTGACCTTTTCTTGGTGTGCCTTTCTTCTGTGAAGTCTTTGACCTTTGCAGTGGCCTCTGGCTGAACAGCCTCAGCTAAATCTTTCCTGCTTTGCCGGCCCAACTTGCCGGACGGGGATCTCTCTGGTGACACCTGCTGCTCCCATAGTTCCCTAAGATGCTGCAGGTGACGCTGCTTTTTGGGATGGAGCCCTGTTAATTCAATGCACACCTTCAGGTTGGTCACCTCATTACAATTGGGCTCTTCTAAGTGGTTAGAGGAATTGTTTGTCATTTCCCTCTCAGGCCAGTCATCTAATGGAAAAATAACTAAAAATTAATCAAAAGGCCCCCTCAACTTAAAACAAAAGCTACATTTCACTTTCGGGGCATATAGTCTCACCGCACTATGCATTTTAAAGGTTCGCTCATTAAGGGTTACATGCACTACAGTAACTCGCACTGCTGTGGCTAGTGTCCAAGGACTAGTGCTTTACCCGTGTATACCAGGGTTTTTATATATACGTATATATATATACACGTACATATATATACATACATATATATACATATATATAATTTTAAGTGAAATGACAGTGCTCACATTAGTAACTATCAAGTTCAAAAATGGAAACACATTAAGCCAAAGGGATGTTCCTTTCACAAGACATTCCATGAGAGAGACCACAGCAAAATGCCACCTTACCTTTGGAGCTCTTCTTCTTTTTTGCCTTTGATATAAATTCATCCTGCATCTCGTCCACAAAGCCCTCGTTTTGGCTGCCATCGTTTTGCACTCTCTCACCAGAGTGTTTACGCTTCCTGTCCAGACGCGGACATGGATGTTGGCCAATCTCTTCTGTTGGCTGGTCTTCCGCTTTGTCGTATATAGAATGTCTCTCTAAATAACATTTCTCATTTGAGAGATCTTTTTCCTCCAGAGCTTCGAGAAAGTGACCTTGGTTGTTTTCTGCACTAGCAAAGTTACCTAAAAATAAAATAGAATAAAGACGTGGTAAGTGCAAAACAATTCATTGTGAGAAAGCTGAGCTCTCTGATCTCTTCAATGTCACGAGTTAGAGTTTATGAGGCACGCAAGTAAACATGGAATCATACTTCGTAACAGCTCTCTGGTCAGCCTAACCCAGCAGCTTTCTCAACCGCTATGTACAAATCCCCAAAAGTAGGATTCTCACTGTTGTTTACACACCACTTGGAGAAGTACAAAACTCACAATGCTTGTAGCCATAGAAACATCACAATATATTTTTTAAAATAAAGAAACATCTTTACATATCGAAAGCACAGACACTATTCAGCAAGCAACCTCGCCGCCGAGCCTTGCTAAGTAATAACCCAAGCTACACTTTGCAATGACTTTCTTTTCAAAAATACTCTCTGATTATAATAACGCATCATTTTTCCACTAATTCATAATTGTTCCCTAACTTTGCACATCAAAATGCAGATTCTGGCTTAAAAGCATTTGTCCCTTCTTCTGGAGATGTAAGTGGGAAACGGCGCACACACTCTCAGACACAGGAATACCACTAAGAATAGTGATGGTATTTTGCAAAAAGCACTACTTGAATCCAAGGTTATAAAAAGGCTTCCTCACATAAAGCAATCAGACAGACGTGATTCTTATCATTTCCTTTAAAAAAAAAAAAAAATGCACTCACTCAGGGAGGATTTCCAGGGATAGTGACCAGGTGAGCACTGAAAGGCGTGCTAGGATGTGGCCTGGCAAGGTAACACAGAAACACTGTGCTGCCATACTTTCTGTGCCTGGTCCTCTTCCCCAAAATTTGAGGACAGAGTGATTTTAAATGGATGCCTCGGTCCCAGGACTTTCCCCAGGCACCTGTAGCCCCCAACGCAGCCCGAGCGCATCCCTCCTTATCCCCAGAGCTGCAAATTCATGCAGCTCTGCCAACACTCGCTGCTTTCACCATGCCCTTCAAATGCAGAAAGGGCAGACTGGGGGGGTGGGAGGGGAAAGCAATAGCCCCTCCCTAATGAGATTTTTCTTCACTGCAACTTGGAAAAGGCTCCAAGCAGCACGCAGCAGTTTGCAGGCACCAGGAGACACCTCAGAGTTGCTCGACGCCTGCAGGGCTGTTGTGTAAAACAGCAGAAGATATTTGGCCAAGAAAAATCCCAACACAAGCTGACTTTTTCCAGCCACGTGTTGGGATGTTCAAGCCACTCTGCTATCTGGCACCCCCACTTCCCCCAAAAGAAGAATGCGTTTGGAAAGAAGCCGGCAGACACCTCCTAGTGCAGCCCGCACAGGGTCACAGGCAGCAGCAGCCTGTGGAGGCTTTGGTCGCTCTTAATCTTCAGCCTCGCAGGAACCAGCGATCTAATTCCAGCCCGCTGCCACCACAGGCAACCGCCTCCGTATTAATTCCTTCTCTGCCGGAGGAGGGAGGGCGGGCCTGGCACGGGGAGGCAGCGCCGAGACACAAGGCAGAGGGCAGGGACGCCCGATCCGTGCTGGCTGACAGCTCTCCCCCACTGGCACTGCTGGCAGGCTGAGGAGCGGTGACACAGCCAGACCCCTGTGCTCGCTAATCCATGTTGCATAACTGCCCCGCAGAGCTGAGCGGGGCCACTGTGCTGTGTGGGGCTCATCCAAGCTCCCTGTCAAGTGGGTTCCTGCAGCCTGTGAGGAGCACTGCGAGCACCGAGCCAACAGGAGGCCTGGCAGCACTTGTGTGCCCAACAAGGACAAGGAGAAGTTGTTTGTGCTTTTAATCTGCCTCCCTGTATTCAGGTGGGGTATAAGGGAGAATTTCTTCTCAGAAGAAGTAATGAGGCAGTGACACGGGCTACCCAAGGAATGGGGTAGTCACTGTTCAAGAACCGTGTGGATGTGGCAGAGAGGGACATGGGCAGTGGGCATGGTGTGATGGGCTGACGGTTAAATTGTCTTAGAGGTCTTTTCCAACCTTAATGATTATACAACATCGTTTTCTCTGCCCTAGGTGGAAAACAACAACATGCTTTGAGCCTTCCTATCCTCATTATTCAACCAGCGAAGAGGTAGCCAGAAACGGAGGATAAATGCTGAGTTCTCATAGCAACACACCTCTATGAGATTAAACTCTCAAACATGTTCCTGCCTCAGCCCTCAAGCATCGCGACTCTCACCGCACCGCAAGAATCAACACCAACACCACAAACCATGGCTGCTGTCCTATGACACTACAGACGAGGGGCTCCTTTACATATGGCTTCTGCCCGGAGCCACATCTCAGTACACTGGCTCACGAGAAACAGTTCCACACGCGCAGCAAAAAAACCACGCACAAACTTTCCTTTGTTTTTTTTCCACTTTCCTGTTGCCGTCAGCTGTTTGAGACTGGGGCCTCCCATGCAATGCAAACAAGGAAACACATCGTCGTGTTTGAGCTGCAGTTCTTTTGTTCAAATAACATGGCAGCTAAAAACAGCATTTCCTCTTCCCCGCAGCTACCTCGCACTGCACTCACTTAGGCAAGGCAGTCTTTATGCATACCTGTGCTGTAATGACAGCCCAAGTGCTACAAAATAGCATCCAGCACCCAGCACCCAGATCACGACACAGTCAGAAAGTCACCTTCAGCACCAAATCCAGAGCATCCAACATGTCAGAGGAAACCCAGTTGGTTTTGTGTCTTTTTTCTCCAAGCATCTCTGCTTGGGAACTTCCCCAGTCTGTTTCCTCCTGCTCCTGCTACTGCTGTCTCCCTGCACAGCCATTTTTCCTTCTTTTTTGCATCGTGTGTAGGCGATAACTGCGCAGGGCATGGGACACGCTCGCTGCTGCGACCTTCCATTTGCCCAGGCATACTCACAGCCCAGCAGAACAGATGAACAGAAGGCTGCTGGGCCACATGCGCAGCGGCACCTCGTTCCGATGCTGCCCATCAGCCAACTGCAGCTTTCACTTTCACGCATAGAAACTGCTTCAACTTTTTTCTTAAACCTTCTTTAACCTATCAGGTCCCATTCTTCCCGGTTAAGGATTAAATGGGCAGCGTCTTCCTGCTATAAAATGAGATGAGCGGGTAATTATGCTCCCCGATGAGGAAATTCATGGCTTGCGGAATGCATTCAATCTTTCACACTCCGGTATGATTTTCAGCATCGCTCCGACAGCTGTGCTGCACGCCAACATGCGATCATCACATGCCCGTATTGATGCGCGTGTCCATGCCAATAGCTTAAATCACTTGATCTCCGAACAATTCTCTGACTCATGACATATGCATCCTATAATTTATCGTGTTTGTGCTATGGAAATGCACCGAAGAAGCATTGCCTCAGCAACATTTACAAGTCACCTTGGCAACAAAGCAGCTTCGCTGCTGTTCTCGTAATGCCCAGGAAAACCTGAACAAGATGGGAGAGAATCAAAGCACCTCGAGTTAGAGGTGTTTAAATTTCCTCAGTTTAGATTTCCCCATCTCGGGGCAGCACACCACCTGCCTAAAATCGGGCACGAACCTCTGGCATAGCACTGTGAGGCACTGCTGCAAAGCTCAGTCAGAGTAAAAGTTGAAGGAATCAGGTATCGCCTTCATTTGCCTCAAAAATAAGTCAATGTGCGTGCTTCACACCTAAGCAAAAAACCATTCCCGAGAGTGCCTTAACAGAAGAGCCTGCATACTATTGGGTGCCTCTCGAGCATCGCCTGCTACGTTACCCAGCCTGCTGTCATTGCACCGGCAGCAGTGAGCCAGCCCAGCGCTGCAGGCACATTAGCAAGCTTTCACGCCAAACACAACAGCGTGGTTAGGAACTGGAGGAAACGGGAAGCAAACAGCATTTCTCCTCTGATCACAGGCAACAAGCAAAAGAGCGAGGTGCGCGTGGACCTGCTTGGACAGTGGTGTGCTGGGAGCTGCAGCTTGAGGCGTGCTGAGCCGCAGGCAGCCAGGGGCCTCCTGATTTATCTGCTGCTGTCCCCAGGGGCAGGAGGTGAAACACCACGATAAAAAACGTACTGAGGGCTGAATGTGCGCCTGTAAACACTGTCGGTAGCATGGGCAGGCATGCTAGAGAGGAGTTCTGATGTTAGGGGCTTACAGCTTCAGCCAAACTCTGAAAATCCCCCCTAATCAGAGCACATCAGCAGCAGGGAGGAACAAACTAACAAGACTGAGCACAATTCTGCCTCAGACACGCTGTAGCCAGCGGACTCCAGAATGGGAGACCTCCACAAGTGATGGATTTAATACTGTAACACCGGCCTTTGGTGAGGGCAGCACGGGGGGGAGGGGGGGGGGAGTGAGAGGGGGGGGCAGGCAGCATACTGTGCATCCTTTCCTCCTGGATCCAATCAGGGGAGCGCCAGCTGGGTGCTGCCCTTCCTCCCTACAGCCACTATGCAGTGGCTACTGCCTACAGCAGTGCACTATGATGAGGGAAATTCCAACCAGCCCCGCAGCTCAGCCTTCTCCCCAACCTGATGCTGCTCCACTCGACATTCAGAACCCCCCCCCCGCTGCCTGGCCAGACCAACCCTCATTCACGCTGCTATTTCATGGCAGCAATGCCACAGTAACTTGATTTAGGTGAGTAACGGAGCAAGCACGATTGACTGGCGTGCTCTCTGCCAAAAGCATTAAACAAAGACCAGAACAATAATTCAAAGTTATTAAATTGCCCGAATAAATTTCCTACTGGCCTTACTTGCGCATCCCTACCCACAGCAGCGCACACATCCCCCAGGCTGCCCAACGCACACACTGACACAGGCACCACAATGCCCACGCTGTGCTTCCCCTTGTTTAGCGACGCTTTCAGTGCAGGTTTTTTGTTTTTGTTTTTTTTTTTGGAGCAGTTAAAAACAAAGTAGCAGCAGGGGGAACCAATCCTTTCCTTAATTACTTCGTAAAAGAAAACCAATTTGGAAACTGATGGAAGCCAGATGCTTACCAACAGTTCCCAAAATAAGAAGCGATTTTGCCCGCATAACGCAAAAAAGCCAACACCAGCTATTTACTGACGCTTCCCCGTCTCCAGGGCTCCATCCCCAGCACCACACACCCCCAGGACCAGGCATAGCCACGAGATCTGCACAACTTCCATGCGTCCTATGCCAACCAGCGACGCGGCAAGACAGAGATCACCCCACGCCAGTTCTGTCCGAGCTGCTGCGGCACAGACACACAGACACATTTCCGAAAGCCATCGAAACGCGCTTACATCTGTCATTGTCATTTTGGTCAGCAATGGCATCTTCCAGAGTGACAGGCTTTGGCTTCTTTTCACCGCTTCCTTTCAAGTTTTCCCAGTCTGCCTGGCTGAATCTGCAGACCTCTGAGTCTTTGGTAGCTGTTTGGCCTTCTCTCTCTTTCATCTCCAACTCTGAGAAGCGCATCATTGCACGCTAGAAAGAGAATTGATATGAAAAAAAAAGTCTTGCGATAAAAGCGCCTTCATTTACCTTACCTTCTATGAAAGTATTTCCAAAGAAAAAGCTGAGCCAGACAGTTAGCGTTAGAGTTTTAAGCACCTGACTTGTCAAACAGTTTTCTAGCATCGATATGCAAACAGCCACACAATTCTTTCTTAGATAAGCGTATATATATGCATATATATATAGATATAAATGTATACTGTATATAAAACAAAAACATTCCAATTTGGAGATAAAAGGAGACAAAAACAAAAAGAAATTAAAAAAAACAACACAAAACTGTACAATGAATAAAGACGACCATGGCCCACAAACTTCCCTTTGTGTATTTGGAAATGAAATTTAACTCAAAGGTTTATGTAAGAGTCTAGTAATAAAAATTTGAAGAACTGACCTCACAGTAAGCAGCAGGTAGACATAAAATACTGTCCTCTTGTAATCCTTCCATCTATGTAATTAAAATGGGCACTCAATGGATCATTTAGATAATTTCATCCATTTTTATAAGCATCAACCACTTCTTTTCTTAACAATGCAAAACAATTTGGCTTAACTCATCTGTTCATTAAAAGTAAAATACCTTAAGGCTATTCCTACACAGCATCTCTCTGCCATCCCTCAGCATCAGCCTCGGCGCTGCCCCTACTCCTGACTACTCGCTCGCCTGGTGGAACCGTAGCGCAAGCCCCACTCCTCCATGGCCGCTCTCCTCCGCACCGCACGGCACGCCTGGCATACTAATCACAACTTGGGACACACTTTGCTAGCTGGCACTGCCGGCCGAGGCAGAGATTACAGCCACCGCTAGCGCTGCCATAGCATGCACTGCATTCCTGCTCAACTCCCCTCTGCAACTGCAAACACATTTTATACATACATTAACATTTCTAGCAGATCTTATTAAGAGCCCTTTAAAACTTACTCGTGCATGCATACATGAAAGTCATACATGCTATTCTTCACACAACCTCGCTTTAATTAACAGGCTTCTCGCGCTACATAAAACCGTTCCTGACAAGCACGCCCTAGCGAAAGAATCCCTGTATTTCCCCACCTGCGCTGCTGATACCAACTGTAATACTTGACTGCGACTTACTGCAGAGAAATAATGGCAAGTGCCGCGCGTTGCACCGCAGGACTCACCTGTAGTGCCCGCTGCTCCCGGCTGAGCTGACTCGAGTCCGCGTACAGCTCGGTCGTCACACACTTGAACCGGTCACCTACATAACCAGCAGAGTTCGCGATGCGTTTTGCCAGTTTAGATGGCTTGGGTTTCAGTATTTTGCCATCAGCAGAGTCCGCGTCATCGGGTCCATCTTTGGTATATGTCTGGTTGGTTTCGAGGCTGGGCTGCGCGGTGCCCAAGCAGAACTGCTTGGTGTCGTCCTGCGCTTTGCCAAAAGTCAGCGCGGGGCCATCGGTCTCGTGGGCAGCCTCCAGGAAGGCAGGCGCAGGCTGGAGGGCCACTCTCTCTTTGCCCTGAACAGCAGATAGGTCTTCTTTCCTCAAACCAAACAATGCTGAACTTGGGGCTTGCTTAAAATTATAGCTGTCCTGCAGATCACTATTCCTTCCAAACTCAATAAAATCTCTGTGCTGAGACGCCTGCTCTACCTTGTGCTTTGTTGGGTCGTTAGCCTGACCACCACTCTCAGCAGCAAATCCAGATTTTGCTAAGCTTGCCTCACTTTTAGAGTCCTGCTCGTCCCGCAGGAGCTCTGGGAAGAGATGCTTGTCACTTTTGGAGGAGCTCTTGCCGTGGCCAGATCCCTGGTGTAACTTCACCATCTTATCACTGGACGCAACCTCATAGTGCACCTTGCCGCCTGCCTCCAGCAGCTCAGGAAGCCTGCCACGCAACGAAGGATCCTCATAGCGTGCCCGCTCGTGGGATCGCGACCTCCGCTCTCCCTTCTCCTCCTTGCCCATCTCCAGCGTCGAGTGCTGCAACAACATGGGGTGCACCATCCCCATGCCCAGTGCGTCCTGGTAGGTCATGAACTCACTGCGGCCGGCCGGGAGGCTGTATGGGAGGCCAGGCTTGGGAGCGAGGTGGCCAGGGTAGAGGCTGCCGTTGGGCAGCAGGACCGGGTGTGGGTAGACATGCCCTTTGCCGTGCAGGGACAGAGGGCTGATGGCCAAGCCCTCCGGGACAGGGTATGGGAGGTAACTCCTGGGGTAGGGCAGATGTGGGGAGCGGAACGCCTCGTTGGGTGGCAGGAAGATGGGGCTGGAGGCCAGGGCGCTCTCGGTAGCTTTGAAACCAGCTTCCTGGCCACACGGCTTGGTCACCTTATTGCTGTGCTTGGCCGAGGTGGCCAGGGGCTGCCCGACGTGCTGGATAACTGAGGCTGCACTCTCCATGCCACTCCTGGCTGCCTTGGTGCAATCTGTGTTGGCATTAGGAGCTGGTGAGGCCGAAGCTGGCCGTCCCCCTGCCGGCACAGTCCCTGACACGCTGCCCACCGCTGCCTCTGTGCCGCCCATCCTGGGGCAGGAGGAGCTCCTCTGCTGGGGAATCACCCAGTCCAGTGCCTTATTCTTCAGCGTGACACTCTTGCCGCTCTCCTCACCAGGGCCGGGCCCAGGAACAATCCAAGAGGAAGGTGCCGTGCTGATGATCTCAGGACGGTAGATGGGACAGGTCCCAGGGGAAAGGGTCTCCTTCTGGGCATCACCCCCTGGCAGCAGCAGCCCACCTCCCGCCCGGCCATGCACCAGTACTGTCGGTGGCATTTTTTTCACATGCTCCACCTTCCCAGCACCTTCAGCATCAACAACTTTCGCTGATAAGTCCAGGGGCTTGTCAGCGACATCCTTGGCCGGGGCCTGCTTCTCGAGCAGCGGGGGTGAGCGGCCATCCTTCCGCTCGTGGCTGGCCTTCCTGGCATGAGGTACCACCTGTGCCGGCCCTTCAGCAGCCTCACTGGCTTTGGGCAGCTTGCCATTGGGCAGCCGGGCAGGTGGGAAGTCACCACCCACATTCAGGTAGGGCTTGGGGAGTGGGACGGAGGAGGAGGGCGACGTGGCGATGCTGGGGAAGTGTTTGTGGAACTCAGCGTAGGCATCCCCCACTTGGGCAGGCAGCGGGAGGCGAGGGGATGGCCGGGGCGAGTGCGGCAGCAGGAGCGCAGGGTCAGGCGCCAGGCCACTGGGTGCCGGTTTGGCGGCAGGGACGCGGGGCTGCTTGCTGTTCGGCAGGTGCGGGTAGGCGTGCGTCTCGACCGGCGCACCAGGGCTGACTCCCATCTTCCATGACAGACCCTTGTCCGGACAATGCACCAACGGCGGGATGGCCGGGGACGCTGAGGCAGCCGAGATCCTCATGGGTGAGGCGAGCGAGGAGGGGATATGGGGGGTAACGTAGTGGGAGGGGGGCAGGTAGAGGAAGCGCTCGCCGTTGGTGCAGACAGGCGAGTAGGCCAGGTGCTGCGGTAAGCTGTAGGTCGACTGCTGAGGTAGCAACGCCTTGTACATGTTCAATGAATACTTATTTGGTGAGTCAAGAAAAGGGTAGATGGTGGGCGTCGCACCCTCCATGTAGGGGTTCACCCAGGGGAGCCGTAGGTAGCTAGCACCATTGACGCCCAGAGGGCTCTGCTTGTCGCTTGCAGCTCGGTCCAAGCCCAGTGTTTCTCCCGTCGGGACTGAGTTTTTTTGTATTCCAGGGGGTGTTTTGTAGATAGCGCTGAAACCATTCGGGCCTTTTCCAGAGACAGCTGCGTTTTCTACTGCCTCGGGAGCATTAGACTTAAACTGTATCTCTGGATTTCTTTCAGGAGTAAATCCAAGACCAGCTATAGAACCTGTAGCATCCCGCGACTTTTCAGAGCCAAGTCCACACAAGCTGGAATAGACAATGCTACTAGGGACCCTGAGTCCTTCTCGCATAAGTCCAGACCTGTCCATGCTCAGAGCTGCCAGGCTGTCAATTCGATGGGCTGTAGTTGCATCCACCTTCACAGAAGAAGAAACAATTAGTTGTGCATTCTGATAAAAAAAGGCTACCGCACAAACTACAGATACGCTGTCATTTTGAAAAGAACCACCACCACTACAAACATCAATGAAGTTCTCTCTGTATCTCCAATTCATTGATCAGAAACTAAAGCTTGAGGATCCAGAACCCAAAAAGCCCAAACGTGCCCAGAGCCAGTGCTTGGCAGACCCCACATCCGGCCTCCAGCCCCGCCAACTCAGAATGAGGCTGGGAGCATGGAGAGCAGAGCTCAAGGGAGAGCTGGGAGGGCAGGACAGAGAACATCCTCCTTCCTCCTCCGTCTTCCTCCTCCAGGAGCTCCCCCTCCTCCGCAGCTTGACTGCAAGGCATCTGAGCACACAGAACAGAGCCAGGTCAGCCATCGCTGACAACAAGGCACTGAACTCTGCTCGCTGCTCACCACATGCTCTCAGAGGAGGAGACCGTCAGCTCTGCTGCTCAGGGACTACATGAACCGTTTGTGGTAGATGTAGCGGTGTGGTGCGTGGCATTACTCATAACGGAGTGAGAGAAGGATGAAGTCATACAGCAGCGCACACCACAAAGTCAGAACCAGGAGGCTAATGAAATAAACAAGCAAAGTCCCATTCCACTGTTCCACAGAAACAATCCCTACGTGCCCCTCCAGCAGAACGGTGTTTGAATCGCCTCTCCACATGCAACATGCGGGAACACCGGCAGGTAGGGAGGACAGATGCGATAGCAATAATTTCTTACCACACTGTGATTCAGGTGGTTTTCTTCCCTCAACTCCAGTCTGCTTTTCGGTGCATCGCCATCGTTAACTGGGATTTTCCTACTAAAAAACAGAAGCTTATTATCGGAATGCACCCCACACACTTCATTATCAGCCCAAGGTTGTATACTACAGCAGCCCCATCCCATACTGTATTTAGTTGTCTATGCACAGTGACTGCTTTAGCAAAAAAGGATTGTTTGAGAACAAGAACACACTGAGCCCACCTCAGGGCATCCTCTTGCAATGCCCACAATTGTTGTCAATGTTTACTATTTGCTCCTCCTCACTTTTTTCTTTTCCAAGAAGAAAATACACCATTTTAAACACGCCCTTTCCACGTACCACCCATAAATGCTGCAACAGAGAAAATTAAAAACACACACACTAATATCATACGGCTGTCAGCTGTTCCATGCTAAAGAAGGGGCTACACATCTGTGCCATAGCATTGCTGCAGCACTGGGACTTGTTACCACGGCAAGCACTGATAAAGAATATACCTTAGTGCCAAATTTCAAATCCCGGGGATAAAAACCGCTGACATGCAACAGAAGGAAAGTTTCATCATTACCCCAAAGAACTCCCTTCAATCAAAGCACTTAAAGGCACACATCGCTTCCATCAGACATCAGGGCCCGCATCACCGCCGCCCCTGGCACCCAGCTGATCCCTGTGCAGGAGGCAGCAAGCTCACGGTAAGCCCTCGGCTGCACAACTCGCAGCTTAAATATTTACCTGTCCTCATTAATTCCACACATGCGGACCCTTTCATTGCTCATCCAGCTATGAACGTTGCCATACAGGGGGGTTGCAGAAAGCATGACGTCTTCTTAAAAAAATCGCTGCTTTTCTTCACGGTTTTATATTCTATTAAAAAAGGAGGGGGGGGTGGAAGGAAGAAGAAAGTTGAGCAGATTTGTCTGGGAGGAAATGCAAACATCAGAGCGGAGCGGGCGGCCTCCCTCCGGGTCATTAATAATGAATGCCGCGTTGGTGCGGGGAGCGCGCTGCCTCCGCCAACCGCTAAGGGAGATACCCTGCAATAAAGGAGCAAATTGAGGGCATTTATAGGTCAGAGGAGATGGATCTTTTCCCCAGCGCGCGTCCAGAAAATTAAGTACCATTCTGGGCTATCGACAAAGAAAACTTTCCCCGGTACATTCAATCAGAGCATGCCGCAGTTCACACCGGCACCCAAACGCCCACCTCGGTGGGGCCGGAGCAACGGGGTCCCTGCAGTGGGCTGGGGCTGGCCACAGCAGATGAGAGGACGAGAGGCAGCCACGTCCCCACACCCGGCAGTGAAGGGAATGCCTCTCCCTCCCACCACCACCTCCACTCGCATTAAATCCTGCTTTGCTGCATGAGCGAAGTGTCAGGACAAGCTGCGTTTTATTAACAGGATTAGCACGGCGCATGATTTATTCCGGTGCAAGATTTTAATTGCTCTTCGGAGGTCGAGTCGACGCTTTCGACTGCGCTTCAGCCCGCATCCCACTGCCGAATGCTGGGTTAAGAAGTAGGGGGAGCCTTAATGCACAGGATATCCCTCGGCTCTTCCTCTCTCGCAAAAATAGAAGCCCACAAGCGGGCGGCACGGTGCTCCTCGCTGCGCACAGGGCTGACCGCGGGGAGCTCAGCGCATAGCGTCTCCCACCGCACGCAGCTTCCCCAGCAAACTCATTTCCTTTGTTAGGCTCCGGGATATGCAAATGGCTTTGGCATTTAATGGGGAAGAATCCCAGATTGCACCTCAGCACAATACTTCGCACACGTGGGGAGGGATGTAAGGGCCCAAGCGGCGTTCGCTGCCCAACACTTTCCTCTCCCCTCGGAGTGGCCTTTTGTGCACAACTCTGCGTCTGGAACAAATGTATATGAATGGCACAGCGCCGTGACCCTCCTCTCTCTGGCACCATTCGCTCTCCATAATGAAGCCCACAAAAATCACTGCGAGGAAACAAAAATCTACGGAGATTACAGACCGCGCTATCATTCAGAAGGAGTTATTTCACTGCAAAGACGGTTTCTGGACAGATTTACTGGTTTCCAGATGCGCCGCTCGTAATGTTTTCAATAGAGGCAGCAGCAGCATGGCTGGAGTGATTTAAGGCTTTCCATACGGCTGGTGGCCGCACCGCTGGGAGCCTTGCACCCCACTTGTTTTGGGGCCAGCTCTGGGCTTCCCCCGGATGTAGATGGCTGAGATACGGCACAGTGCTCGCACCGGGGCAACTAACTAAGCACAGAACTGCAGCGGGGGACAAGAGCCTCCTGAATCAGAGCCCTCTGGGGCGTAGGGTCACCAGCTGCAGCCCCATCCCCTAAAGCCACCCCAGGCACACACGTGCGCTCGGCACCCAGTGAACTCTCTGCGAACCACAAAGGGGTAGTGGCCTGCTAGTGCAACCCCTCGCGTCACTGTAGCTGCACCTCTGGTCGCACCCCTCCCTCTCCTCTCCTCCCCTCCCCGGGATGCCCGCAGCACTACGACGAGGGCAGCGCTCCTCTATTTATACCCGCCTTCCGCGGGGGCGGCCCCGTTACGAAACCCCGACGGCAGGCATCGCGGTGCGCGGCGGGGAAAGCAAGGCCGCGTCCGGCCCTTCTCCCTCCCTCCGTCCCCTTCCTCCTCCTCTCCCCGCTGAGCACCGCCCGTCCCGGAGCACCGCAGCCCCCGGAGCGCGACCGGCATTTCCTCCGGGAGGTGCCTGCCCGATAGGGCCCTCCGCGGCTAAATATAGGCGGTGATGCGCGACGGGGGGAGGGGGGAGAGCGAGACGCGTACACGCGGTTCCGCAGCGCTGCCGCCGTGTGAAACCAGCTGTGAGCGGCGCCTGCAAGCACTGACCTGCACGCAACGCCGTGCCGAGCCCAGCCGGGAGCGCCCGGCCCCGCACCGCAGGGGCAGGCGGGGGCACACCGCGCTGCTCGGGCGGCGGATTAGAGCGGGGAGCGTTCGGGTCTCCCTCGCAACGTCAACAGACTTTTGGCAGCCGTCGACGCCAGCAGCAGCACGAAGTTTTGTTCACGCGCTCTTGGCGTGGAAACGAGAAAAACCCGGTGCCGGGCGGCGGCAGGAGGGGGAAGGAGAATCCTCGCGGCCTCGGGAGCCGGGCGGGGGACGGCCGTCGAGGGGGGCAGGACGGCCGTCGGGGCCGCGGCGCGGGGAGCCAGGAAGCGGGGCGGGGGGAGCGGCGCAGCGGCGCACGAGTTCCCTTCTGGCGCCTTTCCTCTTTCCACCTCCAGCCCCGCCTGGCTGCCCGCCAGTTTCCACTGCACAACCGCGGGGCGGGCGGCAGCGCTGCGGCTGGGGGGGAGGGGGGGAGCGAGGGCTGCGCCGGGGGCACGGGGGGGCGGGCGGCAGTCGAGGGCGGCCCCAACGCTCGGTTCCAGGCCGCTGGAAGGATCATTGGTAGATTTGCGCAAATCCCGGCGTGGGGAGCGAGAAGCAATCGGGGACTCGTAGCGATCTCCTTCGATTAGCCCTCATCTGGAGTTTGATTTAAAGGGCAGTGCTCGGGCGGTATTTATAAATGCGGGCTGCCGTTCAGAGCTGCGCTGAGCCGCTGCGTTCCTACCTCGGGTCTTGATCCCCTGTCGCTGAGTCCCGACAGCGGGCAGCGAGCTGGCATCGGCCGCGTGCTCAAAGGGGAGGTGGGAAAGGAAGGAGGCTGCGCTTTTTGCAAAATAAACAAACAAAAAATAGGGAAAATATCGCCGGTTGTTTGTTGCAGCCTCCCCGCGGCATCCCCGCCAGCCACACGTTCCGGAGCCGGAGGAGGAAGCCGCAGGCTCGAGAGCCGCCGCTCGGCTCCTCGGATTAGAGCACGAGTGTGACCTTTACCCGGGACGTGTGGCATTTCATTTAAGCGCAGCGCCCGGCACAATGCGCCAGCGAGATCGCTAACCCGATTGGAAATCCACCTCGAGCCGTGCGCGGCTCCTCTGCGGGTCTCGATGTGAGTGCTCCGCCGCAGCCCTCCCCCCCGCCGCACCATCACGTGTCGGACGGCGGCCGGGACTCGCCGCCGGGTAAACACGGGGCTGTCCGGGGGGGGGGGGGGGGGGGGGGGGGAAGCACCGCGCCGCGCCAGGCTCCGGCCCGGCGGAGAGACTAACCTTCCCCACCCTCCCCCCCCCACACACGCTCGCGGTGGCCCCCGGGAGGGCGGTGGGGGAGGGAGGGGCGGTCCGCCCCCCCCCGCGCCGTCTGTCACGCCTTGGCCCCGCACAGGCAGCGCCGGAGCGGCAGCAGCGCTTTCCCCTTTCCCATATGCCGCGAGGCGAATCGTCGCTCTGCTCTCGGCGCCGGTTACAGCCAAAAAGGGAGTAAAAAAAAAAAAAAGTTTTCAATTAATGATAAGCCCAGGGACTGGGGAAGGGGGCGGGGAGGCGGCCAATAAGAAGAGAGAGGCAAAATGGCTGCGAGCCCTCGGGCGGCCCTGCCCGCCCCCGGCCCGCGGGGAAGGAGCCCGGGGAAGCCCCGGCCCGCTCCGATCCGATCCGAGGGGCGGCCCAGGGCTGGGTGTCCCCGGCTCCGCGGCGAGGAGCGCCCGGGGATCGCGGGGACGCCGCGCCGGCAGCACCGCACGGGCAGCACCGCGCCGGCAGCCACGACGCCCCCCGGCCCCATCGCACCCCGTGCTTCCTCGCACGCCCCAGCGCAACGCTCCGGAGGCGGCGCGGAGGGGAAGCGCAGATCGGCGAACCCCGGCTTCCCCCTCCTCTCCTCCCCTCCCCTCCCCCGGCGGCAGCGCGGCCCCCTCCGGCCGCCCACCCGCCGCGGCATCTCCCCGCCCGGCCGCCCGCGCCATTTTAGAGGCACACACACACGCGCTCGCCCACGCTCGCTCGCACACACGCACGGAGCGAGGTTTCCGCCGGAGCCAACGGCACGGCCGGGCCCGCAGCGGGGGGGCGGGGGAGGGGAAGAGTCGCGGCGCTCGCACGGCCCCGCGGCACCGCAGGTAACAGAGGGCCGCGGGGAGGGAGGGAGCGCTGCCCCGCGCGCCCCCGCCCCATTAACCCGCCGCGCCCTCGGCGCCCCGGGAGCGCTCATTGTCGCCTTTATCCCGGGCGGCTTTGGCTTTTCAGGAGGGCGAGCGAGAGAAAAGAGACGGAGAAAAAAAGAGAAAGCAAGCAAAAAAATAATAAAAAAGAAAACCCCCCGAGCCAGCCCCTTCCCCCCGCCCGCCCCCATTGTTCGGCCGCGGGAGGCCGGGCGGTGGGCGAGCGCAGCGCCGGGTCGCCATTCCCGGCTGCGCCCTGCCGGACCCCCCCCCGTCTGTCACAGCAACTTCAGGGCTGGGAGGGATCTTCCTCCCCCAGCCCCCACGAATAAAGAACTCCGAGAGAGTCGGATCGAAGGCCGCGCTCCCCTTCACAGCGCTATGCTCGGTACGCGGCCCCGTTGCCCCCCCGTCACACCCAGCGGCCGTTCGCGGCTGTCCGCCCTCTGCTCCCCTCGGGGCCGCCCCGGCTCAGCGCTCCCAGCCCCTGCCGCCGCCGCACGCCGGGCGGGGTGGCCCCCCCGCATCCGTCGGGGACGTTGGGAGATATTGATCACGGACGCCTTCATTTTGCATAATTGCGGCTGACAGGGCCTGTGGTTCCCTCATTTACGGAGCAACAGCTTCGAGGGGCTGATGGATGGGGAGCGGCTCCCTCCGCTCTCCCCTCCCTGCCCCCCCGACTCCACAGCCCCACCGGGCCTCCGAGACTCCTGCGGCAAATGGCCGGCACGGCTCGGCTCGACTCAGCACGGCACGGCTCAGCACAGCAAGGCTTGGCTCAGCAGAGCACGGCTGGGCACGGCACGGCTCGGCTCAGCATAACACAGCTCAGCACGGCACGGCTCAGCACAGCAAGGCTTGGCTCAGCACGGCGCGACTCAGCATGGCACGGTGCTTTCCCCAGGGCCAGCTCAGCCCTCAGCTTATGAGAAGTGTTTGGGAAGTTGGGGCTTATCCTCCCTTTTCTCTCTCTCTCTCTCGCTCTCTCTCTCTCCCTCTTCCTCCCTCTCTCTCTCTTCCCCTCCTCCCAACAACACGCAAACAAACAGCTCGGTTTCTCCTAAACAACGCATAAGAATTAGCCTCGCCTCGAAGTTTAGGTCGGGCTCACAGCGCTAACGTTTCTCCATGCTGGGAAATGCTTCCCGAGCACTTCTGGAAGCGCTGGCGATTCTCCGGCTATGGAAGCAAACATCTCTGCAGCCACGTATCTCCACCCCGCATCACCTGCACCGTTCTGAAGGCGCAGAAGGGAAAAGAAAGGAAATTAAAAAAGTGTAGGAGGGAAGTAGGGGGAAGAAACCCCAAC
Source organism: Meleagris gallopavo (assembly GCF_905368555.1). Lineage (NCBI taxonomy): Eukaryota > Metazoa > Chordata > Aves > Galliformes > Phasianidae > Meleagris > Meleagris gallopavo. The sequence continues at coordinate 110,579,704 of NC_139404.1, read as the reverse complement.
CAGAACGCTCAGCTTTTCCAGAAAAATAAAGAAAGAAAAAGGAAAAAAAAAAAAATAAAGAGCAAAAGTTGCTGTGCGCACCGATGCCCCGCGGCGCAGAGCCCCCGCGCCTTGCCGGCCCCGCTCCCAGCGCGCTGCTCCGCGCCGAGACAAAGCCGCGAACGGAGCGCGCTGCAGATGGGCGGCGATGGGTTTGTGCCGCCGCTCAGAGCTTTAATTACTCGTTCTTGATCCGTGGGACTACGACACGACACCGCCAAGGTTAAAATGCCCTGAACGGCTCTGAGCAGATGTGAACGAGTTGGCAGACGCGCAAATGAGGTCTGCCTCTAAGCATGATAACAAGTGACTAATACATTGCATATCGCTGAAAGAAAATTATTTTTCTCTAATTTGCATTAGCTTTTTCTCGTTTTTTTTTTCCTTTTTTTCTTTTTTTTTTCCTTTATGCCAGCGACATTCCCTGCTCAGAGGCTGCAGCGTAATCCTGCAAACATCGCAGCTTCAAACACGGTGGAAGGAGGCAGAGATGGCGGTGTTGGGGCCGTGCGGCCCTGCTTATCTTTCTGCCTTTGCTCCTAGGCGAAGCGCGTTTCGCAAGCGGTATTCCTGCACGTGTCACACCAACACCCTGGCAGAGGAATGGGAGCTAAAATGCTGCGTGAAAACAGGAGTGCTTTCATCGCTAATAGTACGTCATCACCCATAGAGAGCCATGGGGACAGCCAAGGCCAAAAGGAAAAATAACGTCATGTAAAGAGGGTTGGAGAAAGATAGATAAAAGAGTGCAGGAGTGAGTATTCACTGTTCTCCTCACTTCCCACCCTAAAGCTGCCTCGTCAAAAAAACAAAAAAGAATAAAAAAAAAAAAAAACATAATAAAAGGAAAAGGCCCTAGTACGTGGAGGTCATCCGCTATATAGAACAGAGTGCTTTGGTAGGGAGCAAAACGGTGTCATGCACAAATCTAGGCCAGGACCCAGTTCTGTGAGCTCCCTTGGGTTTCCCAAGGCTCTTCCACAAGAGCTGGGAGAGCACTTTGGGTGCAGAAGCAAACTTTGAGAACAGGCAGCATTTTGTTCCTTATGCCTCAAATATACGTATGTAACAGCAGGCTGAGCAGAGGCTCAGATGAGAACCCTGCTGCTCAGGCACCGAGGCCGCAGCAGCGTTTTGCCCAGCACTGCCATCTCCGGGGGTGCGGCCCGCCCGGGTTATCTCGGCTGCAGAGCGATCCCAGGAGGCCGACACAGCTCCTCCTCCCGCAGCACGTGCTCCGAAGGCAAACACGCACCGCACCGCCCGCGCCTCACGGCTCCGTTCCCGCAAGGCCCCCGCACGGCTCCGCGGCTCTAAGGCTCAGCGAGGGCCGCTCCGGGGCAGCCGGGGATTTCCCGGCCCGGGGGGGAGGGGGGGGGGGAACCGCCGCTGCCGTCCTTCCCGGGGGCCGGGAGCTGCCTCTCTCCCCCCGGGAATCGCTGCGGCCGCGGCAGCGCTTTGTGTGCGGGTGCCGGAGAGGCGCGGGCCGTTCGCGCTCCAACAGCTGTCACATTATTTGCGCTGGCCGTAAACAGCCTTCGCGTTCCCCCCCCTCCCCTTCGCCACATAGTTAAACCCAGACTAACAATCCGCAGCTCGACATCAAACCAACAACAGCAGCATTGTGTCCGCCCTCGCCTCTCTACCACCGACTCCCGCAGCTGGTTCGCTCCGAACGAGGAACCCCCCCAGCGCCCGCAGCCCCCCGCCCCGAGCACCGAGCGGGGGTCGGGCGGGGCCTCGCCGCCCCCCCGCCTCTGGCAGCGGCCCCGGGGCCGTCCCCGCGCCCGAGCGCACCCGACTCTGCGCCCTTCCCCGCGGAAGGGAGACGACGGCAAAAGGAAAAGCAGCGCCGACCCAAAGCGCGTGGCACGCTCGGCGTCCCGGTGCCACCGCGCACCCGCACCCAGCGCTGCGGTGGTGGTGCGGCTGGAGCCGGGGTCTGACGGCCCGTGCCTCCTGCCCCGCGCTCGCTCATCGCTCTGTCAGCCACAAAAGTTGGTGAGGTGGATCTCGCCGAGCAGCAGCGAGGGGAAAATAAATCAGTTCCAGGAAGTGTTTCCTTGCCCGCTCTGACACCGAGCGCTACCCAAACTACACGTCTCTACAAAGAAACTGCAACGAGGTGAATTTCTCTGAAATGCGCCCGTCACACCAACTCCTGGCACACACTTTCTCGGTGTTTACATGCAGGTTTGGAAATGGCAGCGGCACAGGGGAAAAGCCAGCTTCATCAGAAGCACGCCTCCACCTCATCCCTTGGTGCCATCCCGCACCAGCGCAATGTGTCTCCCACCAACGGGGCGCATCTCCCACCAACATCCCCGTTGGATCCACAGCTCGCACGCAGCCCCGGCCCGGTGCCATTGGCCAGCCGTTGCCTCTCCGCAGCGAGCAATCTGCTGGCCTGGTGGAAACCACCGCTCACAAAACAATGTCAGCAAAGGCTGCGCCACGCTCGTAAGAGAGCGGTGATTCGTGCTACCGAGGCTCTCTCAGCACAAAGGCTTTTAGAGGAAGAGGAGAGCGAGAGAGGGAGAATGGGGAAAGAAAGAGGGAGGGCTCTCGTGTTTCAGGGCCGCTGTCCCCTGGGAACCCAGAACCAAGTGTAGCTTCAATCAAATGCTGACTTCTCCTCCGGGAGCTCGGTCGGAAACCTGATCTCGCCAGCTCCTGCCTGCCTCCGCGCATATAGGCTGCCTTTTCTTTCATACCAGCAATTTGTATAAAGAGGAGAGCCAATACGGTTTATTGCAAGCGAGACCTCGCGGTAGCGGATCTAGAGAGAGATTGCTGGAGCTAAAATAAGACAACCTTCAAGCTGCCTGCTCGGGGCAGGCCACAGCGTTGCCTCCCCAGCTCCCGCGCATGGCTCTGCGGCACTGCACAGCGCAGCGCAGCACTGCACGGCACGGCGCAGCCTCCCATGTGCTTCCCAAGCCCCGTGTCCTGCAGAGCTGGCAGCTGCACCCTAGGTTGGGTTTTTGCACAATGCCAGGTTGCACTTCCATTCAAACGTTCAGCCCTGGAGGTCGCTTCCTGCTCGCAAGAACTGTTCCAGCTTCCCCTGCTGCTGCAACTTCAGACGGAGCAGTTCCTCTCCATGGGAGCGCTGCCGTGCCCTTGGGCACAGTGCTGCCCTGGCACTGCAGAGCAAGGCACAGCAAGGCGTGGAGGTGTGCCCGGGGAAGGAGGACGAGCCCTCCTGGCGCAGCGCAGCGTAACTTCTCTCCAGGCTGCTTCATTTTGTGCAGGGCTCTGCTCATCCCCTTTGCGCCTGACTGCTGACGTGGGGGGGAAAGGAGCACAGGGATGGGAGCCAGGGGGACCCAGCCCTGGGCAGAGCTTCTCCTGGCAAGGCTCGGCCTCCCACTGCTGGGGGTGAGTGGCAGAGGCTTAGATGCAGCATAGCACACAGGGGCGTGGGAGCAAAGGGGACCGCCTGGACCTCAGGGATCCCTGTGGGATCTTTCCATAGCCAGGGGCTTTCGCGTGGAGAAAGTTTGGTCACAGAAGGATCTGCAGAAAGAAGGGGAGCCCTGCACATCTCTCTCCGTGTCATTAGCGAGTTTTCTGGAATTTCACTCATCTGTCCCTGCCTGCCTCAATGCATAAATGCCACCTGGAGCTGCAGTACCCCCAGCCCTCCCACAGACGGGCAGACCCGTGCCAAGCACCAGCCGCAGCGCTCCCGCACGGAGGAGGAGATCTGACTTTTCCACCCAATGATGCAGGCCCGACTGTTTTGCAATATGCAAATCCCGGAAGGCGCACCGGGCCCCAAGGTGAGGCATTCCCCAGCGCTGAACGAACGCTCGGGGAAGAGCTGAGGCAGCTCCGCTCAGCCAGCACCGCGCACAGCAGAACAGCAGCGCACCGCACAGCGCGGCGCCAGCTCCCGAGGCACCGAAGCGCGCTGCACCCCGTGCCCGCCCACAGCACCCGGAGCAGCGCAGCGGCAGCACACGGAGCGCTGGGGCAGAGCCGAGCGCAGAGCGCAAAGCGCAGCCCGCGGCCGCCGCTCGCCCCTCCCGGCGGGCGGGCGCAGCACAATGCCGGGCCCCCGGCCCCCCCTTCCCCAGCGGCCTATTGAGCACACTCGGCTCTTTATCCTCCCGATTCCCAGCGCGGCTGGTGGATTCTGTGCTTTCCACTTTAATTGTCTTATCCAAATAAAGCTTTGTTTTCCTTAGCGCCACAATCCCAACATTCAGCCCCAGATTTCCATTGGACAGAGGAGATATTTTATTCGGCGATTGTTCCGCCGGTCGGGGCTTACACGGCGCAGCGCTGGTTGTGTGCCGTGCTCACAATGGGGCTTTGCAGCCCCGCTCCGGCCCCGTACGGCCGTTTTCCAACGCGATCGCGACCGGAATCGCTTCTCTCCTCATTTCCAACTCTACCCCAGACTTGAACAAGTCTTTGGGTTTGCACCTAGACAATAAATTTCGTTTAATTTAGCTTCCGGTCTTTAATTTTAGCAGGTCTTCTTTTTGCATGCAAATCAATATGGCAATTACCATCTAAAAGCTCGCCCAGCCCCAGGTCAATGTAAATTGATCATTGTCCGCCTTCTACAAAATAACACCGGGAGTCTGCGGTGCATAATGAGATTATACTGGAAACTGTCTTTCAGATCACCAATTATATTTCGAGCCGGCAAGATCCTCGCCGAGCAAACCTGTGAGCACGCGGCACCGAACCCACAGGCTCACCGGGCGGGTTTGGGGGCACAGAGCCTCGCATCGTCCCAGCACAATTTCACAAGGCGTGAGGGCAGGTGTGTTCATGCACTCGCTTTTCCAGAAGTGGAAGCACAGAGGGAAAAACCCTCCTCTCCGCCAACAACTGCTGTCCAGCAAACGAGGGAAAATGAATTCCCTACTGGAAAGCGGCAGAACTTTCCTCAATCCGTGCTTGCTGCGAGCTCTTGGCCTCCTCCTCCCGTCCCCACCTCGGTTGCTCACCCACCCGAAGCAGCGCTGCCAGGGGAGACGGCCCTGTCCTCGGGCCAAGGGACAGAGGGAGGAGGGAGGGAAGGTCGCCCTGAGCAGAGATCGCTGGAGCGAAAGGCCGCGGGGACGAGCCCAAGGCAGGCAGCTGGCGGTCACGGGAACTCCCCCTGCCTGCAGCCACAGCCTCGTGCTGCCTGCTGCACGCACAGCAAGGCACGGCATCGCACGGCTCTTGCAAAACCGAGTGCCAGCAGCAGGCCAGCTCCAGCCATCCGTTATTTCCAAAGCGACGCCGCTTGAAGAAGGAAGGACTCAACTCGGCTTCGCACCGCTCTTCCCAAGCCCACACTACAACGTGATCTACTGCGGCACGTGAGGGAATGACAGCGCACTGAACACCGCCGAGCCCCAGGCACGAGCCCTATAACTCCACCTCCACCTGCACAAACCAGAGCCACATCCTGCCCTGTGCTGAGCGCCCAGAGCTGTGTCCCTGCCTCTGCTGTGGCCACACAGCCTGAGGTTGGACCTCTGCATGGTGAGAGCCCTTAAAGGGCAGCCCCACAGTGCGACGAGTGCTTTGGCATGTGCTCTTAGTTTGGGTTGTGGTGGCCTCGATCCGTTTTGCCCACAACGAAGACCTGAAAGCACACTCCCAGCGTAAGGCAAAGCTAGCTGCTATGGGGCAGGTGAGAGGGGGGCAGGGACAGAGCCTGGGGCAGCCCTGGTAGGGACCAATGCAGCATGCGACACAGTGCGGCTGTCCACCCGTGCCAGAGTGCAGCCAAGGAGCCAGTATTGTTCCGAGACCCAGTCCATATTTGGTCATACAGTTCACACATTCTAAATATTGCTTTAAATATTAGAATGGAGACATTTGCCAATGTGGCTCAGAATGCACTCAAATGAGAGAAGTGATTTCTGGGCGCTCTCGGATCGGCAGCCTGGCGTTCCCAGCCTTTATTTTGGGGGGGGAGAAGGAGGGGGAGGAAGAGAGGGAAGCCCCACTGGGTGTGTTTGTGCCGGTCCCTATTAGATATGCAACAAATCTGCCATTTCCGGCGCGGCTCCTATCTCATTAGCCGTGTATTTAGATGTGACGTGCGAATGGCGCTGAGCCGTTGCTGCCGGGCCCCACGGATGCTCAGGAGTGCTTCCAATAGGGCTGTAGCGCCCGGAACCGGGGCTCAGACAAAGAGCAACGGGAATGGTCTGCGCTGCAGGCGAATCCCACACAGCCGGCTTTTATCTAGCGCTCCAAAGCCTCCGCTGCTTTTAATCTGTACCGCCCAGGCTTGCACGGCACCACCGCGTCTCATCCACCGCGAACGTCTCGCTACAAAGGGAAACACGCACACGCAGCGCAAACGGCCCCAAAGCCACAGCGGGGTCGCCGCACCTGGACACGAGCCCAGCGCTCGGACAGGGCACCGACCCGCTCTGCATACACATGCGTGGCCCCGGGTTGATGGGACCTGCAGGAAACTCGCAGGGGTTCTCCACCGCGGGGCTCCCACTGCAGCCTCAGCGGGGGAACAGGAGAAAATGGGAGGGTCGCCTCACCAACCCACACGCTCCCTGGAGCTTGCACGGGAACCTCCTGGGAAGGCAGCGGTGCGACGCTCACCCACTGAACTCTTTTCGTGGTGCAGGAAAGCACTCCCAGAGAGCGGATGGACAGACGGACGGAAGTGAGCGTCCCTGCCAGCACTACTCCAGGACACAACCAGCGGCTACAGTCCCCCCTCGGCTCTAAGGGTTAACAGTCATCGCCACCACCAATGAAAAAAAGAAAAAGCTATCGCGGTGACCTTTTCCTCAGCGACTCCCCCACTCTCCCTTTCAGGCTCCGGTTCTGCAGCTCGCGGGGAGCCGGAGCGCTGTCTAGACCGATCTATCACAGCGGCCAAACAATACCGGGGCGGCCCCTGCCCGCTCCCCACACCTTGCCGTGCATGAAGTGACGACCATCCCATCCCATCCCACCCGATCCTCCCGTGTATTTATAGCCTGCACACAGCCCACCTTCATGCCTGACAAATGAGATTTTGTCTGCTCTCCCCCGTGTCCGCTCCAATAAACACACACACACTTTGTTCCCCCCCCCTCCTCCCCCCGTGCCCCGTGCCTGTTTGTTTTTGGGAACATTCCACGCTCGTACCTCCAACCTCGGAGCACTCCATGCCAGGGTAGGGCTTCTCCCACCTGAGAATCTCCGCGCCCCCCCCCCGCATTGCCCTCCACCCTCACCCCCCCGGGGCGCTGCCCGCCGCTCGCCCGCCCCCGACGGGAGGGACGGAGCGCGGAGCGGAGGTCCTCCGCTGCAAAAGGCCGGGGAATAGCTAATGAGCTGTGCAGCCCATTGATCCGGCGCATACTTCCTAATTAACTCTGAGTCACCTATTTGTGACAGCGATTCAAAGCGCTGCGCCGGGGATCAACCGCGGCCCCGGCGTGCGAAGGCAGCGGGAGGGGGGGAAGCGAGGGGGGTGAGGGGGGGGGGGGAAGGAATTTGCTCCTAATCCTCCTAAAAGCAATTAGGGGGAGCGCCGCGCTGCATGCCCCAAGGGAAAAACGTATACATATATGCATGCATAAAAAAAATAAAAATAAATTAAAAAAAAAAAAAAACAGAAAATAAGGAAAGAAAAAGCACGCAGCAACTCCGGGAGAAGAGACGCGAAAGGAAATGGATCGCAGCGTTGCGATCCGCGGCACCGCTCTGCAGACAGCACCGCGGGGCCGGAGGCGGCGGCACCGGGCACGGCGCGGGCACAGCGCGGGCGGAGGGAGGGGCGGAGGGATGAGGGGGGGGGCCGCCCCGGGCGCCGCGGGGCCACCGGCGGGGGGGGGGGTGAGAGCAGCCCTCCCGTCCGCGCCCCAAGCTTACCCCCCCGCGGGAGGGGGGAATTAAAAAAAAAAGTTAATGGAAACCTTTGGGAAATGCGGGCTACGGGGCGACGTGGTGTTGGTGGACCGCCCCCCCCCCCCCCCACCCTCCCCTTCTCCCTCTTTTAATACAAACACGAATACAAAAGCTGCAGGCTCCAGAGAGCAGATGAAAGCAATGAGCGGAGTTTCTGGAAAAGATTCATTAGTGGGAATTAATGCTGCGAGGCGGTGCCATTAGAGCCGGTCCCGCACTTTGTCACTTGTGCACCGCTCGCTGCGTTCGGAGCTTTCTCTGTGGGGCGGGGGGGGGATTTCACCGATCCCCCCATCAGCAAACCCGAGATCCGACAGACATCGCGGAAACGAGAGGGAGGAAAACAAAACAACACACACACACAAAAAAAAACCAAACCCAACCGCGCGCACACACACACACACACACACCAAGAAAGAAAGAGGAACGGCGAACGCTCCGCAGCCCTCGCCCCCGGACTCGTTCCGCGAACATCAAATGCTCATCTGCTGCGCAGAGCTCGGCCCGGCCCCACACAGCAGCCGCCGAGCCCCGTCCCCTCCGAGCGCCGATCCCCCCCCGGGCCGTTTTCCAACTCCGCACGGCACCACCGGGGCCACCCGAACTTCCGCGTCCCGCCGGACCTCGCGCCGCGACGGCTCCGCGCACGGGAAAGCCCCGCGCCGCCCTCCCCACGTGCGCGGGCGGAGGTGGGGGGGGGGGGGGAGTACGAGCCCCGTCCCCGTCGTCCCCCGCCCCCCCCCCCGACGGGGCACGCAGCGCCGCGGGCTCTCCCCGCCCCTCACCTGCCCGCGGTCGCCCCGGGCGGGGAGAGGAGCGCAGGGCCCGGCCCGAGCGGGGCTCCCCAGCGCTTTCCGAGCGGGAACACCGCCAACCCCGACGGCGGCCCCCCGCCCCACGCGGGCATCTCGGCCGGCAACCGCCCCCCACTTTCCCTCCGACGAGGCGCACCGGGGACCCCGCGGCCCCACGCCGTAACTTCCCACCCGCGGCGGCAGGGCGAGGGCAGCCCGGAGCTCCCGAGGGCGACGGGCGGGGAGCGCGGCACTGACCTTCCTGCCGCGCCGGGGCTGCGGCGTGCGCCGTCCGCGCCGTGGGTCCCGACGCCGTCGCCCCGCTTCGCCGTTCTCCCCGGTGCGGGAGGAGGAAAAAAGTTTCCCGACCCTCTCCCGCCGTCCGCGCCGCGCTGCGCCCCGCTCGGAGCCGCGGGGGCGTGTGGAGCGCGGCCGGCGCCGGCGGGGCAGGTGCCCGCGGGGAGGGCTCCGCCGCTCGTCGCGGCGCGGCTCGGCTCGGCTCAGCGGCGGCAGCGGGAGCGGCAGCCCGCGATGCTCATTCCGGCTGCCGGCTCGGGTTTGGCAGCGCCATGTTGCTGGCTTGCTCCGGGCGAAGTTCCTGTGCTGGAGAGCGCCGCGCTCCCCACATCGCGCCCGCACCGCCGTCTCCCGTGCCCCGGCCGCCGCGGCTTTGTGTGTGTGTGGCTGGGGATTTAATTCTCCTCCTCCTCTTCTCCTCCTCTCTCTCTCTCTCTTTTTCTTCCTCCCCCCCCCCTCCCCTTTCAGTCCGCCGGGAAAGCCGCTCTTCCTCACCTTGCCGCTGGGAGACCGGGCTCCGTCTGCTGCACGCTGCGCTCCCCTCGCATCCCCCTCCCTCCCTCCCTCTCTCCCTCCTCCTCCTCCTCCTCCTCCTCCTCCAGCCGCCGCCTCCCCTCCCTTCCCCTCCCCCCGGGCAGGCTGCACCGAGGGAGCCGCCGCCAGCAGCACAGCGCAGCGCAGCGCAGCACAGCAGCAGCGCCGCCACCGCTCGCTCCCTCTGCAAGTTTCCCCCTCCCCTGGCCGCGCTCCCTGCCCAGGCGGGGCGAGCCCCGGCCCATCGAGCCGCCTCTCCCCGCAGAGCCGGGCTGTGCCGCGCCGGCGGTCAGAGCCCCCAGCCCGGCCGCGACCTGCGGCTCCCGGGGGCACCCCGCGCCCGGAGGGAAGCCGCCCTCGCTCTCCCCTCCGCCCCGCGCTCGCTACCCAGAAGGCCAGCGGGGAACCGCAATTCCCAGCCAGCGCCGCTCGCTCCGTTCCTCACCCCGAGCTGTCAAAAGCCCGGCGGCACGGCACGGCACGGCGCTGGCAGACGGATCTGCGGGGCTCCGCGATGCCGCCTCCGGGTTCCCCGTACCTCAGGGGCATCCCCCAGCACGGCAACCCCCCGACCCCCTGCTCCGTCCCCCCAACTTCCTCCCCCTTCCCCTCCCCCCCCCGGCCCCCTTCTCGCGGCTCTAAAATCGGGATGGAAAAAAAAAGCCGCGTTTGTCAACGTCTGCATTGCGCGGGGCGGGGGGGGCGCGGGGGGAGGCTTATTAAAGCGCGCTGCCGCCTGATCCGGCTTTGGAAGCCCTTAACGCGCTTTTTACAGCGTGCGAACGGGGTGGCAACCGCGGACGAGGAGGGGGGTGCGGGGGGGCAGCCGGAGCGCGGGTCCCCCGGCGGCGTTTCTCCGGCCGCTGTAAGCTTTGTGCCCGGGTTCAGGAGCCCTTTAATCTCCGGGTTGGTACTTATCGGCTGCGTCTATTTACTTTGGCACGGCAACTTTTGGCTCGCCGAGCCCGCCTCGTAAATTTCACGTTCGCGACGCCCATCCCCGCCGCTCCTCCCGGTTTCGGGCTCGCCGAGACCGCGGCTCTGGGGCTCCCGAGATGGACCCGCACCTCGTCCGCGCTCCGCACGCTGCCGAGCTGCGGGAGCCGATCGCGGGCAGCCCGCACAGCGGGGGGGGATGAACGGGGGGTAGGGGGGGGGGAAGAACGGGGGGAGATGGACGAATCGGAGAACGGGAAGCGGGAGTGTCCCGGGGATATTCGTATCCAAGACCCCTCCCTCCCACCCCCCCCCTTTCAAATAGAAGAAAAAAAAACGGGACGTGAGCCACGTCGGGAAACTCGCCAACTGCCCGGGGAGGGGGCACGGAGCACGCACACATCGCGCGGAGCTGCTTCCCAGCTCCACTTCGCAGCGCGGAGTTCCGCTGCGTACCGCACAGTGCTCCCCCGCTGCGGCGCTGCGGACATCGGGCAGGGCCAGGGAGGGCGGCGGGGGGCCGCGCACCGCCGGGACAGCAGCGCGCCTTGTTTTCATCTCCGCTAACAAGCAGAGAGACACCTGGCCCGGGCCGCTGTAAAGCTATTTTTTATAAAGACGTTTTAGGGCTAGACATTAAAAGTTATTAGAGTGAACGCACGTGAGTTACAGACGCACAGCTGGAGGAAAGGCCTCTGCTGCCTTTTTTCCACCCCCACCCCCCCTTTCCTAGGGAAAACCTCATTAACATCGCTCCTTTCGGGAGGAGAGCGGAGCCTCCACGGCTCTCTGCTCTGCCCGCAGAGCTCCGTCCGAGGTCCGCGGTGCCGTCGGGCCGCGCTCACAGCACAAAGTCCGTTCGGCGCGGGGCTGCCTGCAGCGCAACGGGGCGGGACTGACGCTGATGCAGTTTCTTTCTTTCTTTCTTTCATTATTATTCTTTTTTAATACTACTGATTACAAGTGATCCCGGGGAGAACTCGCTGCATTCCCCTTTTCCCCCCTCGGCCAAACTTACTTTCTTTGCGAACGCCATTTCCTCCGCGGCGGCGTGGAACAGACCGGCGCTTGTTCGCCTCTGTGCCGTTTTGTTCCCCGCTCCGCAGCGGCGGACCCCGCGGGCACAGCGCGGCCCCGCGGAGGGGCCTCCCCCCCACACCTCCCCGAGGGAAGCAGAGCAGAGCAGAGCCGGGAGCGGGCGGGGAGGGGGGCCGCGCACGGATGCTCGGTGCTCCGCGCCGCTGCGGGGATGCGCTCGCCCGAGCGGCTGCCCCGTTAATGGTGGGCGCTTAACCTCCTCGTAAAGACAAATCCGGCGTTAATGGCACTGCGGGCTTCTCGCGGGGGATTCCCAATGGGACGGCCTTACCCTGGCTCTCAGCTACCCTCCTCGCCAGGAGCTCCCCCCGCCCCGAAAGTTGGGGATGAAACCCAGCGGGGTCCTCCTGGGGCCGGGGAGGGAGGGGGGAGGGGAGTCGGCGCCGCGGAGGTGAAATGAATGAATGCGAGCGCGGTGCTCAGCGCGCCCGGTGATGAGTGCTGGGAAAAGCCTATAAATAACAGATCACCGTCCTGAGCTCTGAATTGCCCGGCTTGAGTGTGTCTTAAATCAGACCTTTATCATTGCTTATTGTGAGGCTGCTTTTAATGGAAGTGCGGAAATCTGAATAACAAAACATGCCGGGCCCCGGCCGGCGTGACGGGTCCGCAGCTCTCCCGGCGCTGACGCGGTGCCAGCAAAGCGTGACCCCCCCCGCAGCCGGGGGGCTCCGCGCAGCCCGACTACAGGCGATCCCAGCGCGCAGTTCGGGGCCGCTCCGCTGACAGTACGGCCGTGATGTAACCCCCTCCCAGCAGAGCACGAGACGCGATCGGTTCCCGGAACGAGCACCGCGCTCTCGCTCATACAAAGGAGAAGGACAAACCCCGTGGACGCGCCGACGGGACGGACACGCCGATGGGGCGGACGCACGGACGGGCGGCACAGGCCGAGCAGTCGCCGCGCTCTGAGTTTCGCGGCCGAGGAAACCTCCACGGCTCGAAGGTGTGTTCGTGCAGCCTGCAGCTTGTATGTTAATAATTGGATACAGTCGATGAATCACCTCCGTCCTCCTTCTGGTTTTGTTTTCGTGTTGTGTTTTGTTTCAGAGGGGGTGGGGAGAGAAAAGCAGGAGACGCTGCGCGGCTCGGCCCTGAATACCAATGCCGCGGCCGCGTTCGCAAACACTGGGGTTATTCACTCCGCCCCAGAGGTGACAGCGGGCTCCGGGCCTCCGGGAGCGGCCCTGCGAGCGGGGGGCGGCGGCACCGGGCGGGGGCAGGGAGGGGCGCACACGTGTGCCTTCTCCTGGGAAGAACCCCTCATTTCTCCGCTCGGATCGCTCGCTTTTTTTTCCCCACCCGCGCGGCACACACGAGGAGAGATTCTTTAGTCCCGTACTTAACACTTCACAGTGTTTTTAGCAATTAAGGCGAGAGGGGGGTGGGTATAAAGATAAGCCACTTTTTCGCCCTGCAAGTGTGAAAGATAAGATAACAGCGAGCCGGGGCACAACGTCTGCTTACAACCTCCCCCCGGCGATTCCGATCGGTCACCTCTTATCGCGGAAAATGTTCATTTTGAAAACAGCCTCGGAAAAAAAAAAGAAAGAAAGAAAAAAAAAAAAGGAAAAAGAAAAGTCTTTTCCGGTCCGCAACGCCATTCAGACCTCCCGGCGCGGTGACGGGGACGCGGCCGCTCCCGGGCCCGGGGCAGAGGTCCCGGGAGGGACGCGGGCTCCGCCGTTCCCAGCCTGTCGGGCAGCGCCCACGCCGGCCGCGGCCGAGGCCACCCGCTGCTCCGCCAGCCCGGGGCCTGCCCGCCGGGCCCGGAGTTTCCCCCGCCCGCCGTGCGATAAGCCCAGATCCTGGGTACAAAGCGCTTCCCGATACCGCCCCGAGGGCGAGGCGCGGCGGCGCCGGGTGCCCGCTGCCGTCGGGGAGCTCCGCGCGGCCCCACGCGGGACACTGAGCTGCGGAGATCTGTGAGCCGCACCGCCCCGACGTGCCCAGCGGGGCGGCCCCGGTCCGTCCGCAGCTGCCGCTTCCCCCCCCTCTCCCTCCCCTCCCGTCGCCCTTCTCAGAACCGCGTTCTCGGAGTGACTGGGTCCGCAGATGATGACACGGGGAAAAAGGAGAAGAGAGCGAGCGAGCGAGGAGAAAAAGCACCCTCGAGGCCCCTCGCTTGGGCGAGATTACTCATCCCCAGAGTTCCCCTAAGTCGCAGAAACTTGGCCAGGGCTCAGGCCGCGCCGTTAGCACGGGCCGGGGCTCCCCGGGCATCTCTCGCTGCGGGGGCACGGGGCCGGGCCGTGCCGCGTGGATCGCGCGGCCCCGTCCCTCTCTCTCTCTCTCTCTCCCTGCCTCCCTCCCTCTCTCCCTCCTTCCATCCCCCGCCGCCGGCGCTCGCGTTCTCGGCAGCGTTTTATCTTCACAGTCACATCGGCAGCTAACGAGGCTCGGCGGCTGCAGCCCACACGACTTCGGTTCCCCGCATTTATCCTTCAATAAAAGCCGGTTCCTTTATTAGAAACAGGAGACGTGTCTCCCGCCGCCCCTGGCAGATCCCGAGAGCCGAGGCGCAGCCGACACCTCCCCCTCGGCCCCGCCCCCCCCCCCATACCCAGAGGGGCCACCGCCACCACCCCGCGCCCCCCGGACCCCCCACCGCGAGCAGCCCCGGCCTCCCCCCCCTTCGCTCTCCGCCGAACCGATTGCCTCCGCCGGGCGCACCCACCCCCACCACTTCGGTTCCCCCGCGTTTATCGCTCAATAAAAGTCGTTTCCTTTATTAGAAACAGCGGAGCCGCTTCTCCCACCGCCCTCACCTCGGGGGGCTGCAGCCCCCCGCCCGGCACGGCCCCCTAAAAATAATAACAATAACGCGAATAATCATCACAATAATAACAGCCGCCGTCCCTGGCAGCAGCACAGCCGCCCCCCCGCCCCTCCCCCGAGCCCAGCCCCCCCGCCCCGCTCCAATCCCTCACAGCCCCGCGCAGCAGCCCCCCCCTCCTTTCCCCAGGCGCAGCCAACGACCCAGCAAATCCCCACTCCGGGCACGGCTCGGCCCCCGCCCGCCTCGCGGCTCCCCCCCGGGCACACGGCAGGTCCCTGCGCGGGGCCGCGTGTGCCGCGGCTGCCGCCCGGGGATGGCTTTCCCGGAGCCGCCGGGAGAGCCGCTGCTAGGGGGGATGCCGATGCGATGTGTCGAGGCGAGCCGAGCCGCGCTGTGCCGAGCCGCCCCCTCCTCCGCGTTCCGATCGGAGCTCACCGCCGAGCTCTCCCGGCGAGGAGGGGCCGGACCGGAGCGCGCTGTGCATGGCATTAAATGCAACGGCCTGGCCCCGGCGGAGGAGGAGGAGGAGGCAGGTGATGCTGCCCGACACAATGAGGGGTTTGAGCGCTGCGGAATAAAGCGCCCTTCATGGGGCTGCGGGCGGTCGGGTCCCGCTCCTTCGCGGCGGAGCGGGCGGTGCGCGGGGTCCCCCCCCGGCCCTGTGCCCGCTGTGGCACGGTACAGCCGCTCGGGAGGCTGCGGCCGAGCCCGGCGCTGTGTCGGTGGCTGTGACATGAAAAGATGGCGCTCTCCCCTCCCCCGCCTCCCTCTCGCCTTACACTTCCTCCCGACAGCGTTTCCCTCCCGGTTTTAAAGCCCTTTTTTCTCTCTGCCCCCCCCCCACCCCCACCCCAAGCCGCTTTCCTCGCCGGATGCCACGAGCTCCGGCCCCGGCGGTGCCCCTCGTGCGGGCGGTGATGCCCTCATTGCACGCTGCGTCCCGACCCCGCGATATTCGCCGCTCTTTTTTCCCGGAAGCCCCGCGCTACGCCTCGCTCCGCTGTGAACTTCTGCTGCTAACGGGAGGCGGGGGGGGTGAGGGGCACGTACCCAAAACGCTCTCCTCTCCACCACCAACCCCCCCCCTACATACTCCCCCCCCTCGTTTCCTCCCGCTCCCCCAGGCAGGAAGGCAGAGCCGCGTGCGTGCCGGGGGGGCGGGAAGCAGCCGCCGGGAGCCACCCCCCCACACACCGACCCACACTGCGGGAGAGCCCTGCGGGGCCCGGTGGGGGGAGGGAGGGGGCATGAGGCGGCGGGGCCACCTCTGGCCGTTTGCCTGCACGGAGATGTGATCCGAGGCGGGGGGGCTCCGCCGCCCGAAGCCCCCTCCCGCCTCCAGCAGGCTGCTCCGAGCGGTTGTGTTTTTGGTTGTTTTTTTTCCCCCTTTTATTTTTCTTCTTTCTTTCTTTCTTTTTTAAGCCTGCAAATTAAATTCAGCGCCGCTCTTTCCTATTTTAGTGCGTGTGATGTTAATGGCACTTAGCGCCGGGGCGCCGCTCGCCAGGGATGTGCGGAGGCCTGGCGCTGCCCGCAGAGCCTCGAGGGCACACGGGGCCGATCCGGCGCGTCCCTTCTACGCTATCCAGGGAGCGACTGCGCGGGCTGACCGAGCTCGGTAAGCTGCCCACTTGTTTGTCTCAGGAGCATCGATTCCCGGCTAAGAGGCGCTCCTAGCACCGCGCGATGCCCCGCAGCTGGTCTTTCGCCCAGACAAACAGCGACGAGATGCGAGCGTTATTAGCCACATAAATAAATCATTACGCCGCGCACCGATGTTATTTCAGCACAACTCCTGAGCAGAAAATAGCCCGGCGGGGCCGCGAGGAGCCGCGCACCGTGCTCTCCCCGACGGCCGCAGCCCCGCAGTCGGGAGCCGTTCCGCAGCGCGGGGAGAGCGGCGGGACCGCCAATGGGCCGGGGACGGGGCTCACCCCGTCCCGCTGCGGTCCGGGGGGCGGTCCGGGAACGGCGGGGAGCGGCACCCCCCGGCCGGAGCGCGGCGGGTGCCGGCAGAGCGTAGCCCGGGAGCCGCGCCAGGCGGGCCGCCTTTGATATTCCGCACCGCGGCCGCTCCTCCGCTCGCCGCTAAGCACGCAAACGCCGGCGAGCTCCGGCGCTCTCCGTCAGAAACGCCGCGCGGATTTCTCCGCGCTCTCGAAGTAAACACGGGAGGTCTCCCACTTTTTCGCACTTAGCAACGGCCCGAGACGGGCCGCGACCATCGACTCCCGGTCGCGCCGCAGACGTTCGCTCGGCAGTTCAAGGGCAGGACGGGAACCGCGCGAGCGAAGCCCCGCCAGCGGAAATCTCCCATTCGCAGCGCCGCGCTCCGCCACCGCAGCCACCCCCGAGCACCTTTGTTCTGCGCGCAGCTGCTTTTATCCCCCCCCGCCTCCGCCCGGCCGCTCCCCCCCACACCTCCCCCAGCAACCCAGGACGGATCGCGGGTGACCCCGGGGGGCGGCGGGGTCGGGGGAGGGGCCGGGAGCGGCTGATGCGGAGCGGCTCCGCCGGAGATAAGGGCCGGGCGGCGGCGGGGCGGGCGGCCGCGCTCTGCGGGGAGCTGCAGGGGGGGCGGGGGCGGTGCTCGTCCTTTCGAGGCCCCCGGGGGGGCACGGGGCGGCCGAGGGAGCCGTGCTCAGCTCCGTTCCTCCGGCCTCGCTGCGAAACGCGGCGATCCCGCAGACGCCCGGGACGTTTTCCTTGATCTGAACTTCCTCGGGGTGATCCCCTCTCGCTACGGAGCACGAAACGCCTCCCGGACACGGAAAGCGGAGCTCGGAGCTCCTCCCGTCCCCTTTTGTTGCCCTCTCGCCTCTAAAGCACGGCATCCCCCCGGGGGCTCGCAGCGGCGGAGGGAGGGAGAAACGGACAGAGGGCTGAGGGCCCCCCGGGTGCTTCAAACTCCACCTTTCGTGGCGCTCGTGGCCCTTGCTGGTGAAGGCGATGAACGAGGCACTGAATGCATCACAGGTCCGCAAGCCCCTGAGCCCGTGGCCGTCATTTGCGAGGCTCCGAGAACTGCTGCCGGGGTTTGTTGTCAGCGCCTGGGGCTAGGGGGGGGGGGGTGTCGGCGTGGGGGGGTGTCGGCCGTATTGCTTCCCTTCTAAAAGACATGCAGAAAGTTTGTGCTGTCTTGACAACTAAGGCCATCTAGCCACCCCCTCCAGGGTGAGAAAAACACTGCCCGTTTGCTGGAGGCCATTTTATGAGACCTCAGGGAGACGACTTTCAGGAACACCGGGTGCCTCTTGACGACCCTTTCCCCATTCCCCACCACTGGCTCAGCCAGGCCACGGGCTCTGCGGGCCGAACTCTCCTGCATGGCCAATGGCCGCCCACCTGCATCTGAGTACACTCCCCTGCTCTGAGTACACAGTGTGTGAATAACACCGGTGACACACCCGATGGGAGGGCATGGGGACTCCTCATCCCAAACCACGTATTTTGCTGGAATGTCATATAAGATTCTGCTCCGAGAGCCACCGGTACGCACAGCGTTAATGAGACTTTGCCTCTGCAAAACAAAGCCAGGCAAATGGGAGAGGGAGAATTTGTTAAAGTGTTTAAAAATGCTGTCATGTTTGTTAACAGCTGCTTAACTCCTGTGTCTAACAAACACTGGGGGGGGGGGGGGAAAGTTATTTAAATTTTTTTTAAAAAGGCAATACCACGGCTTGCATACAATTAAATGATGACAGCCTATAATGTGTTCCTTCAAGACCTCCAGTAATACCAGGGCTCGGGAGACCTGAAATACCCAATTCATGGATTTTTAAACCAAAGAAGGGCTGTTACGATCGGTGCTCTGACCTGCCACATATCACGGGCCAGCGAGTTTCAGGCAGCCATTCCTGTCTCAGGCTCATAAATCCTGGCCGAGCTTTTAGCCTGGCATCCAGTCTCGCTCGGAAGACCTGTAAGTAACAGCAACCCCCCGGCCTGCCTCCATCATACGGGCGGCTGTGTCCCCTCACTGCTTTCAGAAGAACGCACCTATTTCTGCTCAGAATTCACAGCGCTTCATTTTCCAACATAGGATCTCATTATGCTTTTGTCTGCCACATTAAAGAGATCTCTGCTATCAGAAATCTCCCCATAGAGACACTTAGGGCACTTAAAGACTATGATCAAACCGAGCCATAGCCTCCTCTTGGATAAATTAATAGATGAGATTTCTTTCGTCTCAGGCAATAAGATGCGATCCCCAGACCTCGAATCACTTTTGTAGCCCTTTTCTGATCCCATATTAATTTGCCAACATTCTTCTGACATGCGAACACCACCGCAGGATTGGATGCCGCATTCCGCTACAGGTCTCACTCAAGTCATAAGTCCTAATGGCATCATTACGTTTACCTGCTTAAAATCCTATGCAGATTACCCTAATAGATGGCCTTAGCAATACCGACTTTATTAAAAACCCATTTTTAAAGTCGCCTGTCTCCACGCAGACCGGTGTTGTTCATCAAACTCACAGCACCAAGCGTCGCCTGGCCAAGCTGCAGAGCAGGCTGAGCTTCTCTGGCCAGAGCTAGAAAGCCTCCAGAAAGGCCGTGTTGGCAGAAAGCACCATCGAGGTGAGGGCAGTGCAGCGCTCACTTACACTCCCTTTGTGCACGTCCCCTGACTCATGCTCGCTCTGTGCCGTGCTGTCACACCACACCTGCCCCTTGAAGCTGAAATTATCTTCTATAAAATTATTTTTCCCATGACACACGACACAGCCTGCATGTCCGACCAGCACAGCTCTCCCTGCACTCACTCTTCCCACGTGCCCTCTTTTTGCTATGAGTCACACACGCTTGCCCTCTCTTCCTCTGACTTACACTTTCCTACCTCAAAGGACATGCGTGTCAGGAGATAGACCTGGTGGCCCTGTTTTGGATATCTGCTCATACAATCATTAAGGTTGGAAAAGACCTCTAAGACCAATTATCAGCCCATCACACCATGCCCACTGCCCATGTCCCTCAGTGCCACATCCACACGGTTCTTGACCGCCTCCAGGGATGATGACTCCACCACCTCCCTGGGCAGCCTGTGCCACTGCTTCACTGCTCTTTCTGAGAGGAAAAGGTTCCTAATATCCAGCCTGAACCTCCCCTGAATAAATGCAGTTTATACTTTCAGCAAGCACAAATCGCTCTGACTGCTGTCCCAGTGTGCTGCGGGACAGGGCTGCTTCTTCTCACCCTGATGTGTCCATGACTGTGCAGCCCTGCAGCCCCTTATATCCTGCTCCCCCTCCCGAGCTGCTGCAGCACTGGGGTCTGCTCTCCTCCACCTCTCCGGGGGTTTTGTCATTAGCTTCCACGGAGAGCAGAACGGGGCTGGATGTGGAAAACCAATATTGACATTCCCTTGTTTAAATATCATACATCAGAGGGGGTCATGGGCACCAAGGCCACACGGAAGGGCTCTCCCAGGAGCTATTACTGCCTTTTAAGAAGCACCGAGTGCCTTACCTCACATACCTGCCCCTCTCCACAAGTGATGTTGCTGCCACTGGGCAAATACCAATGTTCAGGTCTTTTCCTTCAATGCAGATCTCACCCGCTGCCATGCAGAGGCCTTGCACTACATGAATGCCTCATTTAAGCCCTCTTCTCTTTCTGTGGGAAATATGCTTCCCACACGCACTCACCTCTGTCTTTCCTTACTAAAATGCACAGTGTTTTCCTATCAAATGTGAAACAAGTAGCATTCCAACTTATTTAAAAAATTAATTGAACCAAAACATCAACAACTTCCATGTTTTCAGAACCTGCCCAGCCCTTGCTTGTGAAATGAGAACTGCAGGAGAGTCATTTTGCGTTGAAATCCACGGACATCTCTTCCCATGCCAGGCTGCCCTTCTCCTGGCGAAGCCCAGCAGTGCTCAGGGCTGGAGAAGAACACAGCCTGTTGGGTGTCCTGCGCCTATAGTGCACTGCTCTTCCTGGCAGGGTTGGGTCATGGGGCAACCCCTCACATCACTCAGTGCAGTGACACAGGGCATCATCTCTATGTTAGTGCACGCCGTTGCCCTCATCCCCATCCCTGTGCATCACTGCTGTGTGCTCCTCTGTACACCTCTTTGCTGTGCATCGGGTGAACAGGAGACTCTCAGGTAGGAAAAAAGGCACTTCACGGGTTCCTTAAGCCAAGAATTAGGGGAAGCGATAGGAAGAGACATGCCCCTTCCCTGCGAGGGAACGGCTGCAGGATTTCTCTTTTTATCTAAACCCCCAAACGGATTTGCCACTGAAAGAGAGATAATCCACATTATGTAGACACAAAATTACATTCACATGAACACACGCACACAAACACGCACTGTTCTCCCCTGACGGTGGGATGCTGGTGATGGGAGTGGGGCCTCGAGGAGCCCAAAGGTTACATGGGGACCTCGCCATCCTCGATGCTCCCCTCCCCGTGTTGCTGGAAGAGCAGTGTCACAGCACACCTTCCCTTAGTGGGGCTCCCAGCACCGTAACCCCGCTATTGGGTAAGGCGGTAGTGGTGAGCCCAGAGAGACAGAGCACGGCTGGAATGTGCCCGCTGCCCCAAGGCTGTGCATCCTGAGCCCTGCACCGCTCCACAATTTCTCCCCTCTGTTTTGTTGTTTATTTGACAGCCACTGCTGCTGTAGTAGCACTCTCGGTGCTGTTCCTGCGGCTTAGAGATCGCCCCTGAGAGCACTGCCAAGGAGATTTTACAACGCCTTCAGGGCACCGAGGGACAGCAGCAGGAGGACTATCTGCTCCGCTCTGGTCCCAGGCGTTCGGACTTAGATCCAGCCAGGCATTAATTCAGTGAAAGCCAGACGGGATCAGGCTGAAACTGGCATTATGCGCTGCTGGAAGCAAATCCAATCCACATAGTTTTAAGTGCACGCAAACCATTTTCTGTGGGGACCTGGACTGCCTTACAAGGGTGCTCGAGGGACCAGGTGACTGCTCGTGCCATGCACTGCAGCAGTGTAACCAGGGCTCACGGCCCTCCCCGAGGTAAGGATGACCACAAAGGCCGAGCCATTAACCTGAAAATGTTGTGGGTTTTTTTCTTTTGCCTTTCCTACCGCTGCTGTCCTTTTTTTCTGCTTCTCCTTACGCACCCTGCTGTAGGAGAAAAGCGCTGTGTCTCATCGTTGTGACACAAGCCCATTTTTTTGCTCTCTGCTGATGGTACCCAGAGAGAGAAGAGCTTTATGCAAGACCCACAGGGAGTGCAGACACCCGGGGCCAGTTGTTGGCAGCTCCTCTTCACACCTCCCCAAGGCCTCGCTCCAATCCAAAGTCATTGTGTGGGGCAGCACGGCTATGCACAGCCCAGGAGGACCCTGGTAAACTGCTCCTGTGCTGGTTTGCCACAAACGTTGTCGCAAATAAGAAAACAGGACGATGTCTTAAACCAAAGTGAGACATTTGTACGTGTGTCAGCTGCTGCCTCACTCTCACTCTTTCTTCAGATGACTCCTTGCCACGGGGAGGTGTCCCCAAGCCCTCACCCACATGAACCTACTGGACCGCTTCCCAGTCTCAACCGCCAATCAGCGCTCCCCAGACATCTGCTCTGACATCCATTCACTCTGACATCTTCACACACACGTACAAGCAGAGATCTCTGCAAGTGCCACACACACCACTTTCCCTCTCGGGGCTCAGCCACACACCAGGAACACACCTGGTTGCCACACCTCGGGATATGGTGCTCTGGCCCCATCTGTGCTCCAACACCAGCCCCAAAGCCGTTGCCTGAGGTGCGCTGAGGGCACAGTAGTCCCCGCTCTCCACACCAGCCCCGTCTGCTTGCTCCGCTCCTTTCCACGGGGTGACACAGCGCTCTTACTGCCCATTCCGAAGCGACGGTCAGAGGTGCTCCCGGATTTTCGCCTCCCTCTGCCTTCCGAGCTCAGAAGCGGCACTTTGTGCTGCCGGCCCGCTGCTTTCCCTCATCACCCCCCCTCCCCGTCTCTCCGGGGCAGCTGACAAGCGTGACAGCCGCCAGCCCGCTCTGCACGCAGGGGGCGGGGGGGCGAGGTGACACTCGCTCGACCCGGGGCCGCCTCCCGGCCCGCAGGGCCCTCCCGGAAGCACCGGGGCGGCCCCGACGGCGCGGCCCGAGGCACGGGGCCCTCGTGGGGACGGCCCGCGGTGTGCGGAGGTAGGGGGGTTGGAGGGAGTGCGTGCTTGGGCTGCGTCAAAGGTATTTGTTCTGATTGTCCCTTGGCTCCGAGTTCCGTCGTCGCTGCTCTTTGTTTTAGAGCTGCTCAAGTTTACTCGCAGAATTAAGACAGATTTTGGGGGGAGGGGGAGGAAGGGGGTAGGAAGCCTTTGTTCTCCGGAGTGTGCTTGTCTTACTTTTGTATCATGTGGCCTGAGCAGCACCCCCTCCCCGCCCCCGCCTACCCCCCCCTCCCCGGTCGTATTTACTCTATCTCGAGCCGAGTCCTTTGAAGGAAAGGGCAGAGGCGTCGTTAACCCTCTGCGCGCCTCGCGGGGCCCTCCGCCGGCTGAGCCTCCCCCGGGGCCCGGCTGCGAGAGCTGCGGGTGCCCGTTCCCATGCATGGACACGCACAGCGCGCCGGGGGGGAGCGGGCACCGGGGGCTTCTCTGGGGGAGCCCGGGGATCCCCCGTAGATCACTCGCAGGCTTAACACGGGGTTGGGAGATGCCGACAAACTCGAAACAGCTGCCGGGCTTTGCTCCGGCCTGCCTGCTAAAATACGCCGATCTCCTTTTAATCTGTTTCATATTCACAAATTAAGCACTTAGCCTAGGTAATAAATCATGAGGCAGTTTACGAGGCTAGCAGGAGACAAACAAGTGGAAAGGGAAAACAATCGCTTCCAAGTGCACGCGATGCGACGGCGGAGACGCAGCCCGACCCACGCTGCCCTGCGAGCCCCGGGGGAAGCGGGCGACCCCGCACCGCTCCGCCGCGGCCTTTGTCTGTCCGGCCCCGGCTGCCCGCACTGGCCCCACCTGGGAGAGCCTCTCCCGGTCGGGAATCCACGCGTCAGGCCGCCGGCAGCCTCGCTCCGAACAACCACACCGTCTCGGCCGTGGCGCGGAGATGCCGCGATGACACCGAGCGCCGGTGTCCGGGAACGGGGAGCGGTGCCGCTGGGCGAAGCGGCCGCACGCGTGTGTGCGGAGCCCCGCGTCTGCCAGGTGCCCGTCAGACAGAAAACAGCGCTCTGGCCGCCGGAGGAATGCCCCCGCCCTCTCGGGCTCGTTTCTGAGGGTGCTGGCGGAGGGTACGTTCGGTCCAGGGGGAGGCGGCCCCACCGGTCCGTCGGGCCGCCGTCACGGTCACGGCGCGACGGGGCGGCCCCGAGGGCAGGGTTCAGCCCGACCTCCTCGGAACCGAGCGGCGCTACCCGCGGGGCAGCACGGGCTTCTCGTCACTTTCCGCAAAGGCTCCGCGCCGGAGAGCGGCACGCGAAGGCCCCGGACAAAAGCCCCGGCGCTAAGACCCCTCCTGGCAAAGGCGCAGCCCGCCCCGAGCGTTTCGGACTTTTCTCGCTCCGCGCCGAGCTGTGCGGTGGCAGCGGGGCCGCGGGCGGCTCCGGGGCGGCGGGGGGGGAGCGCGGGGAGGGGGGTGGGCAGCGGCCCCGGGAGAAGCGAGGGGAGCGGGGATTTAAAGGGACTCCCGCGCGTGGGAGCGGCACCGACCTGAGTCCGTCCGCCCGCTGCGATCGGAGGAGCTCCCGGCGCGAAGAGGCGCCGTCAGAGGCGATTTATCTCCCGCCGGAGCGCGGGCTCCGCTTCCCGCATCGCCTGTGAGTAACAATGGCAGCTCTCAGCGGCTTTTCACGCTCTCCAGCGGACGAGCGGATCGCGGAAGGTGCCCGCGCCCCGCTCGCACGGCCGCTCCGCAGCATCCCTCTCGGCCGCCGCCGCGCCTTGTGCCGCTCCGCCGGGAGCCGCTCCCCGCGCCCCCCGCCCTCCCCCGCCCGCCCTTCCCTTCGCTTTTCCATTCTCAGGACTTTGGCGCGCGGCCAGCAATGTCAGGAGGGGATGAAACTCGACACAGAGATCTCAACCCGGAGCGATTTCCTCCTCCCCCCTCCCCCGCCCCCCCTCCCCCCCCCCCCCCGAGCCCCGAAGTTAACTTTCAGCTACTTTGGCCGCATTTCAGTTCGGAGAGAGGGGGAAATTGCAGGTCACCGCTGCCTGCTCGGCTCGGGCGTGTTTCTTTCTTTCTTTCTTTCTGTTTTTTTTTATTTAAAACTGTGCACATCGGAGCTTGAAATTCATCTGCGACTCGGGCGTGCTGCCGTTAACCCGTGTGTGCCCCCACCCGCCCCGCTCCGGGACCCCGCACCCGCCCGCCCCGCAGTGCCGGGGGAGCAGCGCCGGCAGCGGAGCCGCGCTCACCCCGGGAGGATGCCTCAGCACTTTCTGTGTTCCGCGCTTCCAGCAGAAGGGAAGCTAATTCCTCCGCTGAGGGCCTCAATCAGGCATTTATTTGACACTCATGATGCATGAACGGCTAAACGCTCGTCTGAGCGGGGGATCAGCCGCTGCTTTATAGCCCGCGAGTTTTTTGATGCAGGTGAATTATGCTGATCCCTGAATGCCTACTATTCCTGGGGGGAGGAGAGAGGGCGGGGGAGAGCAGAGTGGCGGGGGGGGGGGGGAGGGAGCTATGAAAACACAGAGGGGGACGCGCGGGGCGGCTGCGCTCCTTCATTTCAGCTCCGCACACTCGGGAAACTCTGGGATCGGGGCTGTGGCCCGCAGCCCTCCCGCCCCGTCGCTCCCGGTACCGGGCCCGGCCCGCATCCCGCACCCCTCCGGGCCGCCCCGTCCGCGCCTCCCCGGAGGCACAACATGGAGAGGGGAAAGGCACGGCGACAACATGGAGAGGGGGAGCCGAGGAGGAGGAGGAGGAGGAGGGGAGAAACCATATGGAGCGGCAGGGAGGGAGGCGAGCGAGCCGGGGGAGCCGGAGGAGGCAACGCGGGGCAGGGCGGCCGAGGTCTGGGGGCACGGAGCGCGGGGGCGGCCCCGGGGAGGGGGTTGGGAGGGTCGGTACGGCCGGGGCTGGGGGTGAGGCGGGGAGGCCGCCCCGAGTCGCTGCCCGCGCTGCGCGGCCCCGCTCTCTGTGCCCATCTCTCCCGATCCCCTCCGGGGAGGTTTCTTCTTTTTTACAGCTTCTCCTCCTGGCTTCTTTCCAACTGTTGTTCCAGGACCGAAAAAAATAACAATTAAGTAGGAGGCATGTCTTGTGACTCGCACAATCTCTCCTAACGCCCGAGTTCAATTTTACACAACATTTAATACAAATATTAAAAATCAATATATCAAGGGGGCTGTTAATGAAATGTTACAGGGAGTGTGTGCCGCCAGATAGGATTCGGTGGGAACGCGTGTGATGCAGCGAGAGCGGGATGCGGCCGTCTGCTTAATCCCCCCGCTAAAAACAAAAGATAAAGGTGTTCATTAAATCATATCGAATCGAATTAAACTCCATCGCCCGGGCCTTCCAGCAGAACAGGAGCCTGAAAAGCAGGGGATGGAGAATGAATCTCAATGCGGCTCCTGACAACGGAACGGGAATCGGAACGCATTAAAAATAAATCAGAGCGCCGCTGTAGGTCACAACGCGGAGATAGGACGGTGCGGGAATCTCCGGACGGGCAGAGAGCCGGGGGCTGCCCGCAGGTACATCCCGGCACAGGGAGGGAAAAGCGGACTTCCTGAGCCGTGGGTGACGCGGGGGCTGCGGCACTACTTGCCTCGTTGGCAAGGACCGACGATCCGCCGGCCGTTCGCCGGCTCCAGGGGCTGCAGTGTGCCCCTCGGCGCGCTGCCAAGCGGCGTCCTGCTCGCTGCCGGCTGCGCCCGCCTTCCCCCGCTCTTTGCCCCTCTCCTCCTCCGCCCGGGCCGCTCCCTGCTCTCCCCGGCTCGGCCGCGATGCCCTCCTCCAGCCCGACCCCTCGCACTGCTCTGCGATGCTCCCGACCCCTCTCAGTAGTCCTCGAAGCCGCAGAGCTCGAGGATGAGAGGACGTTGCCGGCCCCGACGGCACATCCGCACCCACCACGGTCTCGGCGCACGGCTGCGAGACCCAGACAGGAGGCTGCGCGGCTGCTGCGCTCTCTACCGAGGCGCCGAAGGGAGACGAGGGCCCCAAAGGGAGGCTGGGCCGCGGCCCGAAGCCCCGCTCCCTCCCGGCGTCCTGCAACCCGAGCCCAGGCCACGCTCTGCTCCGTTAAGAGCCGAGGGCAGCGCCCGCAGTGCCCGGCAAAGGGCTCTGACCGCCAGGCCTGCCCCCGCCGCGGGGCCGCTCTGCCGGGCTCTCTTCCAGCTCCGGCTCAGCTCCCCGAGCTGCTCGGGGCCGCCGCTTGGACTTCGTTCTCGGCTCTCCCGCTCCGGCCCCCGGGACCCGCTCACTTCGCCCCCGAGGCCGTGCCGGGCCCGTCTTCCTGCCCCGCAGTCCCTGCACGGCGCATCGCGGGCCGAGCCGGGAGCGTGGCTGCAGCGGGAGGCAGAGCCGAGGCAGAGCCGCGGCAACGCTGCTTTCCCCCGGCTCCCAGCGGCCCCCCCGCACGCTCTCTGCTGTCAGACGGTTTCACGGCGCTTCGCGATCGCGCTGCTCCGCTCCCTCCCCCCCCTCGCCCTTCTCTCTCCGCCCCGCGGGGCCGGGCCGTGCCGCACGGCAGCGGTTACGCGTGCAGCGGCTCCGGAGCGCGATAAACACCCCCGGCCCCGCGTTGGCCCCGGGCCCGCCGCCCGCTGCGGGGAACAGCCGCGCTGCCCTCGGAGCTGCGCACTGCGGAGCGGGGCCGGGGGGACGGCGGCGGCGGCTCCGTGAGGCCGTGCCGCGGGACTGCGCTGCCGGGAGCGCGCTCCTGCTCCGACCTGAACCCGCCCGCTCTTCTGTTTGTTTATTTCCCGGCCGCGGTGGCCGGCTGCCAAGCACGCGGACCTTTCCTATTAAAAACCCATTTCTCTTGCCCTGCGCGGAGCGGCTCTTCGCTCGCCGCGCTCCGTTGTGCCGTTAACGCAGCGCTGCGCAGCGCAACCGGGGCCGAGGGGGAGGGAGGGTGGTACCGCAGCCCTGGAGGCGATGCCCGGCCCCGGGGCCCCTCGCCCTTATCGGACGCCTATCCCGCAGCACGGGGTTGGCGCTGCCTCTCCGGCCGGGGCTCCCTGCGGGGCGGCTCCCGGCCCTTCTCCTCCCCGGGGGTGTCGGTCGGTCGGGGCCGAGGATCCAACAATAAAGTAGATTGAAATAAGTCTGCGGTTGGTGAGTTTCCAGCGATACTTAATGGCACTTGCAGTAAACAGTCCCTCTCTGTGCTAGCGGGGAAAATCATCCAGACACAAGCGCATTCCACCCCCTTTAGGGCTCCCTGGCTGTTATTATAGTTATTGCATTACTCTGGTGTAAGCCTTTTGTAACTAAGCTTCTATAAAGCCCCGCTTACAAGCGCCCTGATTAGAATTTTCCTTGCCAGCAACCAAAGGCCACCCGCTTTCCAGTGCTATACAGAGGGAGCCGTCAGCAGCCACCCCTCTGAATGTGCGCTTTGTTCCTGCCAACAAGGAAACGAGTGGGCTTCCACTGGGGAGAATGCGGCCCTTCTGTCGCAAGGAGCTGGGGGGCACCGGGCCCGGCGGTGGCGGAGGGGTCACGGGGCCGCGGGGTGCGGGCCGCCCCTGGTCTGGGAGGGGAAGGAAAGGGGGGACGCGGGGCGATGCTCGCCCAGGGGGACGGGGCGAGCTGCGAGCCGCAGGCGGAGCGGTCACCTCGCCGCGTCCAACGCCGGCGCCGGTACCGTGGAGCAGGGCCGGAATGCCGGGCTTTCGCTTTCACGCAGGATGTGTGTAACACGGAGCATTTCTCAGCTCGCCTGATTTTTAACTTCCTCTAAACCTCTGTGTTGTTTTTTTTTTATTATTTTTATTTTTTTTATTATTTTTCCCCTCTCTCTCTCTGTTCGGAGAGCAGCAACGTGAGACCGGGAGGAAGCACGCTGCTGCCGTGCGAAATGCAGACCATGTGTGGAAGCGATGTGCCCGGCGGCACCCGGCGGCGAGGGGGTGACAGGGCAGGGCCGGGCCGGGCTCCCCTGCTGCGTGCCACCGTCCCAGGGCCGTCCAGCACCGCCGGTGTCATATCGACTTACAGCCATGCGCCGTTCCCGTGTTGATCGGGATTCTTTCGGTCTGAGGCTTTCACGAAGTGCTTTGTGTTCGCCCACCTCGAGGCTCCGCGGGCAAAGGGTTAAATCTTCGGAGGGCTGGAAGGAAGCAGCCGAGTTTCAGCAAAGAAAAAAAAAAAGGAAAATAAAGAAAGGTGGGGGAGAAGAAAGGAGTGGGAGCGGGGAGAGGCGAGGGCCGCACGATGCCCTGATCATCCCTCTGGCTGCTGGAGAATAATAATTAATACCAATCGTAACCCGCGGCCTTTCTCTCCTATTGGGCTCTGCCAGGAAGCGCCTCCGGCCCTGGGGCTCCCCGTTCCCTCTCCGCCGTCTTCTCCCCGTCCCTTCCCTGGGCAGTGAGAGGAGAAAGGGCCGCCCTGCCCACCTCCGCCCGTGCTCCTCCGATCGCGGCGCACAGCTGTGGCAGCGCGGTGCCTCCTCCAGCTCTTGCTCCTCTCTCCCGGCTCCGGCTCGGCACCCTCCTCCTCCTCCCCCTTTGTTCTCCCCCCTCCGCCTTTCCCTCTCTTTAAATAGATTTCAAGGCGCTGCCTGGTGGAGAGCGGCTCTCCGGAGAGCGCAGCTATCGCTTCCCCGCCGTAACCTCCCCCCCCTCCTCGGTTCTCCGAGCACAACGCGATCCCAGCGCCGAGCAACCTGCGCTGGGAAAGATAGAGAAAAGCACAACTAGGCCCCCCCGGGTCGTGCACGACCGCGTGCAGAGGGAAAGCTCGGGTTGACCCTCCCGAATTAAGAGGAACGAGGGCAGCGGGGAGCCCTTCCCAGGCCGTGCCCCCCCCCGCACTGCCCCGCACCCGGAGCGCTCCCGGGGCGGAGGGAGGCCGAAGACAGAATGGGGCGGGAAGAGGCGAAGTGCCGCCCGGAGAGCTGTTGTGACAGATGCTCGGCTTCGCTGGTGAGAGAAGGAGTTAAAAGCGAGCGAGCTGTTTGTCGATCGAGCCGCTTCCCCGAGCGGCTGGCTGGAAAGCCGTCCATCAGCAACCAGTCCGACCTGCCCGTGATAATATGCGATCAACACCAAATCACCCCCGCCAGGCACGATCCATCATCACCGCGATGCGATGGGCCCTTTTATGGCTGTGTCTACGCGGGGGGCGGGCGGGAGAGAAGGGGGAGGGAGCGGGAGCGCGTGAGTGGGGAGGGGGGCATCCGCCGCAATGGGAACCGCAGCCCCCCCGGCTCCTGGAGCGGCGGAGCCGAAAGTTGCCGGGCCGGGGCTGCGCCTGGCAGCGGGCCCCGCCGCCTCCGCCTGCCATCAGCCTCCCCTCCCCCCGCCGGCTCCTCCGGGGCGAGCTTGACTGGCGTTAAATTAATAATTAATCGGGTGAAATTGATTAAAGGGCTCTGCGCGCGATGGGGCGCGGGGAGAGCCCTTCCCCTCCTCTTCGGCAGCGGGGAGCTGCCGGCCCTCGGAGCTCCGGGGGCGCCCGGCCCGAGCAGGAAGGAAAAGGGCGGCGGGGAGCGGGGCGGGGGAGGAAGGCGGCGGCGGCGGCGGTTGCAGCAGCAGCAGCAGCAGCAGCAGCAGCCTCGCTGGTGGCTGCCTGCAAGCGAGAGCGGCGGCAGCAGCAGGCAAAGGCTGGCCCCAGGCTGGCTCGGCTCCGCGCAGCTGGGAGTGCGTGTGCGTGTACAAAGCCGGAGCCCGGGAGCTGCTCGAGGGCGGTGCTCAGCACCACAACGCCAACCTCCCCCACCCTTCCCTGCCCCCCCTCTCCGGCCGAGATCAGTCTCTGCCACGGAAGGAATGGGGAACCGCAGGGGACGCGGCCGGGCCGGCGCACGCCTCAGTTGCAGCCCCGCCGAGGTGGGAAAGGGTTAAACGTTGGCGGAGGTCGGGGGATGGGAAGCGAGGGGAGGGGGATGCCGAGCGCAGGGAAACCACAGCGCACCTGGGCTCGGCTCGGGAGCCGGAACGAGCCACCGTCTCCTCCTCCTCGTCCTCCCTCCTCCCTTCCTCCCAACCGCGCGGTGCCCGCCCGGCCCAGATCGCTGCTCTATCTCCGCAGCAGCGGAGCGCAGATCTCCCGGTCCTATCGGCCGCTCCTTCTAACCCCAGTGACCCAGATAACGCGGCGGCCTCGCCCCCCATTCCCGCCCCGCAACGCGCCGGGCCCCCGAGCCGCCTCCTCCCCCCCTCCCCGCTTCCTCCCCGGGGGCTGCGCGGCCGCCCCGGCGCTGCCCTCCGTCCGCAGCCCCTCCCGGCCCCTGCGGTGGGGCACCCTCGCCGGGCCCCGTTCCCTCGGGTCGGGGCGGTGCTGCCACCCCCCCGAGCCGGCCCGAGGTCATTGTTTGCCTGCGCGGAGCCAGGCCGCCGTCAAAATACCAATTAAAACCCAAACAAACACCCCGAGCCGGTCTTTCCTGGACACGCGGGTCGGAGCCACCGCAGCCCCAGCGTTGTTATTCCTGGGCTGCAAATAGCCCTGGCTCCGCCCTGACAATCGCCTGTCAGAGGCCTCTCCTCTCCCCTCCCGGAGGCCCTGCCCTGCCCCGCTGTATTTACTTTGGAAGTGTGTGCGCGGACGGGAGCGGCGCGGTGCCTCCTGCCCGGTTCCCCCGGCACGCGGGCTGTGGCGGATCCTGTCCCCGCTCCGCGTGACCCAAGATAACCCAGCCGGGGGGGGGCACAGGGCCGGCGCCGACGGGAGAGGGCGCGGGGAGCCCCTCGCTGCGGTGCGCGGAGGGGCGAGGGGGACAGGAGCCCCTCGGCTTGGGGGCGGCCCGTGCTCCGCATCGCCCTGCGGGGAGGGGGGGGAGGGGCGGCGGGGAGATGGCAACGGGGCTCGTACCGCCACGAGGGCCGAGCAGCGAAGTTATCACCAGCCGTGACCAAAATAAATGCCTGTGATAAAAAAGCCCTGACAGCATGATCCATTATGCGGGTGTCACCGCGTACAACGAGGTTCAATCAGATACGTCGGTTGCCGTGGACAACGGGGGAAGCGGCGGTACCGGGCTGACTGCTTTGCCGGAGAGGCGGCCGCACTGCCCTAATGGGGGTCACACGGTGCCATCTGCGCAGGGGTGGCCCGGCGCCGCTGGGAAGGCACCGAGCACGGCCCCGCGGGCTGCCCCGGCCCCTACGACGGCACGGGCCGGGCCCCCGGGGGCTACCGCGAAGCCTCCCGTCTGGGCGTCTCGGCACGGCTCAGCTCGGCTCCCCGTATCCCTCAGCAGCCCGGGGCGCGCCGCGGTAATCACGGAGCGTTTGTTCCGTGCCGCGCAACCACCGCCTCCCGAGCGCTGCCCTGTTATTAGCGGGGAGAGGCGAAGGGGGAGGGCTGCGCTCTCGCTGCGGGCTCCGCGCTGCTGCACGTCCTCGCCTCCGGCGGAGCCGATTGCAGGTGCCGAGCGGGGGCCGCGGGGGCCCCGGGGTTAACGAGGGCTTAGGGGCAGCGGGGCCGGGCTCGCGCGCCACATTCCTACAGAACGCCTCCCCCGAAGAGGGGGCCCGCGGCCAGACGGTACCTTTCGGTCCCGGCCCCTCTCCGCCGCCCCCGGGGGTGAGGACGCGACCTCAAGGCATAAGGCACGGCCCGCGGCGGGGTGTCCCCCCCTCCCCGCAGCCCTGGCTCGTGGTGCCCAACGTCCCGGTGCGGGCGCTGCGTGGCTGCGCTACGGTCCCGAGCAGCAGCACGATGCCGCGCCGCCCCCCCCCTCCTCCGTCACGATTTAATGCTTTCCATGTTCGTCGGCAACTGCGCTTCCGCAGAGGAACCCCGGCGCGCTCCCGGCCCGGCGCTGCGCTGTATTGTGGCGAGCGAGGCGCAGCCGGAGTGAATCCATTACGCCGCGATCCGACAGCACAGGTTTCTGCGGATACCCTCTGATTTACATTTAAAACAGCGCTCAGCCATTGTCTGCCAGCCGGGAAAGAAAACACAGCCCCGTAACTTCCAATGACCTTCAAAGAAACGCAATTAACTGCTGCAATTATCGGTGCACGCCTTGTAGAAAAAAAAAAGACACAGGTGCTCGCCTCGCTGCTGTTTCACCTGGATAAGCAGCCCGTCTCCTTCTCTCCCCCCCACTCCCAAACGCACACCTCTGCAGCTCCCAAATGCAGGACCCCCCCGGCTGAGAACAGCGCGGCTTCGTCACACGGCCGCACGCAGAGCTCCGCTGTTCGCGGCCGCCGCCGGCGGGGTCTCTTCGCGGCTCCATAAAGCGCTGCCCGCCCCCAAGCCCCCTCCGCCGCCCCGATACAGAATTCAGGTTAATGGGCTGGGCTCAAAGCCGCGCTCCCTTCACCCCGAACGCTACCCTTCTGCGCCTATCGACCCTCGGAGATGACACACCGACAACCACAGCCCCCACAGCCCCCCCGGCCCCGGGAAGCACCACCACGGGGAGCGGCACCGGGGGTGGAGGGGGGGGCTGTCCGCTCTCGGTTCTCCCCTCTTTTGCACACGCACACACCAAATAAATAAATAAGGAGGCGGCTGGAGCCATCTGGGGTTGGATGGCTTCTCATCTCATTACAGAGCATTAGGAGAAACAGGCAAATATACAGCTATTAAAATTAATCGCCTCGC
Source organism: Meleagris gallopavo (assembly GCF_905368555.1). Taxonomy (NCBI): domain Eukaryota; kingdom Metazoa; phylum Chordata; class Aves; order Galliformes; family Phasianidae; genus Meleagris; species Meleagris gallopavo. The sequence continues at coordinate 110,546,647 of NC_139404.1, read as the reverse complement.
GCTGTCAGCTGAACATAATGGAAATTATTTATAGGCTGCCTGAGATGCCGGGCTCGTCACGGAGGCGCGGTGCGGAGCGGAGCGCTCGCGGCTCTCGGCAGCGAGAGGCGTGCGGGGCCCGGCCCGAGCCGGCCGAGTGCGGACGGTGGGGCAGGGGCAGCGGAGGAGCCGCTTTTTGCGGGTGCGGGTGTTTGGGCCGAGCGGAGAGGAAGCAGCTTGGGTTCCCGTAAGGCCAAGGGGCCGCCCCGGCGCAGCGTCCCCGGGACCGGGCGGGGCCCTCCGGAGTGAGATCCCCCCCCGTGAGGGTTCTGGGGGCTGCGGGAGGGGGCGCGGACGATCCGCCCGCAGCTCGCCGTCCGTAGATGCGATGCTAATTGGCGGTCTTTCCGCCGCTGCCCCTGGAGCGGCCTTTCCGAGCTGTTGGCTTCTGCTCGGGGGGGAGACGGGGGTCTCTTCCGCTCGGGAAGAAAAAAAACCAAACCAATGGGCTTGCCGATGCCGAGCAGAGCCGGCCTGTTTTTCCGACCGAGAAACAGAGAGTGTTACGGAAGCAGGAAAGCGCTGCCCCTGCATTTCCCACTCCGCACATCCTCCCTCCTCCCCCCCAACCCCCCACAGCTGCGGAGCGCCCCGCGGGGGCCAAGAGCCGCCGGGCGGGGGCAGAGCGCAGGCGGTGCGGGAGCCGAGATCGCTGCTTCGGCGGTGCGGGAGGGCAACGGTTGAGCACAGCCGTCCCTGTGCTACCCGCCCGGGGCTCGGGAGCCTCAGCGGGTAATTGACAGTCTCGAACCCAAATTGAAACATGTGTTAACAACAACGCCGCGCATCTTAGGAGCTGCCCGGGAGACCGCCACCTCACTCTCTTTATATATGATTTGAATCCACCGGAGGGAAGTGGCACGGAGCTTGGAAAGCACGTTTCCCCTACCTGTAAATCAGCGCTTAGCACCGCGTTCAGGCAAGGCAGCGCCGACGCACACAGCGGGAGGATCGGAGCCATTCCCCCTCCCACTGCCCTCGCAGCGCTGTTTCCACGCCGCCCCGAGCCCCCCCGTGGTGCGGCGTCGGCCCACGCGTGTCCGCTGGAAACCCCCTCCCCTAGTGCTCCTTTAACCGACCCTCCCCCCTTAAGGGCATTTGCCGTCTCCGCAGCGCAGATCGGGTCTGGGCAAGGAGAGCCAACTCGTGCCGGAGCGGTTGGACGTGCCGAGGCAGCACAGCGCTGGCAGCGCTCCCCGGGAAGGGCTCCAGGGCCTCCCACCGCCAGCCGCAGCCCTTCCACCCGCAGCTGCCACCGTCCCGTTCCCGCACCCCGAGGAGCAGCTGGAGCCCCGCGGCGCGACCCTGCCCCGGAGGTAGCGCTGCCGCCGAACTCGCGCCGAAGTCACAGCGGGGCGGCCGGCAGATGGAAAATCTCCGCTCTTCCCACACAGGAACACGGCGGGGACGGGCAGAACGGTGCCTAGGCGCCGCGCGGGACGGGGATCGCCGTGGGATCCCTCTCTCGTGGCCCGTCCGCACACCGACCCGGGAGCTCTCGCCCCCACGCGGGCTCGGCCCCACCTGGGGACGGAGCCGCCGGCGAGAAGCGGTTTCCGAAAGGCGGTCCCGGGCCGGGCTCGGGAAAGGGCTGCGGGGTACGATTCCTGCCCGGCCCCGCGCCACGGCTCTCACCCACGCGTGAACTCGCTGGAAGTCACGCGGGCACGCCGCGTGTCCCGTGTCACACGCTGCCTCTCCTCGCCGGCGCCACGCACACGGTCGATGTCACTCACGCCGAAACCCACACGCACCGCCCGCCTCTCGGCAGCGCGCACCGAGGGGCTCGCACGCCTCAACCCGCACCGACACCGATCCGCACCCGCACACGGGGCCGCGTCGGGACTGCACCTGCCGTCGGGCTCACCGCCCTGGGACACCCCTTCCCCTTCTTTTCGTCGCACCCCGGCCCCGCACACCGTGGCGGGTGGTGCCGGCGGTGCCGCGCCGTGCGCCCGGCAGCTGCGACGTGCCGAAGGCGGCCGGGGAAAGGCCAGCGGCGCCCGGGGCGCGGGCAGAGGCCGCGGCTGATCTCTTGGCAGAGCCGCGAGCGGTTTGGCCGCCGCAGCCGGGAGGCCAGCCCGGATTATTCATCACGGGCTGGCGAACACAATCCTTCCCCCTCCCCCTCCGCCGGCCTTGGGTATTTCGTCCCGGCCGCACAAACGATATTCAACTCGTGTCCTCTTCCGTGCCGGCACCGAGGAGCCTCCGGCTGCCAGAACGGCGCACGGCGGCGTCCCTGTTCCCTGCGGCCGGAGAGGAATCGGGGGGGAGCGACCGCTCCGCAAACCGCACAGCCGCGGCCCCCGCGGGGCGGCCAGGCGCTCGTAGCGCGCCCGCGCCTACGGCAGGCAGCGCTCCGCCGCGGGGTTCGGCGGCCTCGGCAGCGAGCCGAAGCCGAAATAAAAGCACGCTCCGCACATCCCGCAGCTGCCCGGGCGCCGGGTCGCGATCGTCCTCGCCCGCAACCCCCCCTCGCCGACCCCGCTCCCGCGGGGGCTTTCCGCGCCCGGCTCGGCCGCCAGCCGGCCTCCCCTCGCCCCCTGTTGGAAAGGGCTGCGCGGTGCGGGGCCGCGCTGTCGTCTCCCGCGAGCGCAGGAAACGTGTCCGGTCCGATCCGCGAGCGGCTGCGGGGCGACGCGGCCCCGATCCCTTTCCCAACCCCGACCCTATTCCTTCCCTTCCCCGTCCCCATCCCCGCCGACTCAGCAATGCAGCAGAGCGCATCTCGCACTTAAGACAGGATATTTAAAGCTTAACTCCCTGGTTATTTTCGTCCCAGACCAAAGGAGCTCGGCTGCCTATTCGGGCACCTATTCAGATGCCTGCCCCGACCGATACCCGAGGTTATTAATTTCCTGGGGCTACTCGGCGTCTCCGCCCCGACGCAGCGGGACGCGCGCTCCGGCGTCGTTCGAGGCCCGGGGATGCGATTCGGAATCGCGGTGCTTCGCAGCCACTTCGCGTTTCGTTACTACGGGAGGAATCAGCCTGCAGCCATACAGCGTCGTTACGTAGAGCCGTATCGATTTTCGAGCAGAGCTCCCCACCGGTTTAATTGTTTTTAGGAATGTCAATTGCAGCTCTCGCGTTCCCTGAATTCATCAGGGCCCACATGACGAACCCCATCGTCGCCCTAATTCATAGGGCTGCCCGGCCCTCGGGGTGCGTTCAGCAGAGCCCTGCAGCACTCCCCTCCCCAGCACACACCTCCAGTCCATCCTGCCTTACGGTCTCAGAATGAATGCACCGAATAAATACACCCCGAAATTAGTCACCGTTCCCGGTTTCGGGTTTTACAGCTCAAAATCCCCATTGCGACGCCGACCCAAAAAAAAAAAAAAAAAAAAAAAAAAAAAAAGCAAACCACACCGAAGACTCATCGAGTCTTTAAAAAATAATTAGGAAGAAAAACAAGCCGAAGCCGAGCCGCTGCTGCTGCTCGGGGCTGCGCTGAGAGCCAACAGACGCCCTGCATCCCGGCCCCTCGCCATCCTGGGGGTGCCCGCCCGCTCTCGGCCGACCGACGCCGCGAACACGCGTGGGCCGTCGCGGGGACTCCCGGCAACCCCCGGCCTTCCGCGACTCGGAGCGGCACCGCGGGCGCCGAAAGTTTCCGCGCCGCGAGCGGAGCCGAGCGACAAACTCCCGACTGGGAGAAACCCGGGGCCAACGTTCCGCTTCGCTCAGAGCCCAGAGCGCTCAGAGGCGCTTTAGCCTCCCTCCCTCCCCTACCGACGCTGCCCTCGGGACGGGGGTCGGGACCGCGCGGCGGATGGTCGCGGCCGAGGGAGGCGGCTGTACGGCCGTTCCTTCCCGCTGCTCTGCCGTCCCCTCTCGGCCGCAGCCGGCACTGCACGCCCGGCCTCCCCATATCCTGCCCCCGGCTCCCCCAACCCCCGGGGAGCGCGCCGGGCCGCTCCTTCCTGCCACGCAAAGGCGCGTGTGTGTTAATCCCCGGCCGCTGCCCGCGGGGCGCAGCTGTCGCCCACACGCCGAGAGCGTTCTCCCCCCCCTCCCCCGTCCCCGCCACCCCGGGCCGCTGCGCTCCATTCCGCTCCCGGCAGCCCCGCCGCGGGCTTTCCCGTCTCTCCGGTGCCGCCCTCCGCGCTGAGAGCCGGGGGCAGGAAAGGGGCCGCCCCCCCCGGCAGCGCTTCCCCGGGCGGAGCTGCACCCCCCAGCGCAGCCGCCTCCCCCCGGCACGGTACAGCACCGCGGTGACACCCGGCGCCTCATCGGCCGCAGGGAGAGCCGAGCCGAACTGTGCCGTGCCGTGCCGTACCGCGGGCAGCCCTCGGCTGCTGTTTGTTTTGTTATCAAATCAATTAAGCTGCCGCTCTCCTCTGAAACGGGGGCGGGAGAGGGGGGGAGGAGGGGGCACGCAGCGAAAGCGCGGCCACTCCTTTGGCATCGTCTCAGCAAAGCGAAGAGCTCCTCCTGTTGGACGAAAGCTTTCCTGGCGGATGGGAACCCCCCCCCAGCACGCGAGCAATTTCGTTTTATTATTGCATTTCGTGCTGCGTTGCTTCACTTTGCGTTACACTGCGCTGTTTTATTGTAGCCCGCCCATTGGGAAGATCCTTGCTGGCTCTCAGGGGATTCAAATCAGCCTTTAATGCGGGGTAGCTCCTAACGTGGACACAGCAGAACAGAGCACGGCAATGGGGCAGCTCATCAGTGAGCGCAGGACAGGTGCAGCTGATAATACTACTGCCAAGGCACGGCGTGGTGGCATAAAACCACTCCTGTGCATCCACACTGATGGGGTGGAACTCAGTGGAGCCAATAGTTGTGATATTAAAGTACCAACAAAACAACAGTTGGAAAGAATTGCAAGGAAATACGATTTTGTTACATGCTTATGGTCAGTCCTTACTGCTACTCTGTGCGGTAGTTGAGGAGTGCTGGGTGGGAGGGCTGGGAGCCACCTGGGCTTTTTGTATGTGATGGTGGGATGTACCCTGAGCAACTTTGATGGACTGTTAACAATGTTTTCGGTTTGGTGGGATTTCTGTGCAAACACTGGCAGATGGCGTGGGTGGCTCGTGTTTTCATCTCTCTGTTCCTTCCACGGCATCTTGCGAAGCCTGAGATCTTCACGCATCACCTCTCTTTCCATATCACCTCTTTATCTGGCTGTTTTTCCCCTCTCCTTACCCAGACCACGCCCTGGGCTAATGCTACATCCCGTTGGTCCTAGAGCCCAGACCGCCCCTTTCCTTCTGTTTGCTTTGCAAAGCAGTGCAAAGTGTTCAGGCATCACCTGACAGCAGACGAGGCGTTCAGATGGAGAAGGGGGCACGAGCAGTGAGGGTTTATAACTGCAGCCAGGCTCTGGGTACTGTGTTTGCAAGGCACAGGTGCGAGGCGCTGCAGTGCAGGTTTGTGGTGTGAGCCAGAACAGGAACCAGCTCTCCCTGTGGGCAGCAGGCTGTGTGCTCACTGCGCCGTACAGGGCCGGCCTGTTTATACAGCTCCCGATGAAGGTGATGGATTGGGCAATCTTTTTGCACTGCACTTAGACTAAAATGTTTCTGGCCTCACCTTAAGGAGGAAACCGTGTGTTTGCCTCCATCGTCAGTGTTTTGAACCAGACGAGCAGAGCCAGATAAAACACAGGTCTGAGCCAAATCACAATGAATGTAAACAGTTATGACAAATCGTTAGAGTAACCTTTTTCCCTCTCTCTCGACAGCTTACTGCTGCTGCAGACCTCAGCCTTAAGGAACAGGTAGGCACGGCTTAGCTCAACGTCATTTTAAATGCCAGGTTCAAAAAATGTTAAACTCCACTGGGTCGTGGGCGATCGGGCTCTCCTTTGTCAGAGATTTGTACTGAAGACAAACATTGGTGGCAATTGTGTCTAAAAATACCTCAGAACCTGCTTCTTGGGGGAGAGCGCAGACGCCAGGCGCCTGACCATGCCCATAAATTGCTGTCAGTGACACAGCTTGGGCGTATTTAGGGGACTTGGCTTTGCCCTTTCCTTGACAGGACAGCGGCTCGCCCTGGGGTTCGTCTGCTCATGTCACTGTCATCTGTCATGACACACTCGTGCGGGACACAGCTGCTTACACTGGGAAAGAAGAAATGTGAAAATAATTGGTTGATGCTTATGTGGCTCCTTAGGCTACACCTGCACAGCCCTTTTCAGGGCTCTCCATTTGAAAAATCATTAACCTTACATATACATACTGCCCTGTATCTTAGATAATGTGCCCTTCTGCCGTTAACCTTTACATAATGCAAGTGCAAAAAAAGCATCATCGCTCCTGAGCGCATCCTAGTGCAATCTGGCTGCAGTTTAACAACGATACTGAAAGCATTGGCACGTTTTGATATACTCCTTTCTGAGGTGAGATTGATCCTCCTAGAATCTTTTCGACTCCAGGTTTTTAGCAATGCAAGAAAAAACAAACAAACAAACAAACAAACCCTATGCAGCAAAATACCTGAGGGCCAGGCTGTGAACACAGAGGTGCTCTGCGTTGCTGAGAAGCAGCCGCCAAGCAGAGTGAGCGGACTCACCCACCAGCTCCGGCACACGCGGGGCTCTGGCTGCTGGCTGCACTCAGCACGGTGCTACCTCTGGCTTCTCCCAGCAGTGCTGGCAGGGCCTCAGCCTGGGCACACTGCTTGGCCATGTGCTGTGTTGTGCGTGTAGGGGGTGGGCTTGGGCAGCGTGCTACCAGCATTATGAGGGATTTAAGAGGGGGAGAGAAAAGCGTGGCTCCTCAGCGTAAGATTCACACAGCAAAGGCCCTATAAGGGAAAGCCCCGTATCCCTGGAACACAAGTGCAGACATATTGTTAGAGGGTAGAAAGGCAGTAATTAAGGCCGGGGACCGATCGCACTTCGTTGCCAGAGGAGATGATTCTCACCACGGATACACAGCCAGCTCTGTTTTACTCTGTCATTTCTGCTTTTGAGCCTGCTGGAAACATCAGAGAAGTGACAAACAGGACTCAGAAGCTTGCAAGAAAAGTTACTTCTGGGCAAAACATCATCCATCAGGATACCACTTACAGTGTATTTTGGTAGTAGTCCCCAAATTGCAGTTCTTCAAAATTAAAATAAATATCAGGCATAATACAGACAGCTTGTTTCTGGATTTCACAGAGCTCCCATCTTTTGCTGCAAGCAGTTTCTAATGCTGCAATGAAATCCATATTCTGTTGCTTCTACTTCTGTTTTGCACCAGGTTTCTTGTTTTTAAAGATATTGTGTTCGATGGGGAGTGTGACTTGACTGTCAAATGGCAATGCTGTATATTCAGCCTTTACAACTGCCAGCCTGAACAATTCCATGGGTGAAACCACACTGGTCAGATGGCGTTGGCATGGTGCAGTGCAGTGGGTGCATATTGCATGGGGGCAGGCTGTATTGGTGGCCCCAGGACCTGCTGACACACAGTGCCAGGCTGCAGTGCTGGGAGCATTGAGGCCTACTGATGCACAGTGCCAGGTCACAGTGCTGGCTCAACGCTGCTTGCAGAGCAGGTGCTCCAAGCCAGCACGAGCTGGCACAGGCACCTAAGGCAAGTTTAGGGTTTGCTGGGCTTGTGAGCTTGGCCCAGATGCTAGCAGGTTCCTCTGCCTTCCCACAGCCCACCCAGCTGTGCTGCCTGGAAGCGCAGTGCAGAACCAGGTCACCCTGAGCATGCTTGAGTATTTCTGAGAGGAAATGCTCAGCGTACAAGAAAGAAACACAGAAGCCCTTTGTCTCAGCCCAGAAATAACGAATAGCAGCTCTATGGGATGGGAGCTGTCTCCAGTGTTCCAGTCAATGCTGAAGGAGCACCTGCACAAACCTCAGGCCCCTAAACACTTCCCTGAGGTGCTGCTCAGGATGGGCCTCACCTCACTCCTACAAACTGGATCCCCTTCTCCAGGGGGTTGGCCACAAATACTGAGCTGTTCATTGAAGCCATTGTGCTCACCAGGAGAAGTAGAACATTTCCAAAAGAGCTGCAGAGCCACTCCCGATATAAAGTGTTACACAGGGTCATGCTAGTACATTTCCATAGAATACAGAATTGAGTTGGAAGGGACCCTTAAAGGCCATCTATTCTAACTCCCCTGCAACGAACAGAGACACCTACAGCTACATCAGGTTGCTCAGAGCCCCGTCCAGCCTGACCTTGAGTGTCTCCAGGGAAGGGCATCCACCACCTCTCTGGATTATCTGTGCCAGTGCCTCACCACCCTTATTGTAATAAACTTCCTTATATCCAATCTAATTCTTCCCTCTTCTAGTTTGAAACCATTTCCCCTTGTCCTATCACAAGAGACCCTGCTAAAGAGCCTGTCTCCTACTGAAATTTTCCCTCCCCAGGGAAGAAATAAATCTAAAACAACAGAGATGGCAAACACCAGCAAAACTCAGTGACAAGGCTGACTCATGGGACTGAGGCGAAGGCATTTCCGCAGCATTCATCTTGCTGGCATAGACTGGATGTTGGAGCAGCGCTGGAAACGTCGCACCGCCCCAGTAGCACAGACCATTTACCAGCACACTGCGGGCGCTTCCCGAAATCGCTGCCCCACGCTCCCTGAGCCGCACTCGGAGGCGGTGGGAAGGAGCACTCACGGATGGTAAATGCCCCAGCAGGTTCCCCCGCGCAGGCACCCCCGACGCTGCCAATTCTTGATCCGGCAGCACAGGGCGGATTAGCAGCGGAAGATTAATTCCTTCCTGTCATCTCCCCGGGGAGGTTAAATGATCTCAGGAGCAATTTCTCCTGCTGGGCACGCCGCAGTGCCGAGGCACACCGCTCGCTGCCGCAGTGTGTGTGGGGCTCTCACGGTGGCAGCGAGCTGGGGGAAGGGTCATCTTCCCAAGATACATTTATTTAATTAAGTGGTGATTTCTTGTGACCCTTTTTTTCACGTGAAAGGGATCTACGGCATGTCAGGATCTGCTAGAGACTAACAAACAGCCATAGCTACACGCATCTTGTATGTGGATACGGAACTAGGTCTGCATTGCAAAGGAACGCTATGGGGAAGAAGCCAGCAGTAAAGATGACAGCTCAGAGTGCTTCGCTGCTGACCAGGTCTTCAGTTCCAGGCACTATGCATTAAGACAGCAAAGCAAATACATACTGGCATGTGAGTAGTTTCACTGGTTGCAAGGGGATCACTCAGCTGCCTTAAAGGTAAGCGTAAGGCTGAGTGCTTTGCTCCACCAGACTTTGCAAGAGCTGAGTGCACAGCTCTTGCATCAGCACTTAAACGATGCCTGGACACTGAGACACAGTCACTATGAGTGAGGAGTGAGGGAAATCAGAAACATACAGGGTGGGTGCTTTATGAACACACTGAGCAGGATGGAGGTGAGCTTCTTATGTGTTAACAATCCATTGGAATGGTTTACGTGCACATTACTCTCAGAAAGTTGCAAGACTGCTGCTATCCCGTTAGCCCAACAAACCAGTAGTGGCACCCAGATGCTGGAGGGGTTGATCAGAAAGTTACCTTTGTCTCCCACGGTTCCCCTTACACAAAAGTTAGAGTTTGGATGCAAATACTGCTGTTTTGCTATTACGTGCATTAAAGCCAGACAGAGCTGATCTGGAGCAAGATTTCATCTGGAAGGCATCTGCTGTGTAACAATCACAATTACTGTGCACAGAGGCATAAGCCTGCAAGATAAAATGCTTAGGTGTCCATACAGCACAGGGCAGGCTGCACACCCACCGCATGTTGGCATGGCTGGAGGACAGTGAATGCTTATTTATTCTGCAAGGGCATTAAACCTGCACAAATGAAAATTATGCCTGTTGTACGAGTTCCAGGACTTCCCTCCAGAGAACACTTTCCAAAATTTGCTGACTTTCAGAGCTTATGGAATTTCAAGAGCCAAGTGATCCACAGGAAAGTTAAAACCCAGCTAGTAAATGAAACGAGCAATTAACCAAACTGATGAGAGGGAACATGAAAACCTCGTAGCCATAGATCCTGGATCTTTAGCTTCTACTTTATTATATAGAAGAAAAAATGCATCCTGTGACAGGCAAGTTAAAATGACCTGGTTTGTTCTGAATGATACATTCCACGGGTTTAAAGCACGTTTGATACTGCAGGCTGAAGGAGGGACTTCAGGACCCACCACTCCTCCATTCCCTGTCTGTCAAAAAGAAAGAGGATGTGGATTCCATCTCTGCTCCCTCCCAGAGATAGGAATCCCGTGTGTGGTGGGAGGAGAGGCAGTGGCTGCATTCTGGGCTCGCTGTGCTCCCAGCAGCACTGCATCCCACAGCCCAGGCATCGCCGTGCCCTGCTGCTCCCAGCTGCCAGAGGCAGCCTTTTGGGGCCGAGCGACAGTGGCACGCATGTGACAGAGGACAGCTGGTTTCTGCTGGGCCTCCCAGGCTGCTGACAGCTGGTTTTGCCTGCGGCGTAATGTTTTGAGGGCTGCTATAGCTTTGGAGAAGCGTGGGTTTAAGAACACCTGAAAGCTTTGCTTAGAGCATTCAGACCTTAATGGACCAGGAGTAATAGGGCAGTGGCAGCCTTCATTTCTGTTTCAGCCAGTTTTTCACACTCCTTGCCATCACAAGGATACAGATCACCAGCCATGCCCTTTCCAGCTTCTGCGTATGGCACATGACACCTGTGACTGCTGGGTATCTGCCACAGCTTGCTAGGGGTGGCAAGGGAAGCGTTGGTGATGCTGGTGCATATCTTGCACCTCCTTCTTATGTCTTAATGTTTGGTCTTATCAATACTGTAAATAAATAAATAAAAATAGAAATGAGGGTCTTTGGGCCAGTCTCTGCAATCCCAGGTGTCACAGAATCACAGAATCATAGGGGTAGGAAGGGACTTCTGGAGTTCATCTGGTCTCCAACCTTAACTTCCCGTTGTAAGCTGCTTTCTCCTTGCAGAAACCGTACAACCTCTCTGTGCCTCAGCACTCCCACTGGTAAAATGGGCGCAGCATCTGGCAGGATTTCAGTAACGTGAGGGCTGTGCTGTGAGATTTCACCGTTTGCCAAGCAATTTGAGATCCTCCATTAGGATGTACTAGAGAAGTGCAGCATTGCCTTCATACACCCCGGCCCTTCCCCACCTTCCCCGAAGGAAGTACAAGCCATGTGCAGCAGGGTTCTTGCAGTGACTTATTGCTTTCTACTGATGTTGAGGCAGGGTTGTTTGGAGTGTTTTCATTGAGAAGTCACACGTGTGTGACATCTCATGTTTGGAGGTGACTAAAAACACCTGTCGGGTACTGGCTGTTTTCTTCACACAGTAATCAAATGCAGAAGTGAAAAACTATTAATTTTACAGTGATTTTTTTTTTAAACCCCAGGAGTACAAAATCCAAAGAGGACTTAATACAACTGTTCCTGGGGGATGGTGTTCACAGCGTTGCGGCCATATGGGCACACAGCTGGCTAACCACTTCCTCTGCAGCCTTCTCCTCAAGAAGAGATCCTCAGGAGGAGCAGAAAAGGGATAAGCTGATAGGAAAGCCAATCTCCCTGGCCCTGGGGGAAGCATAACTCCAGCCATAAACAAGTTAGTGAGGAACAAAAGGATGTGCAGAGGGACCATCTCTGGTCTAAATCATCAGCTGAGACTAATTTATACCACAGAGAGACTGACATATATATTCAAGCCAGGAAAGCCCAATAATTTAAAAGAAGAAAAAAATCCAATCTGTTCCTGCTTGCAGGAACACCTTTCTTATCAGAGCAATCCTTCAAAATCCAGTAATCACCAGCAAAGCCTGAATTCACTATCGATCCAGCTTCAGCTCTCACGTACCTTCTATCATCAGTATCACGCTGCCTTCAAAGGCTGCCAGGCACCTCTTCCAAGCAGCAGCCCCCATCTTGCTTTTGGTATCTGCAACCCAGCGTGAGTCTCTTCTCCTGGTCACTCTGTTATGCACTGGCACGGCCGTGCAGACTGCTCCTGAGTGTAAAGGGACCATCCCACAACCACAGAACCACAGCATGGTTGGGTGGGAAGGGTGCTCTGCTCCATCTGATCCAACCTCTGCTCAAGCACGACCACCCAGAGCAGGGTGCCTGCTGTGATTGCGTGTAGGTAGGAGCCTAGGACGTTCTACAGCTTTCCAGTGCAATTATATAGAACTGGGCAGGCCCCTCGTGCACCATCACAAACAGGGACAGTGTATTACAGATGGGACATCAGTGAAGGGTCAGGTGAGAGGCTTATGTAACTCATCGTCTGATCTGCACCAGCAGCTGGCCACAGCTGCACAGGGAGTCCAGACAGTTGGGGCAGGTCTGAATTGCACCAGAAGTGAATGGAACACTCTGTGTTTGGGGCTATTTCATCCAAGATTGGTTTCAGAAGCACTCAACTCCTTAGCTCCGCGCGCCAAAGAAGGCTTTCATAACCTTTCGTTATAAAGCCTGGTTCCTCTCATCATTTATTACAACCCTCTGGGATTTATTCGGTAATTGATAAGCAACGAACTTGCCCTTCTCTTGCCTTGCCTTGCCTTGCCTTCCCCTCCCCTTCCCTCCCGCAGCACACCACCTTAACAGAGCCATTAGCCCCACACAATGCACTTGCAAACCTCACGCCAGGAAATGCAGAGGAAGGCTCGCAGGACAATGTTATCTCTGCCCCCGGCACATATGCGGCACTTTCCCATTCGCACCTTTCAGGCCGACGATCCCCGGCGCAGACAGCCGTCTCTGTTCGTCTGTCTGAGCACCTGGCGTAAGGCGGGGGCAGAGAGCAGCACCTTGCTTTTTTTTCCCCTTTCTCTTCCCCTCCGGGCAGGGAGGACCGGAGAGCGCTGCGGGAGTTCGGTGCTTTGTTTTGCTGAGAGCTGCAGTGCCTCTCAGGTAAATTGTCTCCTCGTCAGGGGTTGGTTATTATTAACACACACAAAAAAGTAATTTTTCATTTTGACTGATCCTAGAGGTGGGGAAACGAGAGCTCTTCCCATTTTCCTTTCCAACCTTGCGCTGAGCACACAGCGTGTAAATACCAGCATGAAGGTGCCGTGCTGAAGGAGGCTAGGAGTGCTGGAGAGGAATAGCTGTAATGGAAGTGGCAGTATGAGCAGTCCTGGCATGCAGGGTAAATCCTCCGGTCTCTGGATGATTTGTTAAGTGTTTTGCAAATATATATACTTATTGCAGATATACGTTCTGTGTGTGCGAATAACCAGTAACACGTGTGTGGCAGATGGACAGATGGGATAGATAACTACATGGTTGTGGCTCTCCCGGGATATTTATGTTCACCTATTAAAGCCACTTGGGAGTTATCCCTCTCACCTCACTCCTCAACATCACTTTAACCTCTCTAACGCTGCATTGTTACCATTTAAGTCATCACTGGGTCTGGCTCAGCCCCCGAGTAAGGGAAGCAGAAATGGGGCGTAGAACAACATATCCCAGCTTCCCGAGCTTGAGGGAGGATCTCAGCCTCCGTGAAAACAAACAAACAGACAAATAAAATGGACCATCTAGTTTCCTATTTTGCCAGTAGAGAGCACGAGAAGAATAGCTGCAGAATCACTGTTGAATCACAGAATGATTAATGTTGGAAAAGACCTCTAAGATCACCAAGTCCAACCAGCAGCCCATCACACCATGCCCATTGCCCATGTCCCTCAGTGCCACATCCACACGGTTCCTGAACACCTCCAGGGATGGTGACACCACCACCTCCTCTGTGCCACTGCCTCATTGCTCTTACTGAGAAGGAATTTTTGAACTCTGGAGGTCGGTCCTGGTCCCCTACTTCCAACCCAGCCAAAGTCACAGGCAGATTTGCTGTATTCGAGTGGAAACCTACATTATAGCTTCCCAGTTAGTGGGCTTTGATTTAAATATTGAAAATTACATTTTTGACCAACAGCAAGAAATGCTTCAGCGAAGCAGTGCTGGCTTTGCTGGCAGTGTTCTTACGAATCTATCCATGTGCAAGAAGTGACAAACGCCCACCTGCAGTCACTGTCCCTGCTGCCTCCCTGCAGCTGGCTGTGCCAGCTGTGCAACCCCCTGCAGCCAGTCCCCAAAGGAATTGCAAAGCCTGGTCATCTCTGCACCTCTGGGCTATGGATGGGGGCACAAAGGACAAGCTTAGCAGTTTCATTTCCATCCTGAGAATAGGGGGATTAAAATGATTCTATCTCCTGATTGTATACATATATATTTTTTAATGTGGGCCCTATGTAAACTGCACTCTAGTCAACAAACTGCTGTTATAAAAAAAATTGCTAATTAAATGAGGGCAGTGACTTGTTTTATTTCCCTAAGTATTTATAGGCTTCCTGCTTTCTTGTGTTTTTTAAGGCTCTGTGTATTTTGCATTTGTTTTTACTACCCGCCCCTGCTTGTCCTACTAACTATTGCTTCATAGGGCTGTTCTGTTGTTGTTTTAACCACTCTGAGTCAGACAGAAGGATCTGCCTTATATTAAGGCTGTTCTGCTCTCAAAAGAACTTCTCCTACAGAACACTTCACAACACACCACAGCACACAACACAATGCAACACATACAAATGCGACACAGGACAAATGCAGCACAACAAACACAACACAACATAACATTTTGATGTTTGTGAAAAACACGCATCTTCTAAATGTATCTTTTACAATGTGTTGGCAGCCAGGATAGCATGTACTTTGGGATAAGACTTGGCTTTTTAGCGCACTTTTGTCTATCTCCTCAAGAAACGGGGCCTTAAACCTTGATTGAAAGGAATTTTCATTCGGTGGAGCTTATCTCTGTTAATTCAGGATGTGCAGTTGACTTTCAGATAAAGAAAGGCACCCAAACTGCAGCTCAGGAAGAGACTGGTACATTCAGTCATCTTCCTGCACAACACGCAGACTGCCATCCTTTGATTATTAGCACATACCGCTGATTCTGCGTAAAACCACACAGGACTGAAATGACAAAAGCAGAAGGAAGATGATGTCAACTGGAGAGCCACACTACACGATCCTTCAGAAGACTCCCATGCGGTAACCAAGTCTGAGCATCACGTCAACAGAAGAATTTTCCTTGGCAGAGCATACCCTAAGAACCTGACATTGCTGCTGGTTACCGTGGAAGATGCAGGCTTGTACTAAATCAACTTTTCCGAGTCTCCCACAAGCTATGTGCCATCCAACCTGCCTTCCCACTGAGATATGCTGAGAGGCTGATGCGTGCCCTGGCCTCTCCATGTGCAGGGTTTTATTCTAGAAGGCACCAAAACCAGTTATCACCTTTACATCGTGACCCTTTGGGGGCTATAGAGGGGAAACCCATGCTGCCATCAGAAGGTGTGCTTATTGATCCTGAGCAAGCACTGGATGAGAACACAGGGCTATCATTATTGGAGAATGTAAACAAATGAAATAGGAGTGAATGTGATGCAGAGCTTGTGTCCTTGAAAGCTAATTTAAACTGTCTTGGCTCTGGTTAAGTTTTAAACATTTCTGGTGGGATGAGGGAGATGAGCAGAGCAGCTGCAATACAAAAGATAAGGGTTGGAGCCTGATTGATATCTGTGTTTTGAAGGAAGAGTTTTCACAGCCCATCTGGGAGTGATTTATTTGATACCACCACAAACCCATTCCAGAATGAGCAGCCCTCAAACCAACAGTCCTTAATCTGGAGTGAAGAACAGGGGATAGCACTAAGAATAGTCTGAAATAATCACTCCAGTCAGAAGGTGAAGAACACAAAATGCCAATTTATAATAGAGAAGGAGGAACTGCAATGCTGACTGCATTCTTAAAAAGAATTAACAATAAAAAGGTGTTACAAAGAAGTAAACAGCATCTAAGTAGTAGGCTGAGTGCATGGCACCATGGCCTGGTTTCTTGAGGTGATAGGCAAATGTGCACTAAAAAGCCAAGCCTTATCCCAAAAGAGATCCTTTCCTGAGTTTGAATATATGAAGAACTTACTGCTGGCTAACAAACTATCAGGTGTCTGCTGATCCATGGCAACTGTCTCTGCAGACTCTTGCCATGGCCAATGTGGGATAATTCAAGCTCTTTGAATCCTCAGTGGAAGAGGAAAGATGTCTGTGCTGATCTGTGGGATCTCATGTCTACTGCGGACATGTAGACATGCTAGCAGCTGATTGGTTCTGTTGCTTCTTGTTTATGTGGCTGAGTCTGGATGAGTGTGCCACTGACTGTATTTTGGCCACATGTGCTTTTCTTATTGCAACACAGTTCTTTTTCTGTTTTTCCTCTCCTCAGGTAATCAAGTCTCCAGTGTTGCTCTCCAGTGTTAAGATTACTCCTGTACAGAAGGCAAAGGTGTTAAGTGTTGAGTCCTGTGGTGAGAAGTAATTTGGGGACCTTCTGATTAATGACCACCGTGGTTTTGATATTACTGCGGTATCCTTTAAAAATATATGTCTCACATGGCCACTCATTTACCTTCTATCTACTTGTTCTGTATGGCTTGAGCATGTTTCTTTATTGGAAACAAGGGCCATGAAGAACATTTGTTATAAAAATGGGAACCACACAAAACTAACATGAATTTAGATTTCATTACAAACATGAAACCTGGCAAAGATTAATTGAAACATTTGCCAAGGGCCAATCTAAAGTTCGATGAAATCAAAGGAGGACTTTAAACTGACTTTAATGGTCTTGGGGTCAGGTTGTAAGGCAGATTGGATACATTTCAAGGTCCCTAGGTCAATGGATTTTTTTTTTTTTTTTTTTTTTTACATCACAACCATGACGTACTATTAGTTTAAAAGATATTTCAGCCAACAACCATAGAAATCACTTGGTACCAGTCAAACAGGAACTGGATCATCTCCCACAGACTATGCAGTCTGTAACGTTTGGCTCCTTGGGCATTATTTCATCTTGGAATAATCTGCCTCTGTCATGAGGGTGAGGGAGAAGCCAGATGCTAGGGAGCGCGGGGTCCGAGAGCCCCACGCTTCACTCGAGGTGACCCATGGTCGGGAGCCCTCCAGAGATGGCCATCCCCAGTGATCTCTCACTGCAGAAGGCAGCCTGTAGGCCAGTGGAGCACAATGCCAAGCCTGTTGTCTCTTTCCTAATGTGATGGCTTGAGGGAAAGGGTGGGTGGGTTGTTTATTTTATGGGAAGGAGCCTTTTCCTTTTGACTCTAGGAAGAAAAGGAATCACATTGTGTATGTTTACTGAAAGACCTATTTGCTCCTGAGACATGAAGATAGGGCATGTCCTTATAAATCAGGGTGGACAAAAAATAAAGAAAGAAAGAAATGGGCCGGGATTGCTGCAGAGACAGCGTGTGTGCATGTGCATGTGTGCGCTCAGCCAGCAAGGGGAATGACACTGACACTGTTTCAAAGGAAGGTCATTGCATAGACCATAAATCTCAAACACTTAGAATTTGTTTCATTCATCTTTGTTAAGCTTTTTTTTTTTTTTTTTTTTTCTTCTCCAAGAAGTTCAGCAACTATTGGAGAATTTTGAAACGACTATTTATTTCTGTGGCCCTGCAGAAGCCTTTTCATAGCTAATGATGGACGTGGCCAACCACAGCACAGCAGACCTGATCCAGTGCCATGCAAGTGAGGGCTGTGCCCTTACCAGGGCTGCTGATGTATGCAGTGGCTATGCAAGTGTTTCCTTGGGTACCCATGGTACATAGAGATGGAAGAAGGTGTGCTGGGGAGGGCTTGTTCTCATGTTCTTACACACACAGTTCTGGGCACTCCTGGGATGATGGACTTCTGGTTTGAGAGGCAGGGCCATTCTTATAGTTGCTACCGGTCTAGTTTTGCTATTCTGGCTCTTCTATGACTCCCATAAGGTTCTGCTGAGCATCAGATGGGGTTCACAAGTCCTCCAAAAATCTTTTGCTCAAAAAAAGAAGGGACAGGGAGAGTTTACTCTAATTGATCACAATTAATGTAATTAGTACTTTCAAGATTTTCTACCCATATCTCTTTACCTTTGAGATTTTCATTCATCCTAACACCTACTTCCATTCTTAATTACGCTCAGTGAGCCTATAGCATAGAGCAGATATGTCATTCTCTTCTGTGATCATCTGTATGAAAATACTGGAAAGAGACAAATTGACCAGAATAAGCATTTAGTCAAATTCCAGCTCTCCATCAACTTGCTTGGTGGCCATAGCAAGTTATTTAACTTTGTTCTGGGCTGGTTTGTTCATATAGAAAATGCAAATAGCAAACTGATCCATATTGAAGATCAAATCCAGCCCCAAACAACTTTTTAGGAGTTAGGCTTTGCTTATCTTAACTTTACTTGGTAAGTCTTTTTGAAAATGTCTTATTGTTTTGAGAAATCCCTGTTAATCATACCATGTGGAGGGACAGAGAAAATCCATTGTGCTGTTTAAATAAGCAGACCAAACTGAGGAAAACAGCTGCAGCCTCCTCAACAATGGAGAAGCGAATTCTGTTGGCCCATGAGAGCATGCAAAGCATCCTGACCTCAGTGTGCTTTCAGGTAGTGCCTCAATATCTACCAGACCTGTAGACCACATCCTTCAGAGAATCTAGGTCCACCAAAGGGCAGAGAGGACCTCGATTTACAGAAGGTTGGGTTTGCAGTCCAAGAACTCCTTCCTAAGCATATGGACACTCTGTATCAGCCCTTACTTGCTAATTAAGACGATTAATGACCACTTTCCACTTCCATCTAATGTTGCTAACCACCGACTATCACGCTTGACTGCATCGTTTTCCAAGACCAAGGGAGTAGGGACATCTAATGGTTAACTGCGTGCATAGCAGAGCATCTTCTCCCACTGCAGCAGGCTGACCTGTAAGATACTCGAATGTTTAACTCCTTCAGTACCTCAGAGGTGTGTGCTTTCAAAACCACTGAAATGACCATGACTGTTCACTGTTAATTCAGTGCCTGTCTGTTGCTGGTCTCCATCTTGGCTCGATTCTTCTTGTCCTTGAAGGGTGTAAGAAGGTTTGGAGACAGGAAAGGAGTGTGGATGAGTTACTATAGTATTCCTGATGGTATCCTCACACTGGAAGAAATACCATGGCCTTCCATGGAAAAGAAGGGGAATAAAATTATGAAACCCTAGAGACTAAGGAAAGGGAAATAGACTTGATGAAATGGCAAAATGCTCCTTGTTCTGCCTTCAGGGCTCCCCATGCATGGAGTGAAACGGGCTCATGACATGATAGCTGCAAATCCCCGAGCATATACTCATATGTAACATTACATGCAGTCTACTGAACGGAGAGAAGTAGGTGCTGTTGAACAATTCAGGTGAAATGCACAGAAACAAGCATGCCTTCAAGAATGTGCTCAGCAGGATATTTTTTTAATCTTTTTTTTTTTTTACAGCCTTGTCTAGGAGTGAGGTGGGGATTAGAAAAAGGTTCTTCACCAGAAGGTGGTGGGCATGGAACAGGCTGCCCAGGGCAGTGGGCACGGCCCCACATGCTGGAGTTCTAGGAGTATTTAAGCAACGCTCTCAAATAAAGAATTTGGTTTTTGGAGGAGCCAGGAGCTGGACTCAATGATCCTTAGAGGTTCTTTCCAACTTGGATTACTCTACAGTTGTGTGATTCTATGGGAGAATCCCTTAGGAATGACAGAGTTGGTGATTCAGATGGAATGAGACATTCAGCACTGGATTTAGAAAAGAGCCTTTGCTAAGCAAAGGTGGTGATTTATGTACTACCACAATGTTCAAAATCCAAAAGTCTCTTTTTTTTTTTTTTTTTTTTTTGTGGAAAAAAAAAATCTGGAATAGGTTAGACAAATAAGAAATGATCAGATAAGGACATGATTCTGAAGTCTTGCAGGCCCCCAATTTTCATAAAGGAATTCTCTTTTTGTATAGCTCTAAGTCCTGACCTGCAGTCAAGGTATGAAGTACCTGGGGCACACTGTAAGTGCACAGCTTCTCTGGGAATGGTCCCTCACAAGCAGAGGTGGGGAAGGAGCTGGAGCAGCACTGCAGATTCTGGTCCCGATCATGACACTAGCTCCTTTTGCTTCACTGTTCCCATTTGTAAGATCAGAAGAGTGATTCCCCATGTAGCCCCCTTCAGCAGTGCTCTGAGCCTCACTCTGTTCTGCTGGCTGCTGCCGTGCTGTTGCTCTGTGTGCTCAGTGGTTGTGTCCTGGCCTGCTGGGATCACCAGGACTGAGTGTACGATTTCCTCCAGAGAAGGCATTGGACAGAGTTGTAATGCTCAGAGCTAGCCATGAGCTAAATAACTCTACGCTGCTCAGCACACCTGGATTAGCTATGTAGTTAGCAGTCAGCTCCTCTTGGCATCTGACCCTGTGCATCTTCCTTAAGTGGCAAAGCAATAATGTGACAAAATATCACTCAGAGGTGCTAGCACAGGCTGCCTGGAGAAGCTGTGGATATCCCATTCCTGGAGGTGTTCAAGGCCAGGATGGGTGGGGTCCTGAACATAACATATTTGGCTTTAGATAGTTTACAATGACTTTGGCTATTTTTTTATTTCTGATATCCTCTTATATAGAGGGAATTTTAATGGCTTATACAAGACCCATGTAACTAAGTAACAGACTTTCAGCCAGATTCTGTGTCCTGCTTAGACTATGAGCTGGTCCTATAATGGTACATCTCTAAAAACATATTAATTTTTTTCTCTGTAAGCCTGTTTTTTTCTCTACAAAAAATAATGTATTTGCAGAATAATGGCACTTCAAATCAAAGTAAGCCATTTTGGTGAGGCAGTGGCACAGGCTGCCCAGGGAGGTGGGGAAGTCACCGTCTCTGGAGGTGTTCAAGAGCCGTGTGGATGTGGCACTGAGGGACATGGGCAGTGGGCATGGTGTGATGGGCTGCTAGTTGGGCTAGATGATCTTAGAGGTCTTTTCCAACCTTAATAATTCTATGATTTTCTATTTTAAGTTGAATTGGAGAAATAGATCCTGGCAGAGCACTTGAACCAGGAAGACTTGAACAGCCATGGAACTGGAGAAAGAGGATGTTGTGGGTAAGTAATTAAGATGCTCGCTTGTTGGTCTACGTGCTGGTGGCTTAGGCACCAGTTCTCCATGTGCTGCTGTGGATAGTGCTAAGGGGACATTGAATGAGGCAGATAGATTGACAAATGGCTTTCTGCAGTGCAGATGAGATTGGGAAGGATATCTCTTCCTCTGTAGTTTTATGAGCAGTGTCTAAGGTAACGTCTACGACTTGTGATCTACTCTTTTGCCTCTAACCTTCTTGAATCTTATTTGAAATGCTCAAAAATATATATTTTTTGGCTAAAAAAAAAAAAGAATGTATCAATTTAGATCATTT
The DNA here is from genome assembly GCF_905368555.1 of Meleagris gallopavo. Lineage (NCBI taxonomy): Eukaryota > Metazoa > Chordata > Aves > Galliformes > Phasianidae > Meleagris > Meleagris gallopavo. The sequence continues at coordinate 110,525,365 of NC_139404.1, read as the reverse complement.
TTCCTTCAAGCTTTAACACCACACTGAAAAAATGATTTTTATTGCAAACCAAGTCCCACATTTTCCTGCTATGTGTGCGGACTATGCTTCAATACTAAGTTGTCAGATTCCATGGGACCCTGTCACCCTCCACTTACCTCCTATTGATTTTGAAGCTGGGAGCTGCTGTATGAAACTGATAGGCTGCCTGGGTGTTAGCTTGGGTCTTGAGGCAATTCAAGGGTAAAATGATCCAATGCGACAGTATCTGAGAACTCAGCATCCAGAGTATTACAATTCCTGACTAATTGCCAGTGCCAGGAAACTGGCCTTCTGTCAATCATAGCTACGGAGCAGGCTGACACGGTGTAGCAACGCACACACAACTACCTAATCTGTAGCTTGCAGCAGACTTAATGACCATAAAGAAGATTTCAGAAAGAAAAAAAACAAGGCAGCATCTATGGAAAAGGATAGATAATAGCTGATTCAACCGGGCTTCATTAGTGTAGAAGGATGGCTAGCCCTGGAATGAAAAGAGGCTCTGATATTTTCTGGAGCTGGAGTTGTTTTGATCTTAAGCATATCTTGAGATTTTGGGTTGCTTTCTTAATCTTAAAATGATTTTTAAAATTCCTTTTTTTTTTTCTTTTTTTTTTTCTTCTTCTTTTTTTCAATACACAGGCTTTCCCAGTATGCAACCTACTTCCTGCACCTGGACACAGCACAAAGATGTTATGGCTCTCAGGAAACAGCACATTTGTCAGCACGCAGCCCCTGGCCGAACAAAGGGCTGGATTCATTAATGCAATATCAGACAGGAAAATGTCCTTCCCCAGCCCCTCCCCGCCTTCTGACTCAATCTGGTGAAACAACAACAACAAAAAAAAGAATTGTCATTGGGCTTTGCAGCCTTTGAGGCTCCTCAGCAGATCAATACGTCTTGGACATGTTGATGGCCCCTAATTTGAACAGAACTGCAGTGAATCACAAGAATTTGAGCTTAAATTGCGAACCATGTTTTTTTTTTTTATTCTTAATAAGGAGAAATAATACCAAACTGCTACCAAAGGAGAGATGAGAGTGGGTTCCTGCAGCAGGGAGAAGCGTGCTGTGCATTGCAGCCCACTCTGACTCGGCGTGCACCATTTCCAGCTCTCCCTCGCCCCCAGAAGCACACACCCTTCTGACAGCAGCGCCGTGTTCGTTAGCGCTGTTTGCTCTGCCTGACATGACATTTAAAAGCCCGAGACCTGTAGTGCATTTATTAGACACTGTCATATTCAGCAAAACATTTAAGTAGCTATTCAGCTGGAGGCACCTAAGTAGTCCCAATGTCAACAACAGGACTTCTCAAATGCTTCAATGTATGCATGTGTCGAAGTACCTTGCTGAATCAGGGCTTCAGCTGCTCAACTGGAAGGATCGCTCCCGCCTTCACCTACAGAGCCCACAAGCACACGTGCCACAAAACATCTTTTGAGTTAATTGGGTAAAATTGCACATGCTCAGTGAGCTCAGAGAGTTCTGTGAACAAATACAGCAGTGCCACCCTGTATGCCTATTTCTGGGATTAGTCACAGCCACCTGCGTGAGACGTGGTTGTGTCACCCCTGTGCTCTGTACTCTGTCCCGAGTGCTGGCACATCCCCGCACCCCACGGGTGTCACACTGTGACAGAGCAGACTGACAGCTTTGGTGCTGCCATTTTTAATGTGTTTCATTACATCCCCCTTTCACAGATTAATAATTTCCGCTGGGCTGGAATACTGTCAGGCTGGCATCAGATAACTTCCCAGACAGTGCTATACCTGGCATTGCCTATTTTATCTAATAAAGACTTTGCTATCTCTAGTCTATTGCTTGTAAATTACCCTTCATAAACTGACTTCCCAACACAGTCAGTTGTAGAGAAAAAAAATAAGACGCTGATGTACCCTGAGAATCCTTTCAGCTCATTTAAACCATCCCTTCTCAAAACAGGATAAAGAGAGGGAAAAACATTTTGTCAATTAGAAACTAAATTTCAGCTTGCCATGTGCTTACTCTTTCAGAACTGTGACAAGAAGCAATGCATTGGCCATTTGCACACTGGCAGAAGGTAAACACTTTGAGTCCGGAGATGTGGCACTGAGGGCCATGCTTAGTGGGCGTAGTAGTGATGGGTTGATGGTTGGACTAGATGATCTTAGCGCTCTTTTCCAACCTTAATGATTCTGAGATGGAGTTTGAGATTAGCCTTATGTTGTTTTACAGGAGGAGTGTAACAGTCAACCTGGTAGCACCCTCCCTCTGCCCATCCACTGCATACCACTGCCCCAGTCCTGCAAATGCCAAGGTGAGCAGGCAGGGGCTGTGAGCTGCAGTGCTCATGGACACATCTACACGACCGGTACACAGAATTCCTGGGTCCTCAGAGCTGGGAAAAACAAGCAGTGGCTCCCAGCAGTCCAATAAAAGTGCACCATATTCTCCAGACCTGCTAACTGTGCTAATTGTGCTTCGATAATTGCCTCTCTAATCTAGTTTAATAACAACAAAATGTTTCAGTTTCCTCAGCAGCAGACTTGATAGAAGGTGTTGCCAAGACATGCTGGAGAAGAAAAGAAAATTATACCATCTAACCTGTGGGAGAAATAGGGGTGAGACTTGTTAATTTTGGATAATGTCTACATTCTTCTGCTGGCACGGTTTTAAACTACAGTCCTATAATGGATCTCCTCCTACTTTTAAGGCAATGATAAGAAAATTGTCTACAAAATGGTAATGCCCTTGTTGGCTCTGAATGTACCTTTTGAGTAGTGTCTGTTGAATTTAATGAAAAAATAAAGCTAACACTGCCATGTTCCCATCCCAATAATAGCATCCCACGTTTGGATAATGAAGGAATTGTTCTGGGGCAGAGCTCAGCAGCCAGACAGGGCAGAGCAGGGCGGCAAGGCACCAGCCCATGTGTGGGTCCCAGGCTGATACTTGAGGGGCAGTACACCACAGATGTGCCTGTTCTCATCTCCATGGCTCTTGTCACACTAGAAAGCCAAGGGCTGAATACAGATTGCTGTACAAAAGGTTGAAGCCACCTGAAAACATGTTTAAACCCTAAAATTTGAGGAGTTACATTTGTATTTTAGTTTGCATTTCTTCAGCACACAGCACAGGCATTAGAGGAAGCTGAGATGCTCAGGTGAAAGTAAATAAATACCTTTTGTTTCCTAATCACAACATGTTTGACATGTATTTGACAACTGGATTGAGCCTTTAAAGTCATAACATGTTACCAGAAGATATGGCTTGATTACAGCCTAGACATGAATGTATAATGCTGATTTTCAAAGGGCCAATTAGATGCAGTATTTCATGTAGCAGTTCCATGAAGAGTGAAATTATGCCAGTGTATGTTGTATGTTAATTACTTTAAATTTTAGAAACCATTTCTTAGTATGATGACAGCAGTAAGAAAGACTTGACTGAGCACATTTTGCCTTGCTTGAGGCTAACTAGGATCTGGTAACTAGTTTGAACTGTGCCCTCCCAACCCACCCCGCACACCTCCGTTATGTCAACCCTACGCATGTTCTGCTATCCCTCTTTACATGACAGGATCTTCTAGAATCACAGAACCATTAAGGTTGGAAAAAGCCACTAAGGTCACTTAGCCTAACCAGCAGCCCATCACACCATGCCCACTGCCCATGTCCCTCAGTGCCACATCCACACGGTTCTTGAACACCTCCAGGGACAATGACTCCACCACCTCCCTGGGCAGCCTGTGCCACTGCTTCACTGCTCTTTCTGAGAAGAAATTGTTCCTAATATCCAACCTGAACCTCCTCTGCCCAGTTTGAGGCCATTACTTCTCTGGTCCCTGCAAGAGGTGGATATTGTTGTACCTCACAGATAACACTGGCCTATAGAACTTCAGGCACTTGATCCTGAAGCTCTTGTTTAAGCAAAGCTTCCATTCCACTGCATGGACATTTTGCTTGAATTCACAGCAGTTCAGTCAAACCCTTCAGAGAACAAATTGAGAAACATTAGTGGAGGAAAGTGAGGCTGTTAGCACATCAGGCCCTCCATATTCTACCACCCATCAGAGCCTGATGATGTTTTTGTCAGCACTAGATCATTATTAATCATTATTAATTTTGCTCTCAGATGATACGCACAATTTGGAAGTTTTCTCAATGCAGGGCAGTAAGGCAACACTGCAAAGGAACAAGAAATAATAATAATTTCCTGTACCTTAACATTCCAGAGAGAAACAGTTAAAGCAAAAAGATCAGTGCAAAACCCAGAAGATTCCTTACTGCAGTTGGGATATGGCCCTTTGTACAGAAATCAAATACTCACTCAGACAAAGATTAATTAAAAGCATTGCTGGTGTTTGCATCCTTTTTGGCTTGTTGCTGCCTGAGATTACTCATGCACCAATGATGAGTGACTTCAGGCAGTTCTTCAGAGAAATTCCACACAAAGTACTTTCTGCTGGGTAATGATTCTAGGTTAAACTGAAAAGCATGACGCCTGTCTCACTTTTACAAGAGTGGTCCAGTGACCTTTTTCAAAGGTGTTTTCTGAAGGCTGGATGAACTTCAGCAGACACGTGACGTGAATATGTAGGACCAGTCATGCTCAGCAGTTGGGGAGGAGGTGAGAATTAAAAGATACATGACAGGAAGAAATCCCCTGCTGAATACGTTCACTGGAGATCACATTCTACTCATTCTATGGCAAAAACAGTAAAGGCAATTAAGGGAAGGAAAAGTTCCTCTGCGTGCTTTGCTGCAGACACCTCCACATGAGCACTTGCAGGTCTGTGTTTTCCATCACCACTTTGGCAAATGCAGAGATGTCCCTTGTGCAAATGCTGGTGAAAACCCTCTGTAGGCGAACCTCAGGGCTTTCTCTGAATGAATGTACATGAGTAACTTTTTGGACAGCTGGTGGCTCGAGTGAAGTCGACCTAGTCAGAATTTCCAGCATGGCTAGGAACAGCAGCTAAATGGGGAAAAACAGCCTGTGCACGGAAATGTGATGGTGATCCTCCATGACCCTTCCAGTGAGAACCTAATAGAAATCACAAAATACGTAAACCTGTAAACTTCTGTACTGGGATTTCTCCCTCTTAGAGCTCTTCCATAAATCGTGTGTGCTGACACCACTGTGCAGCCCTAATGCCTCCGTTGATCAGGCAGGCCTTACCCATTTCCCTTCCTACATTTCCACAGCATTTTTGCATTTTAAGGGGATGTCAGCACAATCACAGTGTTTGCTTAAAGCTGAGCGTGTGCAGCAAGGCTGCCACTCAGAGCGGACACCTGGTTGAGAAGCTGGGAGCAGCAGGGAACCTGTCACTGGGGACATAGGAGCTGCTACCACCAAGCACTGCAAGGCACCTGTCTCAGAGCCCAAGTTTTATACCCCTCGCACATACATATGTATTTTATTTCATTATTGGTGTCAGCTGTACTTATTGTTACCAATTTGCAACCTGACGCTATTTTTCTAACCAGCCTCAGCAGGACAGGCTGGTGTGCAGAGCAATATTTGCATGTCGGCTGGCCTTTCTTGGTATACATGTTGTTAATACGCACATAAACAGGATGCCATTCATATTTAAACAGCACTTTCTGCGTCTGATGGCATCACAGTTGAGGGGATGGAAACGTTCTCTCTGATTTGTATCACTTATCTCAGCAGAGGTTGTTTCCTTCGCATGCTCTGACTTCTATAAGGCTACTGCTGTAAGGCAGTTAGAGTCACACAGGACGAGATGCAGGCACTCATAACTCCCCGCTCCTCCCCCAGAAGCCTAAGCTTCAGCCTCGCAGCTGATCTTTGCAGTTGTTCACCCCCTCCTTTCTCCAGACTAACGTGCTGCCTTTATACTTCAGCTCTCCACTCTGTTTTCATTTGCATATATTCAAGGCCCTAAAGAAAAACAGCTCTGCATTAAAAGGCCATTATAGAAATATATGCTATTTAAGCAACAATGGAGCATGCTTTCCATTGGGAGGAATTAAAAAAAAAAAAGAAGAAGAAGAAGAAAAAAAAAAAGAAAAGAGGAGGATATTTTAATTCCAAATAAGACTAAAAAGGATGTCATGTTGTTCAGGGTACTTTGGCCTGCAGAATTCGTCCTTGCTAATGCCTGCAGTTCATCGTGGCTCTCACTGCAGTTGTGCTTTGCCTTTTGCTGTATGTCCAGACATGCAGAGAACCTGATGCTTTCACGTGCTGCACCCCTGCAGCTGTGTGTTCCTGTGCTGTGGGCGTGCGTGGTGGTGCAACCCACACAGGGCAGCATGCCATATGTCACACTGACTTCCGCAGGCTGCTGGAACCAGCAGGGCCAGACCTGGCAGCACCAAGCTTTCATTCCTGGAAGTCAGTGCTGCATCCAGCGGGATGCTTCTCTTCTGCCTGCAGGAGATAAGGCACCAGAGGGGGTTGCATTTGCTAAACTTCTGTGTGAAACGGCAGTAACAACGAATTTCTCCACCCTGCTACACAGACTTACTGTGCTCAGTTTGGGGCCCCTCACTGCAAGAAGGACACCGGGACCCCGGAGTGTATGCAGAGAAGGGCAATGACACTGTGAGGGATCTGGAGCACAAGTCTTATGGGGAGAGGCTGAGGAAAATGTTCAGTCTGTCTGATTGTTCAGTCTGGAGAAAAGGAGGCTCAAGGGGAGGCCTTACTGCTCTCTACAACCACCTGAAAGGAGGAAGTGGTGAGGTGGGAGTCGGCCTCTTCTCCCAGGTAACAGCGATAGAACGAGAGGGAATGGCCTCAAGTTGTGCTAGGAGAGGTGCAGGTTGGATATTAGGTACAATTTCTCCCCAGAAAGAGTGGTGAGGCAGTGGCACAGGCTGCCCAGGGAGGTGGTGGAGTCACTGTCCCTGGAGATGTTCAAGAATCGTGTGGATGTGGCACTGAGGGACATGGGCAGTTGGCGGTTGGGCTAGCTGCTACCTTCTGGTAAAAGCTCCTGGTCATTATAAAATAAAAAAATATTCAAGTTATTAAAGGTAAATTAGTTCCTATCCATAAACATAGGTTCTTTATATCCTAAGGAATTAGCCTCTGTGGTGATCTTCTAGGAGAAACATAGCACTTGTATCATAAAGCCCAACAGCTTGGAGGACTTTATATTCTTTATACTCCTGTTCTATAGGAATCTTGTGATTTGACATGGGTCAAAATCCAGAAACACCCAATAATGCGTAAGAAGAATGAAATATCACAGAAACTATCCTATAAAATGGTACAGTCCATTGTGAGTGCAACTGTGGTCAGAATCTTAATGACGATTTGATTTTAATGTATTGGAAATGATAGTCCAGGAGGATTTGTAACCTTGGGCAGTTAAGAAAAATGTCTCTGGGTGTATCTCTGCATTTTTATGCATCTAAACACTTTCAGGGAATAGGCTCTCAATGCACATAAAGCTCATATAAACGAGCATCTGTGTCACTTGTGTCATGGGTTTCAGAGTAACTTAATGCAAGAAACATTAGGACTCTATCACATGCTGTTAAGAAACGGAACAATGGAGTTGAAATGGGCAAAGATGATTCAGTTCAATCTGAGGAGAGTAGCTTTGTATTCCCCATCAGTTGAACAATCCTTTCATCTTTCAAGGAAATTGTATCTGTAATTCACTGGGACAAAGTTAGCAACTTCTCTTTTTATCTAAGTCCTATTGCTGGTGCTTGTCACAGCCATTCAAGGACCTCCTGGGAATCCAAAGGGACAGTTGCATCCTCCTCTCTCAGCCAGCAAGACTCTGGGTATCATTAACAACCTGTAAATTAGTAGTGAATTTTTGAGGGAGTAAATGTACTCCAGCAGGAAACCATGGATGAAGAGACAGGATACACAATTCAGCTCAAAGTCCTGCCTGTGAATGGAAGGCTGCGACATTTTCCAGTTCAAAATTAGACACTCATAAGTTTGCTGCAGCAAGGTGCCTGTGGTTGTTTTGGCCCATGGAATCAACAGCCAGATTTCACAGAAGTCCATGACTTCTTATTACCATCTTGAGGAAGCAGGGAGCCCCTTCTAGTAAAATGGTGCTTTGTTAGTGCCTCCCTGGAGCTTCCACAGGAGCATCTTACCCCATGCCAGATCACTCTCTTTCCAGCAGCATTTACTTACTTGATAAACCTGTCGCCCTCCTTGCTGTCACTCAAAATCTATGCTTTTCTTTTGCCTCCTGGGTCACTTCCCCCAGCCTCAGCTGAACAAGATTCCACTTGAGAGACCTTTAGTGGATATCGTTGTAATTATAGCCTTTTCCTCCTGACCCTTTTTTCTTACGTTGTATTACAGACTAACAATGTTTACCCTTTCCTGAGCAGCTGAGCAAGCTGATGAGCTCAGTGTAAAAGCAGAGGGTCTTCTCAGCATAACTCAGCTAGCAGGGGTCCTGGAGGTAATAAGAAGGATGAAGAAGGTTTTGCCCCTTCTCCAAAGAGAAAGCTAATTGAAAACCAGTTATTTTCATGCTATTAAAGAAACTCAATCAGTAACAGGCAAGAAATAATCCTCTTATATAACAGGTCAAATAATAATATGTCATCAAGGTGCTTTTAACTTCATTAAAATTTGTCCCTTGATAAGTGACATTTTAATTATGTGATCAGGTAATAAAATAATATGTGCCTGAAAACTTATGTCCAACCCACACATTATTAATGGTTCTAAATTAACCCCAGCTGAGAGCATAGAGCTTAATCTTAGATAGCAAATCCTCTACTGAACATTTTTCACATGCACGTTTTAGAGTTTTGAACCCGTGATTCAGTTTGGCGAAAGAACTGACATAGAGGCATTAATCTAGCCTATAAAACAAACAATAAAGGTAACAAATGCTTTTTAATCTGCATTGTAATGGTGCCACGATCTATCAAAATGTCAGGAATTTGAGGATTAGACTTCTATACTGCTTTAACACAAGTATTCCCCCAAGAGTCTTGGCAGTTCATCTAAACCTGGGAGGTGGGTCCCAACATGGTGTAAGCATCTCATGAACCAGGTAATGCAGCCACTGCTGTACACTGAAGCACATTTCTTTGAAGGCTGGATGAATTTTCCGATATGATTCTGCTTCCTCATCCCAGGCAGAAGAACATCTATTCCTTCCTGTTTTTTTCTTTTTCTTTTTTTTGTAGTTGAAGCCTTGTGCTTTGATTACTCTCTTACCACTGCCCAGAGTACACATGGTTCCTTGGAAAGCACAGAGCAACTCATGCCAAGCACTCTGACTGCGTTTGGCAGGGCATGATGCACTGCATTGAGCCTTGAGCATGGCAATCTCTGAGTCCAAAGAGCAGCAATACTTAGCCCATTCATCTTTGGTGGCGGGAAGACGTTATAAAAACAGGAGAGCTGATTTCTTACGGGAGAGTTGGATGCAAAAGAAAGACACTCATTTCCCAGTAAAAGATTAAGCCACACTTGGGATGGGAGATGAACAAGGCTTTAAAATCTACAGCCAAGATGTATTAGCAGACCAGCCTGTCTCTATGAGAGAGTAAAACCAGCTTGAGGTATGACAATGCTTCACTCCAATGGAAAGATACAACTGTGGTAAGTCCTTGGAGGATGACTACTCACCTGCCTCATCTTCCCAGCTTCATCCAGAAAAAGAGACATCCTTGTTGGGTGGAAACATTCAGTGAGACAGGCAGGGAGGACTTCTGTATTCAGGCCCAGTGGGAGAAAAGTTGCAAGATGTCCCCAGGAAGGCAGCAAACACCATTCTAACCTTGGGTACACTTGAGTGAAGGATGGCCTGGAGAGTGTGGTCTGGCCTTCACTATAAGATTGTCAGGAGTGTTTTTTCAAACTAGGAGAGAGACGAGTAGATTGCATAGGTCTAGGCATGAAGAGGCAGTACTTGTAGTACCTTAGCTTGTCTATCAAATATCAGAATATGACTCTGATAGGAAGGTGATCTTAATTATTGGAATGTTTCATGTACAGTGACCTTTAAAAAAAAAAAAAAAAAAAGGACTTAAGAAAAATCTTTATCTGTGAACTTTTAAATTGCATTTGTAGGTATTTGTTGGAGCAAAATCCATTAAAAAACAGAATGAACTGTGCTAGTCAGAAAACTCAGTGCAAGTCATAAACTCCAAAGGCTCAGCTCCAGAATTCAGCTGCTGTGTCCTAAACAACCTGAGTCTAATCTAACGTATAAACATCTCCAAAGCATTCATCACTGTAGTATCTAGGTCATGTACATAGATTTCATAATATAGTGGGATCTGTCCAGAAGGGATGATCAATTTCCCATTCATCTGCTGTGCTGCCTATTGGCTTTGCCATTACATTAAAAATAATGGAAGTTACTCTCTGATCACAAGCATGTAATTCACAAATGGGCTGCCCCAATGTGATTTTAATGCGGGCATTCAGGTAAGATTTATCGTGTTTAGCTTTGCTATTTTGCAGCTCCCCAGACATTTCCCAAGAGCAGAGTCTCTGGCTGCATCACTCCATTCACATTCTGCAGTTTCTAGAGAGCAAATTTGGCTTTCAGCAACCCCAGGAGAGAAAGCTAACTGGAAGGACAAAGATATGCTGCTTCAAAGATACACACGTGCATCTGCCACCTCTTTTATCCTGGAGAGCTGGAAGCTGTTTGGGAACTTTAATGTTCTGTGGGGAGACACAGACCAAGCAGGGATGGGCCTGGCCTGGCCTGGGGGCTGTTCTGTTTTACGCCTAAGGGGTGTACAGGAGTCTCCACACCACCTAGCAACCAGCAGAATATGCTTTCTTCCCATCCCTGGCATTTCCTCTTGTGGCCTTTCTGCAATGCTGGATGCAAACAAATGCAATGTCCAAATGCTGAAAGACAGAGAAGTTGCCCCCCAAATTATGCTGGTGACCTGCAGAAGAATTGGGTAAAGTTATGCATTAGAAAGATAGGTGCCCCAAGAGACTCTGGAGGCAGTGGTCTTTTAAATTAAAAAAAAAAAAAAGGAAAGAAAAGAAAAAGAAAGAAAGAAAAAAAAAAGAAAAAAAAAAGAGAAAAAAGAAAAAAGAAAAAAAGGAAAAAAAAAAGCAGTGAGAACAGGAATGGTTCTGAAACTGAAAGTATGCAATAAAAACTGTTTTTTATTAATAGTGCTGCTGGAAACTCCCTGGAAAATCTATCTGCCAGCAGCGATATCTGCACAACAATCTAACTCCTTCTTTTTATTCTGGAGCAAAAAATCTGCATTATTGCTCTTGCTGCTGTGATCCCTTCTCAGGCTGCTCTGATACATGCCTCTCCAGTTCCCTCCTTTTGGGACAAATCCCCTCCCATGCCATCTGCTTTATGCTCCAGCTTCTCCTCTGCCCTCCCAACACACAGCCTGAGCCAAGGCCTCTCAGCACCCTGCCTGAGCCCACAGCTACAAGCACTGTGCTGGGGAAGGTTTTGGAGCACCCTGGTACTTCTGTTTGCCCTGAGAGTCTCAGTGATGTTTCTGAGATAGTGAGGGACTCTGGAGGACTGTGGCCATGTCACCGCTGTGGGCTCAGATGCTGCTAAAACACTGAATAGATTGTGTGGCTCCTCTTCTGCTTGCAGGCCTTCCTGGCTAGGGCAGGAGATGATGGGACCTGATGTTAACTTCATATCATATCCTGCATCTCTTCTTTGCTCTGGTAGCCTCCAAAACCATTGGCATGAACAGGCAGCTAAAGCCACCAAGGTAACAGAGTAGCAAAACCCTTACTGGAGGGTAGATAGAGGATGATATAACATTTTTCCATCTAGCATTATCAACCTGGTGGAGGACCAACTTGGTGTCCAGTTTACTCCCTGTGTTTGAAGTTTTTTACTAGACAGCTTCTCCCAGGTGCTCTGATCCAGGCACTGGCTTTGGATGCTTTTCCCTAAATCAAGCTGTGTGCTTGACTCTTCCCATACATTAACTAGCAATCTGGTGCACTCCTGCAGCCAAGGAGCAGTGCGACAAAGGAGCAGCTTACATCAGAGCTGGAATGATGAGAGCTGCATGTGGTAGAAGGGGAGCAGGCCTCTAGGAAGGAAGGCTCAAGGCACCTCCAGCGTACCAGATTCTGCAGCTAAGCAAGGAAGGTATGAAAAAGAGTAGGCAGCATGGGCCAGTGCACTACAGCACTGGAGAACAGGTATAACCAGACACACTGCCCACGTTTTGGTAATAACACCCTGAGGGTGAGGGCACAACAGAAATGGAAGCGTGCTCGCTCTGATTTCCTGTCAGACCGCAGCTCTTTGCACGAGCCTGCCTGCACGTGGGCTCTGCTTGGCAGAGCTTGCTGCTGGGAGCAGCCCCAGCACAGTGCATTGGCAGTGTGCAGCCAGGCAGACGGTGCAGTACCAATTAATAGCAGGCAGCAATATTTAAACTAATCATTACAGAGATCAGCATAAAACAAAACTCTTATTAAAATTAACAGCGTAGTCACTAAAACTGATGCTGTTTCGTGCTGTTCATTAGCTAACAACAGAACCTAGCCAACAGCACTTGACCAGTGCTAGGGTCCTGTGCTTTTAGTCCTGTGTGTTCTGGAGACAAGGCTGGTATGATTTCAGATGCTGTGTACACACACTAGTGTAATCCACTGCAGTGGTGCTAAGAGGGAAATGGCTCAGAGATGGTCACTGCCATGATCAGGCTGATGCCTGAATTCAACTGCAAGACTCCGAGTCAGGAGGCAAGGAGAACTTACATCACAAAAATACCATTCCAGCACACTAAATCGCTAAGGTAGATACCTGCTCCTGATAACTTTTGAACCATTTGACAGAGTGTGAAAAGCTTTAATCAGCCCCCATAATGTGCATGAAAAGAGACAAACAGAGTTCTTATTAATGTCTCCCACTGAAAGGCTGCTCAGTGAAATCACACCTTCCTGAAGAGCAGTGAAGACATGAGAGAGCACCCTCAAAACAAGGGTGTGCTGTGTGACTAAACTAGGACAGCAGGAGAGACATTTCACCACCAAAGAGGGATTTCTGCCTTACCTGAACCTGTGATGCATTCCTTCCTTAGTCCACTGCAAATATATAATGAAACATTTTTTTTCAAATGCTTTTATAATTCATCTTGCCTTCACAATAGCCTAGAAGTGCATTTACCACGTCTTTTAGGGGGGAAAAATTATTCAAATGTAATTTCCAAGAGTGAATTGATACAAAAGCAGATGCTAAAGTGGCAAAGAAAACCACCATCAGATTTTTTTTAACCCTTGTATTTGTTTGTCTATTGATACCCTCATTTGGCCTCCCTCCCTCTCTCCTGTTCCCCATCAGACTTCCTTGAACCCTTCACTTTTTAATTCTGACAAGGTCATACTTTTGCTGGGTGATGTCAGACCCAGTGATCTAACTGGTGACCTCCAACCATCTAACTGCTCTGCTCTTTAACTTTCCCCAGATCTCAGCATGTGCCATCTCTCTCTGACCTCAGGGGCACTTTCAGTGTCATATGGGTTGAAACATCGGTCTAGAACTTCACCACCAATTGTACAGCAGTAGGACTGGGAGGCTCCAAAGAGGGTTGTTGTGCTTAGATCTATGTAAACACCTATGAGAGACAGCTCCTGCCCTCATAGGGTTATGGTCTGAAAGGGAAGGCAGAGTGTGAAGGAAGTGGGAGACATGAAAGCTAAGTGTTCATAGTAACGCTAGTCACATAGCTTGCTAGTCTCTTGCTTCCTCCTCACCTCCTCCAAATTAAAATAAAACAAGTTGTTGGCTTCTTTTTCATAGTGCTGTAAATTACTATTTGCAGAAGTGATCATTTGTTTCAGTCCACCATGTTTCTGTACTAAGAAGTGCCACATAGTTTCCCAAGGAGGTCCCACGGTTCTGTGGGGATAGAGGCAACAGAAGATGGAAAGGAAACTCTTGTTTGCCCACCCTCCTCTGTCAGAGATGGGTGCAGCCTCACAACAAGCTTATCAAAGATGATCTGAATGCAACGCAGCCCAAGGTGTTCTGCCAGCTACCAGCACGGGACTGGAGGGGAAGGAAGGACTGCATCCCTTTGCTTGCCCTCATGATGACTCAAAAAGAAAGATGCACCCACGCTATGCCACAGAGTACATACCTGACCAGGAAAAGACAGAAAGGAAGTTATGAAGAGCAGGAGAAGGACACTCGAGTAGGGCACAATGTCTCTAATGTCTGACCCTAAGGAGAATGATTCATTCTCCTCTTTCCTGAAAGGTGGAAGCGTACCAGTAGCACAGAGCTGCACAACAAGGACGAAGGACAGTCTGTCCTGTCCTATGCAAAAAAGTCCCAATCTTGAAGCGAGGCTTCAGAACGGTCTGCGCGACTTTGATTTGCATCCAGAGTGGAAACACGCTTGCCAGCCATCAGGCTGATCTGATTTGAAGCAGCTGAGATATTAAATGCACTAAACCAGAATGTATAATAGCTGTGCTGGCAGACCTTTAATTATTGTCGTGCTTGTGGGCACCGATATCATTCAAATTAAAAGCTTTCCCCACTACTTGCATTTTTTTAATACAATGATGTATGCTGCACTGATGGATTGTCCTCTGTTGTCCTTCTCTTACAAAATGCTTGGCACAATTTGCCCCAGTGCAGAGCTAAAAATTATTGGCACTCACTTGCCATATTTCTGGTTCTCTTTTTGCTTTGTTTTAAAACAGGGACCCCATAACTAGAAGAAAGATTTGACAGTTTGGAGGGATGATGTCAATTCCTCAGTCAGCAGTCCTCCTGTTCAATAAAAGCAGGAATGCTTGTGATTAATAAAAAGACCAAAGTGCTGGAACAGTCTTCCCTTAAGGAATGCCTTTGATAGTGCTGGCTGATGGTAGAGCAAAGTTTCCTTGCTGCTTGCTGCACAGATGCTCTCACTTCTCTCTCAGCTGGTCCATAGACAGATATTTGGGGCTAGTTCAGTGCAGAGCTGCAGCAGCAGAAAGCTCGAGCAGCTCATCTGAAACCACAGCAGTGTCTCTCAGTGCACGGCTGTCAGAGCTAGAACTTGGCTCCCTGTCGAGTGCTGTGATAAAGCTGCTCATTGTCATTCTGGAGCAAGTGGAACTGTTATAAGCAGAATGAGCACAGTACCGGTAAAAAATATTTACCAGAAAAGTTGTTTGCATCCTCCCTTGAGTTGGAAGAATCCTAGGACAGGCAGCGGATTGTTCTTATTTATTCCCCTGGATGACTGGCACAGCACATCACATCTCCATTAGATCTTTGCAGGAGATGCAGAACTCTATCTTCATGTTGCTTCCCAATTACAGGCCCTATCTTGCCACAGCTGCCACTCCTTTCAGCTGCATCCTGCAGCTCCCCTTGCTGTACATTCTATGCAGCTAGCTCACATGCAGCAACAGAGCACAGTTAGCACGGGACCAGGGCTTGAACCAGGAAAGAGTCAGAGCTTGTCTACTCGTCCTCCTCCACATCTCCCCATTTCTAAGCATCAGCCTCTCTGCATGCCTCACAGCAAAACTATTGCTTGCAGGGGAGGTCACGCCTGCAGCCTGTTTTACCCATTGGAGACTTGCTCTGCTTGCCAGAATGCAGCAGAATGCAGCTCCTGTGTTTGTGATCCTAAATCTCTCACTGGCCTTAAGCAATTTGCTTCACCTTTCTGCCTTAGTTTCCCCACATGCAAAAATGAGATAATGTTTGCTTTTCTCTCAGGAATGTTGCAAGGATTAATTAGTTAACTGAGTTTGATTGAAAGATGCAAAGCATCTCACACATGTTAAGTACTGTTGTTTTCTTGGAAGGAAAAAGCCCCTCCACTCTACAGAAATGCTTTTAAAAGCTAAGAACAAAATGAACAAAGCTAAGAATACTGGCTAACTCAAACGAGCAGGATGTGAGAGTGCTGAAGAAGGGAGATGGCCATAGCATGGCAAGGTTTCCAAACATGCCACTCCCAGCCCTTTGGAACCAGGTTAAGTGAGACTGAGCAACACGTAGTGGACAATCACAATCCTTTGCTGGTTCTTGTCTCAGAACAAACACAACCAGCAGCCAGACACTGGGGCTGTCTGGTGGCTCCAAATCTGGCAGCGGACCTAGCATGGGCGATGCTGTGATACATGCTGTCCTTGGGGGGCTCAGCAGGACAGACAAGGACAGAGCTGCCTCACACGTGCTTCTGAAAGACAAGGAAATTCAAGCTTTCACTAACCAGGCTTGATCTAACCTTTGGGATTAAAGGCAGGATCACACAGCTATTCCTCCTGCTTTCACTGGCATTATATTAAATAAGAAGAATTCAAAAGTAAATGCCCAGGACCCCAGAGGAGCTGCTCTCATAGAAAGGGGGTGAGAACCTGCTCAAGCGACTAGTGTGAGCAGCAGCACTACCTACTGGCAAAATAAAAGGGAGGAGATTAATGAAAAACAATGATTGTCCTCATCTATCACTTAGGTAAATTGAGCAGGACAAACCCAATGAAACTAGTTACTTTCTAGATGAAAGCTGTTCTAGCACAAGGACCGTGCCAATGGGGTTCCTGCAGTGCAGTCCTTCCAAAAGAGCTGAAAGGGCAGAGCTCCCTTAGCATTGCCACTGCTCATCTGACTCGTGTCTGCCCTGTTCCCTTCTCTCCTTCCCTCTATTTGTACCTACCAGACACAGGTGCATTTGCACCTAAATTGCTGCAAACATTTTGGCTCTGAATGAGTGTAGGGATCCTGCATCTTATCATTTTTATATCACAGGGGCAGAGCTGCTGAAAAACGAGTGAAATCAAAAGGAGCTCCAATCTATAGGGATTGGGAGCTGGTTTTCTTTAGAATGGGGGCCAATCCAATGTAAACTAGGAAGCTTCCAGATTTCAGGACTTGTGAGAAATAAAGTTTTTAGCTGTAGAGAATAGGTCATTCCTAGCTGTCACAGGCAGTGCAGCTGATGAAAGCAATGGATGTATTGACTGGCTCCAGCTGAGGAAGTGGCCGGGTGTAATTAATGCTGTTCTTAAGAACAATCCTACATGAGTCTGCAGACAGAGAAAAATTCACTTGATAGGACTTTCCCTCCACGTGACCTTCCAGGGGAAGTGCACATCCCAAGATGTGCTCTGTGTTCGCAAATAGGAATGGGTCTTGCTGAATACCATACTTTGTGGCAAAGGTTTCAAAGAAAGCAAGCAGGACCCAGACTTTGAGCACTAAGCCCATATGTAGGCACTTGTGTGAGTTCAGTTTTTCAGCAGTGCTTAGCACGGGGTAGCTCCCACTCACTTCTTTCCATTCTGCGCCCCTTTTTTTCACACCAAGTTCTTTCAACATAACCTGCATGGTTGAGTATAATAGCAGGTGTATTTTCTCCTGATAAGCTTGGATCTGTATGTATTTCTTGTTCTGTGATGGTATTTGTCTGGCAAGACTGATGGGCAGGCAAGTGAATACTGCTGGATCTCATGGCTGTTTAATATAAACAGAGTCTCTACACAGCACTGAGTAACTTGCTTTGTTCCTTCTAGACCCAATTTTGTTCACTCCTGCTTTAGGCCTACGCGTTAACTGCATTCCAGTTGAGTTAACTGCACTGAGGATGAATGGTAAGGGGAACCTTTACAAAGCAGAGGCTCTTGCTAGTATAGCCAAGTATTCCGCCACAGGACAGCTCTAGGTTAGCTCTAGCATAGGTAGCTGAGCTTCTTCTCCTGCTTGCTGGACCACTGCCCAGGGTGGTGGTGGAATCACCATCCCTGGAGGTGTTCAAGAACTGTGTGGATGTGGCACTGAGGTACATGGTCTGTGACTATGGTGGAGATGGGCTGAAGGTTGGATTATATGGTTTTTGAGTTCTTTTCCAACTTTAATGATTCTGTGTTTCTATTTTCTGTTTTCTGTCTGGTTTGTTCAAGGTCTGTCCTCGTGTTTGGGTGCCCTCATGTCATGGAGGTAGAAGACTCAGAAAAAAGGCTGGGAAAGTAGGAAATACAGAGATACAGTATCTCAAGGAAAAAAAAAACTAAAGAACACTGCTGGTGGAAGACACAGAGGATTGCCAAACATGCTTTTTGGTCCCCAGCCCAGGGCACGTCATTCTCTGTGAGGTGTCACTCCTTGCTGTGATGTCACAGTTGTTGCTTTCACCCCTGTGGCAGCGGTGGGAGCGGTGGCTCAGTCCGCTTGTGGGACGCGCAGGAAGTGAACCCAGAGAGAGCGTTGTGTCTATCTGGAAACATCCTGCTGTGATGGAGCGGCTGAGAGCCCTTCGAGGTGAGGCCCCTCCACCTCTCTGGACACCGTGACGCTGCCTGAGCACGTGTGTGCCACCAGTGTCTCTTTAGGATGTGCCAGCAGCACTGCTCTTGCTCTGCTGAGTGCAGCCCTCCCACCATGGTTTCCCCAGTACCCCAGCAAGGGGAAGGCTCTCTCCCCGCTGACCACACATGTGCCAGGGCAGCCCACCACCACTGTGGGGCTGGAGGAGCGTTCCTCCCAGAGCCGGCCGGATGCTCGGCCCTGGCTCCAAGCAACACCAGCGACAGCTGCTCTGCTCTTTCCTTCCAGGTCTCTTTGCCTGTGTGGGCTGCGTGCCCAGACGTACACGTCGCAGGGAGAGCGGCAGGGTGGAAAGCCCTGTCCCCGTCTGTGCCGTGAATTTACTGCTGCAGCGCCTGCAAGACCAGGAGGTGAGCTGGGGACGTCCAACCACTGATCCTTGCCCTGGCCCAGTGCCACGGTCCCGTGGGTGCCAGGCCCCGGCAGCACATCGGCATAGTGATGGGTGGCAGCGGGCGGCTCCCCGGGAACAAGGGCAAAGCAAAACGTGACCTATCCCTGTCCCCAGGGTGACCGAGCGCAGGCGTACTGCGAGCTGGAGCACGTCCTGAGGGAAGATGACAGCTGCCCGCCATGCGGAGTGGTGAACCGGCTGCTGGCAGAGGTGTCCCAGGACCTGACAGCAGCCCAGGTGAGGGTCACTCCCGAAGGCAAAGGGAGCCGCCTGCCCGCGCTGGCGTTCTGCTGGCATACAGCGCTGGCTTAGCCCTTCCAAGGGAAGGCCTCGGGCAGTCTCCTGTGCCGTGTGTCACCAGTGACTCTTTTTCAGGGCGTGATGGACAGCGTGAGGACGGCTGCCAGCAATGTCCTGGTGGCTCTGGCCCGGACACACTTCAGCTTGGTGATGGCCGAGCTCCAGGGCCACCTGAAGGCCACACGGGAGATGTCCAAGGAATTTGTGCTCATCACCCTGAGCAAACTCTTCAGCATCTATGGTAGAGTGCCCTCAACTTCCTGACATCTATAACAACCAGAGAAAGGGGTCTCTCCCCTTGCGCATGATCTGTGTAGAGCTGGGGGATGCAGGGATGCAGCCTTTCCTCCCTCCTTGCTGAGGCTCTGACCGTGCCCCT
This sequence comes from Meleagris gallopavo, assembly GCF_905368555.1. Classification (NCBI taxonomy): domain Eukaryota; kingdom Metazoa; phylum Chordata; class Aves; order Galliformes; family Phasianidae; genus Meleagris; species Meleagris gallopavo. Next base: position 110,506,018 of record NC_139404.1, on the reverse strand, counting down.
GTCCTTCCTCTCTGCAGCTCCACAGTGCATCTCCTTTGTGTGGCTGACACTGGCTGGCCTGCGCAGTGTGGTGGGCCAGGTGAGGAGCGGCCGGACCCTGCGCATTGCTTGCGCTGGTGAGTGCTGGCCTCAGAGCAGGGGGGCTCAGGACAGCCCTTGCAGCTTACCCTGCTGCAGACTCTCGCAGGCTCCCTTTTCTCTTGTTTTGTTGTGCTTTTTTTTTTAAATTTTTTTTTTTTTTTTTTTTTTTTTTCCAGTTGTGAAACAATGGATGGATGGAATCAAGAGTCACTTGTCCTCTGGAAAGCAATGCCCCTGGCCTGCCACAAAGAAAGAACAAATCTATGAGAATCTTGATGAGCTCTTCTTCTTTGTGGTGAGCAACTGGCAGGACTGCAAGGAGGAAGAGGTGAGCACTGCTGCATTCCTAGCCCGGGATGGCAGCTGGGACATCCATGTCAGCAGCTCTGTATGTGCCCAGTGGGCTGAGAGCAGAGGGGTGACAAGAGGGTGCAGCCAGAGCAAGCGGGCTCTTCAAAGGGTTCCGAACTGGCTCTGTGCTTGGGGCTGGATCTCCCTGCCAGGGAGCAGCCGCATGTCACAGCACTGTGGCAGGGAGAGCTGGGGATGAGGGTGTGGGGAAAACCTGCCTGCCCAGGGGGAGCGAGCTTATCTCCTGCTGGGCAGAGGGGTATGTGGAAGGGGAAGGGAAAGGGGAAGGGAAAGAGAAAGCCCTCTCTGTAGGAAGGGCAGACCTTCAGTCTTTGATGCCGAGCCTCTGCCATCCCTCTCCAGGACAAACAGGCCGTTCTCGGGGCTATGGCTGCCATGATGACTGTCCTCCTGCAAGAAGAGCTGCACCGAGAGCATGTCTGGGAGCAGCTCCTCTGGCTCGTGCACCCATGTCAGGAGATCCAAGACACCTGCAGGGTGGCCAAGGTGAAATGTTGTGCAAGGCTCGGTGTGGATGTGGGGCCCGTGCAAGTGACACAAGGGGTCAGGGGGATGCATAGGGGAGGTGGAAAAAGAAGGGGCAAGTGTACAAGGGAGGTCTGAGGCTTCCTGAGCTCTTCAGTCAAGGAACGAATAACCTGGACAGGAGCCAGGAGGGAGCCAAGAGTCACTAGTGCCCATCTCCTGGGGATGGGGGGCTTCACCACCACCACTGTGGGGCTCTGAGTGCCTGAGGAGCTCTGTGCTAACAACTGGGAGAACCACATCCAGTTGCATCGGATGGGGAAGAAGAGGGCTGCTGGGAGGGAAATGCCTGCAAATGATACCCAAATCCCAAGGCTCAGTTGAGAGCAAAGAGACTCTCTTGGTGCTGCTGGGAGGGGGGGACAAACAAGAATGCCTGTGCAGGAGCTTCTCCCAGCAGACAAACCACTGAGAAACAGTTCCTCCGCTTCCAAGTGGCTAGATGTGGCTTCAGCCCTTTCTTCCTCTCCTGGTCTCTTGCAGAGCCTTCATATGTTCCTGGAGGCCTTAGAGGGAGTTGAATCTGTCATCCCCAAGGACAAGTTTCTGGCCATCACCAGTGCCGTGTTCTATCAGGTAAGGGGAGTCTATCCTTGTGCACACAGCAGTTTCCCTCTTGGCTAAGCCTCAGGAGGACTGCAAAGCTCTGAGCCTCTGATGGCTGCTCAGTCTTAGCTCCTGCATGCCCATGGCTGCCCCAGCGCCCTCCGGGATGGTGTGGGGCAGGCTGGGTTTTGTCTGTGTGTCCTCTTCCCGAGAATGCCAAGGGAGACAGGAGCTGGCAGCACAATGTCTTTTCCATCCTCAATGCTAATGTGATTTTCTCAAATGGACTTTGTTCCCACAGCTCTCTGATGATGCCAAGCAGCACAGCGAGGCTGATAATGCAGAGCTGACCCGCTGCATCATGCTGCAGGGTAAGGAGAGGAGCTCTGGCGATGCTTGCCGGTGCCCTGGCCAAAACATCTCTCTCTAACCTCACTAATGGGCACAAGTTGCTCGCTAACAGCGCGGGATTTCCTTCCTGTAGCCCGAATCTGCCCAGAGGAAACGGTCCTGTTTCTGCAGTCACAGCTGGGTGGTGAGAGGGAGGCTGGATGCGTGGCAGCCCTGGGACTCCTCGGTGCTCTGGCTCGCTCTGATGGTCAGTACCACAGGTCGGGATTTCAGGGATCCCTTTTGCCACCTGGGTTGTGCCTCCACGCATGCTTCTGTGCATCTCTTGCAGAGCCCACAATGACAGAGAAGCTGCCCCAGGTTGCAGAGGCTGTGCAGTGTGTATGTAGTGACCTCAGGACCCGGGTGAGCAGTTTGGGGAAAGGAAAACACTGTCGGGGTGGTGATGCTGCTGCCAACACTGGCAGGGCTTGGGTGCCCAGGGAGGTGCTGGGGCATCGACCACATGGTTACGATGGCTCCTGTGGGGAGAGCAGGCAGAGTGGAGTGGTCAGGTCCCTGTGCTGTGCATGGAAAGTGCACAGCCTGGTGCTAAGGCCTGGCCCTCACCTCAGGAGCCAAGGCTTCTCCTCTGCTTTTCTTATCTCTGCTCATGCCCAAAGGGCTGCCCTGATGAGCAGGTGGCTTCCCTTTGCCTTCTGAGCAGGAAAATCACACCCACAATTGACCCTTCTCAGGTGAGGAGGGCCGTACTGCACTTTACTGAGGATCTGCTCAGCACTAATGCCCGGAGCTGCTCAGCCTGGGATGTAATAGGGCACATCTTCAGTGAGTTCAGCCGCACCACAGGAAGAAGGGTAAGGACAGTGGGCAGCATCTTCTGAAAAACCTGTGCTGCTCAGAGGCTGGCACAGAAGCACCTGCGGGGCCACACCTGAGCCTCCCGAGAGGCTCCTGAGAACTGAGAGTAACCGGTGTTTCAACAACACTGTTGTGCAGGCAGCCGGAGACCTTTCTGCCCAGGAAGCCAAGGAAGAGGGAGCACTCCAAGAGATGTGCATGGACATCCTGGGGTCACTGGATGTCTCTGAGAGAAGGATCTCCAAAGTAAGTCACACTCTGCCCTGCTGCCACTCCTTGCCTTCGCACCACATGCTCCTTGTCCCATTCCAACACCCCAGGTCTGTCCTCCAATGTGCTCTAAAGCACACAAGACTCAGGAAAATTCAGAGTTCTCTTCATCTCTGAGTGGAAGCAGGAATGCTGACATGCTCAACTGCCTCGTTCCCTACAGCTCCTGTGGCCGCGGCTGCTGCTGTACGTGGTGCCAGCTGAGTACACCGGCATGCTTATCCCGGTCTCCTGTTGTGTCCAAGCCCTGGCTGAGAGAGGGGACCCGATGGTGCGGGACATGGAAGAATTGGATCCCCATTTCCTCAGCTCCATGTTTCAAGGTAGGCGCAAAAACTCCCCTCATGAGCTCTGCTGACCCATGTTAGCACCCAGAAGGGAGAGCAGAGGTGCGTGTGGCAGGGCACAGAGTGTCTTGGAGTCTTACTCAGCACTTCTTTTTCCTCGCAGGCCCACTGCTGACTCCCCAGACACTGCTGGCACGTCTGCTGGTAAGTAGATGCTCCAGAGCCTGGTGCCACAAGCCCCGAGGAGGAAGCAGCATGGCCGAGCGTGTCAGCAACTGCCTCACTCCTGGGGATGCTGTTCTTTTCCCTAGCTTGCAATGTTATGGGCAAGGCTGTTGGCTGCTCCTTGCCCATCAGGACAGAGCCAAGCTGCTTTCCTCCTGGGGGAAGCTGCTTCTCTTGCTGCAGAAATGACCCTGCTTCTCCTTGCTCTCACTCAGGTGGTGGCAGGGAGCCCTTTTGCAGGCAGTGAACTCCAAGCCGCTGCCTTGCTGCTCATGCAAAACCTCCACAGCAGGATCCACGGAGCTGTGGGGGCCATGTGGGCTGCTGAGATCCCCGTGCTGCTGCAGCGTCTCAAAGGTAAAGTGCTGGTGGGGAGGGAGAGGTGCAGTGGGCAAGTGCCCAGGCCAAGCCAGGTTTGCTGCAGCTTTTCTTTTGTGGCTTGATTCCAATCAAGGCTCTTTTGCTTCTTGTTGCTGTGCAGGGCAAGATGAGAGCTTCCCAGACTCTGCAGAGTGGGAGCACCATCTGCTAAAGGTACAGCATTGCAGGGAGACACGTTGCAGAGAAGTGCTTGCCTGCCACAAGGAGCCCCGCTCCCATATGAGCCACCACGGCACAGCAACAGCCTCTCAAATGTTGCTGTGGAGCGGCTGCACGCCTTTGCAGCGCTGCCTCTTCCTCTTTGTCCCAAGCCCAAGGGGGGTCCTAGGAGAAGAGTGGCAGGCAGCTTTAATTGAGGGAATGCTGGGGGGAGCTGGGAGAGGGGCTGTTCTTCCAGGCACCTGTCCCCAGAAGTCTGCAGTGACTTGGGAACGCAGGAAGAGGCAAAGGGCAAGGGAACATTGGTTTCTCCTGTTCTCCAACAGTTCCTGAGGGCATCGCTGGACATCGTGGAGGATGAGGCCTGGACCAAGGCCCTGAGCTGTGAGCTGAGCCGGCAGCTGAGCAGCTGTCCCAGCAGCTCTGGAGAAAAGGTGAGTTCCCCTGGCTCTACCCAGTGGTGCAGCCAAAGGTGCCAAACTGGGGCTGTGGCTGTGGCTGGTGCTCTGCCCACGTGGGCTGCTCACACTGCTTCCCCAGCCTGTGCCCCCCAGAGGGCCTTTCCCTGCAAACTGCCTGGGGGTGGCAACAGCTCGGCCCTACAGCTGCTCTCAGTGACTCCCAGGGAGTGTGGGTCCTTCCCACCTGGCCCTCTCCCATCAGGTTAGGCTGCTACCACGCCTTAGCTTATTCCTTCCCTTTCCATGCAGTCTTTCCTGTACAAGGCTCTGGGGACAATTCTGGGAACTTGTAAAGAAGTCCTCCATGTTCAAGAGAAGCTGCTGCAGCACCTGGAGGAGGCAAATGCAGAGGAAGCATCTGAGGCTCAGGTGAGCTCTCCTCTCCTCCAGCTCCTGCGAGCATCCCCACTCTGACCCTGTGGCAGAGAGCTTCTCCTGGCTCTGCTCTGGGCCTTTCAATCTCCTCAGTGCTGCCGTTTCCCCCAGGCGAGGACCAGCCCAGCCACTGTGGCTGGCCGTGCCAGTAGGTTCAGGCCTGCGCCAACTGCCCCTTGTTCTTTTGTGCAGGGAATGATCTCTCTTCTCAGCCATGCTGCTGAGAGCAACTTCCACACAGTCCTGGACACACTCACCATGTTTGCGTCCAGGCTGTGCAAAGGCCAGAGTGGGAGGATTTCCAGGAGCAAGAAGGTAAGGTGTTAGGGGTTTCCATCTTGGCATTCTTCTGCCTTATTTTCACAACCGCTCCTGCCTTGGGAGCCCAGGTGCATCGCGGGACACTGGAGTCTGTTGGGCGAGTGTCTCAAGGCATTTCTCCTCACAGACGGAGCTGGACAGCAAGAGAGCTCATGCTACACGCAGCGCTCTCATCCTTGCCCATGGCAGCTTGGCACTGCAAGCCTCCAAGGAACAGCTGCTTGCCAGCCTAGAGGGAGACATCGTGGGCAACATCCTGCTGCTGTACAGCTGCAGCTGTCGGGTGAGAGCTCAAAACGTGCCAGGGTGTCTGAGCGCCCAGCTGCAGCCCCTCCACGTGGGGGGATGCTGAGATGGGCCTTCTCTTTCCAAAGGCCCCTCGGGGAACGGTTTGTGCCCAGATGAAGATCCAAGCCCTTCCCTTAGTGTTGCCCCCACGTGTCCCCCTTGCAGCCCGCAGCCCTTCCCGCAGTTCAAAGAATGTTCTTTTTTCTTGGGCTTCAGGACTTGCAGAACAAGCTTGCGCTGGTGCAGAGCATCACTGACTGCAGCTCTGCCTTCCATGCTGTGGGTGGCTCCACCTGCTTTAACACCTCCTTGAAGGGCAAGCTGCTGGAGATCCTGATGGTGAGTGCCCAGAGCCAGGGCTCTCTGCAGAGGAGTTCTGGACTGTGCAGTGAGGCTCGTTTCCCTGGAGCCATTCTGGTCTCCCTCAGCTACACGTTTCCAGCTGGTGGGGACCTTGGATGCTGGCAGGCAGTGGCTGGCAACAGGCTAGGTCCACCAGCTGTGGAGCTGCTGCATCCTGCAGCGCTTCCATGGGAAATGTGGGAGCGATGGGGCTGGTGCGTGGCAGTTATTTGTGTCTCTGGGTCGGGAGGAAGAGCTCTCGCGTGCCCCTTGCCCGTTTTGACAATGTCTCTCTGGTACTTGCAGGACTTAATGAAGAAGTATTATTTGGGCACCCCTGTCTCCCCAGTGCCCCTCAAGGTGGTTCTGGCCCTGGAGCAGTTGAGGTAAGGGTGGGAGGATTGCAAGGCAGGATGGTGGTCCCCCTTCTGGGTAGCTCCCGAAGGCCTGGAGGGGGGGAGGGCTAAGGAGGGTTAGGAGCCGCATCTACAAGAGAGACGGCTGGGCTGTTGTGCCCAGTGAAACTGAGATTCTGGGCAAGGAGAAAGGCCTGGTGCTCCTGTCCCCTGGCGAGGAAGAGAAAGGAGATCTGGGGCCTTCTTCCCTTCAGAGCGGGAGGTGGTTCAGTGTTGCTGGGGAGGAGGCAGGTGCTGCTGGAACTGAAGACAGTGCTCAGCGGTACAGGCTGGGGGTGTTGGCTTTGCAGCTGTTGATTAGGAGAATCTCAGACGTTGTCTGAACCAGTCTGGAGAGCAGTGGTAAAGACCCTTTCTGATTTCTCTTCCTTTTTTCCTCCTGTCAGCAAGTTGAAGCCCTCTTTAGGAAGCAAGGATGTACATGAAATGTTGGCTCTGTGCTGCAAGAACGTTGTGACACACCCTTCAGCGGAGATGATGCTGAAGATCAGGGAGTCACAGCAAGCAGCACAGTACCTGAAGGTAACCTGCTGTAACTTTCCCGGCCACCTCTTGGTTGGAACCCTATCTCAGCATACATAACCTATACCTTGCAGCAGCTGTGATGCCATACCTCAATCCCCTCTTCTGCTTTCAGCTTCAGCAAACATCGTTGAAAGCTCTGGGCCGGCTCATGGTGGTCCTGCTTGAGACAGAGACCACCTGTAGATTCTTCCAGAACATAGTCCCTGTGAGTACGTGAGGGGCAAGGGAGAAAATATGGTGCCTGTTGATAGCAGGGACAGAGATCTGGGGACTGAGAGGACGATCGAAGGGGGAGAAATCTCCTGCTAACAGGCCATCTTCACTGAGAAATGGGCAGAGAAATGGGCCCTGTAGGGGGAAAGACAGGAGCCAGCCCCTGGCAAGCCACACCTGAGGGTTAGGAGCTAACCTTCTAACCCAGCTCCTGGGTTAGGAGGCAGGAGTGTCTGCAGAGAATGGGAGCAGTAGTGTCAGTGCTAAGTGAGGCAGGGGTCCATGTGGAGCCACAGGGCAGGCCCTGAGGGAAACTGTCGGGAAAAGAGGGACAGAGAGAGGGATAGCAGGAAGGGAAAGATGTCCTCAGTGAGACAGATGTTCTGCTCCAGGTCCTGCAGAGATCAGTGACCTCAAACAACGCGTGGGAGCGAAGGAGGGCCCTGCAGACCTGCTCCCAGCTGCTGGCTGCTTGTGAAGAACTCCAAGTGAGTAAAGAGCCCCACTGCATGCTCCCTGCTCCCTCCCCAGTGCCCCTGAGCTGGAAGGCCAGCTCCACCCAGCTGTGCATGCTGTGTCATGGCATGGGGAAGGCACGGGCAGGAGAAGCTAGGAAGAGCTAGCCTACAGCTTTGTTCCTGCCTCTCGCCACTGCAGAGAGGGGATGTCTGCGAGTACTTTGGCTCCTTGGTGGGATTGCTGGCTCCGCTGACGTGTGACCCCATGCCTACATCCCGCCAGTTTGCTGCCACCTGCCTGAGCTCCCTTCTCCGAATCCAAGGTGAGTAGAGCGGGCGTGCACTAACCCTGTGCTCTCCTCTGCAGCACTATCAGAGCCCCACGGGCTGGGCCCTGTTTACAGGAGGGAGAGGCACCGTTTACAGCTCTTTTCTTGTCACCATCCTGTCCTGTCTCTCCCCATGGAAAGCAGTTCAGTTTCCAGAAGCATGACTTCCCTTTTCTCCCCATGCTCTTTCCAGCCAAGGTGGCCAACAGAATCATCGAGACGGGAGACATCGGGAGCCTGTGTAAGGGGCTGGATGACTGCAACACCATCTCTCAGCTCCAGACCTCATCTCAACTGGCAAGGGTAAGTGGACCCAAAAAGGAGTGGTGGGATCTCAGTGCACAGGCTTCTGCATGACCCTATGCTGCTCCCAGCCTCTCATACCATTTCCAGAATGAGCTGTTGCAGTGTCCGATGCAGACTCAGATGCGAATGATCCAAATCATATATTACAATTCTCAAATCACTTATATACCTTCATAAGTTTTCTTTTTCTAGCTTTGCCCTCCATCCCTACAACTTTCCCATCCACCTTTACATGTCAGCAGAGCATTCTACAAAACACTCTTCAACCGTTCACACAGGCGCTTATCCAATCAGAGCCGTAAGATGTTCTTTCTTCTTCTAGAGGTGTCCTTGGTTCTCATGCTGTCTATCTTGCTCCACAGCTTCTGCTCTGAACAGTTTTTCTTGTATTCCCACAAGCTGTCATCCTGAGACCGCTTTTCTCAGCAAGTAGCAGGAGGCTCTGAGCTATGTCTGGCCTTCAGGCGCCCCATGCAAGGAGCTGATTCCATGACGTGCGTGTATGTGTGTGTGTGTGTGTGACCACATGAGTTTGTGTGCATGTGTGACTGTGGCTGCTGGGAGGTAGGTTTTGCACGTAAGCAAACACCATGGGTGGAGAAGCTGAGAGAAGGCTCAACCGCCTTCCGTATAAATAGTAGGGTACAGAGAGCAGGAGCGCTGTGATTGCCGCCTGAATGAGCGGCAAGCTGCTGAACTAAGAACGCCCTCAAGACTGCTTTCTGTTTTGAAGAGCTGCTACAGAGCAATGATGAGATCTCTCCTGCTTCTCTTTTCTCTACAGATCGTGTGCAGAAACTTCCCCCTGGAACGCACCGCTGACTACCTGATGGCCATCAAGGAGACCTTGCGGAAAGGCAAAGGAATGCGCGTGCGTGCAGCTGGGAAGTGGATGATCACCTTTCTGCAGATGTATAGGAAGGACATCTGTTGGAACGTAAGAGACTTTCTTCCACATGTCTTGGACTTCTTCTGGCTGTTGCACTATGCCTTGTGCCGTTTGCCTCTTGTGCTAAAGAAGCACAGCCTGAGTGCAGAGCAATGGTTTGGACAGGGTGGCTGGTGTGCAATTTAGGCTTAGGCCTTGGCAGCATGTCAAGGGATCAGGCACTGCTCATGTGCTGAATGTCCATGGTTAGGCCCTGCAGAGTCAAGGATGCAGCAAGTCGTTCTTTCTCCCCTTCTTCTTTCAGGTGCTACCAATCCTCCACATCCTGCGCAGCTGCACATCGTCAACGCAGCAGAGCACGTTCATGCCCTTCCTGTGCCAGGCGGTGGTCATCCTCATCCGCTGTCACAAAGAGGTTGTAATTGACAACTTCTCCCGGCTGCTTGGGCCCACAGACAGGTATTGTCACTCCTGCTTTTGCTGCTTCTGCGGCCCCAGTTCCTCCCGTCCCGGGAGGAAGCAGTTTTTCTTTTTTCCTGGCAAAAATTACTCAGTCACAACTTGTGACTTTCCTTTTTCTAGCGAGATGTGGAGGAGAATAAGAGAGTTTTGTCTTCAACGGTGGAGCCGATAGAAGAAGGGAAGGGAAGGGAAGAGAAGGAAAGAGAAGGGAAGGGAAGAGAAGAGAAGGGAAAAAAGAGAAGGGAACAGAAGGGAAGACAAGGGAAGAGAAGAGAAAGAAGAGAAGAGAAGGGAAGAGAAGAGAAGAGAAGAGAAGAGAAGAGAAGAGAAGAGAAGAGAAGAGAAGAGAAGAGAAGAGAAGAGAAGAGAAGAGAAGAGAGAAGAGAAGAGAAGAGAAGAGAAGAGAAGAGAAGAGAAGAGAAGAGAAGAGAAGAGAAGAGAAGAGAAGAGAAGAGAAGGAAGAAAGAAGAGGAAGGGAACAGAAGAGAAGGAAGAAAGGAAAGGGAAAGAAGAGAAGGGAAGAGAAGGGAAAGAAGGAAAAAGGGAAGAGAAGAGAAGGGAAGAGAAGAGAAGGGAAAGAAGGAAAAGAAGAGAAGGGAAGGAAGAGAAGAGAAGAGAAGAGAAGAGAAGAGAAGGGAAAGAAGGGAAAGAAGAGAAGGGAGGAGAAGGGAAGGGAAGAGAAGAGAAAGGAAAAGAGATGAAATGAAAAGAAGAAAGAGAAAGAGAAGAGGGGAGGAGAGGGAAGGAGAAGGAAGGGAAGAGAGAAGGAGAGACTAGGGGAGGGAAGGGGGAGAGGGAAGAGGAAGGAGGAGGGGAGAGAGAGAGAAGAAAGAGAGGATGAGGAAAGGAGGGGCAGGAGGAGGAGAAGAGAGGAGGAGAGGAGTGGAGAGGAGAGGAAGAAGAGAGGGAAAAGGGGAAGGAGAGGTGAAGGGAAGGGAAGAAGGGAAGGGAAGAAGAGAAGAAGAGAAGGGAAGAGAGAAGAGCTAAAATTATGTATTATTTATTTTAAAAAATTAAATGCCAGAATCCTGGCTAAGAAGTGAAAACAGTATTCATTTTATTAGCTGCTGTCTCTTCTCCATACCAGTTACTGAATCACAGAATCACCAAATGTCAGGGTTTGGAAGGAACCTCAAAAGATCATTTAGTCCAATCCCCCTGCCTTAGCAGGAACACCTTGATTAGGTCACACAGGAATGTATCCAAGCAGGTTTTGAATGTCTCCAGAGAAGGAGACCCAACAATCTCTCTGGGCAGCCCATTCCAGTGTTCTGTTGCCCTCACCATGAAGAAGTTTTTTCTCTCATTTTTGTGGAACCTCCTGTGTTCCAGTTTGCACCTATTACCCTTTGTCCTATCACTGGATGTCACTGAGAAGAGCCTGGCTCCATCCTCCTGATGCACACTCTTTGCATATTTATAAATATTAATGAGGCCACCTCTCAGTCTCCTCCAAGCTAAAGAGACTCAGCTCCCTCATTCTTTCCTCGTAAGGGAGGTGTTCCACTCCTTGCATCATCTCTGTGGCTCTGTCCTGCACTCTCTCAAGCAGTTCCCTGTCCTTCTTGAATGGAAGGGCCCAGAACTGGACACAATATTCCAGCTGCAGTCTCACCAGGACAGAGTAGAGTGGAGGAGAACCTCTTTTGACCTGCTAACCACACTCCTTCTAGTATGCCCCAGGATGCCATTGGCCTTCTTGCAGTGCTGACTCATGGTCACTCTGCTGTCCACCAGGACTGCCCTCAACAGGTCAGTCCCCAACCTATACTGGTACCTGGCACTGTTCTTGCCCAGACACAAGTCCCTGTGCTTGCCCTTATTGTATTTCATTACATTTCTCCCACCCAATTCTCCAGCCTGTCTAGGTCTCATTGGGTGGCAACACTGCCTTCTAGCGTGTCAGCCACTCCTCCCAGTTTTGTGTCATCAGCAAGCTTCTAACAATGCGCTTACAGGGTGACTGGTGTGAAATTTAGGCTTAGGCCTTGGCAGCATGTCAAGGGAGCAGGCGCTGCTCATGTGCTGAATGTCTGTGGTTAGGCCCCTCAGAGTCAAGGATGCAGCAAGTCGTTCTTTCTCCCCTTCTTCTTTTAGGTGCCATTGATCCTCTACATCCTGCGCAGCTGCACATCATGCACACAGCAGAGCACGTTCATGCCCTTCCTGTGCCAGGCGGGTGGTCATCCTCATCTGCTGTCACACAGAGCCCACGACTGACAACTTCTTCCAGTTGCTTGCACCCACAGACAGGTATTGTCACTCCTGCCTTTGCTGTTGCTGCAGCCCCAGGTGTAGCTTGCCTCTGTCAGAGGGATCCCAGGAGGAAGCAGTTTTTATTTTTCCCTCTCAAAGTCCATTTGAGTCACAACTTGCGGCTCTCCTTTTTCTAGTGAGATGTGGAGGAGAATAAGAGAGTTTTAAGTGGAGCCAGGAGAAGAATGAAAAGGAAAGATGAGCTAAAAAAATTTGTATTATTTATTTTTAATGCCAGAATCCTAGCTAAGTAGTGAAAAGAGTATTTCTTTTTACCAAGTCTTCATTTTAATAGCTGCTGTCTCCTGGCTCCCTTTCTTGACTTCCTAGCTGCCGGGGTGCTCTGATCTTGAGTTTGGAAGATGCACTCCTTGAATTCTACCCAACTAACATGGGCACCTTTACCTTCAAGTACCCTGTCCCATGGGTTTTCCCTTACCAATTCCTTGAAAAGGCCAAAGATGGCCCTACTGAAATCCAGGGCTATGATTCTGCTTGGTTCTGTTCCTGCCCTTGGTTCTGTTCCATCTGATGGTTGCTGCAACCAAGGCTGCCCTCAACTTTCACTGCTTCAACCAGACCTTTCTTTTTAGTGAGAATAAGAGCCAGCAGTGCTCCTCTCTTAGTTGGCTTGTCCAGTTTGCATCAGGAAGTTATCATCAGTGTGCTGGAGGAACCTCCTGCCTGTGTAGGCCTTCCAGCAAATATCAGGGTCATTAAAATCCTCCGCCCAGGCTCTTTCACCAGCTGTCCCAAGGCCTTGAAGTCTCTCTTCACTCCCCTCAGACTACGGGATGCAGCTTCCTCCCCACCTGTCTGGAAGATCAGCAGTGGGTAGTAGTCTGTCAGGTGGAGCAGGGTGGGGAGTATCCTGGTGATATCCCTGATCCAGGCTCCAGGCAGAATGCAGGCTTACCCATGATGAGGGTCAACTCTGTATATTGGACCCTGTGTTTCCTTCAGGAATGAGTCACCAAGATCTAGAACACTTCTTCCTCGTGGAAGAGGTGGTCATACTGCTGGAAGGCCTTTGGGATTGAGGTAAGACCTCTGGAGCAGGTTGCCTATCCACTTCTTCTTCAACAGCCAGTTGCTTTTGCAGGACCCCATACCTGTTCTGCAAGGATAACTAGGAAGATGGGGGAGGTCAGGAGCGGATTTGCCTGCTTCCTCAAGCAGGGACCTGCTTCCATTCCCCCCAGTCTCTGAGGTGCCCCCTTACTGCCTGGTAACAAGAGGTTAAGGGATTCTCCTATTTACCTGGGACCTCAACCTGTTTCTTCTCTCTCAAGGAACGCATCCACCAGTCAATCTCTCTCTCACACTCAGCCACTAGGCTGAGCAGATCATTCTGTTCACATCTGATACGGTTGGGTTTTTTTTGTTTGGTTCTGTGGTTTTTTGTTTTGTTTTGTTTTTGTTTTTGTTTTTCATCCCTCTTCATGGCATGTTTCCATTTCCTTGTATTTGCAGACAAAGAACTAGCCCTGCAGAACCCATCTTTCTCCACATCAGATGACGCGTTCTGTTCTTGCCTGCCTCCCTGTAATTTCTCTGTGCCTCCTTCATCCTCGGCTGTTCTCAGACAGCAGGTTGAGGCCAGCTGCCTCTCTAGCAGTACCCTTCCAGATCATCTCTGCCTGATGCTCACACTTTCTTTCACCCCTCTCGTTCTCATCCTTCCTCTTTTGCTTCACTTGTCCTTGCCTCTGCTGTGTATGTGTCTGTATGACATGCTGGCAGCAGGTGATGGCCACTGCCTTAAAAAGACCTTTTTTGATGGCCTTTTTCACTTCAGATTCCTTGCCCAGTACAGTCTTACCTGCCCTGAAGCTAGTCTCCGCAACTTCTGGTTGGTTACTTACACAAGGCTGTAATTGGCCTGCTGGCTAGAAACAGTGTGTTTTAGACAGCACTGGCTGAGAAAAGCAAAAAGTAATATTTTAATTTTACAAAAGAGAAGAGAAGGAAAAATGTCATTTCAAATTTCAGAGTAAAGTGGTTCTTTTTTTCCTTTAAATATTGAACATCCATTCAGTGTTGATCAGCACTGGCACGGTGGCCAAGCAGCAATAGCTGGAAAAGCCTGCATGACAATGAAACTCACACAGCTTCTGTGGAAACATGTTTTCCTAGCTTTTAAAAAATAAACAGAAACCCAAATCTGTCTCCTTAACATTTCTTCCTTTTACATGGAAGTCTATCTGTTGAAGAAGTTGTTACCACTGCAATCCGAGAATTTGCATTATTGGACTCTGAGCCCATCAGCAAAGTTTGGGCAATGTGTCTGTAGCACAGCATCAATATTCACTCAGTGCATCTCTAAATAGCATGACTTTTTTAACCTTCATATTCCAATATATGTTCTGATTTGCTGTATATGTCACCAGTTGTTACATTTTAGTCCCCTATATTTTCATAGAATTGTAGAATCACTGAGGTTGGAAAAGACCACTAAGATCATCTAATTCATCTGTTTTTCCACCTTAAAAAATTTTGAAAATATATCTTAGCCCAGCATAGAAATAGAATAGTTAATCACATACCATTATGCAACTGATATTAAAAAAGCAAAAACCCATGCTTTTCCAGGTGTAAAAATCATGTATGTGTTGGTCTAAGTCTTGTAGTAAAATTCAACTCCACAATCCGTTGAATTCCATTCATTCATTTTCATTTAAGAGCTGGACCTCAGGAGCACAGGGCAAAGGAACAACTTTGAGAGAAAAGTATATTTTGTTAGGTTAGTGAAAATGCTGACTGTAGAGAAACTTTAAATAATTTATTGTTAAGAAATGAGAGTACTCATGTTCCAATATGAAAGAGAAGGTAAAGTATTGCTCTTTATCTAAGGGAGCAGAGAGGAAAAGTGGTAAACTCAGTGAACTAATAACAGTCAGTGCCTTCTACGATTTGTCCTGGAACTGTCTCCTCAAAACATATATATCCACACTTCTAACTATTGAAACTCAAAATTGAAATTTTACCAGGTAACAGCAGTAGAATGAGAGGGAATATCCTCAGATTGAATCAGAAGAGGTTCAGGTTGAATATTAGGAAACAAAAGAGCAGTGAGGCAGTGGCACAGGCTGCCCAGGGAGGTGGTGGAGTCACCGTCCCTGGAGATGTTCCAGAATCTTGTGAATGTGGCACTGAGGGACATGGGCAGTGGGCATGGTGTGATGGGCTGCCGGTTGGACTGGGTGGTCTTAGAGGTAATTTCCAATCTTAATGATTCTGTGATTCTGTGATTCTATTACTGTAGAGAAATACAGAAGGTGGACTGGAAGAGCCCACTGTGCTGGCAGAAAAGCTGAGGATACTAGATAAATGAAGAAGGTACCACCAGACTCCCAGCAGGGTGATGGATAGTGCATCCCCGTGACAGGAGAAAATTTTGAATTGCAGAATAGTATTGAATTTCTGATTTTCACAGAGTTCACCAAGTTTGTTTTTTGTGAGTACATTGAAAAACACGGTAACAGGGACGTGGTGCTGCATGTTTCGTAACAGCAATAATCTTTTAGTTTGGGAGACGACTGCTTAACACCAAAGCTGTATCTGAGACAAATTCTGCTAAGATATTTGTCCAGTATTCCTTCTGTGAGAATCCAGCTTCCTTCCTGTTTATTTAAGTCCTTGGCTTCACTCTCCTCCTTTCCCAACTGCCTCTTCTGCTATAGGTTGCAGGAGTATCAGAGAATTTATAGGTGGATCCTAAAACCCTCAAAAGGTTTAGGTGCATTAGGTTAGCAGAGGTAGAAGCCTGGACCATGATGCAATTCATAATGTGTGGCTGTCCTCCAAAGAAGAGCATTTCCTGAGGTCTGGTGACCTTGCAGACCTCCACAGAGGTGGCACAAGCCACTTTGTTATAGGATCTATCTGAAATCTAGGCTAGGAATTTCCCAGAAAGATAGAAAGCCTTGCTGTTCTCCTAGATCAACCTCCAAGTTGAAAAAAAATGATGTAATATTTGATCTGTGGGTGCTCAGACAACCAATTGGTCTGGAGAGAAAAACATTGGGCAGCTGTTCCCAGTATGTTGGAACAAAATGTCCAAATCCTTGCTGAAAGCATGTACACCTGGTGTCTGCTTTGCACTCTTAGCAGGTATCTGCATCACTTAGCCCTTACCCCAGAATGGATCTTTGGAGGTTGATCAGAGCACATCTGTGAACAATTTTTCTGGCGCCCATCTGTGCGTAACTAGCCTCCTCTGAACTTTCTGATGTACATTCAGATCAAGCTAGTCGTTCATATTCAGCTCGTCTGCCTCTGGTCTGGAAGTGAGTCAGCACTGTCTGCTTTGTTCCTTTGAAGCATGCTACCAGTCAGCTCAGGGATGATGGGGTGCCTGGAGACACCACACCTATGTGCATTATGGTTGGTCCTGGGTTCAGAGGTGGCTGGTTGCTGAGCACATTTTCTTGCCTAGCAGTCCCAGCCAACAGTAGAGCAGGACTTGCAGGGGATTGGAGGACTCAATGACTCTGAACTTCAAAGAGTCAAGCAACAGTGCAAGTGCTATGGTTAGCTCCATTCACACTGCAAGTATCATAGCGGGCCTGAGGCAATCCCTGCCTTCTTCATAGGAGGCCAGCTGCAGTTTCCCACCAAAGGTAATCTGTGGGATTCCTTTCTGGCTCTGCAGCCTGTTAGTCAATGGGACAATGGAGTCTGCTCATGATATGGGAATTCTGGAGGTCCTGTTGTGTGCTACAGAGCTCTTGGAAGGTGTACAGCAGGTTGGGGAAAGAGACTGTGAGCCAAATGGCAGCCCAGATTGGGCTTGTAGGTCCTCTATTTGGAAGTCAGGGATATCCTACCAGACCTAGGTTGACCAGACATTTTGACCACGTGTTTATTCAGACTGAAGTGCTGCTTTCCTCTTTAGCCTGTTCACACACTGGTATTCTCATTTAATCAAAACCAAAAGGTTTTGAGCTTTTCCATAGTAACATTACAGAATTTCATGTCATGATAAGTTATATACAGAATCTGAACGTACCAAAATTAGTATATGCATGCATAAGGTTTTGAATTCAGTATACACAGGCAGAAGGAACTGCATTTTACAGTGGAGCTCAGAGTGTGTTATGTCCATCAGCTGCAATGCACAACTCAAAATTGTGATGAATAAATGACAGGTGAAGAGCCAACATGTAAAGTTTTCCCCGATGAGGATGGATCATGTCTTTTCTTCTGCCTATATATTATCCACTCTACAAACAACTCAGGGCCTCAATCACACCTATTCAGATCATTTCCTTGCTTGCAGCAAACTCACTTGGGCAGAGTGGCATATCACTCCTCATCTTCTCTTTGACTTGTCTCACAAGAGTTTTCTGGTAATGCTCTCATACTCTCATGCCTGTCCAACAAAAAAGCAGACAGATGGTGTAAGAGGGATCTTGCTCAACAACCCCTGTCTAGAACATAACACTCAGCTGCCGGCTAAGTGACTTCCTACTAGCTAATGTGAAGAACTGTCCATGTTCTAAAACCCACTCAGGCGGAGGCATAAAACAACCTGCTAATGGGCTGCAGGGG